>NC_081825.1:114802723-116052723 GCF_030867095.1 Alligator mississippiensis
CTTTGAGGACAATTATGGTTGGAAATAGGTTACTTGATTTTAATTAATTAAAAACTACTTCTGGGACTAAAGGACCTACATTTTATTTTTGATTGGCATGTTTTTAATTGGTTTGAGATTTCCACCTTTCCCTCAGAATTCAAACTCAGACTGCTGCTAATGCAAGGGTTTGTGCCAGTTCAGTGACTTGTGTATTAGTATAGCATACTACTGTATAGGAAATTGTTTTAGAAGTATTATGTGACTTTTAGATGCAGTGTCTTGACATTGTAATAAGGATGCTCTTGACCTGGGAGAGGAGCATAGCTGGGTTCATTTTTCCTCCCCTTATTTTAGATTTATTCTAAAAAGGGTGGGTGCAACTGCACATGAGTGAACTATGAAATCTGTAATCTAATGTTGGGGATGGTGAGAAATGGCAGCTACTTAAGAATGGTGTCTTCCCGCAGTTGGTTAAATATTTGGTAGTGGGTATGAAAGAGCAGCAGTAGGAAAACCTGCAGCTTTTTGATCCTCCCTTCTTTTCCACATTCAAAAAACAAAACGTTAGCTATAGACCTGTTTGAAGGATGGAGGAATCATTGTCGAGGGGAATTGGAGAAGAAAAGCATTGATGTTGGTTTTGTACCTTGGTTCACATTTTTTTTTCAGTCACACTAACTTTTCACAACGCAAATTTTAAAATTCATTTTAATGTATATTACTCTTTTCAACAGCTACAATCTTGTCTTGTGGATGGATTATCTACCTAACTTATTATAATTCCCGGAACATTGGACTTATTTTAACATTGGTTCTTAACAGACTATATAAACATGGCTACATACATATTGGTAAGTTATGATTACTGGTCCTTGTATAATATTGAGAAGACTTTTAATTGTATATAATAGCTTCCCCTCTCTTCTTAAGTCCTTGCATCATAATGACTTGGCTTGTAGCTATAGGAGGCTGGCTTGGGTTGCATAGGGAGGTCATCAATACTCTTGAATCAACCAAATGGGTTGTTGCGTAAGTGAAGCAGGGATTTCGTTCTTGTTCCCACTCTGGGGTCTGCTTGGGTTCTGTCTTCAATATGGTCAACTACTGTCCGTCTGGGAGCAAGTAAGTGACCTGGAGTCTTAACCTATGATTCTTTGTATAGTGTTGTTCTGTATTACCAAATAAGCAACCAGGAAAATGAAGCTTGTTAATCCTTACTGGTAATGTCACATTTAGAATATTTACTAGTGAGGAACTGTGCGTCAAAGCCCACTAATTTTTCTTTATTTTTTTTTTAACTTAAATATTTTTATGGAGTAAACTAGGTCAGTACGAGTCACTTGGGTACTCTCCCACATTACAAAAATATATATAAGATAGTGAGTCACAGAAGGTTGTATCCTACAACCTGATTCTAATTATGCTTCTAATTTTCTCTCCCTCTTTTTTGTTCACTTTTTAAGGCCTTCATCTTTTTGCTACCCCAGATTACTTGTTTTAATTATGGACCTGTTCTCTAGCTACTAATCATAGATACAAGAGAAATGAAAAAAATGTATTTTCTGATGCTTTAAGGAATCAAAAAACTTCAGTCTAACCCATCTTCAACTTCAACCTTAATGATCAGTAGCATGGCTTCAATACTTGTGGCTTGAGAATTTGATTTATGTACTGTATTAAATTTCATGGCAACTTTTCTTGAAAGAAATCGGAGGTAGTTGTCTAAAATAGGTGATGTTTTTTAATGTACACAATCAGTAAAATGGAAATTTAATCTGGTAATTTAATGGACTAAATCTGGTTGGCTTGTGTTCATGTAGTTTCAATGCATCAGTTTTTGCCTTCGCTTAGTTCTCTGTGTAAAGCAAGGCCATAAGGGGTGGGGGAAAAATTAATATTGAATCCCCTGCTTACTGTAGGGGAAGAGGTGTGCTGTATCTGTGTATGCCTGTTGATTCTTCCCTTTCCACATGTTTAGTTCTGTAAATGATCTAAGGATCTTTGAGAGTTGAGGTCCTGCTGCTACCAGAAGATTTGTGGCATCCTTTTTATGTAGCATCTTAACTTTAGCAACCTTGCCTCCCTTTCCAAATATTATCTTCGCAACCTACCTTAGCCAACATATAACAACATAAATGTTAAAAAATATGTTTCTTAACTTTCTTCAAGCTTAGTGGTTATAGGTATTCTTGAAAAAATGAGGACTAGTGATTATTTTTTCTTTTTATTTGCATCTTATTTGCTTATTTTAGGTATTCAAGTTGGCAACCTAAAGGTTCTTTATTTTCTTGGAAAGTTCCAAATTCCCCTTTCTTACAAGATGGTCAGACTTCAGTAATGGCAAGAACTCAGGCACTCAAAATTGCCAGCAAGCTATTTCAGGATACATTAGTGAATATTTATTTACTTCCTTTTAGACAAATAAGGCATGTTTTATATGCTTAATTCATCAGAAATCTTTTTTTTTTTTAAACAGGCTCCTTTTCATTCTCTGTCCTCTCTGGAAAGATCATGGTTCGTGAAATCTATTACATCACAGAAGATATGTCAATCAGGTACTAACTCATTTAAATGGATGTGGGCTTAAACTTATATCCTTTAGAAATAATAGATCATATCATGAAAGTCACCTTTCCATTGGTATGTAAGGGAACAAATTGGATCTGCCTCTTAAAGTTGTGTAACCCAGTTCACACGTACTTTGTGGCTGTTGCAATATTAATTGAAAACTTTCAAACTGGATATAATTCTAGCGAGCACTAATGGTTGTTGTAAGAGAGCACCTTTCAGAATTTAATGAAAATTTTTATTCTATTGAGTCTTTTCTTTTCATAGGAAAGTAGGGCTGAAAGGAACCTTGTGAGGTCTAGTCTAGCCTTCTGGTCAAAGCAGGATGATAATTTACTGTAGTCTTTTACTTCAATTTTATGGGAGTCCAAGTCCAATTAAAATTTAAAAAAAAATCCAGTTTAGTTAGTTGGCTTACGTTTTGTATAATTAGAATTGTTTTGTGAAATTGAAAATTAATTATTTGAAACGTTATACCAAAAACCTTAAGGAATAAACAGGGTTTTTGAGAATGTGTTTTTTTTTTTTTTTTTAATTAATACAGTAATATATATAACAACTATCAGTGATTAAGGCCCTCTCTACATGTGCATGGCAGGAGGGGCAATTGTGGGATCATGAATTGGATCCAGTCATGCCTTATGGCTTAGGGGACTCTCAGCTGCAGAGGCAACATGCAGCCAGGACCAATAATCTCCACACCTGACAGGGCTCCTGGTCTTGGCCACATGTAAAGTGCAACCAGGACCAGGAGCCCTCTCAGACTTGGCTGTGTGTGGTTCCAGGAGTTTCACGCAACCTTGAGCCTTGGCGATCACGGCAGGTGTGATCCCCAGGGCTCGAGGGGATTTCAGGTTGGACATGATACACCCCTGTGATTAGGTGTCATGTCAGGTGACGGGGAGATACTGTTGCATGTGCAAGTTAAAATTTGATAGCAGCCAGCTATAAAGTTAGCATGCATTTTAAAGTCTAATTCAGGGGTTTTCAACCTTTTTTAATAAGTGTACGCCTGGCGGCCCCATTTTTAATAAGTGTACCCCGTGGGGGGGGTAGCGAGTGGCCAGACGCAGAACGAAGGGGTGGCATGTGGTCAGAGTAGGGGGTGGAGAGCAGTCAGATGCGGAGCGGGGTTATGGCGAGTAGCAGAGCGGCGGCAGTGTAGCGTCTGTGTGGCCCTGCTCTCACCCTGCTCTGGCCCTGCTCCTGTGAGGCAGGGGCGTGGGGTGGCAGTGCTCCATCCTTGCCCATCCCTGTGTACCCCCGGGGCCTTTCAAAGTACTCCTAGGGGTACGCATACCCCTGGTTGACAACCGCTGGTCTAACTTTATAGCTTTTTGGAGCTTTTTATTGTGTGATGGCTACTTTGCAAGAGTTCATGGTCTTAAGGTAATTGTGCAATTAACCAGTTAATTGGGTGTCACCTGTAATGTGTAGGGGGAGCCTAAGTATTCTAATTCCATTTGTACAGTTTAAAAAAAAAAAAAAGAAAACTTTTTACATTAAGATATTTTAAGTAACTGTACATAATATGAAATATTGAACTTTTATTAATTCCTATTTATAAAATTTATGTATTTAGAATCCAGGATGGATTTATTATATTTCGTTGGTGGAAAATGTACAATCCTAAACAGAAACAACATGGTAAGTTTCTTCATAAAATGGTTTAATCTTAGTGTTCTCCTTTGGTCTGATTTTTTTTAAAAAATCACTTTTTTTGTTTCTTTTTTTTGGATCAAGGTTGGTAATCAAGCTAAGTACTTGTTTAGAAAATATGGAAATGTGTTTGGAAACTTTAATTTCCTTTTCTTAATTTTTAAAGTAGTACTGTGTTGTCCGCCCTGTAACAAGACCATCTTTTACTGTTATAACCCCGTATCTTGGATTGTATGTGCTACCAGAAGAGAGGAATTGAGGATTTGGGAAATTGATACATAGCCTTTTTTTCCTTTTTCCTTTGTCCACTATTAAGGGGGAGGAAGCAAAGAAAATTTAAGTAAATCCACTGGAAGCATTGTGAAATAATGCAAAAACATACTGAATCGTGTTTCTAAGTATTTGCACCATTAGTGCCTAGTTTTAGTTGTAGGCAAACTTCTGCCTCTCAGCTTCTGAAATGGTCTAGGTTTCTTTGATGATGGAAGTCTGTCCATGTGGCAGAAAACAGAAAAACTGTATACAATTTGTAGAACAGGGGAAAATGTAGAGGATTGAGTTGGCAGTCTATGTAATCTCTCAGTCTTGGCTGCTTACACATGTAAAAAGAAAAAAACAAAAAACCCCCGGCACTTTACTTCCAGTTCCCTGTGCTCCCACTCTGAACGTAGCACATGCCCAGAAGAGGCATCACATTAGTTTGACCCAACTCACCCAACGTCTTTATAGTTCAAGCGCTTAAGCAGGGTGTTTTGGCACTTTGATAACTGATAGAATCAATTTTAGACAAAAGCGCCAAAAGCCCAGCTAAAGCACCTTCTCTATACAGATACCGAGGAGCCGGGTTAAACTAATCTACTTCCTCTTCCCGTAAATTGTTTTTTAGCCAAGGGGCGGCAAATTAAGTGATCTCAGGAAGCATAATCTGCTGTGGTGTTTGCAATACTTGCAATACCTGTTTTGTGGATAAAGAAGGGACCTTAGCAGTAGGGACAGAAATTACACATAAACCAGTATAAATGATTCAAAACTGGTTCAAATCTGTAACACAGCAGAAGTTCAGTGCACATAAACCACTTTCAAAATAGCCAAAACTGTTTTAAGATAGACCTGGATGGATGCAGTATCAGACTTAACTGATCTAGGTAAAATTGGTTTATTGAACTTCTGTCCTAGATCCCTTCCAGATTCAAGCTGTCTGCTTCAGCAGAGGAGGCAGATGTGTTCTAGTGCCCCCCTGCTTCTGGCCTGGACTACTGCAGGCTGCATTGTCAGAATCAAAAGTGAATGTCTGTTTACTTGCTTATCAGTTCAATCTATACAGCTTAAACTAACCTGCAAAGATTGAATCGATTCAGCCTCAGGCTTTTTGACTGACTGTACTTAGTCTAGCTGTTTGGGTGGTCATCTAGCTAGTACTTTGCATGCCTGATAAATTCTCTGTCTTCAATTTTAACTTCTTAATGAGAAGTCTTGTAAAATAACAAAGAATATTATTGATGTTCTTCATAGAGTAAAGGCTTTTTGCACATAGTTAAATGGAAACCAGGTCATATAAAATTTCTTAAAGGATCATATACTTGTAACCTGGTCATGTAGAAATTTGGGGTTTTTTATTAGCTCCAGATTTTGCACATAACGGGTCAGTATTTCCCTGGTTTAGAATTGCCCTGATCAAATATTTTAATCCTATTTCTTTAGTGGCTCATATAACTAGAATAGTATGTAGTACAGTTGCATGTTTAGCTGGGTGTTACAAGACTTAGACCATGGTTATCTAGCTTCAAAGCAGCCGGGGGCCCACAGCCGCGCGCGCCCGCCCCCCCCCCCGCAGTCTACATGCCTCATGCATGCAGGGTGAGTATTCCTCCTCCCTGACTCTGCTTCACTGTGCAGGTGGGCACCCCCCTACCTCACTGCACCAAACAGTGCAAGAAGCAGTCATGAATGGTAGCTGTATTTTATTTCTTTTAAATAAGTTTCTGGCTGTAATAACATTTTCTAAAGGAAATATTTTAAAATATTAAAAAATAAAAAAAGCTGTTTTTCTTTTTAGGGAAAAAACAACTATCCTGTCTCTATATTTGTGATTAAATTAGCAGTTACTTCCTTTTTTGCCTTAAAAACATTCTTGAACAGTTTGTAGCCAGTTAGTACTATTGGATGGAATATGCTTAACAGGCATTGTTGTAACTGAAATGTCTCTTCCTCAGTAAATTACAAAAGGCCAGTAGTACAAGGATTGAAACCTTTTGTAGGCTTTTGTTCTTGTGGAATTACTCTGGTGATAGGCTTTTGTCCAGAGTGACTGAAAAACCTGATGGAGACAGAGATTACTCCTCCATAGCTTTCTTTCAAATCTATAGTAAAATGAAAGCTAAATAGCAGTCATGTGCTCCTAAAATAAAATTCCCATATTGGGTCTGTGCCCTCTAAAAATAAATGGCTCTGGCAATTCACATTTTTATTCCATGTTAAAAAAAAAAAAAAAAAAAGAATATATAAAGTATATTTCCTGGAGAAAATAGTCTCTCTGATTTTAAAGATTTTAAATATAACCAGTAAAAGTCAGTCTCTGAATTGACTCTTCAGCTTTGCAGCTGAAATGCAGGACACCCTGATAGTGATGTAAAATCCTGAAATAATATGGGAGATTCTGCTTTAATATCAGTTATATGCCTAAAGCCTTGGTAGTACAGGAGCATGGTAATCCCAGTTACTTTAAGAGATTCAGTGAAGAATATCACTGCAGGAATTTGAAAGCAAACAAGCTAATAAAACAAACCAACCAACCCCCCTGCACTTGAGGTTACTAAATATTTAGAGAAGAGAAGTAGTGGCACTCTTCCTTTTGGCTGTAAACAGGCATCATAGTTCTCCTTGGAGAGAACCTTTTTTTGTCCCTGGATCCTTATAGGTGTACAAGTCCATTGTGTATCTGTGTGATAACTGCTCGTCATTCAAGTTAACTGCAAGTCATTCCAGGTATAAGCCTGTCTGGCTTACTGCCCTTGCTGACCAACTACTAGGAGAACAGCAGCACGCAGCTCAGAAGCTCTGGCTTGCACTGGCAAAAGGCTTCCAAACCTTGATGTAGTTTATCAAGGCTAAGTACAGACATTTAAGAAGCCTGAGGCTGAATCAATTCAATCTTCACAGGTTAGTTTAAGCTGCATAGATTGAACTGATAAGCACGTGAATAAACAGACATCCACTTTTGATTCTGGAAATTTTATCCACATGTCTGTAGTGGCCCAGGCCTGAAGCCAGGGGTTGCTAGGGCATACCTCCTTGCTTAGCTGGAGCAGATAGTTTAGGTGAAGGCTAGCCTGCCCACCCTGCAAGGGGGGGGTTTATGGGGTAGGTGCAAAGCTTCCTGGGATGCTGGAACACTGTGAGTTAACTTGAATCTGCAGGGGATCTGGCACAGAAGTTCAATAAACTGATTTAATCTAACTCAGTGAAGTGTGATACTACATCCATCCAGGTTTATCTTAAACTAGTTTCAGCCATTTTGAAAGCCGTGTATGTACATTGAACTTCTGTTGTATTACAGATTTGTACTTGTTTCTGATCACTTATACCAGTTTGTGTAGTTTCTGTTCCTAGCTTAAATGTTCAGGATACTTTGCATTTTTTATGCCTTGTTGCTTTTGTGGTGGAGCACAGAAAGTGTTAATCTTCATTGCTTGCTTTAATTTTGAAGGGTACAGCTGTAGAAATTTATCATTGTATGATGTTTATAGTAGACTCCTATTCAGGTTTGTGTTTTTTAAACTCCTTTTTTTTTTTTGTTTGACCTACCAAGTACAATCCATTTGTCATTGTGTCAGTATGTGGTATACTAGGCAGGTCAAATCAATGTGAAAGGAATTTGAGAAGAAGCCAAGTGCATTTTATTGCTGCCTTTGGTGCTATGATAATTACTCTGAGTTCATTTTGATGGGAGTAGTTCTTATATTTTTATTCACCCCAGTCCTTTGATCTAGTCCAGTATAGATGGGATGGATGGGTTGGTGTATGGGTTGGACTTGATTGATACCCTTGAGAAACTGAAGTGGATTCTGTAACGGAAGATGGAGGAATGCATCTCTTCTGGAAAACCTACCACATCATTTGCTTATGTGTCTAAATGTAATTACCACTTTTCCAATCAAGAAACTATACTCCGGCATTGGGAAAATGAGGGGCACTTTTGCCTTTCGTTTGGGGGAGCACTTGTAAAAAAAATCACTTCCCCATACCTCCTGACTGTGGTTAGGAGTAAAATGTGCTTCATAATTCAAATTGCTCCATATTACCAGAGACAGATGGAGCTCTTAGAATCATAGAAAATTAGGGTTGGAAGGGAACTCAGGAGGTCATCTAGTCCAGCCCCCTGCTCAAAGCAGGATCATCCCCAACTATATTGTCCCAGCCAAAGCTTTGTCTAGCTGGGTCTTAAAAACTTCCAAGGATAGAGATTCCATCACCTCTCTGGGTAACCTATTTCAGTGTTTTACTACCCTTCTAGTGAGACAATTCTTCCTAATATCTAACCTAAACTTTCATTGCTGCAACTTGGGATGGTTGCTCCTTGTTCTGTCATCTGCCACCACTGAGAACAGTCTAGCTTCATCTTCTTTTGAATGCCCCTTCAAGAAGTTGAAGGTTGCTACTAAATCCCCTGTCTTTTTTTCTCTAGACTAAATAAGCCCAGTTCCCTCAGTTTCTCCTCAGAAGTCATGTCCCTCAGCCCCCTCACCGCTTTTGTTGCCCTGTGCTGGACTGTCTCCAATTTGTTCACATCCTTTCTGTAGTGGGGGGCCCAAAACTGAACACAGCATTCCAGACATGGCCTCACCAGTGCTGAATAGAGGGGAATAATCACTGCCCTTGACTTGCTGGCAACACTTCTACCAATGCAACAAGGGTACACTGCAGGCTTATATTCAGCTTATTGTCCACTGTAACCCCCAGGTCCTTTTCTGCAGAGCTGCTGCCCGGCCATTCAGCCCCCAGCCTGTACCAGTGCATGGGATTGCTCTGTCCTAAGTGCAGGACTTTGCACTTGTCCTTGTTGAACCTCATGAGATTCCTTTTGGCCCAATCCTCCAATTTGTTTAAGTCGCTCTGAATCTTAGCACTACCTTCCAGTGTATCTACGACTCCCACCAGCTTGGTGTCATCTGCAGACTTGTTGAGGGTGCACTCTATGCCATCTTCCAGGTCGTTGATGGAGACATTGAACAAAAACTCTTAATCCTTTTAAAGATGATGGTATGTGAAGGAGGTCTAGTCACAGTTCACCTCTCAGATCTAAAGCCCTTCATTGCATCTTGACTCCAGAATAAATTAAAAAGATAATAAATAAACCCCTTTTGGGTTACTTGACTTTCTCAGTTACAGAAAATCACAGCTGTTTGGGATTAAACAGTATTAATATATGTATTTATTGGAGTCATTGATAACCTGCCAACCCTTGAGGGCCTATTACATCACCTGGATAGGCATGATAGGAATATTTTAATAACTGTTAGAGACGCACCAATATATCGATGCCACATCAGATTGGCAGCAATAAAAGGAAAATTAACATTATCAGCTATCAGCTTTTTTTGGCTGGTGTAGTTGATAATGTACCGATAAATATAATATGGCTTCTGGCTGGGGCCCCTAGACACTGTGCATGTGTGCAGCTGCAGCATGCGCATGGCCAGGAGTGCAGCTGGGCAGTGTGGAGAGCAGTGCTCTGCAGGTAAGTTTGTAGAGGGGAAGGGATGTGAGGTGGGGGTTAGATCGAGGCCCCCACAGTGAGGGAGGGAGGGAGTGGGGAAGGGTTAGGGGCTGGGGCTGGGGCTGGGGCAGGGCAGTGAATGGGACCCTGAGGGAGCAGGACAGAGCTGCAGGCGTTTCGTCCAGGGGATCAGTGACCTGGTACTTAAAAATGGCAGTGCCTGCAAAGATTGAACCAAATTTGATTGAACCAAATTTAATTAAATGAGCTTTAGTTCCAGCACTGCCCCACCATTTTTAAGCACTGGGACGGTTTTAACCAGAGCGGAGCTGAGTTGGGCGAGGGCACAGGTGGGCTGTGTGCTTGGAGTCCCTTCAGCCTGCTGCCTTTGCCCTGGGTGCTGCACGCTGGCTGTGTGCCCCCTGCCCATCTGGTGGCAGTGGTGGTGGCAAGCTGTGCTTCCAGCTGCTGGGTGGGCAGGGGGTGTGGTGTGGCCAGTATGTGGCTCTTGGGACAAAGGCAGCAGGGCAAAGAGCCCTGAGCCCACAGTGGGCATTCTGTCTCTGTCCTCCCCCTGCTGGGCTCCACTCTGGTTAAAAGCATCCTAGCACTTAAAAATGGTGGCGATGGTGTTTGAACTAAAGTTCATTCAATGAGCTTTTGGTTCAAGTGCTGGGATGCTGGTCTCCTGGATGAGCCACCCGTGGCTCCATCCTGGTCACGGGAGGCCTCGAGCTCCTCCCCGCCAAGCCCCTTCCCATCCACAGAGTTATCTTCAGGGTACTGCTCTTGATGCTGCTTCGCTGCATTCCTATAAATCAGTTATCTGATCAGTATTGGCCAATATGCCTGGTGAATAATCGCTATTGGTATTAACAAGAGAATCTTTATTGGTGCAGCCCTAGTAAATATGTTTTATCAAAGAAACTATGCTTAGTGATTTTTAAACCTTGAGGATGACAAGTATTGCCAACATTTTGGCTGGATTAGTTAAATTGTTATATTAATTTTAGCTGCAGCAAGAAAATAGGATATGATGTGTTGCTTTTTCCTATTCAGTAATAAAATATTTGAATAGGTATTACTTCTTTAAGTATTTCCTTGCCTTGGCTAAAAATATGTTGGGGGGGGGGAAATGTTAATGGATGGAAATGAAATCTTTTTTACATGAAATATTTTACAGACTTCTTTAATTTTATTTTTTAATTTCTTTATTTTTTTATTTTATTTTTTTTAATACAACTTTTTTAATAGTGGCATTATAACTAGGACTGTGTGAAGCTTTGGTTGCTGATTCGATTTCAAGGAGATTTGGCCTGTTTTGGTGGCCAAATCTCTGAATCCAAATCGAATCAGGAGACCCATTGATCTCTCTGAATCAAATCGGAAGCCTCCGATTCAATTCAGAGAGATTTGACGATTCAGACATAGACGCAGCTTTATATGTTTTGGGGTTTTTTTGTTTGTTTTTGGGTTTTTTTTCTACATACCTCAAGATACCAGGCGGTTTGTGAATGCTGAGATGGTGGGGCAGGTGAAGCGTCCCACGGGAGTGCAGTGGGGTCCCCAGCGCACTCAGTGGCAGACCCAGAAGTGGACCAGAACTCTGGTCCACTTCTGGGTCCATCGCAGAGCACTCGGGGGATCCCCCCTACCCCCCCCGGCTTGGCGACTGATGCCTCTTGGGTCTGGGGGCACCTGGGGTCCCCCTGCAGCCGATTGCCAAGCTGCAGGGGCTCAAAGGGGTCCCCCGCGCACTTGGTGGCGGATCCACAAGTGGACTGGAAGTAGCCCCCACACTCTTGTGGGATGCTCCATCTGCCCTACCATCTTAGCATTCATGAGCCGCGCCTGGTACCTCAAGGTATGTAGAAAAAACAGAAAAAGCTGTATCTATGGCCGAATCACTGATTTTTCCGAATCGGAATTGAATCTTCAGATTCGGATTTGACCGAATCGAATCTGGACAGTGATCCAAATCAGCGAATTGAATCGCTATCCCCCCCAATCGGGCCAAATCCAAATTGAATAGGTCTGCTTCGCAAACCCCTAATTCTAACACATTTAATTCATTTAATGAAATTACTGTCTGGCTAAAGGAAATGTACTACTTAAATGTAGAAATGTTTCTGGATAATGTGTTGCTAATGTAAAGATGTTTAGGTGAATTACTGTATACTCCCATTTTATGTATAATGAATTCATCTAATGCTGTCAACTCACTAACAATGTATGGAGCTTATTTTTTTTTATTTTACATTTACAAATAAGACATTTAAAGTCAATCCAATAATTTAAAGATCATATGGATATTGAGAAAATTCAGTTAAATTTTTAAAGCTAACTGTAGGATTATGGAGAGTATTGGTAACTTGTGTAAAGGATATAAGGTAGATGTTTTATTTGCAAATAAGCATGTAGGTGAACATGGTGTTTAGGGAACAAAGCTTAAATAACAGATACTTAAATTGCTTTATCTTCCTATATACATAATTTTAGTTAGGAATGCTGATGGTATTTTAGAGACACTCTGGTCTTGTGAGTAAAAAATGTCATAGGAACTTGCCTAAGTCATTATGGGGAAAATTGTTTGCATATTTCATGTAACTAAACAATTTGGTCATGCTGCCACCAAAAAGATATTAGTCATGATATGGCACTAAATGTTTTGTATGAGATCAAAGAATTTCAAACTTTTTTTTGTTGTTCCTTTGTAGCGAAGTCTACTTCATAGGGTATTGTTCTACAGTTTTATATGTACAAAAATCTCTGTTGTGTATTGGTGTGAATTTAGTGCTCATTGTAGTTCTGTAAATTATTTTATAGCATCTAAAGTACACTGGATGGAAGACACAAAGATATTGTCCCTACTAGAAGAAGCTTACAGTGTATAGGTTAGTGTAATATGAGTGAAGATATAGACAGAGATGCTGAAAGAAGCGGGTTTTACAGCAAATGGAAATGTGGTAGAGGCAGGACTGTCCTGGGGGGCCCGAATTGGGCTGACCTCCCCAGGCCCCACGCTTTGTGGGGCCCTACAGGAACATGCACACTTACTTGTTTAATATGCTCTTATTATATGAAGCAGGTGGAGAAAGGGCTTTTCTGGTTATCCACAAATGCATAATTACTGTGCAAGTTTCTCACAAGTTGTCTACTAAGCCTGAACTCATACCTACATGGCTGCCTACAAGGAGTAGAAAACAGTTCAATTCAGTCTTTTGAAACTGACAATTTAAGCATCTGTTTGGAGTTGTGCATATTGGGAGTTATACTGACATGATGAAATTTTCATATATATATGCCACTCAACAGTTAGCAAGTGGCTGAGAAATGTATGCAGTTCTTGCTTTGGTTTGTGATCAGAGTGTTCATTTGTACAGACACAACTACTTTTGTCGAGCAAGTTTCAAGTGTATGTAGTTTTTTTTGTTTGTTTGTTTGTTTGTTTTGGCAAATTAGTACAAATTAGAAGCATTTAATGGCAGTAGTTATAATTTTTAATGTCTTAGTAATAGTTACCGTATTTACCCAAACCAAGACTACTTTGAATTTTAGACCACTCCACAATAATAATTTCTCCATGTATAAAATCTAATTAATACATTTATTATAATTTTCCATGTGTATAATTTAATATTTGGGGTCACCTTAAATTTGTTGTCCCCCCGCCTTCCTGCCTGGACAGGGAAAGCAGCGATGGGGACAAGGACCAGACGCCCACCCCGTCCTTATACCTGCCCCCCTGCCACTTGGAACTGAGCTACCCTATGCCCTGGGCCAGTATGCCAGTCTAAAACTAGGTAGGAAGAATCTTTGCCTTGGATTCAAGTAAATATGGTAAATTGCAATTTTGAAAGTTAAGTTGATTAAGCATGCCCCATGCCAGTTTAAGTTATGTCAAAGTAAACTTGTTCTTTCATACTTAAGAATTAATTTGAGATACAGATTAAATTGGGTAGAATCTCAGCATCAGATCTGTTAAACAAGGTTTTCTATTAGCTGTTTTTCATGCCTGATCAATGTAGTGCATGAATTGAATGTATCAGTCTCCAGCCAACTGAACTGAACTGGAAGAGTTGGGATAAAAAGGTTAGCGTGTGTTTCAGCATTTTCCCAATGACATGCTATGTGACTCTTTGACCAAGTCACTTAAACGCTGCTGTTCAATGCATCTGTTCTTGCTTCTTTGTGACAGTGGTGTTATATTTTTTCAGATAAAAGATTCAGTATAGGCATAAAATATTATCTAGAAAGAGTTTTAAATCTTCACATTGCAATGTTCCAGGCAATTTAGTTAATCTATATTCAGATTTTGCATTTCTTGTCATCCATTAGGGTATGTTTGTGTGTGTAATCTTGAAGATAAGGCGTCATTTAAACTTATTAGTTAAATTTTCCATGTGTTGCTCTAATTTTCAGCATCAGTGGTTTCCTCCAATCATATTCTTTTTTGAATACTGAAGAGCTGTCCTTTTATTTCTTTTTTTAAATGGCAAAGATCCAGGCCTCTGGATAGCTTGCTTTCCAAATCTTAAGCTAGCATGACTAAACAGAGGAGGAACAGATTTTTCTATTATATTGGTTGGCCAAATTGAATTTGTAAAACCTTTTTAGTAAGTGTGGGTTTGCTCTACAAAGCCTTGTTTAGGTTACATTTTATGTTCTGAAAAGCTTCTGCTAGAACCACATAGCTCAATCAGTAGTATCAGTGCTGATTTATCTTGTAGATAACATGCTGTCAGCCGATGCCATTTTTACCAGTGTGTAGTCTAAAGCAGCTCTGTAATCTGTCTTCAGAATAAAATGCCAGTAGCTTCTTCTCTTGCCTTCCTTCTGTGGTAGCAGTGGTGAAAAACTTTAGGATGGAAAACTAAGGTAGACCTCCCAATCATTAAGGAGGGATAAAAAAGGTGAACACTATTGCTTTTTTTTTGTAAATGTGTGCTGTTCACTGAAGTGGTGTGGGATTTTTGAATGACCATTCATCTTGGTTTTCCCCATATCTACTTGTTATCCTTTCCACTTCTTTTAGGATTTAGTTCCTTTGAAAAAAATTTCATATGATTCTAATACGAAAATAACCAGTGCATGATCATTTTAAAGAAGTTGAGGCTGAAATACCCTTTCATTGTAGCAGGATAGAAAGTTTAACTGCAAGTTTACAAACCTCAGAAATACAACTGAAAATATTAAGCGTGAAGGTAGTCTGTCTACTTGTTCAGTTCTTGGCATCTTTGCATAGGCAGCTAATGTGGGTGCTGTCAGGGTGTTGACTGATCTTGTGTATACTGTCAATTGAAGTGAGATCGCAAATTTATTTTCTGTAAGCTGCCAAATGGGGATAACGTTAGGTTACTACTGAACCACATCTAAATCAAAAGTTTGAGTGAGGCTCTAAATATCTCTTGCTAATGAAGTAATCACTTGCAATAGCAATTTGAATTAATGCTATACTATTTAGTTCACTTTATTGCCAATTCAGATTTGATTCTATTATGTGATATAAGCATCACTATTTTAATACACTGCATTCTTATTTTAACATGAATTCCAAATCTTGAAAATTGGCATATTATGTCATCATACTAAGTATTTTAGGATTTATCTCAACCCGAGCAGGGTGGCAGGAGTACGGAACTTGGGTGTATGGGGTGAGGGAGAGTGGGGGGGGGCTGTGGAGATCCCCTGACCCCATGGCACACAGTCCCCAGTGCTGGTAGTGGTGGCAGCGGCAGCAGCAGCAGTGAGGGCAGGCCCTTGGAGCGCTCATGGCTCAGGCGGGTGCTGCCACCTGGCGGCGCATGGCTCGAGACAATTCTGGGAACTGCATGTGGTGACAGAGTGGAGCCAGGCCAGCCTGTCTGTCTTGTGCAGGGCTCACAGCAGCTCCTGGGACTTGTGCACGACTGGGAGGAAGCCCTGTGTAATGGAGCCGATGGCCTGGCTCAGCTCCCTGCCATCATATGCAGCTCCTGGGACTCTGTCAGAAGTGGTAAGGAGCTTCCTGCTTCCTGGCGGAGTCCCACAAGCTGCACACACAAATTAGGACAAGTATTTTTCTTAAATAACATTAAAATACGTTATATCAGATATTTGACTTTTAGTATATGATTTGGATTTTTTATTTCCAAGATGGCAACCCTCTTCTTCCCCTCCCCGCCCCCCGAGTACTTCTTGGGGGGAGGGGGAGGGGCTTCCAGTCCCAAGATGGTGACCAGGGGCTATGCACCTGTAAAGGAGCAGGGCTCCCATTGCAGTGCTCTACAGCTCACCAAAAACCATTAAACGGCCCTCCAGCCAAAAGAATTGCTCATTCCTTCTCTTGGAAATCTCTATAGTGTTGTAGTTTGCTAGAAACACATAATTTTTTTTGCATATTTGGCAATCTAATGAAAAAATACTTCTTGTGTTCTTTGGATTTATCTCTTATTTTTCGTTCTTTAGGATTTGTTCTTAAAAGCCAGTCTTTGAAATACAGAGTTCAGTTTCCAAAATGAGTGAACATTTGAAGAACATGTTTTAATGATAATGAGGAACTACTGGAATTAGGGTGACCACTCATCCTTTATTGGGTGGGACAGTCCCAAAATGTAAACATCATGTCCCAGTCCTTGATGGAATGACTCCGGGACAGCATTTGTTCTGGATTTCCCTTGACACAGTCAAACCATTGCAAATCTCATCTCAGTATCATGTTCAGGGATCTGGGTTTTCTGTTCGCTGCAGAAAAAAATGCATTTTCTCCTTTGAAGGAGAAAAACATGGGAAACTGGCCTGGCCTGAGAGTGGGATGGAACCACAGGTGGCTCGTCCATAAGGGGTGGGGCGGGGTGGGGGGTGTGCTGGCTCCTTGCTGTTGTGTGCACTCCTGGGGAGGAGGCCTCCACAGATTTGTGTGTGGGGCGTGGGTGGGCTGCCCACTGCAGGCTCAGGGCTCCTCACCATGCTGCTTTCCTACTGGGGCTTCCATGGCGGGACCCGGTATAGGAGGGCAGAGCAGACCGTGGAGGCTTGGTGTCTTGCTTTTGCTTTTTGAGAAGGTGGTCACCATAACTGAATAGAATTGTAGAATAATCTGTATTTTCTGCTGCACTTCAGATCCAAAGTCAGAAACTAGACTGTACATCATGGTGAATGATTTTGAATTTCATGTCTACAACCGCTCTGAGCTTTATGGACAGCTTCAAGATTTATTTGGTCTGGATCCGACAATAATTCCACCAAAGAAAGAGGATGAAAAAGCACAAGTAAATGGGAGACAAAGAACACATGCCAATCTTGAAAGGTAAAATATTATAACTTTATTTCAGTATTTGTCCTTGTCAAAAACACTGCCCTAATATATCAGTCAAGGTTCAGTTCAACACCATTAATAGACTTTGCTGGAAGGCAGTGCAAATAGGAAAGTAATTGGTTAAGTTGATTTTAAACAATTTTTCTTCCTGTGTTGATTAGAGACTTGCTGTAAAATATACTTAGAATAATGAGACAAAATATGGTAATGGATGAAATTATGAAAGGGATTAATTATAGGAATGATAGGGACACCGAATAATAGAGAAGTAACCAAAAAACAGTGTCTCGAGGAAGAACATACATAAACAGCAGCTAAAGTTTCAGGACCAGTTCTGCATTGGCAGGACCTGGTGTTCCAGGGCTTCAAAATCATTCTAATTTCCTGGGTTTCTTTTGTGAGGGAAAAAGCTTTGTTTTCCTATTTGTTTGTTTATTTTGTCATGTCAAAAATAATTGGATTGGGGAGAGTCCTCCTGTATGTCCTGTGTACAATGGTATGAGCTACTTCATGCCGAACCACTGTTAGGGAACTTTCATGCCTTGCCACAGGGACTTGGAATTTGCTAGAGAGTAGCCCAGGGGCAGGCAAAATATGGCTCAGGCCAGATGTGGCCCACCATGCCATTCTATCTGCCCCGCAGGGCCCCTCCAAAAAACTATTATTACCGGCCAGTGGCTGCCCCGCTGAAAGCCATAGGGGGCATGACTCTGTGCCTTCATCTCTGTGTGGCTCCCAGCACTCGAGCTGGGGGCACTGAGTGCAATGGTGGGTTTCTGGGCAGCTGTTGAGTGGGGAGGGAAGCTCCTGCCTGTAGTGCCAGGAGTCGCACATGGTGGTAGGGAGCTTCCCTGGCCTGATGGCACACGTATGTGGATGGGTGTGTGTGGGGAGTGCAGGGGGGTTTGTGGGTTGGGGCTGCCCCTCTCCCCATGGTGCACAGCCTCCACTGCTGGGGTAGCAGGCAGCAAGCCCTTGGGGTGCTCGTGGCCTGCAGCAGGCAGAGCCCCCCGCAGCTGGCGTGCGCCTTTGAACCCAGACTAGGCTGGCTCCATACTGGCCCGTGCGGTTCCTGGCACTGCAGGCGGGAGCTGCATGCTATTGGGCCAGGCCGGGCTGGCTCCATGCCTCTGTGTGGGACTCCCAGCATTCCAGTGAGCCAGCCTGACCCAGTGGCACGTGCCCCTGGCTGTAGTGTTGGGAGCCCATGTGGCAGCATGGAGCCCGCCTGGCCTGATGACGTACAGACCAGAAACCATGGGGAGTCATGTGCCATTGGCCTGGCAGGTTCTGTGCCACCATGTGTGGCTTCTTGTTTGAGTGCTGGAAGCCCCACATGGAAGCGTGGAGCCAGCCTGGCCTGCTTGCTCATGGCTCTTGTCTGCAGTGCCACAAGCCTCACATGCTGGCACCAAGACAGACTGGTCTAGTTTCAGACTGGTCTAGTTTGAAGACATTTGCCAGCAGGCTGGGCCAGCTCTGTGCCACCACTTGCAGAGCTTGCACCACTTGTATGTTTTACTTGAGACCTGATAGACCAGGGGCAGGCAATTATTTTGGGCAGAGAACCGCTCACTGAGTTTTGGCAAGCCATTGAGGGCTGCATGGCAGACAGCCAGGGGCAGATAAATATTTATTTTCTAAATTTTTTAGGGTCCCACGGGCCAGATAGAATGGCCTGGTGGGCCACATCTGGCCTGCGGGCCGCATTTTGCCCACCCCTGTGATAGGCCTTCACAGACTCTTTTCACTGAATATGCCCTTAGATACAGCTTTTAGACTAGACAGGACTGCACAAGTAGTATCCTCACAGAGTGATTGTTCATGCTGTAGCTCGAGTCGGAGGAGCTGCAACTTCATTTTTCTCTCTAATTTTTTGCTTTGGATCAGGATGGTTCTAGGCAGCAAAAATTAGAACAGCGACTCTCCCTCTTCCTGTGTTGTTAGTGCACCTTTGTTGGCACTGAGGCATCACAGAAGTAGCTTAGCACTGGAAGAGATGAGGCACAATGGAGGCCAAGGGAAAAGAGGGAATTAAGTCTTGTTGAAATGGAACTGGCAGTGGGTTGTGGAGAAGGACTCTGATGAGGAATGTAGGCAGTTTGGGATTAGGACTTGTTAAGACTGGTGAACCTAGGACTGACTGGACAAGGAGGCCCTGATCTGGTGATGGAAACAGGAGCAATGGCGTATTTGGAGCAAGTTTTTCTGGAGGGAAAGGTTGAGATATGAAGAAGGAGCTGATGTAATTATGTTACTGTCTTCTCCTTTTGTGACCCCCTACTTCATTCACTTTGCATTTTCTGCAGCAAATGAAGAATAGGTCCTACCAATCCACACTCCAAATCAAAACTTTTCAGTGAAGTTGCCTATAGAAATCCTGCTTCATTAGTTGTACAGGTGGGAAGATGTCTTGCATCTTGCTTTAGCAAGTTGGATAGACAGGAATACTTGGTAATGAATAGTTCTGCCTTATACAATGAGAACTTTATTTTTCACAGATGTTGTTGATCTTGTATTTGTATACCTGTGAAATACAGAAGTTAGCAAATATCTGGTAGATTATAATGACCCTGGAAATCATTTTCTGTGTTAAGTCCCTGGTACTTAGTGTCCAGCAGGCTAATTAATGTATGTTCCCATGTTCATCTTATTAAAGGTGTTGGGTTGATTTCCTTTGAACACACAATAACTGAGGTCAGACAGGGAATGATTTTTTCTGTGAAAAATGTTCCCCTACCTGAGTCTTAATGTCTCTGCCCTTCATCTATTTTTTTCAGCCATCAGTCATTTAGGTGCATCTCTTTTTGGTTTCATCCACAAAATTGTCATAATTGGTGTATAGGAATGGCAACTGAACTGGGTACAAGATCATCAGAAGGTAGAGCTGGAAGGGACTTCATAAGGTCATGTAGTCCAGCCCTCTGCTCAAGACAGGATCATCCTTGACTAAACCATGAGCCAAATATTGCTCTTTTTGAAAGTTTCCAGGGATAGAGATTTAGCATTTTGTCTAGTTAGCATGTTCCTATAACTTTAACCACCATCACAGAAAGATTCTCCTAATCTAAAATCTGATTTTCTCTGCTGCAGTGTGAGGCCATTGCTTCTAGTCCTGTCCCCTACAGACTCAGAGAATAGGTCTATCTCTATCCTCTCTATAATTGCTCTCCTCATATTTGGAGACTGTTATCAAATCCTCCCTCAGGTAACCCTAGCTCTTTCGGCCTTTCTTCCTAAGTCTTAGTTTCCAGGCCTCAAATCATTTTTGTTGCTTTGTACTGGACTTTCTCCAACCTATGCACATCCTTCTTGGAAGTGTGGGACCCAAAATGGGATGCAGTTGTCCAGGTGGGGCTTCACCAGTGCTGCATAGAAAAGAATTACTTCCCTTGATCTGCAGATGACACTCCTGTTGACACAACCCTGTATGCTGTTGGCTTCTTTGGCAACAAGAGCACACTGTTTGCTCATATTCAACTTATGGTCTACTGTAACCCCAAGGTCCTTCTCTACAATTCTGCATCCTTACCAGTGATTTCTGTCTGTATTCATGCATGCAATTATTTTGACCCAAATGCAGAAATTTGCACTTGGCCTTGTTGAATCTTATTTCACTGACTGCAGACCATTTTTCCATCCTATCATGTCATTCTGGATCCTAGTCCTGCCCTCTAGAGTGCCTGCAACTCCACCCAGCTTGTCACCTGCAAATTTACTAAACATGCGCTCAGTCCCATCTTTCAAATCATTAATGAGGAAGTTGAAAAGTACTGAACCCAGGATAGACCCCTGGGGAGCTGCACTTGATACCTCCTCCTAAGTAGACATGGAACCATTGATTACTTGCTGAGCACAATGATCCAACCAGTTATGTATCCACCTTGGAGTACTTTCATCTAGTCTGTAGTTCGTTAGTTTGTTTGTTAATGAGATATTGTGGGAAACCTTCAAAAGCTAAAGTCAAGGTATATCACATCCATTGCTGTCCTCCCATCCTCAGAGCCTGTCTCCTTTAATAGAAGGAAATCAGGGTGGTGAGGCATGACTTGTTCTGGTTGGTTCCATTCCAGCTATCTTCTCTTCCAGGTGCATTGTAATAGATTCCTTGAGGACCTGCTCCATGATATTCACTGAAGGTCAGGCTGACTGGTCCGTAATCCCTGCATCTTCCTAAGTGCTCATCTTACAAGAAAGGGAAGATGTTTACCCTTTTCCAGTCATCCAGGACCTCACCTGACCTCCATGAATTCTCAGTGTTGAGAAATGAGTGATTGATTGTGGTAATTGTAGAGCTATTACAATTACCTCAGTCACTCATTCTCAACACTGTAATAGCTCTACAATTACCTCAGTCAGTTCCTTTAGTACCTTAAGGTGGATTCCATCCAAACCTGCTGATTTTAAAGTATCGTGCTTCTCTAAGTAAGTCTTAACCTGTTGTTCTTCTACGCTAGATTGTTTGTCTCCTTCCCTATCTTTGCTGCCAAGAATGCTCTCTCTGTGGCAGCTTAACCCTATTTTTGAAGACTGAAATAAAGGCAGGTATTAAATGCTTAAGCCTTTTCCGATTCATCTGTAACTAGATTGCCTTCTGTATTCCTTAAGGGACCTCTGGTTTCTTTGGTCTTCCTGTTACTTTTTACATACTTGTAAAATTCTTTGTTATTGCCTTTTATGTCCCTTTTCAGGGCCTATCATCGTGGATCATTTCTTGGCCTTTTCTAACTTTTCTCCTTGTATGCCTATGCAATATTCTAGTACTGTGACTAAGGTTCCACATGGACCACTTTCTGGAACAGACATGTGTATGACCCATGGATTCTGCTGGTTTTGTTTTGTGTGGTGTTGATTGCTGTGGTGGTAGAGATGTGTTGGCAGGTCATGGATCTTGTTACTCTCTTTAAATTGTAACATTTATTCCATCTCTATCTCCCTAAGTTAGATTACTGTCAAGATATTAAATTGTATGGAGAAATGAAAATGATAAAACAAATGAAACACTGGCAAGAACCACAGTCCGATGGCTGGGAAATTGGCTCCGAGATTGGACCCACAGAGTAGTAGTCAATGGTAGCTAATCATTATAGTGCTCTGTGACCAGTGTTGTCCCCCAAGGATCTGTCCTTGGACTGGTTCTCTTTAACATCTTTATCAACTATGTGGACATTGGTGTCAGAAGTGCACTGGTCAAGTTTGGGGCACAGCATCCATACCTGAGGACGGGTTAGTATTTCAGCCTGACTTGGATAAGCTTAGTAAGTGGGCAGATATAAACCTGATGATGTTCACTACCGAAAAATGCAAGGTACTCCACCTTGGGGTAGGGCAGGGTTGGGGGGAACCCGCAGCATGCTTATAGGCTTAGCGGTGCTACACTCACTAGCGCCACAGCTGAAAGAGGCTTGGGGGTCATGATTGACCACAAGATGAACATGAGCCACCAATGCGATGTTGCAGCTGGTAAAGTAAACAAAACTCTGTTTTGTGTCCATAGATGCTTCTCAAGTAAAATCTCAGGATGTCATCCTCCCTCTGTACTCAGCCTTGGTGAGGCCACAGCTGGAGTACTGCATCCAGTTCTGGGCTCCACAATTCAAGAACTATGTAGAGAAGCTTGAGAGAGTCCAGAGGAGAGCCACGCTCATGATCAGAGGGCAAGAAAATAGGCCTTATGAAGAGAGGCTCAGAGCCATGGGACTCTTTAGCCTGGAGAAGCGCAGGCTCAGGGGTGACATGGTGGCTGCCTATAAGTACATCAGGGGTGTGCATCAGGATCTGGGGGAACGTCTGTTTACCAGAGCGCCCCAAGGGATAACAAGGACCAACAGTCAAAACTCCTCCAACACTGTTTTAGACTGGACATAAGGAAAAACTTTTTTACTGTCCAAGCTGCTAAGGCCTGGGGTGGTGCAGGCACCTACTCTGGACTCATTCAGGAAACATTTGGATGCTTATTTTGCTGGTATCCTTTGACCCTAGCTGACTTCCTACCCCTGGGGCAGGGGGCTGGACTTGATGATCTTCAAGGTCCCTTCCACCCCTAATGTCTATGAAATCTATGAAGATTTTAATATTTGGCACATTTAATTTTCTGGAAAAGGCCTTGTGCCATATTGGTTAATACTTCCACTAATTTTTTTCAAAGAAAAAACAAAGAAGTATTCAGGTCTACTCTGTGTTCTTCTTTTAGTTTGGAATGGCTATAGCTACTATGCTGTAGCTATCATTACCAGGGTATTTTCTCAGGTTAATGGCCTGAACCTCTGAAGATGGCCAGTAACTCTTCCTAGTCAGTTGTTTCTTTCTAAGATAGTGCTGTGCTTTGGTCATTATTGCTCGAGTTTAATAGCAGTTAGACAATTCATGTTACTAGTATAATGAGTATAGTATGAAAATTTACAGGAAAAAATAGATGTTACTTGTTAAGTTGAACTATCTTTACAATTAACCATGGTACTTAAACGTAGATTTTAAGGGATTTTAACAGTTATTGCTGCGTGTCCGGTAAAATCTACTACTGCACTTAGTAAAGAAACCACAGCAGCTTTTAATACAACGACTGGTGTTAGTTGTAAAAGATTTTAATTCTGATTTTTTTTTTCTGATTTCTGTCTGTAATTTTGGATATGTATTATCATGTGTGTATTTTTTCCAGTGTTAAAGCAAAAACGGAATCTCAAGGCCCTTCCTCTTCCTGGAGATCCCTCATTCCTGTCATCAAAGTGAATGTGAGCACGGTAAGTGAAATATTCCTTTCAACTGACTAACTAGAAGTCTTTAGTAGTGGAAATTTTAAAATTCATTTTTATATTTGGCTTGATTTGTATTTTCATTCTGTGCTTTTCATTTTTTTCAAGCATGAAAGTAATTTAAAATGGGCTCTGTTGTTTTTCGGCATAAGTCCTGCTAACATTGGAAAAAACAAAACAAAAGACATGTTGTTTGAAATGCTTAGGTATTTTTTTGTTTTTTTGGGGGGGGGTTGTTTGTTTTTTGTTTTTGTTGTTTTTTTTAAAGCATGACCAGAAAATTAGGACTGGGTGGCACATTATAATAAAGCTCTTTTTTTGGTCACTTTTAATAAAAATATTTGGACCCTTTTTTATTCCTTAAAGATTGAGTTAGCTTTACTTTAGAAATGTGATGCACCAGAAAATCCATTTGATTTATATGAGAATTTTCGTGGTCAAAAAGTTTGTTTGTAGTGTTGCATTGAATTCACCATTAACAGTTTAGCACATTGATGCTTCTGCAAGAAGTCCTATTGCTGTTAGTGAGTTAGAGCTGCAGGTTTTAACATGTAAGGTAAAACCCTGGCTCTATTATTCAAATCAATAGAAGTTTTGCTGTGACTTAAGACTACAGGTGGAACCCTAGCCCTTACTTGCATAGTTTTTCATTTTTAGTTATTTCTGTGTAAGCTATGTAAGCAAAGAGTAATTTGTCTTTCTTTTAACTTAGGGTCGCTTGGCATTTGGGAATCATTATCAGCCGCAAACGCTCTGCATTAATTTTGATGATGCTTTCTTAACATATACCACAAAACCACCTTCAAGTCACCTTGACCAGTTTATGCACATTGTGAAAGGAAAACTAGAAAATGTCAGAGTCATGTTGGTTCCCAGTCCCAGATATGTTGGTCTTCAAAATGATGAGTAAGAGATTTTATTTGTTGCAGTAGATTACAAGACTTTAATTGTCTTCTGTTCACCTGCTTATTGTGGTCTTAGTTTCCTTCTTTCAGGATACCTAGTTAATATATTGGCTGCTACCTACAAAGATTTTGAACTTTTGGGGCCTATTTTGTTTTTCCTGTTAAGCTCTAAAGAATGTTTCTCTTCTATCCTGATCAAGTTTCTGAAAAAACATTAACTTGCTACATTTGTAAGACACCATCCTCTTATCCATAGGGCTAAGTCACAAAGGCTGCAAACAGATGTTGCCTTCTTGCCACCATAATTTTTATGGTAGCACAAAACCTGAGCAAACAGACATCTTTTAGCCCTTTGTCACACGAGACGTGCCTAACTTTATATGAGTGCGACCATTCTTAGGCATAGTTTGCACCACCTATTTGCAGGCAATATTTATTTGCGTATGGCAGGAGAGTGGGCAGCCCAGGGCCACAATCTTCCTGCAAGGGATTCCTGTAGGGCATGGCATCCAGTTTGCAGGGTGTGACTATTGTCCCATAGGATTATACCCCTGAAGCCCTGGGCGTAGTATGGGCCTGTGAACAGGTGGAGGACGCATCCATCTTTTGCATTAATTGTTTTTCAGGCACTTGAGTTGGCTAGAATAAGGTCACACTAAAGTGTCCAGTAGGTGTAATAGAATCTTGCCTTAGGTTTTTTTAATACCGTATTATTTAGGTAGAAAAATGCAAGGGTTCATGTTGCCTTCCTGTGAGCTTTAAAGCCTTTCTGTGCACTCTGTGCTATGTTTACTATCTCCTATAGGGTTTTTATTTTCATTTGTTCAAGTTCAGTTACAAACTACTTGCCGCTGAAGCATGGATCTGCAACTGTTTATTTCAGGACTAACTCAACTTGATGCTAACTGCATATTACAGTTATAAGTGTGAAAAACCATGATGTTGTGCAACTTTGAAAATAAGGTGGGCATAGTAGGGATTAAATCCCTTGACGATGTGATCCCAAGAAATGTTGCTGATTTGTCAATTCTGAACTTAACTAACTGTTGAAGTTTTATTTCAAGCTGTGCTTATTGCCAGAGTTTATCTGATTTTATTACTAAACTTCCTGAAAGTGATAGCTGTAATATGACTTATTTAAGACAAGAACTATCGTCTCCAGGTTTATGCCATAGTACTCTGTTTACTTGAATATAAGACTAAGTGTATCCCCAATCAGCATGGGGCAGGGAAAACCCCCTCATCTTGTATTTGCATACAGGGAAACCTCATTAAATACATTGTCTATCATTAAACTGCTGCTAGAAGGAGCATGTGCTCAGTAATGGAAACCAGCTATGAAACTGATTAAATGCAGCCAACCCTGAGCATGGTTATAAAACACATGGCCCATATGAGGCAAACACGTTTTTTGTGTTCCAAGCCAAATCAAGTCCAAGGCCCTACAACCAGCAAACATCCTCTACCCCCATCAGGGGCTTCAGATCTTTCTATGTCTTTTGGCAGGCATCCTACGTGCAAGCCCAAGCCCAGAGGTTTGAGATTCGGATGACCCCAAGTTGCGCTTGCCCTTAGCCATAAGGCCACAGGAGAAAGCTAGGCAGGAGCCTCCCATTTCCATAAAGTGGACTTAAAGCCCCAACACCTCGGCGGGTACTAAACCACACCAGAAGAACAGTTATCCCCCGGTGTCATGGCACACCTCACTGCCCCGCTCCTAGAGAGGGGAAAACTGCTGGGGAAGAGCCCTAGCTGCGATAATGAGTACAGCTGTGGGTTGCCAGGGCAACTAATAAGAGTCAGCTGCCTGTAGGGGGCAGGGCCTGGCTCCTATAAAGCCAAGAGCCAAGGCCAGGCTAGGAGTTCCCTGCTAGCAGCTAGAGGGGCAGGAGCTCCTGGAGTTAGGATGCGGAGAGAAGCCTAACAGCAAGTACCGCTCGAGCGGAGTTAAGTAATGATGTTAAGTTATAGCCAGGCGGCTTTGGGTTGCGTTTGAGTTATAGCCAGGAGGCTTGAAGTTGTGTTTGTATTACACCGGTGGTTTGGGTGAGGCTATAAGGGGTTGGAGGAGGCCTCATAGGGACCCACAGGGGGTGGGACCCTGGCACCAGTGAGGGCGCAACTTGCGGGGTGCGTAGACCCTAGCCCCAGAGAGGGGCAGCTTTGAGAAGCCCCAGCGTGGGCATGACGAGCCCCAGAGAGGGGGCCATATTATTAGGAAGCCCAGTAGGGGCACAGCAAGCCCCAGAGAGGGGGCCATATTATTAGGAAGCCCAGTAGGGGCACAGCAAGCCCTAGAGAGGGGGCCATATTACTAGGAAGCCCAGTGCGGGTGCGGTGAGCCTCTGAAACAGGGCTAGCGCTGCGGAAAACCCCGGAGCAGGGTAGAGTGCTGTGGTTGCCCCGGCGAGAGGGGATAGTGGCACTGTGAGCCCTGGGAGAAGGGGGCAGCAGCACGGTGGGCCCGAGAGTCAGGGAGGCGTTACCGAGAAGTCCCCAGAGTGGGTGCAGAGAGCCCCAGACCGGGGGCTGTATTTTAGAAGCCCGAGTTCGGGCGACATTGCAGGGGAAGCCCCAGAGAGGGGGCACTATTGCAAAGGCCCCAGACAAGGGGGCGACACTATAGAGAAGGCCCCAGAAAGGGGCAACATTACAGGGAGGCCCCGAGTGGGCTCGGAGAGCCCAAGAGAGGGCAGCACAGAAGAGGAGGCCCCAGAGACCGGGCGAAAGTACATAGAGGAGGCCCGAGAGACGGGCCGTGCACATATAGAGAGACATACCAGCGTCTATCCCATCAGCGAGGCTTGGGGCATGGTATTAGGGGTTGGTAGGAGCCACGCGTAGCCCATAAGGCTAGGGTGCCTGGGGAGCACCCATCATACCGGGAGACCCCCCAGGGGGTCCGGGAACACACGGGGACAGCGGTCCCAGCGGTCCCAGCTATCCGTGCCCAGGGAGTCGTAAGGCAGCCTCCCAACATATACTAAACAGCAAAGACGTGGCGGGCGAGAATCGAGGGTGCCCTTGGGCCGAATTGGCACGGAGAGAGGGCCTTAAGGAGATCACGGCCCTCCTATAGGACCCCGCCGTGACACCCGGGCGCTTAAGGAAAACTGCCTTCATGGACCCAGCTACATGGTGTTTCCTCTACCACAAGAACAGGCTAGTGCAGCCCATCTGAACAAGATATATGGTAGTGCCCATTTTGCTCAGTCACGCTCAGCGCCGACTCTTTTTCAAGTCATGGTCAGCCACTACACTGACTATAACTAGACTTCCTCTTCAGTTCCACAGCTGAGCAGTGCCTTTCTTTCCCATGTCCAGTGATTCCTGTTGCCTCGCCAGCTTTAAATGTCTGGCAAACATCACTAAACGGGGCCCCAAACTGTTCACCCAGTATCCTTCTTTCTCCCCCTGTCAAATATGATTAGTATGGCCCTGCCTTCATAAGGTGGAGTTGGCCCAGGTTGCTGTGAACCACATCTGCATATACATTTTTGGAGGAACCCAGGACTTGTGACAGGAAGACCCAGTTCCAGTTTTGAACTGGGGGCTAATTAGCAGTTTATGGGTGGGGGAGGGGTATTTGGGGTAGGCATACATACTGAGCAGTGCTGAGCTGTGGGGTCACTATGGCTTGAAACACTGTTTGTTCTGCTGGGGCCCAGCCCAATGAACTATATGGTAAATCATGAGCCTTTTGGCTTTGAATTGATATCCAGCATGGTTTGTATTATGTGCAAGTAGGTGCCAAAGTGCAGCTTAAAAGTATGGTTATGGAGGACTTCTGCTAAAACTTGCAGCAGTTTAAAAAAACATAAAATGCATCAATTTTGGATAAACTAAATTACTACAGGCATATTTATTTCAAATTTAGTGTTTTCAAATTTGCCCCTCACTTACATGTGCTCAAGGAGAGCAGGGTCTAACAGTAAGGAGTGTGGAAGGAAGGGTCTGCAGGGGAGGAAAGTTGGGGGGGGGGGCAGAGGGCAAGGGGAGCACCTGATCCTTCCCCTGGTACTATTTCCCCTGCTGTAACAGTGGGAGTGGGACAAATTCAAGGTAAACTGCCAATAATTAGATTCTGTACCAGGACATTATAACAAATGTATAAAGTTTCTGTGTATAGAAGCTTATTATTGGGAGGAGGTCATCTTGCTGTTCAGGGCTATCTTATATTTGAGTAAATACAGTAAATCCAAGTACAGTGGAAGGTCGTATATATAATACAGATTGGTTGTCTTTGAACAAGATATGCAAAAGTATGCTAAGAGACAGTGTAATGCTGCTGTAAAAAATCTGAGCATAGCTAATGGATGAAACAGAGGAAATGCAACCCATATAGTCTTTTAGATACCAAGACGAAGACCCATAACTTGTATGAGATGAATGTAACATACACACCTGTTTAGTTAGAATTTTGGCCCTCTGTACCATGACCCAGGGATCCTGGTTTTCTCAGATTAAAAAAAAAAAATCCAAAATTCTCTGATTAAAAAAAACCCGAATACACATTCTTCCATGATTAAAATGAAACATGTATGCATTGAGGTGTGTGCATAGATATATCCCAATATAATATATATTGAGGTACTGGTAGGCTTCTAAATTACTTTAAAATTGTAAATATATCAATAAAATATTGTGTTCAACTGAAATCAGAACTCTTGATAGAGGTGATAGCTTTTATTAGATGAACTAGATTTTTGCAAAAAAAAATATTTATTTGCAGGCTTTTGGGCACATTTGCCCTTCTTCAGGCATAGGAGAATGCAAAGACGGTAATATTTTTCATAGGTGGAAATGAAAATTCATATTTCACAGGAGAGCTGAAGATGTGTTGTAAGATCTCCTGGTTGGTAAAGTTCATTTTGTGCAAATTTCCGCCCAGATAAAAGTTAGACCAATCTATTTACTTTGAAGTTGTCTGATGGCAAGCATGATGTTGAATTATGTTTCATTCTGGTTATGATGTTTCATGTGTCCAACTGATACCTCTATGTGTATCTATCTATTCCAAAGCCTACAAAGCCAGTCCAGCCAGGCTGCAGCACTGTGCCTCACAGTGGGTGCAGAAATCTAGGGGGGCACAAGTCTCCCATATCCCTTACAGCCCCCCCCCCCCCCCCCCCCCCCCACTGCCTCTGGTGCCTGACCCCTTCCCAGAAGTTCATACAGTGCTGGGGAGCGCCCCCCCCTTGAGCTGCCCACGGCTCTCTTCTGCTTCCCAGCCAGGACCCCTGGCTATGCATTCCTGCCCTGGGCACTGTGCATCGGCCTTACTGGACATCACTCCCAGCCCCAGCCACCAACCTTGCCCCACTCTCTCCCTTGCCATGCAGGCTCAGCACGAGCTGCTGCCTCAATCTCCCCACCACTCCTTCACTCTCTATGTATCACCTGCAGGCTCCTTGTCTGTCTGTGTGCACCTCTCCCTCACCACTGCAGGCACCCAGAGCCTGTGCCCAAGCTACCCTGTGGCCTTTTGCGCTGCCGTGCATTTGTGGGGGCTAAGCCTCATTAGCCCTGGCCTTCTGCTGCCTATGCTCGTGACCCTTAAAAATCGCGGTGTGGGGCAAGTTTTGTAGTTTCCGCATGGTCTGCGAAATTGTGATTTTTGTCAGGGCCCTAGTTATAAGTGATTCGTTAGGCATGCACCACCCAGCCAGTAATTTCTGGTGGATAATTCATTATAGGATGTGCCTTGTTGAAGCAAACTTAATTTAAGACCTTTTTTTAACACGTACTTCAAAGTTAGTTTTGGCTTTATTTTTAACTTCTGTTGGTGTCATGAAGGGGATAGCATTTTGAATAAATACTTAGTTTAAAAAACAACAACAACAAAAAAACCCTTTCCTGCTGTACTGAGACAAGAACTGCTGCTGACAGTGCAGACTGATGTGAGGGGTTTTCCTTCCCTTCTTTTCTGCTCTCCACTTCAGGCCATTCAAAGCTGGAGAACTGTGTTCCTGATGAGTTCCTTCCCTATTTCTATGCTGCTTTTTAATGTTTATATTTTTTACCATTCTGGCACAAATTGCTTACTGATCAAGAGTTTTCTGAAACACTAATTGCATGGTAGATCCTTTTATGTTTTGAGAAAGGTGTATATTGTGGTAGAGTAAAGATTCCTGAAATAGTCTTAATTTCTGTGTTTTCAAAAACTTTGGCATTTTCAAAGTGTAGTTTTAGCTTTCTGAAGTTTGTCTTTTCTATGCTTCGTCTAGGGGTAAATGAACTTTGTTGATGTTCACCATTTGTGAATGTGATTTTGGTCAGCCCAAAAAATCATTGTAAATTTGGTTTGAATTTTTGGAATACTTTTGGGAAACAGACAAACAAACCCCATACTCTTTTTGGTTATGTTTCCACAACCAGTGAAGAAAAGTGGGCAATCTTTCCTGTAGGCAAGATGCAATTCAGGGATGTGGCAGTTGTGGACTTAGGCAGAGGAGGGAACTGAATCTGGGGCTCTTGTATCCTGATGGAGTGGCCCTGTCTATTTGGCTATTGAGCAAAAGGGAGGAGAGGAACAATGATGTTGCCATAACCTACCCCATTTTCTTGGTGTTTTGTGAACAGTATCTAAGTCTCAGACTCTATTTGTTTCTATTAATTATGGTTTTGTCTTTTGGGTTTTGTTGTTTGTTTGTTTTTAGCACCCAAAATGGTATGGAGTGTTTTGAGAGTAACACAATGCTTCTATATTTAGCCTGAGACAGTGGAAAAGCAAACATCTTTCTGTTAGATAAAATCAAATATTTTTTGTTTGGCTGCCAGATTGAAGAATCAATTATTCATCTTGCCCTACTTCTGCTTGTCTTTTAAAAATATGACGAGCAAAAAAACTTTAAGGACATCTTTCATATGTTTTAATCTATTTGCAGAACGTTTAATATATTTATTTATAAAACATTTTCTTGTATGCATACGTGCACACTCACCCTTACTGCTTTTAAAGATGTGGGAGGGCTGAAGAAATTTCTGCTAGGGAAAATAAAGAATAACTGATTTCACTGTCTGGAAAAAAAAAACCAAGAAAGCAACATTCTCCAGCCAGTTATTGAAACAAAAACAAGGTTATTTCCAAACAGCCGTAACTTGATCATGTTAATAACTTCTTGCCCTGATTCCACTAAAGATATCCCTTTATTTCCATATCTCCTGGTTAAAAAGTGAGTGGTGGAGAATGCATCCAAGGTCATGGTGGGTCTTGTGCATAGTAATCATGTTTCCTTGAAAACTGGAGATGCCCTTATCTTTGGGGCCTGCCCCATGCCCTTTTTGGACTTTGATAATGTTAAGTAGTTTAGCAAAGCTTTGTAATCTTTAATAGATCTGAATATTTAAAAGTAGTTAATAGAGGAGCTGGTGAAAATGAAACTGGCAAGTTAGTTAATAGTGTTACATCATGGTTGTCTAACTGACAGCCTGCAGGCTGCAAGTGGCCAGTGAGCAGTGAAATTGTTTCTCTGGGCTCCTGGCTGGCTGATGTTCCCCCTGTTCCATCTGCAGTGGTAGCTGAAGTGTCTGGGGATCCCCCTGTCTCCTCCAGCTTTATGCTTCCTGCTCTCACCCCACTGGGCAAGGCAGTTCAGCACAGGATGGGAAATGGAAGATGAGGGGATGACCATGTGTGTGGTAGGGTAGTTAGGGAGCATCCAAGCTGGTGCACTGGGCAGCAGGAAGAGGGGGAGGGGGAGTGCTCACATGGGTGTGTGGTGCAGTGGATGAGAGTGCCCATGGTGCAAGGGGGTGGGGAGGAGTGTCCATGTAGGCCCACCTGTGTGTGGTCCCCACTGTTGTGGCTTGTGGCACATGTGGCCCCCAGCCACTTAAAAATTGAACAGCCCTGATGTACACACATCAAGACCAGCCTCCTAGCTCCTCCAGTCTGTTCCAGGCTGATACCTGAAGGCCCGGCCCTGCCCTGCCCTGCCCTGCCCTGCCCTTCCTCCTTGTCAAAAAAAAAAGAAGTTAAAAACTGAAAAACTTAGACACCTGGAGCTGGATCATATGGAGTAACGAGTTTAGTAAAACTGTGAGCAGCTATTCTACAGGGAGCTCAGCTGCAACATTATGCAGACATTAAATGGTGTCACCTGAGTCAGCTGCTGTGTTTCTCCATTCTTTTTAGGGAGGCCCACCAGATTGTGGTAGGGAACTGAGATACACAAGACAACCTATTTAGGACGTGCAGGAGGGTGTGTGGTGGGGAAAAGACTTACTGAAAGGAGAGAAGACAAGCAGAGGGAAAGATGAGAGCGCCTAGAAGTTGAGAGGATAAATACAGAGCTAAAAAGAAGAGCAAGTCGTGAAGCCTGGACACAGCAGAGAAGATGCAGTGAAAGGCTAAAACTGAGAGAAAAGTACAAGATATAGATAGTAAATACTATGCAATTTTTTTTATGGCACTTTTTTTGGGTGCCCATTTCCCCCCATTCCAAACGTGGGGCAGAGTAATAGCAATATAGCTTATGTTGTAGTAGTTGGAAAGAGAAGGGTTTGGCCCCTCCATCAGTGGCTGCAACTTCCTTGTGGACATCTTCCTCTTTCATGGTTTCACATGGTTTTTGTGAATTTGTCAGACAAGGAGATATTGGAGTATAATTGTCTGTAGCAGAGAAGATTTTTATGAAAACTAGCACTTCAAAATTCTTGTAACAATTTTATTTTAAATGAGATTAAATTTAGATCACATGGATAATTATTCAGTTAGGAAAGGCAAAGTTTCATTTACACTCTTCTATCTGCCCTTGTTTATGTGTGAGCGTGTTCAATAAATACCTTGCATTAGTTTTTACAATAGCACTTTTAAGTACTTTTTTTCCTTAAATATACATATGCAATACTTGTAGTTATGTTTACTTTTTGTGCAGAAGGAGTAGCAATATATTGCTATTCATGTAAATATAACCTAGCAAACTGTCCTTATAGAATGTAATATAGACGTAAATAGAATGCAGAGTAACAAAACATTGCTGGTGTAAGTAAGCGACCTACTGTATAACGTAAGCAGTACAGTAGTGCAGTGTATGCAGTTCTGTGACCTTCACTCTTGACTGCCTAACTGCTTACATACAGCATAACCAATGTTAGACAAAAATGTGTGTAGCTAAGTTATCTGTTTTCCTGCAGATTTTTAAAGACCTCAGGACAGGGACATGAAGAATTCTTATCCTGTCACTTTTGGGAAGTTTGAAAGTAAATAGATTGCCTGATCCATGGATCTCTTAAGACAGGGGTGGGCAATTATTTCAGCTGGAGGGCCACTTAATGAGTTTTTGTGAGCTGGTGAGGGCTGTGCACACAGTCTTTCAGATGTCATTTAAAATAAATTATAGATAAAAAATCAAGTCGTATACTAAAAATCAAACATCTGCTATAACATACTTTAACTTTATTTCAAAAAATATTTTTTTTCCTTATTTATGTTTTTTGAGGTGATGGCATAATAGCTCAAATAAAGTGTTACCTTTGTATATATTGTGTGTTGCTGGTGGGAAGAGGGTCCAGGGGCCCATGCAGCAGAGCTTGTCTGGCTGATGTGGTGCAGATGCAGTCTGGCCCAGTATTCTGCATGGGGCTGAGCCCCACATTTCCCAGACAGCACAGATCCAGCCCCAAACAGCACATGTAACTTTCCGGTGGGGCTGCTGCCACACCTGCCCAGATACTGCTTGGCTTTCCCTGCCTCCAGTGGTAGCTCCTTCTACTCTGCTCCCTGCTGTGGTGCTTGTGGCAGCAGGTAATGCAGGGAAGCCATGGGGATGCATGATGGGCAGCAGATGCCTAGCCAGATGGGGGTGGAGGGGGAGCTGCAGTCGAATGGCTCCTGCCCCAGTGAATGGATCTCCAGCTCCAGCTGCCTTCTACCCACTCAGCCTGCCTGATGCAAGGAGTAGCCACCTGTGGGTGGCCAAATGGGTTGAAGGCGGCAGGCTGCTGGAGCTGGAGCAGGAATCGCCTGGTTGCAGTTCTCCCCTGCCTGGTTGGCATCTGCTGCCTGGCACGTATCCTTATCATTTTCCCGTGTTACCTGCTGCCTGAGGCAGTGCAGCAAGGGCAAGAGGAGGAGGAACTGCTGGAGGTGCAGGGAGCTGAACAGTATCTGGGCAGCTGTAGCTGCACCGGGAGCAACCCTGCCAGGAAGCTGTGCACAGTGGCTGTCAGCAGGTGCGGGCTGCCCCGGGTGGGAGTGGGTGGGGCTTGGTTCCATGCGGAGTGCTGCAGTGGCAGTTGCGGGCTGGATCCAATCAATTGGTGGGCACCCGGATCCAGCCTGCAGGCTATATTTTTCCCACCCCTATCTTAAGGGTTACTTGAAGGGTAGGTGAGAAAAATCTTGCTTCAGGTCTGTGAACCTTGAACTTTACATTTCTTTGAAAGTGTCTGCACCTACTATATATTTTAGTGTGAAGCAAAGTGAACCTCCTGTCTTTTTTGAATGCATGCTTAAAAGATTAGCCAAAATACACTTGTAAAATATAGTGAATGTGTTTTGCATGTCACTTTTAAATGTAGTGAAATCCAGTTTTAAGGCATATGCAGAAATCCCTTTTTCATTAAAGCAGTTTCCATGCCAAGTCCTATATCTGTCCAAATCATCCCAGCTATAGGGGACTGTTCAAGGAAACAGTTTTATGAATTGTATGTTCCTCCTCCCCCTTTCTATCCACGCAAATTGTTAGACAGTTTTTGTTTTTAAACTTATTTTTTCTTTTTTTTTTTAACAAAATAATCTTGAGGTAGACATTGGTTGTAGAAAATACTTTAGCTTCAAAAGTGAAATTGCTGGAAAGTTGGAGTGACTGGAAAGTAATTCATTCTTTAAATTTCAGTTGCTACTTTTATAATGATATAAGTACCTGCTAGGTCCCTCTGGTCCTGGCTCCTGTTTTAGTTTGAGAACAATTAATACATGGAAGAATGAAATGTAGGACAAGGTGAAAGCTCTTTTTTAAAGAAGACGAACATCGTAAGTAGGGCTTTGACAGTTGATTGTGCAGAACTGCTGAGATGCTCCTGTTCCAGCTCAGTATTTACCTTCTACACCTTTTACTTTGCTCAGTTTTAGCCTTTTACTACATCTTCTTCCCTGTGGGTGCATCTATACGTGAAATATTAATGGGATGCAATAACCTCCAGAGCAGTTTGAGCCTGAGGAAACTGCTCCCAGGCGCAGCGCCTACATGTGCGCCCAGGACGGCAGCACTTTGAGCTGGGGTGCAGCAGCCCCAGGCGGGGGGTGGGTGTCAGCCCCGGACTCCGGGTGGCGGCATTGAGCAGCAGAGGGGCTAGCTGGGGCATGAGGGTGTTAGTGTGGAGCTGTGTGGCTCGTTGGCAGGCTGCCTCCACATGTTAGCTCCCTTGTGCCCTAGCCAGCCCCTGTTACTGTCTACATGTGTTTCAGCGCAATTATTTACTGCGCTGTAAGATAGTACTGTCCCCTGACAGTACTGTCTTAAGGCAAAGTTAGTTAATTTACTCTGCCCTAATACCAACGCACATGTAGACTGTGGTAGCCTGAGCAGCCCATGTGGTATTCTAGGGAGGTGCTACAGCTTAGTTCTGATGGCCCATCTAAATTACTCCACTAATGCCTCCAACCCCTGAAGCAGTCCAGGAGAAGGAAGGCACACAAGCAGCCTAAAGCTAACATAGACTTCTTTTCCCACTGGCCTGAGTTTTGTGATGCATCTTTTACAAAGAGCAAAATTGTGCTCTTCCTTTTATTTCTGTTGCAGATTTCCTGTGACGTTAAACAAGCTGATAAACTTCGCTCTAAGTTTTCTATCTACAGGTTTCCCTTCATTTATGCGATGCACGCATTCCCGGAGAACGGTGCAGAAATTTAATTTGCATAAAGCAAACCCATTTTATAATGTAACAAATAAGAATAGGTTCCCATGGTAGGGAGGGAGTGAGGCTGGGACTAGGGAAGGAGCACGGGGAGGGGTACCGCTCCTGGGGCTGCTGCAAGAAGCAAAGCAGAGGGAACTGTCAGTGGGGAGGGGGAACCTCTTGCTACTTCACACCCCCCAGGAGGGTTGTGGGCTGGGGAGCTGTACTGGACTCTTCCCAGGGGGCACGTGCCCCCAAATCTGCATGGGACAACAGCAGGCTGCTGCTGCTGGCTGGGGCCAGTGGTGGCACTGCACTCTTCCCAGTGCTCAGTGCAGGCCGCATCAGGTGCCAGGAACAGCCCCTTCCCGCTGTGGAAGGAGATTGTGAAAGATGGGAAGAGATGGAAGGCTGTAGTTAAGGTGGTAATAGACCCTCAATACCTGTGAAATGAAAGAAGGGTAAAGATTTCAATTAATGCTACGTATAAGATTTTGGAAGCATGGAGAGGGATGGAGGGGGGGAGTAGAAAGAGAGAGAGAAAATACATAGGTTAAACTCAGCAAAGTTCAGATGTAGTACAGCTACCCGAACTGTATCAGAATCAATAAAACTTACATAACTATGCCATTTTTAGAAATTGCATTTATACTGAAACTGTGTGTATAGACTTCCAATAGTCTAATAATAGTACAAAACACCTGCAGGGTACTCAAACTTCAGAAAGGCCTCTGGCCATTTGTCAGTCCTTTCCAGGGCTTTCAGTGCTGTAAGAAAAGTAGCCTACCTTTCTATTGATAGCAGGTAATTCAAACACATACTTCTGTAGTACCTTCTATCTCATGATCCAAGAGCACTTTACAGACACCAGTGAAGAAAGGCTCAAGAACACCCCAGAAGGCAGGTAAATATCCTGTCACTATACAGGTTGTCCTCTATTTATATGGGTTCTGTATATGTGGATTTGCTCTAAAACAATAAGCATTTTTAAACCCGTGATTCATTTTATGCAAGGTAAATTCGCTCTTATGCAATTTGCACCCCCTCACCCAAGCAGGTAAGTCTGTGGGGGGGAGGGGAAAGGGTCGTGGGGCCAGGGCCCCACTCACTCCAGCCCCTGCTCACTTGTCTGCACTCACCCCAGCCGCTGCTGCAGCGGAGCCAGGAGCAGCCAACACCAGCTGCCTTTACCATGGCATGGCACAGCCCAGGAGTTGGGGTGAGTGGGGACAGGCGGAGCCCAGGCACGGTGGGACATGATGATGCACCCCAGCAGCTGCAGGCAGCTGATGCTGGCTGCTCCTAGGGCTGCTGGGTGCACAGGTCGCAGCACTCATCCCAGCCGCCGCAACAGCGGCCCTGGGAGCGGCCGATGCCAGCTGCCTGCACCACAGCATGGCACAGCCCAGGAGCTGGGGTGAATGGGAACAGGTGGAGTCCAGGCGCAAGGGGAGAGGCAGAGCACGGTGCAGCCCAGTGGCTGCAGGCAGCTGGTGCCAGCCACTCCTGGGGCTGCTGCAGGAAGCAAAGCAGAGGGAACTGTCAGTAGGTGAAGGGGGGCACCTTTTGCTGCTCTGCACCCCCTGGGAGGACTGCGGGCTGGGGGGCTGTACCGGGTTCTTCTTGGGGGGGCGCATACCCCCAGATCTGAGCATGTGATGACAGCAGGTTGCTGCTTTTGGCTAGGGCTGGCCTTGTCACATCTTTGCCTATCCTTTCCAGATCAGAGTTTATGTTGTTTTCCCCTTTATAACATTGCTTTACCTCAGCTGGATATTCTCCAGCTTGATTTCCAAAATCTGCCCCACACGCTTTCTCTGTCAGTTCTTGCAACATACCCTGCACATTTTATTCATTATGCTCCTATCTTGCTCAAGATATCAGGTCTTTTGGTAAAGGCCCATAAGTTCTTGATTATGTCATGTCCTCCATACTCTGTCTTCCTGTAATGCACCAAGTATTGTCCTTAATGGTTTGCTTTCAAATAGTTGCAGCCTTTTTCCATTTGCCTTTGTCAATGTCCAGGATTCACACTTAAATAAAAGGATAGGTAGAACAATTGTACTATAAAGCTGGACTTCTGGGCTTGAGATTTTCCTTGATGCCACAATTTTATCCAGGCTCAACAGGCGTATATTAGCACTGTAAATTCTTGCCTTGATTTCTTCAGTTATTTGATTGAACTAAAGAAAAATGTTTTCACTTTTGTTCTCACAATTCTTTCTCCACAACAGGCCGCCAAGGTTAATGGGAGAAGGCTTTGTGGTAATGCAGTCCAATGATGTTGACATCTATTATTACATGGATGAACCAGGTATTTTTTATTAAATAGTCATTCCATTTATGTAGTTTGTGTATAATATACCAGAACTTACTATACCGTTGGTATCAAATGCTTTTCTGTAGTTTTTGTGAAATGCTGAAAGGTAGTTTTTGTTTGTCTGTTTGCTCATTCATTCATTCATTCAACTTCCAAGTAGCAAGGATTAGAGAACTTTTGAACCAGTTATGAAGGGGAGAATGAGAATGAGACATTCCTGCTCAAATTAAATTTTCCCATTGTATTCATGCAAAAGAAGAGGCAGACAGTTGCAGGTGAAATGCATAGAAAGAGCAGTGGTTTATATTTTGAGTGGAGATAAGGTTTTGAATACTTTTATGTCTGTCCTGCTTCATAATGGATATTATCATGGTTTAGATCAGTGGTTCTCAAACTTGTTACACTCTATTGAGGCACCTCTCATTAGACCCAAGGTACCCCTCAGAAGATGCCAACTAAACTTTCACTCAGTTTTTGACTATAGAAAAAAATAGAGCAATTTTGTTGCAAAGAAGTCAGACCGCAGCAGGTCAAAATGTTTTTGACACTATGGATTCATATTTGAAATCTTTGGGTTTATTATGTGAATCATGTTTGCATGCCTAACAGTGTTAACTAACATTGCATAGTATCCTGTGGCACCCGTCACAAGATCTTAAGGTACCCCAGGATACTGCAGCACTCTTGCTGATGATCACTGCTCTAGGTAGTATGCAGGGTATAATAGATGGATTTGGTGAAGTCAGTTTTCTTGCTATAGTGAGGTATGGATGTTGTAATTCAAGATATATTCTTTTGTGGAGGAGTAGACTTACTAGGTGTAGTTTGCCAAAACATTTCTGAAAAATCACGTCATCCATACCCAGGTACTAGATTGTTGGCAAAGTCTTCTGTATTTTCATTATATTTAAATTGGAATGTTTAGGCGTTGTGCATTTCCCTTTCTACTTTGAAGGAATTGCATTATTTGCATTGTTTTTTATTTTACTAGATTTTTTTTCTGTCTATAAAATTTCTTCCTTTCAATGCATTGAAGGCTTCTGGTAGAGTATATATTTAGCAATACTTTAATGAGTCAAAAATAACTTTTTCTGTTTTCCCTCTCCTATTGTTAGAACAAAAGAAAACAGTAACTTCCAAACAGAATTTTTTTGCTCTGTTTATACAGGAATTGTGACCGTGTTGGAGTGGGGGAGAAAAGGATATACTGGTAGAGGCTGTGAAGCAAGGTTTTTTTTTCTTGCTTTGTTTTGTTTTAAATAAAAAATGTGTATTATGAAGGCAATAAGTTGACCTAAGTCCCCTTCCCCTGTGTGTTTAGCTTCCTTTTAAGAAGTCATGGTAGTACATGGACTCCTCATCCTTTGAGTCCCTTCCTTTGAGTTCTTCCCTGTGTAGCTTTGGATTCTTTTTTTTAATATTGTGAGGTATCCTGGGTTACTTGTCAGTTGTTGATGGAGCCTCTGTTAAGACTGGCATCTTGGTCCACATAGTAGCAAGCACATTTTGGGGGCAACCCCAGAATTTTTTGGTTGCTTTTGGTAGGACTATTGCATTTTCTTCCCTTTAATCCTGCATTAGGACACATTCCTTTTGCCACCTCAGCTTCTGCATCTCCCCTGCAAAGTCTGATAGCCCTCTATTTTTCTGGGTATTTCATAGTTGTGTGCGCACTGCTCCTACTTCTCCCCAATCAGATGCGAGTGAAGAGTTCTTGGATTTCATTCCTGAACCAGACAGCAGCTTGAAGCTTTGCATGAAATAGTGTCTGCTTACAAAGCTGGGCAAGCAGGAAGAGGCATGTTGAAAATATACTGGGGGTTTAGAGCCCAGAAGTGCTCACTTTTCATCGGTGTAGTATATGGGCACTAGTGGTAAAAAATTGAGCCCCAGCTGTCACTGCATCAGGGACCTTGGCACCGAGAAATGATTTATGGAGAACTGTTTGTACTAATACAGATAATGGCTTGTCTGCACAGACTTGGATGGGTGAAAGTGTGTCAGTAAACGACTTAATTTTCTCTCTGGGCAGCATAATTTGACTGGCCAAAGGTTAGGCTTTTGCCAGAAGAACTCAAACACCTGTGAAAGCATGCAAACATATACAGAGAAAAAGCAAGTCTTACCGAAAAAAGTTTATAGTTTAAACCTGACACTGACTTAATTGGAACAGTGGGAGACTGTCACTTTAGAAAATCCCAAGGACCTTTATTTTTAGTGATATCTTGGCTCTTCCTCTCATTTTTATTCAGTTGTGTGATGGCTAATATACTACAGTGATTTTGAGTAAAACATATCTGCATAATTTAATTGTGTTGTACTTGGTATATGTTCTTTGTGTGAATTAGAAGCTGGTTCCCTTGATAATTTGTTTGTTGTATTATGTTAATACAGGACTTGTACCAGAGGAAGCAGAGGAAAGTAATGATGGAGAAACAAGCAATGAAGATAGCAAATTGCAAGACCTGCCTCCATGTTGGGGGTTAGATATTGTCTGTGGGAAGGGAACAGATTTCAACTATGGACCTTGGGCTGACAGGCAGAGGTATTGTGTTGAATTGTATCTTCAGTCTTTAATCTTGAGTATTTCTTACTGTTTGGAAACAATACTTGACTCTATTGAAACTGTTCTGACTGCTAATGTATGTGTGGTAAGTGACTTAATTTTGCAATTATTATCTGTTTAGTAAATAGCATTCTACCAGTTATTTAGAGCTTATGTGGTAAGCTTGGTGTTGGCTGCTGGCAGGACTTTGAGCATACAAAGAGGTAATGGAGAATTAAATTAAAAAAAAATAGCTCTATTTTGTTAGGAAAAAATCTATATATAGAGTGTGAGTGTCTACATACACTTAAATTTATGTTACAGAATAGGTTTAGACTAGACATCCAAAGGCACTACTTCACAGTCAGGGTGGCTAGGATCTGGAACCAACTTCCAAGGGAAGTGGTGATGGCTCCTACCCTGGGGGTCTTTAAGAGGAGGCTTGACATCTACCTGGCTGGGGTCATTTGAGCCCGGTTTTCTCTCCTGCCCAGGCCAGGGGGTCAGACTTGATGATCTGCAAGGTCCCTTCCAATCCTACTTCTGTGAATCTATGATGTTTATAAGCTTTTCAAATGTTATGTTGCTTCTGGGTGGGTGAGTTGCTCTGTTGCAGCCAGTGGCATACGGTGGGTCTCCAGTGCACAATGCTTGCATTTGCACCCCCCCTCCACCCCTGAAGATGATCCAAGCAGGCTGCAGAGCCCACTCTGCCATCCCACAGCACTTCCGTGAGGAAATTAACAGCATAGCACACTGGACATGGGGGGAAGGGTGGCGGCCAGAACAGCTAAAGAAACTTACAACCCACCAGGCAAAGGGACAGGTGAACTACACAAGAAACACTGTAGGCACTGCAGCCTCTCTGCCCAGCTCTTTGGGGCCTGGCCAGTGCCCCTGCCCTTAGCTGATGCCTGGAGGCCATTGCCCCAACCGTCCTCCCCATTGGTACTCCAGTGGTTGCAGCCACCGCTATTGATTATGTCTGTCGCTTTCATGATTTCCCTATGCAAGGGTATGCTACAGCTGTTCAACAAGGCCTATATGTTGCCTCATCTTGTTGATTCATTATTGCCTACTTACAGCTGTGAGCTGAAGAAGACTTGGTTATTCAGTAGGTTTCACTTAATCAAACGTACCTTTAGAATGGCCTGAAGCACTTTCTTGGGCAACTGTGCTTCCCTGTCTTCATGCTTCATTTCACTGTTACACAAATGCCCAAGCAGGTTCTATTCTGTGCCTGGGCCATCGTGACTGAACTTTCATTATTAATGCCACACCAATGTACCTACTGCAGGATCTTACTATGAAATAATGCTGAAATAATTTTACTTCCTATGTGTGTTAAAGAATCCTATGTTAATTAAACTTTTTGGCCACCATTTATTCTGCAGTGAAATTACTGCAATTAACTAGTTCAGGCAGAATGTCCATAATTATTAGGAGTTGTAACCATGTTGTAGGTTGTAACCATGTTGGTCTAATGACATAGGCAGACAAGGTTCTTTGGGTAAAACTGATACCTTTTGTTAGACGCATTCCATTGAGGAAGAGCACACACAAACTGCAGATGCTTCCTTATCCTGTTGAAGGGTATTTATACCCAGAAGCTTGCTAAAAAGAATTTTTTCCAACTATCTGAATTGGTCTAATAAAAGATAGCAAATTTACCCCCAAACCCTTGTCTTCCATAATTATTAGTTCTGATTTGACCAAGGATAGTGTCCTGCAGTACTGTGAAAAGAATTTTTTTTATGTCTAGCACAGTGATCTGCTAGGAATGTGAAGCTAGTGAATCTCACATATTTTAATACTATCAAGAAAGTCTGCTCTGTGATAGACTTTAGTGTACTTCTTGTATTTTATTTGCTCCATGATGACAGCATGATTGTTAGGGTGAGCACATGCACTTACCAAGTGAAGGACTAGAAGTAGTGGTTGTTATCTAGAAGCATTTATGGCTTGGTTTTAATTTCTTCATTTCTGTAAAAAGTGGTTTTAAAAAAATTCTAGGTGATGTAAAGAGCACAAGTCTTATAGTCCATGGGATTTATGCTCCTAGTTTGTGCTTTAGAAAATTTCCCTCTTTAATAGCTATATTCTTTTTGTATGAGCTCTGGCATTTTTCTGTTTTTCAAACAAAACCTGCATATGGTAATTTTCGAAGATCAGTTTTGTTTCTTGTCTAAGGCAGCAGTCATTCTTGACTGAATTGAAAAGGAGCATTTTCATGTAAATATTTTCTCATCTTCATTTTTTCCCCCAAGGGAGTAACTCTCACAGAATCACAGATTTTAAAAACCTTATGTGGAACTTGACCTCTGTTCACTGATTGACTTTTTACTTAAGCCACACATTTGGCTGTCCATACTTCATTAATCTTGGTTTTGTTTCTTGTGGCTATAGACTCTGTTCAAAATATTGCAGAAATTTGGACTTCATGATCCCATTCCCACATGCAATACATTCATAGATAGCGTGGATCTCTCTTTTTCTGGGCTTCATGCCAAATATTTATATACAAACAGAATGTACTCTTGACATCTTTTTCATCCTGATTCCATAAATGAGGTGATGACTTTATTTCTACAGTACATTATGAATTGGTAGGAAACTAATTTGTTTGTGTTCTAGAAGTATGTTTTTTTTCCCCCTGGTCCTTTCCTCGTAATCTGGCCTTTTACGAGTACCGATCAAAAAGTTGATTTTCTGGGAGTTTCAGCAGCTCATATTTGGGAGCTTGATTTCATAAATGAAGATTCTGCTGATGGGTCTTGAAGATTTAATGTTTTGTAACAAATATTCTCTGCCTTGTTTTCACCTATTTGCTAACTGCTCAAGGACCCTTCCAGTAAGGTGGAGTGGTAGGAAAGACATTTTTAATTGAGTAAAATGTTCTCTTTCCCAGTATGCAAACAGATTTTCTCCTTTTTTTTTAGGGATTGCTTGTGGAAATTTTTCTTCCCACCAGATTATCAAATTATGAAAGTCTCAGAAATAGCTCAGCCTGGGAAACCAAGGCAGATCCTTGCCTTTGAGCTACGAATGAATATCATTGCAGATGCCACCATTGACTTGCTTTTTACAAAAAACAGGGTAAATAATGAAAAATTGCCTAGAAAGAAATTGGTTCAAGACTCCTGTGGAACGTTGTCTGGCATGTTTTATTTGTGCATGTTCTTGTTTGTATCTCCTGAATTCTATATGGAATTATGAAAGTTTAAAAAGTCCAGAGGATATACAATCTCCCTTTCAACCAAATAATATATTGCAATATATTGCATTTCAGTGTTACTTTATTTTCAGGTTCCTTGTAAACATTAAGGAACATGTAACATACCTAGGATATTCCTCTGTAGGGAAGGTGTAACTATATAAATGTTATGTCATGAAGCTTCTTGTAGTCTTACATTAGGTGGGGGCTGCCCATAAAGGAGAGGGGTTTCCTCAAAACTGAAAGAATTAGGCCCTGGACAGGCATAATAGTTGTAGTGCTATGTGGTCAAGCAAACAGATATATATGCTCCCTGTAGTGTTACAAAATGGCAGAAGCACGACAGAAATGTTATGGGATGAAATAGCAACTTCTCTGTAGCGCTGCATTTTGTAGCACTACAGGTTACACCTATGAATTAATTATAGGTCTGTTCATCCCACAGTGCTCTGCTCTTCTCCCTTACTGCACCTCCAAGGTGGGGAGGGAGAGTGGGATGGGTAGTTCATGAGCTCTGCCTGGGTGCTCAGCTGTCATCAGGGCTGAAGAGCAGGAATCCTTGTAATACTCAGGTCAGCATAAGCTTACTAACACCTCCCCTCCCCTTATTGAAAAGTGGGGGGAAGTGGAGTCATGGGGCTGAGCAACCCTCCACTGAAGCCCCTAGCTGGAGAGCATGCTATTGTATGGTGTCCTGGTGATTTTATAGTGCTCCAGCTGGGGGGCTTGGCCGGGGGCCTTAGGTTTGTTTTAGTAAGGGAGAAGAGCTGTAGCAGTACATTTTTGTAGCCCTTTGAGTAGCATGGTACTTGTAGAGCTGCAGGTGTTACGTCCTTCCAGGGCCTTAGAATTTAAAGCTGATGCAGGGTGGCAGTGTTACCTACCTTCCAGTGTGTATAAACTGAATCCTGCTCAACACTTCCTATAACCGAGAAGGTGAAAGCTAGAAAGGCAACCCCACTCTTCAGCTCCTCTGTTCATTAGGCCAGGATGATCTTGTGCAGCCTACTCATTATCCTAAATCAATACTTGTCAAGCCTCAGAAATGGTAAATGTATGCCATTAATTTCATTGTATGTACATAGTTCATTAACTTTTAATACACTTTTAAGGCAAGGAGGACTGTAGTTAGCTAGTTTGTTCTCTTCAATCCTATTTAAACATGAATAATGATTTAAAGGAGCATGACATGCACTGGGAGATGAGAATAAAAAATAATATATATTTTTTTCTTTCCTATGGGTAGGAAACTAATGCTGTGCATGTAAATGTTGGAGCAGGCTCATATTTGGAAATAAATATTCCCACGACAGTAGGTGAAAATGGTAAGTTGATAAGGCTAAGATTTAATTTGCATTCTGAAGACAAGTGTAAAGAAAAGCATTAATCCGTGTGATTGAGGGTAGACTAAGATAACTTTTCCCCTTATGGCTATAGACAGACCTACATTTCCAGGTAAAGGAACAGTAAGAATTTGTTCACATAGTTTTTGCCTTTCATTACAGAATCTCAAACACTTTACAGGTTTAAATCTTGCAAAGTCCTTGCTGATATTGCAGTAACTGAGCCTATGTACTCAAAGCAAGCCTTTTAATTTAATTTAATTTCATTTTATTTTATTTATATTTTAGCATATTACATAACTTCTATCAATACAAAAAAGGAAGGAACATTTTTCAATTTAATTAACATAACAGGTTGTTTCTAGAATATCTTTAATCTAATTAAAAAAAACAATTAATGGAATATCAGCCTAATCAGAGATGTCCAAGAAAGTCAGACTAGTTACAAAATTGGAGCTATAGAGATTTTTTTTGTGTGTGATTGAGTTACCCTGTGGGCCAATGTTGAAGCCGTGCAGTAAATTGTTTAATGTTCTCCTGGCTTGTTTTAGTAGATGGGGCTTGTTTAACTTTCACCATTTAATGTTGATAGGAGGGGTTCTCAAAAGAGGGGCATCAAGCATTAGGATGTAGGGTTTTCCTCCAGGGCCATGCAAACAATTAATAAGCTCCAAGAAGTAATTTTAAGTTGATAGTTATGTGACATTTGATGTCTGTTTCTGAGTTAGAATTTACTTCTTAAACCTCAGAAAATGGTGAGAGTTCAGAAAGAGTTAGGGCCAGTGTCATCTTTGGAGGAGAGAGCCAGGGACCTGGTTCTGTCTGTCGAAATGGTTAGTAAGGAAACATTTTTAGATACATTATCATGTGATTATTAAGCTCTTATGATTTTGAGGGGTTGCTTGCTCTCAAACTACTTCTCACTTAGCTGTATTATATAATACAGCTAACTTTCAAATGGTGGTACTTTTGTAGCAGAGAGATGCTTTATAGTCGGTTGTATAACTCCCATTTTTGTTATGATCACAGTTCTTTCTGTGTACTTTTAAACATACTATAGCTCCCATCCCTCCACTTTGTAGTTCTATCATCTTTTGATGCCTAAAGATATTTTTAGGTACTCGGTATTAAATAATTTGAATAGGTAACTTTTTTTTTAATAGGAAAAATGTTTATCTATTTGCATAGTATTGTTTGTTTCTTTATATGTAAGAATATGCATATTTCTCAAAGGTGCTGATTTAATGTACAACATCTTAAGCAGTGAAACGTCAAATAATCATGTTGTAATTCCTGATCAGAGGCTCAGAATTGGACTGTAATCTCTTCTCTTGCGATATGCTAATTCAAAACTTCAGGGTTGTGCATTTAGGGGTGGATTCCAAAAGAACAGGACTATAAAATATAACATCCTTATTTTTTCAAGACCTCTATTAAGTAGACAAATGCTTTTATCTCCATTTTACTAAAGGATAATTGAGTGACAGGTCTGTGACTTACCCAGAGGTGTAACTTTAAACCCACGTACCCTGAGCCAGCCATACAGCTGTAGTGCAAGTTGTGGTGCAAAAAACATCTTACCTTTCCAGACCATACTGTCTTTTTGTCATCTTAAGCCTTTGTTATCTGGCTGATAAACGACTGAACTGAAGTGTCATAGTATTAATTGCCTTCTTGATCTATTTTGTTGTTATTGCTAGGTTACTGAGGTGGCTTGTGAAGTTTGTTAAAATAATTTGTATTTGTTTTGTTTGTTAATTTTTGTTTTAATTTTCTTGTTAAAATTTTGTGCAACTGTTGCTTCTTTACAGTAATTCAAAACAATTTTATAACAGGACATGCCATCATATTACTTGTTTTCTCTGTTTGCTAGGTTACTCCCCTACAATTAAAGGACAGCTTTTACATGTTGATGCTACTAGCAGTATGCAGTACCGGACTCTCTTAGAAGCAGAAATGTTAGCTGTAAGTATAGAGCAGTGGTTCTCAACCTTTTCAGGGTCAAGACACCTCACTACCACTTTTTTGAATGTGGCGATACCCTTGGCACCCCAGAGGAATCTGTTGGTGCTGCCCTGGTTACTTGAGTGCTGCTTAGCTGGTTTCTGCTGCTGGGAAAGGCTGTGCAACGGTGGTAAGACTGCATATGCTGCAGAGCCAGTCTAGGTAGGTCTGTGCCATGTGCATACTCTCTTTCTGTATTAGGGCTCTGATCAGCCTAAAGCAGGCAGGAACTGATTTGTGCTCTGCAGCTCTTTCTAGTCTGGCACCCCCAATGCTCTTCTCAGAAACACAAGTAGATGGAACAATTTTACCTGCTTCTGTTTCAGGCAGGAATGTTGGGGTGGGGGGAAGGATCAGAAAGAGCTGCATGATGCAAGGCAGCTTTTTGGCCTGCTTCAGGCTGATTAGACAGCCATAATGTAGGGGGAGCACACTGGGCAGTTTTATATGGTGACTGCCACTGCATCACCTCTTTGGGGGCCCCATGGCACTCCAGTTGAGAAGCACTGGTATAGGGTATTAAGCACAAGGCTGCACACCGTAGTTTAACGTACAGCATATATATCAGTTGCATAAAAATGCTCTTCAAATATGCACGATAGTGCAGTGCATGAAGAAACGTATGTAGTTTATAATTCTGCAAAAACTCTCACACTTTAAGTCCATTGAAATCAGTGGATGCACTTGTGTAAAGGTATGCAGCAATTTGTTTTGCAGGATTTGGGCCCAATATGAGTTTGCATTCATAACTAATTTGTTCACAGATTCTTCCCTGTTCTCAGCAAAGTTTTAATAGTAGAGTGCTGTAATGAGGTCTGCTTTTGCTGAGATGCAATTATCTTAGAAGAATATACTACACAGCATTTTTAGTAGACTGAGAGACATTTAAGTCTGCACAAAACTGTGTAATTTAAAATGGATTTTCCAGTTGTTAAATTCTACTAAAATCCATATGCTATAGTTTACCCTTCTTTCCTCATTAGTATGAATGACTTTTAACAGGAGAGAGAGAGCCATTTAACAGCCCAGCTCAGAACAGTATATAAATACATTAGTTGAAAAAGTTGCATGTATTTGGAGGATGTCATGGTTTGTCTACCTGGCAGAAAACTTGCTTACTGTACAAAATTCCCCGTAGAAGTTCCCGAACAAATAAATAAGGTGACAGTTGACCTTCAGCCACATTATGAGGGGAGGGGGAAAGACAGAGAGAATGTAAATTTATGAGGAAACTGGGTGGCCTTCTGTTCACCCCAGCAGGAAAAGTGATTTTAATTATTCACCAAAGTACGTTTGTTCTTTCATCTCAGCAGCGTTCACACATTGCCATGTTTTAAGAAACTGATGCTTTAGTGTCTTGTTCACAGTTTCAGATCAATGCCAGCTACCCACGGATATGGAACATGCCACAGACATGGCAATGTGAACTTGAAGTTTACAAAGCAACATATCACTTTATTTTTGCTCAAAAAAGCTTCTTTACAGGTAACTGTCATACTTCATTAGTGTCTAAATATTTAGCTTTTGGAATATGTATGTTTGGCAAATATTTTATTGATATTTTTCAAGCCTGTTGGAGGGGGATGTAATGTTGTTTAACAAATGCAGGTGGCCTAGGATTATCAATTATGCATAAATGTATGGACACTGCATAAAATAACCTGGGTAAAAACACCTGTCTATGAAGTTTGTTTAAAAAAAAAAAAAAAAAAAGAAGTTACCCAGAAGCACATGAAGCCATGCGAGCTTGATTTGAAGCTGTGTTGGGAAAGAAGCTGGAGGCAATGTTGAACCACAGAGCACAGTGTCACAACCCAAAGTTGTGGTTTTTGTTTGTGTGTGCTTCGGCACCGCTAAATTATTGTTCCCGCCTAAATTGTAGCTTTCTTTGCACGGTAGAGTTCTCTGCTGCGGGAGAGAACTCTGGTGCAGCGGGGGATTTCCTGCCGTTTTGCAGCTTCTTTGCAGGGTGCGTTTCTTTTGCATACTAGTGATGCACGTTGCAAAGGAGTTCCTGCCATTTGTATTTGGATTCGTGCCACATTATTGGCCGATTCTAAATGTAGGTACACGTGGCAGCTAGCTATTGGCTTGCTAGCTGTACAAAAGGCTTGAGTGGTTTCCGCCCAAGTTGGAGGACTCCACGAACACCAGGAGGAGGAGACTTCACGCTGTGTGAAGATCTCTAAGCGCTGCGGATCCTTACGGACCCAACGCTTTTCTCAAGCAGGCAATAGAGGCTTAACAATCGGACCCACGGAGCTTTAACTACTCCGGAGGGGAAACAAAAGAACGAATCGCCTCTAGCCTCTCCCCATCGCCAATCGCAATCCAAGACGTATCCCTTTCCTGTAAACCCAATTTTTGAACCCACGGAGCCTAAACAACTCTGGGGGACCAGGGAACTGAACTGAACCTGCGGAGCCTAAACAACTCCGTGGGAAAGAATTGCTGAACCCGCGGAGCCTAAACAACTCCGTGGAAAAGAATTTGTCGTAGTCCTCCAGCAAGGATTTAAGCGGAGCTGCACCTGGAAAACTGTCCAGCCTACACCACTACCATCTTTGGGTGTAAGTAAATAATCTTTTCAATCAACCACTATGCGTTTGTGACTAATTCTAGCTCGCCACCGGTTTTCTCCGACCCCGCATGCCCGGGCTGCTGGCCACAGCCTGCGTGCGCAAAGATGGGCCGTGGATCGCCCCTCCCGACTCGCACTTGGCAGCGGGATCGGGGCCCGGCCCGCACACACAGCAGCAACACCTGGTGTCTGAGTGGGGTTGTAGCGCCCTGAAGAAAGCTCTTATCCCGGCTTTGTGGTTCATGGGACTCTAGCTCCTTCCTCAACCTCCAGCCATATGCTGATGCTGGTGCTGATGCATCAACCTATCTGCCTCTACTGCTGAGGGGAGGCAGTTAGACGGACAGTCCTCCTTTGGGGGTGTATCGTGGGATCGAGGGAGTGGGGCTTGTGGGGGTAAATCTGTGTAGGGAGGCAGAAAGGTGAAGGTGGTTAGGGGGATGTGGGAGTGAGTAGGGGACCCCTTGGAATGGGGAAACGGAATGTAAAACCATTGTTGCAGTCAAGCAGGGTTGCCAACCCAAGATGATTTATTTATTTTAAACTAATAATCTGCAAACCTCTTACTGACATCCAAACTTCTTTTCTGTGGTAGGTGTTTAAACCCTAAATTTGAACCTGGCTCTTGTCCAAGGTCTGGCAGAAGTATTGCATTTACATTATGTAAAAAACATGTCATAACATGTCATTTTAAAGTGTGGATATCATAGAATCATAGAAAATTCAGGTTGGAGGGATGCTTAGGAGGTCATCTAGTCCAACTATATCATCCCAACCAAGGCTGTGTCTAGCCTGGTCTTAACCTCCAGATATGAAGATTCTACAACCTATATGGATAACTTCTTCCAGTGCTTCACTATCCTCCTTGTGAGAGTTTTCCTAATATTTAACCTAAACTTCCCTTGCTGCAAATTGAGACCACTGTTCCTTGTTCTGTCAACGTTGATACCAAGTTTGTAGACTATCCGTAAAAAGTTTCTTTCTTGGGTTAGCCTGAGGTGGCCTTACCATTTACGTAGTTGCATGTCAAAAAAAGTGAATGACCTTTTGAACAAGAAATCCTAAATTTTAATTTCCATTAATTGTGTAAGTTACTTGACTAGACCCATTGAATAATTTCTTCCACAAAGAGCACAAAGCACACAGCTGTCTGGCAATTTGTTTAAAACAATTTTTGCCTGAACAGTCCTTAGAAATTATTTAAATCTCAAAGGAATTCTTCCTACCATTATATTGTCCTATATGGTTGGTGATTTTTCATATTTTAAATTATTAAAATGAGAATTCCAAGTTTTATCTTATGCATGGATTTTTTGGCTGATAATTTCAGTTGTAGGAGCTATCTGCCATATTCATCTAGCTGACTGTTATCAAAAACTATTTCCCTCACTAGGATTTTAACTGTAAGATGAAACTCAGTAAAAGAGGAAAGTATAATAGTGAATATACCTGAGAGCCATTAATTCATTTTCCAATCCTTTCTTGCTAGTTGTGTAAAACCCTGTTGACATCTGTGGGAATTTTGGCTGTATAATTGATCTCCTACTGTAATTGTTAAAACAGGTTTGGGACTGAAAAGCATTCGCCACTCCCCCTCATTGCTAAAACCATATATCATTTAATAAATTGAATAAAAATGTCAGATTAAGTAGGTTTCTGATTATTCGTCATAATAAAAATGTATTTGAGTATCTGGAAGATGTGTGTTTCTCTGTTGCTGTTGATTTAAAAGATGTCAACCTCATGTAATTGCTGCTGGTTTGGTCATGGAATAGGTGCTGTGAACTCTATCTGAAGCTTTGGGTTTGCTGTATGATCAGCATCATGCTTCCTATTTTATCCTATGTAACTATTTTTCAATTCAGTTTCCACTTATACCTTAATATGATTTCAGTCTTTTGTTATTTCTAAACAGTCATGTTTCATTTTGCTTTGTGCAAAAGAAAGCATTCATTCCACATTACTCGTCATATTAATATACAAATGAAATATTCTTTGATGACAAAAATGTACTAGCTGAGATTCTCAGCTAATGTAAATAAATATATGTTTCTTTGAAGAAATGTATTTTCTTTGAAGTTAAAGCTAAAATGATGATATCTGAGAATCTGGCCTGATTTTGCTTTTTAAAGTAATCCTGTTTTGTTTTTCATTTCTGAAATTGACCTGTAGCAGGAAACAGAAAATGTAAAGTATAATATTGTATATTCTGAAATAACGTACTGCATTTTATTGGCTTTCCCTTTCCAGAACTTCTGTGATAGCCTAGTTCATAAAAATGTTAGTGGAGAAAAATCAGTGTACAGTAAATATGTGGAAACTTTGGGCAAGAATTGCTATTGGCCATTTTTATTCCTTTTTTAAAATTTTAGGATAGACGTTTGTCTGAAAGAACAAGTATGTGGCTTAAACTTGTGAGCTGTACAGAAAGCCAAGGTTAATAAGTGAATCCAACCTAGTCAACTGAATTCAATTTTGTCTCTTTTTTTATTTTTTTTTTTTATTTTGTGTAATTTTAGACTTGATTCAAGACTGGTCCAGTGACAATGCTCCTGATATTTTCTCATTTGTTCCCTATACATGGAATTTTAAAGTAATGTTTCATCAGTTTGAAATGATTTGGGCAGGAAATCAACACAATTGGATTGACTGTTCTACCAAGCAACAAGAAAATGGTGAGACGATTTTTCTTCTTTTAAAGAAAAAACATTATTTTACGATATAAAAAATGATACTGCTTTTTGGTTGTGTAGGCAGCCAACTATGTGCATTTTCCTGGCAGTAATGTAAGGCTTTAGAAATGTTCGCCAGTGTTAAATCCCAGACATCCTGAAGTACGTGGTCTTTGTTGCATAAGAACAAATGAATGCTACTGGAGGACTTTATGCATTTACTTGGATTTTACTCTTGAGGGCTCTTGAATATCTGATGAGAGAGCAGTACAGCATTACAGTTTCTTTTACTACACCAATTAGATTTAAATTCTTTTATGGTAAACTTGCTTTTAATCTGTACTTGGAAATAGAAAATTCCAGAACAATTTTGGAAAAGTGATATTGGAATATAATGCATTGGAAACTTGTTCCTCTTTTTTATTCAAATCAAAATTAGAACTACCTTTCAAGAGCTAAGCCAATTGCAAAAGTTGTATTTTAGAACACAGAGCTTTTTGTCCAAACCTCTTGGTTCCTTATAGTTTCGTGGATGATGACTTAGAATTTCAGCACAAAAAGGGTAATGTCAAAAATCAAGTTGATTTGTGGAAAACACTTGATTTTCCACATGCTTTTAAAATGAAATTAATTAGTGTAGACTATATGATGGACCTGGTTCACATTTTTTGAGTATTTTATTAGCAAAAAGAGCTTTATATATTATAGGAAAGAGAAGAATCATGAGGCATTAGGTGTGATGTTTGCGTTTTCTCTGGTAACTTTTGTGGATTTTGAAGGAACATTTCACTGAAGTAGAATGCCTTTTTATAAACAAAACAATCATTACAATGCAGAGGGTACAAGCTTCCCAAAGAGGGGGAAGGTTTCCTGCCCAAGCACGGGGGGGCTGGACCTGATAATCTCGAGGTCTCAAGGTCCTTTCCAGCCTCTAACAGCTATGAATCTAAGGTTTTTGTTTTACCATTATCTTAATTTAAAATTAATTCTTTCCTTTATATTATGGATTCAGAAATGCCCACACATTTATCTGAAAACTTTGTTTGTTATGGGATTGTGTACTATTAAAATTAGTTTAGATCCAAAATGTAGTAGATAGGATGTTAAGTACTGGCTATAATGGAAAGGCACTTAATATAACAAGCTTCCATGTGAATTTATTTTCTCTTTTTTCATAGTTTATCTGGCAGCCTGTGGGGAAACATTAAACATTGTATTCTCTCTACCTTTCACTGACTTCATTCCAACCACATGCAATACTAGATTCTCTTTAAGGGTAAGTGTAATCTTATGTACTCTAATTATAGAAGCTGCATGGCATTTCTCAATATGTAAGAATGTTTCCTATTTATTACTTTCTGCTTTCCCTAATCCTTGTCTCAGGAACATGCACCATGTTTCCTCCTGGCTGAGAGGAGCAGTTTCTTCCATTACCTTCCCTCATGATGTAGCTACAAGGGTCCATAATGAACTCATTTCTTACCTTCTTCAACACATCCTCTTACAAGCTGTTCCAGTTTTACTGTTTTTAATCCTTTTGACAATCCTACCCCATGCCAACGAAAGAGAATCTCATAAGCTGAAAAAGGACCTTTTAGGATTGTGTAGCTCAGGGCATTTTGGAAATATTAACCCCCTGCCACTAAGCAACTAAGATATTTCACATGTGAAATTAAGATTCCATTTTGAATTTCTTTTTCTTTTCTGACCCCCTCCTATTATCTCAAGAGATCATCCTAGGGTAAAATGTTCTCATTAAAAATGTCTATGTGGCTGTTGTTTGAAAATTGGGTCTGCCACATGATACTAACTTCAGTTTATATATGGGATGTCCTGTGTTGCTTCAGTCTTCTTGCTGTTGTGGGCTGGTAGCATCATTTACAAGTAATATTTTAATAATGTCTGTTGTAAGGTCCTGTTTTCAGTTGTTCATAATTATGCTAAATTGTAATTAGTTGGATTAAGTTTTCCATACCAGGTATGTGCCTCAGGCTGAATTTTTTGGTAAAGTTTCAGACGTTTCTGAGAGTGGGATTGGGGGAAATACGTTGCTTTGCTCATGCTGGAAATTTCTCACCCTGAAAAGATTTGATACCTCTTTTTTTTTTTAATTGTAGGCACTTAAGTTTAGCTGGGAGGTTGCACTCGTCTCAGGAAAATGCCTTTTGCCGCCTTTTGAATATTTATGCTAATTTGTCAAGGAAGTAAACCTGTACAACCATGTTTCTTGCCTTTTACTGTGTGTGAATAATACATTTTTAATTTAATGATAACATGGTATTTTTTTTCTTCAGAATCATCCATGATTCAGTGCATTGGGTGGATGATGCTCTGGGAGTGTAGGAGTGTTATGCAGTAAATCAGGCAGTTGTCTATAACACTTCTGCTTTTCTAATTACAGAGGTTGACAGAGCCATAGGAATACTTCCAGGGGTTAGGGAAAAGGAAGGCACAAAGTTGAATTTGACAGTTGAATTTGATAACTATATCTCCCTCTGCCATAGTGTGATACTGTGCAAGTCATTTAAAATAAAATGTTCCAACTTGACCACTTGTTATTTGAGCATCGCTTTCTGGTTGCTTACCCAGAGCTGTTTGGGGCTGTATTTATAGATGTAGTAAATGCTGAGAAATGCAGGTGAAGTTGATTCAAGCTATGCTTTGAACATTTGCGCTTTATAAGGCTAAATACTCTGAAAAATCACATCCCAGGTACCTAACGTTTGGCATACAAAATGAATGCACACTTTTTAGGTTTTGACCACAATCTCTGCCCGAGTGTCTGAGTTGTAAAATAAGAGTTACGAGACCTAATCTCATAGGTAGGTTGTGAAAAGTAGTTTCTTGATCATAGAATCAGAAAATTAGTGTTGGAAGGGACCTCAGGAGGTCATTTAGTCCACCCCCCTGCTCAGAGCAGGACCATCCCCAGCTAGATGATCCCAGCCAAGGCTTTGTCTAGCCGGATCTTAAAAACCTCCAAGAATGAAGATTTCCCCCACCTCTCTGAGTGACCTGTTTCAGTGTTTTATTACCCGCCTAATGAGAGAGTTTTTCCTAATATCTAACCTAAACTTCCCTAGCTGCAACTTGAGAACATTGTTCCTTGTTCTGTCATCTGCCACCACTGAGAACAGTTCAGCTCCATCCTCTGGAACCACCCTGCAGGTAGTTGAAGGCTGCTATTAAATCCCCTCTCAGTCTTCTCTAGACTAAATAAGCCCAGTTCCCTCAGCCTCTCCTCAGAAGTCATGTGCCCCAGCCCCCTAATCATTTTTATTGCCCTCCACTGGACTCACTCCAGTTTGTCCATATCCTTTCTGTAGTGAGGGGCCCAAAACTGGACACAGTACTCCAGATGTGGCCTCACCAGTGCTGAATAGCTGAATAAACTTGCTGAGGGTACACTCTGTGGACTTAGGCTAGGGACAGACATTACACACAAACTGGTTAAGTGATCAGAAAGTAGTTTAAACCTGTAACAGAACAGATATTCAGTCCACATAAACCGGTTTGAAAATGGCTGAAACTGGTTTGAGATAAACCTGGTTGAATGTAGTATCAGACTTAACTGATTTGCCTTGCTTCCCCCTGCTAAGCAGGGATTATTTCCCCTTCCCCTATGACTTAGCTAGCAGCATTAGCTAGCAGACCATGTGCTGGCTACAGTCCATGCTGTGGAAGACAGGCTTTTTGGAACTAATTAACAGGTAGCTTAATGTCCTTCCTTGGAAAAGCTGTTTAAGAAGAGCTGTTTGCCCCCCCCTCCAACCCCACTCACCACTCCCTGCTAAGCAGGAATTCCTCCCTCCCCTCAGCCTTATGGAGAAGTGTCTCTGTATTAGCTAGCTGACTACATGCTGGCTATGGTCCATGATGAATCAACAGGCAGAATCAGCAGATAGCTGGTAATGTCCCTCTGTTTTCTTAATGGGGTGATAAACACTGTTATCAATTCCCTGCTGGGTTAATCAGAGTGCCTTGTGGGGCCTGGCCATGTCCCCCCTCAGCTCAGTACTGAGGAAAGGAAGGGAGGGCTGCTCTAGTGCCCCCCCAGCTTCTAGCCTGAGCCACTGCAGGCATGTGCCTGCATGCCAGGCATGCCTGTACAGTTACAAACTGGTTCAGCCTAGCCAGGTTATACTAACCTGCAAAGATTGAAGCAATTTTAGGCTCTGACTTTTTGAATATCTGTCCCTAGCTTTAATGTTTTGGGTGAGATTGTTAAAGCACTGTAAGAACACCAATACAGAAACTACTAATTTTGCTTTCAGTGTAAGGTTTGTTATGACAAATGTTTAAAAAAATCATGGGGCTCTATATGGAATATGAAGCAAAAAAAGGAATGTTGAAAGCTACAGAAAGAGCTAAACATTGTCATCACATATGTGCACAGTAGGACTGAAATGAAGTTACTCAGGCAACCTTACGTTTTGCATTTTTTAACTTCTGAGTGCTTACTTTGTAACGAGCAGTTTTAACATGGATTTTTAATAGTACTAGCATCCACACAGGCATTTTGTTTTGTGGGTATTTCTCTAGATGACATCCGTTTAGCATTAAGGGAATTGTTTTGGCTAAATCTCCCTGCATTTTATGTTAAAAATTAAGGTTTTAATTTGCTGTTTAAATATTTGCCTTTTTTATATAAAAAGCATACTGTAAAAATATTTACAAATCCCAAAACTTTGTTAAACTTAGAAAAATATTGGAAAGCAAAGCTGATTGCATGCATCTTAGTTGTGTTTGTGTAATTTGAACAGTGTTTTTCTGCATCATTAAGAAATCTCGTAATGAAGAGTAATACAAGGTTATTGATCATAACTTTATTAATTTTCACTGCCGAACTTCCAAAAAGACTGCATTTTGTTCAGTTAGTTCACCTAAAACATAACGTTCTTTGAATGAAGTATGTTGAATTAGAAACTGTTGAACAACCAATAATTGTTGTTGATTTGTTTCTAATTTCTCATGTTAAATGTTGCATATCTCATTAATCTTCATATTAAATTTTATTATGAGAGGAGGCAGGCCCTCATGTCTGTTCACCAGGGATCCAGGTTTTCTGTTTGCTGCGGAAGAATGTGGATTTTCTCCTTTAAAGGAGAAAAATGTGGGTTCTGTTACTGGATCTCACAATCACACCTCCTGCCATGCTTATGTGGCATGGCAAGAGATGCAATTGTGCGGATCACACATTAGATCCTATCATGCCTTTTACCTAAATGTGTAGAGGGGCCCCAGGGCAGCCAGATGTGCCACAGACTCCAGGATCTGGAATAATCCCAGGTTGAAAAAAAAGTTATATTGATGCATACAGTGTACAACTAGCACTTTGAGTTCTTTTTATCATTGGAATTATATAATGTTTGCTTCTGTTTCTTTGTAGGGGGAAGATGTAGATCTCCATTTATTTCTACCTGATTGCCATCCTAGTAAATATTCTCTCTTCATGTTGGTAAAAGATTGCCAGCCTAATAAAATAAGTCCCGAATCTTGTATTTCGGCTGAATGTCAAAGTGGTCAAAAAACAAGCAAGCCCAAATGGAGGAATGTTACTCAAGAAGAGTAAGTTTTATTACTTTATAAAATATATATTGACTCCTTGTATAATTCATGTATCAGTAGAACTTATGTTCACCCCTATTCAATAGGAACTAATTATTTGAAATACTTGTTCTTCATTAAAACTGTCATCTTATCTTTTGGAAAGGGCTGGATGGGTTGAATGCTGGACGGTACCAAGCGTTATGTTTACAATTGACTATACTTGGCATCCAATTTATCCACAAAAGGCAGATGAGCAGTTAAAGCAGTCATGTAAGTGTTGTCTCCATTCTTTTGTATTTTTAGAATAATTGGAAATAACTGCTTTGGTTTAAAAGGATCAGTCAGATTTTGAAGGTTGAGTCAAAAAAACTTGAAAGCCTGCAGAGCCTATTGGCTTTTGTGCTGTGGGATAACATTAATCTTTGAATTGCACCATTTTAATCAAAAGGTAGCTTTCAGTTTTAAGGAAATATGCTATTCTTCTGTGAGACAGGCAGGGAATTCTGGATAATCTCTTCTTGCTCTTTAACCTGAAAGAGAGCAATTCTACTGAAGTGAGTCAATACCAGGAATTGCTTGGTGTATGGAGGCCAAGAAACCTGAAACAAGAAGTAGATTCATTTTGCCTAGTGGTCAGGTGCTTTTTCTGTTTTACGGGTATTTGAATATTATTCAGTATATTTTGTAGTGTACCTTAATGTACTTAAATAAAAATGTTAGCTATCTTTTTTTTTTCTGGCAACTGACAATATGTAACTTGTCCTCATGGTTCACTTCTACTGGGATGAGTGCTATGGATTGATTCGAGGTATTTCATGCATAACTGTTTGCAAAGAAGAAACATTGGGATTGTACATAAGAAATCTAGCAAAAATGGAAAATGAAGTCTAGCACTGCTTTTGGGGTGAGGTACAATAAGACATGAAGAAAATAAATAATGAAGCATTAAGTTGTAAATGACTGTAAAGATAAGGTGGAAACACCTTGTCATTGATGTAGTGGTGAAATGAGAACCAGTGCTTGGTGTCTAAGAAGGGGATGATGTAATTAGAGTAATAAACTAGGAAGATCATCTTGGTAATTTTTGAGGCATTTGAGTGGATAAAGTAGATGCTAAGGCAGGAAAATTACAGTAGCCCAAGATTGGAAGGAAGTGTCTGGACTTGGGTTTTAGCATAAAGATATAAAAGGAAAAGGCAAATATTAAAGAGATTAATGAGTAGTGGGAAGAAGATTCATCTTGAAGATGTTTGTAAAAATTCCCTTTTGTGGTTTTGGTGATTCCTGTACCAAAAGTGCTCAGTGTAGAAGCTGTGTCTTTAAAATCTTAAATCCTGCAGCTCAGCCTGGATTTGAAAGCTAACCCTTCTGCCTCAAGGGGAAGGGGTTTTTTCTCTGCATTTCTTTTGCATGTCCCTGTTGGGTTTTTTTTTCTTTGCAAATACTTGTATGTGAAATAGCTCCCTTCCCGTTAATAATATCATTACTGATTATTTACTTTGCTTTTCTGTGTGTTGTTAAGTCCATGATGCTGACAGGAGTGAAAAGTAGTAAAATATTTATTTTCTGAAAAGTTATGTGTTAGGATTCTGAATTTAATCAGGGAGTAAATCTGTTGACTAACAAGAGATTCAGCTTTTATGCAAATCAGTCTTCTCAGCATGACATCTAAATTATGAGTACTGAATTTTAAAATTAGGTATTGGGCATACACAATACATGCATGAAGTTAAATTTGAAGGTGTGCCTTGAAAATGTGCAGTGGGCGTATGAACATAGCTACAGTAGTCCAATGAGCACAATTCCTTCAGTGAACTTGCATTGAGGTTTTGAAAGTTTCTTTGGGAGCAAGGGACTGGACAAACTTTTTTAGAATGATTCCCTGTATCTTCTGAGCAGCAAATCTTGTAAACCAAAAGCTTTTCTCTCTCTCTCGCTTAAAAAAACAAAAAACAAAGAGAAAAGGTACCCCTACTACTGTCTTCGGTATTAGTGGAAAGTTATACATCCATCCATTGTCATTTGCAATATTTAGGTTGTTCGGTGACAAAGTTTGGACCTAGGGGATCATCTGACATAATTTTTTATTGTCTTCTTAGATTCATAGATGTTAGGGTCAGAAGGGACCTCAATAGATCATCAAGTCCGACCCCCTGCATAAGCAGGAAAGAGTGCTGGGTCTAGATGACCCCAGCTAGATACTCGTCTAACCTCCTCTTGAAGACCCCCAGGGTAGGGGAGAGCACCACCTCCCTTGGGAGCCCGTTCCAGACCTTGGCCACTCGAACTGTGAAGAAGTTCTTCTTAATGTCCAATCTAAATCTGCTCTCTGCTAGCTTGTGGCCATTGTTTCTTGTAACCCCCGGGGGCGCCTTGGTGAATAAATCCTCACCAATTCCCTTCTGTGCCCCCGTGATGAAATTATAGGCAGCCACAAGGTCGCCTCTCAACCTTCTCTTGCGGAGGCTGAAAAGGTCCAGTTTCTCTAGTCTCTCCTCGTAGGGCTTGGTCTGCAGGCCCTTGACCATACAAGTTGCCCTTCTCTGGACCCTCTCCAGGTTATCCGCATCCTTTTTGAAGTGTGGCGCCCAGAATTGCACGCAGTACTCCAACTGCGGTCTGACCAACGCCCTATAGAGGGGAAGTATCACCTCCTTGGACCTATTCGTCATGCATCTGCTGATGCACGATAAAGTGCCATTGGCTTTTCTGATGGCTTCGTCACACTGCTGGCTCATGTTCATCTTGGAGTCCACTAGGACTCCAAGATCCCTTTCCACCTCTGTGCCACCCAGCAGGTCATTCCCTAGGCTGTAGGTGTGCTGGACATTTTTCCTCCCGAGGTGCAGCTCTTTGCATTTCTCCTTGTTGAACTGCATCCTGTTGTTTTCTGCCCACTTGTCCAACCTATCCAGGTCTGCCTGCGCCTGTTTCCTGCCCTCCGGCGTGTCCACTTCTCCCCATAGCTTTGTGTCATCTGCAAACTTGGACAGAGTACATTTGACTCCCTTGTCCAAGTCGCTGATGAAGACATTAAAGAGTATCGGTCCAAGGACCGAACCCTGCGGGACCCCATTGCCCACACCCTTCCAGGTCGAGACCGACCCATCCACCACGGCTCTTTGGGTGCGACCCTCTAGCCAATTCGCCACCCACTGGACTGTGCAGTCATCCACATCACAGCCTCTTAACTTGTTCACCAGTATGGGGTGGGATACCGTATCGAAGGCCTTCCTGAAGTCTAAGTATACGACATCCACCCCTCCTCCTGTGTCCAGGCGTTTCGTAACCTGGTCATAGAAAGAGACTAGGTTGGTCAGGCACGATCTGCCTGCCACAAACCCATGCAGCATAATCTGCCCTGCCGGGCTCTCAAATGTGAGCCTTGATAATTTTTTCAAAGACTTTACCAAGGATGGAGGTGAGACTGACCGGCCTATAGTTGCCCGGGTCCTCCTTCCTCCCCTTTTTGAAAATGGGGACCACGTTAGCCCTTTTCCAGTCTTCTGGGACTTGGCCTGTGCGCCACGAGCGTTCGAATATTCCCGCCAGTGGCTCTGCAATGATGTTGGCCAGTGCCTTCAGCACCCTCGGATGGAGCCCATCCGGGCCTGCCGACTTAAAAGCATCCAGTTCTTCCAAGTGACTCTGCACCACCTCAGGATCTACGTATGGAAGTCTGGCGCCTTGCTGCTGCCTCTCTACAACCCCAGTGAGAGACTTGTCGTGCCCCTCACTTAGGAACACTGAGGCAAAGAACTCGTTGAGGAGTTCAGCCTTGTCCCCCCTATCTGTCACTAATTGTTTCTGCCCATTTAGCAGGGGTCCTATTCCTCCCTGGGCCTTCCTTCTCTTACAATATACTTGTTTTCATTTTGATTTTGTATGTTGATGTTCTATTATTGATGGATAGCAATGGGAAAACCAAACACCTATGGAAAAAAAAGGTCTCACTGATTTTTTTTTTTTTTTTTTTTTTTTTTTTTTACTTTAAAAGCAGGAAAAAAATATAAAAAATCTTGCTTGTCACTTCAGACACTTAAAAATACTGTTTTTTGGTGCACATTGTGTTGACTAAAATATTATATACTTTGTTACAATGACCTCATTTTTCCTTTCTGCTCTTCCTTCCCACCCCAGCATCATTGTGGCATGGTGAGAGAAATTTAATTTGCATTGTAGAAATTTCAGTTGAATAGTAGCCAGTTTATATACAAAATATTTTGTAGCTATCAAAACTTATTTAATACTAGGAATGTTGCAGAATTTCTCAAGTGAAAGACCTAGCTTGTTTCTAACAATTAATTTTTACTTTTACAAGTGTCAGAAATGGAAGAAACTATGCTGTCTGTATTAAGGCCATGTCAGAAGACTGCCGACAGAGTCATTTCCTCTCCAACAGTCTCGGGCCACCTTCCTATTGATCCTTCAGAACTTCCACCTGATAAACTTCACGTAGAATTAGAACTCTCCCCAGATTCCCAGATAACTCTCTATGGACCTCTACTAAAAGCCTTTCTGTGTGTCAAGGTATGAATTAGAAGTATGTTTATAATTTTGTGGGTGATCTCAAACTGGGAGGAGTTATAAGTCTGTGGTCTAAAGTGCTTGCAATTCACGATGATCTAAGTACATTGGAGATATGGTCTGAAGTCAACGAAATGAAATTCAATAAAGACAAGCATCGAGAACTACACCTGAGTAGTAATCAAAAGCACAAAATAAAGACTAACTGGCTAGGCAGCAGCACTTCAGGAAGGATGTAGAGCTTTTAGTGACTTGCAAACTAACCCTGTGTCAGCAGTGTGATTGGGGGGGGCAGGGCGGGGATTATTCTGAGGTGAGGTCTGAGAAAATAGAACAGTTGGAGCAAGAATTTAGAGGAGGGGGAAAACAAGCAATTACATGTTCTAACTCTATTGAGGACTATTTTGAAATAATTCTTTTTGTTTCAGAGTAAACAAGAAAATGTGTTGTGGTGTGTGTGTGTGGGGGTGGGGTGTGGGAAGATATACACAAGTCTTCTAGCAGGTAAGATTACTGTGAAGTGGGTAATGAGCAGGGATCTGGGTTTTTCATTTCCTTTGGAAAAATGGAAAAAATGTGGATTCCCCCTTTTAACCAAAAAAACTGGATTTTTCATTTTAATGGAGAGACATGCAGATTTTCCACTTCTGCAAGGGGCTGGGGGGACAAGAAGGAGGGCAGTCAGGTAGCCATCTCACATGCTGTTTAAACATGTTCATGGCTACCAGGCAGCCTGGAAGGCAGCTCCTGCAGGCAAGTCTAGTAGGGAGGGAGGGAGGACTGGGGCCCCCATATGGAGGGAGGAAGTTGGGCAGGGCTGGGGATGCTGCCCGGCTGGGGTGGTGCATGGGGCTTGGGGCCCGTGGCTGAAATGTACGGCCACAGGGCCTAGGCAGTAAGTGGGATGCAGCCACAGGCAATTTGTCAGGGGGCTGGGAGGTGGCTCCCCATTGCTGGGTGCACTCCCAGGCAGGCATGGGGGGCATGTCCCCTGCAGATCGGGGGGGGGGGGGGGGCTGTCCACTGTGGGCTCAGGCTCTCTGCCTTTCTGTCTTCCTCCCAGGGCCTCTGCAACCCAGCAGGTGGTACCTAGAATGGCAAAGCAGGGTTGGACAGGGAAGCTTCTTGCTGCTGCAGGTCCTGTGCTGCCCTGGTGAAGTGCCCCCTGCCTGCCTGACAGCAAATTGATTCAGATTGATGGAGTTGGGTGTCTAGGGCTGTTTGTAGATGTACTCAGCATTTTCTAAGCCGTGTTAACTGATTTGCATTACACAGTTCAAAACAAATTTCAGTTCAAATTAAGGGTTAATAGATTACTATTAACGGGGAGCACTGGCTATATACAATCTATACATTTAAGAGCCTGTTAACGGAGGTTGGAAGTAATTAATGGTGACAGTTTTCGCCCGATTGGGCAACAGAAAGCAGTTTAGCTGTGACCAAACTCAAGTTCACGGCTACATACAGCTAAAAAATGGCCAGCTGAGTGACAATCTGACCCCCTCATTGCATGAGGTATCAGATAAAGATGTTTCAAAGTGTAGCGTCTTTTGTAACTTGTGTCTGTGGAGCTCCCAACCTGTCGCTGTTTTCAGAATGGGAGGGGGAAAAGGCAGTGGAGGGAGTTCAGTCTGGGGGGTTTTCAGCTCTTTAACGAGGGTGGGGTGGGTGTATTGGAAACTCCCACTCTTCAGCACCACTTGGGAAGCCCCAAGAATGAGCTTCCTCTGCTGCCTTTCCCCCTCCCATTCTGAAAATAGCCAGCACTAGCAGAGGGCCTGGTCTTTGCTATGGGAACCTGGCTGCAGGTTTCCAACAGGAATCAACAGTGAACTTCTATTTGGTCTGGGGTAACGTTGCAACTCAGAGTGCTTTGCAGAAACCGTTCTGAGTTATAGCTGGGAGCTGCACTTCTGTCTGCACCCTAGGAGGCAATAATAAGCACTGCTACATTGTTGCAGTTATCCAAACTGTTGTTCCAGAAGCTGTAATTGACCTAATACTTAGCAGGGTGAGATGTTGTAGGCACATTTGACTTTGTAAAGGAGTTACTTTGTGCCTGATGGCTGCTATAATTTTGCCAAAACCGAGCTGTGTTTCCCTTGGTGGGATTGATATTTGCAGTGCTTGTCTGAGTTCCTAAGGGCTATTTTTCCTAAAAGCAACACTGTATATACATGTTAATTGATACAGTTTAAAATGCCTAATTTGGACTGCTGTAGTCTGCATTAATTTTAATCCCCATTCAATGAGGGATTAGCTAATTTGGACTATAGATGTCTAGCTGTAGTCCAGATTAAACCTAGAAAAACGTAATGTCTATAATTGGCTTAGGATTTCAAAATAAATAATGCCTCCAAAGGGCATCCAGGGCACTTAAGTGCTGAGTAGGAGGTACTTAGCCCTGATTAATTAGAAATGAAGGGGCCAGGCTTGTGTTTAGACCCATTTCCCTCTTTTGGAGCTTAAACACCTGACTTATGGGGTACACAAGGTGTTTTTATTCACTTAGGATCTAGACTTCTTAGAGGGATGCCTAATGTACACAGAGTGCTGGGCATTAATGTAAGAAACAGCTGTCACTTTAATATAGGCACTACTACTACTGACGTGTTGTATAACATCTTTGTGCATAGAACACTTATCCAGGAAGTAGGAGACTTGGGTTTTAAGCCATCCTCATTCTGAGCGGCTTGAAACCCAAGAAGAATAAAATAGTTGAATGAAGAATATTTACACTGGCCACCTCATTGTTTTTGAAGAAATTCAACCATTGTACAGCCAAAATTGCAATAGGGACTAAGAAAAGACCTGGGATCCAGGCTTTTCTGGTGGGGTGTGTGTGTGTAAATGCTTTTAGTCCCCTGACTGCCTAATTAAAATGGCTTAATAGTCTTGGGACTAGTGTGTAAAAATAATATAGTTTGGGTGGAATTTAAGACCAGTACCAATTAGTTTATTTGGTATCATTGAGAGCTGGACCAATGCTGCCTGTTTCTTCAAAAACCCTTCAATTCTTTTGTATGTTAGACTGTAGCACTCATAAGAGATGGTATGATAGGAAGTTGTCATCTTCAGTCTCTTACTGTGAATCTCTGGAAATTTGTATCATGCTTTTTCCCTTTTGAAGCCAAACCTCCTCTTCGTCAGGGCTGCTGATCTCTGGAGAAGGTTTCTTCTCCTGACTGAGATCCTGTGATAATTGTAAATCAGGCTGTCACATCCCTTGTTATGTTAACTTCTGAACTCTTACAAGGCAGATGTTTGGGTTACCCATGCAGTGAGATCAAGTATAAAGATTTAAATCAATGGCAGTATTTCCATATGTTTGTGCTGGTTTGTATTTGCTAGAGTTTCTGCTGTATGGACTTCTTTTTTTGTCCAGCCTTGTTGACAAAGACTTGTTTTCTCCTTCTGAATGGTTTTGAAGTGTCATTGGATTTCCTAGTTTCAGATTGTGTTATCTGATTTTGTGTGTGGCTTTTCATGTCTGTGCATGATTTCCAATGTTTAATAAACTCAAGAAGTCCTTCATTTCCAACATTGTGTTCTAGCTTGTCAATTTTGAATGGTGATTATAGTTCTTTGTATTGTCAACTGAGAGGCACCAGCAAAAGATGCTGTGTTTTGGTACTTTTCTGCTTTTTATTATTTAAGCCTGTTTTCTGTTTTGTCTTATAAAGAAATATCCTCTAAAGTGGAGGAAAAATATTTAAGTTGCTGTGTGAAAAAATACTTAGGTATATAGACCTTTTGAGGATTTTGGTATTAACTGATATAATACTTCAAATAGTACTTATGCTTAAAGTACTAAGATAAAGTAAAAAAGATTATTGCATGTCTTAAAGAACTGTTACATGAAGCCATGCAATGTGTTTACATTTTACTTGGGCCTTTTTCCAAGAGTTTTTTGTGGTATATGAAAAGGGCAACAATTTAATCAACAATTTTAAGGTTTTAAAAATGATGGTAACTTTTCAGTAGCCTCTTAACATAATTATTAACTAGCCAAGTTGTATTAAAATGTAAACCATTCAGATTTTTCACTCATGAGATTTGTCTAAATGAGAGAGATTATTTCCCCTTAAACAAACCCCAACCCTCCCTCCCCCTGGAAATGACCAAAAATACCTATTTTCTTTCTAACTCAAGGATGTGTGGGCCGGGAGCAATCTGGGGCCCTTTTTTCGTGCCGCGGGCTGTGGCCAGCAGCCCGGACATGCTGGGTCAGAGAAAGCAGGCGACACGCTAGAATTAGGCACGGACGCGTAATGGTTGATTCAAGATTGTTTACTTACACCGTAGATGGTCGCAGTGTAGGCTGGACAGTTTCCCAGGCAAAGCTCCGCTTAAATCCCCAGTTTGAGGACTCGGACAAAAACTCTCACTTACACGGAGTTGTCGAGGCTCCATGGATCCTTGTTTGCGCGCAGGGAAGAGGGATACATCGAGGATTGTGCTCGGCGACGGGGAGAGGCTAGAGGCTGATCAGACCCCTGTTGCCTTCTTGATATTCACGCTGGGTCCAATAGGCTCCGCAGCGCTTAGAGATCTTCACGAGACGTGAAGTCTCCTCCTCCTGATGTTCGTGGAGTCCTCCAACTTGGGCGGAAACCACTCAAGCCTCTTATACGGCTAGCAAGCCACTCGCTAGCTGCCACGTGGGAATAATTTAGAAACAACCAATAATGGGGCTCGAATTTTAATACAAATGGCGGGAACTCCTTGCAATGTGCATTTCTTATGCTGCAAAGAAGAAATGCACCCTGCAAAGAAAGCTTCAAACAGCGGGAAAATAATTCAGTGGTGCCAAAGCACACAAAAACAAAAATCACACCCTTGGGTTGTGACAAAGGAAATATAGTAATTGGATATAGAACTCTTCACCTTAAGGTCACTAATTCAAATCTAACTCAGTTTAGTAATGACAAAAAAAATATTGCAAAGTTGAAAGCTATTTTGGTGACTTATGTAAATTTGATCTCTATCCACCTCCTAGTAGATCTAATCATTTGTCTAATGATGCAAATTACCACAACAAAAGATTTTTGGGGTTTTTTTTGTTTGTTTGTTTTTTGCATTGTACTCCATCTGCACCTTTTTGTGAAAAGTAACATGACAGTGTAATTTGATAATGAGCTGAACATCCTTCCTGAGATTTAACTTGTTAATTGATTTTACTTTTAGCATTTGTTATAAACTCTTTTTAAAGAAATGCATTCTAATTTTGACACACTTTAGAATGCAGGATATGGCTCTTGCAGGGCTCAGTCTTCTCAAATGAATGTGACCAAAGTTATTCCTGTCTCAGATAATTGAGTGGGGATTGGCTTAGAAACTAAGTTAATTTTAAACCCTAGGGGATACACTTATGAACTGCTACAGGCATGTGTATAGAATTCTTAAGAGTTTTAAGTAAAACTTCTGAAGACAAGTTTTGAAAATGCTGCTGAAGAACTATTTGTGTATGACCCCTACAGGCTGGATTTAAAAAGCTGGTGGCATTGCTTCCAAGGAGCAATATCATAATAGTAACAGTAATTGTAGCTAGACTGAAGTTGGTTTGGTTGAAAAACAGTATATGGCCCAAGTCTTGAAAAACGCATAAGCATTTACTTAATTTTTCTCATTTAAGTTATTCTGCTATAATCAGTGGAATAACTCATGTGAACAAAATAACACCTCTTCTTTACTGTACTATAGAACTTAGAATTGATTAGGGGATAAGAATAGGATATAGAGTGAAGCTTAGATTTGTGTTTCATGATGCTGCTAGCTGCATATATCGTCCCACCTGCTTCTTAATTTCTTCTATTAATTCCATGTTGCAGGAAAATTACTTTGGAGAAGATGACATGTACACAGATTTTGAAGAAGTTATTTCAAGCCCAGTCCTGTCATTGTCAACATCTTCGAGTTCTGGTTGGACTGCAGTTGGAGTGGAAAATGACAAAAAGGAAAGTGAGAGATCGGCAAAAACGGTTCACCCCCTTACCTTGCGTCCTTGGGATATTACTGTACTTGTCAATTTGTACAAAGTGCATGGGCGGTTACCCATGGTAAGCTCTTGAAGTTTAATCATCAAAATACTTTAAAACAATATTTTAAAGAAACTTTAGAGTGTAATATAACACATTTACTCAAATCTAAGACAATCCCCCAATAATTAGGTTCTATATATGGAAAATGTATAAGCTTGTTATAATTTTCCATGTATTAAATCAAATTATCAAACAGTTGTCTTGAATTTGTGTCCCCCCCCTCCCCCCCCCCCAACTGCTATAGCAAGGAAAACAGTGGGCTGGGAGAGGTCAGACAACCCCCCTGTCCTCTGCCCCCAACTTCTTCCCTGTGCACCCTTCCTACTCCTCCTGCCACCTGCATCCCCACAGCCTCTGTCCCTCCCTCCCTCCACTCCCTACAGTCTCTACTTCTTTCTTTCCCCCTTCTCACTTCCCAGTCTCTGCATTTCTGCCCCTCCCACCAACTCCCCATAGTTTCTGCCTCTTCTGCCCCCTCTCCCACTATTACTGTCAGATGCTGCTCAGGCTCTATTTCCTCCATGGAGCAGCGTATGGATCAATGCCCTTGCCAGGCCATGCAGCAATAGCAGCTCTGCTGATTGACCAGGTAGGAATGGAATTTCTGTGTGCCTTGTGCCTGTGAGGGAATCCAGCCTGAGCTGGAGTTGAGCTGCGTCTCACAGTAAAAGGGCGGGGAAATGGAAAGGAACTGGGGTGGGGGATGGCAGGAAGGGGAGGGAACAGAAGCTATAGAGGGCAAGTGAAGTTGGGGGCAGAGAGCTGGTATGGGTCTGGCTCTGGCTTTGACCTGGGCTCGGGGCCAGAGCCAGAGCCACAGCAGCTATTTGCCTTCCCACTCTGCTTCATATGCAAATCTAAGATGAAGGGTTTTTTCCCCTGTCTCTGCCTTTCTCTTCCCCCACCCCACACACACAATGTTGACTTGGGGAAAAAACCCCAGTTTTAGATTTGAGTAAATACAGTAGAGTATAAACTATCATGTAGTATGTGTGAAACCATTTTTTCATGAAACTCTTGCGTTTTAGTCCTACTTTTCTGTGGGTTATTGACAAGTCATGTAAATGCTTTGTGTGGGTATACGTAGCAATTTGATACTTTGAAGGATTTCATTTACTTTTAGATCAGAACTGGATAATTCGTATATGTAAATCTAATAATTACTTATTTAATGTCATTTAAAATCATTGTTTTAGGTAAACCATAATGATTCCTCTTTTGACAACAAAGCTGTTTCTTAATTGCACAATTGGATCTATGCATCTCTATGCCCTTGTAGAACTCCATGATCTTTAATAGAACAGATGGGTGAAGGGATCGCAGTAAAGATGTGTGTGCAACTTAGTATGTAGTAATAGTCTTTGAGGTAGCATGGACTTTTTTGAACAATAAGAAACAGTCTGGACTCTTCAGCATCATCTCTGGCTTTCTGATGTAGGATATGTTGATTCCTTTTAGCATTGCAGTCCAGATGGTCCAGAATGCCCTACTGCTTTGTTGGAAAGATTGTGTTTTGAGATGAAGAAAGGATGTAGAGAGACCATGCTGCAACTTGTGCTATCCCCAGTTAACTTATTTTTGAATGACAGCTATCAGGTAATAGTTATTTTAAATGTTTGGAGAAATGGGGATGACTTCAAAACTGAATCATGTTTTAATTGAAGCTTCTGTAATACAAGTGTGTTTCAAAGACAAATAACAAATGTCATATTCGTATTAAATGCTTTTTTTTATATGTCATGCATGTGTACTCTTTTCAGCTTCCATTTTTAGTTTATGCACAAGAGGAAAAGATATTTCTTTTTTAATATTCAACTAAAAGTATCTATCTAAAAGGAAGGAGTTTTGTAGAGAGCTCTCTTAAGTAATATTCAAATCAGTCATAGTCTTAAAAACTTTGGTTTGGTTTGACTTGGCATTTTGGGTTTTTTCATAGTTATTACCTGAAAAATATATTTTACATTTATTTTAGAAAAATAATTGTGCCCACAGGTCTGCCTACATCTTAGGGCAGTATGTTAATACAACTTGTTGGAGGCTGGGAAAAAGATCTTTAGAATTACACTTCAAATGATGGCTAGTAAGACACAGAATCAAGCAGGGCATTATTGGATTGCCTTGGATTTTTTGATTGCTTTTCTTTTGCTTTATGCTCTGTATAGTGTTTCTCTTTTGTATAATAAACTTAAGTCTTTTAGAACACTCATATGTACAGTGGAGCAAACCACACTATTTAAAGGGAAAACCATGCCTCTGCAATTGAGCAAAATACTTGAGTATTTGCTGTCTGTAAGTTAGTTGAGAAATTAGGTGACATTTATTTGAACCATTAGTCAATCTAACACAGTGCCCTGCGAATCATGATGTAATATATGAAAACCCCTAAATACTTTCATGGATTAGCAAGTAAAAGCTAAAAGAACACAAGAAATTAGAGTAAACTGTCATTTTTTATGACAGAAAGTGAGTGCCACACGATTCTACATTAGAACAGAGCTCAAGCTTCAACCAGAGTTAAGTGCTGAAATTTTGTGACTCTGCTGTATTATTTTGGGGTAAAAATCACTTGAGATGAAAATTCTCAGTCCAGTCTTGACCATTAAGGTGCCAACTGGCAACTCTAATAATAATCTGAAAAAAGGTGGTAAAGAGTGAAGTGACAAACCTTCAGGTGAACAATTTTTTTCAGATTAGTCAAGACTAGAAAAGACTGAAGGAAGGAAAAGGACAAGGCTTGATGAACTAGGAGTATGTGAAAGGTGAAATTCAGTGGTGACAGATGCAAAATGGTGCACATTTATTGGCTTTAATTATAAACAGTAAGGAAGAAGTTTTGCTCAACATTGTGGAAAATTCAGTGAGAACTTCTATACACTGTGTGAAAGTTCATTATAAGACAAGATGTTTAGTATGAATGTCAAGCTGGGTAGAAAATAAATGCTGAAAATCTTACAGCTTTGTATTGTAACTATTGTGCATTCCTATATTGATGGAACACACGTGGAATATTGTGTTCAGTTTTGATCCTTTCTCAAATGCTACAGCAGGAATAGAATATGCTTAGAAAAGTAATAAATTGGTAGAGGTGCTTAGAGTCTTCAACATAAGTTGAAAAGATTGGGACTGTCAAGAAAGGAGACAATCACGGACATGGTAATTGTACAACGTAGTGATTACAAGGCAGGATTGATGGCATTGCCTATTGTCAAGGTTGCTTGACACTTTTCAGTTACTTGTAACTTTTATCAAAAAGTAAAAATTTGGTCTGACATTTTCCATGCTGCATATGCTTCAGGCTGAAAGAACTGTTCTCAAGAATAAAATTGGGGAAAAAGTGGTCTTTGTTCCTCTTACATTTTAGACACTTCCTTTGAATTACACTAGTGGCTCCTTGCTTTTGATGAGGGCTTTGAAATTTCTCTTGGATGTGACTTTAATATGTCATCTTGAAGATCTGCTCAGGTTTAGCTGAAGTATAGGCCTTGAAAAAAAGTTTAATTCATACTCAGACTTTTCTTAGTGCTTAACTGTTACAACTCGCAAATATTCAGCCCTTGCTGAACATGTTTAAGCCTCTCACACCTCCTCTTCCTGCTGACTCGTTACAGTCTTCACATCTGCTTTCTCTTCCAAAACTTCTGAGCATACTTCATTCCCTGTTTGGTTCTTAATGACCTAGACTACCCATGTGCCGTCTGTACAGAACACTTAATTGTGCTGCAGTCTAGGAGCACGAGGCTCTGGGAACTTGGAAGGACTTGTAACCCTGATTATTGAAGTCACTGTCCGAATTCCCTCTGACTTGACAGGGAGCCAGTAGTGGGAGATATCAAGGTTCAGGACCTTGAAGTGGCTTCAAGTGGCCACTTAATTTCTCTTCTTCCTCCAGTCCCAAGCATTCCAATGCCACTTTCATGCTCTACCAAGACACTCTGAACACAAGCTTTCATATGCATTCAAGGCCACTCCAAGCTCCGTTTGGCCTCAGTTGCTGGGCTCTGGAACACCCTGGAAAAAAAGAATGGGTGGAGCTTATTTTGTCAGAAATGAAGGTGCTCTGTAGAATTCTCTAACTGATATTTGACCCAGAAGTCTGTTTTACTTTTAGGGAAAATTGCCTTCTGTGATATCACTTCTTTTAATAAGCAGTGTAGGTTTAAGAACCTTTCAAGATGAGCCAGTTAACTTGAATGTGTTGACCACTTCCTCTGATAAATCTATAATTATACTTGTGTGTTTTCTCAGTCTGTTTTACAAAGTATAACACAAGGTGTTCTTGATATGTATTTTTTTAAATATACACACTACAATCTTTCTCTTATATATAAGATATAACACAACTTAACAAGTTACATTTTTAAAATAATTTATTTAAATTTTGGCAAGTGTAATTTTATTATCAATTTATTAATTTATTTAAATGTATAGTAATTGTATAACAGTAACATTATTTAAGATGTAAAATTATCTTTTAGGCAAAGTGTTTTTGTAATATCTTTTCTAGCACCAACTTTATAATTGGGACAAAATTTTGCAGACTGTGTAGTTTGTGAAACTTTGATACAGTTGGTCCAGTAAAAGATATGACCAAAAAACCCATGCATCTTGTACATTTCCTGGATCATCACAGTTACAATAACACTCCATCCCATATACAGTTGTTCATTTTACGTTTTCATGTCAACTGAAATCTTTGATCTCTTGTATTGAAGACACTGGGACTTAGTAGGTGAAGATGAATGCTTACAAAAAGTATTCGTACCTAATGAGAGTACAAAGTTCTGGGTAATCTGTCTCTGAAAATACTCCTAATTTACTTTTCCTTAACAGAGACCCCCAGTGGATGAAGTTCTTAGAGAGGGCCATATCGGCCTCTCAGGTCTGCAGCTTCGAGCTCATGCTATGTTTTCAGCAGAAGGTCTGCCCCTGGGAAGTGATACTTTAGAGTATGCGTGGCTGATTGATGTACAGGCTGGAAGCCTAACAGCCAAGGTTACAGCACCACAGGTATGCTCCCAAAATCATAATAAAGCTGTCATAACTTGGACTTTTGAAGATACCAGGTGCATCTGGGCTCAACTCAATTGGATGCATCTGTAGTTAAAATAATTTCCAATTTTGTGGATTTGAAAATCTAGCCATTTGTCTAGGTTTATTTGAACTTTTAAATTAGAGAAAATCTAGGATTCACATACAGTTTGGGGCATAGGCATTTTGAAGCTGGAAAGACAGCTGAAATTTGAAGTTTCAAGCAGTACAAATATAGGAGTAATTTGTTTTAAGATCCTTAATTTGTGTTTATTTGTATTGGTATTCCTGCAAGCAAATATTAAAAAAAAGGAGCCCATGTCCATAATATTTGGGAAAACTTCAGATAGCTTAGTTTAAGAGAAAACAGATTTCCCTGTAAAAGGGAACACACATTTGGTGACTGTGTACAGCATTGAACTAATAGGCATTACTAAAGGGAGGCAGGGTTGCAAAGCTAGAAGATTAATGCCAGGAAATTGCAGTTAAAGACTTGCACAAAAATGGTGTTTTAATATTTTGCTCATAAAGGGCTTATGATATATAGTTCATGATGATGAATTTGAGAGATTGAGTCACTATCACTACTTATAAACAAGAGAGAGTTGCCCCTAAATGCTGGAATTCCCTCCCACCTGAGGCCTGCCAAAAGCCTAAACGATATTGTTTGGACCTAAGATGGTTAGCAAGTTGCAGGTCTTGCCAGGAAGGTCCTGGCGAGGTTGGGTGTGAACCTACCCTGACAATCTGCATCTGCTGATATGCTCCAAATTTAGCTTGCTGGTGAGTCTGCCCCTGCTTGTTCCCAGAGGCTGTTTTAGACATACTGGAGGCTGAGGATTTGAGCGTGATGAGCCAAAAGTAGTCTCACTGGCATATTTCTGGGTTTGCAGTGGATCTGTGGACATGAATGGATGCCCGGTCTGGTGAAGACCAGCCTGTAATGGAAGGAGTTGGCAACCACTGTTGATTGCTTGCTAATAGGACAGGTAGCAGCATTCAGAGGCTTCAAGTAACTCCGAAAAGCTTTCAGTATTGCATCTCAGGTCTTATCCTAATTTTACTATGTTTCTCCAGAAATGCCTTGTACCACTTTCTCTCCAGAGAACCCCTTCAGTAATGATCAATTTGTTAGGGAGAACATTTTTTTTTCCTCTTTTTAAAAGCAGAGAACTTGCTGAGGTTCTTCATGAAATACAAGTTTTGGTTCATGGTAGGTTTTTGCAGAAAGTTTAATGAAAAATCCAGAAAACACAATTTATCAGATGCAACAGCACATTTTCAAAGATTCAAGTGAGGATTTTTGGATCAAATGCCCCCCACCCCAAGCACATGAAGGGGAGCTACTTATACATAGTACAAACTAGTCCAAAGCAAAAAGGCTTATGACTTGCCATACAGTTCACTGGGCCCAGCAGAGTCGACAGCATTTCAAGCCATAGTGACCCCAGTGCTTAGCACTGTTCAGTGTGTGTGTGTGTGTGTGTGTACACTCCAGATACCTTCCTCTCCCCGCCCCCCCCCTCCCCCCTCAAGGATCTATGTAATAATTAGCCCCTCCTCATGACTGGAACTGGGTGTTCTTGACACTAATCCTGGGGTCCTCCAACAATTTATATGCAGATGAGACATAGGGTAGCCTGGTTCAACTTCACCTCGTGGAAGGCAGGGCCACACTAATCATATATGACAGCCTGAGAGGGGATGACAAAGGGATTCTGGGTGAATTGTTTGGGGCCCAGTATGGTGATGTTTGCCAGACATTTAGGGCTGATGAAGAAACAGGATTGATTGGAAACGGGGGGAGGGGAGGAAGCATAGCTGAACAATAGAACTGAAGCAGAAGCCTAAATGCATGTAGTGTAGTGGCTCACCATGACTTGAAAAAAGTAGGTGCTGGGGCGGACTGTGTTTAGTGGGTGCTACCATATATCCTATTCAGATGAGTTGCACTAACCTGTCCCAGTATCTCAGCCTTTTGGCTAAAATCAAGCACGTCTGGCACTAAGGGAAAGGTGTCAGGGCTGGCTCTGGTTCTCTTGGTGCCAGTCTGATACTGCAGTATCTCAAGGCTTGGTGCCAGTTTCCTTTGGAGGAAACACCCACCCATTTTTATTTTATTTTTTTTTTTTTAAGGGTTAGGAAAAACAAAGGTTCCCATCAGTATGTTTGCCTAATGTGGACCATGTGTTTTATAAGCATGTTCAGTGTGGGCTCCAGTCAATCAACTTCATAGTTGGTTTCTATTACTAAGCACATGCTACTTTTGACAGCAGTTCAAAGATAGACCATCTATTTAATGCGGTTCCCTTGTATGCAAATATAAGAGGGTTTTTTTCCTTATGCTGATTGTGGGTGGGGAGGAACCTCATCTTGTATTTGAGTAAATAGAGTAATTTATTAGTAAGGTCAGCTAAATTCAGCAATATTTGGTATAAAAAGTTTCTTTTTTAGCCTAACATTTTTTAAGTCAGTATGTATTTTTCCTGTGGTTTCTAACACTTCATTTATTTATACACAAGGAAACTTGGTATTTTTGTAATGCAAATAAACAGCATTATTCTACATAAATTTAATAATCATTTTCTACCTGAAAACGTATCTGAAAGATTAAGCACTCAATGACATAAGAGCAAAGTTGTTACCTTAGAGGGACTTCATTGCTTTGTGTGGTTGAAATAGATTGGCTTCCAAAGGAGATGAGTTTTATTCTGACAGCATGCTTAATCCATGAACAGAAATTTGTGTACTGTATCAAGGTGAAAAATCACAATATTGATAGGTGGGAAGTAGATTATCTTGCAACAAGGATAAGGCTCCTGATATTTCTTTTTTCCAAGCTTTGTTAACAGTCTCAGTAACCTGAACTTCAGTAATTTGCTTTGAATAGCTACTATGGTGTCAACCTGTCCCTATTTGCTTGCAGCTTGCATGTCTGCTGGAATGGGGACAGACGTTTGTGTTTCATGTGGTGTGCCGTGAGTTTGAGCTTGAAAGGCCCAAATCAGTAGTTATATGTCAACATGGAATTGATCGTCGATTTTGTGAATCAAAGGTAATGTTTTCATCATTCTCTTAATCACTTGTATTTGTACAGGCCCTTTGGGTTTATATTTTAATAGAACTAACCAAATGTAGAATGAAAAATATAAATTTGGTTTTGGGCATAAAAACACTTTGGTTAGTCATAATTTGTTAAAGGAGATTATACTTTTCAAGAGATTGTTGACATGGATTCCACTCTGGATTCCCATGTATCACCACCCAGAGGCTTGGAGTCTTTTGGCTAACAGTCTCTTGGGGTCATGTCTCTGTCCTGGATGTCTTCACACGTGCATGTGTGTGTGTGTGTGTGTGTGTGTGTGTGTGTGTGTGTGTGTGTGTGTATGTATGTATGTATATATGTGTGTGTGTGTATATGTGTATATATATATATATATAAGGCATGAAAGGCAGAAGAAATTGAACCATTCCTCAGAATGGTACTGCCTGTGGCAGTGAGATGGAAGACGTGTAGTTTCTGCCACCTTCTCAATTTGTCTGCTGTCAACACACACATCCTTTGCTTTTATTTTTGGTTTCTGGCTATTAGTCTGGGAACCCTTCTGAATTAAGTCAAGATGTAGGTCACCCTCCCAAGTAACTTACGGAGTCCAGGTATAATATTTGTGGATTGACTGGTTTTGCACTCAGCAGCCTGAGAGGGATTCCTCTGGTGCCCTGGCAGTGACTTCACCTAGTAAACCAACAGACTGAACATCTCTCAGTACCTGATTCTTGGCACTTGTACTTTTTGTAAAGGCAGCCTCAGAGCTATATGACAAGTGCGTATCTACTGCCTCAGTGTTCAAAGCCCATATGCCATTGGGGTGGGGGGCATGCCATCTGTGGACCTGCTAGCAGAAGCTATTATTCTTGGGAGACTAAGGTTGCTGATAGTTAAGATACTAACTAATAAATATTTGGTTCAGCAGGTAATGGAGATGCTAGGCTCACTTCCTGTGTAGTTATGGAGAACACAATAGACACCAGGCACTATTGGCAAGGTGGCCTCACCTTTTTTCTCTGCCGTGTGAACATAGTAAAGACGCTTTTCCTATTCCTTGGTTAGCATAGATGGAACAGGGAAGAAAGACTGGGGAGGGATCTGTAAGGGACAGCGGAAAACTATTTATGACCCAACAGTAATATCCTTCCTGTTCTCTCCCCGTGTATGTCTTGCCACAGTACCCATATCCTTATCAGTCCTTAACAGCTGTATTCTAACGTACATCTATATTCATGTAAGCCTTCCTCTTTAGCTCTGTCCCCAAACAAACTATGTAAATTGACATAGCCCAGTCAACTAGTGCAGTCTCAGGTCCTGGAAGGAGGTCTAGGAAAGCCTACAGAAACAACAAATACAAGGGAAAACAACTTGCTCCTTCACAATCTCTTTGGTTCTCTACAAGACAGTAGATCTCTTGACACCCTCTTTAGATGTTTTCAAAACATTTCTACACCTCAATAAATGCATGGTAAAGACTCTAACTATACCCTTGGAACTGGTAAAGGAAAAAGTTCACAAGCTCCAAGGTATCATGCAGCTTTCTGTACATTGGCAGGTTTCTTGTGCTATACCTGAGGTACTGTGAGCTTGCAGAAGACCTGCAGTGCACTCCTATGTCCATTCTGGCCACATTCAAGTGAGATGACAGGAAGTACCAAGTCCCTTCTGTCAGATTTGAATACTTTTTTATTTCCATACAGTGCCATATTTACTTGTTATAACTGTAGTCAAAGAAAGGGTGAAGCAACAGGGGCCTCCCATACTTAGTGAAAAAGGCCCAAAGAGATGAACCATTTCAGATGCAAGCATTCATTCTTCTGATCACCTCCATGTATGTGTAGCTGATTATCAGGCTACTAGTATCTGTTACAGTGCAGCTATGTTCTAATGATCCTGTAGTGATACTAATGATGAAAATCACCTTAACTTTGACCCTGAATGAAACAGAGCTAAGGCTGGAGTAGTTGTGCTACACTGGTCTTGCTACAGAATCATGCAGGCTTAACAGTTCTGCATAAGTTTTTATTGGCATCTTTTGATAACGATACAATTAGTATGTCTGTCAAAACCAGCGGTTGACTGCCTCTGGCCAGTACAGGCAGCCTTTTCTAACCCAGCCCCCATTGTGGGCTGAGAGTCTCAGCCCCCTGGAGTAGCCAGCTACCTGCACTTACTCTGGCCCCATCCCCTCTGAAGCAAGGGTGAGAGATGTGGTGAAGCAGTAGGCCCTGCAGTGGAGGATATCATTACAGTGGAAATGTGCAGCATGGTATAACTTCATGCTGTGGATTTCCCTCATGCCAGGTCAGACCTTCATGAGCCATAGGTTGCTGACCCCTGGTTTACCCCCAGAATATGTCTGCTGTATAAGGATATTTGATTTGTTGTTAGAACACTCATGACACACTAATGTTCATTTTAGTAAAGCTTTAGCACCTCCTTCTGCCTGTTTGAGAAATGTCCCTATGTTAAAAACTTGGGTCTGCTACGAGAAGTCTGGTCCACACATTTAAATGACAGTGTTCTTTGGTAGAGACTTCCATATTCATTTCTTACCATGAGTTGAATCTATGTGGATAGTCACTTGAAGAATAATGGATGGTTAACTTCCTCTACAGCAGTTGTCTTTCTGATATGTTTTGTCCATGTGGATTTTATAACTGGTCCTCCTTTTCCTCTATGGACACATTTTCTGGGATTCTGCACTGGCAAAAGAACTTGAGGGGTGGGTGACTCATTCTACCTTTTATGCTCTTTGAAGAAGAAAGTATACTCTGGACACAATGGTAGTTCTACCGTCAGTGCTGGCCAAAAAAATTGAATCTTGAATGCACAGGGCACAAGGACTCCTCTCTTGGTGTACAGCATCTCAGAGAATTACTAGGAACCTTATTCTCATCTACTTTGTTTTTGCTTAAAAAGGACATTGAAATAATAAAAATAGCTTGTTAATATGAAATTGAAATTCTAATACTATGTTTTGCTTACATTTCTCTAGATGAACTGTGTCCCTGGGCCATGTCCAACATCTGATGATTTAAAGTACACCATGACACGTCTAGCTGTGGATGGTGCAGATCTGTATATTGTAGAGCATGGCTGTGCCGCCAACATAAAGGTTGGGATAGAAAAGAAGAGTGCAAACTTTGCATTTTATTCATCCTTTGCCATGCAAGAAAGCACTTTATATATCTTACAGAGAATAAATGTCTAGAACATTTAATTTTTGTAAAAGAATATATTTTTATTGATATTTTTTTAAAGAATACATTTACAAATAAATAATGTACTTACCTTTAATAATGTTGGCACAAGAAGCAGTATTGTTTTGACAAAATCTGTTAATGCCACAAAATTAAGAGATATCAATAAAAAGGGAGGTCAGGATGTCATACAGAAAGAACTGTACAACTTTGAGGATTGGAGTAATAAACATAGGATGAAACTGAGTAGCACCAAATGCAACATCATACACCTTTGGGACTAATAATAAAAACTTCTTCTATCAACTGGGACCAGCTTCTATCAGCTGGAAGCAACTGAGGAAGAGAAGGACTTGTGTTTCTAGTCAAGGGCTAGTCAATGGTAGGATGACTGTGAACATCAGTGTGCTACAGCTGTGAAAGACAAATGCCATCTTAAAATGTACTGGGTAAGGTAATTCCTGTAGAGACAGGAAAATAAAAATGCCAGTGTACAGGGCTCTGTTAAGACCTTTTCTGGAATATTGTTTATTCTGGCGATCTGTGTTCAAGAAAAATTAACAAAAATAGGAATTGGTGCAGAGAAGTATAACTAAGTTAATCAGGTGATCAGGGTGTGGAGAGTCTATGCTATGAAAGACCATAATAGAGCTTGGCTTGTCTAGTGTAACCAAACAAAGGCTGAGAGGGCAGTTCTCTTATGGCCCCTTTTTACAGAGTTTAATCATGTTATATTTTTAGTGTCATTGAGATCTAGGGTAAAGCTTTCCAAGAAGCCTATGTTTATTTTTTCAGAAGTGACTTAAACACTTAATGTGGGCACTTCTGGAAATGTTAGTAAATCAATTTCCAGTATCCTGTGGGAAGTTTTTGGAACATCTGGGAACACAGTTCAGACTTTGAATGTAAAAGCAGATCCATAAGTAAACATCTTTGAAGTGCACGAATTCAAATTAAAAAAAAATCATAAGCAAGTTTATTTGTCTCCCTTTTCCAAAAAAATATGAGGAATAAAATCCTACGCTCTCTTTAAAAATTAAGAAGCTTTTAATTGAAACTCAGTATGACGACTCTTTGGATGGGAATGCAGTATAGCTTTATTCTGGAGGAAATTTAATTTTGATTTTTTCAATTCTGAGTTTGAAAATGGGGGTCTGAGCAAGTACAGTAAGTAATACAGTTAATGCTATTAACTTCTTGTATACGTGCAGCTAAATTTAGCTTTCTGTTGGCCTGGTTCAGTAACTAGGCAAGGGACTGATGCAAAGGCTCCTATTGGTTCTCTTAGGTGCCACGGTGCTATAGCAAAGGCCCCAGTAAACGTTTTGGGTAGAGGAGCTTCCCCTTGATATGTCAGTGGAAATGCTGCTGTCATGCTTACTAGGATTGTTGTGGTGATGGTGGTGTAGCTGGGATGGTTCAGGGAATGTATTAGAAGCAAGATTTGTTTGTTGTAGTATCTTTTATGGGACCAACACTATGATTGGGTGGGATGTTAGGTAAGTTTTGAGGCAGAAAATGTCCTTCTTAACAACCCTTTTCTCTTTTGAATGGTCCTATTTGTTTACATAATTAGTTTGTTCTATTTACTTACATCTTGACTTAGATCAACTACTCTGTTACTTAGTCTGATAGGATGCTGACAGACATGAAACCCCCCCTGAAAAAACAGTGCTTTACTGGAAGAGGCATCTCATTAGTTTGATCTGGCTTCCCAGCATTTGTATAGATCATGCACTTCAGCAAGTCTTTTTGACACTTTTATCTACAGCTGATTCAAGCAGTTATTAGACAAAAACACCTAAAAAGCCCCGCTGAAGTGCCCAATCTGTACGGACGTTGGACGGATTTGGCCAAACTAACGAGATGTCTCTTCCCGTAAAGTGTTTTTCCACATCATCTGTTAGCACCCTATGAGACTAAGTAAAGGAGTAGTTGATCTAAGCAAGGATCTAAGTAAATAGATCAAACTAATTATGTAAACAAGTAGAACCATTCAAAAGAGAAAAGGGTTGTTAAGAAGGGCATTTTCTGTCCCAAAGCATATCTAACATCCCACCCAATCATATTGTTAGTCCCATGAAAGTTACTACACCAAATAAATCTTGCTTCTACTCTATTCCCTGAACCATCACAGTTACATCACCATCACCACTGCAATCCTAAGCATGACAGCAGCATTTCTATTGACATAGATGCCTCTACTGGGCATGCAGCAAGTTCAGTGTGGGGGCATGCCGAGCTTAAAGTTAAAACACTTTTTTTTTTTAATGCCTGTAGGCAGCCATAATTTCTCTTGTACACTGGGTTTGTTGCCCTTTCCTCTTTCTTTAAATGACTGTTTTCATTTACTTAAGTTAAAATTGTTTACCTGGTATTTCTGAAGCGTAGGCTGTATCTACTTCTTTTCCAGAGCTGAGGAAGGGCTTTTTTGTGCTCGAAAGCATGTCTAACATCTCTCAACTATATTGTTGGTCCAGTAAAAGAAATTACTAAATAAAACTTGCTTTCTGGAGTTTATACCTAGAGAGAGAAACTGTGCATTATCAAAAATTGTGTTACAAGAGATGTGAAGTGGTCAAATAAAGTTCAATAAAGTACACTGAAACTTAGCTTTGACATTTCTTGCATGTTGAACATTTACCCATTTAATTTTGTAGAGGAAGATAATGAAGTGTTAGTGCTTCACAAAGTAATATAGTGATATAATAAAGTCGACAATGCAAATGGAGAGAGCCTAAGGCAGAGATGTTAGTGATCTACCTAAAGCCACAGAGATGCAGTTGAAACTAGTTTCTGGCTTGCATTCCTATGCTAAGATGACAGGGCCATCTTCATTCTTGTTAATAATACTAAACTGAGTTATACCTTTTTTGACTGTTCTGTTGTTTTAATTAGCTTAAAATTACTTTAGTTTTAACTATTGAGATGTTTCATATATTTATTGCATCTTCTTTAGATGGGCACTATACGTGTTGCAAACTGTAACCTCCACAACCAGTCTGTTGGAGAGGGGATAAGTGCTGCTATTCAAGACTTTCAGCTGAGGCAGTACGTTGAGCAGGTCAATAACTGCAGAGTTAGCCTTCAGCCTGCAATACTTCGGAGGGCATACTGGCTAGAAGCTGGGTCTGTCAATTTGGGGCTTATCACTGCTGATATTGCCTTAGCTGCAGATCATCATTCTAAACATGAAGTGCAGAGGCATTTCTTAGAAATCCATGATAGCAGAACTAAGAGGTAAGTGAAAATATTGGAAGACTTTCATGGTTGATATTTCCCTACTTGATATATTTTTCATGAAATAATGTTTTAATCCTTGGACTCTTTTACATCTGCTTAAATAATTATACTACACACTCTAAATAAGCCAGTTGCTGAAAATTGGCTATACAATGCATTCTCTATATAATTTATCAGGATGAGATGAAGAATATGTCTCTCCGGTTCTTAAATAATACAAAATTGATTTAATCTTTGGCAATATGAAGAACAAGATTTATTTTTTTAAATAAATCACATTTTTACCATTGCAATTTTTGCTCTTCATATACACATCCTTGTGTTAAATTACCAGATTGCTATGCATGATTCTATATACAAATTAGGTGCAGAATCTTACACCTGCTTTATGCATGCAAGTTACCTTATAAAAAAGTGTTTCTTCATAGAATTACAGCTAAGTTATAGAGTTAACATTATATTGAGTTGAATGAAGACAGTTCGTGTTACAGAGAACATTTGTTTCAGATTACCTGAAATATTTTTAAGTCACGGTTTTGGAAATTTTCTTTTTTTTTTCCCCTCACAGTATGAGGAAGCTGCATGTTTTGTTCCTCCCTTTGCTTCCCTTCCCTAAGGAGCTATTTAAGTTGCCTAGATGTAGCCAGGAACATAAGTGTTTAACACCACTAATTTATGGGATACAATTAAAAAACATATGAGAATAACGCTAATCCATGATGGGAGAAGAGATGAGAGGAATTTTATCGTAATCATGGATATATACAGAAAAACACCAGTTACACAGTGAAGCTTGGTCAGTCTCCAATAGTGTATATTATGACAGCTTTACTGATTTCAGTGAAATGATGACAGTTTTATGCTAGCTAAGTAACTGGCCAGCATATTTTACCATAAAAGTAAAATATTGTAACATCAGGTAGCTACAAAAGTAATTATTTCTGTTGTTGGATTTGGCTAAATTTTAGTGTACATTGTTATATTGGGTAACACATTTCAGACTAGATGTAAATTAGAGTTCAGAGGAGAGTAATTTAAACAATCTCTGGATTAAAAAGAAAACCTTGCTTTTGAGGACAAGCTAAGAATTGAGTTTATATAGTTCAAAGAGAAGTTGGATGACTGGCAGAGCTACTTCATGCTGTATAAAGAGTATGTGAGATGCAACTGGCAAGGAACATAAAGGGCAATAAAAAGGGATTCTACAAGCATGTCAAAAGAAAGAAGATAACCAAAGAAATCATAGGTCCCTTACAGAATGCAGGAGATATCTAGTTATGGATGATTCAAAGAAGGCTCAAATATTTGTTGTTTTACTTCAGTCTTCAAAAATAGGGTCAGCTGCCAGAGGGTGAGAGCAGTTGGCAGCGAAGGTAGGGAAGGAAATGGACAGCATGAAGTAGTAAAAAACAGGTTAGAAATTACTTGCAGAAGCTAGATGCTTTCAAGTTGGCAGGCCCAGATAGGAGCCACCCTAGGGTAGTGAAGGAATTGCCTGAGGTAATCTAAGAGCCATTGGTTGTCCTCTTTGAGAAATCGTGGAGGTTGGGTAAGATTCCATATGTTTGGAAAAGGGCAAATGTAGTGCCCATCTTTAAGGAGAGAAAAAAGGAGGATCTGGGAGATTACGGACCAGTCAGCCTGACCTTAGTACCTGGAAAGATCTTGGAGCAGGTTCTCTATTTGTTATGAAGCGCCTACAGGAGAAAAAGGTGATCAGGAAGAGCCAGCATAGATTCACCAGGACAAGTCATGCCTGACAACCCAACTTTGCTTCTTTGATAAAGTTACAGGCTGTATGGATTGCAAGGGGGGGCGGGGGGGTGGGGGTTGGAGAGCAGTGGATGTGATGCACCTTGACTTTTGCGAGACTTTTGACACTGTCTCCCATGACATTCTAATTAACTGCCTTTCTAAGAAAATACAGATTAGCTGGAAAGTACTGTAAGGTGCAGGAGTAAGCAGCCCTTTTTTGACTGTGGCCAGAGTGACCCATCTCATGTCAGAGGCAGGTGGGTAGGTGCTAGAACCATGCTGCAACTGGCATTCATCCCCTTCATTGAACGGGATGGGGTGCCGGATCCATTGGTTCCACAGGCTGGATGGGTCAGAAGTTACCAATCTCTGTCACAGTTATTAGAATAACTTATTCAGAGATGCATAAGCTTTCATAGGCAACAGTCTTCTTTATCGTATGCTGTCCTGCCTTACTTTAGACTAACCTGGCTAATTACCTCTCTGCTCTAAGCTTATATAGTAGGTAAGCTCTACACAGTGTGTCTGGAATTGGAGGAATAGGTCTTTGGCATTGGCCCTTTTTCATGCAGTAACTCAGTAGAGTAGAGCACTCCCAAGGATGTGGGAGACCAGAGTTAAATTCTTTTCTCCACAAGAGGTGATTCAAACCTGTCATGTTCCATGTAACTCTCTAGCCTGGCAGTAAGGGCACTGAGCTATTGGGGTAAAGCTGGAAGCCTTTGGTAGCTGGCTTTTTTTAATGAAAGGATTGGATTGTATAACTTTTGGTGGGGGGTGGTGCAGGCTGTAAATCTCATATGGAGTGACTAAGTCCTAGTCTCTTATTGGCTATTCAGGATGTTTCTCTTTTCAGTATGCTTGGCTGCTGTGGGTTCCATTCTGAGGTGCCAGTCTAGCCTCATGAATTATGTACAGAGAGCCAATGTATTCAGGGCTATAGATTCTGCTGTAGCCACCAAACATCTGAAAGTCAGTCATACGCATGTGTACAATTATGCATCTTCCCTGAATAAAGGATTAGATAAACATACAGCCTTATTCAATTCCCATTGACAAAAGGAAGAATGAATATGTAAAGCAGAGAGACAGATTTTGAATCTTGTACTTGTCTTATGAGTTTAAATGTGCTTAAAGTCCCTCCCAGTGCATTACTATTCTTGTTTGTTTTTCTTCTTTAATAGGTTATGGTTTCTGTGGCCAGATGATAATTTGAAGAATAAGAGAAGCAAGAACAAGTGTGGCTGTCTTGGTGGCTGCCGATTCTTTGGTGGTACAGTAACAGGACTAGATTTCTTCAAGCTGGAAGAGCTGACACCTTCTAGCAGTTCTGCTTTTTCAAGTACAAGTGCAGAATCGGATATGTTTTATGGACAGTCTTTATTGCAGCCGGGAGAATGGATCATTACCAAGGAGATTCCAAAAATTATAGATGGTAAAAAATTATTTTTGGGTACAAACATGGAGGTTTGTCCCATTTACTGACAAGTTTGGATTCTCAACTTCACTTTATACCTTGTAAAATATTTACTGATGATCAGTATTCTGTTACAAAATAGTATGTGCATATTTTTTCTGCTGTGGTTTATGAAATGGAACATGTTATGAAAAGTTTGTGGAAGTGGAGAATCGTATGAACAGTAAATGAATGGGTACTCATGCTTAATGTTTTCAGTGGAGTTTTGTGACTGAACATCCATTTATTAGTAATTGTCTAAATTGGGCAGCCATCAAAAAGCATTCAGGGTTTGCCTGTCTACATATACCTGTATTTTATATATTTGTATCAGTACAAGACATGAATCTATTTGAAAGTTATTTTTTTAAAAACACTTGTTTTAAAAGAGGGAAAAAGATCTTTGTAGCTTTTAATACTTAATTTGAAATGCTTTCAAATCTTAAAAATTTTAATTGATTTGTCTCTGTTTTATTTAGGTAAAGCAAATGGTGTAAAAAGGAAAGATTGGGATTGTAGATCTGTGGGTATTGAAATAGAAAGAAAGGTGCAGCACCTAAGCCTACAAGTGCCATTGAGATCGCATAGTTCCTCTTCATCTTCAGAGGAAAATAGCAGTTCCAGTGCTGCACTTCCCTTGCTTGCAGGTGAGAAGGAAAGCCCTTCTTCTACTGAAGATCATATGGGACAGAAGGAGTTTTTGTCTGGTGCAAAAAGAGAAGATGGTCATGGAAGGTTAGTATACTCTGCCAAAGCAAGGCAGAAATTGATTTTTACTTACTCTTATGGATTAATGTCAAGATTGAGTAAACACCTGAAAAATACAAATACAGCTGTTTCAAACAGTAGTGCTGAAATTGATTTGCTAGTTGAAGTACAGAAGATCAATGTCATATCTTCTGATCTAGATGGGAAGCCAGACATCCATGAAAATTTGCCTAGATACGTTTCCTTTGTACTTTGACCCTTTTGGTCAGGTACAGGATCTTAATATGGTTTGATATACATGGTCTGTGTTGCAAAAATAATATTACATATGAACAGATTTGTTGTCTTTGAGGGAATTAACATTTATAATTGAGTTACTGAGAAGTACCTAGTATCATCTGTTAAAAGGTCAGTGCTTTGCAATTTAAGATTCGCACTATTGTTTAAAAAAAACATAATGATCTTTAATTTCTGTTTATAGCCTTCCAGCAGAGGCAGCAGAAGGCAGTCCAGTGTCTCCTAACAGCCAGGAAAGGACTGTTGGTCAGTCTCCTCTCAGGTCTCCTCTGAAAAGGCAGGCATCTGTGTGCTCAACCCGACTTGGGAGCACTAAGAGTCTTACTGCAGCTTTCTATGGTGACAAGCAACCTGTTCCTGTTGGTGTCCAATTTAGCAGTGATGTGTCTCGCAGTGATGAGAATGTCTTGGACTCTCCAAAGCAGAGGAGAAGCTTTGGTTCTTTTCCATATACGCCATCTGCAGATTCAAACTCATTTCACCAGTATCGCTCAATGGACTCCAGCATGTCAGTGGCTGACAGTGAAGCCTATTTTTCAGCAGCTGAAGAGTTTGAGCCAGTAAGCAGTGATGAAGGCCCAGGAACCTACCCAGGGAGAAAAAAGAGGAAAAAGCAAGCCCAGAAAGCTGAATGTAGTAGAGGATCTATCTATCATAGTGTAGAAGGACCCTTAACGAGTGCAGTCCATGGAGAAGCTAGTCGGGATACAAAGACTTTACCAATCAAAACTCATCCCTCTCAAGCTTCTTTTGTTTCAGCTTTGGGAGGAGAGGATGAACTTGTTGAACACATGTATATTATAGAAGCTGAGAAGACTGCAGAGAGTGAACAAATAACATCACAACAGCCTGTAATGACCTGTTACCAAAACTACCTTACACAGTTCCAAGTGATCAATTGGTCTGTAAAGCATCCAACAAACAAAAGAACCTCAAAATCCTCATTACATCGCCCTTTGGACCTTGATACCCCAACTAGTGAGGAAAGCTCCTCATCTTTTGAACAACTTTCTGTTCCAACTTTTAAGGTATGGCAATAATTGGGGAAGGAAATAAGTTATCGAGACTAGAATGTGTTGTGCTAAACAGTTGACTCAAAGGAAACTTAAAACTGTTCACCCTTGGTTATCAGAAGTTAGGATGTTCCTAGGATTTAGATGCAGCAATCAGGGGAAATTGTTAGTGTTTTGTGAATGAAAAAAAAATTGAAATAATCTCTGGTATTATAATGTCAATTCTGTACTTAGTAAATCACCTCAAGGTCTAGCATTTCTACAGAATAGATTTACAGCAGTATTTACTTAATTAACTCTGCTACAAAAGCTTAGTGATGCTTCTACCAGTTATAGTTAACATAATTTGAACTATAAAAAAATGTTATTTCAAAGCAAAACTGGTAATTTGTAGATTTAGGTGATGACTTGTACTAATATGTATTTCCTATTAATATGCTGGTTGTACTATATTCTTGTAAGAGGTGCTAAAAAAATAACAACGGGGCATTACAATACTGTTTTGATGTATCAGAAGTTAAGATCCAGCAGGCAATAGGTTTTATTTGGAAGAAAGAGTTGATGAAATGAAACCTAATAACCATGAAAATATGAGAGGGAATTTTTATCATCTTCCAATTCCTCTTCCTGTAGTTGTACCTTGAATTTAACATGTTAATTTAAGAAAGTTTAAAGAAATCTAAGTTCAGCATCATTTCACTATGTGCATATTCATATCTTTTGTAAATGTTTCACCAGGCTCATTGAGAAAATTTTTATAGTAAAAATTTTCATTGAGAAAATATTTATAATAAAACAATTATGCAGAAAACTCAGCTTTTTTTTAAGCTACTCTTATTATATAATAGTTTTTGTCTTTTAAATGTTGATACCTGTTTCGTAGTTTAAACAAAGATTCTAGAACATTGTGGCTTTATGAAGCTTGCAAAAGGTTCTGCCTGGTGTGCCAAGTTATTTATTCAGGTTTTCATATCAGGTTTCAGCAGGGCAAGGCAAGGCAATATCTGCCTTACAACAAAATGTTTCGGGTATGTTGTCTTTATGTAGCAATGCAATTGGGTAAAAGTCTTTTTTATGGTTTATGTTCATTTCAAGATGCCTTGGCCTCCTGTCTGTTTTTAATTAGATGTCAACATGAAACTGAATCTCAGTTCACAGATCTGAAAGTATGCCTTTATTGTGCTTCATGTATACTGATCATACTTTATCATATTTATCATGTAAAATCACATGAAAATTATTGTAATAAAATATAGGTAATTAACACAGTAGAATATAATGTTAATGGCATTTTAGTGTTGGACACTGTGCAGATTTACTTTCATATGTAGCCTTTCTTAGAAAGATAGTTAAAAACAAATCTGAGACAATGAAAAGTCCAAATGATATTATTCATTGAATTTCTCTACGATAACTTCAAGATCTGTTCAAGAACTGTTAAAACAGTTTAGAAAATACAGCTGGATGATAGAGTTCTTACCCTTTTGTTGGGTAAGATGGAAAGCTAGGGTAATATTCTTTGAGAAAACAATAATGGGAATCTTCCCTTGAAACTATTTAGATCATTTAGGAACAGAGAGAAGTAATTTTTTTTGTACTGTGTTTTAGATTGTTAAACAGGGTCTCACAGCAAATGCTTTATTGGACAGAGGCATGCAACTAACAGGATCAACATCCAAGTAAGTAGAAGATGGCATTACTCTATGTGTGGTTTTAAATAACTGGAAGAGAGGGATCTGCCCTGTACTTGCTTTTAAGTATAGCATTTCCTGCTAGCTCTAGTAAAATGTAGGCTTATATCACTTGTGGTTTTATTATAAACTTACTTTGGAATGGTAAGTAGCATGTTTACCTGAATCCAATATGACTGGGCATGTAGGATATGTTTCCCCCCGCCCCCTCCCCGCAATAATTGGATACTTTATATGGAAAATTTATAAATTTGTTATACTTTTCCATGTGTAGAATCTTAACGATTGGGAGCTGGCACAGATTTGTTCTTCTCGTTGCTACAGTGCTTACTGTCCATTATGGGTCTGGCACCATTCTAGCCAGGGCATGGAGCACAGGTTGGCTCTGGCCCCAGCTCAGTTATGAAACGGGTTCTAGTGGTGGTAGCTCTGGAATGCTAGAATGGAGCTGGAGCAACGACTGACAGTAGGCGGTGGTTGGTGGAAGGTGAGGTGGGGAGGATAGAGGCTGTGGGGAGCAGGTAGGGGCAGGGTAGAGGTGGTGGGGAACAGGTGGCTGCTCTGGCTCTGACTCTAATCCTGAGCCTGGGTTGAGGCTGGGGTTGACGTTGCAGTAGCTGTGTGTGTGTGTCCTTGTCCTACCTTATACTTGCACCCAAAACAAGGGGCTTTTCCCACCTCGTGTTGAATGGGGTGTGGGGGAGGGGAGCCTCACCTTGGATTTGGGTAAATATAGCAATATTTATTTTCTATGGTACACTCAAACTATGAACTGAAGTCTAGATAAGTTTCCTGGCAAAATCAGTTAATCTATGGCAATGCTTGAACTACAACTTGGATTCTGTGGTTAGTGCACTGTATTGGAGCTTGCAAGACAATTCCTTCTGAAATGTGTAATACTCTGAAGATTGTAACATATTGTGGCAAGTATTGTTTTAACACTTACTAAAATATGAGGGCATAGTTTTGGAGTCTTTTAATGGAGAAATGTTTACTTGTGTATGGTGTTGTAGCCTGAGTTAGTACTTTTCACATTTAATTTTTCTATGTGGAGCCTATTCAATATTTATCATTAGATACTTACCACTGAACTAAAATGACCTTCCTAATTCCAACATAATCTTCTGTTAAATACAGACTTCCTTTAGTCTTGCACATGCAATCCATTCTTGTTGTTAGTATTGTACCGAACTAAACAAAGAAAATAAAATGGAAGTTTTATATGTGTGATGTCCATTTGTTACTTCTAGCTCATTGCTTTCTGTTTGAATTGTGTAGTACACCCTATACTCCTTTGGAAAAGAAAACAGTGGATACTACTGATGATGAAACGATGACGGAAGAATGGACTTTGGATCATCCAGTCTCCCAAACTAGGACAACAGCCATAATAGAAGTAAAAGGAACTGTAGATGTAATTCTAACTCCTCTGGTAGCAGAAGCTTTAGACAGGTATCTTAATTTACTTAAGGTTAAATTGAAGTTGCTATCATTGCTATTATTAGCAAAATTTGAAGTTTTTTGATTCGGTAGTAGTATAGAGGCTTAGGAAAAGGAACTGCTGGGGGCAGGGAGTGTGCGTGCACACACACAAATAACCGCTGAACACTTGTGCTCCCTGCCCCCTCAGAATTCGCGTTTATGTAGCTTCACATCTCTAGCAGAAGAGCTAGAAAAAAACTTATTTTGTTTTGACTTGTGGCATGTTGTTATACTTTTGTTCTTGCTGTGTGTAGGTCAGGGGGTGCAAGCATATGTGCATATGAACCTTTGATGAGGGAATGTGCTTTTTCAGTATAGGTTCATGATTTTGATGGTATTTCATGTGACCTCAGGAATTAAATGTCCCTTTATTTAACTATGTTGTTTTTTTCTCTTCCTGTAGATACATAGAAGCAATGGTACATTGTGCTAGTACTCGACACCCAGCAGCAATCGTGGATGATCTGCATTGTAAGGTTCTCCGAGAAGCTGTACAGAACAGCAAAACATCCTTTTCAGAGAATGTAAGGGCACTACTAAATTGTAAGAGGCTTGGAAAGGGGGAGTACAAAAGCTTCCACGTTTTTTGTCGGCTGTCTTTCATCCAGTCAAATCCAGTGTTTCTTTTTCCAATTAAATTTCAATGTTATAGTTGGGGATTATTATTAGTTAGGGATAATTATTATAACCAACTTGCTTTTGTTAATCAACACACCTACATTCCAAATCAAATGAACTTTTTGCTGAAAACTCTGCTGCAAGTAGCTGTTCAGCTCAGCTCCCAGGCTGTCCAGATGTGATTTTTGTTACATCACAATTAAATATATTATATTAAACAAGTAGTCTCTGCATCTATACCCTGGATATTGGCTGGTTAAGTACCATGGACAGGGGACTGCTGTAATCGAGAGCAAAAGCACACCATACAGATCAGCAAACTATCTACCAGAAATACATAAGGTATGGACAAGAACAGCTTTAAGAAGCTGAACAGGGATAGGGACTTTCCACTGGGTAACGTGTAATGCTTTTGTTGTTAGCCTGTGGTAAAATAAAGGTAAACTGTAATAATGTAAGGTGTGTGTGGAGGGGGAGGTGGCAGGGAGATAAACTATTGGTGTTTAGCTTTAACTTCCCCAGTGGTGAGAATGGATACACAGAGTTATTACCCATTAACTGCTCTGCTCTAAGTTTCCTACCTTCTTTGAACTTAATGCAAATTATTCATTTGCCCATAATCTTGTTAGTCAAAAAAAGATTATTGATGAAGGTAAACCAAGTTGTGTTAGATGTTCTATGGACTGTGATGCAACACAGCATTATTCTTACTTTTTTTTTTTTAACTTACAGTACTTTTTTTTTTTAATATCTCAAATTATTTTTTGTTCAGTTTCATTAAAGTTTTCATGACAGATGGCTGATCATCACTCAGATGTCTTGAAAGTACTGTTACATGTTATCATGTGGGCTAGAGAACATGCTTTTGCTTGGAGCCTCTTGACATAACCCTTTTAGGAGTGTACCCAGTGGTGCATGAATATCGGGGACATTCCTTTCCCTTGGAGGTGGGGGAAGGAGAGTGGAAAGTGGGGGGAATGTTGGGGGTCCTAGTCCCCACTAGTGCTACAAGTAAATGTAAATGTGATATTGTAAAGTACAGTGCTACCAAGAAGTTACACTAGGTAACTAAAGTGCTAATATTTACTGGCATTTCTTAACATCTTTGTAGTGCTACAAAACAGCTGGAATGAACATGGTGTTCACCTTTTTTGTGGTGCCAGCAGGGCATGTTTAGCACTACAAATGTAATGCCTATCTATGGTCTTATGGAAATAGCTGTTCTCTATAGAAAGACTGTGCTTGTATCATATTATTTGAAAAACGCTTTCATTTTACATTAACATAATACGTATGCTAATGTAATAGTGTATCCTCAGCTAGTGAGAATTGGCATAACTACACTGACTTGGCCTACATTCCTCCAACATTTAAAAAAAAAAATGTTATTAATGAATCTAGCTTTATTCAGTGATAGATTTAACATTTAAAGATATATCTTGTCCCCTAAAACAGACATAAAGACAAATATTTATTATCCATCAACAGCGTTCCTATGATCCAGGTCAATGTCCACAGGAGTCTAATGTTCTATTCTTCTCTTTCAATCTTTTATAGTTCCTTTGTTTTCATCCATGTTAAGCTTTTTTGTGTTCCTTCATCTTTCTTTCTAAAATAACCCACCCCTCTTTTTCCTAGAACTCTACATAACACGCACATCACTTTTCTGCTTGTCTCCATTTTTATATTTCTGCTGGTGTTGTTTTTTAATGGAATATATATACTAGCAATATATATAATGCATTGTATTTAACATTTTTGGAATGCTTAGAGAATGTATCTGATTTTTGTGATTGCAGAATAAGGTTATACTGAGATGAAGGCATAGAAGCATATCTGTTTTTTAGACAGGAGCTGCAGATATAGAATCCAAAACTTTACCAAATTAGTTTAACTGTTGGTAGTTTCATGGAAACTGTGTAGTTAATTTTCTATTCAATTAGGAAACCTTTCTAACTTACGTAATCATCCTTGTGCATCCTAGAGACTTGCCTGTCAAAGCATCTCATCTCTTATATCAGGAATCTGTCTGGATTTCAGTTTGGATCTTTGAAAGTTTTGTGCTGAGTGCCACAAGATGTGACTCTGCTGTTGAGTATGGGACTATGTATACTGGTATGGGACTATCTATCTGGGTTTGAGTATGCTAACTTTGTAGCATACTCAAGCTCATTTACCCTGTAAATTAAAACATACCAGGCTAGTATTGCACCTGAAAATCTTTCACTGAAACACCATTGAGACGTATTATTTACTTAGTTTGTAAAATATTTTGAATGGGACACAGTGTAAAATACTAACTCATATCATTTTTAAAGTTATCCTCCAAACAGGATATTAGAGGAACAAAAATAGAGAACCCTACTACCGGGACAACCAACCAAGGCCAAGCACAGACAAATCTTTCACTTAAGCAAGATAATGTGACAATTAAAGGTCTTCAGGCAAACGTTACTATACCCAAGGTAATAACTTTTAATTTAATTGCGTAATCTTACAAGACTGCTCTTTTACGAACTAGCCTTGTATGAGTATTCTTTTGAGAAGTTAGAACTAACTGAATGCAATGTGGTATTTGTTAAAGATTATGCATATTTTCTTAGCTTGCTCAGTCAAAGTACAGTAGTTAAGCAAATTTAAATACAAGATGAAAGTTTGTAAATAGTGCAATAATTAAGAACTGAACATGTGTTCAAACTGTAAAAAGTTTAGTGCAGTTATATAATAGTCTTAAATGTAGTGTTTATGATCTGAAAAGCATAGATGAAATTATATGCAAGCTATTTCTTTTTTTTTTTTTTTTTTAATGACTGTTTTCTAACTTTTACTTTACTCTTCTGGGGTATTTTATGTTTAGGTAAATTTATGTTTACTACAAGCATCAGTCGATGAATCCCCAGGCGTTGCATCTAGTAAAACTGTGACTCATGTTTCCTTAGTAGCTTTATGTTTTGATAGAATTGCTACACAAGTTCGCATGAATAGGTAAGCAGAATATATAGTTCATAATTGATACTTCTTTATTATCATGCTAATAGAAATTTCTAAGTTTCTATATGTGAGACACACGGGCACCAACAGGGTTATCTAAAAAAGGAAATTTTAAAAAGTTACTATGGCTATCTTTCTTGTCAGTGGATTTCTTTTATAAAAATGGTTTCTAAGTAGGCTGGCCGTATGGAAATCCCGGAAATCTGGGACACTGCTCCCTGCCCCAATCCTCCTACACTCTCACAGGTTGGCAGGAGAGGGGCTGTATGCCAGGCAGGCAGTGGTGCCTGTCTGCATGCCTGCCTGTAATGTGCTCTGCACCACTCCTATTCCTAGCCAGAGTGCACCCCGTGCCCCTGTGTTTCTGAAACACCCGTTATAATTCCCAACAGCCGTCCGGGACCGGCTTTTGAAATCCAGGACTGTCCGAGCAAAACAGGACATATTGTCATCCAAGTTTTAAGTGACATGTAGTTAAAGTACTTTGGTATCTTTCAACCGTAATCCTTCTCTCTTCAATTGTGTGAATTTATCTCTTGGTGATATAAATAGGAATTACAAATGGGAACTGTGTCCCAGAGGGCAAAATTAAATCTTCAGTAGTTGTTTCTACCAAAGGCTGTCATATGAACAAAAAATTCTTAATATTTATGTGCTTATATCACTTAAAATTAGCAGATACCAGAAGCAACTATTTAATCTTATTCTTGACATTGGTTTATTTTTTTCCCTTTTACATTCAATAGGGGTATTGTTGAAGAGACTTCAACCAATGCAGAAACTGGGAGAAATTCTGTAACGTTTGATCGGTACATCCATGCCAGTAAAATGCAGCCTCAGTCTTCTGGCTCGCTGAGATCAAATGCAGGAGCAGAAAAAGGAAAAGAAATTGCTGCCAAACTGAACATTCATCGTGTTCATGGGCAGCTAAGAGGTCTTGATACAGCAGGTGAGCATACTGTTAACAGTGTTTTCATGGGCATGATTTATTATTACTAGAGGTGCACTGATACATCGGTCTGATATCGGATCGGTACCAATATGAAGAAAATTGTCTGTTGGATACTGGCCCTATGCGCCTGATAATTTGGCCAATAAATGCCCATGCTGCACGCAGCTGCACTGCAGCACGAAGCAGAGCTGGCAGTGTGGAGAGCTGCTTCCGGCTGGTGAGTTGGAAGGCAAGGGGGGAGGGAAGGAGCATGGGGCAGGGCAGATCAGTGCTCCTTGCCGTGAGGTAGGGGGCCAGGGGGAGGCGCTACTCAGCCAGGGTGGGGGAGGCGGGGGCATAGGCTGGAGCTGCGGCTTGTGGGGTGGGGGTGGCTCCTGTCACTGCTTGCACTCCAGGAGGGTGGGGGCTGGGGGGAAGCGTGTGCCCCCAGATCATTGTGGTGTGGGCTGCAGCTGTGGAGTAGAACCGGAGTTGGAGCAGGGCAGGGCTTTTCTTGGTGGGGGCTGGGCTCAGAGCAGGCTCTGGCAGTGCTGGGAAGAGGCTGCAACTACCCCAAATTTTGCTGCAGCTCTGCTCCCAGCCCTGCGCTGCTGCTTGCTGCAGCCCTGGCTGAACACCCTGCCTCCACTCAAGCACTGGGAAAAGCTGTGGCAGTACAGGGCTGGGAGTGGAGCTGCAACAAAATTCGGCATGGCTCCAGCCTCCTCCCAGCGCCGCTGGAGTCCACTCCGAGCCCAGCCCCTGGGAAGAAGAGCCCTGCACAGCACTAGCTCTGGCTCCACCCCACAATGCAGCTCCCTCCATGCTGTTCAGATCTGGGGGCACACCCTCCTCACCCCTTGGCAGGAGCTGCCCCCACCCCACAAGCTGGGCTTCGTCACAGGCCCCCTCCCCCCACTCCCGGCTGGGCAGCACCTGCCCCTGCCCCCTCCCTCACTATGGGGGTCATTGATTTGGTTCAATAATTCACTTGGGTGTCTTCTTTCTCCCAGTTCCTTAAATAATCTGGTACCATTTTTTCTGAGCAATAATGCACCATTATTTTAGTCCCCATGCATTGGCAATGATCTGTATTCTTTTGATCCCTTGTTGCTTTGTAATAAAAATTCAAGATGGATAGAAAATCCTATTTAAGTACCACCATTGTATGATAAGTCAAGGGTCTTTAAGAGAGAAGAGAGTTGGGTTTATTTTGTTTTTTGTTTTGCTTTCCTTGCTTAACTGGCTGCTGTTCATTGTGATAAATCAGTTAGAATGTTTTCCTACAAGTGCAGATAAATGCATTGTAGTTTAGTTGTTCTGGCTTTCACTGAGAGGTGCAAGAGAAGATGACGAAACACAGAAGCAATTGTAATAAAGGTGAACTATGGCCAAGATTTTTCTCTCACTAGATGTTTGGATGTTAACTGCTTACAGATTAGACCACATTCAATTTGAATTAGGTTATACAATTTAGTGCCAAACCGTAGTTTTTGCCTCAGGCCTTGACTGATAGTTACCTTTTTGGTAATAACTGCTGTTATTTAGGGGTACAGGATGTGGATTACATGAGAGAAATCCAAGCCACCTCTGTATATATTTTGCAATTTCTAACCTTGATTCAAAGTGAGTAAAGTATTAGGTGCAACACTTAAAATGTTCTTTCAAAAATGTCACTAGGGAAAAGGATTATACGGGTACTCCTCACTTAATGTTCACCCGGTTAACATTGTTTCGTTATTATGTCACTGACCTATTAGAGAACATACTCATTTAAAGTTGCACAATATTCGGTTATAACGTTGTTTGGCTGCCGCCTGCTAGTAGGTAACTACTGTGACATAATTGGATTTGTTTAACATTGTTTTGCTTAAAGTCACACTTTTCAAGAACATACAGGCAGTTGTCTTGCGACTGTTTGAGTTATGATGAACCGCAGTTGCAACTTTTGCAAATTAATACGCTGTTTTGAAGTTGCAATGTGGGTTTCAAATTTACAATGCTGGATACAGCTCCAACTGTTGTGGTGGAAGGGTAGGGGGAAGGGAAAGGATGGGGTGGGGGACAGATCAAGGCCCCTGCAGTGAAGGAGGGGCTGGGGCAAGTGCTGCCCAGCCAGGGCTGCGCCAGACTCTGGGAGCGCAACCCGGTGCAGCCCTGGCACTGCCTGCCTCGCCCCGTTGTGGAGCAGCAGCAGGAGCATCCAGATGAGCCACAGCTTTACACCAGACTCTGAGAGCGGGGTTATGGGTGGGCGCAGCCAGCGCAACTGAACGAGCCATGGCTTTGCGCCAGGCTCTGGGAGCGAGGTTATGGGCGGGTACAGCCAGGTGAGCTGTGGCTTTGTGCTGGGCTTTGGGAACGGGGTTATGGGCAGGTGCAGCTGGCACAGCTGGACAAGCTGCAGCTTCACACCAACCTCTGGGAGTGGGGGCTGTGGATGGGCTCAGCCCTGGCATTGTTGCCTGCTTTGCCGTGGCACAAAGCTGCAGCTCGTCCAGCTGCTCCTGCCACTGCTCCTGCAGGCAGTGCCGGGGCTGTGCCTGTCTATAACCTTGCTTCCAGAGCCTGGTGTGAAGCCATGGCTTGTCCAGCTGTGCCCACCCATAATCCTGCTCCCAGAGCCTGGTGCAAAGTCGTGGCTCGTCCGGCTATGTCTGCACATATGCCGGCACATAATCCCACCCCCAGAGACTGGCGTGAAGCTGCGGCTTCTCCAGTTGTGCCTACCCATAACTCTGCTCCCAGAGCCTGGCACGAAGCTGCAGCTTGTCCAGCTGTGCCCACCTATAACCCCGCTCCCAGAGCCTGGCGTGAAGCCGCAGCTCTGACCACTTGTCCAGGAGAGCAGGTGGAGGGGCACGAACATGTGCCCTGGATCTGGTTGGGGCGGGGTGGACTGTATTTCGGGCCGATCTGAGGGCACCCTCCCCCATGCCCTTCCGGACATGTGGCCAGAGCAGCAGCGTGCTGCTTATCTGGGAGCCATTTATCAGGCAGCTTGTCTGGTGCTTGCTCGTCGCCACTGCTACCAGTCTAGCGTTACCTGTACTGAAAAAAGAAGTCCCAGTACAGTACTTTACAAGTTCACTGCACTGCCATGTGCTGTTGTTTTTTCAACTTTTTCCAAACCACCCATAATAATGGCAGAAAAGTATAAATCTGGTGCAAGTGATGTTTTGTCTTCTAAGAAAGGTAGAACAATTACTATGGAAACAAAAATGAAAATAAATAAGAGGTCTGAAAAGGTGAAGACCCCAAATGAAGTGGGTAGAGCCTTAGATATCCCCTGAATGACTATCAGGACTATCCTGAAAGACAAGGCAAGAATTCAGGAACAGGTTAATGGCTCAGCTCCTATTCACTCAACTGTGATAACTAAGCAGCGTGTTGGACTTATTGCTCAGGTTGAAAAACTGTGAATCATTTGGCTGGAGGATCAAAATAAACGCTGTGCTCCTGTGAGTTTAGGAATCATTCAGGAAAAGGCTAGGTGTCTTTATGATGATCTAAAGCAACAACAGGGGTAGAGTTCTAAAGCTGAGCCTTTTACTGCAAGAAGGGGGGTGGTTTATGCGTTTTAAAGTCGGGGCCAGTTTGCATTAAATCAGGGTCTCAGGTGAAGCTGCCAGCGCTGATGAAGAGGCAGCTTGTGCTTTTCCTGAGACATTGGCTGAAATCACTGAAGAGGATGGGTATTGTGCTCAGCAAGTTTTTCATGTTGATGAAATTGGGCTCTTTTGGAAAAAAAATTCCATCGAGAACCTACATTGCCAAAGAGGAGAAATCCATGCCAGGGTACAAAGCTGCTAAAGATAGGCTCACTCTTGCTCCGTGCCAATGCTGTAGGTGATTTTAAACTTAAAACTTTACTTGTGTACTGTTTGGAAAACCCCAGAACTTTCAAGGGACATTCCAAGGCATTTCTCCCAGTGATATGGAAATCCAGTCCTAAGGTGTGGGTCAATAAGAACATTTTTGAGGACTGCATTGCATCATTTTGTGCCAAGTGTCAGGGATTATTGCAGCAAAAACAATCTTGCATCTAAAGTGTTGTTAATCCTTGACAATGCTCCTGACCACCCAACCATTCTTGATGACATGCGTTCTGACATCAAAGTGGTGTTTCTGTCCCCCCAACTCCACCTCATTGTTGCAACCCATGGACCATGGGGTAATTACATTCTTCATGGCCTACTGTCTTAGGTGCACATTTGCCCAGGCCATGAGGGCAATTCAGAAGGAAGGTGGACCAATTCTGAAGGAATTCTGGAGAGGCTTCAGCATTTACCATGCAGTTAAGAACATTGGTGAGGCATGGAATCAAACAATCAAATTTGAATGGTATTTGGAGAAAATTGTGCCCTGAGTTCATGTCGGACTTCCAAGGCTTTACAGACACTGTTGAAGAGGTGAAAAAATGTTGCTGAAATGGGCAAAGAACTCAACTTAGACGTTGCATCAGAAGATGTTGATGAGTTGCTGGCTTCACACTCTGAAGAATTAACTAATGAGGACTTCATTGAATTGGAACAGCAAAAAGTGGCAGAGGAAGAAGATGCACCCACTGTTGAAGAGACTTGTCTTCATAAAGTCTTGACAACAAAAGAGTTGGCTGAAGTATGGAAGCTACCATGTCCCTGTTTGAGAAACATGACCCCGACATTGAACGCAAGTGCATCAGTGAATAGGGGCCTATCTAACATGTACAGCCGCTACCGACAAACTTACAAGCAAAAGAAGAGAATATCTGTCCAAACTTCCTTGGACACTTTCTTTAAGAAAGCAGACAAGACTCCAGAAGACCCTGCAGCCAAGACTCCTGAGAAGACTCCAGCCAAGAACCCTTCAGAAATTCCAACCAAGAGCTCTTCAAAAAGTCCAGCAAAGTCACCTCAAATAAGTCCTTCCAAATTGATATGATTGCTATTTACAATTTACATTTATTTACAATAAATGTAGCTATATTACTTGTCTATAATTAACTGAGTATTGTACTGTACAATATTCTGGGTTATTTTTGGTGAAAATAGGGTATCAGGCCATGGTTCAGGAACCAATCTCCCATTTATAACATTGTTTCCTACGGGAAAATTGGTTCCGAGTTGCAACGTTTCGAATTGAGATGTGGTTTTCAGGAATCAATTGTGTCATAAGTCCAAGGACTGCCTGTAACTATGATGTTAAGCAAGGAGTGTTGGAGGGGGTCTGACATCTTGGATAGAAAAGTACATCCTGTAATACTTCTAAAATGTTTTGGCTGGGATCTTTATCGACTTAATGATCAGGGATCCCCGGTTTTGTGCTTTATACACTTGCAGGATGGACAATGGCATGTCTGCTTTACTATTGAGATATGTTTGGGCTTTGATTTTTGTGATCTTTGGTTATCTTGTGTCTCCAAATGTTGTATGAATGTGAAAAGAAAAGAAGGTTGGGTGTGGGAGGGAATCATTCATTTTATGAACAGTGTTTAATGAGCAGACATTTTTCTGTGCCAGTTTCAAATGCTAAGATGACTATTCTCATTTGCTTCCTGTGTGTGCATAGTTGATAAATGCAATACCCTGCCCCAAATTCAACCGTCACTGTTGTCAATACGAGCTTCTTGTCCTCCAAATAACAAAGTAATAAATGGCTCATCTTTTACAGACATTGGAACTTGTGCAATAACAGCAATTCCTTTTGAGAAATCAAAAGTTCTCTTTACTTTGGAAGAGTTGGATGATTTCACTTTTGTTGATGAAACTGATCAGCAAGCTGTTCCAGATGTTACTCGCATAGGTCCTAGTCAGGAAAAGTGGGGCTGGATAATGTTTGAATGTGGAATTGAGAATTTAACAATTAAAGGTAAAGCTACACTATTACTATATTATATGTAATATGGTTATTTAATTATTTTGCATGATTAGTGAAATACTGTGTTAGATCTTCCAGGTCTTTAATCGCCATGTTTATTTTAAATTAAACATTTAATTCGATGTTTGCATGTTCACGTAAAATATCAGTTATTTGCTATATACATTAACTGTTCTTTAATAGGCAAACTGACCTAATCACCTTTATAATCTGATCGCATTGCAGTGTGTTAGTGTAGAATATTTTTTAAAATGTTAGGTTTGTTTAAGTGCTATGTAAGGAGTTATAGCATTTAAATTTTAATTTGAAAGAAAATTTGGGCTTTGTCTAGTCATGGAAAGTCAGTCCTGAAATCCATCAATGCAGAGGTTCATGGGCAGATCCAAGATTGCAGTGATGGGGGTGTGGTCACACTCCTTTCAGCTGTGTGATGCCTACTGGTTGAATAGAACTCATTGTGCATGTGCCACACAGCCAAAGGGTCTCAGCCCTTTGCTGCGATCCTGGATGTCAGAGAGCTTTCAGAGCTCAACAGCATGTTGGCACAGCTGTGTATGTGTTGCAAGTGTTTATAAACTCATTGGCACAGGGTTTGCCCCAAGTCTTTGCCTCTGGAGCTAGCTGCTCTTTGTTCATCCTCTTCCTCCCCCTGCACTCTCCCAAATTCAGCAGCAGGAGAAAAGAGGGGGCGAGCGGAAGGTACATGAAGCCCTTGGGCTCCATAAAGTCAAGGGCTGAGTTATAGCTGTTGCCACTGCTTGTTTCCTTTCCCCTGCTGCTGACTTGGGGGGAGTGGGGAAGAAGGAGGGATCAGTGCGGGGAAGAGCAAATTAGCATCAGGCTCCTGAGTTGCCTGAAAGCAGAGACTCTGAGCAGAAGCTGCACGGACCAGCCAGTGAGCTCATGGCATGTACAGAGCTGCCAACAGAACCTATGCTGACATGCCGGTGTTCTCCGAGAGCTCACTGCACACGTAGTGCAGCCAAAGGGGTAGGTGTGACTGCAGCACTGCACCACCTTCCAGGGATTTGATTACGTTAGAGCATTGTTTTGCAGACAAAAGCTTACTTCTGTTAAAGAATGGGCTATACCTTTACTTTGCATCAAATTTGTTCTCTTCAGTACACTGTATTTTGTGTGTCACTTGGCTGCAAATCATGTGAAATAGCTGCTTTGAGGAAATAGAAAATACTCCAGAAACAGTAAATTGTCTTCTGTGCATAAAGCTTAATCAAGATGTGTAGCAGAGCATTTATGAAAATAGTTTATAATATAGGAAAAACAGATTTTTTTGCGGGGCCTGGTAATGATATGAATCTATATGACAAGTTTGTATAAATAAAATGAACACAATGCACCCAGAAGATCTGTTTACCCTAATGTTGTATTCATAGGAGGAAGACAATCTGGAGCAGTTTTATACAGTACTTTTGGAATCATGGGTAAATCCAGTGCTACAGAGAGGGGTGGATTGCTTGCGTCCAACAATTCTTCAGATTCTCCCACTGGTAGTGGTTATAATACTGATGTGTCTGAGGATAATCTTCCTTGTGATGGAATAAGTCCCTCTTCAGACATCAATGGAAATTCAGTTTCAGAGGAGCAGGTAGCTGCATGTCTTATGAAATCAATTGGTACTTGCACTAGGTTAATTTTTTTTAGCAATTGCCAGAAATAATGCAGAACTTGTAGTCATAGTTTTACTAGGTGACCTGTTGTACTTACCGGAATAGAAGGATCCACTTACCTAGCTAAAGTTTCAACATTTTGAAAGATTCTTCCTCATCTAACTGGGGAAAGGTCAGCGTTATGTGAGGTTTTTGATTTGTCTGTCTAGTTAATTGGGATTTTTTTAAACTACATGCTGTTCTTATGTTAAAAGTTGTTGCTCTCTCAAAACAATTTAACTCTTTACCTTTGAACCTCCTTTTGTATAGGATGAAGGAGTTGAATCTGATGATCTGAAAAAAGATCTACCTCTAATGCCTCCCCCACCTGACTCCTGCAGTATGAAGCTGACAATCAAAGAAATTTGGTTTAGTTTTGCAGCTCCCACCAATGTGCGCTCTCCTGCCCATGTTTTTTCAAGGTATGACTTTTTCAGATTTAAGGAAATAAAAGCAGCAGGACCGTATAGTCTACTTTTTTCTGTAAGAAATCTCCTTAGTTATGGCTGTGTCTGCTGTTAGTTGAACATTGATGACATTTGTAAGATTTAAATAAGTCAATATCAACTCTTTCCTTCTTCAGTGTGCTCCTGCCATTATGTGGCAATAATAATTTTACACACTGTATTATTAAAAAGACTATTAAGTAAACAGCACAGACATATCAAGAAAGGAACCTAAAAAGTATTTATTGGTTTTGAGAAGCTTTGACATATTTAGAGAAATTACTAGAATTTGGATATTAAAACTTTGGTCTTAACCTGATGCTTAGACGTGCAACCTGTATTTCTTGTGACACGAAGTTCAAATCTGCTCATGCTTGATTCCACCTTTATATTTTTTTAGACAAATGTACTGAATACCTTGCAGTTAATTGTGTGCATATCTTTCAGAGGACAGCTTTGAAAATGGTGACATCCTGAACATGCTAAAGATTTGGTTCTACATTAAAAACTAAAAATTTTCCCTATTTGTTTTTGGTCAATTATCTCTTCCCCAATATTTCACAACTTGCTTTGAGGTAGTTAGTTGCTACTAGGCAGACAAGGTTCCTTGGGTGAATTTGATATCTTCTATTAGACCAACCCAAATGGTTGGAGAATAGTTATTAAGCAAGCTTTCGAGTTCAAAAACCCTTCGTCAGGCTAAGGAAGCTTCAGCAGTTGGTGTGTGCTCTTCCTGGATGGAATGAAAAGTAAAGAAGCCAGGGGCTGGGCTGGGGAGTCAGTTGCCAGGCAGATTATACTGTATCAAAAATCCAGTGTCTATGTTTAGTCCATGATCTCTAGTATCCAGCAGGTTGATGAAATGGAGCTCATAAGCTTGTCTCTGGGAAGTGTTGTGTAAGTTTCCCTTGAGGATCAGGACTGAGAGATTGGAGAGAGAGTGGCCCTCCTGTGAAAAATGTGCCCCCACCGGTAATTGAGTGTTTCTGTCTATAGTTGCTACTACACACTTTAGGGGAGACTGTATCACGGAGCAGATACTGAATCTTGACCTATGAAAGCAACCAGCTCTCCAGAGTATTTCAAAGGCAGTGTGTGCCTGACAAAGTCTATTTAAATATTTACACATGATAGTGTAAAATACCCAATTTGTGGCTCCTAAAATCTCAATTTTAATTCCATGTTTTTTTCCTAGTGTTCAGAGATAAAAATCAATGATGCATTAAGTCAAATACTTCTAGCTACAAATACTATAAGCTCAATATCTATGTGTTTGAAAATTGTGTGTCGTGTCGTCGTCGTGGTCCATCCGTGTCTTCCCCTCCCCCCCAGTAATGTGGAGCTAGTAGCACTTTGGTAACCTCTTTCATTGGTGTGCCAGGAAAATGTGAAATATTGAAGGGTATAAATCCCATTTTGGAAAGTGATTTAGGCTATTAGGATCCAAAGTCTTATGCAAAGTCAGTGGAAGTTAAGCTCCAAAATCAAACTTGAAAAGCTACAAAATGAGAATATTGCAGTTGAAAATCTGAATCAAACTCTCAAATATAAAATCTAGCAAAAACTTTTTGACCCAGTGGCTTCTCCTAACATGAACTTTACTATAACATATAGGAGAAAAGGTTGATGAAAAAGTGAAGAGACCAGAGAGAAGAAGGATTTTCTTTCCTGTCCCCAATTTTCTTTCCTGTCCCTATCTTCCAGAACCAGCTAGTATGTTCCTACTTTGCTTTCACCATTGATCTATGTTTCATTTTAAAAATCTAGTTCCGTATGCACAGCATGAAGGATAAGAGCTGGGAGACTAGAAGCAAGGAGAGGGGTGGATGAAAGGGAAGGGAAGGAGGAGAGGGTGAGAGAGTGAGTATGTGCACATACAAGTAGCCTTTAAAATTATACTTTTGCTAGTTTAAAGAAATTGAATTTAGAGAACAGAAAGGTTGGTTGTAAATGCTAGGTTTATCTACCAATTTCATAATAAAATTGAAAGCATATGCAAACCTTGATAAGGTTGTTGAACATTAATTTTTTTTAATATTTCATATTCTTTCAAATAGGCAGCTGAACCTCCTGAGCACTGCAACACCTGCTGTTGGTGCCTGGCTTGTTCCCATTGATCAACTGAAATCCTCGTTGAACAAACTAGAAACTGAAGGAACTCTGAGAATTTGTGCTGTTATGGGTTGTATAATGACAGAGGCATTAGAGGTGAACAACTCACTGAAAAATGCATTCAGTAGAAAACACAAAACAATATACTTTTTTTTTGTCTAACTATAATGATATGTTGTAGCAAGTTTGGTGCTGGGGCAGCAAAGTCACCTCCTGGCAGCCACCTGGACCCCACCTTGCTTGGCCTCTCTGGGTCCCACCCTGTTGTTTCGTCTGCAATGCCTTGATGTTATGATTCGACAGAAAGGCTGCCCCTGGAAGGCAGGGGAGTTTTGGGTCTTAAGCCCTTGTCTGGGTTGAGGCCCCCTGGTATTAGCACACTTTACCCTGGCTGGTTCCCTCTGCCTGAGGTCCGCTGTCGAAGAACTGTAGGCTCTCGGGCCCCAGCTCCAGCCACACCTTTGTGGGCTCTGGGCCCTTTGGCCCTTGGTCTTGCCCTTGCAAGAGTCTGGGCCACTATGCTGCTTGACGGCTCTGGGCTTGTGCCCTCAGTCTTTGCAGTCCGACACCTCATTGCTTCCGCTAACAGCAGTGCTAGACCCTCCAAAGCGTGAGATATAGCTATAGAGAGGAAAGGGAAAGCAAGTGCATGAATATTTTTTGTTTATTTCAGAATAAAAGTGCACACTTCCCTTTACGAAGCAAGTACAACAGGCTTACTAAAGTGGCTCGTTTTCTACAAGAAAATCCTTCCTGTTTGCTGTGTAATCTATTGCATCACTACCTTCATCAGGCAAATTATTCCATTATTGAGGATGCCACCATGGTAAGTTAACCCTTAAAGATATAAATAATACAGCACAAGGTCTAGGGGGAGAGAGAAGCAAGGGGGACTTCTATTTTCACAGTGCTGGTGTAGTTAGTTTATCATGTAAAACTTTAGTATAGACTAGAGATGTCTTTAAACAGATAATTTTAACTTATTAATATTTTTCATCGTTTAATGTAAGTCTCTTCTTTAAACTTGTTATTTCTAAATGATAGACTGGTCACCACTTTTTATTTTATTAAGATATATTATTTATCCCTATGTAGGAAACCATATGTTCCAAGTAGATTTTAATGCCATATTTTATGTTGGTTTTCAGCTTCCATTAAAAGTTTGTAGCTGAATGATAAACACTCAATCTATTAAGACTTTTAATATTTACTATTATCTCTAGAAGAGCTTGCAGAAATGAGATGTCAAATTCTACCCTCAAGTTGAATATCCAGTCTTCATGAATTTTAGGATGGCAGTTGGCTTTAGCAGCCTGCTAATGAGTAGCTTTTACTCGGACCAAAATTTCATTAACTTGGAGGTGCCAGATGACATACATCAAGCATTAAGAATAGAAATATAACTCCCGTTAATATTATTTGGCTTTATTCACATCAGCGGTGTCAAAGATATGGACTTCAGGTTAGATCCATCCCATGGGGGCTACTGAAGAAGTGAGGAATTCAGGGGTGTTATATGTGTGGTCGAGCCCTATTGAAGATGGATGCTGGCAGTAGAGGGTTGAGCCACGGTGCATTAATATCTGTGGCTCAGGAAACCTTAGTGGTTAATGCCACCATTGCTCAGTTTGCCATGGGAGGTGTGTCTGGGTCCACGAGGCTCCTTACCAGTCCAGAGGCAGCCCTCAAGTACCCTAGCAATCCTCATCTGGCCCAGTGGACCAAAAGAGCTTGACACCCCTAGTTTACATGAATCCTTTGAATGTTAATAGAAATAAATATCTTAATACAGAAATAAAGTTACCTACTTCCCTGCCTGTGAGATTTGTACAATATTTTAGGGTATGGACAAAGATTTCATTGGTGTAGTTCTGAAAGTAGAAAGGCAGCTGCTGCTTGGGAACATGCAGCAGCTGTTATATTTTAACTGCTAGGTTTACAGGAGGCTGTAGTGATACAGGTGAGCTAAATCACTCCAAGTTTGACCCTGGATGAAGTGTTATTTAGAGTGGTTTTGCAACTTTTTTATTGTAAAGACTCTGGCACAGGTAACTATTAGCGTAACAGCTTCTGCCCCTCCTTCTTTGAAATGGGACTGTTATGTCCATATCCTTACAAAAGTGAAGAGTTACTAGTATGTACCAATGTGAGCTTGACAGTTAAAACGAGCACTGTAGAATAAAAATAAGAAGCAGATGTTTTATGGTGTACAGTAAATTTTTTTGAAAAATGGTTCCTCCACCCCCAAGAAACATTTACAAATCTGTCTCTTAGAAAAAAAATGTTTCAGTATCTCTCCCCTTCAATACTGTTAAAGTTGTCCACCCAGTGCTGTTAGGTTTCTAGTCTTAAGTGCACTTTACTGAAATTTTTATTTTATGAATATGATGTAATCTAAGTACAAATGTTAAATCTGTCATTTTTTGCCATTATACCATTAGATATAAAGGAAGATATACAAACTCTTCAAGAAGTTTAATTGTAGGTCATATTTTGCATGCTCAGAAAATACTTTGTAGTATTTATTTCTCTTGGTTTGTTTTAAAATGCTAAGATGTACATCTGCATTTCTAGAGTGATGGTCTTCCTGCCTTAGTGACCTTAAAGAAAGGTCTAGTTGCCCTGGCTAGGCAGTGGATGAAATTTATTGTGGTGACACCAGCCTTCAAAGGAGTTAACTTGCACAGACCAGCTCAGCCATTAAAACTCCAGACCATTTCAGGGCATGAGCATGAAGATGGACTTGGATTAGACAATGGAGGTGGCCTTCAGAGTGACACAAGTGCTGATGGAGCAGAGTTCGAGTTTGATGCAGGTATTTGTGTTCCATTTATACTGTACGAAAACTTAAAGTGTACCACTTCTTAGGTAACCTTCATAGTAAAATAACCTTTAAATTAGTGCGTGGGCATCTGATATTAAATCTTTATAAGCCAAAGTTGTTTGTTCAGTCCTTTCTTGCCCTGATTTTAACTGCAGTTAGGGTAGTCATCAGATTTTGAAAAAACTGGAACATTTGATTTTTGTCTTCCTTCCATTCTTGGTTTTGATTACAGCATGAAAAGTTTCAGTTTAGTTGCTTCATGTACATTTGACTGACAATGTTGTGCTGCCTCCAGTGTTGGAGATTTGTCATGCATTTGAATCGTTGTAGCTTTCAAGGGTATTTCAAAATTTCATGGGCTCTTTGGTGTGCTTCAAACTTTCCTCCTTCCTGAGGACATGTATCTTTGTGGAAATCCTAACAAAAATTCTTTGCTGCATGGTGGGTTTCTGCTGCCTACTGCTACATTATTTATTTGGCATGAATGCAGCTGGTGAATAATACCTGATTTTACAATGTATCATTAATTTATGTCCCTTCCTATTTAGAATATCTACTTAATCTTCCTGAAAGAATGCAGTGATCTGTATTTATAACATGTGTGCGTAACATGAGTTATGCTATCCTTAAACATATTACTTTTTTCCCCTCAAGAGTTTTATGTGGTAATGAAAAAAATTGCATATGTAAATCTTAAACCTGGAAAAAAAATCATGATTTGAATAAAAGCCATCTGCTAACAGTCTCTGAGCTTAAAGAAAACTTCCTGTATGGACAGTGGCTATATGCAATTGTCTCCATTGTGGAGATATAATGATATTGAAAAGAATGGATTTTTTATGTTCTCCTTTGCAAAACTGCACTTTTTTCATTTGGCATCCTAGCAACATGTATTGGTGTGAGGTTATTTTTTTGAGGTCTGTTTCATTAAATAAATTAAGTCATTGACTCCAAAGCTGAAACTCAAGTGACTGAAACGCTTTAGGGAAGGAGACAGTAGTATTTTCCAGTGGGGCCAGGAATGATCCTGCTCAGATTTGGAGGTAGGTGGGCTTTAGGATCCAGCCAATGATGCTATTTCTTTCCATTGATTAGCTGTAGCATAGCAAAAGTCCCATCCTCTGGTGTCTTGTGCAACCTGATGGTGGCACAGCTTAGCAGAGCTTCCTCTCTGCTAGTGCCCCAGAGGCTAACTGCATCATGGTTTAGGGGGCTGGCTCTGCTGCCAAATGCTGCTGAAGGTTTGGCATCCCAGGTTGTATCCGAAGGCTCTGCAGGCTTGATCTGGCCCATGAGCTGATAGGTTGCTGAACCCTGCTTTAAGCAGTACAGGCAGTCCGAGGAAGTCCTCAGACTTACAACACGACTTTAAAGTCTTAAAGAAAGTGTCCAAGGAAGTCCAAGGAAGTTTGAACAGATATTCTCCAGGGAGATGGGTGACGCAGCGAACTTGTTCGCTGGCGTGGCTTGGTGTCAGATTGAGTGTTGTAAAGTCGAAACCGATGTCATAAAGTTGAAACAGGATGTCAGTTTATAAACGTTGTAAGTGCGAAACCTTGTAACTTGAAACTTTGTAAGTCAAGGACTGCCTGTAATCCAGAATTCCTCTCTCTCAAGCGTAAAAAGGAGCATACTTAAGTGTAAAAGCACCCCCCTACCAGTCTGGGCAGTTGAAAAAAGTGAATTGAATATGTTGTGCTCTTGTACAAATGTGAATACAGTGTGCCTGTTTGAGACTTCAGTCTTTTGTTTTTAAATTTTGTTTAGAAGAGTGTGTGCATCAAAATGCAGAAGTATGTGTGTGAACATAACAACTTGGAAATAAAAACATCTCAGATACTCCTGGCCTTGTTTTTACGTGTAGCTAATTTTACAATTGTTACCTGCTTCAGCTACAGTCAGCGAACACACAATGCTCCTAGAAGGAACTGCTAACCGCCCTCCACCTGCTGGTGTTTCTTCTGGGCCTGTAACTGGTGCTGAGATAATGAGGAAATTATCAAAGACCCATAATCATAGTGATTCTGCTCTTAAAATAAAGGTAAGTTTCTTATAATCTAATTATGGAAGTGGTTTGTAATTATTTTGTTTTAATTTTGTCTTAATTTTCACTTGTCCTAAAGAGTGACTTACATAATGAATACAATGGTAATTAAGTCCTGGTCCTCATCTAATAAAGAAGAGATACTCTTGAGCACTACGCAATCTATTAATATTTGCTTTATCTGTTTTTTATCCTGGCAGCTAACTTGAGGATCATAGTTAAACAAAACAACAACGGCCAATGATGAACACTTACATTGCACATGCAAAAATGTATAGTGCACATAAATTGTTTTGAGGACAAATGCATTAACTAAAAATAATGTCTAGCTCTGAGATAAAGGTTTAAGAAGGCTATCTGTTATTTTGTTAGAATTCTGTATGTAGCTGTCAATGATGGCCTCACCTCCCTAGTGGTGAGGCAAGCATAAAAACATAAAGACAACCAGGTCTAAGACTCCCTAGGTACAAATCAGAACCAGATTGACTGAGTTTCTGGACTGTAGCCTAATATTTAGGCTACTTGTCCAGATCACATTTAATAATTAGCTATTCCCATTTTGCTTTTTATACCTAGCTTACTTAGTGCTTAAAGTTTCTATTTTATGTTTGTAAGGGTATACATCCATATCACTCCCTGAGCTACACTAGTGGAGATACAGCTACAGATTCACCATTACATGTTGGTCGTTCTGGAATGACAGTGAAGGAAAGCCCAAGAAAAGAAAGTCTACTCAGCTACCTTACTGGAAGTTTTCCTAGTTTGCATAATCTTCTGGAAGGGACTCCTCAAAGAAGTACTACAGCAGTTAAAAGTAGTTCTTTAACAAGAACAGGTACAGGTAAATATTATAACATTGTTTATTTTTTCAATTTTACTTTGTTAAGGTTTAATTATTAATAGGTAAGATTGTTGTTTTTCTTCTAGGGTATTTTTTTCCTTTCTGTCTTTCTGAACTGTAGTTGGGTTATTTATAGTAGTGGTATAGTGGTGATTACTGTATATCAGATTTTAATCCCTGGTTTTCACTTTCATAACTTTAGGGGAAATATAAACCTGTGAGGTGAAATCTTGAATTGGTCCTGTTCCATGGATGGTGAATATTGTTTGCCTTTAAGTATGAGCAAAATAGGTAGTTTTAGGTAATTCCTGTGGAGTTCAGTTTCTTCCAATTAAAAAATCAGTCTTCTCAGATAGTGCGACTCCATACATTTTTTACATATGCCGTATTTTTGTGCATACCACACATCTCCAAATAAAACATACACCTTGTTTTTTGGGAAGGTAGAATGAAGAGAGAGACTTCTTTCTTTCCCAGAATTATCACTGTATAGAGCAAGTACAGAGCCTAATCTTCCTGTCACTCATTTTCTCTTCGTGCCTAGCTAAAACCTGAAACCCTCGCTGCTGCTGAAGGCTGGTCCCCATGGGTGGATCTATAATTTCAAAAAGAGCTAAAAATAATCTGAAAGGCTATGAAATAGGAGAAGCGAGACCAGGAGTAGCAAAAAGACAGCAGTATTGCCAGAAGAAAGGTTAACATGTTTAGTGGAATATTAATACTATTAAAAATGAGAAAATTGTTAACATCTCTGGAGTGAAGAGCAATGAACCATTAAGTGAATTGACTCCCTTAGGTGCCTGAATAGAAATGCCACTGATTCTGCAAACAGAAATTGAAGCAAGGCACTTTGCAAGTTTTACACAGTGGAGATCTTAATTTTAAAGCCAGTGGTGTCTCCTTTCCCTCCATTTAGTTAAAAAAAAAAATGAGGAAAATAAACGTGTAAAAGTGCAAAATTAAAGTTGCTTATTTCAAAGCTAAGGCTACAAAGTCAAAACTTAACATGATTTTGTTGCACATCCTATATATGTGTTGTTTTGCTTTTTTGAGAAAGATATTAAGTATATTATCTTCTGACATTAGAAGAAAAGGTGAAAAAGGAATAAAAAATTAATGTTAAATAGGTGAATTTGTACTGAGAACGTTAGTCACTCTACTTTGTTCCCCATTCTTTTGTTATGGTCGTACTCGGAGACTTTGCATAGGATTAAGGTCCCATTGTATTAAGTTCTTTCCAAAGGTACAGTTTGAAAAATATTGAAAATAAGATTCGTCAATCAAAGACCAACTGAAAGTATTTCAGAAGTTATTGCAGTGAACGAGAAGCGAATAAGTTTAGTTTTTATGAAATATTTCTATGTGGTACTTGTGCCACTTTTTTTGTTTTTAATGTACAAATGCATTGTGTGTCAACTTTAATAAGCTGGATCTCAGTCTAGCTATTTTATGTTGCTTGGTTTCTTCTAGCCATCATGGGAAAAGTAGGTCAAACAGAATGTTCCATTCACTTGTTCTATATTTAGTGATTTATAAACCATATGTCAGTTTGCATAGCTCATTTTAGTGTGTGATCTTCAGAAAATGGTTTCTGTTCTCTGCATGCTGCTGTAAAAGTTTCAGATACGTATTGAGACTTCTTTAATACTGCATTCAGAATATGATGTGTTGAATTTGCCTAGTTGACATTTCATTTTCTCTGATTTTCCCCTTTACTGTCAGGGTATGAAATATTATACAGAAAAAATGACCTGATGACTCTTTGTCTAATTATGATAGAGATTGATAAAGCTTTCAGAATGTCTGAATATGGCATCAGTTAGCATCATAAATAGCATGCCACTCTACTAGCACCAGTAGATTGTTAGTGCTTTTTAGCATCTCTAGTTTATTGAAACAGCCCTTGAACATTTGTCAAAGATCAGAAATCAATTTATAATAAATGTATTGCTCCTGTTTTTTCACCAGCATTATAGCCATGTTTTGTACCAGTTTTATACTGGTATTTTTGTGTGATCTTCCCTGAAGCTTTCTTGATTTATTTCTATAGGAAATACTATGGCTACTGAGATGCTTTCTGAACACCCTTTATTATCTGAGCCATCATCTGTGAGTTTCTACAACTGGATGTCAAATGCTGTGGGAAACAGAGGAAGTGTAGTTCAAGACTCCCCTGTCACCAAATTGGGACACAATAGCCTTCCAACAGGTATCGGTAATTCTAGCTACAATTTCAGATTATTGGGTTTCAATTTTTCCATGCTGTTAACAGTTTTACTTGGTTAATTTAAAAAATGACTCATGGAGCTTAACAAATAGAACTGTTATCTCTATTATTTCTAATTGAACTAGAAAATGAAAAAAACAGTTTGGTTTGATATCAAAGTAAAATAAAACAAAAGTTGTCATCTTTATTTCTTAGGGCCTTATCACAGGTTTACTTGAAACACTTGCAAATCATTGGACTATTGTCATGTATTCCAAGTTAGTATGTGTTATGGTGGTGTCACATGTAGATGCAAATCTTGGGGATGTTGTGACCTGTTAAAGTTAGGATGTGTTAAGGAGATATTCCTCATCTGAAAGCAAGCAACTTTGCAATGTGAAGAGGGCACTTAACACATGCTGAACTGCTTGAATATACAGTTGCTTCAGTTTTAACTGCACTTAGTGTTAAGTTGAATGTGTGATACCACCCCTTGTGTGCTTTTAGCTTTTTTTCTTCAAGGTGTACTATGGGTTTATTTACGGAAGGTCAACTCTGAGATGGTTCGTTATGTGAGCCAGGTGATGGCATATATGACATTGGTAAAGGAGCAGGTGAATAAACCCTGGATGTTTTACAATTTGTACTGCTGAGTCCAGTGATGATGTGGTGTGTGTTGATGAGGGACATGACTGGTATCTGTGTCTATAGCAAGGCCTGCTGACTTGGTGAGGATTGGAATTAGCTAGCTTGTTTTTGGAGGAACATCACTGGGTGGCTGGACAGGTTTGTCTCCCAGGGCTCATTGAGAGGGCTGTCAATTTCTAGGAGGGGTTTGAGGGCAATAATGCTATGTGTAGGGATGCTGGCACATGTTACAGTTATGGTGTGATTATTAAATATTAAGTGCTACACAGCCAACTTAGCATGTCATAAAATGACAAACCAGCCACAAAGATATTCCACAAAATATTGAACATCTTTGTGGAATATAAATTGAACGTATAACACTCCCTCCCCCCTCCCCCCCCCACCTCCACTCTCCAGTGCTGACAATAAACTGATTGTCAGCATCAGCATAGGAATGGCCTCGGGTCTTGACCCACTCTGGATGGCCTCTGGTCAAGGACTACCAGGCTGATCCAACAATCTGCTGATCTTTGATCTTGAGCCAGACCTAGAATTGTCTGGGCCAGGTCCAGAAATCGGCTGGGAGCCTGGGGGCAGCCCTGGGTCTGGGACAGAGCTGTCCTCTGCTCAAAATTGGACAAGCCAGCTCTGCAGTGGTGTGAGTTGCAATTGGAGCAATCTTATGCCCCATCCCAAACATCATGCCTTCTGCCATGCACAACTGGCAAGGCAGGAACTGTGATGTGATGTGATGTGATGTGATGTTTGGGATGGGGTATAAAATTCCTCTGAACTGAATTGTTTTAACATCTGCCAGGTACCTTGGGTGTTCAAGTTGGAGACTGTAAGCGATGACCAGGGGAATTCTGTTATCCCTGTCTTGGGGTTAGTGTTGTAGCAGGTCCAAGTTGAGTCTGAGTCTGGCTCTATTGGTTTGAGTGGCTACAGTTGGGGATAGTATTGTAAATGTAGGAAACCCTGTTGTAGATCCCTAAGGTGTGCTTCCCAGTTGGTGGGATCAGAAGAGATGTAGTTGTAATATAGAGCTTGGCAGTAGATAATGCATCTAGTGCTATGTTTAGACTGAAACTTGGTGGTGTGGAGGTAGCTGTAGCAGTCGATGGGTTCCAGCATAGTGTGGTGGTGATATGGTCATTGTAAATTTTCACAGTAGTGTCCAAGAAATGAATTTGGACTTAACTGTACAGTTTTACCACAGTGGCAGAGTTCCATGAATTCTGGTAATGGTTAGATGATTTGTATGCTTGCATATTGGAAGGAGAAGTAGTAGATTCTTATGCTTGAATTCTGGCAATTGTCTGTAGCCAGCCAGCAAGGAGAAATCTGCTCTGTTGGGGTATGCTTATTCTTTGTTTGTAGTTCCTTTTCTGCAAAAGGTGGCTAGAACTCCCTTATGTCACAGAAGCAGTCAATTCATGTATATGTATGTGTAGAATTAAAATATTACCATGAGATTTAATAGAAAATACTTTTATATCAACAAAATGTAAATTTCACTCTTCTGGCCTCTATCATTCTGCTTTGTCTAACTCTCTACTCAGCATTTTCAACCTGTTGGTGATTCATGCAGGATTCAATAAACTGCAAAAAATTGCTCCTGAAAAGAAAGAGAATAAAAAAATCTAAAACTAAAAAGTTAGGGTTACGAAACAGCTGAAAAGGGGAATAAAAAAAGGCTCAAACTTCTAGATTTTCTGTATTTACCTAAATCTAAGATGACTTGGCTGTCAGGAACAAGACTAGGAGTAATTTCATAGATTTCATAGGCATTAGGGGCTGGAAGGGACCTTGTGAGATTTGAGTCCAGCCCTCCTGCCAGAGGCAGAAAGTCTGCAGGGATCAATTGGTCCCAGCAAGATAAACATCCAAATGCCTTTTGAATGAGTCCAGAGTAGGTGCTTGCACCACTTCTGGGGGGAGTCTGTTCCAGACCTTGGACACTTGGACTGTAAAGAAGTTTTTTCTTAAATCAAGTCTGAATCAGCCTCCTAGAAGTCTGTGGCCATTAGACCTAGTTAACCCTTGGGGAGCCCTGGTGAACAAGTTTTCTCCCAGATCCTGATGCCACCCCCCTTATAGACTTATAGGCAGCCACCAAGTCTCTCCTGAACCTTCTCTTCGCCAGGCTGAAGAGTTGCAGCAGGGGAAATTTAGGTTGGAGATGAGGAGGAACTTTCTGACAGAGGCTGGCCGAGCTTTGGAACAGGTTACCTAGAGAAGTTGTGGAATCTCCATCCTTAGTTTTCAAGAGCATGTTGGACAGACACTTGGTTAGGATGTTTGTCAGGGATGGTCCTACCTTGAGCAGGGGCTGGAATAGATGACTTTGAAGTACCTTCCAATCCCCAATTTCCTATGATGCTGTGACTTTAAATTTAAGTTAACTCCACAGTAATTACATTATGTATATGGAAAAATATAAATTTTCCTGACCTCCTTCACTCTCCTTCTTCTTCTCCCCCGCTCCACCCTGCCCCGCCCACCCTTCAGTGCTGCTTCTGTACTGCTGGCTGCCTCCATGCCATTTCTCATGCCACCCCAAGCCTCTGCAGTGGGTTCCGCGCTGTCGTGGACTTCCATTCTGCATGTCCCTTGTTTTCCTGGGTCCTGCATCACCCTGTCTCCATGTGCTGCCCATTAGATCTCCACCAGGTCCCACATTGCCAGATGCCTCTTCCCCATGTCTCATTAAGTGGATTCCTGCTGCTTTTTCTTACTGCAGGTACTGCATTTTCACTTGGTACTCTGTTTTGAGATGCAGTTTTGTTTCCCCATGTTGAATGGGAGGGTGGGTGAAAAATGCATCTTGGAATGAAGTAAGTATGGTATTTCTCTCCATCAGGCTGTCTGGTGATTCAGTTGGAGTGTTGCAAGTTTCCCAACATGTACAGATCCTTTTTATTTTCACCCCTGTCTATCCTTGTGTTGAAGCTCCTCTTTCCACAATAAAGGTCATATTTTTGTGGAAGTCCTTGTTTGCACTGTAAAAACCCTGCTTCTCTTTTTTGTCTGTTTCATTGGAAACGAAACATAAGCAAATGTACATTTCGGCTACCTTAAGAGCAAATGAACTTTGCTATTCTGGAGGGGAGGCAAAGCAGTGGATTAGTAGGGAGGGGGAAAAAAGGAGAGAAAATAGTTGGGGTATATGGTAGGGGGAAAGGAGCTGAGATTTGAAGACTCCAAAAACTATGATAAAATATTTTAAAACCTATTACAGCTTACAGGTCTGTTTCTAGTACTTTTATAAACCTTTGTTTAAGTCTGAAATCTAAATATTTAAATTTTCAGTTGTTTAGTATTTGTGTTTCATCTAACTTGTTTACCACCCTTCAGCTGTGTCATCCTCTCAAGCTATAATTATTATCTTATACTAATTTAATGTTGAACAACTATAGGCCCTGATATTTCAAAACATTTTGCATCTGTTTAGCTTTCCATACTTTTAAAGTATTCACTAGGTGTGGGACTGTTCCTATTTTATTAATTATTAAGCTATTATTTGCTGGGTTTTCGTTTGGTGTTTGTAAAGTGTTTTATTTTGTAGAGTACTATTTTTTTTGTAGAGTACCACAAATGAGAAATAATGCTGTCCTACTTGTAAAAGATTTGGGGGGGGGGAGGTGGCTTTTTTTATATAAGAAGAATAATTTGACCACAACTTTGGTTTCTTGTGGGCATAATTCTGTGGCCTGAACATACTGATGTATCATGATTTGTTTCTCTCTAAAGGTTTGTAGTGACTACCCTACAGTTTTTTTTTAAATCTTATCAGCATATTTGAATAGGGAGAGAGAATACTGATCTAGTTAAGGGATTATATATGCATGTTGATACTGATAATGGACAACGGTGTGTCTGTGACTTCAGAACTAAAAGCAAATGTGTGCAGCAGTGTTAAGAACCATTATCCTTTGTTGGTACTGCAGCTAAATATTTTTCTAGCTGGCACCCTTTCTCAGGCTGTAGCCTGGAATAACCCGTCTTGGGTCAGAAGTGGGCAGGTTGGTGCTAGAACCTGGCTACCACTTCTCCCTGCCTCAGTGTGGGGGAGGTGCCTGCTGCTGCTGTTTCTCCCTGCCATGGTGTAGTAGGGGAAGTGCCTGCTGCTGCTGAAGTCCCACATCCGTGGACTGGATCCACTGATACCATGGGCTATGGGTTGCTGACCCCTGCCCTAAACAATATCCCATACCAATATTCAGCTTTGTAGGCCTCAAGACAGAGTTCCAGAGCTGAGCAGCACCTGCTGAGAATGAGCTCCCACACATTTTTGCTAATTGGATTTGGCGTATTGACGATACTTGCAACAAGCTGCTCTCCGCAGACCTTAGGGATCACAATGCAGTATAAGGGAGAAGGTAATCCCTTAGATATGTAGTGTTCAGATGTTTTAGGGCCTTATACATCAGAACCAGCACCTTGAATTGCTCCTGAAAAGCTATTGGGAGGCAGTGCATACCTGGGGTACTGCAGTTACATGCTCCTCATGACCCTTCTGTAGCAGCACCAGGTGAACCACTATATTCTTCACCAACTGCAGTTTCTGCTGGGTTTTCAGGGGCCTAACATGCCTGCAAGGTTGTTTATTGTTCTCTTTGCTCCGGTCATTAGAAATACCTGAGAAAGTCCAGATGCTAGATGGTTTTTGGTTTGGGGACTATTCGTTCTTGAACTCAGACCAACAAGACAGCTAAGAGCCTGTCACAATCTGCCAAAATTGTCCTTGCCAGCTTTCTTTTAGTTTGTTAGAAGGCTATATTAGATTCACTGTGGACCAGTAAGTCTTAGAGATTGCCAGCACCTTTTGGGGATATCTGTTATGACATACTGTTGAAGCAAAGTATCTTTTGCTTCATCCATGGTGTTCTGTTTTTCTGGGATTCTGTATTAGTCAAGAACTTGTGGGTTGGTTGAAGCAGTTCCACCATTCATGACTTTTAATGATGGGACTCAAGGAAATCTAGGGTGCGGATATGGCCCCAGTGGACATTGCTGGCCAGAGTGATCCAGTTTCACGTTCTAGAGGCACATCTACATCAAGATAAGACCCATATGAACTGTAACTCTAAACCCCCTCCACCCTTATTGCTGCATAGATAACAATTCTGTGGTAATTAGTTGTGATGTAGCAGGATAGTTTTCATCTCATCACATAGTTGTACAAGTCATGGAAGCCTATAAAACTTTAGGCTAGCAAATGCTGTATTTTGATTTGGGTCTATTTCCTTTATTTAACACTATTTTGCCAAACTGGTTTCCAGTCTTCTGATTTTTAATAAGGCTAGGGTGTATTCCATTTCTTATGAAATTGAATTTGCCTTGTAGAGTGTAGTTGTAGTTATGTAAATGTGTTAAATGATAGGAGGGGTGAAGTGATGGACAGTTAGAGTGCTTTAAAATTATAGTGTTTAGCAGCTGATCTCCTGTACTGTTTTTTCCACTCAGTTCTGTTCCAAGTGGAAGTGAAACTCTTGTTTTTTCATTCATGTTTAAAGTTATAGTAGCTTAACTCCATTCTATTGCATAGTGGATAGATGAAACAATAAGTCTGTTTCCTCTCCTCTCTCCCTTTAAAAAATTGTTCAATGTTATGGGAACTTTAACTGTAGTAAGTTGCTACTAAAAAAGCACTCTTAAGGTTGTTTAGTAATGTTAGCAGCCTAGTTAAAGTCCTTGACTTCTATAATGGCAGAATGAAACGCTCCTATATAGTACCCCTTTTCAGGTTAATTCCTATACTTTTACTAGTCAGCACGAAGGAATAGTCTAGTGGAACTGTTGTTCTGACTCTTGATATTATGGAGTGTTATACTCAGATTTACTCTTTTAGGTGTTGCTCCCAACCTTCCTACAATTCCTTCTGCTTCAGATTTCAATACAGTTCTCTCCAGTGACCAGAACACTTTGGATGGGACACATTCTCAGCATAGCACCAGTCAGGATGACATTGCAGGTGTTGAAGAGGGGAACCAGGGCTTTCCTGCTGTTCAACTTGCAGATGCGCAGGTCAGTATTTTAATAGTGTGTGTTGGAATTCCATGGGAGGGAAAACATTTTTGTCATAAAACAAAGTACTATATAAGGGAGCGTTTATTATGTTGCACTGTAGTATATAGCCTAATACATGTATGGGCAGAAGTCCCAAGAGAGCCCTGTGAGGTTCTTCCTCATGCTATCAGTAAATTGGGTGGGGGGAAAGGGTCATGGTCCACTAAATGTTCAGAGCTCAAGGGATTTATGATAAACTAAATCCAAGACCTGCATGAAGGGTGGTGCTATTTTGTGGACTTGTTTCACTGTGAATCCATTTAACTGTGATTGAATGGGACCCTGTTTACATAGCCTTCCATTCAACTTAATGAGTTGCTGAAGCGATAATGCTGCATGGGTATTTTTGTGGCTTTTGCAGGTAAGTAAGTTCACTATATTTATTTTATATCAATATGTGTCCACCTGGTCTTGAGTATATGCTCACGTGCCACCTTTGCACCTGGTGTTGGGTGCTGTGTGGGCTCTGGTGACCTCTGGAGAGGTCCTCTATCACCCCGGGGAAAGCCCCAAAAACTCATCTGCCACGACTTTGATTGACTCTTCAGTGGTAGGTCCCCCTGTTAAGGGCTCTCTCAGGTTGGCCACGCCCTTTGGCAGGTATCTGTGGGGCTCTGCCTCCCCTACAGCCCTTCCATATGCCAGCCTCCAGGACAGGCCACTTGGTCTTGGTGCAGCTTGCCCTCTGGTCTCATCAGTCCCTGCTCTCTCTGTCACCTGGGCTACAGTTGGCTCCTTCCTGTCACTGTACCCTTGGGGTGACTGGGTTACCTTGCTCTTCTGGTGTCTTCAACAGTCACTCAGCCACTTGCTGTGGTTCCTAGGCTGCTCCAGTCCTTGGAGCGTTGCCCGTGTTCTGGCCCTCGCTTCCACCCTTTCCGTGCCGTCTCCGGCCAAAAAAAGAAGAAAAGAACAAACAAACAAAAAAGAATCCAGGCACTTTGATAGAGAGCTAAGGCGTGGGGAGCACCTTCCCCGTCTGCTGCCTTCATTGCTTCCCTGGCGTCTCTCCTGGTGCCAGCTTTTATTCCGGCTGGGTGGTGTCCTGAGATGACGTCATCTGCCTGTGCCAGCTTCAGCCGGAAATAAGTGTGACTCACGAACCGCGCAGGTGTTTCCTGCCAGTGCGGCTCATCTCACCTCGCACTCTGCGGCCTGAAATCAGTAAGTTTGCCCTGGTTTCAGGGCTTTTCTTGTAGGGGTGGGTCACCCCCGTCCCCAGTTCCACCGCAGGGAGGGTCTCCTGTCCCCTGGTGACTGTCCCCCTGGGACATAGATTCATAGATTGTAGAGTTGGAAGGGACCACAATGGATCATCGTGTCCGATCCCCTGCCCCTGGCAGGAAAGAGGACTGAGGTCAGATGACCCCAGCCAGGTGACTATCTAGCTTCCTCTTGAAGACCTCCAAGCTAGGTGATAGCACCACCTCTCTTGGAAGCCCATTCCAGATCCTGGCCACCCTTACTGTGAAAAATTTCTTCCTAATATCTAACCTAAATCCACTGTCAACTAGTTTACACCCATTATTCCTAGTCACTCCCTGGGGTGCCTTGGTAAATAGCACTTCCCCTATTCCCCGTTGACCTCCCCTAATAAATTTATGGGTGGCCACAAGTTCTCCCCTCAGCCGTCTCTTGTGAAGGCTGAAGAGATTCAGCTCTCTCAACCTCCCCCTTTAGGGTCTATCACGAAGGCCACTAATCATGCGAGTGGCCCTCCTCTGGACACTCTCGAGATTCCCCGTGTCCCTCGTGCCGCCCAAAACTGGACACAGTACTCCAACTGTGGCCTGACCAGTGCCGCATAGAGCGGGAGCATCACCTCCTTTGTTCTATCAGTCATGCACCTGCTAATGCACGACAAGGTGCGATTGGCCTAGTTGATGGCCTCGTTACACTGCCTGCTCATGTTCATCTTGGAGTCAGTTATGACTCCAAGATACCTCTCTACCTCTGAGCTGCTGAGAAATACACTCCCTAACCTATAGGTGTGCTGGGGGTTCCTCCTTCCCAGGTGGAGTACCTTACATTTATCTTTATTAAATTGCATCCTATTTCTCTCTGCCCATTGATCCAACCTGTCCAGATCAGCCTGGATCTGGTCCCTGCCCTCTGGTGTACTAAATTTGCCCCATAACTTGGTATCATCAGTGAACTTGGAGAGGGTGCTCTCCACACCCTCGTTCAAATCACTGATGAAGTTATTGAATAATATCAGTCTGAGGACCGAACCCTGCGCGACCCCACTGCCCACTTCCCTCCAGGCCGAGAAGGAACCATCCACCACCACTCTCTGGGTGCGGTCCCTAAGCCAGTTGGCCACTCGCCTGACCACGTAGGCATCCACTCCGCAGTCTGCTAGCTTCCCAATGAGGATAGGGTACGAAATGTGTCGAAGGCCTTCCTAAAGTCCAGGAAGATGACATCAGCCTCGGCTCCCGCATCCAGGCAGTGCGTGACCTGGTCATAGAAGGCTACAAGGTTTGTCAGGCAGGATCTACCTGTGACAAACTCGTGCTGGTTTCCCCTTAGCATCATTTCCCCTGCTGGGCCTGCACAAATGTGTTCCTTGATTATTTTCTCTAGCGTTTTCCCAGGAATAGAGGTAAGACTGACTGGTCTAAAGTTACCCGGCTCATCCCTTCTCCCTTTCTTGAAAATGGGCACCACATTGGCCCTTCTCCAGTCCTCAGGGAGCTGGCCGGAGCACCACGAGTGCTCGAACAGCTGTGCCAGCAGCTCAGCTACGACACTGGCCAATTCTTTCAGCAGCCATGGATGGAGGTCATCCGGGCCTGCTGACTTGTACCCATCCAGCTGCTCCAGGAGCTCCTTAACTATTTCAGAACTAACCATAGGTGGACTGGTGCCATGTGGACATCCGTCAATGATCAAGGTGGGGGAATTGGCTTGGTCGGTACATAGAAATACTGAAGTGAAGAACTCATTGAAGAGCTCTGCTTTTTTCCCCGTGTCAACCACCAACTGTCCTGATTTGTCCTGCAGGGGCCCTATGTTGCTCTGAGCTTTCCTTTTGCCCGCTATATACCTGAAGAAGGACTTTTTTTTGTCCTTGATTGTTGAAGCCAGCCTGAGCTCAAGCCCCACCTTGGCCTGTCTAACCGATTCCCTGCAATAGCGTGCCAGAGAGAGAGATTCCTCCTTGGTGGCTGCTTCCTGCTTCCATTGCCTATACATCTCTTTCTTTGCCCCCAGACTCTCCTGGAGTTCCCTGTTCAGCCAAGGGGGCTTTTTTGCCCCCTTACCTCCCTTCCTATGTAATGGGATAGACTCCTTTTGAGCCCCAAGGATCACTTCCTTGAGATACCTCCAACCCTTCTGGACCCCCATATGCTCTATGTTCTCGAGTTGTATCCCCTCACTAACTAGCCTTCTAAGCTTGCTAAAGTTGGCCCTTCTGAAGTCCAACACCTTAGCCCCACTAGTTACTTTACCCACTCTTCTCTGGATAGTGAACTCGACCAAGTGATGGTCACTATCTCCCAGGCTACCATGAACTTGCATGTTCCCCACGAGATCATCCCCTGTTGCTAAGACCAGGTCAAGCAAGGCTCTACCCCTGGTGGGACTAGACACCACCTGGATTAGGTGGAGGTCCTGCACACAGTGTAAGAACCTCCAGGAGCGGCTTGTTTTGGCTGTCTGCTCCTCCCAGCAGATATCTGGATAGTTTAGATCTCCCATGACTACCGCCTCCTTCGCCTGTGTGGCGTCTGCTAGCTTCCCAGAGAATACATCATCTAGCTCTTGATCCTGATGAGGAGGCCTGTAGTAGATCCCCACAACCAAGTCCTTTTCCCCTGGCCCCCCCCGGATCCTGACCCACAATGCCTCGGTGTTCCCGCCCTCCACCCCCGCCTTAATGGTGGAAGACGTATACTGCTCCTTAACATAGAGTGCTACCCCCCCACCTTTTTCCCCACTCTGTCACGCCTATACAACCTATACCCCTCAATGCCTACCGTCCAGTCATGTGTAGAATCCCACCATGTCTCGGTTAGTCTGACTAACCGAGGTCGTCCTGGGTGCTAGCAAGCAAGAGTGCGAGCTCCTCCTGCTTGTTCCCCATACTCCTGACATGCTACAAATACATTTTCAGGTTTGGGTTTTTTTACAATTTATAATGGATTTAATGAATATACTCTTATGTGCCTGAGCAGTATTTAAAAGTGACTGGAAATGTAAAGACTTAGGCAATAGATGTAATTCAGAAATTTGTGTATTTTCTTTTGTTTTGTTTGTTTTTGTTTTTTTAAAGGTTGTTTTCAAACCTCTCCTGAGCTATACAGGGATTCAGTCTCAAGATACAGTACCATTGTGTTACAGAATGTACTTTGGAGAGCACCTTTCATTCTCAGGGACCCTAGACTGTCTGAGGGCAGACATTGTTGATTCAGATACAGCAAAGGAGAGAAAAAGCAAACGAGCACGAAGGTAAAAGTGTGTGTGTACATGTGTGTGTCTTAAAACTGTCAACCCTGTTACAGAACCACAAGGCATAGCAAGCTAAACTACCACAGGTGAAGCAGGGGATAACAGCAGTCAGTGTCCTGCTGGTGCAAGGGTGGTTATTGTATGGCATTGTGCAACTGTATAGATGGAAAAAATCATGGTAAGAAGGTGTTGTCCTGAAGGAACAGAATGTTCTTACTACCTCTGATTGGATTTATTGCATAGAAGTGTTTTAAACTGTGCTGGGCTTCATTTCTTTTAAAAAGTTGTGACATCTTTTTCTTTTTATTAGGCAAGGAGCTGTCAGTCTTCCCCCACTTGAATTCAAACCAGCATTGATGTTGGAAACGTTTAGCATTAGTGCTGTTGTAATGGAGAAGTCAATGTGCACACCACAAAACTCTACAAGTGCCCTTTCTTTTCATGATTTGAATAAGCGTTATTATAATACTTTTCACTGTAACTTTACAATTTCCTGCCAGTCTATAAGCCAGCATGTAGATATGGCACTGGTTCGTCTTATTCATCAGTTCAGTACAATGATAGACGATATCAAAGCCACACAGACAGATATCAAACTAAGCAGATACACAGCTGGATCAGCTTCTCCAACACCGACCTTTAAAACCCGCAAACACAGAGACTTCCGCTCGTCTGATTTTAGTCGTAGTTCTCGGGGAAGCCTTAATGGAGTTAATAGAGTAAATAATGCAAAGAACAAACGAGCCAATAATGAGAACAATAAAAAAGAATCTCGAAACAAGAATTCCCTTGGGAGATCAGAAAGAAGAACTTCTAAAGTATCCAGGAAGGGTTCAAAGGATGTAGTTGATCACATGACTATTCATATGGATGACTCGGATTCAATTACGGTGTCAGAACAGAGTGAGCCTTCTGCAGAGTGCTGGCAAAATATGTATAAATTGTTGAATTTCTATTCACTCATTTCTGATCCAACAGGCATTCTAGAAAAGTCTTCTGAGACGTTTGGGCCAGCAGGTGAGGCTTTAGGGTACAAAGTAATTTTAATCTTCATACTTTTGTAACAGTAGATTCTTATAGAAGTTACTAAAGGAAAGACTTTTTCTTAAACGATTTACTTAAACATTTCTTTTTAGAAACTGTAATACTGTGTTTTCTTGCATGCAGCATGCCCCCAATTAAGAGAAGTGCCTTGTTTTTGAAAGGCAGAATGACAAAGAAGAGATCTTTATTTGAAAATACTTGTAAGCAGCCTTAAGTAACTGAATAACATCAGTTAGGGAGCTCAGCATGCTCCCTGTGCTGCTTTCTTACGTGGAACATAATGGAGTGTTAATTTTCCCTTTCTCTGGCAGAGGCTTATGCTGCAGAAACAGCTCTTGCCACATTTCCTTTCTAATAATGTATACCCCAATTTCCAGCTTCTGATTTTTGGAGAAAAGACATGTTGTGTGTGGGGGGAAAACATGGTAATCGGTTATTCAAGACTCATGCTTGTCCCTTATTGATTTTCACCCCTCAAGCAAATGTTTATTTGCATGTAAACTTGATTGGCAACTCTGCAAACTCCATGTAGTAGTTGAAAGTCAAACTTGGGGTATTCTTCCTCTTCCAAATTCTGCTCAAGTTGTTTTCAGTCTTTGCTGCTTGGTATACTTCTCACCTTGATATGGATTGCACTGGTGCAAGTGAGGGAAGATTACAACTTAAACTGTAATTACTGGTTAGGTAATACTTCTGTTGATCGGTTGTGAACACAGTAGACTTCCAGCTACTTTTTCCATAGATACTTGGTCTTTGCAACACTAAATAATTAATGAAAGGGATTTCTGCTACTAAATATAAATCTGAATACATGCAAATATTAAAATTGAGTAAGAAGGTAATTTTTACTCAGTCACTTTGCAGATGGAAATCTTAGACCCCTATTTAGTTTAACTTTAAGGAAAAGAAAGAAGGTGAAATACTGACTCCACTGAAGTCACCCTGCTGTTAACTTCAACAAGATTTCTCCCTGAGGCTTTAGGAACTGCTCAATCTTTTCGTACTTACTGCGGTTTATTTGAACAATGTTGGAACACAGCAGAGTAAGCTCCCTGGCTTGACTGTTGACCTTATTCTAAATGTTATTTGTTGGTAATAATGGATTTACCTTTTACCAATAACCATTTCCCTGCCCACAGGCAATATATAATACATGTTTGACTAGGGTAAATCCCACATGCATTACATATCTATATGGCACTATAAATATCCATGGCAGTTCAAGTTCTACTTCACGGATTACATTTTGTTTAGATTTTTTCTTTAATGTAAAAGCTAAAAGCTGGGGAAAAAAACTGCTTTACAGATGTCAATATATTTACTAAATAAGCAGGAAGCCAAATAGTTCTGTAAACAGGGTGAAATATCCCCAACTAATGTATACAAAATGTAATTTTTGCTATTGTATTATTTTTAATGTTACCTTCAAAAGGTTGGAAGGAAAACTGTCACCCAAACTAAATTACAAGAACGTCCTGATTGGAAAATCTAGTTAAAGATGAAAGATGCTGGTGGGGAGAAAACTTAACTTATCCTTGGTTTTTATGATATGTTTCCTTTCTAAAATCTGTTGCCACTTGGAAAGTGGAGAGAGCTGTGCCTAATAACTAGGCCCAGTGGTTGCTGCTTATTTTAAAACCTGTTACACTGGCATACCCATTTGGCCACATGTTCAACTGTCTTTCCAGGCCTTAATGCTGAAGAGCTCTTTTTTAGTTTAAGGGAATAAGCGAGCAACTGTCAGAGCCATACAATAATCAAATCATATTATAGTTGTATTGCTCATTATTTTACCAGTGATTTTCCTGCATTTTACTCAGTTGAAAATTTTATAGGAGTGAAATAAGTGTGGCCCCAATGGTTAGCAAAATGCAACCCTATTTTTGTGCAAAATATGATTTCCAGTTTTAAATGCAAACTAGCATTTGTGAAAACAATTTAAGCTCTCTCTGAATAACCGATATGTATTTGGGTAGGTGTTCGGAGCCCTACAGAACCTGTTTGTAGGGTTGTGTTTGAAAATGAACAAGATAATAACAGCATGAACAGGACGCAAAGGAAACGTAGTCTGGTTACTTCAGAGCCTCAGCATGTGACTCTAATAGTCTTTGGAATAGGAATGGTGAATCGTACCCACCTGGAAGCAGATATTGGTGGGCTAACAATGGAATCTGAATTGAAGAGAATACATGGTAGTTTCACCCTAAAAGAAAAAATGAAAGGTGAGAAGAGAGTTTTCTTGTATAGTCACTTTTAACTTTCCTCTGACTTAATTCTAAATGTGTTCCTGCACTTGAATGTAATATTAGCTTTTATATAGTTACCATATAAAAATACAAGATACAAAAACAGTATTTTTTGAAGTCTTTAAGATTTCCAGAAAGTGATATGCAATAAAATTACTTCAGAAAATAAAAGCACGTCTTACATCTTTTGCAGCTTTCACGACACAATTGAATACAGTTACCAAAAAGTGATGTGTTCTATACGTCATTCCACCCATTCTCCATTTCCATATTTTGGCTGGCATTGGACATGTATTAGAGGCATTATTTTGTATTGAAGTGTTTTACAGATATTTTCTTTTTCTTCTCAAAGATGTACTGCACCAAAAGATGACAGAAACATGTGCCACTGCTCATATAGGTGGTGTTAATATTGTCCTGCTGGAAGGAATTACACCAAATATCCAGTGAGTGTAATGCCAATATCAACTTTAAAATATCAAAGCACAGTTATATACATAGCGTGTCAATTATTTATAGAGAGAAATGTGTAGGACTTATTTTGGAGGATACATCTATGATTCTTTAATTAATCCTGTTTGCATGGACCCCTAAATCCAGGCATACCTCACTTGAAGCACTGCGATTCCCAGGGCAGCAATGTAGGACTTTTATACTTGGGACCAAGTTTGGTTTATAAATGTAATCGTATGTAAATAGAGAGGGGATTTCTTTTTAAATTAGACATGCATCTTCTTTATTTCAGAATGGCATTTATAGTGTGAAGTAATTGTTTTTTCCACCCACAGACCATATATGCTAAAAATGTTTGACTAGGATAAATCTCACATGTTTTACATAAATAATAACTCATATGAGTCATCTCATTAATTTAGCATGAGCAGTATTTGGGCGATAGTAAATGATCCTTAATCCTGGCCTTCAATCATGCGAATATTTAGGCATATACTTAATTGTACACATGTGAATACTCCTGTAGGTTTATTCTCATTCATAAAGTTCAAGATGTGAACAAGTGTTTGCAGGATCTCTGCCTAAATGAATGAATGGCTGGCTTGCATAAATTACTATAGTAGCAAATAGGTCCTTTGAATAAAAAAAAACTCTATTGTTTTAATTCTATCATGGCTCTTCTGAGCAATTTTACCTTTTGTGTACACAAAACAACTGAAGTCCCTTTGTGTACATAAGTATTTCTGTCTTTCTGATAATTATTTTTAAAAAGAGCTTGTATATTCCACTGAACGGTACAAAGAGGTTTTTAAAAATTATTTCATCTTTTGATGCCTATCTTTCCCATTTGAATTAATATTGCGCTATAAGTGGACACCTCTGATCTCCCAAGTTGCATGGTTTCTTATATCATTTCACCTCTCCAAGGTCTATTTCCCTCTCTGTCCAACTGTCATAATTAAAAAAAATAAAAAAATCACTTTTTGCGCATGAATGCTTTGATTGACTTGCTCACCATGTACATTGGCAGCTATTTTGCTGTGTTCACAAGCTCAGATTAAAATGCATGCATATTTTTCTTACTTTCTATTTGAACTTCTTTATATTTGAGTTGCAGAACACTAGGAATTAAAATGTTGGATTATTTATACTGTAGATCACTTTTACGCAGGTAATCAATGTTAGCTGGGTAACCCTCAGTATGTAACTCTGATCTTTTAAAATATTCAGGATGATGAAGCAGCAAAGGGGGCTGTAGAAAACAAGCTGGGTCTTGCTTTTTCAGAACAACACTTGTCTAGTTTTCTCTATGCTATATCAATTTTTACTACATATCTCTGTTTTTTCCATATTAAAAAACTGTATGGTTGATATTATCCCCCGCCAAAATTGCTGTTGGTAAACAGCTGTTCAACAAATGTGAATTAAAGTGCTAACTGGTTAGCCATCTGTTTTATAAGGTGGCTGCTGCTGTTCGCGTTTCTGCTAGTTACAGTTTCTCTGATCTTGCACACAGACAGAGGCACTGCAAAAAAGAAAAAGAAAAAAGTAATGCAGGTTTTAAACAAACATTTCAATCTTGTTAAATTTTAATATATTTGTCATATTGTGGGTTACAAGTATTTAACTAATTTTGCATGAATATTTATTCTTTATTTGCTTTTTGTTTTTCTTGCTTACTCTTCAATCTTCATCTGTAGACTGGAGGATTTTCCTACATCTCCTACAAGCACAGCCAAACAAGAGTTTCTGTAGGTCATATTATTATGTTTAATGGTCTTGCAATTAACACTGTGGTGTGTAGTTGAAGGCTGCATTTTTACTGTGTTTTGAGTGTAGCTGATTTGCTGTTGGAATAAATTTTAGCTTGACATAATAAAATCTAAATTAGCCATTCTGTAGTCCACTACATAAATATTAAGGAAAGCTTGTGGGTGTGTTTTAACACTCTTACCTCCTTTCCCAGTGATATAACTTGTTTTATAATTACTGTAGCACTAGTCTGGCTTTTATGAACTTATTAAAGCCTCTGTTTTTTAGTCCTCTTAAGCATTTTTACTGTAGTAATTTTAATGTTATGGAATAATGCTGATTAGTATAGGAGAACAGATTGATTGATTTAAACCATTGTGTGTCCATCTGCCATAGTTGAAGTTAGTGACAACGCTCAGTGACTTCAATGTGGACAGCCCTTGTCCCTTTGACTTCATCTGCAGCCATAGGGCAAATACATTGATGACATATTAGAATTACTGTATTTATTGTAGAAGATGTTTTACTTCAAAAATTTCTAGCATGTCCAAATGTGCTAGAACTGAGGAAACTGTTATGTCCTGAAAATCCCCATAAAAAGGAGCTATATTATAACTGTGGGCACATTCTTAGGCTGCAAGACATTTGTACTGGGAGAAGAACCTGTCTCCTGGTGCAAAAAAGAGAAAGTACAGCTATTCAAGGGCCTTTCTTGGAGAAGAAAAACTACTATTCTACAAGTAAATTCCCTCCTGCCCTAACTTGAATAGGCGTATGCTTGTCTCTGGTGTTAAGGACAGCAGTTATCCCATAGTTGTTTGCTTTCCCTGTCTCCCACCACGGGAGGGGGAGGGAGAGCACTGGCTCCCTGATGGCCCTTCATTTGCATACTCTGCCCTCATCTCACCAGTCAACTGATTGATAGGATGGGAGGGTATTCTCCTATGGCAGAAACTTGAGAAGAGCCCTTACCCTGTGTACTTTGGAGGAGTACAGTAGGGGGGAGGCAGATAAACCTAGGGCTGGAAGCAGCCCCTAGTTCTGGGAGAATCCTCCACATTGTTTCCCCCTCTCCCCCACCAGGTGACTGGGGGGTTGGGGAGCATCAATTCTCTTGCAGTGGGAACTCTCCTGGAGCCCTGAGAGGGTTCCTGCTATGGGAGAAGAGCTCCTGTCTGGTGCACTTGATGAGTCCAGATGTGCCCAGGGCTGGAGCCCCCAGGAGGGTTCTGTACCTGGGAGAATGCCCCTCCCCATTTCCCCACCACGGTTCCTGGGCCCCAGGTTTTAAATGTCACCCTTGCCACCCAGTTGGGTTGTGGAGGCAGGGATTGAAAGCCTGCAGGACCAGGAACCCCACGCCTGCTTCCTAGCCAGCTTCCCCTTGCTATCCCCATTGCCTCGCTTGGTGACAGGGGCGAGGATTGCAAAGCCCTTGGAGCTGGTACCTGGGGCCAGGGAAACTATCCCTGCCCCTGTTTACAGCCCTCTGGGCTTTAAATGCAGCCTCTGTGATCCTCAATTCATGGCTGTCAGTGCTGCATGTGCTTCCAGCTTTAAATCATCTTACATACAGCCCGTCTAGGCTGCATGCAAGGTGATTTAAAACCCAGGGGGCTGCTTATACCCAGCCTGCCCCCTTCCTGGGCAGGGGAGAAGACAAACTGTCAAGTAATGGGTTTTCTTAAGTGAGGAGGTGGCCCAGAGAGCGGTCTTTTATCATGCCCTGACTAGAGAGCTTGCTTGTGTAGCTCCCTAGCCATTGGGTTGGAATACGTGTGTGTTCCAGCTCCCAGGCTATATTTCTAGTAGAAACTATTTCCTGTCTGTGGCCTTACTTTCCCTTTCCCTCAACCACTGAGGGTGTGGGAACCTGTCCTAAGGAAAGGGGGACAGGTAAGTGTGGTTAGTGTACAAACTTGTCACTAATTGGCTGTGCAGTATTTGGGACAGAAATGTTAAATGATTTTAGAAGTGATGTTTTCAAAGTACCCCTCTGCAGGGGATTCCAATTTTACCACAGACCAATACCACATATTTGTTGCATTCCTGGGAGCAGCCACTGTGTGTAGAAGCTGACGTGTTCTTTGGGTGGGGAATACGAAGTGGACGCAGAGACTCCAGGCAGATGGAAGCTGACTGGTTTCTCCTGTATGGTTCTCAAAATCTTTGGGAGCTGGCCCTGTATCCTGTTCTGTGATAAGGAAAAATCTTTCTCTTCTCTTCCTCTTCCCATGTTCCTATGTTCTTCCACAGCAGTGGAATAGTTGAAGGAATTTTCTCCTTTCTTGCCTGTTTTTACAGGTTTTTGTATAGAACCCAGAGGGGGTTATTTGTCTATTCTTTTATATTATAAGAATAGACCCGGCAGTACAGCTGGGTAAATCCTGTTCAGATATATTGCTGAATACATTCTATAGTTACTTATCAAAATTCATATATATAAAATATAAAAATAAGAATATATGTGCTGATTTTGAGTTCCCTGTTTCCCTGCAGGTGGCATGTACAGAGGAGCCATTTGACTGAGAAGCAGTTAATACTTCTCTTAAGTAATACTGTATTTACTCAAATACAAGATGAGGTTCTTCCCTCAATCAGCATGGGGAAAAAAGCCCTATTTTCATACAAGGAAACCTCATTAAGTACATTGTCTATCATTAAACTGCTGTGAATTTGGTTAAATTAAGCCAACACTTAGCATGAGTATAAAACACATGGCCCCTATTGGGTGACATCCTATGTGCAAGCCCCAGGCCTAGAGTTCAGATGCTCCCTAATCTTGCATGTTTTTAGCCAAAAGGCCAAGGAACAGCTAGGAAAAAAGTGCAATAGCAGTCCCCCATTGCCACATGGGAACCTACCAGAAGGACAGGTCAGTGGAACCCAACTGAATAAGATAAACGGTAATGCCCATTGAGCACAGTCCTCCTTAGTGCTGATTTTCTTTCAAGTAATGGTGAACCACTACACTGCATACATTTCAATTTCCTCTTCACTCCCACAGCTGAACTGTGCCTTTCTTCCCCATTTCCATTGAGTCCTGTTTCTTTACCAGCCTTAAATGCCTGGCAGACATTACCAAACGGAGTTCCAAACACTTCACCCAGAATCTCTCTGTCACTCCCTCTCCTGGCTTGTTGCATATGATTAGTGTGGCCCTGCCTTCCATGAGGTGAAGCCAAATGAGATGCCCTGCATCTCATCTGCATATAAATTTTTAAAGGATCCCATGATTCTCAGGACGAGAACAACTAGTTTCAATCATAAGTGGGGGATAATTAGCGCATGGATCTTTTGGTGGGGGAATCTGGGTAGTGCTGAGCTGTGGGGTCACCGTAGCTTGAAATGTTGTTGACTCTGCTGGACCCCAGCCCAATGATCTATAGGGTAAATCAGGACTCTTTTGGCTTTGAACTAAAATGATGTATAGTATTTACTGTATAAGTAGGTACAAAAGTGCTGCTTAAAAGTGTGTTTAGGGAGTTACCTGTGCTAAAACTTGCAGCAGGTTTCAAAAAAGATAAAATACATCAATACTGGATGAAGTAAATCTTTGGGCACCTGTAAGGCAGATTACTACAGGTATGTTTAATTGAAGGTCATTGTTTTCAAATTTGTGCCCCTCTTCCATGTTCTCAGGGAGAGACAGGGTCTGAGACTAAAGAGAAGGGGGAAGGAGCGGCAGGGGGAAGAATTTGGAGGGGAGGGCCAGAAGGCAAGGAGTTTGCCTGATGCCCCCTCACCCCTGATTTATTTGTCCTGCTGTAGTAGTGTGAGGAGGACACATTTAAGGCAAACCTCCAATAGTTAGGTTGTGTACTTGGAAAATTACAACAAATCTATACATTTTATGTATATAGGATCCAATTATTGTGGGGTCATCTTATATTCAAGTAAATATGGTAGTTGTCTGGGGAGTTCAGATTTTGAGAGTTGTTTAGAGCAGCATTTCTCAACCTGTGAGTCATGACTCAGAAGTGGGTTGCAAGAATATATTTAAGGGTGGTGAATCCATTTTTTAAATTTGTTCTCCTTTAAAAGAGAAAAACATGGGGAACTGTGGGTTTCCCCTTGCAGGCTGACAGAGTCCCAGCCTGCAAGAAGATGCTTGCGGTCCCCCATGCCCCACACACTCACCTCGTCCCACACACACTGCGGGGCTGGGGGTGGCGGGGGGGTAGTGGGTTGGGAGTGAGAGGCACCAGCAGGGCCAGGTTTTCTACTTAAGCTATTTACTGGGTTGGGATTGGCCATCAATGTTTACAAATAGGTCCTGGTACAAAAAAGGTAGAGAACCACTGGTTTAGAGAGCCAGATCCGAAAAGCGCAGAATGGGGATTTCTGTCCTTCTCTTATTGTTTAGGTCTGTTTGGATTTTTGACCTCCAGTGTCTGGACAGGTGTAGCAACTTACTATTTGAAATGTGGCACCAGTCTGAGCATGCATTCAAATTATATTTTTTTACCATAGATGTAAATAATGTAGCAGCTGATGCAGATTATGCTATTTCCTCATAGTTCTTCAACTAACTGGGTAGAGGATAAGATTGTTGGCTACTCAGTGCAGGTTGGGAAAATGCTTCAAAATTTATTTATTTGATTGATCCACTTTATGATGATTAACAGCTATTTTAGTTGAACCTAAATATGTAAGGTACATACTATGCATGGGAATATGGCTAATTCCGAGGGAAAACACAGGTGTGGGATATGTTAATATTCATGTTGATAGTCCCTGTTAATATTCTGTGGCTTTTATGTATTGAATTCTTTTTTTAAGCTTGGGCAAAACATACATATCCATTTTTGAAGGACCACGTAGTTGCTCAATGCTTTCTTGAAAACATACATAGTTTAGAAAGGCCATCTCTCGCTTAGCATGTCAATTTTCCACATTTCTGTCGTGGCTTTTATGGCAGTGTTTACAAAAGTCCCCATCCTTTCAACCTTTTCTCCATTCTGTACTGCAGCTGCTAGCAACCTTTACAAGCCACAGGCTAGAACAACCCGCCTTTGGTCCAATGCGGGTCAGGCAACCTGTGGTTGCATTACAGTGACACAGGCTACTTCTAGGAACAGAAAAATGTTCCAGATCTTGTCTCTGACATAGCACTGGAGGTACTATGATGTGACCACCTGAAAAGAACTTTTTTACATTAACCCCATAAAGATAATCTACATAAATACTATGTATAAAATGTAATTCTGTACAAATTTGCAAACTATTAGCTGATGTAGTGGACCTTTGAAACTATATTTGTGACAGTCATATTAAATCATAGTAGTCTCCCATGTAATTCAAATCTTGATTGCTAATTAGAATTCCAGTAAGTGATCAGAGATGAGAAACAGATATGGTTTATTTGGGTCACTTTTATAGTGTGGGTATTGAAGCCTAATATGCCCTCCCAAATTGTTAGTTACATAGTTGCATTGTTAATCTTTCACAACTATTGTACATGATGGCAGCTTTCAGATTTCAAATGTTGCTTTAAGTTTATATTTGGGGAGGTGGGACTAATTCAGGGGTGGGCAAAATGTGGCCCGGGGGCTGGATGTGGCCCACCAGGTCATTCCGGCTCGTGGGGTCCCTAAAAAATGTATAAAATTAATATTAATCTGCCCTGGGCTGCCTGTCATGCAGCCCTTGATGGCTTTCCGAAACTCAGTAAATGGCCCTCTGCCCAAAATAATTGCCCTCCCCTGGACTAATTCAATGTGGATATTCTTTCATTAGCTATAAGCAAGCAACTTAATTGCTACGTCGTCAGTATTAATATAGACACTTACTTCCAATGATATTTTGGCTTTAAAAATCAGGTACTGTTAAGGATTTGTTGTTACCAAAGATTATTTTAGATTTTTTTTTTTTCAGAGAAGAGGTGATTAAAATAGGTAACTAGACTGTGTATAAAAAAGTGTGTATGATGTATGTACCAAGTATATCTATTGCATATAACCCTAAATGATCTTAATTTGCATTCTAGTAATAGTTGAATTAGTTATTTTGCTATGCATGCCTTATTGTTTTGTTAAACATATAGCTGTAGCTTATGTAGCATGTACTGCATTTGTGTGCGTTGAATTAAAATAGGGAGTCTATAGTTTAAAAAAGTGCTAATTCTTCTTACTTTGTAATTCATTTAATGTTTAAAGTGTTTCAATATGTGTGGATTTTTAAATGTTTTCATAAAAGGTATCCAAACAAATCATATTTCCTTTTCTGTTAGAACTGTAGTGAAATGCAGTATTGCCAAATCACAGGCTCTTTACAGTGCTCAAAGAGGGTTGAAAACGAACAATGCTGCGGTGTTCAAAGTGGGAGCTATCAGCATTAATATTCCCCAGCACCCTGCCACGCTGCATAGCATGATGGTACGCAGTTCTCATCAGCTTTCCAAACAGATTTCAGACCTCATCAGGCAACCATCAACAGCGTAAGTGTTGCTTTACTTCCCATCCATTGTAAACCTCATTGGGATGGGCCCATTCTATTTGCCAGCCTTCTGGGGACTTGGAGGACTCCATGCAGGAAAAATTACAATGAATAAATATTGTACACTGAATAGATAAGGATACCTAACAGTCCTTTCTGATATTTCTTCTTGTAAATAGCCCACAATCTGCAAAAGAAGATATTGCAACTCCATTGCCCTCTGAAAAGACCCCAACAAGTGTTAATCAGACTCCTGTTGAAACTAATGAATTTCCACAGCTACCAGAAGGCTTGGAAAAGAAGCCTATAGTTCTTAAATTCAGTGCCATGATAGATGGTATTGCTATTGGAGCAGCCCTCTTGCCATCTCTAAAGGCAGAATATAAGATGGGAAGAATGAGAAGTCATGGAATGACAGGTAATGGCATTTCATTAAATTTCAAACTGTTTATTTGGTGTTAAAATTTCCGTAGTAGTGTAACTTGAGAGCATTTGTGTTGATTATTTTTCATATTGTCAGTCTCACAGATGCAGCTCTGTACCTAGACTCCAGGCAGCCCTGGGCAAACTTTTGGTGTTGGGCTCCCCTTTGTCAGAGATGATGATGACAATAATCATTATTTTCACCATTTTCCGGCCCCCTTTCTATCTAGGCCCCAGGCAGCTGCCTGGTTCGCCCATGCCTGTGTCTGGTCCTGCACAGATGTGACTTCAATAAAATGAACTAGGGAGTTAGTTCTGCCAGACTTTATCGTGAATAATCACAAATGGATGTTGACCGTGACTATGAATACAAAAGTCTGGAATCTTTGGCTTACTAGTGGAGTTAAGTCCATAACCAGATAATTTCTCAGGACAGCTCTTTCTGGCATCAGAGAGAGGGGAAAAAAGGGCCCCAACATACTTGTTTTTTTGCATTTTCAGTGCTTAAATCCTGAGCATTGCAGTCCCAAATCTTTAAAGCTGTTTAAAACTTAGTTGCTTTCAGAGCCTGGGTTATTACCCCAGTCTGCAGCTCACAATAGTCTATTGGCTGTTGCATGCTAATGCTTCAAACTTGCCTATACATCCAACTCCTCTTGTTGAGATGTGTCTTGCTGCCCAATTCTTAGGGGAAGATGAAAGTTTCTCTTAAATTTTTCAACCTCTTATTTTGGGAGAACCATCTACAAACAATATTTACCCTTGCTGAAAAAAGATTTTTGACATCCTTGTTCCTAGGATGTTCTGTCCAAATTGTGGTCCTCTGTATTAAACAAAATAACAGCAAAGAAACAACTCTTGCTGATTAATTAGCAACTCATTTTGCAAGCCAACCACGTAAGTCTTGAAAGCACCCGGGCCAAGAGATTCTAAAAATCGTCAGTGTTCACATAAGCCAATTATAGAGGTCACAAAATCTTCACGCCATTCGTGAAACTTTTCTAGACCTACCATTCTCCACATAATCAATGATGAAGTTCATTAGTGCTCACAGTTTAGCGCAATTACAGCAGCCCAGATAAGCCAAGGAGATCTGGAGCAAACCACAGAGCTCTGTAAATCTTCAAATGTAATCTGCAAGCCAAAACAAATGAAAGAGTTTTTTTCTACAAATAGCCATTAAAGAGAAGGATGCAGTTGTGATGAGGGAATAAGCAGGAAAGAGGTGCTTTTATGCCTTTTTTTCCTGCTAATATCAACTGCTTGGGCCCAGCCAGCCAACCCAAAAGCCTAGTGAAAGCTACTAGAACTGCCAAGTGCACATCCTCATTTCATACAAAAAACTAGAACTCTTGGTTCCAAAATGATACCTTTTATTAGACCAACTGGAAAATGACAAGAAAATTGTCCTTTTCTGCAAGCTTTTGGGATCAAAGTCCCTTCGTCAGGATCTGGGAAGAGTGTAGATGGTACAAGATGGTAAAAAAGTCCTCATAGGTAGGAAATAAACTTCATTTTTGCACAAAGGGAGCTGAAGATGGAAGGCTGTCCCTCTAGGTCCATGAGTGTCTTTGTGAGCTGTGCTGAGTAGCTGTTCGATGTGTTGATCAGGTAGAATTCCTTCCCTGGAGGTGTCAGATGGCAGGCAGGGAGGTAAAAAAACCACTTCCTTGTTGTTCTGCAATGAAGTTTAAAATCCTAAAATCCTCATTTCAGGAGTTTTGATCCTATTGTCTTGGTGTTGTAAGAGTATATCCTAGAGTTGTGTGTTCCCTTTCATGATCTTCCCACAATATTACAGTTGCTGGTAATATTAGTGAACATCCACATAACCAGAGTCATCAGCTATTGCAGATGTGAGTAATGTGTCCTTGAGATGAATGAGATCTTTTAAGTACATAGCAGTGCTCTAGGCTGTTGAAGTGCAATTCAAACAATTGGGTGTGAGTTCTAAAGCAGACATCTTCTGGAGTATTCTGGGAATTGCAGTCCATTGGATTGCTTTTAAAGTCTACTCGTAGGTATTTGAACTGTTTAGAATATTCAGATTGGGGCCTGTCCTTTGCTATTTTCCACTCCTAGCATAACCACTGCCTTTGTACCACCTCCATTTTCTATTAGAGTTTTTTTTTTTAATATTGCTATTGAGTTTCATTTGAGCTTATTATTAGCTGGTAGGTTAACATTTTTATTCATGTAATATTAAAAAAGGGTACCTTAGTAACATGTGGAGCCTAATACAGATTGTGAAGTTAGCTGAAATTGTATTAGCAAAATATTATGTGAATTGAGTTAAACTTAAACACCATTTTTTTTCATACAGTGCAAGTCAGCTAACTTCTAGAATTGTATAAAAAAACAAAATTTTCTAACACAGGTATTCAGGAATGTAAAAGGGTTTGTCGCCCATGGCTTTAAAATGTATTACTGTTGGAATAGACATTTTTACTGTACCCTTGTCACAAAGGATTTTTGAGCCAATAACCCAGGGAAGCTGGTTGCTGCAAAATCAAACCATCTTTAAGATGACATTGTAGTAGTTCAGCTTTTACACACTTTTCACATAAGATGCTAGTTGTAACAGTTGAATTTCTTATTAGATGAACTTTAAGGTCTTGGTGCTACCTCATTTTTACAGAATTTTGTTTGGTAGCAAGAACCCAAGGACAGACTGTCTGAGCCTCCAAGGTCTGGAATGGCCTGCTGCCAGAAGTGGTTCAAGCACCTACTTTGAATGCCTTCAAGAGAAACCTGGTTGTTTTTCTTGTTGGGATCCTAAGACTCCAGCTGACTTCCTGCCCCTGGGTCAGGGGGCTGGACTCAATGAACTTCTGTGGTCCCTTCCAGCCCTAATGTCTCTGAAATCTATGAAATATACCAGGTTGGGTATAATTTTTATTCCTCTCCTTGATGAGGACTATAATTATGGGAATGGCAGCTTTATGTAGTCTTGGGAGTTAAGGCCATCAGTTTTGGTTCTTTTCATGGTCCTGTGTGTTCTTCAAAATTCCACAGTGCAAATCTTGATAGATAATATATTTATAATCTACTGCAAACGGATGTACCCAATCATTGCCTTTCCAACTAAAGGCTGTCACGCTCTAGATGCAATGCCACCAAAACAGGATGGAGGCCAAGCCATTCTAATGGCTTGATGTGTGATTCCCACAGCTGCTTCAGAAATAGTTAAACCATACAGGTTTTTCTCCAGACCTTTTAAATTCCATCCCAGTCTTCTTTCCTTGCCTCTGAAAGCATGGAAGAAGATTATGTTAGATTAGGTAAAATTATGCCCATTGCAGGTTCAGTTCATTTTATTCTGTACAATGAAGGAATATACAAGAAAGACTTCTAAATGAAAAATACAGCATGAATTTCTAGCCTTGTTTGTTTTTCCACCTCTCCATTAAAAGTGACCTTTCTTACAGCTATATTATCCACTAGGCAGGTACAGGGACTGGAAAGTCTTAAATGAGCTCCTCTATGTGCTGTAGTCCACCATGGCAAAGTTCCCTTAATCCACACCCAAAACTTGTTGAGGTTTCAGAATTTCACATTTTAAAAGTTATCCAGTTTACTGATGTTTTCCCCAAACTTCATTTCAGTTCTCAAGAGACTGCCTTTTGCTCCTTGATAGGTAGAAAAACCTTAGGGTTTCATTTGCAGAAAACAAAACACTTCAGATGATCCCCTAGATTATCACCTTTAGAAAAAATGAAAGGCAGTATGTGCAAAGGCTCTTATAGCAGATTTCTGGTTGTATCCATCTGTATCATAACCTCTGTAACACCTCAGGCTGCTTGTTGATATTTACAGGCTATTTGACAAGAGCCCACACAGGCTTTAGTGGCCTCCCTTGGAAATTCTTCTGTTGTTGATTATAAGTAGGGAAACAGAGTAGGACTTTATTCATGTTTTTGCAGTCAGATTTATAATAAGGTTCTTAGGATCCAGCTCCTTAGTATTCTGCTGAGTATACTGGAGTATCTGCGTGGGCAAGCACTTAAAAATTACTCAGTGGTTCAGTAATTTGAATTCCTTGAGATGTGCTTTACGTGCGAGCCTTCTGCTACCTGCCTGCCTTCTTTATTTGGATTAATATGTAGTTTTTATTTGAATCCATGGTAGAGAAGAAACTAGAACAGCACTACTCTATATACCTTTCATTTAGTGTATGAGCATATCTCGGGTGAATCCACTGGTGAAACAGCAAGCTCTCTTTTCTAAAGCACATGAAGTACGTGTTACCCATAGCAAAACAGGTACTGGGACAACCCATCTCACAGAACTGGTTACTGAACTGGTGAGTAATTTTCTTTCCAAAATGTTGTCAGGAAGGATCCTGTAACCCTACCCTTCATCTCTGAGCCATCAGCTACCATGATCTTTGAATTGGAGGAGAACTTGGGAAGGGTTATAACTGCTTTATCCTTTCTCTCCTTGCATAGGATGAGAAGTAGGATGCATGGCACACACACATCTCTTAGCACTACTGCTCAAAATATTTTGGTCTCACATACTTGAAACACAAGTACACTTACAGTAGGATGCACATGGTTAACACTGGAATACTACTGTGCTTGTAGGCTGTTTGCCTTTCATGTTTGTTTAGATGGTAAGTTGTTTTGGAACAGGGACTGTCTGGTGCTCAATTTGTGCATAGCTTACCATCGAAGAGGAACAGGTATGCCCAGGCATAGATGCTCTCCTTCATACAAATGTGTAGGTCTTGGTACCTGATTATTTGAAACTGTTATAGGTAGATAAAGTGGTCTCAAGTATTTTTTAAAAAGGTCTTAGGTACAGATGTAGAGTTTAGTTATTTGTTTGCCTATGTTATATATGCGTATACTTTCAAATATTTGTTTTCTTTTAAAATTAGTCCTATTGGAACCCCAGGAAATTCAGAATTTCATCAATGAATATTTGTTTTAATGTCCCTTTAGGTAGGTGTGTTCAACTGTAACACCAGTATAGTGTTTTTGTGCCTGGAATTATCATACTTTTTAATTTGGGATGTCTCTAGTCTCTAGATCCATTCACACTTTTTGCTTTCTATCTTGACAGGTGCGCAAACAAGGTTTACATTTGAGCTTCCAAATCACAGATTACGCTTCACTTCAAAAGTTTCTGCCACGGATATGTCTACCATTCCTCCTTCAGCAAGCCTTAACCTTCCTCCTGTCACTATGTCAGGCAAATATGTCATGGAAGAACATGACACCTATTCAGATCACATATGGAGCATAGATGAGCTACCTACTAAGCAGGGCTACTATCTACAAGGGAACTATTTACGCTGTGTGGCTGAGGTAGGCATCCAAGTGGCCAGTTTTTATAATTTGCCCAGTTAAGAAATGTGATGTTATTTATATATACAGGTTTGGTATACTCATTTTTTAATGCCACCTAAAATGTAGTGCTTGATTTAAGTTGAACCAAATATGTCATCATTCTTTGTTGCATATGGTATTAGTTAAAGATCAGTTGACATCTCATGGTAAACCATAGAGGTAATTTCATCTTGTAGCCTTACTGGACGTTATATTGTGTATATAGATAGACTAGAAAGGGAAGATCTGGTATAGCATAAACATTTTGGAAACATTGCTTGTACCAGTCAAAGGCTGTAAAGAGAGCTGGGAATCTCCTTTTCTTGAGGGGGTATAAAGCTTCTTATCTCTAACCCTGCAGTCAGGTTTGAGATTTCTGATGTCCCTCACAGTCTACTGCTGGATTTTTCTTTCCGCTATTAGACAGACCTTCCTAGAGAACCTTGTTGTGATTGCGTTCTAAACTGTTATAAAGGGTTTTTTTAAATTGGTAACACATTACTTTAAGGGAAACCAGTACAAGTTTCCCTCACTTTATGCAGGTTCTGTATGTGTGAACTCACTCTTATGCGATGGCCCTTTTTATACCAAAAATGTGTTATATATGAGCAAATTCACTATTATGCAATTGTGGTGGAAGCCCACAGTCAGGTGCTTTGTGCCGTGCACTGTGGGAGTTGATATAGCCTCCTGTGTGGATCCGTGCTCCTCGCTTGTCTGCAACATGTGCTTCTGTAGTTGTCATCCCAGTCCCCTGTGCTTGTGTGTAGTGTCTGCTGTTGGTGAGTACCAAAACTGTCTTGTAAAAGTGGTAGAAATGGGTCTGGGGGTCAGTGTAGTTGAGGTCTTGGAAGGTATCCTTATGTGTTACATTGTAAAGTGGGTTCCCTTTACGTGAATTTGAGTTATGCACTGTTTTCCAGGAATGCACGTACAGCATAAAGCGAGGGAAATGTGTATTCAGAAATATTTGTTTTTAATACTTTTTTACCAAGCTTGGAAAAAAACAAAAAAGTTTGAAGAACATAAAGCAAAGCATCTGTTCTTACGGAATATAATTAGAGATCAAAGTTAATTAAGCTTACTAGATGCTGCGTGCACCAATCATGGTTTTACTTCTGTAGTTCCCAGGTGGTTAGGTAATGGTCTTTTTAGAGTCAATAAACCTGACCTTTTCTGTTAGTTATTTATTTTCTGGTATTAAAGCAGTTCACCCATTTTGCTTGTGCCTCAGCTAAGCCTGTGTACAGTTGGTTAAATTATGCTTAATATTTTCATGCTACGAACAACTGAATCTTCTTTAGACATTTGATATAAACTATTTGAAACTCACACTTTGTGTTCCTAAGATAATAGTCCAAATAATGCACTGTTTCCCATATATATTGCTGGGACCTTCTTACTTCATGGTTTTGTATATTTTTGGAAGCTGTGAAATTTGAGATTGTCCACAAAATCAGCGAAATCAAGAAAAAAAACCCCCAACCCAGTGAGAGCCAGCAGTCCTCACTGCTGGGAGGGGAAGGTGCTGGCTGGTGGGGTGGCATGAAGGGAAGATGGTGGCTATCCCCTAGTCCTCCTCCCCCCACCCAGGGCCTTTTCTGCCAAGGGGCAGAGTGGCACAAAGGGCAGCCAGCTATCAACATGGCAATTGTCCCATCATCCTGCCTCCCTGTCAGGGCCTCTCCACCAATCAGTGCTGAGGGGCTGCCACAAAATGCCTGGGAAATTGGCTCTGCATGCTCCAAGCGGGCCATGAAAAACCCTTTGTTTCACCACAATTCAAGTAGGTCCATATTTATTGGCACTTACCACCACCACCACCAAAAAAAGAGACGTATTTACATACAGAAAAGTTGCAATTTAAAAAGTTGAGTTTCTTGAATTGTAACTATTATTGTTATTCTGGGGAAAAAAAAGTAAAGAATGTTGCACTTACAAATAGATATGCTAGTTATGTTTTAAAAACCCTCTACAATCTTATTTTCTGACAGGTTGGTTCCTTTGAACACAATCTCACAACTGACCTTCTAAATCACTTAGTATTTGTACAGAAAGTGTTCATGAAGGAAGTTAATGAAGTCATACAGAAGGTTTCAGGTAAGGTAAAAGTACCTGAGGGTTTGCCTAAAAATTAAGCCTTTTCTTGATGGTTAGGTAACTTGTGCATACGGTACCAAATATACCCTCCAGCTGTACCATGTATGAGGTAATTGGGTCACAAAAAAGACCTTGTATTAGATGGTACAGAAGCGTTGGTGACATTTTGAGTGCCATCTTTAGAAGCAGAAGAGGGGTTAGGGTGCTCCGGGGATTTGGATCGTAACAGTTCTGGTACAGGCCTGATGGATGTCGCTGGCCAGATGGCTTCCTTCTCTTGCTTGTAAAACAGGGCTAATAATATTGGCTGCTTTTGAAGAGTATATTGAACTTTTCTTGTGAAAAGTGTCATAGAAGTGCCTAGTATTATTGTTTTGGGGTTTTTGGTTGCAGCTGTGTTTGTTTAGGTTCATAGGCAGGCAAGGTTTTTTTGGTAGATGCAATATCTTTTTTTAGACCAACTGAGTAGTTGGAAAAACGTTCTTGGCAAGCTTTCGGGCATAGTCGTCCTTTGTCAGGCATAGCGAGCCTCTGCAGGTCTGAGACTCCAAGGAATGAGAGAAGCTAAAAATGTGACAGGATGTCAGTGAGAATGGAAATAGGTAAAAATTAGGAAAACAAATGTAAAGCAGGGAAGGGATGCGGGTGGGGGGAAGCCAAAGATGAGTAAGGGAGATTCTGTAGTGGTAATTGAAAGTAGAAAAGAGGCTGTCTATGAAAAAGGAAATATCTTACTTTTACCTATTTATGTTCTCACTGACATCCTGTCATACTTCTAGCTTCTCTCATTCCCCAGAGAGACTTCCTATGCCTGAAGAAGGGTGATTGCACCCGAAAGCTTGCCAAGAATTTTTTTTCAACTACTCAGTTGGTCTAAAAAAAGATATCACATCTACCCAAAGAACCTTGCCTGCCTAGTAATATTGTCATAATTCTTGATATCAAGACTTTTTTTTATTTTATTTTCTCCTGGGTTGCTGGATCTTTTGTGCTCTTTCAGTCACAGTCGAGAGAGATGTGCCAGGGTGTTTCCTATTCTGTGAATTATTTGGTGGTCACTTGGCAGTAAACAACATTAGCATCTGTCTCTCTGGGCTTTTTCCCTATCCTCCTTGATTAGTTTGCCTCTTTATAGAAGTTTACAAAAGAAAAATAGTTTTCTCCTCAGAAAGGTGATTGAGTATTGCTGCAAACCAGTGCAGACTGTATTTGGTCAGGGTAGACTGGAAAAAAACTTGTCCCTGTTTTGTTGTAGTAGAGGGGTTGACAACAATAGTTTTAGCACGCTTTTTGTTCTCCTTGCAAAAATGTGTTTGTTAAACTGCTTTTTTAAGTTACAAAATCACATTAAAAACACTTCCTCAACTGGTGTAAACTGGTTCCACTAACAATCTTTACCCAGTTGAGTTTACATCAGTTGAAGATCTCATCTATCGTTGAAAATAAAAAACAGAAGCAAAAGGTGAATGCAGCTATACCATGTCACTGATCATCTTAGTGGCATTTCAGTTTGCTGTAGACAGTTTGGCCCAAAAGCTGCAGGAAATTATATTATGCTTCAATTCTTGCACTGATATGAATGAATGAGAACTGAGCATCTGTTCTGCTAAGCATCGGTGTATGTTAGTTGGATTAATATTGGTTATAAGTAGCTATAGGTAGTAATAGTTATAGATAGTAAGTCTTTTTAGGACATTACAAAATTTTTAAAAAGCTTGTGTAAATTGAAGCAAATGATATTAACTCCAATAATACCTGTACAATGAGTTAAGAGGTGATGTGAATTAAAAGATTACAAAAAAAACCCCACAACAAAATGGTATAATTTATGGCTAAAATGATAGTGAGTGAAAAAAACTAAGAAATGAGAATTGCACCAGAAACAGGAAAAGGGAGAAATAAATAAATAAAATATATAATCCCTTTGTGAAAAATTGGAGTCAAGACAAAGCCAAAATAAAATAATCAGGAGAATAAGAAATACTAACCTCCATAAATAGGTGTGTAGAGGAGGATGTGAGAGAAAATACTGTAACAAAATGAGAAACAAAAAAGAAAAAAGTCCAAAGTAATTAAGAGCTGGTTTTATTTGCCTTGTTTAGTTTAGTTCAGCTTTTTATTTTAAAAAAGCCTGAAGAAAGTATGGAAATATACTCTTATGCCAAAAACAGACATTTAAAAGTTGGAGAGACCACAAACAAAGAATAAATAGAAAAAGGTAACCAAATACCTGACAGCTAAATATATATAAATCTACAGGTCCGGATGAGATGAACTCAGGAGACTTAAAAGATCTAGTGGAGGAAATCTCTGAATCTCTGAAAAGCAATAAATCATACGAGTCAGGAGAGGTTCCAGATGACAGGAAAAATGTGGTACCAATATTTAAGAAGGGTAGGAAAGAAGAAGCAAAATTTATCAGCCTGATGTTTAATCCAGGCAACCGTTCATAATGTGTAGTAGTATAAGAATACTTGGAAAAAAAAGAGCTTAAATATTTGTCATTATTCTATTAAAATTTCATAGAGAAGCTTAGAAAATTAAATTGAAAAAGACTTAAGTCCATTTGCAACATTTCTCTCACTAGAGTTGAATCTCCTCTCACTTCAGCTATACAGTCCATTACAAAGTTGCTTGTTCACTTTTTTTAGACTGTAGAAATAGCCACTGTTTTTTGGTATTTATAACTACTAATGTTTGTCTGTATTGTGGCAAATCTGCAAACACATGTGCATGGAATGGGGCCACATTGTGCTAGACACTGAACACAAAGGAGTGCCCTGCCATCAAACGAATTTAAGCAAATAATTTGACTGTTACCTTGAGTGTCCTATATTAACATGATTGCAGCATCTATCATGTCCTTTCAGTATTTTCAAAGGTGTAATTTCAGTGTCACATATTAACTTGCAAAGAAATTGGAAGAATAAAATAGTAGGAATTAGAAACTTCTTGATGAACCCAGAATAATTAACTAAGAATCACATCTCCAACTTTCAAAACTAATCATCTGAACACTTCAGATGTCCATTTTGAGACTCTTGTTACTTTCAATAAGTATCTAGGGCAGGGCTGCTCAGCCTCTGGCCTCCAGGCCAAATGCAGAAGGACATCTGGCTTGTGGAGTTCTCCATGGGTCAGAAAATTTGGTGGTGTGGGAGCAGTGGCAAGTAATACTGCCATTCCTCCCCCACTGCCAAATTCCCAAGCCCTGTGTGGCTGGATTGGACCCAGGTCACACCCTATCTCACCCCCTGCACAGCCAGACTGGATTTGGGCCATGCTTCTTCCCCATGTAGTCCAATTACACACACAGACACACATGGACATGGACAGGCCATACCTCACTGATCCAAGTGCCAGATCCAGCCTTTTGGCTGGCTCTAACCCATGGATAGACTGAGTAGCATCCATCTTGCCCAAGGGGGGAGAAAAAGATGGGCACCACTGATCTAGGGAAAAGTACTGATTTAATGAACCAGTTTGCCAAAGTCCCAAAATTGGAAAGAGAGGAAGTATTCAATACAGTAGGGCCAAATGAAGGGAGTTTCATTTAGTAAGAAAAGTTTGGCTGCTAACAAATGCAGAACCTTGCATGTAGTGAAAGAGAAATACTGCTCATCATAGAATGGGGGTGGGAAACCTCATACAAGGCAAAGGAGATGCCTGCCACTTAGAGACTTGGGGGAGGGTGGGCTAAACAAGTGATATGTTCATCTGTGGTAGCAGGTTACTATGTATACAACTCATTTCTATAACAAGCTGAGGAGACATGCAAATTAGTTCTTATTCTCTTCAATTTTTCTTATTTATGTTGATTATAGCTTTTTACTTCAGAACATACTTTTCTGTGAAAGCAGGCTAACTTGAGAGATTAGCACAAGACAGACTTTATTTCTGTGTTATGCAAAAAAATGTTGTATCTGTTAAAACTTTGAAAATACAGTTATTTAATATGTACAGGAGGGGAGCAGCCAATTCCTCTTTGGAATGAACATGATGGCACAACGGATGGAGAGAAACCAAAAATTCTCCTGTACTCTTTGAGCCTACAATTTAAGGTAATTTTATTACTAAAAAACTACTCAAGTTGATAATGGTTCCATATTTTTTTAATTACAATTAACATGGCAGTATGGTAGAACCTAAGATAACAGAATTTTTCCAGAGTGGTCACAAGTGAAGAGTTGGGTAACCTTGTTCTGCAGCTTTAAGTTCTCCTATAATTATCATTCATATGGTCTAATATCAGGCAAGTAGAGGATTTTCTGTTAATTTATTAAGGAAAGACTAGGAAGAAATCTGTCTGATACTTATGATCCTTTTAAAAGTCCAAATAATAAACCACAGTGGAAAAATTATTATTGCTTTTCCTTTTGTTTTTCTTCCTTTTCCCATCACTCCCTCATAATATTTTTTGAAGCAGATTCAGAATAACTTTATTTCGTCATTGTTTGCCAGGGAATTCAAGTGACAGCCACAACTCCATCGATGAGGGCTGTGAGATTTGAAACTGGATTGATAGAACTTGAGCTGTCCAACCGACTACAAACCAAAGCAATGCCAGGAAGTACCAGCTATCTGAAACTGTTTGGTAAATGCCAAGTGGATTTAAACCTGGCATTAGGACAAATCGTTAAACATCAGGTTAGTTTATAGCAGCTTTACATAAGTAAGTTTAGCCTAGCAGTGATATTATTTGTTGTAATGAAGGCCAAGTATTTTTTTTTATTACGAAACAAAACCAAAACAAGTATTCTAATCTTATTTTGCTGGACAATCAAAATCACTTGACGTTTATCAACAGAGTAGGTTCAGCACCTATTTTTACGTAGAAGTTAATTGACTTTTTCATCAAAAATATCTCATTTAAAATTAGTATTAAAATTGGCTTTTAAGACAAAGGAGTAACATCTACTGTGAAGTGCTAGATCTAAACTTTGACCTAGTTTTATTTGTTTTAATTTGGTAATTGCATGTCCTGGATTTTTAAAATCAATTTGTCACCTTGAAGTACCTTTTAATTGTATGAGTCTTGCAGTAGTTTGGATAATCAACACATACCTGTTAAATTTGACTGTACTCTCATCGAGGATCTGCATATAATTATGTTGTTTAACATTCTTTGAATAACCCAGGAGAACAAAGTTTAGGTTGGTGTTTAGGAGGGAATTACACTATCTTTTAAAGAATATTGGATGGTATGGAGAGGAAAAAAAGGGGCAGACTGTCTTCTTTGTTTGGCATCAGAGTTCATATTACATTTATTATGTCTGTTAAGTTTGTCAATATTTAACTGTATTTTTGTTAATGTTTTAAGGTGTATGAAGAAGCTGGTTCTGACTTCCATCAAGTTGCTTACTTTAAGACAAGAATAGGATTAAGAAATGCTCTCCGAGAGGAAATCAGTGGTTCATCAGATAGGGAGGCAGTGCTTATTACTTTGAACAGGCCAATTGTTTTTGCCCAGCCTGTGGCCTTTGACAGAGGTACTGCTGGGTTTTGTGTTTCTATTTCTATTTTAGAGAGAGAGGGAGGGAGAGAGAGAATTACTGCAAATCTATTTTGCTGCTCAATTAAACTTGTTTCCTCTTTCTGAAAGTAAGATGCCTAATTTATTTGTAACTTGAGAGACACTAAAACAGTAAGTATAACAGGTTACTTTTCAAAATGTGGGTGGGAATTTCACTGTATGTTAGCAGGTTAATAGTATTAAGAGCAAAAAACCAAACCAACACAAACCAAACCACAACAAGAACCCTATTGCTGGGTTGACTACTTTTCAAGTAGGTTTGAGGAAATTGGGAATATGACCATTTAACTACATGAGAGTTTTAACTTAGATTATAAATGGTAGGGACAAGACTTTGTTCCGTTTCTTGCAGAATAAACATAATGTATACTTTCAGGAAAGACTATATTTTCTTGCATATAATCTGCACCTTTCCTCCCTCCCCCCAAAACCAACTGGGGAAGATTGGGATGTGCATTATATGCGAGTAAAAGCATTCCCCATGCATCTGGAAGTTTGATGGCCAGGAGTGGGAGGGGACACAGAGCAGTAGCAGCATTAATTTCTGTGGCTCTGAGAGCCATGACAAGTAATGCTGGCACTGTTTCCTCCCCACCAACCCACCACTGCCATCTGCTGGATTGGGCTGGTATATGGGGTTGGTCCATAGCCAGAGCACTGGGTCCGACCTAGCATATGGCCTCAGACACGGCATACTGGGACTGGCCCTGCATGCTGGCTCTGGAGCCTTGTGCTGGGTCAAACCTGGTGCATCAGGTATGAGACCATACACTGGCTTGGGGGTCATGCACTGAGTCAGACCCACCACGTGGCTTCAAAGCCAATTCAGGGTATTGGATTTGGTGTGTAGCCCCAGCACTCGTGGACAGGATTAGGCTCCACTGTCTGTGTGATGGATCAGGCTGTCTGCATGATCTGAGCATTGGTGTACCAGATTGGGCCCCAGTGTCAGTGTCCAGGATTGGGCTTGTTGCACAGCCCGATCAGTGGCAGGCTGGATCAGGCCCCAGTGCCAGCACACAGGAGCAGGCCTTGCTCTGTGGTCTCAGTGCTGACGTGCCAGTGTTCAGGGTCAGGGTCATGCATAGCCCCCAGCCCCAGAGCATGATCCCCAGCTCCAAAACCCCAGACCTCAGTTACTTAGGTAAGGTTTTGGGGGGGGGGGGGGGGTTCTATCTTTCCTGAGGCGTTTCAAAAATAGTGTGTGTGTTTATATTTGGGAATGTGTTCAATGTGAGAAAAGATGGTAAATTTATGGGAATAGCTGTGAATGCATACATGTACATTTATGTATATAAATGTACATCCACAATATTTAATATACATAGGTAAAGCAAAAAACAAAAAAACAAAACTTCAGCAAATTGAAACTAACAACATTGTTGAACCATTTTATTTCCTTTCCCAAAGCTGTGCTGTTTTGGCTGAATTACAAGGCTGCCTATGACAACTGGAATGAACAAAGACTGGCTTTGCATAAGGATATTCATATGGCTACAAAAGAAGTGGTAGATATGTTACCTGGAATCCAGCAAACATCTGCTCAAGCTTTTGGGACTCTCTTCCTTCAGCTAACTGTGAACGATTTGGGAATTTGTCTTCCCATCACAAACGCACCACAGGTATTAATTTTACCTGTTTTGTATCAAGGCTTTCAATAGAGAGTCTTGCCATGAGTTATAAATAGATGAGAATCAAGTATTAAGTAAACAATTTACATAGAAAGCTGGCTAAAGTGTAAAGTGTGATATGATAGCAAATTATTTCAAGTTCTTCTGAAAGGAGGTGATAGGAGTGGTTTGCAAGCTGTGGCTCAGGTTTGGGCTTTCCATCTTCCTCATCAAGGAAGGTATCAGCTGCTCCTAAGACTGTACCTCCATAGCCAAGGTAGATTGCTTTACAAAGTGGAAAAAAAATTTTTTGCATGCCTCCCTTGTATTTCTTGACCTGCATTTGTCATGTTCCTCAAAGGTCATTCTTGCTCTTGCGTTCTCTCTCTATATCTATATAGATATATGTGTATGTGTATATGTATATGTGTACGTGTGTGTATGTATATGTGTTTCTCATAGCCTAGGAGTCCCCTGACTCCATGGGACTTCCAAGTGCATTTCTCTTCTGAGTCCATGGTGATAACATGAGTTTCATGAGACATACCTCCTACTAGCTATAACATGCAGCTCAGATGGTAGGGGAAATTCAGGCAGTCCTGGCCAGTATACTTTACACAGAGTTCTATAAAGAGAATATAACTTGTAAGCTTCAACTTATATTCAGGAATGTTTTGGTATTTCATATTCACTTATTAGCTTCCATTTAGAAAACTCGGATCTACGTCCTGAAGGCAATGGTGGTGATTATCATTATATTTTGAATAGGACAAAACCTCTCGGAATGTGTGTAGAACTTTTTAATGATCAGGCCATATCTTGGGACTAACTATTTTACTGTAGTGTCATCAAGGCTTATAAGAGAATTTTGGGGGCCTGGTTCCTCTTGGTAGGAGGAGGCCCCTACCTCTCATTTTGGAAATAGTGACTAGAGGAATTCTACTTAAATTCTAAGTAGAATTCATAAGTTTGGAAATAAATTTATCGAGATGATATTTTTCTGCTTTATATGTACACATGCTACTTGCAATTATTATCTTACTCGTTATATCTTAATGTGAATTAAAAATAAAATTTGGGGGGGATCCCAGGTTTGGGGGCCTGGTACAACTGTGTCTCTCTCCCCTCGTCTCTCCCATAAGCCTTGAGTATCTGCTTTCAAGCCTATGCATATTTCAGCATCAGGGTTAACTATTTCATAGTGATGATTTTAATAGTGGATAGGAAATAATAAATTAATAGTTAATAGTTGCTGACAACTGTATAGGCTGCATTGACTGAAAGGGACAGGGTCCAGGATGTTGTGTGCATGGACTTGACACTTTTGAAACTTTCTATATTACACTCTCTATATTACTAGCAAAATAGAGAAAAATGTAAGAAAGGTATGAACCTGTTAACTGAAAAATCCTGTAGAGAACCATTTTGAGTCTGCAGTTACCAGTAAATTACTTTTTCTGTACAATTCATTTATTTCTTTTTTCTTTTCTTTTCTTTTTTACAGTCTAACCACACTGCAGATCTCGACACTGGGTCTGCTCTAGTCCTGACCATTGAAAGCACATTAATCACCGCCTGCTCTTCAGAGTCTCTCGTTAGCAAAGGGCATTTTAAAAACTTCTGTATCCGTTTTGCTGATGGCTTTGAGACAAGTTGGGATGACTGGAAACCAGAAATAAGAGGGGATCTAGTCATGAATGCTTGTAAGTGTTTCTAATTTTGTCTTGGGCACTAGAGGCAGGGGAGCATATATAGTCCTCTCTAATCTTTCCGAGGCTTTGGAGAACTATTGAAGATTCACAAAGAGACTGTGAAAGAAATGATTGCATTTTGAAACTCAAATACAGCATTATGTGGATTCCCTTTCTATACCTGATAGACTTTTAGTACCCTTAAAACTTTAAACTTCAGACTTCCTTTTTCCAAGAATAGCCTGTCAGTATACAGAATATAGTATTTTCTCTTCAGTACCCCCTCTCTTGACCAGATCAGGAGAGTTTATTTTATTGTTTTATGATTTGTCATCGTCACCATAACAATCAGATCAGTGTTCTATTGAAAGTTTAAAATGACTCAGTGCATTAAAAGACTTAAATATATTTATTAAATAATATTTGTAACAAGTTGCTTTCTTAAAACGTTCCAATTTTGCAGTTAAATATGTCTTTTTATTGGTAGTCTAAGGAAAATTTCTTAGTGCATATTCTTTGAATATCAATCTGTTTCAGTTTACAAAATTATCAAGAAAATGTCTGACAGGTAGAATTAAAATCACTCTCTAATTTGTTATGATGGCAGTGTATATGCATTCATGCACATGTTTTTTTAATGTGCGTTTAAAAGAGTGCATGCACTCAATTGTAGGACAAATGGATCAGTAGAATTTTGCAAATCTGATAAGAAACATCTGTCTAGCCAGTGCATATTTTACTTTGTATATAGGTGTTGTGCCGGATGGTACCTATGAAGTATGTTCTAGAACAACAGGACAAGCTGCAGCAGGTAAAGTACTTATTTACATTCCATTTTTATGGGAATAAAATATTTGTGAGACTTTGGATAGCTTTGTTTTAATTACTGTAATTGTGTTTTTTGGGTTGCGTTTTGTTTTTAATTGCCTCTTTGGGTTGGAGTTGTTTCTATTTTTCAAGTTATTATTGGCCATGAGTATCTTTCTCAATCTGCTGTAGCCTAGTCTTTAGATTTTAGCTACAAGAAGTTAGTAAAGGATTGTAAGAAACCATCATTGGTACCTGCATCACAAGTGTAAAGTGCTTGCAAATACAACTTTTAAAGATGCTTTTTTCAGCTGGCTTTAACTATGGCACTGGAATTTTTCCAGAATGGTTTTCTGAAGGAACATATCAATTCCATCCAAACTTCTGACGCTTGCCTATGTGCCAGGTTTCCCCATCAGCTTTGGGCTAGTTTAGGGAGCAGACATAGTCTCACTAACCGGGCTGGCTTTCCTTGCAGCTTGAGTTGGTCCACTTCACAGCTGACCAGCAGTACAACCAACCAGTTCCTTTGAAACCCCAGGCAGCCAGCTGGCTGCCTCTTCAGACTTGTCTGCTGTCTGGTAGGGCTATGCGAAGCTTTGGTCGCTGATTTGATTTGGTGGAGATTCGGACCGATTCGGCAGCCAAATCTCCCAATCTGAATAGAATCAGGAAACGTTTTAATCTCTCTGAAATTAATCGGAACCCTCTGAATAAATTTGGAGAGATTTGATGATTCAGAGATAGCTTTTAAATGTTTTCTCTACATACCTCAAGGTACCAGGCGGCTCATGAACGCTGAGATGGTGGGGCAGATGGAGCATCCCATGGGAGTGCAGGGTGGGGGTCCCAACACACTTGGCGGCAGACCTGAAAGTGGACCAGAAGCTCTTACGGGTCCACTGCAGAGCACGTGGGGGACCCTCCACCCTCACCCCCAGCTCGGCAACTGGTGCTTTCTGGGTCTGGGGGGGGGCACCTGGGGTCCCCCTGCAGCTGATTGCCAAGCCAATGGGGTGGGGGGGGGGTTCCCCCGCATGCTCCGCAGTGGACCTGGAAGTGGACCGGAAGTACTTCCGGGTCCACCGCCAAGCACGTGAGGAGCCCCACCACGCTCCTGTGGGACGCTTCATCTGCCCCACCATCTCAGCATTCACGAGCCGCACCTGGTACCTCAAGGTATGTCGAAAAGAACATTTAAAGCTGTGTCTATGACTGAATTGATGATTCTCCGAATCAGCATCGAATCTTCAGATTTGGATTCAGTCGAATGGAATTGGGACAGTGATCCAAATCAACAAATTAAATTACCGTCCCCCGAATCAGGCCAAATCCAAATCAAATATGGCCTGCTTTGCACACCCCTACTGTCTTGAAATGTGGCTGGCCATTTCCCTGTGACTTTGGGTGGCTGTTTTCTGAGATGCCCAGTTCCCTAGGCCTCCTGAACACCTGAGTGAAAGAAACTAGGGAGCCAAGCTGCTGGCAAACTGAAAATTTTTCTTGATTCTTGGAATTTTTCTTCTATGGGAAAGGTAGAAGAAAAGAAGTTAAGTCGGTCTGCCATACTTCAGTACTACAAACAGATACTGGATTTCAGAAACAACGGTGAATTTCTGATGAACGGTACCCATTACTGCTTCTTTAAATGCTAAGCACAAATGGGCTTGTCAGCTCTGATGGACAATATAAAATATTTGCCACTGTGTTAGTGGTGCTGTTGCTCTAGGAACCTCTAGCTCTCCTGCCCAGGGTCCTACCTGAATTGTGCTATACATCATCAGCTCTTCATGTTGTTCATGCCATGAATAAGCATGTGGACAGAAGAGGAAGAAGTACCAAGTAGGCTATGAGAAAGGAAGGGGAGTAACAAAATGATAAAGGAAGGAATAAAAAAGAAGGTAGGGATAGAGGAAAATAGACAAATAGAAGGAAGGATTATACATAGTGGCATTGGGGAATAGACAAGGTGGGGAATGTTTGTAGGAGCAAGAGAGATTAAGAAAGGGAAAAAAGCCCAAAATAAGATATATTGATGTTATTGAAGAAAACATGATTTTTTTTTAGAGTATAGAACATTTTACAAAAATCATTTAAAATGTGAAATAATGTTTTTATAATTTTAATGCCTTATGGTGATATGTAGCTATAGATCCACCATGGTGAATCTAGGGTATGTATTTGTGGTAATAACTGAGATTTATAGTTGTATAAGTATGGATCAAAACTGTAGCCTAGGTTCTCCATTCTGATTTTGTTTCCCCCCCACTCTGCTTCCATAGCCTAACAGGGGCAGTGCAGAGTTCTGCTCACTTATGAAAAGCCCACTATTTGCTTTGCCTTGTTGGGAGCCATGCAGGCATCTAGAAGCTTCCTGGCCTTTCAAGCTATACAGCATATGAGAGAACCTTTGAAAATCAGAAGTTTGGCTATGGTCTTTTAAAATAGTTATTCTCTTGCTTTGGCTGCTTAATTCAGAAGATGTCTTTTTGTGTCTCAGAGGAGCTTGCAGGGGCTCTTTTGCCTTAGAATTATAACAGTCAACTGTAAGCCTTTCAGTAAAGTAATAGTTCATTCTCTCACCTCCATTGATTTTAAAAAAACAAAACAAAACTACCCAACCTCAGTAATAGACAGATGGTTGAGCATACCACATAAAAGATGCTTACAAACCAGAATCATTAGCTTTTTCTGGAAAAATCAAGGCCAAAGAAAAATCAGCGGTTTTATGCTGTAGGTACTTCCTCCTTAAAAAAAAAAAAAAAAAAGTTTCCCTTTATGAAGGATATAAAATTCTGACTTGCTAATAATTTCACCCATTTTCTAGGCACTATGAATGATGCAAAAGTACATACTTCAGGTACACCCTTTTAATTCCCCCCTAATGCATTATAATTTTTCAAAGTCAAATTTGCAGATGGTTCAGAATCCTTTACTCAGATGCCCATCCTTTGGATTTCACTGTTACTAGAATCCCTTTGTTGGTGTGGTGAACCTGGCAGAGAGAGAGAGAGAGAGAGAGAGAGAGAGAGAAATCTGGAGAAGAGATGACGGGGAAGGGGAGGGGATTTCATACCAGTGTTCAAATACTTGAAGGGTGATTATAGAGAGTAGGGAGATGGGCTTTTCCCTGTGACCACTGGGGACAGGACTAGGAACAATTGCCTCAAGCTACAGCAGAAGATATTTACGTTGGAAATTAGGAGGAATGTTTTGGTTATGAGAGTGGTCAAGCACTGGAACAGGATACCCAGAGAAACTGTGGAATCTCCATTCTTGGAAATTTTCAAGAGCAGGTTGGACAAACACTTGGTTGGGATGGTTTAGTTACAGATGATTTGCCTTGAGCAGGAGGCTGGACTTAGATGACCTTGTGAGGTCCCTTCCAGTTCGGCTTTCCTATGATCCCATTCAGTTTCTCATTTTCTTCTCATCCATTGGGAAAACTCCTTTATTTTGATTCATTTATTAGGTTTTTCTTATGTTTGTAATTATGTTTGTAATAATTAGAGAAACTTTAATATACATTTAATAAATGCTAATGATATTCAAACTATATTTCAAAGCTACAGAAGCAGATATGAAATCCAGTGTCAGAATGACTAAAGAGGGAAGTCAATCAGCTGAATTATTTTTCTATTTTGAAATAGAAAGCAGTAGTGCTGGAACCTGGACACTTAATGTGTTATGGAAGATGTGTGGTATTGATGTTCACATGGATCCCAACATTGGGAAAAGACTAAATGCTCTGGGTAACACCCTCACAACACTGACAGGAGAAGAAGATGTTGATGACATTGCTGATCTCAACTCTGTAAACATAGCTGACCTGTCAGATGAGGATGAGGTTGATACTATGTCTCCCACTATACATGCAGTAAGTGGATCAATCAAAATACAGTTCTAAATTAATTTAGCAGAATTAGGCAAACCAGTAAATGTGACAGAGATCCTATTGTTGGGTGATTTATATGGTGGAGGAAAAATATTAGATCTGTTTGCCTTGAACTTATGCATTCAAAGCAAGCAAAGCAAACAGTTCCTTACTGTAAATTGAGTCAAGTCAGCAGTATCAAAGGTGAATGTCTTAGGTTAGATTTATGATTCCATATTGAGAGCCTAATTTCTCAAGGTATTCATCACCCGCAGATCCTTCAGGCTTTTACTGTTAAACGCTGAAGTACTGATTTAAGTCTTTAACTTTAGGTACCCAGTCTTCAAAATTTTGGCTTTAGTTGCTGTCTTCTAGCAGGCTGGGAAGTCATTAACATTACAAGGAAATTAGGAAAAAATTATGTTAGTAAAAACACAGTTTTTCATGTTTTAGTCTCGTATTAAATATTTGAACAGTTCAGTTCCATTTTGCGAGTACCTGTTACCTGCTCTGGAGAGTACCCTAAACTGCTAACATGGATGTTTATTATTTAGAAAGCAGATGAAGGTTCATTATGTGGAGATGTACACAAGCTCACATTTGGGCAGCGGATTGTAAATCACCTGCTGGGTCTGAGCCCCAAACACCATCGTTATTCTGTTCCTGTAGAATATCTGTCGGGGTCAGCGATGTGTGACTCTTCCCAGTTTAGCAGTTCACATATGAAAGCGGGCAGGTCTTGCTCATGGGGACATGTATGTAGCTTTTAAAACACATCTTTAAGCAAATAATGGGACTTGGATCACTGGAAAACTTCAAATCAGCTGCCTTTTAAACTAAAAACTGATTCTTTGCATGCCATGCTTTGATTTTAAGGTGCAAAATTCATTGCATCTCTAGTTAAAAATAGAGTTCGTGTGGTTTGATTTGGAATCTAATGCAATAATACATTTGTTTTAAATAGGAAAATGTTGATCATCGCCGACAGGGAACATCTAGTAGCCAAGGTGGAGAGCAGAGAGGAAGAAAATTTGTAAAACGTTTGGTAGATATTAGGGAACTCAACGAACAAGCAAAAGTAATTGATGACTTAAAGTAAGTTGGATTTTTCTTGAAATATTTATTAAAAAAAAAAAGTCCTGCCTCAATGTGTTAAGAATAACAGACTGAATCTAGGTTTTTGCCTTTCTCTGCCTTTAGTTTCAGTGGAGGAAGGTTTCTGCATTGGCGATCAAGTGCATAAGTGCCCACTAAAATCCTCTGGATATTTTCCTCAATTTCAAGCAGCCCATAATCCCATTTTGTACTTGTGCATCACTGTATCAGCAGCTCCCATATTAAGACCAAGCCATATTTCTGTCACTATTTATTAGGGTTGTGCAAAACAGCTGTTTCGATTCGCTTTCGGATTTGGCCATTTCGGAGGACAGTGATTCGTTTCCGTATTTCAGATCGCTCTCCTATTTCATTTTCGTCGAATCTCCTCTGAATCTGTTTTGAATAGGCTGCAAGGGAAGCTTTGCACAGCCCTACCCAGCTGGGTGGGGCTTGGAGCCTCAGGCTGCAGGGCCCCAGTGGGAGCAGGACGGGGCTGTGGGTGGCTCGTCCGGGGGAGGGCCGCTGGCCTTCCATGCAGGCAAGGAGACCCCTGAGCGGATCTCTGATCACTGTCACTCTAGGTCATGGGACAGGGAAGCAGCGTAGAGTGGCGAGCAAGTCTGCTGGTCCTTGTCACGTGACTTGGCTGCACAGGGAGCAGAGATCTGTGCCGGGGTCTCCTCGCCACCGCTGCCTGCCCCATACAATCCCAGATCTCTGCTCCCTGTGGAGCCAGGTTGCACAGCAGGGACCAGCACTTCCCATGTCGCCAGGGCAGCATGAGGCAGGCAGTGGCAGCGAGGAGATGCCTGGCATGGATCTCTGCTCCCTGTGGAGCAGAATTGTGCAGCAGGGCAGCAGCATACAGCTGTTTCCCTAAAAGCCCAGTTCTGAAACTCCGAATTTTTCCGAAACATTTCTGAAACATTTCAGATACCTCGTTTCATTTCGGAGATGTTTCTGAGCCTTGCGTTTCAGTTCGGATTTGGTGTTTCAGGCACTGAAATAGCTCAAAACACCGCTGAAATTTTATACAACCCTATTATTTATATTACTTCTTTTATTAAATGTATGATTTTGACTTACTGCAGCTGCAAAGCAGTTTTATTTTAGTAAGATACTGCTCATTGCAGGAGGAAGAAACCCCTCTAAATCAACTATTTTATAGCTTTTTGATAATAATATAAAATGCAACTCATACACAGTAGCATAATTCAATAAAACAGGAAAAATATTTTAAAAATTATTTGAAAGTGTTTGAGGGAAGAATCAAGTATAACTTTCATATGACAACATTTGTTATGTTTAAGTCTAGAGCAGTATTTCTTAAAAGTGAGAGCACCTGTGACAATATGGACTCTGTTGTTAGTTAAGTAGCAAATAAAGGAGAATGGATGTTGTTTATTGCTTATACTTTTGTCCTGAGTGCTGGCAGCAGTCAGCTGTAAGCCAATTGTACACAAACTCTTTAAATGTTCACAGCTGATATGTGGCACTAAGTGCTGTGTCCCATGTGAATGTGATGATTTGGTTCATGTACTGTAGTTCTTCATGTACTGTAGCATCACAAAACCGTTTTTGTACTTGAGTGAGTTTTTTCTTTCTGAAATTTTTGTTATATTGAGAATCATTTAGACCTTTCTGCCATCTCCTCCTGGGAATAATCCCCTGCCCCTGCCCGTCACTATTTTTTAAGTGGTCTCCCCACTTACTGGGTTGGGTTTTTTAAGTACAGAAAAAGGGGTTTTTTTTGTTCTTTTTAGGAGCCATTTGCTTGTACGCCCCAGTAGTTGTTCTGTATCAGATCATCCTCTTCCATCTCTATGAACATCATAACATTGTTTGATATCTTGTTGCATTGTATTTTGCTCCAGTACTCTTAACCTGTTTGCTTAAATAAGATGAGTAGTAGACTGCTAAAAATGAACAGACCTTTTTAAAAAAATGACCGTATAAACAAATACTGTACTTGAACAGTTATATAGTAAAATGACAATGGACCCTCTGAGCCATAGGAAAAGTATGTCACTTTTTTCATGAGCTAGCTGTCACTAACTCATTAAAGAATTGTTTGAACAAATTTTAGAACTGTAATATTGGAAATTATAGAAGTGTTGTTGATAAAGAAAACAGTGAAAATACTGTGAAACTTCACTGGTTATCCATTTGGGAAAATTTACTAGCCTCACTTGTCTCCAGAAAACTAGGTGCAAGTGAAGGAACCATAAACCAAGAAATTCAGCGCTATCAGCAATTGGAGTCAGTAGCTGTGAATGATATCCGCCGTGATGTTCGTAAAAAACTACGCAGGTCCAGCATGAGGGTAAGTAATTGTAATACATTTTTTGTATTTGAAAATTTCTCCACCACCTGCTAAATAAAAATGGATAAATGACAGACAGAAGAATAAAGATAGAAAGAGGGATAGATACATCAAGTGATGTCCCATTTCTCTTCTGGGAGAAATTTTTTTTTCCTGTATCATTGGAGCTGGAAAACCAGAATTTTGGATGTACCATCTTTTAACTGTTAAATTACATGAGCAAACTTGGATATAACATTATTAGATTTATGGTAAAAACAATAGCATATTTCAGGATTTATAATCCATTTTCATGAATCAAAGATAGTCCCATAGTCCGGGTCCAGACATGCATAGACGTTTGGTTCCCCGGGGACAACTAGTGACAGCGCACCTTGTGCTGCCAGTAGTTATCCCCAGGGAACATCCATGCTACACGCACGCTGCCACACTGCAGGTTACCCCAGGTGGAGTAGGCCCCAGCAGCCTTACCTGGGGTTCTGGGGGTCTCTTGGGGCTGCAACAATGAGGAGTGCACGGAGTCTGGCCGGCAGCAAAGCGTGGCACTAGCTGGCCAGGCTCAGGCTTTGGGCAGCACATGCTGCTGGCCTGTGCACAGCTTCGCTTTTTCTTCCCTGCGCTTCTCCTATGAAGCACGGAGAACAACGGAACGTGCATGCAGTATGTGGCACCACAGATGTGTCTGCAGCACCACATACCACATGGCTGCACTCATTTGGACACGACCACAAAACCCTAAAACAACAACAAGAAGAAACAGCAAAGCAGAAATGATGTCAAAACCAAACAGTGCCACCACTGACTAATACCTGCAATGTTGTACGAAGCCCTGGTGTGAAACCTGGACAAATAACATTTCCAGTGTTCCTGAAGGGCTGTTCTGGACAAAGGTATTATGCTCCATTCTAAAGCAAGGACTTTTCTTGGGAATATTCTGGTGGCAGCTCATGCTCCTTTGCTGATTGCAGCTGCAGCAGTAGCACATGGAGAGAAGTTGTTTGGCAAAGAGGATCCTGAACTATTCAGAATATCCTGTTTTCCTGACAGCAATATGAAGCCAATGTAAAAGGTGGGCATATAGCTCAGCAACAAGTCAAAATGAAAGTAACAGCAAAAGCCTACAAAGGGATGTGTTGAGCTCCTATTTATCAAAGAATTTTTTTCTCCCAAAACTGTTATGTCAGGGTAAAATACTTTTTATTTTTGTAAATTATTTTCTACGTTGTCACATACATGTACAAGTTGCAGTATTTATTAGCCTTGACGTTTTATTTTGCTTTTGTTTAGGCTGCTTCCCTGAAGGACAAATGGGGTCTGGGCTACAAACCCAGCTATAACCGATCTAAGAGTATTTCAGCCTCAGGAAGACCGCCTCTAAAGAGAATGGACAGAGCAAGGTACAGTGGTTTTAGCAAATGACTACATTTGAGAGGATGAAATTTTGAACAGAATTAGAATAGGGTATATTTGTGATAAGGGTGGGTGTGCATGTGTGTGGCTGTGTGTCTTTAAAAGTGTTCATGACAATCTTTCGAAAAGATGGAGTGGGTTTGTTTTCTTTTAAATCTCACTTTTTAAAATATTTTAGTTGGGCAAAAGCTAAAATTGTTTTACATAGAAACTATAGCTTTATATTGAAACTATAGATGGGTGGGTTTTTGGTTGTAGCCGTGTTGGTTTAAGGACATAGGCAGACAAGACTCCAAGGAATGAAAGAAGCTAAAACTGAGGCCTTGGAGTCTCAGAACAGCAGAGACTCCCTATGCCTGAAGAAGGGTGACTGCACCCGAAAGCTTGCCAAGAACTTTTTTCCAACTACTCAGTTGGTCTAATAAAAGATATCATGTGTACTCAAAGATCCTTGCCTGAAACTATAGATATGTATTTATTCATATGTTCTTTGATGATGAGTGTCTTTACCTTTTTCAAAAGGTTTGCTTACAAGAGTTTCTCAGTATGGATGGTTCTTAGCTTTCAAATCTGATCTCCCTAACAGAGTTGCTAAGGTCCATAGTTTTGCCTTCTAGCCCATATTTAAAGCTGAAAAATCTGCTGTGCTTTCAATCTAAAGCATAGAAGTAAATGTGTGCAGACTGCGTCTTACCAGAAATTGTCAATGAAATTAAGAAAGCTGAAGAAATGGGTTTTAGCTCGTCTGCCATGTAATCCGAAACTGTCTTGTTCACATATCGTTAACAACAGTTTAAGCCTGGATAACCATATTGAGATGATGTACAAGCAGAACAGACTCCATTTCATTCTCTGAAAGCTATACTCGCCTAATAAAACTACAGAGTAAAAGGTAGCACACTTGATAAATAGTAAAATAAGCATATATGATTTTCAATGTGCTCAAGGAGCAGATCAATTGAGGAGCAAAAGTTTCACCCCACAGGACTTCTTAGAACCAGATTTCAAAGTTCTGTTCTGGAGGGATTTCTTATAATTCTAAGGATCTTCTTTAGCTGATAATAACTCCTGTTCGGGAAAGACAAAGTGGTTCAAAATATTGGGTGAATTAAACCTTTAAAAAATTGCTAACAGAGTAGAAAACAGATTCTTCAATCTCAGAATAGCAAATTGTTTTAAACAAAATAATTCAAAATAAATTCCTCAGCTGCTTTTCTTGCAAGTTTAAAGTTTCTTCTGATCTAGTTAGTATTGCTATAGACAGAAACAATGTAGATTTGAACACCAGCTCATCTTACCTCCCCTTTTTAATAAAATCACCTTCAGGAGATTCAGGATTTTACTGGAAAGATCATTGAACAAGTATGGTGTTGTGTAATGTACTCTTTTTTGTTGGGCCTATCAAATATTTAAGATTTCTCAAAAAGGCTCAGGGGTGACCTTGTGGCAGCCTATAAGTATAATAAGGGAATCTGGGGGAACGCCTGTTCACCAGAGCACTCCAACAGATGACAAGTTCCAGTGGTCACAAATTCCTCCAAGACCATGTTAGGCTGGACATAAGGAAAAACTTCTTTACTGTCCGAGTCCTCAAGGCCTGGAATAGACTCCCTCTGGAGGTGGTGCAAGCACCTACTTTGGACTCTTTTAAGAAATGTTTGGACGCTTATCTTGCTGGGATCCTTTGACCCTAGCCTACTTCCTGCCCCTGGGGCAGGGGGCTGGACTCGGTGATCTTCTGAGGTCCCTTCCAGCCCTAATGTCTATGAAATCTATGAAAATGAATAGCAAATTTCCTTTTCAGATAAGATTAGAATATTTTCTCTTTTTGCTCAATCACAAAATAACTCAGTCTTCCAGTTTTATTTGCAATCCTCATCACAAATTGATCACTTCCTGTTATTTGTTGTTTTTACCTCTTAGCCCCTACTTCACAAATCCAGAAAGATGTTTAAATTTTAGGATAAATTAGCCAACAGCAAACTATTTGCCAAATATAATTTTCATCATTTTTTCCCTTGTGTGCCTTAAATACTTATTTACTGGTTCAGTACCTATTTTTTTTTTTATAAAATGTTAAGCACAAGTTGTTTCTTATTTCTTATATCCTTATTTATTTTTAGCAGTGAGTTTGCAATGTCATGATTCTGTTTGTAGACAAGTACATGATTCCATTAAGTTTAAAACTTCAATAGATGTTTTGGGTTTTTTTGTCCGTCTTTTAGCTCTCGACTAGGAGACAATGAAGAACTCCCAGAAATCCGTGTAGATGCAGCATCTCCTGGACCTAGAGTAACGTTTAACATACAAGACCCTGTAAGATATACCCTATATACTATAATAATTAGTGTGCTTTGCTATAATAATTAGGACCATGCTGATAAACTTCTTAGACATACCTGAGAGAGACTTAAAAATCAAACTTTTTATCAGTCTTAGTACTCTGCCTAAACATTTTCTGTAGACATTACCATATTTTTTTCACATACAGCGTGCCCTTGCATACAGCCTGTACTTTGTTTTGGAAGGGCAACCTGAAGAAGAGAAAAGATTAGTCCTTTCTGACTGAGGTAGCAGCAACTAGGGAGCCAAACCTGCTTCCAAGTCTGTTGCTACCCTTTGTGCTGGATGGGGTCTGTGGATGTAACCCAGTGGACCAGATCTGTGGCTACATGCCAAGTCTGAACAGAAGCCCTGACTCCAGTGTGCCAGGTTCAGGGCCACATGCTGGTTGGACCTGGTGCGGCAAGTCTGGTGCCGTGCAAACCCAGCATGCCAGCTCTAGACCTACGTGCTGGGCCTGATGTCTTGTAGTGGCCTCGGGGCTATCCTGTATGCAGGGGGGCTCCCTATGGGCCTGGACATTTGGTGGCAGGGAAGTGTGGTGGCAGTGGTAATTGTGGTGGCTCCCAGAACTGTGGCAGTTAATGCTGTCATCACTCCCCCGCTACTAAATTTTCATAATTTTTCTCACATATAGTGCAACCCCACTTCTCACCAGCTGGTTTTGGATAAAAAAATATGGGCTGTGAGAGAAAATACAGCAATAGAAACATTGAAAAAAATTTTTTTTTTGTGAGATTTGATTTATATTGTTAAAAGGGTATACCTTCATGCTATTCAGAAATTGGCATGTATGCAAAAAAAAAGGAAACTTTTTTGCTACTTTTAACAGAGTTTACAATAGTTGCATGGTAATTTTGTATGTTAGCTGTGCTCACAGTTTTGGCGATAGATATTAATAAAATAAAAGCAAAATGGTTCAGAGTTTTCTTGACACGTACACATTTGTTTAACAAGCATTAGTAAAATGTTGGTCTTTCTTCTATTACAGTATTTTTTCTCCCTTTAAATGTTACCTTTATATTGGTTTTGCATTGTTCAGATTCTATTAGTTGTTTTAATTCATATTTTTCTTTTTATTTTTAATTAAGTCGAATAAAAGAGTTTTGGGGAATGCCCAACAATCCAGCTGTCCCAGGGAAGGGTATTTTCAGGTACTTGTAAGCAGAAGCATATATTTTACCATACAACTAATTAACCTCCAGGAAGCTACTTCTTAGTTACCTGTCTCTTTCAAATTCAGCTATTTCAAAGCAGAATGTATGCCATTTTTAAAGATTTAAAATATAAACATGTAAAAAGATGTAGATGAATGCGCACAATTTTTGATGAATCTCCAAGTCTGCTCACAATTTCATTCCTTGAATTTGCAGCCTTTGTAAAGTTAGTAATAAGTTATATTTGTATATTTATGAACAAAAGTCTTCACCAAGCCCTGACCATAACTACCTCAAGGCAAGCTTTGAACCATCCAGATTTGCAAGGCAAGTGTTGCCACAGAGTTCTCTGCATTGCATTTTCATCATTTTTACAGCATGTCTGAAGAGTACAGGCATTAACATTGATACAAAACAACTGCAAGGTGTAAAGCTAACAAGCATCATTTTTTTTTCTTTATTTCTTATAAACCCAGCAAGGTGTGCATCCAGTCTCCTTTTGAAGATCTCCAGGGTAGGTGCCTGCACCACCCCCACTGGGAATATATTCCAGAGTCTGGTCACATGAACCGTGAAAATGGAGCAGTGTAACTGTTATTTGTCAAAATTGGTGCCTACTTAAAAATAAAACAAAATAAATGAAAACCCTCTAATTTTTTTAAAAAGGATGCTTGAGCTATACTAAATGAGAGCAAAACACTAAAACTCCCATCCTTTAGAAAAAAAGAGTCGACACTTTTTGAAAGAAAACCATTTAACATTTTCCCTTCCAATTTTTCCCTTCTTTTTATAGAGGTCTTACAATGGACTGGTTTAATTGGTCACCAACACTGCTAAAATGACCAAATTTCTAAAGGGGGGAAAAATGAAAGGCAGAATTTCTGGTTGATTTCTTTTTACATATGTTTTAATATGGAATATTTTAACATTTCCATTCATTTTTATATCAATTTTAAACACTTTTCTTTAGCTAGGAAAAATTGATGGATAATAAAAAGGGTGAAGGGTTGAGTGCTAATAGCTTTCTGAAGGTAGGATGAAATTTATCAAAGAATTTCAATTCAGACTCTAATCTTGAATGTTGAAACACCACTATGCAGTTCTATATCACCAATGCTCACCAGACTTTATCGTCCACCTACCTGTATGTGTTGGTGTTTATTCATGCCAAGTGCACTAAAACGTATCTAGGAGGCCACATCTAGAAATTTTCCCTGAAATTGCCACCATTCATGTCAATTTTATTCAACATTTTAAAAAGAACTGAATAGTACTACAAGATATGGTAATACTGTACATTCTGTGCTAGCACTTTGCATGTACTTTCACTAACAGACTTCTATGTATTGCTCTAATTTACAGATGATCATGGTGATTTTTGCATTCTGCATTATGTGCATTTTTTGCTTTTAAAACCTGTTTTACTTCATTGAAGTGTTTACATTCAAACTGTTGGACTGTCATAATGAAAGTTTTGATCAGCGCTCAATACTGTTTAATTACCTAGCTAATAAATTCAACACATTACTAATGCAATGGTAAATGTTCTCCAATCTTATTCATTTTTCTTTTATGTGTTTCATTCCACACGTTCCTAAATCCAACACTTCTGTCTGTTCAGTATAAGGAACCTGAGCTTTAAGGGGTTTTAAAAGGTTTCTTCATTTTTTTAAGTTTAACTTCTGCTTAATCACTGTAAATCCCACAGCAACTGTGAAATTTAATATCTTTTTGTCTTTTTACAATCAGTTTCCAGAGGAGACAGAACTGGATCTTTTGTCAGTAACCATTGATGGTCCATCCCATTACTCATCCCCTAGTGAAGGATCATGCTCAGTATTCAATTCACCCAAAACTCCAGTAGTCTACTCACCAAGCATTCCCTTCCAGCCTGAAGAGGGACGACGGGATGACAGCTTGTCTTCAACCAGTGAAGACTCTGAGAAGGATGATGACCATGAGAGAGAGAAGCCTTATTTTTATAGGAAACCACAGTAAGCAGTTTATAAAATGGAATCTTCATGAGGGCTGTAAAAAGAAAATATTGAAAAGTTGATATTTTTAGAACTAGAAAAGCTGGTACTGACCCAGGATCTAAATCTTGCCTGTTTAGGCCTCTAGTAGTCTAGGCCCCCAAGGGGGAAGGTATTTTTTTTATGATCACTTTTATTTACAGCTTTTTTTTTTTTTTTTTAAACAAAAGTACAGTAAAATTAACAATAACTTATACAATACAATATCATTTATGGTTATTGGTAAAAACGTACAATAAGATTACACATTCTACAAGTTCTACAATGGAATCAAAGCATAGTATATGATGATACAAAAATAGATAAAATTAAGCAATATATATTAGCAGAGTTAAAAAAATAAAAACAGGAAAATTCTATTTGATTTTAGTGCTTAATCTTTGTTCAAGTAATGAAAATATACTTAGGGAGTATAGGAAAGGCTGTAAATTATTATAGAGGAGCCAAATTGTGCTTTAGTCATTAACTCAGTAGTTTAAATTTTCTACTATTTTCCACTTCTTCAAAAAATGAACAAGACCCTTGATAGTGATTTAAGTAATTTATCTCATTTAGGAACATATCATATTTATTTATGGGGTCTAACACCATCTGCCCATAACAGGAGTTTTTATACATGATCTGGGGGTGGGGGAGGGCATTTTAATTACAGCGGCCCTGAGAGTTTGTCAAATGAGCTTTAGTTAAAGCTCCCCTGTCACCATTTTGAAGCATGGTGATAGACGAGATGCTGATAGACAACATGCGGAGGCTGACTGGAGCACACTAGTTAGCTTGCTCCAGCAGACTCAATTAATCGAGTCTGCTCCAACGTGCTGTAATCGCAGCATGTTGGAGCAGCCTCTGGGTACATCTACAGGTACCCTACAACTGCCGATTTTCATTAGTGAATCTCAGTCTAGTATTGACTCTCACTGTTCGCAGTTTTGTACTTCAGGTACGTAGATTTCTGAACCAAAGGAGTGCTTTATTAATCTCAAAAAGAAAGAAATCCATAAAATTTCACTGCCAACATATCCTTCTGTATGTTGGCATGTTTATTTAAAACAAGATCTAACTTTAGGGGAAATAGTCAGTGACTGACAGCATGTTTCTCAGGCCATCTGTCTGCACAAGAATATATGTTGTTAAACCATTCATGTAAAGGTTTAGTTGGATAAAGAGAGGCTTCTAATAATGTATTTCTTAAGGTAATTGATAGGAGTATAAGCTCTGATATTTTTTTTTCCTTTTTTTAATCCAATAGTTTGAATTCTTAATTGTGCTTAAGTGCTCACATTAAGCAGCTCCTTTTCAGATTGCATGTGCCTGCTTTTTTCCCCTGCCCTGCCACCTGTCCCCCCATCATATAATTAAGTATAAAAGCCACATTAAAAAGTCATTAGAATGTTTTTTTATTTTTGATTGAGCCATTGGATCACCATAGTTCTACTCCATACAATAAAATGGACTCTACCTTAGTGCTGCCAATACCACATTTTACCTGTCTTATTGTAAAACTTAAAACCAAAACTTCATGCCCATTTAGCTTTAAAGCTTACATTTTCAGTGTGCTTTTCCAGATCAGAAATTGCTTGAATTAGATTCCAAGGTATTTAAAAAAACAAACAAAAAACCCCAAATCTCACTTCCAGCTTTCATTCCCAAAATAACAGTGCCTCAAATTTAGCAGGAATGATTTTCAAGCTATTTGAGAGAGAGTACTGTTTTAAAGTATTTAATAACCTTTGGATGCCTTTCTGGGATTCTGATATTAATAGCATGTCAATTACAAGCGAGACAGGGATAAAATCATTCAATATAGTGGGTAAGTGGAATCGAATCCAAAACATGTGCTAACAAGGAATAGAGCTGTCCAACTTCTGAGACCCTACTATCCAGAAGCTGTATGGATACTCCCTTGCACAGCACACCCACGTATGCTCTGGGGCGCTCCTCCACCTCTGCACTGCACAACATCTCATTGTGATGTGTGCCCGCCCCACTGATATGATCCCTCCCCGACATGGCCATGATCCCCCTCCTGCATCCACCCCCACTTTCATCCACCCTATCCAGGCTTGGCCCTGAACTCACTTTCAGCTCTCTACACTGGTACATGGCCCAGTCTCCTGGGGCAACGGTAGGAAGCAGTAGCTGGAGGATGGAAGGGGAGCCTGGAGACTCCCGCTTCAATAGCAGCTGAAGCAAAGACAGGACCTGGGTGAGAACAGCTGGGTGAGAGTCTAGGGGTTGCATAATTTACCCATTTCAGGTCACTACTTACACAGCCCTGGTTTTGATCATTCAGGAATAGATTAAAAAGTAGTGGAGAAAGCAGGCATCTTTGTTGTACCCCTGTCTTAGCTGGAAAACTACTGGCCAGAGCACTGCTGTTTTAGAATAGTAAGCAATGATTAACTGTAGGAGAGCTTTATCCATTGATGTCACTACCAGTTTCTTCCATTATTTTAATCAATCAATGATGTCCTAAACCTCCCTGTATATCAATGAAATCTACATATAAATAATTTTAGCTTTTTATCTATTTGGATGCCAAATAATACAGCACTAAACAGTGGTCCATATAAAATAGACTTGACTAAAATTGGCCTGCTTTTTTCACAGAATGTTATTTTCAGAAATCTATGTTTGTAGATGAGAGAGTAAGTATCTCCCAAATATTTTGCCTGGAATATGTGTAAGACTGATAGGACAATATGCTGCAGGATCTCTTATCACCATTTTATTTTTTTTAAATATGGACTACTATTTTTGTTCCAGTGTTAGGATAAATGCCTTCAAAATAATTATAGACAATTTTATTTGTCAAAATTGGACATCACCAATCAATGAATTCCTTGAAGATTTCTGGAGGAAGAAAGTTGAGGCTAGGAGTTTTTCCATTTCTGTCAGGATATATATGATCTTACTTCAGACTAAAAGATAAGGTAATAATCTGCTTGTGATTTAACAGATAATTCCCTCAGCAAACAGCCACCATTGCCCTAACCAGCTGTCAGTGGGTTGTTAAACTTGTTTTGTTTATTTTAAACGAAACCAGTGTTTCTTCAGCAGTATGAGCCTTGGGGATTAAGCTAAAATGTTATGTCCTTTTGCCTATAATAAGGGCCCTACCAAATTCATGGCAGAAGACGCTGCTCTGCATCTCCTTTACTTTGCAGGTTCCCTTGCATGCCTAATCCCCACCCCCCAGCTGATTGGTGGAGGGACCCCACTTACAGCTTACTCCTGATTTGCAGAGAAGTGAAAACATGGTGCCCTTTTTGCCTCCCTGCCATTTTTGCCTCCCTGACAGTCAGCAGCAAGCAGGGGGCTGCTGAGGCCCCTTGGCCAGTCAGTGGTAGGAGGCAACAAGAGCACCATATTTAAAACCGTAAAACCGCAGTGTTTGCCTCCCCACCTGTCAGAAGTGGGCCACAAGCAGGGCTCCACCCCTAATCACTGCTGGGGGTTTGTGTGGGGTAGCCTACAAGATTAAAGGAGCCTCATTGCAGCCCACTTCTGCCATGAATTTGGTAGGGCCCTAGCTAATATTTGAAAAAAAATAAAAATAAATAAAAAGGTTGATTAACTTTATTTTGCCCTATAGCTACCAGCTCCTCCATCATTTGATACCATTTCTTTTTCTATCACTTCTCTTTTTCTTTTAATCTTCTTGAACTTTTGGAAGCTAGTACAACCATTTTTGGACTTGTATTCCTCCAAGTTTTCTATTAAGGAGTCGACCTTTGAGCAGTACTTGCATGGTGTAGGCCACCAATGCCTATTCCCTACAAAGATGCTCTCTTTTGTGAGAGCATTATTCAGCTTTTGGACAACCACTTCATACTGACTAATTGCTTCTTGGGGTTCTTTTTCTTTGAGAATGTGAGGTAAGTGGCCTGAGAGAGTATTTTTAAATAGGGCAACACACTTCTCTTAACTCAGCATTCCATTTAGTTCTCTTTTTATTTACAACTTCTAAACTGGGGGCTAGTTGTATAGTAGATAGGTAAGAGTCAAAATCCTAATGACATTTTTAAAGAGGGATAAGTGGTCACTCTCTATGCAGGGTAGAATTTGAAATAACTTAGACTTATACCACATCTGTGGTTATCTTTGTATATAGTCCTTTGTACTTGCTCCTTTAGAGCCTCTCTACATGTGCAGGTAGAGACAGAATGGGTGTAATGCCCGATGCATACAATTGCACCTCCTGCTGTGCCATGTGCGTGGCTCCCACTGCATGCACTGCCTGCCTCCTCTGCCTGCTACAGTTGGGGTCCCCCTGCATCAGCAAGAAGCCAAGCTCCCAAGGCTAGGAGCTCCTAGCCATGGAGATGCCCCACACACCTCTGGGGATGGGAGACATGGCTGCTGTGATCTCCCAGGCCCAGAGGTTTGGGGAAACCCCCATGGCTGTGAGATCCCAGCTTTCATGGTCTCTTAGTCTTGAGGGTACATGAAACCTCAGTTTCAAGACTCCCAACCCCAGCTGGGCACAGTGCACCCCTGCGGCGGGGAGACTTTGCTATATGTGCTTATTAAAGCTGGACACCAACCAGCTATAAAGCTAGTTCATATTTTCGAGGTCTAACTTTATAGCTGGTTGGACCTTTTTATGGCATGATAGGTACTTTGCATGTGTAGCTGGTTTCAGTTAATTGCACACTTAACAAGTGCGCAATACTGGTAACATGTAGATGGGACCTTAGTTATGATGAATGTGAATCCTCAGATGTATCCTTTTCAGTCCATCTGTTAAATATTGTAAAATTTGCTTTTGCATTAAATTTTGGGAAGCATCACCTTCCTTCATTTGATGACTTATTCCATTGGGATTCTGGAAGAATTCCCTGTTTACATCTCCATTATCATGGATATTGGGGCCACTAATTCTAGTCTTTAAATCACATGCTATTATTATTTAAAACTTAAATTGTAAAATATTTTGAGCTCTCAGTCTCTTGTTTCTAGTTCTAATAGAGCTGTGCTTGATAAAAAATAGAAGTTTGTTTTATTCAGAGACTGCCAATTCATCAGCTGTAATTAAAATTACCACTTTCAGAGTTTTTGTTTTTTAGATCTACTCTTTTAAAATTCTGTATTAATTTTTCCAGATATTGCATTTAATTAAATATTATGTGCTTCTAGGTTGCTTTTTAAATCACAGATTTATTTCTTGATCACTGTTAGGTTGTTCAGAAGTAGAATATTTCTATTTTCTTTAATCATAGCAACAATTAAAGACATGAAAGAGACTTTGGGACCTTGATGATCTGAGGCATCCTTGTTGCCTGCCTTTTCCCATTGTAGGGTTGATTCATGTATCCAGATTTCAACTCCTAGGAGTATAGAGCCAGGCACTGAATTAAAATTGTCACTGAAATTAGAATCAAGAGTAAGGGATAGTTGATGATTTCATAAATCTGTATTAAAATTTCCTTTTTCCTTGGTACCCAAACTTGTCGGTGTGATTTTTCTTCTTCGTTGACCTTTTCTTCCAACGTCTCTCTCTAAATTTGTCTAAATTGTATCATTGGACTTTTAGGTGGGGGTTTTACTGGGTTGAAAGGAAGAGGTTCTTTTAATTTTCTTAATAGCTATTAGCTAGATCTCTAGTTACTGACTGCAAGGTGTGGAAAAAACAAAGGGTGCTTCCATTATGGATGGACTAATGATTGTATTTACAAAAGCTGAAAGGGCACAGGCCTGGGTAGAGCTGCCACATATATGCAGATCTTGGAGTTTTTATTTAATGACAGTTGTTGAAAGCCTTTGTCTGATTTGAATATTAGAAGAAGAAATAAATAAGACAAGTATTTGAGAGATGTTTTGTGACCAAAGGTGAATAATTATTTTTTGTGAATCTAATGCAGTGGTTTTCAACCTTTTTTTAAACTTGAGGTACCCCTTCATAACTTCTGTGAATTGAGCAGCATCCCATTCAAGAAAAATATTTAGCTATTATAGTGCTTACATGTTTGAAGGTGGGTCAGGAGGAAGGAAGAGCAGCCAGCAGGGAAGAGCCTGTGCTGCAGTGCGAGGGGGAAGGTGGAGTACCTGGAAGGGAAGAGCCTGCACTAATCTCCTCTCCTGATTGCACCTTTTCAAAGGCTGGCACAGCATCCCAAGTAGTGTTGTAATATCATTTAAAATAGTAGCTGTTCAAACTCTTCTAATTATATCAGTTAACCATGTAACTGATGACGCATATATGGGAATAGCCAGCACCTGTTCTGCTTGCCATAGGGTGAGACACATAGGTGGCAAGTGGAACTCCTGTTCCTGGCCATTGCACCCTACCCTGCCTTCCCTTCCCTTCCTCTCCTCCTCTGGGGAGACAGCTGGTTTGGCTCGGCTTCACCACCTCCTCTTCCCACGCCGGGCCCAGCACTTAAATTTATACAGTGACAGCTGCTGGTGGAAGGGGCAGGAGGTATGCAAATGCAGGCTGAGCTGCCTCAGGGAAGGGTGGTCTGGAAAAGTAGCACTGGTAAACCATGCAATAATTCACACAAGATAGTCTGTTCTAAATTGTTAACTATAATGTATTAACAGTGTAAATATAATTATAGTTTAACTGTTTAATCTTTCACATCCCTAATACCAACTCCCTTGTTGAGAATCACTGATCTAACAGTTACTATCTTAGCAGAGCGTTTTTGGCATATATCTGTATCAACATAATATTATACACTGAATCTTTAGCAATGATACACACATGCATGCAAGTATACGTGTTTTGTTATGTATTCTTCTAACCTACCTCTTGTGTATGGACAGACAAAAGTTACACCCCTTTGGAGGGCATGGGGACTTACAAAAGTGCATCTGATTTAGTTTGTATATCTACTACTGTTCTGAAATAAGTGAAGGTCAGGTGTAATAATTTACTGCTAATTTGAAATACAGATAGTATACATATGTGGAAATTATTGTTGTTTAACTTATTTTACTGAGTGACAGGAATGGGCAGATAAACAATCACACTGAATCAGGTGACACATGATACTGAGGAAGTAAGTTGCCCCACTTTCTGAAATGGTGCAAATGTAAGTCTGTCCTTACCTCTGGTTTACTTGCTATCTTTAGGTTGTAGGACCATGTCTACCTTTGCTTATACAGTGAGCACAACAGGGGCCCAGTCTGATTTAGCAGACAGTAAATATTTAGTGATAATTTGAAGGAGGATGAGCTGCTATGTCACTGTGCACCTCTGAAAATTTACCAAATGGTACCTCTGATAGAAAACTTCTTAAAGTATTCCACATATGGAGTAGCTAAGTTGTCTGCAAATGCATTATTTGGTAATGTTAGAAGTTGTCACAGTGCTAATATTTAATATGCAATTGTTGTTTGTTCAGGAATACCTCTCGTAAGAAAGCAACAGGGTTTGCTGCAGTCCATCAGCTGTTTACTGAACGCTGGCCAACAGCTCCTACCAACAGGAATGTGACTGGCACAACAACAGAAAGAAATATTGACTTTGAACTTGATATTAGAGTTGAAATTGATTGTGGAAAATGTGTGTTGCACCCAACAACACTTCAGCAAGAACATGATGACATTAGTTTAAGAAGGTAAGAAATCTGTTTAGAGACAGTAATGCTACTTTTGTAATTGACAGTAACTTAAGCATAAATCAGAATAATGATTCCATTCATATGAATTAGTGCAGCACAACATATCACATTTATTGATTACTGTGCGTTGACTGATTGGAAAAGCACAGAAACTGTTAATTGCTAACTTTATGGTTTCAGATAGCATCACTTGAAGGTTGCCATGGCATTTAAGTGAATGTCATTGTGATTGAGTTTACATTTATGTTCCAGAGAACATTAAAAATGCCTGCTTGTAAAAGGGGTTGAATTTAATTAGCCACATATTAAGAGACCAGAGTGCAACTGCTTTATTTTTTACCTGTTCTTTATGATTGGAAATGCAAGTCTCCAAAGCACATGGATTCCTTTATTTCCTTTTTACTCTCCTAAGAAATATTTAAATGTACTATTTGAAAAATAACTTGGAAATCTGCATACAGATACTCAAGAATTCCAGCATTTTTTTGTGTTTAAGATAATGTCAGTGTCTGTATGTAGCAGGCTGGTTGACAAAAGATTGCAGCAGACTGCACGCATTCGGCTTTAGCACTCTGCAAGCTTGCAAGGGCTACAGCCCAGCTGCAGGCAGTAGGCACTGACTACAGACTGCCTAGGAGGACTAGGCTAGCTGAGAAGATAATTACCAGCCACAGGACGCTAAAGAGCTCCCAGGAAAGGGAGCTAGGAGAGAGATTCCCAGGGTGACCAGCTGGAGAGACAGATAAAGGGAGAGTTAGGCTCCTGGGGAAAGGAGCCAGAGAATGGGAACTACAAGCTGAGAACTCAGTGAGAGAGAGTGAGAAACAGAGAGAGGGAGTCAATCTGAGGCACAGGGTCTGGGAGAAGACCCAGGGCTGCAAGATCAGAAGCAGCAGCAGCAGCATGTCGCAGAACTGAGTCAAAGACAGCCTGAGACGGAAAACTGCAGTGCAAAGGGGAACCAGGAAGTCAGAGGCAGCTTCTCAGGGGCTGAAGATAAATCAGGACTGTGAGTGCACCCTGTACAGACTATGCTAAGTTTGTAATACTGAGTTCTGATTTGTGTTCTAGTGTTCCTGAGAGGCAAGTGTGCCCAGGAAATAAAGAATTGTGTGAAGTTTAAAGACTGTTTGAGCGAAGCAATAACCCCAAACTCACTACACTATGATAAGGAATACATGAAAAATTTAGAAATGTATCAAATATGCAGCTTGATATTATTGGGTTGCTTTTTTTTATAAAGGACTCCACCCTTTTTAAGCAGTGAAAAAACATACTTGTTAATACAGTATTAGAGCTGTATAAAGACATGCTGTGAATTGCTGTTTGTTTGTAGGAGTTATGATCGGAGTTCCAGAAGTTTAGATCAGGAGTCTCCTTCAAAAAAGAAGAAGTTTCAAACAAACTATGCATCTACTACTCACTTGCTTGCTGGAAAAAAGGTGCCATCATCTCTACAGACAAAGTCTAGTGATCTGGAAACTACAGTATTTTACATTCCTGGCGTGGACGTAAAGGTAAAAATAAAGTATTGTGGGATTAGAAGCTATTTTTTCTCTTCAACTAAGAACTATTATAAGCAAATATATGACTTCCTTTGGATCTAAATTTAGATGATATATTTTTATTATTTTAGTTTGCAGCTTGTATGATTTATATATCAAGTGAGTTTCCTACTTTTTAATGAAGTAAACGAGGTTGTGGATGTGTCATACATATTTAACTCTACTTTTGTTTATAATGTTTTGGAATCATGTATGGCTCAAATTGTTCATGCATAAAGGGAGCAATGCATGTAGCTGATACAAGCTGTGTTTTTAATAGACTTTAAAAAGTACTGTATTTACCTAAATCCAAAATGACTTTGAATTTTAAGACAGCCCCCCAATAATTAGATTTAAAGCATGGAAAATCAAACATTCCTTATAATTTTCCATGTATAGAATCTAATTATTGAGGGGCTGTCTTAAATTTGTGCTTCCCACTGCTGTGGCAGGGAAAGCAGTGATGTAAGGGCATGTAGCTAGACTCGTGGCTCTTGCCCCCCTGCACTGCCTTCTCAACCCTGCCCTACCTGCCACTTACCTTCTGTGGTAGCTCTGGAGCAGTCTGTGGCACTTGCTCTGGCCCTGGCCCAGGCAGGCAGAAGCAGCAGTGAAAGCTTTGATCCAGAGCGTGCTTCTCTTCCTGCTGCACAGTCTCCCTCCGGCAGTCCCACTGTGCAATATACCCTGCATTCTCCCTTTCTACCACATGGTCTCCCTCAGGCCCTCCCACCATGGTCTTCCCTGCACTCCTCCAATTTGTGCCCTTGCCCTCACGGTACAAGCCACCCCACCCTGAGGCTGGCAGCAGGTTGGCTCCAGCTTCTCTTTCTTTAAAAATATTTTTAGGTGTAACATGGGAAAATGTTTCATTTTTGTTTAGTTCTTTCTTGAGATTACACTAAATAAAGAAGCCATTTAGTTCCATGAAAATGTTTGGGTTAAAATAAGATATTTGGTTTGGATGCTTCCCCCCTCTGAGAGATGGTGTGCATGAATATGTACTTACATATCATGGGAAATCAGTTCACTGCATGTGTTACGTATGGAAGTGCAACTCCCACTTTTCTCATTTGGTGAATACAGGGTGGTTAAATGTGTTCCACAAGGTAAATACAGTCCTTCTGGCTTGATGTGGTACTTAATGTTGCTGTGAAAGTCACTTCTTTATGACAACTCTTCCAGAGTAGAGCTAATGGGTGCAATCCCTCTTTGTATCTGATGTTGTGTACTGAAGACCATATTGGGAGGTATGCCCAGTAAAGAGCAGCAAAACTCTCTGTACATATGAGCAAACATATCAACAGTTAAAAACAGAAAAAAACCTCAGTGTTACATGCAAGTCATATGCAACTTGGCTCAGGAATACCAAAATATCAGGCATAGATAAAAGAAGTAATGATTTTTAATTCAGTTTATATTTGTAAAGACCTGCACTAAGTCTTTAAGATGTGGAGAGGCTTCTGGTGCTGATTTGACCAAGGATGTCGAGAAATATTTAATTATTCCAATCATGAAACAGCTCGCTTTAGTAACTTTTAAGCAAATGTAGGGATGCTCAAGTATCACTTGCAGTTTTTGCTCTGCTTAGTAATGCCATCTACAGGGAAAGGGTTGATCTTGTTTACCCAAATCTATAGGGTGCTCATGCCTAAACTGAACCATTTGAGTTTCTTTAAAGGGAGAGGTAAGTGATTTATGCATGACTATATAGCTGTGGGTTGTCTTTAGTGATACTTTTAATGACCTGTATATCTCCCTCTATGTGGCTCTAGAGACAGTAGCACCCTGTAATATGTGCACTGTGCAGCCATGTACTTAATGAGTATTTCTTCCTTCGCTTGGATTCAATTCTGGTTTGTGTGTTGTGAAGTATCACTTTTTCTTGTAAAAGGTTATACATCTTTGTAAATGAAATTCATTGGTTTGTTCCAATTTGTTTTATACATTTTGTATGATTTTATAATTAAAAAAATGCAAAAATGTCTGGAGACAATTGAACGCTCTGCAAATACTAAAAGATCTGCTACTTTTTTGTGAAACTAATTGAATTTGTTTGTTTGCGTTTCAGTTACACTACAACTCGAAGACTTTAAAGACTGAATCTCCAAATACCTCTCGAGGATCCTCTTTGCCAAGAACTCTTTCCAAAGAGTCCAAGCTGTATGGTATGAAAGATACTGCCACATCTCCTCCTTTATGTAGTACTACCCACAGCAAGACTAACACCTTACTTCCTCCCCAACCCCCACCGATCCCATCAGGTACTTGTAGAGATTACCTCTTAAACTGTAACTTTATCTCTTTTTTTTCCTTCATATAATCTACTAGCTTTAGATCTGTGCATTAGATGAATGGCAATACCACAGTATCCTTCTAAATGTTGGCTGCAGAAGCCTAGTTCCAGAAGTGCTTGTGCAGTATGTTAATTGAACCTCTCAAAGCTACCTTTTTAGAGATCTCCTATCCAAGTGGTTCTTAGCATGTCTGTCAGTTGTCATAGTGGATCACAGTAATGACCAGCCATTACTTTTTCCACCTCTTCCTTTAACAACATAAGACTTGGTGGTGGAGGTAAAACTTTGTTAAAAAATATTAGTAGTATTCAGAACTTAAAAACAATAGGTATTAAATCTATGCCGTTCAGGTTACTCACCATTTCCTCTGTTGCATTCTTCCAAGAATGCAACCTGTTTATCATTATTGTCTTGTTTTTGTATTGAAAGTACTTCTTTGAAGAATGCTTCCTTAAATTAGGTTCCTTACTGTGGTGGCAAGCAATTGAGGGGATGGACAAGTTAAAATATCAGACTAATTTATTCAAAACTATCATAAATTAAATTTTAATAATAAGTAAAATTATTTCTGTTTTCAGTTAGAGGTCTGTAGCTTGAAGGTTGCCATATCAGATCTAGAGGTACCTAGATTTAATTTCCATCTTCTATGGGATTCACTTTTCTCTCCTTCAGAGCACATTATTAATCAGTGCCAAAACTCAGTTAAATTGGAAATGTAATAATTGAAAAAGGCTTCTATAAGTAGGTTCAAATTCTGAGAGAGCAGTGAATTGAAATATTTTCTTAATTTTACAAGGTTTTTACTATTTTCTTCCATCACCCTTCTTTTTTCTGGGTCTGAGTATTTGCAAAATATTTTTGGTCTCCCTCAGCCTCTGCTCTGTTGTCTTTCCTTTCAAGCTTGCTCACAATTCTTTACTCTTCAGTTCTTACCCAAATATCTCCCATTTTCTTTTCTGCCACTTCCACATATGTGTCCCTCTAAAACTAATGTTGACAGTCATAGTAGTACTTTTGCCCCTTACTAGACATCTTCTGATTCCGCTAGTTGAGTAAGATTTAAAAAAAACAAACTTTCTGTTATTTTATGTGGAGAGGGAGACTACTCCAGATGGCACTAGCCACAAATAGATTGCATAGCATTAAAGTTCATTGCCAAGTAACTTAGGAACTGAAAGAAGATGAACAAAGAGTGATTGTAACGCTCTATTTTAATCCTTTACTTAACTTTAAATCTTGCTTGTAGAAATCCTGTATAGCCATAATGTTATATTTTGACTTGTGTTCAAATGGCCATTGATTATATGACAGTGAATCCCAATTCAGTAACTGCTTTTTCATCTCTGCTGGTTTTAATTGACCGTATGTATGTAGAAAATAACTGTGCTGATATTATAGCTTCCATACATGATCTTGCCAAAGTTTACTAAGGTCAATTTATTTTCTCATTTTAGTGTGCACAGATTAATAAGTGCAGTTTTTTTTTCCATGGATTTGGAAGATAATTCTCTTATTTCATATAAATGTATGCTTCAGGTACCTTCAAGCTTGGATATTATCAACTGCTGATAGGATATCCTGTTTCAAAATTATGATTTTATTACTTGGGTGATATAGGTTTTGCTTTTAACCCTTAAATGTTTTGGGATTTTTCTCAATTGAAAGCAATATCTTTTTTTCTCCCAAAACTGCATCAAAATTTTCAAGTCATTTTAATTTTCCTTGTTAACTGTATGGAAAACTATAGGCTTGTACATTGTGGCAACTTTTCTTTTGTCTTTTGGAAAAGTTTTGTATTGCTGACTTCAGTGACTTTATTGAAAGTCCAGAGCTGGGTGTGTAAGAAAAGAATTGAACTTTCTGAACTGTATTCGATATCTTATTCACACACATTTCTTAATAAAACCCATATGCTTTTTTCTTCCTAGCTGATTTTCTTAGTGGCTTTTTTCTGATGCAAGTTATTTTCTCTAACTGTTTTGAAATATCTATACCTTATACTTGCATCCAGAGAAATTTAATTCCACTAGACAAATGTGTTCTAAATGTTGCAGCCAAAGGGAAAGGAAGTGGTGGAGTAAAGACTGCTAAACTGTATGCATGGGTTGCACTCCAGTCCTTGCCTGAGGAAATGGTGATTAGCCCCTGCCTACTGGACTTCCTAGAGAAGGCTCTTGAAACCATTCCTATTACACCAATAGAAAGGAACTACACAGGTAACATGGGCTTACTGCTTTTTTCATATATTCCATTATGTAGCTTGTTGGCTTTTTAAATTCTAATGGTATCAAACAAATATTCGCTTTTAAATACCACTTTAATGGTATTTAAAACAAGTATCCTCTTGTATTAACGGTATTTATTAATGGTAATTTATTAATGGTATTTATTAGTTGTATTGATGGTATTTAAAAGAAGTATTCCCTTTTAAATACCACTTTAATGAGTTCTTTCTACTTTTTTAAAGCTGTTAGCTCTCAGGATGATGATATAGGACAGTTTGATATGCAAGATACCTTGGAAGAATCCACAACCTCATTAGTGTCATCATCAACATCGGCATACTCATCATTTCCTGTAGACGTGGTAGTTTATGTGCGAGTTCAGGTGAGATTGTAATACAGTATACACTATGTCATGCAATGCTAATGGCATTCTTTAAAAACACATGAATTTAAAAATTGCTTCTAAACTTGATGCTTTAGAGAAAACTATTCTGAGATCTGCTGCTAGATTAACAAGTGGGAATTTACTTAACTAGAATTAAAAAATAATTGGCTCCAGCAACTGGAATTCAAAAGAAATGAAGAATTTTGAGAACAGTGGCTCTTGATAATTTTAATTCATCACTGCTTTCCTTATTGACAGTGAGATTTGCTATGTTGTGCTGCTGTCAAGCTCTTACAATTTTACAGCCCTTTTCTGACCACCTTGTCTTCCCTAGAGAAAAATTCTTATTCTCATCTTATTCTTCAGAAAATATTAGTTAATGAGCCTCTACATCCAGTGTGTGTATGAACTGATAAGTTTTTTTCTTTTCTATTGCAAAAAGTGTTTCTTCAAAAGCCAGCTTCGAGTGCATTCATAAATTGAGCCATATAAATACAAATGGTATCTTCCACAAGAATTCTAGTCTCTTTCATAAACACAAAAGGCATGTGTTTGCCATTTAAAATGTAAGTTTTGGATCCAGAAGTTGTGGGCTGTTGGATATTGAAAATTTAGACATGTCTGACCTCCCTTCACTTCCCTATACATTAGGATTAAGATGGCAAGTATACCTTTGGGAAGGCCAAACCTTTGACATAGATCAAGTAGTATACTTGGCTATAGCTAATTATTAATGTCCGTTGCTTCACTGTAGTACTGCTATTGTATAGGTACCAAAGCTGAACTTCAGTACCTTTCATGTATGAAGCTGCAATTAATCCAGAGATTTGGATTAACAGAAGTGAACTGGGTTTCACATCCTAATTCTAGGAAGAACAGTTTGTGATTATATTGAAGTTGCTCAAGTTTCAGGCTTCCATAACTGCCATCTGTCCTTTCTTGGTAACAAACCTTTTGGTTTAGATCCCAGAATTGAACATAAACTTTACAGATGGTGAAACAGAAGCTTTTTATTAAAATTGCCCATAGTTATTCTTTGAACTTGGGCTCACAGTGATGTTTTTAGTGTTTTATATTTGTTTTTAGAATCCTTTCTCTTCTCTTTTGTGGCTTAGCCTTCACAGATCAAGTTCAGCTGCTTACCAGTATCAAGAGTAGAGTGCATGCTGAAGTTGCCTTCCTTGGACCTTGTGTTTTCTTCAAACCGAGGAGAATTGGAGTCCTTAGGCACAACGTATCCCACAGAAAATGTGTCAGTTGGTGGATGTACTTCACAAAGTGGATCAAAGAGCTCAGTTAATAAAACTGGGATTCCAGGTAAAGTATGCATTTACCTTATTTGCTCACATATCACATGCTCTCAGGTAAAATGTGCCTCTTGTTTTGGAAGGCAGAAGGCAGAAAAAAAAGATTTTTCTAGAGACATGACTGACTCTGTTGTACAGTAAGTCTTCCAGACAACATAGAGTATCCAGGAAGTGTGGCATTCTAGGAGACATTGGTGAGGCAGAGGAGCTTCCTGGTGTGGCAGAACAGCAACTAGACTAGGTCTGAAACCCATGCAAGGGCAGTAGTAAGCAGTAATACACACCCCAATTTTGAGAACTGATTTTGGGAAAGAGTTCATATGGTATGTGAGTTAACATGGCATTTCATAGGCTAGGGACAGGCATTACACACAAACCGGTTTAAGTGATCAGAAACTGGCTTAAACCTGTAACAGAATGGATGTTCATTGCACATAAACCAGTTTGAAAATGGCTGAAACTGTTTGAGATAAACATGGTTGAATGTAGTATCAGACTTAACTGATTTGGTTCAAACTGGTGTATGCAATGTCTGTCCCAGATCCCTTCCTGGTTTAAGTTAAATCAGACTCTTCCAGCATCCTGGCATGCTCCCTGGGCTGGGTTCTCTGCTCCACAGAAGAGTTGTCGCCTCCACTCTGCTCCCTGGCTGGAGCTCCAGCAGAGACTTCAGGTGTCTGCCTGGCTTCCCCCTACTCCCCCCCACCCCTCACCACTCCCTGCTAAGCAGGGATTCCCCCCTTCCCTCTGCCTTACACAGACACCTCTCAGCATTAGCTAGCAGACCACATGCTGGCTATGGTCTGTGCTGTGGCAGACAGGACAAAGGCAGACAGGACTGTGTTCATTTAGGGCTAAGTTGTTTAAGAAGAGCTTGAACTAATGGAGAGAGGCTTTGTTTTCTCATGGGGTGATAAATAGTGATAACAGAGCTGATAAATGCTGTGTTGTCAACAAGGGGGGGAAAACCCTCCCTAATCAGAGTGTCCTGCTGGGGCCTGGCCACGCCTCCCTTCAGCTCAGCACTATGGAAGGGAAGGGAGGGCTTCTAGCCTGAGCCACTGCAGGCATGTGCCTGCATTTCTGGGATGTCTGTGCAGTTACAAACCGGTTCAGCCTAGCCAGGTTAGACTAACCTGCAAAGATTGAATCAGTTCAGGCTCAGGCTTATTGAATGTCTGTCCCTAGTCATATTGACAGTCTTTTTGCACCAAAACTGCTTCAACTTGCGATGCTTTGGATTTACTCTAGGTTCATCACCTGGGCTAGGGAGCCCTCTTGGCAGAACCCGACATAGCAGTAGTCAATCTGATTTGACTAGTTCTAGCAGCAGTTCATCAGGCCTGAGCTTCACAGCCTGCATGTCTGATTTCTCCCTCTATGTATTTCATCCATATGGAGCAGGGAAGCAAAAATCTGCTGTTACTGGTCTTACTCCTGGATCGGGAGCTCTCGGTACAGAATATTTTATTTTTAAAAATTAATGAACAGTGGCAAAATTTGTTAAGTTTTCACAAACTTTTAAGATTTGAAAAGGCTGCAAAAAGTTAAGTGTGTGTGTGTATGTGTGTGCACGCGTGCACACGCACTGCATTTTGCAGGTTTATATATGTCTGTCCATGAACCTGCAGATGTCAAATACATATGGTTTTATGAAAAAAATGGGTCTTTTTCTGCTAGGAATTTTGGGTTGGACTTTTAAAACACTCATTCAGGTGTTAATATATTACACATTTCAAAGAGGCACAGAAATTTTGGCATTTTGTTTGTTTTTTAATTTTATTAGTTTGTTATTAGTAGCTAAGGCAATGATTATGAGTTTTGGTTGGCCCTGGGAAGATCTAGAAATCATTCTTGATCATGTGTTCATAAAATCAACTTTATACTTTCACTATAGAAACCACTGAAAACATTTGTAAACATACTCTGTGTGTGTGTGTGTGTGTGTGTGTGTGTGTGTGTTTATAATACCAGGACCTGGTATAGAGAATAGAAGGGGCTAATTGTTGCCATGAAGAATGGCTACTATACACAAACTGCTATTAAATGTATTGTGAAGAAACTGAAAACTCTGTTAATTGTAACTTAGAGTAATGACCAACATTTTTCTTATCTTCCCAATGTTGGTTATTACTCTAAGTCCCCAAGCAATTTTTTTTTTCCTACTTCAGTCGCACCTTAAAAGATTTTTCCATTTACATGTTAATTTGAGAAGCTCATTGGAGCTTTGCTCCTTTTTATAGGTAATGTAGATGAGGAACCTACTTCAGTCACTGGCCGGAAGGATTCATTGAGCATTAATCTAGAGTTTGTGAAAGTAAGCTTGTCCAGAATAAGACGTTCAGGTGGTGCTTCGTTTTTTGAGAGTCCCTCTGCAAGCAAAACAACAAGCAAAATGGATACCACGTTAATAAATATATCTGGTATTTATTGGCCATCTCGTTATTCTACTTACATAAATATTGTGCCAGTGATAAGCTCCATTCTGCTTCATCAATCTTGTATAGGTGTTATTTGAAAGCAAATGATGTGCTATACAATAAGATTTTTTTCTTTTAGTGAACGAGTTACCAAGACACATTGGAGTCTTATTACATTCTGGTGATCACAAATGTCTGTTTGTAGGTTTACTTTTTCCTTTCTGCTAGAGACCCATTTAATTTCTAATGGAATGTTTGTTCTAACATGGTTCTTTGACATCACTTTGCATGGATTTTACAGATCATAATTTGGGGGGTAGGGGGAGGGATTCAGCTTGAAGGAATTTTAATCTGGCCCATAATCAGAGAATAAAGAGAATTGTTCAATTTCACCAAAGGCAAGTTAAAAATCATGATGTTTATAAGGTTTTGAGCTGGAAATATCAATTTGTTTGTATTTGCTCAGATAGTTCAAACATTTTTCAATTGTAGTTTTAATCCCAACAATTTTTCACAGCTCCAGTATTACCAACAAAAGTTGTATGTCATTGTTAAACTTAATATTACATAATATGTATGTACTAACTTGAGAGTATATTTTAGTGCAGTCCAAACCAGCATGAACTGTAATTTGTCAATAGCTGGCAAGTTATCAATTGTCTTCAACTATGTGTCTGTGGGCTCCATTCTAGATATGTTTCATGCGTGTAAAAGTGGCATCTTTGAATATCAGTGTCTACTGAATTTTGTGTACATCTGCATATCTCTATTGCCACAACAAGGACATGAGACAGACTGGCTATTATTTTTTATGGGAATGAGACAGAATGAGCAATATCAGCTTGCTCCCCTTTAGTGGAGTCTGCTTCAGTAACAAATTCCATAGCTAATTAAAGATTAACACTCTTCAAATTTTCTCCTTTTTTATTTGCTTTTAATCAATAAAACGTACCTTCTGATCACAAGGGAAGGATTAACCATCCAGGATGGATCCAGCCTCTACTCAGTCGTATTTAGCCAGTGCCCCTACCATCTGGCACACAAAACACAAGGTCAGGGTAGGCAGAAAATCAGAAACATCAGGCAGAGATCCATCCTCAAAGTTATCATTGGTATCAATTGATACTTGGCACCACTTTTTCACAAATGCAAAAGAAATTAGAACCCTGGGAAATGTACAGCTCCTAGCACCAGTCATTCTTGTCCCATAAGTGGCAAACAGTTATTGTTCAGGGTAGAGAATTCTAAGCCAGTTTATGCAAATGGAGGTAAATTAAACCAGCTTAAAACCAGTTCACGTTGTTTCTATACCTAAAACACCCTCCAGAAACTAGTAACTTCCAAATACTATTGACAACAGGTACCATCATTGACTTCAGAATGTAAATGGAAACCTTAATAATACTGATCATTATAATGCTGGAGGAAGTAACTATACCCCAGCACTTCCCTCGGCTCCAGTGCCTATTTTTAAAGTCTTTTTTCTAAGGTGCTGCTTTTCACAGATGCTGACTCTTGTCCTTCAGAACATACCTTCTCTTCTCAGATGAGCTCAAGAGGATTCTCATTGCAGACTAGACATGCATTTTATATCCCAGATTCTCTCCCTTAGACACAGAAAGAGCCCTCTCAGTCTCATAGATCACCTCCAAATATAAGGGAATTGGTCTAAAAAAGGCATGACTTTGCATACATATTCTAGTACTTCAATAAACTGTTCTTACCTGATTTACAGAATTCTGCCATGTATATTCTCATGACAACACATCTGCAACATACCATGTAGGCAAATAAGAAAGTGCCTTCTATGATAGTCTTGGCAGGAGGTGATTGTGTTATAGACATAGTGTGAACAACATGGGGAGACTCCAATAATAGCTCTTCATCATCTAGGAATCAGCAACAACCTAGCAGACTTTCTAAACAGACGATTCATTACAATGCATTAATACTCTCTGAAGAGTTGGCTCATTACACCAGTGTTTCACCTGTGACAACCCATTTTAGGTTTACTTGCAAAAAGAGACTATGCAAAATGTCCAACTTTTTGTTCCAGGTGAGACTTAAGTCTGGGGTCTTTGCAAGATGCCTTTTTAAATCTCATTTCCACTGGTACTATTGATTCCCAGAATGGTATGCAAATCAGGCAGAAAACAGCCACAATGACCCTGATAGCTCTGTATTTCTTAGGACAATTCTGGATAACAGAGCTCCTTGAGATGTCTGTTAATCCTTTGAGACAATTCCACAGAATTAAGAACAGATACTTCATCTAGGCATTAAGGTCATTACCTCTAGCAACCTGGAAGATAACTGATGCCACTGACAGACTATTGCCTTCAAGTGCAAGCAGTCTTTCCACAAAATGGAAATCTCTCCATGAGGAAGACTTAATTTGTTTTAGAATTGGTAGCTCAAAGCAGCCTCAATCCATTGAGGTTACTTTATCCCAAAAATCTTTGACTGAATTTTCTATTTGAAATATTCTGGACTCTTTCTTCCATTAATCACCTGGTAGTGATTGCCTAAACCAGTGGTCTTCAATGTTTATTTGTGTGGACCCCTAAAACATTTTGAATGTGGGTGTACACCCCTTTGAATGGTAAGTGTGGATATTCACATACTTTTGATTGCTCATAATCATCTTTCACGGACCCCTTAGACATAATCAGCAGACCCTCAGGGGTCTTGGACCACAAGTTGAAAACCACTGACCTAGACACTCATGTCAGGCTTGAGGAAATATGCAGGCTGGTCATGGTCCAATGTACATTTCATTTAAAATATTTCAGTCTTACCTGTTTGAGACGCATGTACACTTAAAATGGAACCAGACACTTAGGATAGATAATCTTGAAGAAACGTATGTTTAACTATAAAATAAATCACCATTCTTTGCTCTAGTATTAAGTACAGTGCTGTTTTGTCCATATGATATGATGTTTGTCCATATTGAGTATAAATAGCTGAAAGCTTTTGAAGGGTAAATTCCCAAACATTTAGGTTTGGTTATCATAAACTCTTGATAAACTTTTATTTATTTTTTTTTTAAATCAGCGGTCTGTGATATAGGATCTGCTTCTTTTAAGTATGACATGCGACGACTCAGTGAGATTCTAGCCTTCCCAAGAGCTTGGTATAGGAGAAGTATAGCCAGGCGCCTTTTTCTAGGAGATCAAACCATAAATATGCCAGGTAAGTTGCCACTTATTTTTCTAAATACATTCTGTGAAGTGAATCAAAGCAATAATTGTGTAACCTATTCTTTGCATACACTTGGGTATAGGTGAATAAAGAAAGCAGCAGAAGCCAAATGATACTATATCCCTTGTGTAGCCAGCTTGGCCACAGGGCAGCCATGATGCCTCCTGTTGGTCATGTGACCCCTGTCTGGCTCAGGACCAGCTGCAGCCCCCTTCTGATCACTCACCCACCACACCTTGCTCTTACTGAAGTTTATAAAAAGGAGGCTGCCTGTGGGCTCTGCTTGAGCCTGAGCCTGTATTAATCACCACTGGGTCTCTCCTGGGTCCCCACAGTCACAGCCCTGCACCCCTAGCAGGCCCTCTCAGCCTGTCTGTTGGGCACCTGTCACCTTAAGGGTTCCTTATGTGGCTCTGTACCTCCCCTACACCATGCCCCAAGCCTTGTGCATGTTCTCTCTGGGTGATGTTGTTTCTTTATACCGTCAGCCCCTTTGGACCATTAGCCCCACATGCAGCCCCTTCTCCAGGTTCACAGACCCTCTGTGGGTTCAAAATAAAACAAAGGCCACTTGCCTGTAAAACCCTGACTTCCTCTGCCCAGGAGGCTTGTCTCTGCTCCCAGGCCTGCAGGGTTGTTTATATCAACTTCAGTCCCTTCAGGAGCCCTGCTGCTTGGAGCTCCTCACCTTGTGGCTGCCAGGGACAGGCTGCCTGACTGGCTCAGGCTCAGGACTTGTATAGCTCTAGCCAAAGCCCTCTTCTGGTCATGTGAGCCTTTCATTAGCTCCCTGTCCCACTGACAGGCAGCCTCACAGGCTGCTAGCTCCTTTAAAGAAGCAAACATACCCCAGTGCCCTGATGTACTTTGCCCTGGCAGACCTTTTTAATTTCTAGGAATTTGTTTTCCTGTATTAAAATCATTAAAACATCAAAAATGTATCAGAGTGAAAATTGGATTAGTTTTTTATTTAAAAAAAATGCATAGATACCATGAAATCTGCTGCAAAGAAAGAACAATACCAAATATCTCCCAATATGTATGAGTAAGTCACTGTGCTTCTGTTCAGTGTTGCATGTCATTAACCAAAATCAAAATAAAGTTATGCAATATTATGGCCACTGTTCTTTTCCAGTAGCATCTGGTCCTGGAACACCAGATTCCATTGAAGGGGTAAGCCAGCATCTTTCTCCTGAATCATCACGTAAAGCATACTGTAGAACTTGGGAGCAGCCTTCCCAGTCTGCTTCATTCACGCATATGGCACAGTCACCCAATGTTTTTAATGAGCACAATGCAAACAACAGCATGTCACCTGGGACAGCATCTCACAGTTTAAAATCTCCAGCTGCTACAAGATCCAGGAGTGTATCTGATTCTTCAGTTCCCCAGAGGGGTGAGTGGAGGATGACTTAAAAATAAGTAAATAAATAAATGTTTCATGGCCATACCCTAGAGTAGTTTATAAATATATCACTGAAAAGAACTTATTGTAGCAAAGTAATTCAGAATGATGGAATGAGTTTGAAGTTCTAAGTTTTCATTCTGGTCTTGCACTTGAACAGCTCTTAAATCAGGGGTGGGCAATTATTTCAGCTGGAGGGCCACTGAATGACTTTTGGTGACTTGTTGAGGACTGTAAAGGTAGCCCTGCCCTTTGACGGGTGCCTTGCCCCCTGATCGCCATCTTGGGACTGGAAGTTCTACCCCTAGCCCCTAACCTTTGCCACCGGAAGTATTCCTTTGTGGGAGGAGGGGGATGCCATCTTGGAACCAGGAAAAAACAAAACTAATAATATACTAAAAATCAAACATCTATTATAACATATTTTAATTTTATTTCAAAAAATATTTTTGTCCTGATTTATGTGTTTGTATCATATATATATATATATATATATATATATATATATATATATATATATATATATATAGGGGTGATTGCATAATAGCTCAAAATAAGATCTTATTCTTGTATATTGGTGGGGAGGGGTTTGAGAGGGATGTGGATGGGGAAGTGGGATTTGTGGGGAGGTGTGGGGTGTGTGGGTGGATGTACCTGCTGCCTCCTCCCCCTCCCCCCGCCTCTGCAGCAGGGGGCCACATGTGGAGGCACAGAGCCAGCCTGGCCCGATAGCATTCAGCTTCTGGCTGGTGTCCTGCGAGCTCTATGTGCAGCACAGAGCAGGGCGATCACCCGTGGTCCCCGTTCTCCTCCCCCAATTTCTCCCAACAAGAGCCCCCGAGGCTCTTATTACTTGAATTTCCACTTGATAGAGGGAGGCGTGGGGAAGAGCCACAGAGTCTCCAGGCTGAAGCCTCTTCTGGGCAGAAGCTTCCAGTCTCCAGAAGCCTCTGGAGGCTGGGGTTGGGGTTGGTTGTTTTGCAACCAGAGCCTAAATTGTTGCTGCATCTGGCACCTCCTGGTGGCTTTCAGACAGGTAGCCACGGGCCAGTAATATTTTCTTTTACACGGGCCCCATGGCTGTATAGAATGGCCTGGTGGGCCGGGTCTGGCCCATGGGCCATATTTTGCCACCCCTGCTTTAGATGAAAATAAAACTCAATAAAGTGGTTCTGAAATTTTGAACACGGAATTCAAAGGTGGGGAAATTGGCAGTTTATATAAAAACTGGGACCTAAACACAATCTGGTAAGGTGACAAGTGTCCTCAGCTCCTTCTGAAATTTTTTGCAGTATCAAATCTTAAGACCATTTTTTCTCACTGTATTAGTGTCTTCTCTTTGTAACAGGACTATTCCTGTAGCGCTCAGATCAAAACCTAACAAGTCCATCTACTCTATTTAAAAAAAAAAAAAAAAAAAAAATGTTATGGAATTTCTTGTGCTAGGGAAAAAAGTATGTGGCTGGAGTAAGGAAAGTTTTATCTTGTACTGAAGCTTAACTTCATCCACAATGATGCTTTCTCTGTCTCATGACAGAGGAGCTGTAGCAGGGTGGAAGCAGCTTCTGGCTCCCTGGCCCTGGTGCAGCTACCCTGCAGCAAGGGGCTACACACATGCCACTATTGCTTTTCCCAACCCTTCCCCACTCCCCAGCTGCAATGTGAAGACAGCTTCTACTGGGAATGGAGCTGTGCTGGGGCTGGGGAGCTGGAATCTGCTTCCATGCTGTTCGTGCTTCTCCCCACACCCACTACCCAGCCCAACCCCGGCGCAGCTCCCTTGCAGCTGTGTTCACACTGCAACCTTGGGAAGGAGAACAGCAGGGAAAAGTGACAGTGACATGGGCACAGTTTCCAGTTCCTCTCCAAGTGGAAGGTATGCACACACGACAGTCCTGGGGTGGGGCTGGAGTAAGGAGAAGCAGCTGCAGTGCTGGCACAGCTCCCAGTTCCCTGGCCCCAGTGGCCCCATGGGCTGGACCCGGCTTGCTGGCTGTACATTGCTGACCCCTGGTATAAGCAGTTCATAAAGGGAGTATGAAAAAGAACAGAATCTATGGCTACATAGTAAATACATTTGTAATGTGTGAGTGTTTTCATTCTTGTATTACAAGAATGTTTCTCTCTCAGAACGAATTTTTCAGCAATGGGTAATGGTAGGAGGAGAATATTGTTTCTTTTGTGGAATCTTGAATTCCTATTTTTAATTTTTTTGTTTGTTTTTATGTAAGTACTATGCTCTAATCTTTTTCATGTAACTGGAAAATAAGATTTGGTAGTTGATGTGTAAAATGCACGTCTAATAAATATTTTAAGATCTTATATGAAAGAGTAAAGATTAAGCAAATATTTTCAATGACAGTATTGGTAGAAAAGTAAAGGATTCCATTTTCATGATAGTTAAGGCCACACAGAAAACTTAACATTTTTAAATATTTTTGTTTTTCTTTTGTAGTGCCTTTTGAATATAGTGGCAATCTGTCTTCTGTTAGAATCTTTCAATGTTAAACTTACTGTTAAATCTAAACATTTTCCAAATAGAAGGCAACTTTTTTGAGTATTGACTTCCTATCTTTTCAGATGCGCTGTCAAAAACTTCAACTCCATTTAATAAATCTAATAAAGCTGGAAGTCAGCAAGGTGCTCCATGGGAAACGCTGGTTGTATTTGCTATGAATTTGAAACAATTAAATGTCCAAATGAATATGAGCAATGTAATGGGCAACACTACGTAAGTAAAAAAAAAAAAAAAAAAAAAAAAAAAAAGGTTATTAGTTGATTGCTGATGTTTGAACATATGTAAATATTGCTGGAAAATCTAATCAATCTTTGTTCCATCAAGTCATTGAAAGCTTGTGGTCTTCTAGGTTGGGGTGTTCTACCCCTATCAAGCCCCTTGGACCTTAGTACTACCGTCTAGCCAGGGTTTGTGGGGAGCCCCATGGGCTGTGGCCCCATGTGCTATATTGGGAGTGCAGGGCCTGATCCAGCCCATAGACCAGTCCTGTGCTGTTCATCTTACCTACAGGAGCATTGCTGTTGTAGGCAATTTGAATTTTTTACAGCTTCAGAATCCTGCCCATTTTAAGGGATCCTAAAAACTAGCATCATAATATTGCATATTATACTTGTGATTAATTATCCATTTAAAAGGAAACTGGCTATAAGTGATGGTATCTGCTTGGGGCTACATTCAGGACTTGAGATCTTGTATGAAATGACACCCTCGATAGTGTATTTGACTTCTGGAAGAGACATTTTTTCTCTGTGCTTTGCAGGCTGGTGACCACAGGGTCATTGCAGCAGGGACAGCCTCTAAATTGTCAGCATAAGACATGTTCTAAGACCACAATACCATCCCAGGAGGCACAGACCTCCATAAAGGTCATTTTTATATTGAATGGGTTTAGGTTCACAGTTCCTGTATCTTCCCTGTTCACCAGGAAGAGAATAATAGGGAGAGGAAGAGACATTTCACAAGAGCCCAAATTTTGAGAGGGGAGAGAAGGAGGAAAGAAGGAAGAGACGGACTGTGAAGCTCTCTCTTAGGTTCTCCAAACTTAACTTACCGCAGAATTTAATACATCCATGATTTTGTTCTTGGCATGTTCCTGAACTGAAACATTCCAAGGCTGAAAGCTTGAGCTCTGAAATATCTACCTCTTTGAGAAAAGCATGTATAATTGAAACTGAAACATAACATCCAGCAGCTTGTCCACAACCCTTTTCTGATTCTTCTGAAACTATTTTTCTCACACTTCTCTTTCAAAGAACTTTTTCTTTCTTGGCCCCCAGAATATGCAGTAAAATAAGTGTGCATCTGACCTAATGATAAATCATTTGTATTAATTTTTCTTTACAGTGGTATTTAAAAAAAAAAGTGTGTTGAAAACATTCATATACATGTATATATGTGTATATGTTTTCCCATCTCTTCTTTCAGTTGGACCACCAGTGGTTTGAAAAGCCAAGGTCGTTTATCTGTTGGCAGTAACAGAGATCGTGAAATTAGTATGTCTGTGGGTCTGGGAAGATCACAGTTGGACTCCAGAGGTGGTGTGGTTGGGGGTACCATAGATGTTAATGCCTTGGAGATGGTGGGTAAGTTGGAAAGATAGTTAATATTTGTTTGCTATATAATGTTCATTTAAATTATACCAATTCAGGGATATTCTACAAGTATAGCATTTCAAAGCATTGTTTCACTGAAGATTTTACATAGAGACACAGAAGAATTAGGGTTGGAAGGGGCCTCAGTAGGTAATTTGGTCCAAGTCCCTGCTCAAAGCGGGACCATCCCCAACTGTATCATCCCATCCAAGGTTTTGTCTAGCCAGGTCTTAACCTTCAAGGAAGGAGACTTCACAACCTCTCGGTAGCCTGTTCCAGTGCTTTATTACCCTCCCAATGAGAGAGCTTTTTCCTAATACCTAGCCTAAACTTCCCCCTGCTGTAACTTGAGACCATTGCTCCTTGTTCTGTCATCTGCCACTACTGAGAACAGTTCAGCTCCATCCTCTTTGGAACCACCCTTCAGGTAGTTGAAGGCTGCTATTAAATCCCCTCTGTCTTCTCTTCTCTGGACTAAATAAGCCCAGTTCCCTCAGCCATTCCTCATATGTCATGTGCTCTAGCCCCCTAACCGTTTTTTTTGTTAATGTGAGAAGCTGAAGGCAAGTGTACAAGACAAAAAAAATGTTCCTGTCTAAACAATTTTAATGACACAACCAGATTTGGCATACATTTTGGTTTCCTACCTGGAAACCTCTTGTTCACTGGGCAGGGCATGATGAAGTGCATAGAGGAGTCATGTACAAGCTCTAAATTCTAGAGCTTGTTCTTTGTGTTCGGACTGCTCTGAATCTACACTCCCTGTCTGCATTGCTTTACTGGCAATCCATCAGGTAGTAACTGGAAGACTATAATGGCACTCTGACTCCCCTAAAACTCCCAGAGCTGATCCTGGAGGCTGGATAGTGTAGGAACTGAATATGTCATCCCATCTCCAGTAAGAGGACTCCCCAGCATGTAGGAGGGAGATCCGGTGGCTTTCCAGCCTCTCTACACCAGAGAGTCGTAAAGTTTCCCAGGCAATACAAAGTCTGGTCTTTTTAACACACTATTATCTGTTGTTAAATTCTCCTGTTTCAGCTCATATTTCTGAACATCCAAACCAGCAACCCAGTCACAAAATTCAGATTACTATGGGTTCTACTGAAGCACGTGTTGACTACATGGGATCCAGTATCCTTATGGGGATCTTCAGTAATGCTGATCTTAAGCTCCAGGATGAATGGAAAGTTAATTTATATAACACTATAGATTCAAGTATGTCTGATAAAAGGTGAAACTTCTTTCTGTATTTAATGTTTTTTATGCTGGATAATATCTAATTTTGTCTATTCATGTCCTCCAAAAGGGAAAAGGAGCCTAAGGCCATATCCAGACATAGTGTGAATGTTTGGTTCCCGAGGGACAACTAGTAGTGGTGTGCCTTGCACCACCGCTAGTTGCCTGTGCTACACATGCTTTGACACATGACAGGTTACCTTGGGGCAGTAGGGGAGGCTGGGGCCAGCACTGCACTGGTGCCAGCAGCCTTACCTGGGGTCCTCCTAGGGCTGAAACAGTGGTAATTCTGCTGCACAAAACCTGGCTGGCAGCTGCACCAAAGCACCAGGCAGCCTGGCCCAGCTCTGCTTTTTGGTGACACACGCTACCCATGTGTGCACTACTCTGCCTTTTTTCTCTGTAGGTTTTTGTTTGTTTTTTTTTTTGACCCCTGGATATCCAGGGGTCAAAAAAACCCTTCTGCACTGCTCCCTTGCAGCGGTTTAAAAGTGCATTTTTCATAAGAGATTGTTAGGTCCTACCTGGTAATGACAACAAAAAATGCACGTTAAGAAAACAAAAACATACCTTTTTGTACTGACCGAAATAAAAACTGAATGAATTCTGATTGTTCTTTTTTATATATGTATATATTCTAGTGAGATATTTGTCCATGGAGATTTGAAGTGGGATATTTTCCAAGTGATGATTTCAAGATCAACCACCCCAGACCTGATAAAAATAGGAATGAAACTCCAAGAGTTCTTTACCCAGCAGTTTGATACCAGCAAGCGAGCTCTGTCTACCTGGGGGCCTGTTCCTTATCTTCCTCCTAAGACCATACCTAACAACATAGAAAGAAGTTCACATGAGCAATGTATGTATTAAAATAGTTTAATTAAATATCACCTTTCTTCCTACAGATACGTATGCTTATCGGTAACTTTACCCATGTGAAGATGAAAATGGATAAAAATTTTGTTCTCAAGTTTCCTAGTTGAAAAATTAATCATCTTCCCAAACAAAAGTTTTGCATTTTAAACCATGCTGATATGGGTTTTGGGTTTTTTTCAACATTCCTTTTAAATATTCTTATTTTATACATAGGTTTTCCCTTGCTTTCTTCTCACTCCTCCTCCTTTTCCAGAGGGGAAAAATATGAACGTATGATGTCTCAAGATAGTGCTTTAATATTAGGGCTGTCAAACAATTAAATAATTTGACTGAGATTAGTTGTGTGATTTTAAAAAAATTAGTTGTAATTAATTGCAATTTTTAATCCACAGCTAAAAACTCAAAATTATGCGCAGAAAAACTCAGTTATGCAAAATTATGCAGGTACTTTGTGGGGTGGGTATAGAGGGGAATTTGTGAAGGTGTGGGGGGCTGTGGGTGTGTGTAGGGAGGTTTGAGCCCAGAGACGGGGAGTTCCTGCATACCCTGGCAGGATATGGGGTACTGTGGGTCAGGAGTGATGGGCACCAGCAGGGCTGGTGGGGCTGTGGCTTGGGAATGAGGGACAGACAGACAGAGACACCACTTAGCAGGTAAGTCTGTGGGGTGGGGGGGGAGGGCCATGGGGGACACATCAGGGCCCCCACAGTGAGGGAGGGAGTGGGGCAGAGTCAGGGCAGGGGCTGGGGTGAATGGAGCCATGGAGCTAGGGCAGGTTGTGGGACAGAGTTGGGGGGGGGGGGGGGGCTTCCACCTCTGCGCACACCCCGGGGGTGGAATGCAGGGGCATGTGCCCCCCAGATTTGTACATGGGGAAGAGGTGGGCTGCTGCTGCCAGCTGGCGCTCTGTGCCCCACTGGCTTTGCCTCGGGAGCTGTGTGCTGGCTGTACCATGTCCCCTGCCCACCTGGCGGCGGGAGGCACAGTGTGGGGTCATGCGGCTCCCAGGGCAACAGCAGCAGGGCACAGAGTCCCAGCCTGCAGTGACAACCCGCCTCTGCCCCACGCACAAATCCGGGGGGCATGTGCCCCCTGTGCCTATCCTGGGATGTGCACAGCAGCGGGAGCAGCCCCTGTGCCCCTGGACAAGAGCTGCTTGTGGCTCTGTCCCATGACTTGGCCTGGCTGTGTCCCCAGGGGCCCATATGCCTCTGCCCCAGCCCCACTCCATCCCTCACCATGGGGTCCTTGATTTGCACCCCCCCACCATGCCCCTTCCTTCTCTCATGCCCCTTCCCCTTCACAGATTTGCTTGCTGCACGCTGTTCCACACTTTGCCAGGCTGTGTTCCTGGCCACCTGCAGGCTGTGGCTACATGTCTGTGTGCTCCCCTTGCACCTTGCAGCAGCAACCCAGAGTGCGCACCTGGGCTGCCTTGCAGTCCTCTGAGCTGCCACGGCTGCCTCATGGGGTGGCCCAGATGTGGTGGTGGTGATGGTGGCAAAGTGGAGCCTGGGCGTGTGCTTGAAAACCACGTGCATGATTAATGCGTTAAAAAAAATTAACTTGAACAGCGATTAACACAATTGCAATTAATTGACAGCCCTATTTAATATGGAATTATTTCAAGATATATTTTTCTAGTAATAGTATGAAAAATACCATATGAAAGGAAAATATTTGGGGTTTTTTTTTTTCATAAACTGTATTTTACTAACAGTTCTATTTGTTAGAAAAGCTGAAGGTTAATAACCAATAGGATCTGGTGTTTAGAAGTACTTGGTACATTTGATGCACCTGTCATGCCTTAGGTAAACAGACCAGAGTACATTTCATGTTACTTTAGTATTGATCTTCTGATCACCATTCTACTTACTAGAATTCTGAATATTTGTTTAAGCAGCAGTCTCTTTAGCCAACAGTGATTCTTAATTTACATGTAACAGTTATTAAAAAACAAGATACTGAGCAAGGGGGAAAACAAGATACAGTTATTTAAAAAAAAAAAAGTATGGGGCAGTATATAATGTTTAGATAATTTATTCCAAATCTAATTCAGCATCTCCAGTGGTGAATATTTTATTCAGTAATTTTGATGGTCAAGCCTGTTGGTCAGAATAGGTACACTTTATTTTGGTGTTCTATGAATTAAACCACAGGAAACCTGTGGTTTGCATGTTTATTGCTGCATAGTACAGAAAAGCTCCCTTCATGCTTACATCCTGGATCTCATTCCTGCCCTTCTGTACAGTCCTATTTCTCCAATATAATTGGTCTATGTTAATTTTGTTTACTATTGCTACTATTTTAGAAGTGTATCCTTCTCTTCACATTCTTATTTACAATCTATTTTGATAGTTTTTACCTCTAGGTTTCCTGTGGTATTTAGCCTTTTTTTGATTAACCTTTGTTGCTATTTTTATTTCCTATATTTCATGACATCAGACAAGTGTTAGAATTTACAATAGTTGGCTTCTGTAGAAATATGACCTAAAACTTGTTTTTTTGACATGCTGCCTGTACTTGCAGCCATTTCCATGGTGACCAGCAATGGCCACTTCTGGTGCCATTTATCTTAACATAAGAAGTGCCATATTGGGTCAGACCACTGGTCCATCAAGCCCAAAACCATGTCTCCGACAGTGGCAGAAGTGGATGCTAGAGGGAGAGCATTGAACTGGATAGATTTAGAGTGGTCCATTACCGTTCCTGGCATCCACCAGTGTTGGTTTAGAGATGCCAGAGGAAACATCTCAAATTATTCTATTAAACAGCTATTAATAGAGCTATCATCTGTGAGTTGGTCTAGTCTCTTTTTGAACCTGGCTGTGCTATCTGCCTCTACTATTGTTTGTGGCAGTGAATTCCATAAGTTAAAAAAGTACTTATTCTTGTTAGTTTTAAACCTGTCTCCTAATTTCAGGGGGTGCCCTCTAGTTCTAGTATTCTGGGACTTGGTGAATAACAGTTTGCTGTTCACTTGCTCCACATGTTTCATGATTTTATTAGACCCGTATTATAATTTAGTTTTTCTTGGTATGGCACCTGTCCTGTTCCATACTCCTGATCATTTTGATTATCCTTCTTTGTATCTTTTCTAATTCTACTGCATCCTTTTTGAGATGCAGACCAGAATTGCACACAGTATTCAATATGTGGGTGCCCAATGGATTTGTATAATATGTATAATATTATCTTCCTGTCACCCATGTACTTGGGCCTACGCACTCTTCAAGCAGGTGACAAATTTATCCATAAGATATGGGATGGTACTGATGGGAGACAACAGTTTTCTGGACATCTGCTGGGAGAACAATGCAGCCAAACATAAATTGTCAAGCCAGTTCCCAACTTGTGTGTTGTTGTTGTTCTGCTTCAGAAAGTGGAGGATACAACTAGGGGATCATCGGTCTCTGGTCTTGTCCTGACCAACAGGAATGAACTGGCAGAGGATGTGAAGGTGTTGGGTAACTTGGGAGGAAAGTGATGACAAAATGATAGAATTCTAGTTTCTGAGACAGGGAAAGCACGAGGTCAGCAAGATTAGGATGCTACTAGATTTCAAGAAGATGGATTTGATCTGACTCCAGGAGTTAATAGGCAAGGTGTAATGGGAGGATATACTGATGGATAAAGGGGCCCAACAGGACTGGGAGCTTCTAAAGGGCACAGTATTGGAAGGCCAAAATGAATCTGTCCTGACATGATGGAAGCAGAAGGATAATGGCAAGAGACCAATGTGGCTGCACAAGGAGCTTCTAAAATGCCTTGTATGCAAAAGGAAAGCCTACAGGCAACGGAAGAATGGGCAGGTCACCAAAGACGTGTACCAGGAAATAGCAAGAACCTGCAGGGGCAAATCAGGAAGGCGAAGATAAAGAACAAGCTGCACCTAGCAAAGGAAGTTAAGGAGGTTCTCTAAGTATTTTGGCCAGAAAGGACAGACCAAGGATGATGTAGGTCCACTGTTAACTAGCCAGGGGGAACTCCTAACAGAAGATGCAAAGAGGTCAACAGCTACTTTGTCTCAGTCTTCACAAAAGAATTAAGCTGCAGCCAGACACCTCATAAGGATTATCTGGATAAGAAAGGAGGCAAGGTGAGGGAGGAGATAACAAAAGAGACTGTCAGAGATCTTTTGATGGGTCTGAATGAATTCAGGTCAGCAAAGCCAGATGAACTTTATCTCACAGTGTGGACGGAACTAGCAGAGGAGATCTCAGAGCCCTTAGCAAAGATCTTCATGAAGATGTGGGAGAAGGGCCAGGTACCAGAGGACTGGAAAAGGGCCAGCATAGTGTTCCTCTAAAACAGACAAAAAGGGGGACCTGGGTTAGAGACCAGTTTGCCTCACCTTCATACCTAGGAAGCTACTGAAGCATATCCTAAGGAAGGCTATTTATTTGCAAGCATCTGGATGAGGAAAGGCTGATCACAAACAGCCAGCTTGGATTTATGAATAGCATCAAACAAATTTGATCTCCTTCTTTGACAAAGTGGGTGCATCTATAGGAGATGTTTACTGGGGAATTGCCTAATTAGCTCTGTAGTAAATGTCTCGGTGTCTACATATGCGGTCCTATTAGGCTGCAGGAAACTAATAAAATGCAGCAGGCTAGTGCTTGTAAGTATAAGTACTATTCTGCTGCAGAGTTTTATTGTGCCCAGCAACGCAGGTATAGATGCTGATGAGGCGGGCTGAGGCACAAGAATGCATCAGTGGAGGCTGCCTGCTGGCTGGCCCCACACTGGAGCACTACTGTGCCCCAACCAGCCTCTTTGCAGCACTTTGAGCCAGGTCGGAACAGCCCAGGGTTGGCAGGCTGACCCCTTCAACCCCCTACCAGCTGAGGCTGCTCTGATCCAGCTCAACGTGCTGCAGTCTCTGGTGCACATGTAAACGCAATGAAAGCAATAAACTCCAGCATGATATGCACTGGAATTTATTGCTGTGCATTAATATACACATGTAGATGCATGTAACTGCTTGAATGGATGAAGGGAATGCTGTGGATATGGCGTATCTGGACATCAGCAAGGTTTTTGACAAGGTCCTGCATGACTTGCTTATAAACAAACTGGAGAAATATAGACTAGATAAAACTACTCTAAGGTGGATAGATAACTGGAGCAACAGCTGCAAGCAAAGGGTAATTATTAGGGACCTCCAGAATTCATGGCAGCTGCCTGCTAATGTCTCAGGCAGATCACAGGGCCTAGCAGGTGTTTCACAGATGGAATGTGGCAGGCCCCCCATGCCTATGGCTGAGGGGCCCTGGTAGCCCTGTTCCTCACTGCTGATTGGCTGCAAGGGCTGCCTGTTATACAGCCCTGCCCCTTGCTGCTGACTGGCTATGAGGGCTGTCATGCAGCCCCACCCTCACCACCAGTTGGTGGAGAAAGACAGGGCCATATGACAGGCAGCGATCACTGTCAATCAGCGGCAAGGGGTGGGGTGGCAGCCATCTTGTTGGCAGCCCTTTGAGTGGGCAGTCCCCCCTCCTCCCTTCCCTGCCTTGGTGGGCTGCCACAGCATCCTAAGGACTGCTGGCTCCATCTGGGGAGCCAGCATTCTGTTTTCAATTAGTTTTTTTTTTTTCCCCTCCCTTGTGGCTTTCGTGGACAATGACAGATTTGGTGAAATTGCGATTATGGTAGGTCTTTCGTAATTATTAATGGGTCCATGTCAGAATGGCAGGAGGTTCTGTGTGGCGTCTACAGGGGTCTGCCCTAGTTTAGGTGCTGTTCAGCATGTTTGTTAATGATTTGGATGCTGGCATAGAAAGCTTATTGAGCAAGTCTACAAACAACACAAAACTGGGAAGGATTGCAGACACGTTGGAGGATGTGAGCATGCTCCAGAAGGATCTTGACAGGTTGGAAAATTGAACTAGAGCCAACAGGATGAAGTTCAATGTGGAGAAATGCAAGGTGCTACACCTCAGGAAGAAAAATTGAAAATGAATATAAAATGGATGATATCTGGCTGGATGGCAGCAGTCTGGAAAAGGACTTGGGAGTCTTGGTAGATCACAGACTTATATTGAATCTTTTGTGCAGTTTCACCACACTGCAGGCAAAGTCAGTTTTGGGATGCATCAATAGAAGCATTAGGTGCAAGACACAGGAAGTGAAAATTCCTTCCTGTTGGTTAGGCCTCATCTGAAGTGTTGTGTGCAGTTCTGGCTCCACATTTTAAAAAGGATGTGGAGAAGTTAGAGAGGGTCTGGGGTGGGCAGCAAAGTTGTTAAACGACTTGGGAAGCAAGTCATATAAGGAAAGTTTTTCTCTTTTGCTACAGAGAGGAGGGTATGGGCCAATGACATGAAGTTGCAGCAAAGTAAGTTTAGATTGGATATCTGGAAAAACTTCGGCATCATTAGAACAGACTGCCTAGGGAAATGGGGACTCTGTCACTGGAGGTGTTCAGGAAGAGGTTGGACAATTCTACATGTGTCTGGCTGTTTTCAAGCCTTCTTTGGAGGCATTGGGGTGTTGGCTATAGTCAAGGCTTGGGATTTTGACTGGGGTGTGCTAGTGCTCCTGCTGGGACCAAAGCTAGAGGTTCCTAGCTAGAGGGTCTTGCACCTCTGCTCAGGATCAGGCCAGTTGCCATATTTGGGGTCAGGAAGGAATTTTACCCCATGGTCAGACTAGTCAACAGACAGTAGGGGGAGTTCTGCTTTCCTCTGTAGTGAGGGGCATGGCCCTCTGCCAGGATCTCTTGAACACATATTGACAACATTTCATAGAAGCAGGACATTGGCTGACATGGTTCCCCTACTTTACCTCTGGCCGGGTATTAGGTCTGTGTGGCGTCAGGGTTGATGGCATTTATATGTAGAATTGAGATTATGGATTTTATAGACTGTTTTTGTTATGGATGATCCTGCCTTGGGCAGGGTGTTAAACTACATCAGTGTTTCTCAACCCATGGTTCGGGACCCAAGTGGATGGCAAGAATATACGAAAGGGTCACAAACAAACTTTAAAAATGACTTCTCTTTTAAAGGAGAAAAACACAGGAAGCCGTGGGTTTTCCCTTGCAGGCTGGCAGAGTTACAGCCTGCAAGGGGCTGCTTGAGGTCCTCCACACACCCACACACTGTGGGGCTGGAGCCTGGGGGCAGTGGGTTGGGAGTGAGAAGCATTGGGTTGGGGCTGGTTATCAATGTTTATAAATGGGTCCTGGTACAAAAAAGGTTGAGATCCACTGGACTAGATGACCTCTGTCAGTCTCTTCCGGCCCCGAGTCTCATTGATTCAGTGATTTTATTTTTTTCCTCTAGTGCTGGATGCAGCGCATCATCGCCACTGGCCAGGAGTTTTGAAGGTAGTTTCGGGTTGTCATATATCCTTATTTCAAATTCCTTTACCAGAAGATGGAATGCAGTTTGGAGGATCAATGAGCTTGCATGGAAATCACATGACACTAGCATGCTTCCACGGACCTAATTTCCGATCAAAATCTTGGGCACTGTTTCACCTTGAAGAGCCCAACATTGCATTCTGGACAGAAGCACAAAAAATTTGGGAGGATGGTAAGTAAAGGATTTATTCATCTTGTACTTTAGGATTCTTTTTTAAAAACATAATTGGCATTGGCTTACTGAGCAAAAGAGCTTTTTTTTTATATATATTTTGAATCAATTTTCTTCTTTTTTCCTCAAAATGTGTTGTTTATTTGGGATACAGGCAATATGATCCTGCCATTGGTATATAAAGGAAAACGCCTAATTGAACAATCTAATACATCCTTGGCAAATATATAACATAGTTGCTTGTAGTAGTACCAGACTGGACCTGAAGGTCCCAGGTATATTTTCAAATGTAATGCTCCTACCTTGTTTAGTTGAAGCCACAATTGCAGAAGTAGAAAGCTAAACTTGTTGCATTAATAATCTTTTCTGTCTGCTTTGGTGCTGAGGATTTGACTTCTGTCACTCACAAGCTTTACTTCACTGGTTTGCTAGAAGTATTTCTGATTTGTACTTGTGCAAGTGAGAGGAGAATCTAACTTTGCAACATTCAGAATGTGTGTGTGTGTTTTAATTATAACAGGTTCTAGTGAGCATTCTACATACGTTGTACAAACCCTGGATTTTCATTTGGGTCACAATACAATGGTCACCAAGCCCTGTGGAGCCCTCGAAAGTCCTATGGCAACAATTACAAAGATAACAAGGCGTCGTCATGAAAATCCACCACATGGGGTTGCAAGTGTGAAAGAGTGGTTCAATTATGTTACAGCTACAAGGAATGAAGGTAAGATTTCATGTTCATTTATTCACATTCATAATTTCTGTTCTGACTGCCAATCTCTGCAAGGGTGTGTTTAACTAAAGCTGTTGAAATTAAAAAGGGCAAACAAGTTGACTAAAATAAATAGGTATTTTTTTTCTCTCTGGGGCCAGTAGTATTTACAGAATGTAATACAATAGTGTACTGACTACTTGGAGATGTTACTCACTTGACGTTCAGTATATTGTATCTGTTACAATCATTTCCATTAGTTTTGTTCCTCATTCCTCTGTATTTTATTTTATCTGGCTGTTTAAAAAAATTGCCCAAATATAGTATTGCAATGTGATGCTGTAATTAATTGCATTAAAATAAATGATAAATATGTCAAACTGTTTTTGACCTGAAGAAGTTGTATGCTAACCTAAATTACTTGGGAGGCACACAGGATGTATGGTGCTGACATACAGGAAGGTATTTGCATTCCAAATCTCTTTCTCTTTTTAACACTCAACAAATTATTCTTTTAAGATGAGATTCTTCATACTTACTTGCAGTCTGGAGCTAACTTTTAAAGGTTCAGAAAATTTTTGCCATTTTTAGTTAGTTGTAACATGGATTAAAAAAGCACATCATGATTATTATAAAATCTAGAGAACGTAGGGGTTGTAATTTATCATTACTGCATGAATAGAAATGTAATTGAAATGGATTTTTGTGCAAAACATCTGCAGGTTGTGGGACATACTAAAAGATATATGTCTTTTTTATCAAAGAAATTCAGTTGTGACAAATTATGGATGTGTAAAAATACTGTACTGATATTGTGAAGTGTATTTCTTCCTTCTAAATGATGCAACAGGATGTGGTGGTCAAAAAGCTTGCAGGTATAGATACTGGGAAGATCATATCTATCTAGTCTGTTCCTGTATGTAGACTTGTTACCATACATCCTGCGTGCCTCCCAAGTATTTAAAAATACAAACAAACGTTAACACTAAAAAAAACCCCAAACTTATGTTTGTGTGTTTGATGTTTTAATGGCCGAGTTTCAAGAGTCGGGAGAAGAAAGAAAGAAATGATCATGAGTCAACATTTTTCCTGAAACAATAGCCTTCTTTTAACTTTTTTAACTTATACCATTTTAAAGGTGAAAGCATGATATATTCAAATAGCATTGCATGTGCCTGCTATAGGATAGTTATCCTTTATTTTAGTTGCATCTTAAGGCAGCAGTGTTTTTTCCTCTCTTTGTACATGGCCTAGCTGACACAGATGTAAATGATGATTTACCTAGCCATTCAGGTCAGGCAGTCAGACAGCTATTGGCTACACAAAACTGTTATGCCTTAATCACACTACTGCAATGGGCCTATTGGCTTAGGTGGATCTTACTTATGCCATAAGTCCTGCTGTTAATTTAGGGGTCTAAGCTTCTATAGTAAAAATAAGTGAATTCTGAAAAGCTGAATAAAATGAGTGCAGTTTTGACAGTAATCATTGTTTCAAATGATTCCATTCATTTCATGCATTTGGTTGAAATATTTACTTATGTTGGAATGCTACTGATTGGGGGTGGGGAGGGGGATATGGACATTTCCCTAAAATTTCGTTAGATGGCCCTGCTGATTTTTTGGGGAGCAAAATGCTCTGAAACAATGTTATACTGTACTGGTCTCCTTATAACATATCGATGAAAGTGTGTGTGTGTACACAAATATCTACACACACTTTCATCGATATATTATAAGGAGACCAGAACAGTTTAGGGTTGCTGTACTCTGTATAGTTCATATCGTTCACAAGTGATTTTAAAAAGTTAACCCACACAAAACTTGCATAAATAGTGAGGTGAATGGTGAGAGGATCATACAGAACCTGAATATGGATAGTGAAAACATATAGTAATACTAGAATGAGCTTTGTAGATGCTGTTTTGTTGTGCTTAGAATAGGATGTATGAGCTCTTAAGCTGGGCTTTAAGCACAGTGCTGTGCTACTGTTTGGAAAATGTAATGCAAAAGAACAGCATAAAAAACACCATTTCTTAGTATTGACAAGTCATAAGAAGAATTTAGAAAGCGCTTAATACATTGTTATAAAAATGTATTAAGCACTTATATACTTAATACATTTATTAAGTGCATAATACATCTATTATGGGCTTAATACACTGTTACAAAAACTGACCAGCAGAGACTCTCTATGCCTGGCAAAGGGTGACTATGCTGGAAAGCTTGCTAAGAACTTTTTTCCAATTACTCAGTTGGACTAATAAAAATATCACATCTGACCAAAGAACCTTGCCTGCGTATGTCCGGAGACCAACATGGCTACAACCAAAAACTCAGCTCTAATACATTGTTACCACTATACAAAGTCAAGTTAGTTTCTAAAACCAATCTTTTTTTTTTTTTGTATGTATATGCATAGGATCTTTCAATTCATGTTGACACAGCATTTGAAATTTAAATGCCAAAAAATATCAGTGGGAAGTTAAGGCTATCTCGTTAAAATTGAAAGTGTAACTTTTAAGTTGATCCCTCCTTGTAATATGCATTTTGAGAAGCCTCTGAATATGTGATCACACGCGACTCCTCAAATAAGGTGCATCTTACAGTATATGTGCAGACGATAGCTAAGATTATCTCATGTATAGTATTAGTCTGCATCACAACATAGTCGTACATGCAACACAGACTTACTCTTTATTTGTTCAACCCTACCATTAGCATTACCTAACACTTGAATACTTGGCTATGAAATATTAATGTTGCATTAGCATATTTTGTTTCCTTAGGACTAATTTTGTATGGAACAAATCCCTTTCTTGATACGCTTTTTAGCTATGTCAATGAGGTTTGCAAGTTTAATGACAAAGTAGTAAATCTTAAAACTCTTTAATACATACATACCTCACTAATTTGGGTTCCTGCTATTGAGAACACAGGTCCCCCATGATTCCAGGTAAGCAAGTTTGGAATAAAAGTGGTGTTTTGCAATTTTGTTCTCTTCATAAGCAAAGGAGAGTTTTTATCTTAGATATGTTGTTCCATCCACACCTCTTCCCAGAAAATCAAAAGTACACTGGAGAGGGGGAGGGGAGGCTTCCTGAATATTGACTAGTATAGCAAGACTCTTATGGGTTCTTAAACTATAGTAATGGGGAAGTACAGAAGTCTAGACAGACAATGTTCATTTAAATGTAAAGCACTTCTCCCCCCTCACTATTTTTAAGGTTTCTGAATAGCTTTAGGATTGGTATTGGCTGTAGTAATGAGAGTTAACTCCCTTCCTGAGAGCTAACGTGATGACATCAACAGGAAGTTGTCATCCATCTTTGAGTGTGTTACTTGTTGCAATTAATCCCTTTTGAGAGCAAGAAATCTCCCTACCTTTTCCTGAGCTATGAGGGATGGCACTTGGACAACCTTGAAAATGACAGAAAGTAGTAGCCATGAAAACAGCTGAGCTTAAGTGCACTTATATGGCATAAATGCAACCTGAGTTTGTTATCATGTAAGAAGTAGGTGGTAACAGGTAACTGTTACTAGATAGATGCATAATTTGCTTAACAGTGTGTGTAAGTGGGGAACACTAATTCAAGCTGTTCTTAGCAGGGGCACTTAAGAAACTGGTTTGAACTGAAATAGCACCTCACCATGCAGAATGCCATCGTAATTAAACCAGGTCACTTGCAAATATGTCTCCTTAAATACAGGTAAGATTTGTTAAAGATTGCTAAATTACAGTCTGTGTTGTCCATATAGAACTAAATCTCCTTCGAAATGTGGATGCCAATAACCCAGAGAGCAGCACAACAGTTAAAAGCTCAAGCTTATTAAGTGGATTCAGAGGAGGTTCCAGTTATAACCATGAAACGGAAACCATCTTTGCATTACCAAGGATGCAGTTGGATTTCAAATCCATTCATGTTCAAGAGCCACAGGAACCTTCATTACAAGGTGCTGTCCATATACTACTTTTACTTTGCTCATTCAAGGCTATTACATTATTCTGATCATGCACAGGGAAAATTAGGAATTAATTACTAAATTAAGGTTAGAAGTGTTACCTTTGTTTAAAATAGAAAATAGAACCTATGGAATCTGATGCTCCCTTGGGGGAACGGGAAACCCAGGGTAGAGACCAGACATTTTATGAAACCTATTTATACAAATAAAATCTCTATGAACTCTCCAAATAAATGGATTAATATAATTAACTTCTTACAATCTTTTTTTAAAAAAGGGCCATTAAAAATAATTGAACCTAAGGTAGGTATCTACAAGTAATGGCTTGATACTAGGAAGTACAGAGTACTGTTTTTTCCATCAACTGCAAATGGAGCTGGGGAGAATTCAGCTCTTTTGAACATTAGATTGCTAATTTAGATGTCTGCTTTGTGAGGTCCTAATCTCTGCTGAAATTTTGTTTTGATCAGTATTTTATATTGGTTGTTATTTCAGTTGCCCTTTCTGTTTCTGCCAAATTTGACACATTTGATTTCAGTCTTCAGTACTGTCCATTAAAATTACACACAGATGAGATTATTACCTGTACTTGGTGGTCTTCTAAACTGAAAATCATTGGGGTTCCCCGTGATAGCATTTCCTTTATTTATGGAAAGAATACATATTCCTTCCTTTATTTATGGAAAGAATATTCCTTTTCTAATGTAGAAAATAGAATTCTTTAATACAGGTTTTTCCAAAGTTAAGGTTGTAAATCATGGTCAGTCTTAATTCAGGTACTTTATTAGTTTTTATTGGTATTCTTCTAAATTAGTTTCTGTGATTTTACATAAAACCTGCATTTAATAATATGCTAAAATTATTTTTATTTTTTATGCAGATACTAGTGTAAAACCAAAGGTGGAGTGCAGTGTGGTAACTGAATTCACAGACCATATTTGTGTAACGATGGATGCGGAATTAATCATGTTTCTGCATGACTTGGTGTCTGCTTATCTTAAGGAAAAAGAAAAAGGTAGACAGTTGAAAAAAATTATGCTATAACTTAAATGAACCATTTTTATGAATGCCATGCCACATATATTTGGAATTATTTTCATATACTACTAATACTACATTTTGGTTTTATTTAAATGAAAGCTTCATTTTTACTGTGAGATTTTCAATAACTAATGTTAACCCAACTCCTCTATAATTTGAAACTGATGAAGAATCAAACCAGCAGGGTTTTTGAAAGTCTGTCACAAAAAAGTTATAATTACAGACCTGCATCTGCCAGAACACTTATAATGACTGAAATTTAGTTTATAATACTTAAGAGAAAAAAACCTAAAGTTGTTCCTGGCTGTTTGGTTTGGAGAAGCCAAGAAATGGAAGTCTGTTCCTGGCTGTGGTACTGATCAGTTGTATGTCTTTGGGAAAACTACTTATCTCTGTTCTTAACCATTTCCTTGTATTTAAATTAAATATGCCTCACCAGAACTATATGTAAATCCCCTTTATCTTTTTTATTCCAATAGCTTATCAAAAGTAATACGGAAACAAGAAAAAAATAACTATTCAGTCTTGTTTCAATGTCCTTTGCATGTCAGCAAAAATGACTGAAGCTACAAAGTTGGCTTTATGTTCTTGGTGTTTCAAAAATCTAAAGAATAAACAGACTTAAAAAGATGAGTACTGTAGTTCGATTTCCTATAGTTAAAATGCCACCTATCATCTAGAGAACTCTGCTGTAAGTCATGTAGATTTCTGTACATAAGGTTATATATGAGGTGTATTATATTGTAGTTTTTGTATTTGACATGATGCAATACCTATGTTGAAATCTTTTTAGGTTTCAGAAATATCAAGAAGTTAGTATGTATATTCTCATTAATATGTACTATTAGCTAAAAGGAGTGATTTATACACGGTGTTTGAAATGGCCTACTAAGTATACAGGGTATAACCCTTTTCCTTATAGATTTAATGTGGACAGATAGTGAAGCTGTGTTTCAAATGTATGCATGATCATGCATGTGTGGCTAGCTGAACGTTGAAACAGTAGTAATCATTGATGTCAGAATTATGGATGTGTGAAATTTCTTTTCCTTTTTTTTGCACAAGTATTTGTATTGAACATTATTTGAAAGAGAAATGTCCACTAAATAATACATTGCAGTAATACATTGCTTCATTAATTTTGCTTCTAAATTCTCCAAAAAGTCAACCTGAGATCAATCCAAAATGAATTAAATTGGGGCAAGGGGTAGAGGGGGAAGCAGGGGTTAAAAGCCCATTCTTTGGAAAACTCTTTATTAAATCCAAATCAGTCCAAAGTAAGTACTTATAAATTTATTATTTTCCCTTCAACTTTGTAGCCATCTTTCCACCTCGCATTTTGTCTACTCGACCAGGACAGAAAAGCCCAGTGAGTGTGCTTGATGAAAGTTCTAGTGAACGAGAAACAGAAGACGGCATCGCTTATACTACTGTGGATTGGAGAGAATTTATGTGCAATACTTGGCATCTGGAACCCACGCTTCGGTAATCAGCAGCCTTATCTGCAGCATTCTATTTGTCTGTTTATTCGGGCAGGAAAACAGTATTACGTAGAAATGATCTTCCTCAAACTGCAGGTGTTCCCAGTTCGATGCTGTTAACCTACAAATGGGACGTAGGGTATTAAATCCATTATAGAACATGCTTTTGTTAGTAGGGAGTGATGTGAAGCCACCTGCTACCGTATATGAAATGTCATTTGATAACAAAAGATGTGTAATACCATTTTACATGGAGTAGCCTTTAGATAAAAACATTAAATGTTACACTGTTTACACATGAAGAATATTTGAGGTGTGCAACTCATTAGAGATCACTTACATATCATTTACCATTTTTCCCACTATCCCCCATATAACCTTTTTTTTTTTTTTAACCTGGATGTTTTGTCTCTCTCATGTCAGTGTAAGGGGGACTTTTCTCTTGAAATTACAAATTTTTGGTCAAGAAACTTGTTGTTTTTATGAACTGCCTGGCACACTTTGGATTTGGGTAACATCAGTCTCATTATTTTTGTAATTAAAAATATGAAGTTTTTATGGAGCATTGATAGTGATTTTTTTTTTTTAGTATCCACTAGTTAAGAGTTCCTCCTTTTTCTGTTTCATAACGTGTAAAATTCCATGTTATTATATAGGAAGGAACAATGTTCTCCCCCCCTCCATTTTCATAATGAGAATGCAAGTTAACTATTAAGTATGCCTTATTTATTGTTATACAATGAATGTAGTGGTTGTTAAAGTTACCATCCAATAGATGAGTAGCATGTATAACAGACATCCCTCTGCTGTTAATATGCAACCTGGCTCTGGCCAACAGGAGTCACTTCTCAGAAGGTGGGTCAGAGGTGTGATATCCTAATTCCCATGTTTAATTCTGTTCATGGTCTCTGTTGAAACTGGTAACAATTACTAAAATAGAAGCATAACTGGGCCATGTATGGCACAACCAGCTACCAGCTATGGCTATTTTTGTGCTCCCTCACCCCCAATTATACTACTGCATTTAAATGTAAACTTTATACTTTATTCTGCTGTATGAATGTTTCCTTGCAAAGGAATGGGTTGAACAAGAAACCTCAGTTTACCTAAGCCAAAAAAAAAACAACCCGAGTAAGAAGTTTTTGGATACCAGTATGTGCCAAACAAGATGAGGATCCAGAGGCTACATATGACATTCCTGATCTCCTAAATCACCATATTCCTCCAAAAGCTGTTAATAAATGAGCGGTGACTGAAAAGAATAATATTGGAATTTCAGTGTTGCTTAACATATGATTATTCAAATATTTGTTTGCTCAAGACTTAAGCCTAATTATATATAGTTAAGAGTCTGCTTCTTTATATTTTAGATTAATCTCTTGGACTGGAAGGAAGATTGACCCAGTAGGTGTTGATTACATTCTTCAGAAGTTAGGCTTTCATCATGCTAGGACTACTATTCCTAAGTGGCTTCAGCGTGGGGTAATGGACCCCTTGGACAAAGTTCTCTCTGTTCTTATCAAAAAACTTGGTACTGCACTACAGGACGAAAAGGAAAAGAAAGGCAAAGACAAAGAAGAATACTAAAACCATAATTTAATGTGACAAAAACCATTTTATTTCCGTTCAATTACACTGAAGTGTTTTACTGTATAATAAAAAAAAATTTAAGTATGATTTAAAGAGAAATCTAATGGCTTTTTGCTGTTATATTTAAAACTTACATTGTGAGTAACTGTTTACTGTGGTACATGATACCATTCTGTATTTAGAAAAGTATTGCATGATTATGACCAATGTATATTCTGTGAAAGAACAGGTGAATACTGTAAATCTGCTCTTTAGCATTCACACTATTATGTGCAATATGATTCCTGCATTCTTAAAATACTGCAGACTATTAACTGTGAATTTTCATGAATTTTATTGGCCATATCACCTAAAACCCCCTTGTTGATAATGTGATTCTGTTAATGGCTTTTTTGGTCCATGTAGACTTGTATGAATTCTTTTATGTATATAATTTATGGAACTGTGCTTGCCATAGTGCTAAAAATCATTTTCAGTTTGTTTAAAATTGTAATAAAACTAACGGTTGTACAAGTCTTCAGCTTCTTTCAAGGTATGGAACATGTGAATGCTGTGCATATACCTGTCCCATATGTTAAGCATAGTACACAAATTTACAGAAACCCCTTTGAATTTGCACTAGTCCCTGGTACCCTCAGAGGCAGTGTGAGGACTATTGGCTGCAGAATAAGGCAATAGCTTTAGAAAACTGACCCAAATGGTATACCCAAAATGTCTCAAGAATCTGTTCTAGTAACCTGTGTCGTCTCATAGTCTGCCTGCCTGGGCAGGCCGTGAAAGCCAGAACTTCCAGAAACTGTAGACAAAACGAGAGCCCGCGCACGCTAAATGCTTTCGTGCCGCTTTAATGGTGTTGGTGTTTGCATGCCTCAGCGGCATACTGCGCATTAATTCCAGCTGCTTTAGGAAATTTGGTGGCGTAATGCATTTTAAATGACTTGGGTCGCAGCCGTGGAGCAAAGCACCAGGCTCCGTGCAGCTCAGTGGCTCTGCAGGAAGCCTTGTAGGCAGCCTGGCAGCAGACTGGGAAAGCAGGTGGTGAGTCCCAGGCACCAGCCCCCTTCCCCCTCCCCAGAGCCTGCCTATTGAGTTGCGGGGGGAGCCAGTACTCCCCTCTGCAGCTGCAGTGCCCCCTGGGACTGCCTGAGCCAGGTGCCTGTGGGTGGGTGCCACCTTAGGGGAGGTGCCTGCCGCTACCATGGAAGAAAGCACTAGCTTCCCCCGCAGCCCATGCCTCTGCCTGCCATTAGCTTGGCCTTCCCTCCCTGCTGGAGGTGCAGGTAAGGTGCACAACACAGGGGTTTAATCAGGCCTAAACTGAAGCTGTGTTTTTTAAAAGCCACCACTTCAGTTTAGGGCCCCCTGTTTTGTCTACACCTGCCCCTTGAAAATTAATCACCCCTCATGCCCCAGACTGGACATGCCCTCATGCCTCACCTGGAGGAGGTTTGGCGCCATGTAAAGTTGCTCGGGTGGTGTTGGTCAGCTGGGGAAGAGTGGCTTTGGCTTGAATGTTGCAAATTGATTTTAAAGCCTGCATGTGCCCTCTGTGCAAGGCCCTGGATGGCAGGACAAACGGCTCTGTTCTCTCTCTGGGCTTTAATACCAGTTTCCTCAATCTGTAAGGAGCTCCCAGCCAGACACCCAGGGAAATGCTTCAAAACTGCTGTGCTCAACCTTTTGCCCCCTAGGCCAGGAGCATAGCATGGAGCTGGTCTGTGGCAGGGATTAAGCTGCAAGTGCCAGGAGCAGGCCTGTCCCAGTGTGTCAGGATGGGGCCCTCAGTGCCTCCAGACTGCATCCCCTGGCACTGGCATGGGGCATGTGTGCAGCTCCCAGCAGCTGGGGCTCCTCTGGGGTCTGAATATTTGGGGGAGGGGGTTCCCTACCACCGAGTTCCCTAACCTGGGGCAAGCCCCCTGGGCCACATGCCAGGGGCACCAGAGATGCATTCTATGGGGGTGGGGTGGGACCCTAAGGGTCTGAGCTAGGTGGCTTTCATTCAGTCCGTGTTGAGCGCAGGCCGGGGCTTGCTCCCTTCAGCTCTGCCTTTGGCCTGTGCGGGTGGGGGGGCTCGAGCCGCACGCAGGAAGCCGGGTGAAAGTCTGAACCGGACGGTTACGGCCGCCTTGCCACGGGGCCCCGCGCCAGTCCCGGTCGCCGGTGTAACCTCCCTCCCCTGCCGCCAAACGTTGCAGCGCCCCACGCGCCTCCAACACGTGACACCTTTCCGCCCCGCGGAGCCCTAGCAGCGGTTGGCTGGAAAGGGGGGTCACGTGGCTTGGAGGCGGGGCTTCCCTGGAGAAGCCCTCGCGCCTTGAGGCCACAGGCAGGTGAGAGTGAGGCTTTCGCGGGCGGTGGTGACGTCAGCTGGCCGTTGGTGCGCGGCGCGATGGGCAGCAGCGGCGGCGATGCGTGGCCGCGCGGATCGGGCGTGCCCAGCTTCGCCCAGATGCTGAAGAGGAACCTGCCTGGGCCGCCGTCCTCGCGCCTGCCCTCCCCGGCGCTGGGTTTGGGGTTGGGGACAGGCCCGGGCCTGCTGTGGGCGCCGCTGGAGCCCGAGGCCAACCTGGCCTCCCGCGTGACGCCGCTCACAGGTGGTGGCTGCGGCCGCGCCCTTGGGCTCGGGCCTACGGGGTCGGAAAGGGTCCAAGCGAGCCATCGCACTGAATCGCGCTGTTCCTCAGTCGAGCCAAGGGCGCGAGTTGCATATCATGGCTCTGGTCCTGCCTCGGAGCTTGGATCAGATGCCCTGTTGGGCGCTGGGAGGGCATCCAGGCCTGCTTCTCTGGGGAGTGTAGGCAGCCTGCTTCAAAAGCTGCTGTTGAAGGAAGAGGGGCAAGGTTTGCTCCTGTGTGCACATTCACCTTGCTCATTGGCTCTGCCTCTTGGTGCCTCCTCTCACCTGCTTGAAGGCACCTCACAGGGGGACCTTGAGCCAATATTGCCAGTCCCTGCAGAATCCAGTCTGAAATGGTCCCTGTGCTGCAGCCCTGGCTGAAATTGCCTGTGGCTGAGGGGAGGTAGAAGCTACCCAGTTCTTTTGTGAGCTGGGTGCCAAGTGTTGCTTCGTTTTCACGCCTGACAGAACAGGTTTTGACTGTTGAAGTCCTAAATACTGCCATTCCCGTTTTCCTGTAGTGTAGAAATGTGCACCTTCTTTGGGGCCTGTATAGATATCCAGAGAGTTTGGGGTTTTTTTTGTCTTTAGGGACAAATCCAGATAGCTTTAAAAAGAAAAAAGCAAGAGCTGTTCAGTCTTGCTGTACCTCTTTAAAGCCTTTCTGATAAATAATTCCAATTGCCTAGTATGCCATAGAAAATGAGGGTTGGAAGGGACCGTGGGTTGTGACCTAAAAATGGGTTGCAAGAATATATAAAAGGTCACAAACAAACTTTAAAAATTGATTCTCCTTTCAAGGGGGAAAACATGGGGAAACTGTGGCTTTTCCCTTGCAGGCTGGCAGAATTGCAGCCTGCAAGGGGCTGCTTGGGGACCCCTGTGCAGGACCAGGGTGTTGTCTTCTACTTAAAACTATTTACTGGGTCAAGGCTGGACATGGCTGTTTACAAATGGGTCCTGATCCAAAAAAGGTTGAGAACCACTGACCTACTCCAGCCCCCTGCCTGCTCAAAGCAGGACCATCACCAATTGTATCACCCCGGCCGAAGCTTTTCTTACCTGGGTCTTCAGGTAGGCGTTGTTGAGGCAAAGTGTCATTATTCCTTATGTCACATCTTTCAGGTTGCACTCTAAAAACTTCTTTAATTTTCCAATGCAATGATTTTTTTGTTGTTTAAATTAACCCTATGTTTTTTAGGTCAAATTCAAGAAAACCTGTACTTCAAAGGAGCCCAGCCAGCTCCAAACATATTGCTCCCTCCAAAGAAAATACCAAAGGAGTTTATTGTAAAATATAAACGCGGAGAGATAAATCCAGTGTCTGCCTTGCATCAGTTTGCGCAAATGCAGCGTGTACAGCTTGATCTGAAGGAAACTGTGGCAACAGGTAAATGTTTCTGTTTTTATAAGAAGATGCTTTTCTTTGCAACTGCAGGTGCTATATGTTTGTGGTTGATGTTAGTGGCATTGCAGAAATTAATGTGTAAATAGTAGAGATTGCAATACTTTTTCCTTGCTGTTAATAGATATTTTACTGTGCCTTCACAAATTGTTCATGGATTTCATGAGCACTTAACTTCCTTGTTAATTTAATTTGAGCGAAACTAATGGGATAAAATAAAGCATAAGTTGTTTTTTGAATATTGTCAGATGTTCTTTTTTTTAAGAAAGTGGTGTCCTTCATTAGCACTCAACTGTATTGTGCTTAGAGTTGTAATGTGTGTCAAAATTTGAGTCTGTTAATGTTCTGCCTCCTCAGACAACTCCACTTTCACTGGGTATGTCTAGTTATGACTGTAATATAAATCTTGTGCAGCTGTGTCCTTTTGGAGCAACACTGAATGATAATTGGGCACAGTTGCCTATGCTTGTAATGCATGTTCTGGTTGCAGTTGGTATTCTGCCATGTTTCTGTTATGCTGCCATGTTCTGTTGCACATCCTGCAGCAGCAGTTCAAGTCTTCCCATGTTACCCAGGCTTATTGTATTACTGTACATATATTTCAGTTCTTACTGTCTACACCCTAGCTGAAGTGGGCAGGTTGCAAGACTACTTCTCCAGTATTGCAAGAGATTGATCCCAGGCTTATTATCCAGATTTTCTTTATTAGATGCAACACTTGCACATCAATTGGGAAGAGTGAATGCTTGAGAGACTAAAAGTTTTTAAATCTTGTTAAGATAATTAGGGAGAGCTGCATTGGAATGTGGTTTTTGCTGAGCTGTATGTTGGGCATAAAAAGCTCTGCAAAAAACACAATAACACAATGAAATATCCCAAATACAAGTCTTTGTTTCCCTTTCATTTCAGGATTTACTTACTTCCACTACATTTTAACAAGTTCTATGGCTGAGATTACACATTCAAGTTAGAAAGTGCTAATTCTAAGAAACCTATGTGTTTTAGTTTTAGTGATCAGAAATATGTTCTGGGTTAATGCCTTCTGATGTGCACTGTGCTGCTTGTATCAGTCTTGCCCTCCCTCCCCCCCCAGTCATCCTGCTGACCACCCCGTCCATCTTCTCCTGTTGGCCCCTCCATCCCCTGATTGCTGCCCTGCCATCCCAATCAACCCAAAAACAATAGAAGCAGCAGTGGAGAGGAAGGGTTTCCCCTCCCTGCCTGTTCCTGGGGTCCCTGCAGCCTGTGCTGCCCCTGAGCACCTGGATTCATCCTGCACTGGGCACTGCAGTTGATCTAATTGTAGTGTGTAATTTCACCCCAAGATGTAATAAGAATGTGATCCAGTAACATGGAGAAACTTTTTATAAAGTTATTTAAGTTTAACTTATTTGCCAAAAAGTATATTTCATATATTGACATCAGTATTATAACTTGAGTGTGAGCAAAACCAAAATGTGCAAGAATTAGAAAATCAGTGCACTGATGTTAGCTACTGCTGTTGAGGCCCTGAGCCCCCAGTACCCATGTACCTCTCTATGTGGTATCCCAGTCCTGGTAGGAGCATTCCTTGAGAATGACCGTGTAGCAGGTAGAAGAATGCTCGCTGACATCAACTCTGTTTCCTTTACTTTGCCTTGGAGACCAGGGCCTGTTGGGATGCGCTGAAAGTCCACTCTGTTTCCTTTCTCCCCTCCCACTCTCCAGCCCCACTTACCCATACTGCAGCAGTGGGTTACAGAGCTTTAGGTTACTACAGCCCCTCATGGTACCCCCTTCTCAGCTGGAGAGATGTCATTGCTGGAGAACCAGGGAGCCTAGCAAAGAACTGTATCACTGTCCATCACTGAAATGTTGCAGTTTGAAAGGCTTCAAAGTGTACTTGCAATTTCCAAAGTTATGTCTCTCCATCCAAAGCTGTCCAATTACACTTGTTCTATAATATTTGTATTCAACAGTGCATTTTATGTAAATACACTAGCTACATTTTTGTTGCAGTATTTTTCAGTGAAGTGGGTGGTTCGTCCCTAGGAAAAGACTTTAGAATCATGGAAAAATAGGGTTGGAATCAGCTCCGTATCTCAAGGAGGGATCATACTTACCAAAACCATCCTATACAAATGTCTGTCTAGTCTATTCCAAACAGAACTACACAACCAGCCTTCTTATGCAACCACCAGGCATAAAGTCCGGAAACAAGAATATCCTACCTTGCCACATGTCAAGTAGGGGTACGTGGGCCTTGTCAGTGTCCTGTGACTACAGGGACAGGAGGTAGCATGTAAAAATACACTTGACAGACTGAAGGAAGAGGATGATAAAGACTTTGCTCCTTGCTTCAAAGCCAGAACTCCCTACAGTCTCTGCTAATGGGACCCTAGGGCAGAGGTGGGCAGTCTGGTCTGCGGGCCGGCTCAGGCCTGTGGCATACTCTATTTCCCAATAGTCCCTGGAGTGACAGCTCCTTTTGGCTGCTGCTACTGGACCCAACCTGCCCACCCTCCATGGGCAGAGCATGTAGCTAGTTTGGGCCTGTGGCTGGGAGCGGGAGATGCAGTCAGGCTTGGGGAGCCCCAGGATCTTGCAGTGGTGATGGAGCTGGGGAAAGCCATGATCCACTGCCCGCATGACCCTAGGAGTGTGGGTTCCTCAGGTAGGGCTGTGCAGGGAACAGATAGCAGCTTTGTCCCAGCTCCGGCCCAATGCTGCCACCACTGCAAGATTCCAGCCCTGGCTCCAGAGCAGCTCCCTGTCCTGCCTGCGCTGCTCCCTGCTGGTGTCAATAGAAACCCTGGGAGCATGGGGTCATGACACCTTGGGGCCAGGGCTGGATGGTGTAAAATTCCTTTCTTATCTCAAATATGGCCATTGATCTAACTCTTAGTGTAAGAGCAAGGCTGTCTACCTAGGAACGCCCGGGCTTAAGTCCCAGCAGGAACACCACCACATTCCAGTCAAAATCCCTAGCCTTGGAATGTTTCCTTGCATTATTGACTTAGTCATTAGGGGCATGTCCCCACAAGCAGGAATGTGCGTTTCCCCGGGGACAAGGAGCAGCAGCACAATGTGTGCTGCTGCTTTTCCTCAGGGAATCCCTGTGCACGCGCACTCTGGCATGTGACACGTTGCCCTGGGTGGGGAACGGGAGGCTGGGGTCAGCACTGAGGCTGATCCCAGCACCCTTACTTGAGGGCCTCTGGGGGCTGCAGCTGCGGCAATCCTGCAGCAGGGAGCCTGGCTGACAGATGGAGCATGGCTCCGGTTGGCCAGGCTCCAGTTCTGGGCAGTCCATGCTGCCACGATATGTAACGCATTGTTTTTTTAAGCATGGGGCTTTTTGACACCGGAATCTCCTGGTGTCAAGTATCCCTCCTGTACTGCAAATTAGCAGCATGTGGAATACCTACATGTGTGGCGTGCCGCACCTCAGGTGGATCTGCAGTGCCGCATACCACACGTGTGCTTGCCTGGATATGCCCTAGTTGGTCTTTAAAGCCAATACGGACTGTGCATCTTGTGCATACACCAATCTGACCTCTAAGGTTGTAAGACAAAGGGGCATGTGGCTGAGGAAGTCTTGCTGATGCTTGTAGTCCTACCAGTCCTTTTCTACATTGTTAAGGCATTCTTGACTCATCAGGGACTGCTTGGTTGACTGTCCTAATTTCCTGATAACAAAGATTCCTTGCACACTTAAGCTGATAATTAATGTATTTTGGCAGTGCAAATGGCATTTCACTTTACATTGTTTATGTGGTCAGATCTTGTGAAGAATCATAGTATGCATTTGGAGGTGGAGGGATGCAGTTCCCAATTTCCTTCTCGCTGAACATAGTGGAGCATAAGGAGTAGCCATCCTGTACTGGTATGCACTGCCACCAAAACTTGAAATACACTTCCTTAAGGATCTTTGCTGATTATAGATATGAAGGTGAGATTTTGGAATCAACCTTTACAATATGCATGGTTAGCTCATGATATCTTGTGTTTGTACTACCATAAAATCTAAGGTTGTGCAAAAAGTGGTCACCATATTGCCTGAAAAGTCAGTTAATAAGCCTGAATTATTGTGGTATAAGGCATACCAATGTTTAGCTTGTTTTTTCTTGAACCAAACTCAGATTTCCACTTTCTGGGCATCTCTTAGTCCTAAAATTTGTGTGACTATGGGTGTGTACTGATGAATAACTTCTTAAAATTTGTGTATGAAAACCTACTTGTGGAATAAGCCAGTCCCTGTACTCTAAAGTCCTCTATAGTTACATCAGTTCACAGTACAGAGCTTCACCAACAAATAGAACCAATATTGTTGCTATCCCAGTATTGATGACATATTTATTTCTGCCCAACAGTTTTGCAGTTCATGGACTAGGATTAGCATGCATCTGGTGGTGGTTCTTTCTGGTTCTTTTGTCATATGCATTTGAGTGTAATGCCTGATTTCTCATGCAATGCTAGATTTTGCAATTTCTGTGAAATTGCAATTTTCTATAGGTCACTATTTATATTGATTGGTCATTATGCAACTGACCATAAACTTTCAGGGAACCAGCTGTGAGGCCATTTGTTCCAGATAAACCAGTGCTTATTTTGTGGTCAGGTATATCAGGCTTCATTATTGTATAGCAGGGTTCATTATCTGTTGCCCATCTTGAATGTGATTTACAGTTGAGTCTTTATATAGGACATATTTCTTGGCAAAATCTGCAGCATTTCTAATCCGTAGGATTGGACTACCTGGTATTACAGATGCTGATGTCTTCATTGGAATGATTGCACTTTGCACATTCCTGATACACACTTACATGGGCTCTTGCCTTTCCATGATGTCTGGATTTTACCTAGTATCATGTATTAGGTGTAGTAGGTTTTGGGCCATACATCTATTTGTAATTATGCAGGTTACTTTTCTGTATTTGGCATCTTACAGGATCTTTCTCATGGCTATTGCTTATTCTATGCAATTCTTATTCATCTGTTTCTCTTCTGCACCTGCACATCTTTTCTAATTTTGTTTGGCAAAAAAGTTAGATAGGCTCTAAGAAGCTGGCATAGATCTCCTTACTGTTGTTGTTGCTGCTGCTGCTGCTGCTGCTACTACTACTACTACTTCTTGGACTTGTTTACCTGATGCAGTAATTATACATGTAGGTAAATCCTGGAAGTGGCATGAATTAGTACTTGATCGATCTGCTGCTGTTCTATTTTTAAAAAATCATCACCTCTATCTCAGTTCTAAGTTGGTTACAATTCAGGAAAGAAAATGGTTTTGGTTGCTTACACACCTGGGGGGAAAAAACCCCTCAGTGCTCTTCTTTTAGCTTGGCATGCCCCTACACTTAATGCAGAAAATGCCCAAAAGAGGCATTGCGTCAGTTTGACCCAGTTCGTCTAACGTCTGTATAGATCATGCACTTAAGTGGGGCTTTTTAATAATTTTATCACTGATTCAATCAGCTATTAAATTAAACCATCAAAAAGCCCCACTGAAGTGTACAATCTATACAGATGTTGAGGAGCTGGGTCAGACTGATGCACTTCTAGTAAAGTGTTATTTTGGGGGGCTTCTTTGCAGTTTTTTTTTCCCACGTCTATCAGCAGTGTTTAAGTGTTATAGAAAAAATACTGTTTTCATTGTTTAATTCATTGGTATATGGATTCATTTTTGGTAGTCATATATTTCTGGTTCATTTTAATGGTTTGTTTATTTAAACATCAGAGGGTTTAAAGATCAAAATTCAACTTGTAACATTATTAAAATAAAAAGGTTCAAATTAGTGGTAGAAAAAATGTTTTGAGCCTTGAACAAAAATTGCTTTTTAGACTCTATATTGAGATTTGATTTTGAGATTTATGCCTGTTCTTGTCTAACAAACTTACCTGGCAGAATCGGATTTCTCATAACATGCATTATGGGAAACGTGACCGTTGAAAAGTCTCATCTTCATTTGGCTATCTGCCAAACGTAATATAAATTATGAAAGAAAACTATAGAAAAGATTAGTAATTAAGACCTGAAATTTTCAGCCACAGATTTCTTAGTGATTTGGGCTAAGATGTAACAAGTTTAATATATATAAGCTGCATTTTTGAAAGTGACTTGGAACTCTTTAGCATTAGCCTTCATGGGTACATGCATACATAATCAACCAGCTCAACCAAGCCAGCTTAATTAAGTTAAGCAATGTTGGAGGGTACACATGTACAGCTCCTTGACATGGTGGCAGCCATCTTGTGAGCTAGGTCTACTTAACTAATGCAGCTCAAGATAATATACCTCCAAGGTGCATTAACTTGTGCCACATTTAAGCTGACTCTGCTTCCCATTTATGTGCATGCTTTGACAGTTAAATTGGCTTAAAAAAAGCTAAGCTGGTTTAACTGTCAGAAAGTTAGTATGTGTGTATGTGTCTCATTAAAGTTGATGGCATTTAAATGTCTAAATCATTTTTAAAAATAGACATTTAAGTTGAGCTGTTTTTAAAACTGTTCCTTATAATTTTACCTTCTGAAAAGTCTGTCCTAAACTTCATGCCATTCCTGAAAATAGGAAAACAGCCTGATTTTGTGAAAGTGTTGAGAACCTGCCGAATCCTCTGACATGAAAGATGATATGATAAAGTGGTTTTAGCAACAAAAAATCAGATTTTTTTGTTAGGGTATGTAAAACTACTGGAGGACCTTGATGAAGAGAATAGCAAAAGTGAAAAGTATAATATAAATAAAATCCTAAAGCTCTGCTGGTCATAAAGTTTTATTTTTGTGCTGTTAGAGTTATTTTTGTTTTGGAATCATCTTGTTTTCCATGGTGACAGATGTATAAAGCTAATAAATAACTATGTTTTTAATTAAAATTAGTTAAAACGTAACATCTAATTGTATGATTTTTTTTTTTCCCCCCTCCAAGGCAATATCTTGGGGAGTTACTTTGCTTTTTGTGCTGTGATAGATGGGGTTCAGTATAAGACTGGCTTAGGGCAAAGCAAAAAGGAATCCAAATCAAATGCAGCAAAACTGGCTCTTGATGAACTATTGCAGTTGGAGGACACAGAACCAAAGGTTCTTGACAACTCAGGTAAATATTCTGGTATCATTAATAGATTTTTTTTTTTTTTTTAAAGGTTATATGAAGACATTTGTAGAAAGAGTGTTAAGTGTTTTGTGTGTAACTTTACTAAAACTTAAAATGTGTCTTGACGTTTTCAGTGAATTATTTGGGCAGAGTCCCTTACAGTCCTCAGATGTTTCAGTCCTTTATTCTGGTGCGCCTTTTTAGCTCTTCTTTTGAAGTTCCTCCTTTATACAATGGGGAGAGTGCCTTAAGGGAAAGTATCCTTGCTGCAATTTCTCTCTGAATTCTTACACATCATTGAAGGCATTCTTTTCAAAAGTTTACTGTTATAAATTATTTGTTTATGGTCAGAATTTTTTTATGATGTCTGCGGTGAATGTGACCTATATGTTTTCAAAAGGATTCTGTCATCACATTAATCTCCTTTGAGGGTAACTTGTAAATATTTGTTGGATTAATTGAGAGAAATGGTTCAAAGCTAAAACTGATGGTAAAGCGTGAGGTTAAATATCTCGGATGTTCATTGACTTTGGTTCTCTTCCTCTAGTTTTGTGTGGCTTGCTGAAATTTTTTTTTCCCCTCTCACCAACCTGTTTTGGAACTTGGATTTAAAATGAGTATTTGCAGCAATGGGATACACTAAATGAGTATTGATGTCTTGAAACCTTTAATGTCCTCTACATTTCCAAACATTGAAGGTTAATTTTGCAGGTCCTCCCCGGATTCCTGCAGAACCCAGAATTTCGTCAGGACCTACTTGCGTTGCAGAGTTTCATTATGGTAGGACCCTCAATTTCTTATTTCTCCGGTAACTTAATTAGGAGGCTAAGAGAGATCCTACAGAGCAGCAGTTACTGAAAAGTTAGAAACGTCTATAGCAATACTGCTGTCTTCAAACAGGATATATGTGCTTTAGTGGCCCTAAATACTGCAGTGCTTTTAAAAGTAGAAGAGTGATAATTTTTTGTACAGGTGGATAAATAGATACAGCTCAAGTAGTTTTCCTGTAGTTAACATGTTAAAGGCTGTTGGAGACAGTCACTTGCAGAACTCTGAATGGGTTGCTCAATAACAACTCATTTAGATTTTCTTTTGTTAATTTTTAAGCCCCCAAATGCCCACTGATGCTAAGATGCACTATGGATTAGTGTATTGAACTACTTTTATAATTTGTTGAATACTGTAGCTCACTTAAATAATAGATATTGCTTTTTTCCTATGTGTTTTTTCTTTTAAAATGTTTGTGTTTGTATTTTAAAGAGGGAAGGCATCTGGTTTATGAAAAAATTTCACAAGCAGTCAAGCAAGCATTTAACAGTCTGATTGCCAAATACCCTGTGTTTCAGAGTTGTAGCAGTTCATTGGCTGCTTTCATAATTGAAAAAGGCAAGTGTTTTGATTTGTTTTCAGTTATATACAAGAAAAAAGCTGTTTATAGTGTGCATGCGTCCAAAAATCTAGAGACCCTGAACATGTTGTAACTAGATTTTAGATTAATAAATCCTGATGGTAACCCCAACCTTCTTAATGTGCCGTTAAAACCACCTACAGAATTGTACACGGGTATGCAATGAAATGAAGAGAATTCCAGCATGGGGTGTCCTTAAGATTTTTACTTTTGAACTTAGGAGGCCAGTCAAAATAACATAACTTTTGTTTATTTTCTAAATTCTAATGTCATGTTCTTGCTGGATAAAAGCTGGACAATGCAGAAAATATCAGTATATAATTATATAACTTAAAGGCTGTGTTCTACATGGCAGCAGGATGCAGTGACTTTCAGGACTGTTGCCAAATAAAGAACATATCTGTAATGTAGTCAACAAGTCCTGAAGATACAGAGCATTGTGGGTAGGTTTGGGCTACAGAAGAAAGGTAGCAATTTCTACCTATCTCAGATATGAGAAGTCACTTTTAATAGTACAGTAATCAGAACATGAGTTGTTACATTTTAGCTGCTTTTCTGAGAACAGTCTTTTACTTTCAAAGGCTGCCCCATTCAGCTAACTTAGTGATGGCATTTGCACGGCAGGAAACGATGGTTAAAATTCTCGCTTGCCTTTCTTCCTGCTACTACACTGGATTTGGAGCATGCTGTTTTTAACTTGTGGTAGTTCTTTGTACTCTTCAAGATGCGATGATGAAATTGGTCAGGTGATTAAGAATTTGCTCACATTTGAGCTCTAATGGTAGTCATTACTCCATGCATGACTGGTGCCACCTTAAGCAAGGGGGGCATGTCGTGTGTGTGTGTGTGTGTGTGTGTGTGTGTGTGTGTGTGTGTGTGTGTGTCCCTGCCGCCGGTGACCAGTCAGCGACTGTGGCCAATCTCTCTGACTGGGGGAGGCCCCTCCGCAGCAAAACTCACTAACCGGGAGCTACATCCGGCGCTTCCACTCCCTGGCTTGCACTCGCGGGGAGGGCATGGGCACTCCTGCCCCCCCCTCCCCGCCCATTGCCTAAGCGGGGAATGTGGCCTGTCAGGGAGTGCACATGCGTCCCCATGTACCCCCTATGCCTAGCCACTGCATTACTCCATTACTTTCTTTAATGAAAAGGTAGGAACTTGGGTAAGCTAAAGAGGAAGTTTAAAGAGCATAGACAAGACTTGAGTAGTGTGGACAGAGAGGAAAGAAGAGGAATCCTTTTTTTTGTTGTTGTTTTTGAGGGGAGAAAGAAAAATTGTACTGGGTTGAAATAGAGAGCCAGAATTAAACCAAAGATTTAGACTTAGAAGTTGAATGATGATGAATATGAAGAATGAGGGGCAGCAAATTGGCTTCATTCTTTCCATGTTGATCTTAAGCCAATGGGATAGTGTGGAGGAATGTTACTAAGATGGTTAGAGATGTGTAACTGAACAAAGGTAAGCAAAGCAAAGTTGGTGAGGTGGACTTCAGTAGTCATTGCTTATAACCAACTATGGATGAAACTCATACCAGAAAAGAAAAAAGGAGAAAATGGATAGGCTGAAGGTATAGTCAGAGAAGCTAGAGATGGGGGAGAAATTAATGTACTTAAACCATGCCTGACAGTTGTTTGTCTAATCTGTTTTTAAAAACCTCCAAAAAATGGACTTCCACAATGTCTTTTGGTAGCCTGATCCAGTGAATAACTATCCTTATAGTTGAAATATTTTTTCCTGATGTCTACTGTAACTGCCCTGGCTGCATATTATAAATCAGTTTCTTCTTATCCTACTCAGTTCGGTAACTGTCCTGTTCATTATAACTTTTTATATGTTCATCTGTCTCTGACCATTTACAATCAATCAAGTCCTGAGAGAAGCTGTGATATAATATGATTTTGAAATGCAGTGGCCCCAGATGTACAGTGAAATGTTTAAAAATAGTCTCTAACCTCTTCTGTACACTTACTGTTAACCTTTTCAAGTTACAAAACTCTGGAATAATCTTTTATTGGAGGCTCTGCATCAGAGTTTGTTAGAAATCCTCTGGAAGCAGAATTTTGCCAGCATGAGCTGATAACTGCAGAGACTGTATTCTGAGCCTTTGGGAGAAACACCTCTGATTGCTTTATAGCAGTTAATCCTCAATATTTTTGGAACATCAGATTACCATCAATTCCCTAAATTCTTATGAACCCCTAAGTACCCTTAATATCAAACTAACAGTTGAAAATATAGGGGCCAGTGGAGTCTGTTGACTACTTAATATGACACTTTGGAGCATTTGCTTGCTAATTGCCATGCTGACTGACTAAATACGCAGACTAAGATGTATAGAAAATTGGTGTATCTAGCTCTATCAACAGTAAGAAGTTCATTATTAGGAGCAAAGTGTGAATTGGAGAGTTGAGTGAAAGAGTCAAGAGGGAAAAAACCCATAACACTCCTAGAAAAATGGACTTAGACTAAAACAGTATTGCAGAAATAAAGCTGATATCATCAAACAAACAAACAAAACCAGGAATCCTTCAACAGCAAAGGTGGTCAAAATAGTGGTGGCCAGATCTGGTCTGCAAGTTGATTGGATCTGGCCTATGAAACTCCTCATAGGGCTGAGCTCTGCCTGCTTGTGCGCAGGGCAGCCCATGCTGCACTCCCATCTCTGGATGGCCCCAGCCAGCATGTACAGTTTCCCAGCCGAGCTCTTTCCAGCGCCGTTACAGCTGCCCAGCTACTGTTTGGTTCCTCCTGCCTCTGCTGCACTGCTCCGTGCAGCAGGTAGCACTGAGGCTCAGAGGCGGCAGCTGTGGGCGTGTGCGCTAGGCACTGCTTGTCGAGCCAGGCAGGGAGGAAGGAGCGGGGGGTGGGAATTGCAGTTGGGTGGCTCCTGCCCTAGCGCATGGAGCTCCAATTCTAGCTCCTGGCCACATTCCACCCACTTGGCTGCTTAGGTCAGTGAACCCATCTGCAGGTGGCCAAGAGGATGCAAGGTGACCAGGAGCTAGAGCCCTGCACACTGGGTCAGGAGCTGCCCAGCTGCAGCTTTCCTCTTACTTGGAGTGGTGCAGGAGAAGGAGGAGCCACTGGAGGCGGGGGAGGGGAGGAAGGGAAGGGGGAGGAGCCGAGTAGTTCCTGGGTAGCCACAGCTGCACTGGATGCAGTCACTCTGGGAAGCTGTGCACACTGGCTAGGGTTGGTGGGCAGGGGCAGCCACGGGCTGGATGGGGAGCACACTGCACCTGTACCACCTGGGCAAGCTCTGTGGCATATGCTCCCTGCCTACCCTCCCCACCTGTCAGCTCCCGGGACTGAGCACACAGGCAGCACCCCGCTACCCCATGGACACGCACACACAAACTGACACACAACTCACCCCCACACACATCCCCCACCTATAGCCCCCCCCATGCACGCATGAGCGCGCGCGCACATACATTATACAAGAGTAAGACTTTATTTTGAGCTATTATGCAATTGCTTCCATATACACTACTCAACACCCCCCCCCCCCCAAATTGGGACAAAAATTCTTGTTTGAAGTAAAATGTAAATGTTATATTAGATGTTTGATTTTTAGTATGTGATATTTTTTATCTATAATTTGTTAAAATGATATCTTAAAGTTATCAAGATTTTGTTTGTGGCCCTTGACATCTCACAAACTCGTTGTGTCCTTCCAGCCACAATAATTTCCTACCCATATTCTACAGGGCAAGAGGAGAATGAGTGAAGTGCTCAAAATGTCTATCTTCTGTCTATAAAATACTAATCTATCAATCAGATTTTGACTAGGTAGTTAACTGAGTAGTCAAGTTAACCAAGTCTCTTTCTTCTCTTTTATAATCAAATGTTGTGTAGTCATTTAATTACTCTAAAAGCAGGTCTTGTAAAAAGAGGGAATTCTTCAATCAAATTAAGCTAATGTGTTATCTACTTTTTTCTTTCAGCTGGTCAGCCTGAAGTTGTAGCTATAGGAACAGGGGAATACAATTACAGTCAGTGTTTTCATCCTGATGGGAGAGTTTTGCATGATAGTCATGCTATTGTTACTGCAAGACGCTCACTGCTTAGGTAAGAAAATGACAACATAGGCAATAAGGCATGCAAGTAACAATTTTTGTTAAGCTAAATAAATCCCACTTGTACAGAGTGGTTTCATGTTTACTTTTTAATCATTCCAATCTCAAAGATGATATGCCAGGTAATAGCTATATGTAAATGTCCAGCAACTTAAAATAATTTAAATTTTATTATATAAATGCTAAGTCTTTAATTTCCCCAAATCTTGAGTTATAACACTTTCTTTTAGGTATTTTTATAGGCATCTTTTGCTCTTCTACAGTAAAAATACTGCTTTGACAGAAAAATCTGTGTTTTGTATGGAACCAGCATCAAGTCTGCTTACTCTAAAACAAAATATAAATATTTTCCTCTACTTAAATCAGTTGCCAAAAGGATCTGCTCAGATAAAGTCACAGCTGTAAGTATCCTGAAGTTTTCAAACATAGCATTTAATTATTCAAATGTACTAAGAATTTTAATCTTCCATTCTGAATGAATTCATCTGATCACAGTGGGCATGTCTGTGCATGATGTTTACTGCGCAGTAGCCTAATGACATAACGCAGTAGCACATCACAGCACAAACAGTGCTAATATGCTATTGCACCGTATTAGGGTACTGCTCGGTAGCATCACAAAAGAGGTGTTCGCTGGCACTACTGTGCAGTAACGACTGCATGTTAATGAACATGTAGATGTGCCCAGTGAGGAGTATTTACTCCATGTCTTAAGTGTTGACTCATTTTTTGTAATAAAATAATCTTATTTTTTTTGGAATGTCTAATACAGAATATTATAAAAATAGAAGCTGTTTGATGTAAGTATAAATTAGAAACTAATTTAAAATTTTGAGAAATTTTAAAAGTTCTTTCAAGCCAGGCTTGAATATGTCGGGGAAATCATGGAACTTTGAACAGCTTTGTTTGTAGCATATATAGACCTTCTTGCAGCTTTCATCCCTTGCAGTGCTAACCATCTTTTAGTGGTATTGGATTAAATTTCCAAAAGTAACAAGTGATGATTTTTTTTTTTCTTTAAGTTACAGTGTGGGGAGGAGAGGTGGGGCAGGGATATCAAATTGAAACACATTTAAGGTGGCCAACCTTTGGAGAACGAGCAGTTGGCCTATTTCAAGAAAGTCCACAGGCACCTAAGTTTTCTCCAGTAAAATTTCCTAGGTGTCTTGCACTGCTCCTCTGCAAGGCACCTAGGGCAGGTGCTGAGCCATTCACCTTTCTTCCCCCATGTAGGTTTGTTGTGGGACTTTTAAACTAGGTATTACTGCACCTAAATAGTCTAAAGGGCTAGATTCAGTAGGTGTGCTGTAAGCAGGCCTAATTACATACTGACAGTATTGAGTTCAGCACTCAATAGCCACTTGTATTTAAAAATACAACCACAAATGATAATGGTTACCCCCTTTAAAATAATAACCCCAAGTGTAGAGCTGTCTCTAAGTTCTGCCATCCTCAGTCTGTGCATATGTTTACTGGTTGTGCATTTCATCCAATGAGTGTTCTAACGCATAAGCTGTCCTCACAGTAGAGCCCAGAACCCAGGTTCCTGTTCTCCCAGACCATAGCCCAGAGATGATAGCAGTAGAGTCACTGTTTACATGCTTGTGCATGTGCATCTGCTTGTTCTTATTCTCTGTCTGGCCAAGTGAATCGTTCATTTCTGGCAGAACTCTCCCAAAAGCAGAGTACTCCTACTTAAACGTAGCCCCTAGCTTTGTAGGTTAGACACCTGGGAGGTGGGGGCCATTGGCTTGAATTTCCTTAGGCTGAAGAAGATGTACGACTTAAGTCTTCCATTTCCTGAGCAAGTTCTCTAACCTCTAAGTTAGTGGTTCTGAACCTTTTTAGACTTGTGGTGCCCCTTGGTAGATTCAAGGTAATTCTAGGAAAATGCCAACTATTAGTCTTCACTCTGTTTGTGACTACAGAAAAATAATAGAATAATTTTTCTATTGCAGAGAACTCAGACCATAACTGGGCAGAATGTTTTTAATTCTGTGGATTCCTATTTGAAAACTGGGTTTATTTGCCTCATGGGCCAGATGAATGGGTATGAGGCCAGTCTGTAGGATTGATCAAGCTGTGCACACTAGGATCAGGCCTTGGGGTCTGGGGCCACCCCATCCTGCCCTTGTGCACTGGGACTGGTTCCCGGGGGCCTGGAGCCATCCCCTCCTGCCCCTGTGCACCAGGATTGGGCCTTGGAAGCCTGGTGGCACCACCACCTCCCATCCACACCTCATGGGATTGGACCCCATAGGCATGGCACTGCCCCTGCATGTTGGGGTTGGGACTTGGTGCTGTTTGTGCCTGGCCCTGGATGCTGGGGTCAGGTGCCTAATGCAGTTCACAGAGCTCAAGGCTCCCCATTTGCCTGGAAATTTTGCATCACTCCCTGCAGTATGTGGCCTGCAGGCTGGAAGATGAGCACCCCTGCTCTAGGTGTTGCATATAAAAGTTGGATGACAGCACATTACCACCACTTTCTCTTCTACTAGCTCCTCCACCACCTTTCGCTTGTTTTAAAAGAAATGTCAGTTAGTATCCTAAGAAATCATGTAGAGGTCTTGGGGACAGAGAGTATTTGGGCTATGAATTCCAAACTTTCATACAGCATAGCCTTATATATGGCTACAGTCAGAACTTAAATCCAGAAGTGAGATTTTTGCATATGGCCCTCTTGGCATTTCCTGCTTGTTGATTTAGGTGCCCATTACTCTTCTTCAGCCCTCCATGAGCTACTTTTAGACGTACAGATCTTGTGCATTGTATAGAAAACTTGAGCATTTAATTTGGATTTGTGAACTTCATGTCTGTACCTGCTGTCTGAAAATTAAGCAAGTCAATTCTAGGCATTGCTACATCCAGGTCCCTTAGTTTAGCAGTACCTGTAAATATTTCATTGTTTTCTAAAGCTAACTTTCCTGCTGGAATTCATCTGTCCTGTAATTTTCAATTTTAGACGTCTCAATCCAAATTCTATATCTGCATTTGAAGCAAATGAAGAATTGAGTCTCCATGTTGCTGTAGAAGGCAAGATTTACCTAACGTTTTATTGCCCCAGTGAAGTTGCTTACAGAGTGAACAGCATGTCAGCCAGTGACAAATTAACAAAATGGGAAGTTCTCGGTGTCCAGGGAGCGTTGCTGAGTCACTTCATTCAGCCAGTTTATCTCAGTGGCATACTTGTTGGTAAGACTTCCTTGCTAAAGCAGAATTCACTGTTATGCTGTATCTTCAAGTGGATACAAATCCATTTTTCAGTTTTGTTGACATTATATAAAAATATTAACGAGATGGAATGTAATACTTTGTTTTAAAATTTGTTACAGAATCTTTTATACGCCAGTATAAATATACTTCTCTTTGAAATCGCCATGCTTAAAACTCTATTAGATTGACCTCTGATTCTGGTGTGAGCTTTTCCCATGTTCTGCTATTACATGTCAATATTAAATGTAATTGTTAATTTGTAACAATTTAATTTTTTTAAACCTACCAAGAATAACAAAGGACAGTGATAACCATTTAAACCGTGGTGTCTTAGACGTATCAGAGTTCAAGAACTACAAGGTCCCCTAACTGGGAAGGTGGAAGTGGCATTTGTCAAAAAGCTTTGATGCATTTTTATAATGTTTTGCAGGTGTTATATTTAAAATTTGGATTAATTAAGCAGGCTGGACTCTTGAAAGTCTGCCTTTTCCTTTTTATAGTATCTCTGGTTGTTACTGGGGCAGTTTTATTTTAAGGGATGGAAGCTTGCTGAGAGTAGGAAGATATAGGCGTTTTATGGTAGTTGGCTTTTTCTTTGAGTAGTAGTATTTTGTTGTTTGGCTCAGATGTTTTACAGTAAAATTGTTTAAAATAATAATATAGCATGCTAAACTTTGCCAAGTCTTCTCTCATCATATTTGTACTATGATAGGTTTGATTTCACATAGGTTCATTCTCAAATTTTAAAATTGTTGCGGTGATTTTTTTTTTTTTGTCTTGATATGGAATAAAGTTTTGGAAGTTATCTATAAGAGCACAAGCCACACTAGCCTTCCGACCTCTTAGCACCCTAGTCTATCATTCAGACAGATGTGGACATTGTATTCTATGTCACATATATCTCTTACCTTTCCTGTGGGTAGAATAACACTGGGGTTTCAAACATACAGTTTGTGGGCCACATTTAGCCCACAAGGCCCTGTTATCCAGCCCCTGGTGCTGCTTCCAGACCCTGCCACCCTAGACCAGCTACCAGATGCTATGTATGCAATGCAGTCCAACTAGGTAGAGGAGGGGGCACCATTCTACATGTGACAACTATTCTGGGATCAGTGCTGCATGTGGTGCCTGCTCCCGCTAGTCTGGAACGTGCACAGATAACAGCACAGATGCTGGAAGCAGGGATGGGAAACGTGGGTTCCTGGGTCTGATCCAGCTTGTGGACCAGCACCACATCACTTATCCAGCCCACAGGGTTTGATTCGTAGATTGCAAGGGGCTGGAAGGGAGCTCGCGAGATCATCGGTTTCAGCTCCCCTGCACTAGGCAGGAAAGACAACTGAGGTCAGGTGACCCCAGTGAGGTGACCGTCCAGTCTCCATTTGAAGATTTCCAGGGTAGGTGATTGTATACCTCTGAAAGGAGTTTATTCCACAGTCTGAACACCCTGACCGTGTAGAAATTTTTCTTAGTGTTAAGCCTGAAATGGTCTTCCAGGAGTTTGTGGCCATTTCTCCTGGTTTTCTCCAAGGGTGCCCTGGTGAGCAGTTGCTCGCCAAGCCCTTGATGTATTCACCTGATATAGCAGTAAGCTGCTACCGGGTCCCCGCTCAGTCTTCTGTTTTTTTAGGCTGAAGAGGCCCAAGTCCCTCAGCTTTTCCTTGTATGGCTTGCCATGCAAGTCTCTGATCATGCAGGTGGCTGGACCCTCTCAAGCTTTTCCAGCTTTGAATTTGGCGCCCAGAGAATAGTGGATAGTGCTCTTTTTTTTCTCTCCAGTTCTTGTGTTGTGAATTGTTTTTTTTTAATGCAAGTTGTAAAGAAATCTACCCTAGTAGAAGCGTGCATGTGAAAATCTAGGAAAATCTTAATTTTCGTTATTGTAATCCAGTATCTTATTTTTTGAAAACTTTATCAGTTTTGAAGAGGAATAAATAAATACAAAAATAATACATTTTATGAAAGTATGCAATACAATTCTAGTGAAAACAATCCAGAGAAACTCTAGACTAAATGAAGTGTAATTTGAGCCTTTCTGTAGAAAAAGTACATTTTTAAAAAATAACACTTTTTAAAGGAGTAGTTATAAAAAAGTTTGCATTACCACTGAGCATGTTTCTATTTTGTGAACTAAGTATTGGAATTTAGTTGTAAAACAACCTTGAATTTAAAATTAACCTGAAATAATGAAAGCTGCCTGATCCCTCTTGAAAATTTGATTAATTTTCTTGTATTATCTGTTTCTGTTTATACTGAATTTTTTTTTTGTGGGTTTTTTGTTTTGTAGGAGATGGAAACTGCAGTAATACAAGAGGACTAGAAATAGCTGTAAAACAGCGTGTTGATGATGCACTCACTTCAGAGCTTCCCATGTTTTATTTGGTCAACAGACCTCATATTAGTTTGGTTACTGCTACGCACCCAGTTGAGGTAGATGTGGAAAACAGGTGTCTCAGTGTGAACTGGTCACAAGGGGACACTTCGTTGGAAGTTGTGGATGGGTTAAGTGGAAAGATCACTGAAAGGTTAGAATTCTTACATCATAATAAAAATAGTGATGAGCCTGATCAGTGTGTGTGGGTATGTGTGCGCATACATCTGCTTAAGTGCAAAGTTTCTCAAACAGTTCTTGTTTTTAAGCCATGGTATTGTAGTGTAAATGTGAGAGATTCCCTCCTCGACTAATTGAATACACTCTCCAATTAGAGACAATTTTTGACACATAATCTTTCAGTGATGCACTGAAATAAAGAAAAATCATTTAATTTCTTATTAAATTAAAATATTATTCTCCCACCATTTGTACTCTTTGAAGAAAACAGTCTTAATAGTGGAAATATGTCTTTAACTGCTACTTTTCTGGTGCTGGTAAATTGCTAGTTAAAAAGATTCAGCCATCATTTTACTAGCTGTAATTGTGACGCATTTACTTTTTTTGATTGCTTTTTCCCCCTGAATTAAGTGGATGGAATTTCGTACTACTAAGGTTAACATTTTTATTTGAAAAAGATCATTTTAAATTTGGGGTTTGAAGCATGTAGAATCTCTAATCTGTTTCATTGCTCACTGTAGTTCGCCATTCAAAAGTGGTGCTTCAATGGCAAGTCGTCTTTGCAAGGCTGCAATGTTAAGTCGTTTTCATCTGCTTTCTAAGGAAGCAAAACGAGATGATTTGCTTGGTATTTGTACATATGAAGCAAAGGTAAGACTAGCTAAAGGAAAAGCTCTAGTAAATGTCCTTTTAATGATTGCTTTCAAAATGTAGGAAGGTAACTAGTTCTAGTGTGCTGAAGATTTTACATGAATGGCTGGTAGCAGTCTTAACTTTGTTTCATATACTTTCAGAGTTGCTGTTTGCAAGAGAAACTCAAACTGTTCATAATGCTGAAATTCTACTCACTTATGAAATTATTTTGACAAACTTTTAATTTTGAATTTTTGTTTGTGGTGAAAAATACATTGACAAAAAAATTGTTTTTGGAAGTTACAAATTAAGAAGTGTCCTGAATTGGATTGAAACTTTCATGATTGATCTTTATCTGTGGAGACTGACAGCCATTTTCTTACAATGTCTAGTTTTCTAGCGTTCTTAGAAAGTTTTAGCCCTTTTTTTGTTCAATTCTGTTAACCTTTATTCTATATAACTTCAGGCACCATTCTTCCTTGAGAAGTCTTGTGGAAAAGGGTATCAACAAATTTGTCAGGGGGCCAGGAACAATGCATCAGAATATTGCGTTTGGAATCAAGTTTTGTTCTTCTTTTCCTAGTGCACTAATTTTCTTCGGTGCTTGATTAACTTACCCTGTATTTAGATTTAACATGCATTTACAGAAAGTGAGTAATGAAAATCATGCATTATCCAAAGTTCCATTTCCCCAGACTTTGTTTTTCCATTCACGTTATATCCAGTCTTCTAGAAGAGCACTGCAATTTTTTTAACCATCTCTCCAGTAAATCTGTAGCACTTTTGCTCTCCAATAGTGAATGTTGGCATCTCGAGTTTTGTCTAAATTATAACTTCTTGTGATGGGTATTTTGGGATACTGTAGTGGTACCTTATGTTAATACTTAACAGTATCAAAAACTTGTGGCACTCTGTAACGTTACTCTTTAACAATCCTTTAACTTCTGCTTTTGTTCAGATTAAGTCTGCATCCTACCAAGAAGCTAAAAAATTGCTGAAAACCTACTTGGAGCAGCATGGTTATGGATCCTGGATTGTGAAATCTCCACGCATTGAACAGTTCACCATGTGACTACTAAGCTGAATGTATTGTGTTTTATTATTATTTCAATAAAATTTAATTTTTGGTGAGTAAAATATTCAAGCTTTGGTAATTTTAATTTTTTCAGTTGGTGCCACTGTCAGCAGTAACAAGCAAATTGAATTTAACAATTTAAGTAACAACAAATGAAATTTTTCAGTTTAAGCGCAGATCTTAAACTGCCTTTTGTAACGATTCAGTCCGATTGAAAAATGCCAGTCTCTTTTCATAAGAGTAGTTATTAACATCTTAATAATCTTATCAGTCCTATTTGTAGAATAATTTTTTTTCTCGCAAACTGTAGTTTCATAAAGGAGAATATAAATTTGCATGTTCTGTTATCTTCTGAAACCAGAGTAAAAGACTACTTATAACGGGGCACAGTAATGTCGTGTGATTCATGCTTGTGTTTTACCCAAAATTACATGTAGATCTTCATGTGTTGGGATTTTTTTAATGGTCCTTTTGTATCACTTTTTTTACTGTTGTAACTGGTAATCTTGGCACTTACTGCTTGTCCTGTTTTACACCAGTAATAAAGCTCGCATATAGCTTGGTAAATGGAAACCGTAAAACAAGTCTGGATGTGACTCGGAATCCCACTAGCTCTTTACTTATACATCTGGATACAGTTATTGTAGTTTTTTTTAATTGTTCTAGTCTTTGTCTTTCTCAAGACTTGAAAGTTGTATGTATTTTTATATAGTATGGGGGGAAGAGGGTCTAGGAATTCCTTCAGCTTGTTTTTTGTAGGCTACCAAAGAGGACATTAGGTGGCTATGATGTGGACTAAATCAAAATAGTGACTGAAAGTGTGAAAGTTGCTTTGTCCCATTATGAGTTGAATAATTGATCTGTTCTTCCCAAATCTTTGTCCTTAGTAATGTTTTGCATGATATCTTTATGTTTTTTTTCCTTTTTGTTACAATATGAATATTTATTTTCAGGTTGTATTTTTCTAGTGTTCATATAGTGTTGCTGTAATTACACTGAATGTTATATCTTTCTCTTCTTTCATACTACTTGATTCTGTATTTCACAGAGATAGAAAACTAGATTTTGTTAGCTATACCTATGAGATTCTAAGTTTAGTGTGGGGGCATTATTCCTCAAGTGTTAGTGCAGTATTGTAATTGCATCTGGTTTTTTTTGGTGAGGGAGGGCTAACTTAGAACAAAAGGCTATCACCAGTACTTTTTGTCCTAACTACTTGTTTGTAGTGCATGTTATACCATTAACTACTTGTATGTAAGTGACTAAATGTAATGTGAGAATGGAACAGACCTTCAATAAAACTAAACTTGTCAGGTGCTTTTATTTGACATAGCTTTAATATTTGGAAGATGGGCCTAATTAGGACCTTTCTTTTTCAACTCATTTCTGCATTGAATGGAAATTTGTTGGCCTCACTACTTAGTTTTTGAAAAGGATACTGCTGTCCCAGAACTGGTGTCTATCTTTCATGCTTTCCTCCTTCCATCCCCAGTCTCTTTTTTCCTTTTCCTATATTTTCTCTCCTTCTCAGTAAATAGGTAATGCTCTCACTTGCAAAGTGTAGAGCTTTTTGTTGTTGTGTTGAGCTCTGCAGGACAAAGTCCTGCCCTTTACCTCAGGCCAGCAAATATCCTGCCTGTGACATTCCAACAAGGTCAGAGCTGGATAGCATGTTACCTCTTTCCTGTGAAGTATGAAAGAAAGCCTCTGTACTTGTCACAATGGATGTATTTGCCTTTCCCTTTTAAGGGCAAATTACTTTCAAGATTTTCCTAATGGGGATTGCCTAGTTAGAACAGTTATAAAAATCATAAGAAACTTTATAGTTTATAGGAATCTAAGATTTGGCTCAACAGTTTCCCTTTCAGTGAGAGAAAATTATGCCACTGAGAGGGATTTCCTTTCAAAAGTTCATCACTAATAAAAGCTAGGACACTTGATACACCAATGCCAAAGCAATGCTTCCTAGGTCTCCGAGCTCAAAAATCAGTAGCTGAAAGGCAAATAATCATGGCAAACAGGTATATTTTTTTTTCTTTTCACATTTGTAAGTGGAAGGCTCTTAGGTAATGATAGGTAAATGAGTAACCATGTATGTAAAAATAGGCCTTATTCTTCACTATCAAGTCCATTACAGGAATACCTTGTTAAAGGCTTCTCTCTCCTAAAGGAAAACACTTACTTGAAACAGAAACTCCCAAAGCTGAATCTTTTATTCACCATCCAATGATATCTTCACTATAAGAAAGACAAAATGAGTGTTTGTTTATGAAAACATTAATACCTGTGCAAGACCTCTTCTTTTTGCTCTATCCTTTGTGCCAAAACAACTGGTAGCAGTCAAAGGCCCAAGTCACACATTACTCATCCTTGGTTGTGCCTCTTCCAAAAAAACGGTCCTATTTGTAATTTGCTAGACACCGGAAAGAATTCAAGTTGTTAGGAGCCAGTGCAGATTCTGGACCTCTTAGCAACTGCCCGCTCCCCCCCCCCCCGAGAAGGTGGGACACTGTTCTGCACCAACTTTGTCTTTATGGATGGTCTTCAAGGGCAGCCCCAGGTAGAGTGCATTGCAGGATTCTAATCTTGAGGTAACAAGAGTTTGGATAATGGTGGCCAGATCTAGACCTGAAAGAAAAGGTTTCAGCCTTCTCTCCAGATATAGTTGGTGAAAGGCCCTCCTAGCCATTGCTACCTGAAAATCCAGGTGCAGCAGAGGATTCAGGAGCACCCCCAGGCTGTGAACCTTCATGACAAGGGGAGGCTGAACCCCATCAGTTGTAAATACTATAGCATCCCCTCCCACACCTCAGGTAAAAAGGACTGCCTACTACCATCAACACTGTCTTGTTTGATGATCAGGTCAACTGAGCCACTGACTCATCCTTTCTGACAACACCTGGTAACAGCTGTTTCAGAGAAAGGTACAAGGCAACTGGTAGTAGGCAACTATAAAATAACCAAGTCAAGGGGAGTGTTTCCTCCTACCTTCCATCCGATTGGTTCTTAGGAATGTTTATAACCCTTCCAAAACTAGGAGCAACCAGAGATCAAAGCTTTTCCCAGACATAATGGCAAAAACATCTCATGCAGAGGGACTAAAAAAGAGCCCATTTGCCATTTCTTTACCAGAGGGCAAGGTAGATAATGCACCTTATAGACTAACTAAATAACATAGAGCATAAGCTTTTGTGAACTTGAGCTCACTTCATCTGATTTAAACCACTTTGGTGTATTCTGTATATTTGGAATCTGTAAGGTGCATATCTGTTCTGCCTTCTGTTTGACTACAGACAAAGACAGCTAACTACTTTTAGTTCCTTTACTGGGTGTGTCTACATGAAATGCTGACTGCGCAGTAGCAAAAAAATACCACTCAGTGGCACATCACAGCCCAGATTAATAGGCTAATATGCTCTTGCGCAATATTATTAGGCTACTGCACAGTAGCGTTGCCTAAAAGACATTCACCGGTGCTATTACACGGTCACTGTTTACTACGCGTTTATTTAGTACTTGCTGGATAGGCATCTGGCTGGGGTCACCTGACCCCAGCGTTCTTCCCTGCCTAGGCAGAGGGTCGGACTCGATGATCCGTTGAGGTCCCTTCCGATCCTAGCATCTGTGAATCAATAAACAACTGCACAGTAGCATTTCATGTAAATGCGCCCACTGTTCATTATTTAGCGTATTGCTGTCATACTCCTCTTTACTCATCTCATCTTAACTAGCCTCATATACAAATCTTTCTTCACCATTAACTTGAACTCCTATAACTGAGTTCCTAATTTCTACTATAACTTTTTTAAGAACATGAACAACATTGATCATCTCATTCCAGGAAAGTGTAACTATTAGATAGCATTAGATATTATAATATCATTATGATTTTCTTATTTTTCTGTCCTAATTCTGCATGTTCTAACATTTGATTTGCTTTTTGGACTCTTGCTGCATACCGAGCAGAAGCTTTTACTAAGCTGTCTCATAGTACCTACATCTCAATAGTTACAGTTACTTAAGAAACCTTCAATATACAGAAGTGGTTTAACTTTTTCTTTTCCATATGTTTTACTTTGTATGTTGTACCTCACCTGAAGTTCTGTGAAAAGTATTTATATAACCTAAGTGCTGTGGATAACACAGGTTACTTCCGCATAAGCTTGTAGCTTAGTAATGCCACTTTTCTTGTAGAATACATTTTTCTTTTATTTTGTTGTTGAATGATACCCAGATTTACTTTGATTACTTGAGGCCTTATATGGTGACATGCGGAAGCAATTTAATCAATTGAATCTAAGCAGGTATAGAATCATAGGAAAGTGGGCTAGAAAGGGTCTCAGAAGCTCATCTAGTCCAGCCCCCTGGTCAAGGCAGGATCATCCCTGACTAAGCCATCCCAGCCAAGTGTCCATCCAACCTTCTCTTGAAAATTTCCAGGGATGAAGATTCCATAGCCTCTTTAGATAATTTGCTGATGCTTAACGACCTCATAGATGGATAGAAAGTTCTTCCTGATAGCCATGCAAAATTCTTCAAGTGGCAATTTAAGATAATCATGTCTTGCCCTTTTCTCTGCAGCCACAGATCATAGTGTATTGCCATTCTGTTTATAACAATCGTTCAGGTATTCATAACAATCATGTAGTATTTCAGTACTGAATAGGTACTGAATTTGAAAAATCCCGCACTTTCTTTTCTTCCATCTAAATGATCTCAATTCTTTCAAACTTTTCTTATTAATCATGTTTCCTAGGCCTATAATTGCTTTTGTTGCTTTCCACTGAACTCTTTCTAATTTGTCCACACCTTCCTTGAAGTACAGTGTCCAAAATTGGACAAAAAAGCCATGTCAGCTTTTATCAATGCACTTCCTTTGACTTGCATGTGACTCTTGGTAATACAACCCTGTATACTTTTTCTTCTTTCCGCAACAAGAGCACACTGTTGATTCATATGTAGCTTACAGCCCACTATAATCTTTAGATCCTTTTCTACAGTACTTCAGCCTAGATAGCGGTTTCCCACTCTTTGTATTTCTGCATGCAGTTTTGTCCTGAGTGCAGAACTTTCCTTTTGTCTGTATTCCATTTGGTTAATTTCAAATCATTTTTATAGATTATCTAGGTCATTTGAATCTTACTCCTACCTGCCGAAGCATCTGCAGCTCCACCCTGCTTGGTGTCATCTGCAGATTTGCTAGATTCAATCCTATCCTCAGTTCATTAATGAAGAAATTGAACAGCACTAGACCCAGGCCAGATGCTGGGGACCTCCACTCAGTACCTTCTCCCAATCAGAAATGAGGGCATTGATGAGTACTCCGTGAGCATAGCAATTCAGCCAGTTATGTATGTACCTTATAGTACTTTTCTCTCTAGTGCAGGGGTTGACAGGCTACATACAACCTGTGGCCGTGCCTGGCCCACTGAACCATTTGATCCAACCTATGAACTTATGGCTTTGGCAACAGTTGCTTTCCCCTGGCACCACAGGGAAAAAACTGTGGATCCTTTCCTTGTGGAGAGGACTCAGCAGCAGTTGGGTCCTATGTGCCCACCCACCTGCTTGTGGCCTGAACTGGGTCATTCCAGCCTGCAGCCCAGAAACATTGCTGCCTACTGGTCTGGTGTATTTTCTTACCAATGAGAACGTCACAGGAAATAGTGTCAAAAGCCTAACTAAAATTAAAGGATACCATGTTTACTCATCTCCCTGACCCACAAAGCCCATGCCCTTGTAGAAGAAAATCAGTTTGGTCAAGCATAACTTACTCTTGACAAATTCATGTTGGCTGTTCCTGATCACCTTGCTAGAAGTTAGAATTTTCCACAGAAAATGTCTTTTATTTGTGTTTTAAAACATGGATATCTTTTGCATCTCAAGAAAAGGGCATAAAGCTTACAAAGGAACTGCTGGGGAAGGAAAGCGTACCTCTGTATTAGACTGCTTTTTTTACTTGAGCAAGGTTGTAACGCAAGCAGTGTTATGAAATCAAGTCTGCCTAAATGAGAAACATTTTGTGTTACTTAAGGCCTGTACTGCAATGTAGGTCAGGTGAAGATCTTTGCTCTTAATGTGCTTTTACATAGCTTTCTATTTTTGTCTCATGTTAAATTCAATGGTATGTTTTCATATCACATGATCTATCACAAAAGGCTACAAACCAGCTTGCAAAAGGAAATAAGCAGACCACTAGTACATGCCTCAAATCCAAAAATATATTTTTTCCTGGAAAGGTTGTGCAGCAGCAGAATTGTTCATGTCCGTTTTTCTTAACTCAGTATTGTTAGTCATTTTTATAGAAGAATATTATGTGAGAGATGTAAATGGAGCTATAAACTTTTATTTGGCTCACCAGGTTAGTACAAAAGCTTTAATAATTACTTTTAAGGCTTTTTATTCTAATCTAGCCTTGTTTCATGAATGCTTATTTAACGTTTTCAAATGTTAGCATATCTGCATAACATCTGACTTTAAAAAAACTTAATTCGTACATAGGCAATGAGGTCTGTTCTCAGCAGCTGATTAAAGAGTAGTTGTACTTGCACTTAACTTCAGGAGAACAGATGTGCACCTCAAAGGCACTTTGATGTTAAGTGTAAAAGGTTATCTAGCCAGGGCAAAAAAAAAAAAAAAAAAATTTGCACAGTGAAAAAATATAGATAAAGAATTTAATATTGTGGAAATGGTAATTAAACTTTTTTAGTATGACCTCTGTTGCCCTGATACTTTATGTAAATGTTCATTTTAAAATTCCAAATAAAAGCATCTCAAAAATACCATTATATGATTAATCCTTCTTCCTGAAGTTTTAGATGGCTTGATGATTATGCTTAGAATGGAAAGGTACAGTGAATTGTAGTCTGCATGGATGTTAATTAACCTGTACATTTTTCCTATTATTTTTTTTCCTGTTGCATAACTTGAATGGTTAAGAAGGAGTTTGCACTGAATATGTTAATTAAATTCAAAGGTATTTTTAAACTGCAGTGGATTGAGAAATACTTCATTATTAATATATCACAGTTGTGACGAGTGCTGACTCTTCAGTATCCATGTTGGGGATTTTTAAATCAAGTGACAAGCAAAGGTATTAATGCTGCCTAATAATCCTTAGGGAAGGTTTATAGTTATAATTCAGAATGTGCATATTCATTAATTGTCAGGCTTTAAGGGACTTCAGAAGGTCATCGGGTCCAGCCCCCTGCACCAAGCAGGAAAGATAACTGGGGGTCAGGTGACCCCAGCAAGGTGACTGTCTAGTTTCTTCTTGAAGACTTCTAGGGTAGGTGATTGCAACAACTCTGGAGGGAACTTATTCTGTATGTTAAAGAAACAGTATATTAAAACTTGTGAGACTTTAAAATTTCCACAAAAAAGACAAATAATATAAACAAAACTAAAAACCTGTACTTGAATTTAGTTCTTTTAGCTGGCATTGTTTTTTTAGAAAGTGAAATATACTTTGATCTGTCTGTTTTATAATGGCATGTTGACACACACACTTTTACAGAGATATAAATACATTCTTCACCACCCACTGATTCTGCAAGGTGCTTTGTAAGCGTTTTGTATACTTTTTAGGAAGATTACAGTCATGTATGGCTGAAAGTGAAATACCTACTAAAATAAGAAATAATATCTAAAACATGTCGTGACTAAGAGCCTGGGTAGCACAAACAACTTCCTTCCCACTTCTGATGCTGTACCAGCTAGCTCTAAGTTAGTGATAATCATAGTCATACAGGTGCTTGATTGAAAAGACCTTTTGAGTTGTGCTTAAGGGCTAGGGATAGACAAAAATTTAAAAAGTCTGAGCCTGAATTGATTCAATCTTTGCAGGTTAGTCTAACCTGGCTAGGTTGAATCAGTTTGCAACTGTACAGACATCCCAGACCTGCAGGCATATGCCTACAGTGGCTTAGGCTAGAAGCTGGGGGAGGGGGTGCTGACAGCCCTCCCTTTCATTCCACACTGCTGAGCTGAGGGGAGAGAGTGACCAGGCCCTGGCAGGGTAATCCAATTAGGGAGGGGTGTAAACCCCCACCCTGCCTGTACTGTCCCAGACTTTGGCCTGCTTGCTGCTTAAGGGGTAGGAGTGTTGCCAGACCCTACATCTGTTGATAGTGAGCTTTTCAATCTGTCTCCCTGCTTCTTCAGACTGTCTGCAAACTAGATTATTTTTAACATCTTTCTCTGTCCCTTTTTGAAGACTGACAGATTGCAGCCAGTTTATCAGCCCATCAAGCCTCATTAGTTTCAAGCTTTCTTATCTGCAGGGTTCATTTGCATTTGCAAGCCACTAGCTGTCTGCCTTTATTCCAGTGAAATTGGAGACCCACACAGGCACTTTGGAGCAGTAGTTGGCATTGGGGGGGGGGGGGGGGAAGAGGGGCATGGCCAGATGCCAGATCCCTGTGCTGGGGTCTCTGCTGTGGGAGAGGGGCAGGAGGGAGGATCCCTACTTGAGCAGCCAGCGGGGAGGGGGAGAGGGATGGGGAGAAGGGGGAAACCTGGCAGCTGCTAGAGCCTCAGCCAGCCAGAGCTGTGATAGTGCTCTGGCTAGGAAGGAGAGGGGCGGGCCAATCTGCTTTGCTGCAGCAGACAGCCCTGCCCAGAGACCATGCCAGGATGCTGGGGGACTCTGGTTTAACTTAAACCAGGAAGGGGTCTAGAACAGACATTGCGTAAAGCGGCTTGATCCAAATCGGTTAAGGCTGATACTACATTCAACCAGGTTTATCTCAAATCGGTTTCAGCCATTTTCAAACTGGTTTATGTGCACTGAATGTATATTCTGTTACAAGTTTAAACCAGTTTCTGATCACTTAAACCAGTTTGTGTAATGTCAGTCCCTAGCCTAAAGGTCAGCAAGCTTGGACTTTGGTAAACTACTAAAGGGAACAATTTCTAATAGACGAACTTCTCTTGTAAATGTCCTAGCACAAGAGAGCATGTGTAAGGGCAGCCATACCCCTTTGCAATAGTTTAATGCATTACTGGGCCTACTGAACTTTGATCTGTGATCAGGTCCTAGGAAAACCCAGGCTACCTCCAAAGTAACTTTTTCTGCTGGCCTCATGTAATCTGTCCCAGAGGTTAGTACTGTAACACAGTAAGCTTCCAAGACGCAACAAGCCAACAAACTCTCTTAATGATGGAATGTTTATCGCTTACCAGTTAGGCTGCAAGCTTTCATTTTAGGGGGAGTGATTGAGGAGGCAGCTGCTATTCAATTGCAGGAGCACTTGACACCAGTAGCATATTGTAACAGCTTTGGGATTCCATAGTGAATTGCATAAAAGCTCTCAGCATGATTTTAGGCTATTTTCATGGTAAGCTGTCGTTTGGCTTTTATCCCATTTAGGAACTTCAGTACTTGATAACCTTACATTGGTAACACGTGCTTATTTGAATCCTATATAAATATGGTGAGAGAGCACTGTGGGAGGTAATCTAATCCAAACTCCTGTTCACCGCAAGATCATCCCTGTCTAAGCCATCCCAGACAAGCATTTCTCTCACAGGCACTCAAAAACTTCCAGTGATAGAGATCTTACACCCTCTCGAGGTAAATGTATCCAATGCTCAAACACTCTCATTGTTTAAAGTTCTTTCCAATATCCAATCGAAATTTCCAAAGTGGAAGAATTGCTTATCAAAACCCACATGCAACACTCCTCTTCATATATCTCAGTATACTATTGGATTTTTTTCATCAATAGCACACTGTTGACTTATTCAGCTTGGTCCACAACCACCCCCAGGTCCATTTCTGTAGAACTGCAGCCTAGCCAGATGTTCCCCCATGGTCTTTGTGCACATAATTGTTTCATCCTAAGTACAAGATTTTATATGCGTCCTTGCCAGATTGCAGACCACTTCTCCAGTTTACCAAGGTCATATTGAATTCTAATCATACTCTTCATAGCATCTACTACATCACCAATTTTGGTATCCTCTCTCCACTTCCTCAGTGTACACTCAGTTGCATCCTACAAGTTATGAATAAAGATATTAAAACAGTACCAGATCTAGGACCGACCTCTGAGAACCCATACCTGATTCCCACTCCCAGTTGGACATGAAGCCACGGATGAAAATGCTCCTTTGAGCATGACAGTCCAACCAATTTGGAATAATTTCCTCTAGACACATTTCCTCAGCCCAGCTTCTTATTTAAGACTTGCGACGTGCGTGCGTGTGTGTGTGTGTGTATGTATATGTATATATCATCTGCTCCTACAATTCCTTTCTTCTTGTTTTATGTGTTCAAATTTGAAGAGGAAGCTGTCAGGTTATTTTTCATGCATTCTGTTGTACTCTGCCCTAGCCATTTTGGTAGGGGGAAAGAACTCTGTGAATAGAAATATTTCACAGTGAAGAATAAAGTCCAACAAAGAAAAAACTTTATAATAATTGTCTCTGTCATTGTTGTTCTCCCCCCCCTTCCCCCGAGTTCAGCTCTTAGCTATAAATTAGTAAACAAATTGTTTGGGAAGCATCTGATTGATAAGAGGTGTTGTCCCCGAACAATGGTGAGTTCGTGCCCGGTGCGCTTGTGCCAATAAACACACAGGGTTGAAGGATCCAACTTAATCTTTATTTCTGCGCAGAAAGTGGTGCTTGGCAATCGTTCGCAAAGCAAGCACACACACCTCAGTGGGCGTCTGCCTTATATAGCTACGTAACAGGTTAAACTTGCTGATGTGACGAAATGTATAGCAAGCCCAGCAAGTAACCCCCCTTCCAGCTCCCCCCCAAGTAACCCCCCTTCCAGCTCCGGACTTTGTTGATACAGCTTTCCTTCTAGCGAGGCCAGCAATTAAGCAACTAAGCAACAAGCAATCTCCCCCAGCCTAAACAACCTACTCTATGCCCTTGGTTAGATAAAATACTTTTCAAAACATACAAAGCTGTTCCCGAAGTAGAAAATGCATAGTGAAAGTTCAGGGGTACCCATCAGAGGGAGGAGTTAGTTTGCATGTGATTAGGATGATTAACTATCCTTTGGCCTCTTGAATCCTGGTGGGTGGAGACAGCACAGCCTCCCTCAAACAGTAAGGAACAAGAAGATGCTAGAGCAAACAAATATCGTACTGTAAGTAATTTTTGTAGTTTTGATGGGCAACTGTCAGAATACCTTATTTTTTCTATTTACCACAAGAAAAATGCTGTTTTTTCCACTCTGTTAGTCTGTTTCAAGTATACTTAAAGTATACTGAATACTACAGTTCTCTCCCAGTTAGTAAAACACATCAAAGATGAAACGATGAACTGATAACAGTACTCGTACAGCTTGCTTTCATCAATTACAATTTGTTCTGTTGTTTACGGGTGGTGTTTATGGGATTGAAAAGGATGCTCAGTTTTAGTTATACATAACGCATTTTAAAATATTGCATGATAAACACAATCTTTATTGAGAGTAAGTGCATTTCAGAGTTTCCTCAAAACAGTGTTTTTTTTTTTAACAAAAAGGAAGAGTATTCAATGCATATTCATTTGTATTATTTGTCTATCAGCAGTATGCTTCCTTTGCTGGAAGTAAGTACCTACATAAAAGCTGCAAAGATGAAGCTGAGAGTCTGAATAGTGGTATAGATTAGGACCATTCACAGGAAACAGTTTTATAGACTTCTCTGCATTTTTTTTATTGTCATTCATCCTTTGCATGTTGCATAATCCAAATTTTGCAAACATAGTCTGGTACTGTGTATTGCTTGATAAAATTTGAAATGCCTGTTTTAAAAAATGCATAGTAGTGTAAAGTCTTGTCTTATCTGCAAGTATCTTGTATTGAATCTGTTACAGGAACTCTTGTATCAGGAAAATGCTATTTTTATCTAGAGTTCTGTGTGCGATTCAGTGTGTCACCAACTGAAACTTGTGAACCTGATCATCTTCATTTCACAAAGAAGTCAAACGGTAAACATTATTTAACTTAACACTGACATTTATTAAATAATTTTCCAGCATTTATATTAAATATCCTGATTGACAAATATCATACAACATATGTTTTGAGATATAACAATGAAGTGTGAACAAATTAGATTAAAAATAGTTTTGGAGCCCGTAGGGCTTACAAATAGGATCATATATGATCTTAGTGCAGAATCTCAACACTGGTAGTAAGAAAACAGTCCATATTCCTTTGAATATAAGACACCTTGGAATTTAAAATGCAACTACATTTTTGACTACTTTGAGGGAAAAAATTAAACTTCACATAAACACATTTACAAGGATGGGGTCTGTATGTTTCATATAAGAATGTTTTGCTCTCTTTTTCTCAAATTTAAGATGCAGCTTATTTTGAGAAGGCATGTTCATTTTAAAGACACGTGCATTTTATATTCAAAGGGATATTGGGACCAATGGGTAGCAAATTCCTAAATATAAGGCAAAATATAAATTATTATAATAATTAAATATTTCAATAAATAATGTAGCAGTTAAGATGATTTTTCATAAATTGATTGCAGAAAGGTGATTAGTGCATCCAGGAGGTCTTTAGAGTTGCCTATGTTATGGCTTTCACAAGGCTTGCATTCAGTCTTGGTAGACGTGCCTTTCTTCTGCAATGAAAATATTTATGTAGTTTGTTATTGATAAGTGATATTTCCATCACTAACAAAATTAATCAGCAGTGTATGAACCTGTACAAATTGAGTTTTCTTCTAAAACAAAATCTACAGCATTTCAGGTTTTCCCATTCTGTTAAGATTAAGTATCCATAGGCGTCTTATGGAATACTTTGCTGCAGTAAATTGTACCACAATTTCAATTTTATAATTTTAAGATCTAAGGATATTATAGATTTGGTCAATACTGCAGCTGAAGCACCCACTTCATTTGCTAATCCAGGCCTGAGCAATTGTTTTAAAGTAACACACAACCACTTTTTTTATGTTTTCCACTATGACTTCTGTGTTACCACTTTTTATTTATAGTGGGATTTAGCTCCTTGTAGTGAACCAAGTCTTGCTGCATGCTGCAACTCAGGTATTGAATACTGCAGAGACAGATTCTTAGGGCCCAGTTCTGTAAACCATTGCTTATTGCAGGTAATCTAAATGCAAGCTTTTACAAGATCATGCATATTGAATTTAATCTTGGGTGGTGACTGTGTTAGAAACCTATAATTTGAATCTTAATTTATATTGTGCAGCAAGGAGAAATTACACACACAGCTATTTGCCATAATGTGTTTATTGCAATATACTTTAAAACTAGTTATTTTGCTAGTTGTTACAATGTTGCACATTCTTGAGAGAGCTACTGAGCAGTTCTGAAGAATAAAATGTATTGGATTCAAAGTTTTTTAAAAAATTAATTTAGTTTTCAGTCATGCCACCCTTTACCCACACCATACAATCTGATATGAAACTGCAACCTCCATGTTTTGCTTTGTAAAAGAGCAGATTATCCAGTCTTCGCAAAGCAAGATGTTAGGAGTTTTAAAAAACAAACTCCTGTTGTTTTTAAATATGTTTTTACAAAATGAAACATCTGCATCACAAGCTATATATTTTTGAAAGGAAAAAAAAAGGTTGTTAAAGAGACTTTTCCCTTGAGCTCTCTTTATAGAATAATATTCTTGATAGTCTGTTGACAGAAACTGACAACAGGGGTGCAGCTATTGTGGTTGTGGTATCTGGATAGATTAGATCAGGTTTAGGGTCTGATATGAAAGTTTGAAAAGAGTGAATAATGCTCTTGTTCATCAACATTTTAATATTTCTAGCAGTGATATCAGCAGTCTATGGTTGTTTTTGTTTTTTCCCCTCCTAAATTGAGTAAAAATAAATGCTTACCAGCAGATTATTAAGATTCCTGTCAATTCTGGAAATAGTGTCAGTGAACTCTTCCTTTTGCGTTTCCATGACCATATTAATCCCTGTCCTTAAAGAATGCATTTCTTTCAAGTAACACATCAGGCTGCAGTTCTAAAATAAGAAGGAAAATTATTTTTTTCAATAGAAAGTATATCTTGAGTTATAAAATTACATATTGTTTTAACTTGGTATGACAAATGAGTCTAGGCTTTATAGGGTGCATTATTTATTTGTGCCCTTTAAAGTTGGGCCATAATGTATTAAATATGGACCCGGTGTATTTTTGTGGCTTTAGAAGTTTGTCTACCACTGGTGGATTCCCTGAGCATAGAAGGATCTTTCTAATGACATAGGGCTCTTACAGAAAATTCCGTGCTAAACTTTATTCCCACTTAAGGCATAGGAAATTTTGCCTCCTCCAAAGATTCCATGAAGATTCCTTGCTGCTGGAATGCCCCTCTAGAACCATTAGCCAATTTATATAAATTAGCTTGGTTGATCTACTTCATGTCTGAGATTGACTTGGCCTCTGATTTGGGTTGAGGAGGAGTAGAGGAAACAAGATTGTCATCTTCACACACGGCCCTTGCAAGCTATGCCAGGCACTCCAATACCATAGATTATGATTTACCCCAGTAAATTTACAGTTTCAAATCCAGAATTCTTATACTTTTGATCTTTTGACTAGGTGTGTAAAATTACTCCTTTTTTTAAATCTTTACTCAAGCAAAATGCCCAATAACTTCAGTAGATGTTCTCCCTGAGTAAAGGCTGAGAGAAACCTAACTACAGGGAACTTTTCTCCCTAATTACTGATATGTTCTTTGTAAGTGTCTTGCATCTTCCAGCAGTACCTGGTTGCCTTAAATAGGTGTTGTTACCCCTAATTACAAGTAAGAAAGCTAGCATGCATAAAAGTTAACTGTCTTAAGTCAAAATGCAATTTTGTGCCCTGTACCCTTTATTGTGCTGAAAGAAGCAAACTCAGTGACTGAATGAGGGATCAAGGCCAAGAGTTCTTGTGCCACTGGAGATTTGTAATAAAACAATTTTTTATTAGCCTAACATGTTATAGGATTAAAATGAATAATATAGCTAGAGAGATCAAGCATAGCCTGCTAAGTGTCACTTATGAAAAGAGCAAATGTAGAATTTATGATGGATTTAGCTTGCCACAGGTTATGAGTCTGTAACTACTTACATAGAAGCAGCTGGTGTCGCAATGAGGTAAGACTAGACCATAGCTTATTTCTAGCTTCTGCCTATAATTTAAGAAATGAAACTGACTCTTTCAAAACTCACCTTTCTGTGAAGACTATCCTTCCTGTTTGTATTGCTGATGTAAGAGTTAATATCATATTAATAACTTTAATAAAAAAATACTTTTCTCAGAAGTTAATTAAAATTTACTAAATGAGCAATTAGGACTGTTGCATATCTTGCCTGGTTAAACAGTTGCACAGAGTAAGGTGATAGTATTTATTGTAAGTTAGCATATCCTGCTGTTTGAGAACATAAAGCAAAAAGCACAACTAGAGATTCCTACATTGAAATTGGACTCCAGATATTGTTTAAGGTTATCTTTTTCAAGAAAATCAAATTCTTTAAAGTAACAATCTTGTACTTCAAACGGTCTCTTTAAAACTTAACATAAAGTTTATACTCACTTTTGTGTCCTTTGGTAGGTAAAAATCATCATTGATTGTCTGTGAGAAGTAAAAGAGGAGTTAATTTGTTTCTTTAAAAGGTAAAATAAAAAGTTGCTGTAATTAAAAAAAAGAAAAGAAAAGCTGACTTACAGTGATTGCTTTCAGCTTTAGCACATCATCTATTATTACTTGTAGTAGAGTGCTGTTGGTGTTGTTGAGAGGTGCTCCATTTGCTACAACTGCAAGCATTAGTGATATACAGCAGTAAATCAATACTTGGCACATTCTGGCAGTGTTCTAATATACTGTATGTCAGTAGCTGAGTTGCTATTTATGATGAGCGCTGATAAATTGTCTTTAAGCTACTTAGTGTATTTATACCCTTAATTCTGGAAAAAAGAAAATGATGGGGGCGTCATGTTATAGAATTGTCTTATTACACATTTTTTCATGTGTTTTACCTGAGTGGTGAGAATGTAGGTGAAATCCCATTTGGCGTACCAGAAGCCCACACTCATTTTTGATAGTTCCTCTTCATGCTTTCTGCATGAAGCACTTTTTCCCTCACACTGTCTCTTTTTCTACCCTCCAACCACATATAGTCTATACCAAGTTATAGGCACATGAAATGTTGATCTTAATTTGTATCATTAACTAGTGTGTCTGTATGAAAAAATATTTCTATATTGTGTGTTTATAGAAACAGAATTTAAGCAGCACAGAACAAAGGAAGACAAGTATACAAATGTAAAGAAAGCAGCAATGCATTTTATTTTGTTTTAAGAATTGTTAATTAAACAACCGGAAGAAAGTTGGCTTCCTGTTTTAGGTGGTTTTACCTGTCATCTTTTACAAAGATGCAGCAATGTAGAGATTAATCTTTTACACAATCAACTTGGAAACTCTTATAAAACCAACTCATTCTCCTTCATAGTAAGGATCCTGGTTTTGGGATGGTTAGTTAAAATTTCTATTAGTGCATGATTTAGTGATGCACTTCTCTTCTAACTTTCTTTTTTTCCAGCCTGTAATAAAAAAGCTGTAACTCCTTTTCCTTTTTTTTAATCATTGTTTTCATTTTAATTGTTGGATATTTTCAGTTGTATGTTCCTAATATGCTACTTACTGATTATATTATATCTAACAGAAGTCTGTTTCTTGCTCTATGTGTCATACATATTCTGAAATTGGGAGACTGGAATTACATGGGGGCTTTTTGGTCAAAAAACTAACGTTCATGACCTGGCAGCTGGAATTAATTGTTAAGTTGACAATTTTTCCTAAGGTAGGTAAAACTAGTGTAGTGTGTAGCAGTTTGCCTCATTAGAAACCAGCGTTAAATATAATATGTGCACAGACACACAGATCACACAGTTTACAAACTTGCTTCTGATTAACTTCAGAAGAGCATTCAAAATCTTGGTGAAAGTCTACCAGACGCTTGACATGTTGGGATGCAACCAGTTCAGGGGCTTCCATTCCCTGCATGATTCTGCAAGACAAATTATGTTTGGAAGGCAGAATCTAACTAGATTTCCCAGATATCAACTACTGAGTCTTGAGAGCATAGCACAGGGGTGGGCAAAGTCTGCCCCATGGGCCGGATGCAGTTGGCAGTGGACTCCATTTCCCAGTTGCCCCTGCTTATCGGTGGGGCTGGTCCCAGACAGTTGTGTGTGAAAGTGAAAAACTGGGGTTGCCATGGAGACCAGCCCCATCCATGCTGGCAGGGTGTGTAGCAGAGCAGGGCAGGGCAGGGATTGCTCTGAATCCCCTGGGATCTTGCGGCAGGGGCAGCTTGCTCCGGAGCCAGGGCAGAGCTGCGATCAGCAGCCTGCATGCTCCAGGCAGGGGATTTGCAGCCTACATGCTCTGAGCAGAGAAGCGCAGGCAGTGGATTGTGGCTGTGTCCCAGCTCCTTGCAGTAGTGACAGCCTGGTCTGGAGTAGGGACAGAGCCACAATCCTCTGCTTATGTGCTTCTGCCCAGAGTGTGCAGGCTGCATATTGCAACTCTGCCCTGGCCCCAGACCAAGCTGCCCCATTACAAGATCCCAGTGGCTCAGGAGTAGGCCCCCGCCCTGCTCTGCTACGTGCCTTGCCAGTGTGCTTTAGTAGAAGTGTCCTGCCAGCATTTTGAAGCATGGGATGCTGAATACATGAGACGCTGCGTGCACTTCAATTAAAGCAGCTCCCAAGAGCTGCTCTAATTACAGCACTCCTTTCCACTGCCCCGCCCCCCCCCCCCCCCCCCCCCCCAGGCACGTGTAGACACCAAGTGATGGATGTAGTAATGTAGAAAGGATACAACAGCATAATGGTAAAAAAATACAAGACCTGTAACCACACTACAACATCTCCTATTGCAGTCAACAGTGATGCACCTGTGGCAAATTACAGCTGTGTTTTCTAACCCCTCTTCATCCCAAAGTGTAGGCAAGGCCTAAGTATTCCATTACATGTTATCTTCTCTTGGACACAGTAATGAACCAAAGTTGGTAGGACCACTGGGCTGCTGGAGTTTTCATCTTTCTGAGGAAACATGAAAGGAGGTGGTGACTGTTCTAACTGTTGAACAATATACAGGTACTTTTTGTTAAGAGTGAGGACATTAGAACTGGTATGCTAATCAGCTTCTGAGTTAAGTAATTATGTTGATCTAAATTCCTTTTGTAATTCATAAATTCTTAAATCCTATCACTACATCTTAGGGTGGCTGCATTTGAACAGAAGATGAAAAACTCCTGTGTACATTCTCTTCAAAGGAAGCAGGACCCTAAATTCACAAATTAAAAAAAAATACATTTAGGGTTCTTTTAAAATTACTATTAGATTGTTTGAAGCTTTAGGCTGTGCTCAACTTGTATTTTAAAGCTTTTTTCTCCACAATTATCAAGAAGTAGTTATTTAAAGGAAAAATAAGATTCTCACATGATTTCAGGGGCTGTGCGTGAAGCAAAATACCAATGCTGGCAACATGGTACTAGGCAATGTGCAAACGGAAATCTCTTGAGCTTCGGGAAACAGTTGTAGACCAGCTCTTCTCCCAAGCTTTTAAGAGGTGTTTTGTTAAAGATGATCTAAGTGGGGTAAGAAGTAGTATCCATGGATCTAGTCAGCTAGAAGGGAAGAGGAATATTTGTGTCCTATTAGTAGTTTGCTTTGTTAATAGATCATAATTGTTACTGCTCAGAAAACATAATTCAAATACGTAAAATAGAATTAATAAGCCCAACCAAACCTCCCACTCTAATCTACCCAAGTTCAAAGTCTGGAAAAATTCCTACTGGGATTTAATCCTTGTCAAAGTCTTTATTTTTATCTTGGTTTCTTCTGAAATGAAAGCTTGTTTCTTATTTTTTCCTGTGAAGCTGATGATCTGTGAATTTGGAAATAAGTTTTGGTTTTAATGAGGTGTTAGGGAACTCATCAGTCAAGGTGTATGCTTTCTTTCTCCATCACCAGAACAAAGAATTGTTCAGCTAGAGTCACTGTGACTATCTTGTTTGGAATACTAAATTCATTGTGCAGGAGTTTTTCAGACTCCTACTATAGTAACACATTTTATGAAATTACTGTCAATAAGAACCACAACTGAGTTCATATGCCTGACAGATAATCATCAACCTGTTTTCACAATCTGTTGCTTTAATTCTTGCTAGCCGTAACCTAGGTTTACCCTAAGATGTTGTAGTAAAAAAAGGTTTATATTATTATTTCAGAGCAATAACAATTTTAGCAATATTTCTTTAACAGGTATTTTTAATGGTCACAATCTTGCAACTAGAGACTGGAGTGGGGGGCGAAACCTTTGTAAACAGTGTTCAGTAGGAGTGCGTGTAGGTGCTGGGTCCCCCAGGAAGGTCCTGAAGTGCAGGATTGGGGACAGTGTTTTATCTTATTCCAAATAGACAATATATCAAAACAGAAGGCATTTTTCCCCATTGACTGGCAAGGTTAATACTATAGCCCATGGTACAGGGCATATATGGAAAGTTATTCTGCTGGGAAAAAGAACTGGGAACTTTAACTTCTTTTTCAGTATTAAGGTTATATACACCCTCACATACCTACTGAGACATTCATTTATTTTGATTTATACTGAGCTCTCCAAACACATTTTTAAATTATTTTATGAATAACTCGTGCACACCCTTCTCAGCCAAAAGTCAGTCAGTAATTTGCATCTCCATATTGCAATAGCTTCTTTTAGAGATCAGAAGGATCAAACGTTCATTACTCTAGTGGACAATGTGGTATATGTTTAAAAGTAGAAATGGAATGACACAGGTGATTTTTAGAGGAAGATTTGCCAAGGCTGTTTAATTGGCTTGTTACACAGATTTGTCTTCCTGAAACACCTCCACCTAATAATCACTATTTGATTCTGCAGGAAAAGTGTTAAGTGGGTTTTGCTGACTAATGTTAGGGGAATTTTGCATGTTGCTTTATTTTGCTACTGAACTTTCCCAAACCCAGATTCAATTGGCAAAGTTAGACTTATGCTGGAAGTGGGTTGTCATCTGACCACCTCGCTGGGGTCATCCATACATCTTGCTGGGGTAATTTGACCTCAGCAGTCTTTCCTGCCTTGGGGCAAGGGGGCTGGGTCTGATGATCTTATGAGGTCCCTTCCAGTCCCTAACTTCTATGAATCTTTGACTTCAGAAAAGGCTGTCAGGATTGAAAATAGGGTTTCAGCTCAAAGATTGGAAAACACTGCTTTATGCCAATAGTGCTAGAATTTGGGACAGATGGAGTCTGTGGGTAAAGTAGAAGCAAAGGAATTTTCACACTGGATCTGGTCAGTGGTCCCATCCAGCTGACTTGACTGTTCTGTCTCTGACAATGGCAAATACCAGCTGTTTCAGGTGAAAGTGCCGAAAGCTCCAAATTAGTAATATTTAGAGCAGAGTGGGATTTTTATTATTCTAAGAAATATATTCTTTTGACTAAAAAAAATTACTAAAAACTTTATTTTACTTTTTTTGCTGAAAGCTTAAAACTTGTGATGAAATGGGAAGCTTGGCACAAGAATTAGTTTATTTGAAAAGTGATTTCCCATCATTTGGTTAAGGAAGAATTTTTAAAGCAGTTCTGGGGAAAAGCTGCTTCATAACCCCCAGTGAAAGCTAGCTGAAGCATGAGGCTTAATCAGGACTCTTGGAAGGATAATATTAAATGTTCTAACTCTAGAAGTTTTTGTTTTAATGTATTCTGTTGTTTTGTTGTGGACATATCAGTAAGAATGACCAAAACCAATCTGTGTACACATTTGACTGGCATATCCAGTCGTCTTCCTCTTTCAAGAAGAGCTCAATGTTTGGTCTAACTTTAGTGGGCTTTCCTTTTTGCAGGTGCAACACTTGTAAGGGCAGTGTCATACCTATTGATAGTAAAGTATCAGATGATAATCTCTTGCAAGGTCAAGAATCAGCTTAAAAGGACTCATCTGGAATACGTGTTAGCTATCACCTTGTCCATGCAATCTGACACTAAGATAATTACCGTATGCATTGTTTATAACAGTGCTCTTGACACTTCACTGTTTCTGAAGGTGCCTGAGCCCACTGAAATTCAGTGTGTTCTGATACTTGCCATATTTTGTGAACCTGAGTATTAGCAAGTGTAAATATCCACAAATAGCACAAACGTATCCTTCGACTTCCAGTATGCTTTGAAAATAACCCCTATACCTTAGTTTATATATCTTTGGTGGTTCTTACTATGGCTAATCTTAAAGTACTAAGCAAATGCCCATCAAGAATGACCGGGGGGGGGGATGGGATGGAGTGTTGCCACCTAACACCCCATGCTGCCATGGTTCTGCCTCTTGTAGGGACCGGGGGGGGGAGCTCAGCTCAGCTCCTCCACCCTCTGTCTGGTCTTTGGCAGGGCTTTGGAATCAGGGCAGCGCTCCCCCACGCTTGGAGCACTCTGGCTGTTTCTGTCAGCCAATCAGAGTGAATAAAGCGTTACGGACAGACAGGCTTAGGCATTTATAATGTTAGAGTGTCAGGTGGATTCTTCCTCATATTCAAAGGCTTTTTACTTTGTGGTCACTTTCAATCCAAACAAATGTCTCAAGTGGCCTAGAAGTGCCACTTGTAGGACAGTAGGAAAGGATTGCCTGTCCCAGAGAAGCTACTAGGACTTCTGGGCCAGGATCAGAAATCACCCTATCAACCTAGTTGGGTTGTCAGAAGCCCTGGGGTATTTATTCCCAGAGTGCTTTTTGTAGCGCTTTGCTACAGCATTGTTAAAATGTTGAAAGAAGTTTTGATTACAAGAATGGCTTATCTCATTATCTTAATGGGGAATGAAATTTTATTTAGCTGGAATAAAGAAGGGTTAATTAAATTTATGATTCCATTGTTAACGAGTGTTTTCTATTAAGAGCTAAGGTGATAACATGACCTGCAAGCAGAGGCCAAAGTATGCATAATTGGTCCATTTGGTCCTCTTGGAGGATGTCCTTGAATTCATCAGTTGAGCCTTTAAGAAGTTAACTTTTATCTATATTTAAAATATATTGATGTATGAAACACTACAGAATTTCCCTGCAACTAGATAGGATATGTTGGATAGCACCAAGTGGTAGTTCTTGGTGAATGCAGGTTTCTTAAGTGTGGACCGAATGCAGCCTGAAGTGTTGTGATAACATAGTGAGGAGAAGTAGAGGAAAGGAAAGTTTTATTTTCTGAGTGTAAAGTTCTCTGGTATTCCAAGTTACAGGACTATTAACAGTCATAGTAGATGTAAGTGACTGAGAGGGAGGATTATACTGGTGGGGGCATCCAGGTGTAGTGTGAGTAGCATGAGGTGAGTGAAGATGGGGGAAGATTGGCATAAAGTGTTGTAGCTAATATAAAGATATGGTTTGATTTCTCTTTTTTTTTGTGTGCAAAATTTCCAAGTGCACTTGAGCTATGGTGCTTTTTTTTAACTACCTTCTTCTGAGTGGACTTCACTGTGTGTTTGTAGATGATGCTGTCTTTTGATATTGCTCATTATCTTAGACCCAAAAGGATTTCCCAAAAGCTGTCCCCACATGTTGGCAATATTGTGTTAATCTTTTTTGGCTTTATTTCACACTTTTTGACAGAGAGGAAAATATGTAAAAAGTCTGATAGCTGTGGTGAAATTTGTGGTACAGTTCTATGAGTTTGACCCACGGAATTTTTGTCAGGAATGGAAATCAAGATGTTATCCTTATGACTTTTAGGAGGACATATACCATAGACTCTCTTGGACTGTGTGACTTAATGCCTTTTTTTCACTGCTTAAGGCAGAGTAAAAAAGATCCAGTCTGTGACATCACTGGGTAAACACCAATGTAGTATGTGGCAGGAAAGATGACATAGGAAGGAACTACAGAGTGAAAGTGTCACGAACCATGACAGAGGTCTGTGTGAAGCAGAGAGAAAATTTCAGAGAATGTTTTCTAATGATTATACTTGCTTATCACTGTACTATACTGAACCTGTAAGGTGATAATAGTGTGTCAGTAATACTGCACTTTAAAGGCAGACAATGACTCTTCTGTAGATGTCAAACCTGGTAAGTCCAAATAAGTGTTCTAACATATGGTTAAAACATAGGTGTGTTTTATTAGGGCTAGCAAGAATGGAGAGCTACACACAGTGGCTTACACAGCAAACCTTAAATTTAAACAGCACTAATCCTGGTTTTTACCTGCCACCTCACAAGGGGCAGGGCAAGCTCTAGGGCTCTTCAACGCTAGTGTGTGGGGAGCCCCTTGCAGTCTAGGCTTCTTTTAATAGCAAATAAGATCCTATAGGTTTTTGTCTAGGATCAGTCACTGGTATAAATCACTGGAGCTCTCCTATCACTGAACAAGGTAACCCTTCGAATCTCTTTCACCTTACAATCGTATATGCTGGCTCCCTGCCCATTGCTGCTGCTGTTTCTCAAGTCCCACATCTGGTTGCTCTTGTTTCTTGAGTCTTGCATCTAGCTACAGTGTCCAACGTGCTCCGCGCGTGGTTCCCTGACTTCTGCTACATGCTGTATATTCTCCTCATTCCCCTCTTTATCCAGCTTCCTTGCCTCTTTGCCTCGCCATACCGCTGCTGCTTCCCTAAATGCTAGCTTATCTTCTCGATCATGGTTTTTTCCATAGATTTTCTGATCCCTTTCCCTTTTTGTCCAGGGCAAAGGTATATGCTCTTGTCTACCCTGGATGTGGATCAGTTTGGAGGGTGTTGATGGGGAAGGTAGTTTCCTTTTTAGCATATTCATCATACTTGACTCAGAGTTACAGATGACTTTCCATTGGATCTGATCACTTCCCTTTTGCTTTCTCATTTCAAGTGCATTGAAAATGCTTCCATGACAAACTCTCACTTGTATGAATAGGAGGTAAATTTTAAGTTTTACTGCTCAGTTATGAAATGCTTATATTGTACATGTGATGAGACACCCCTTAAAAAGCCAGGCTCCGTAAAATGTGTCAGAGCCTTGTCACAAAAGCAGTTCAGTGAAAGAGAGAAGACTCTATGTACCTTTTCCAGCTAGAACTGCACATGTACATACCAATAAGTACAATAATGTGCTTGGTCTATTTAATGGGATGAGATGCTAGCTGTTCAATAAATCAGAAAGAAAGGTTTCTAAAGCCCTAGCACACAGGCAGGTAGTATCTGATAGCTGAGACCTGCATACACAATTACTTTTTCTGAATGTAATTAATATGAGCTCTGTACCTCGATCGTAAAAAAACAAGGGCAGCGTAAGTTTCTAGGATTTATGCTACAGACAAGGTGGGTGCAACCCAGACAAGGGAAACTTAGCCCAACAAAATGCTAATGCTCTCTCTGAGACATTGCAATTTAGCAAAACAGCAGTAGGTTTCCTTTTCCTTAGTTAGGTCACAGGTAGGTGTCATTTGAGGGAGGCTGGGGGAATGGAAATGAAAGAGAAAAAAGATGTTCTTTTTGTGGCAGTTCTGTCTCTTACTATCTTTAAAAGAGAGCTCCTTCTACTATGAGAGCACTGGCTGAATTAGAACGTTTTGGGATTTTAAGACAACGTTTTCTTGACTCTCTTTAGTGTAATACCGCAATCCTGTCACCTCTCGTGCCCATGCCTATATTTCAAAGAATTTAAAATCACACACTTCCTTCCATGCTTAGCATACCCTATTTGTGGGGGGTTGCAAGAATGGCATGGCACTGGCTACACGAGTTCTTTGCCAACTGGAAATTCTGACTGGGTGGGGGAATTCAGAGCTGCTCATTTAGGACAACTTTAATGCTTGTGTCATTTCTTGCGTGGTGTAAAGAATACCTAACATAGACAAACCGTCACCCAGTATGTGTCGATGTAACAGAGTGCTTTTGTCATTTTAATAAAATATAAATCTCATTTATCTCACCCTTGCAATTTATGTCTGCTTTTTACTAAGGTCATGTACGAATGTTCAGTTTCTACTGGGAGAATCATTGTTCCCCTGACAGAAACTGCAAGTGTGCAGATATTCATACTTTTTCTCCCAGAGCAAAAATGGCTACTCTAGGACAGAAATAATCCAGGAAGAACTAAGGTTAAATTGCTCCTGGGAAAGTTTCTCCTGAGAGACTGAATATCTGCACACTTTCCCTGGGCTTAACTTCTCCTTGGGACCAGGCAGAATGGAAGTGGGGGAAAGGCTCCTGTGCCTTCCTAAGACCAGGGTCTCACCAGTCTAGAGAAAATGCAAGAGGGCAGCTGCTTCCCCACCTCCTGTAGACAAGAGAGATGTGGAGGAGAAGCCCTAGCAGCTCCCTATCTGCTTCCACACTGGAGTTCCTAATGTGAAAAGCAGGTAGGGACTTTGCCACAGTACTGCCTCTACTTGGCTCCTAGGCAGCAGGAGCTGGGTACAGGGAGAGTTGCCCCCTGCTTGCTTCCTCTCCCATTCAGCTGAGCAGCGAGGACAGCAAGCTGAACTTGCAAGTCCAGACCTTGGCCTCATCAGCTTCCTCTTGTATCTCACTGCTGCTCAGCTGAGCAGTAAGGGCAGTAATTTAAAAGCCAAAGGGATCAGGACCTGGGTCCTAGCCTGCTGGCTTCCTCTTCCTGCCCAGCTGACCTGGAGCTGAGTGGGGTATGGTGCACTGCTGTGCTGCAGCAGCAAGGCTTGCGTGCTTTGCTGCTGCAGCAAAGTGCCCCTCCTTGCCCTACACTGGTCTGGGGCAGCCCCCTCCCCTCCTCTCCTGCACTCTTCCAAGTCAGCCCAGAGTAGTGCAAGAAGTGGGGCTATTCTCCTACAAGGAAGAACCAGGAAGGGTTCCCAGAAGGGAGAACACTCCCCTCCTGTCAGTTAGGTGGCATTCTCCCAGCGTGGGAACCTTTTGAGCAGCTGCCCGCTACCCTTTGACAGCTTGCCACCTTGGGTAGGCAAGAAGACAGGCTGTAAATTATTGGGCTCCCTTTGAGGTAGAGGTAGCCCAGGGAGCAGCCCTCTGGTTTCCCCTGGCTGGAGAGCTTGTGAATGCCTTCAACCATGGGACTGGAGGAACATCTGTACATTCCAGCTCCTGGGCTAGTTTTATACCAAAGGAAATTGCTTTCACTAGAAATGAACATCTGTATACAGCCAAAGAGTGAAGTTTGCATATGTCAGTGATGAAGTTTTGTTGTGGCTGTTTCTGTTGTTTTGAAAATTATAGTGCAGCTATTGCTAAAAGGAAGTAAAACTAGGTTGTAGCTAAACCATTCTTTTGCTCTAAGCCATATTTTAACACCAGAATTCAGTAAAATGAAAGTTAAATATCCTTCTTTATGCTAGGTCAAAAGGCCAGCCTCATAGGCTTAACAAATACAGGATGTTAACAAACCACAAGACTAGTATACTACCTCACCTCTACTAACCCTTGTTATGCTGTTCATATCAAAAAGGTGACCTAGATTAACCTGTAGATACAAATGGAAGTCAGCAGCAGGTAAAACTGGAAATTAACTGGAAATAATGGGAACTCAACATTCCATGAAAATACCTTTTATTTCACAGAGACATCCTAATTACCTGATCTTTTTTCAAGTTTTCCTCATTTCTCAGTAGGTAATACAGTTAATACAATGGATCCTTTCCTCATTACTTAATAGCTGATTTTATCCTGGTGCAGCCTGTGGTTCTGCAGAAGCCTGCAAATGTCTCCTTGTCTCTTTCTTGGCTGATCTTTGATTCACCTCTTACTTTTTTGCTTCAGGCTTCTATCTTCTGATACCTTCCTGCAGGTCACATCTGATTGCAGGGAGAGGTCCCTTGAGACTTGTTGAGGAGGGCTTTAAACTAGGCATGCCTGGGGGAGAGAGGGTAGATTCCAGAGCTGTACACTAATTCTCTGGCCAAGATGACCCAAGGGAGGACTTTCAAGTGGGCATCCAGATGAGTACCTATGCCCTGAGGCACTTGGAAGTAGGACACAAAATCTGAGGCGACTCGGGGTGAACTCAGGTGTCTTTATGGGAACGCCGGAAGCATGGGCAACAAACAGAATTCCACTCCTGGCAGACAAGGAATTTGACCTCATTGGGCTGACGGAGACCTGGTGGGACGATGCATATGACTGGGCAGTGGACATTGAGGGCTATAGGCTCTATAGGAAGAATCGCGTTGGAAAGAAGGGAGGAAGTGTGGCCCTCTGTGAGCAAGCGGTGCCCTTCCCTGCAGGTCTCTTCTGATTGCAGGGAGAGGTCCTGTGAGACCCTCTGGGTCAAGATACAAGGGGGCTCAGGAGAGGAGGACCCAGAGGTGACCTGAACAGGGTGAGGAGCCTGGGGCAAATCAGCCCATGTGAGGCCCCGCCTCTACTCCAATCCCACAGGCCCTGGACCTGAAGAAGCTGCTGCGATGGTGTCAGCAGCAGGGCACGGAGGTAGCAAGTGGCTGGATGTGGAGCTGCCTCTCCACCCACCTCTGTGCCGCCACTGCTCTGCCCGGCTCTGCGGCCCCCCCAAAGCACGGGGCCCAGGGCAGTCACCTTGATTCACCAAGCTACATGGTAGGCCCCAGAGAGTTCTCATAACTGGATCTATGTCATCTTAGCATGAAATGGCCAATGGTGTCCCTCAGGGGCCCGTACTTGCACCAGTGCTTTTCAACATCTTTATCAATGATATGGATGGGGGAGTGAAAAGCTCACTGGCCAAGTTCGCAGATGACACCAAGTTATGGGGCAGTGCGGTCACATCAGAAGATACGTTGCTGATACAGATGACCTGGACAGGCTAGAGAGTTGGGCAGACCAGAACCAGATGAAGTTTAACACTTGCAAGTGTAAGGTGCTCCATCTGGGGGCAAATAATCCTCAACATACATACAGGCTCAGAGGTGGCAGCCTGACCTGCAACACAGCTGAAAGGGACCTAGGGGTAATGATTGACCACCGCATGAACTTGAGCTGTTTGCCCTGCAGGCCACCGCATTGCACCAACAACACGCTGGCACGCATCAACCGATGCACCTCATGTAAAACTAAGGAAGTGATACTCCCGCTGTACTCAGCATTGGTGAGACTGCAGTTGGAGTACTGCATCTGGTTCTGGGCGCTGCTTTCAATAAAGACATGGAAAAACTTGAGAGGGTCCAGAGAAGAGCCACCTGTATGATCAGGGACTTGCAAGGCAAGACATTCGAGGAAAGGCTGAGGACCTGGCTCTCTTTTGCCTAAAGAAGAGAAAGTTGAGAGGGGGCTTGATAGTGGCTTACCACTATATCAGTGGAATGCATCGGGAGGTCGCTGAACAACTGTTCACTAGGGCACCCCTGGGGAAGACCAGGACCAACGGATATAAACTCCTGGAAGGCTGATTCAGGCTTAATACCAGGAAAAACTACTTCACGGTCAGGGTATCCAGACTGTGGAATAAACTTCCTCCAGAGGTGGTGCAGTCACCTACCCTGGAGGTTTTCAAGAGGAGACTGGACAGTCACCTCACTGGGGTCACTTGACCCCAGTTGTCTTCCTGCCTAGAGCAGGGGGCTGGACCTGATGATCTGCAAGGTCCCTTCTAGCCCCTAACAATCTATGGATAAGCTTGAAAGGTTACAGGGACGGGCCACCTGTATGATTAGGGGCCTGGAGGATAGGCCATATGAGGAGAGACTCTGGGAACTGGGTTTGTTCAGTCTGAGCAAGAGAAAATGACTAACGGGCACAAGCTAATTGCGGAAAAATTTAGGTTGGACATCGGGGGCAAAACTTATTTTATGTAAGGGTATCTAGAATCTGGAACACACTTTCACCAGAGGTGGTGCAGTCACTATCCTAGGAGGTGGGCAAGCACCTTATTGAGCTCACTTGAGCCCAATAACCTCCTGCCCATGGCAGGGGACTGGACTTGATGATCTTAAAGGTCTCTTCTGGTCCTTTGACTCTATGATTCTTTCTCTAAAAACCCAGTGTCTCATGAGGTCACTTGTTTGAAGGTGAGATGGGGATTGGGGCAGTGTTTTTTAGCCCTATTTTATTGTATAACCTTTTATACTACCTGACAATTACACTTGTACTAAATAAGAAAATAATTGTCACTGTAGTATTAAAAAACATGGTGTTCATAGTCCCCAGTGGGACTACTGCTGCACAGTGGAACTACACAGGTTCTATGTAGATTTGCCCTGAGAGATCATGATCTGACAGTGAGGGGAGTCCATGATGAATGATCACTCCTTAAGGATGCAATCCTAAAAGCACAAGGGAAGTCCATTCTGACCCGTAGGAAAGGGAGCAAAAGGGCTGGGAGACCCCCTGGGTTCAATAGGGAACTCATGGGCCTCCTGAATCTGAAAAGAGATTCTCATAAGGGATGGAAGTCAGGAAATACCACTAAGGAGGATTATGCAGCACTGGTTTGCACCTGTAGGGAGTGGACCAGAAAAGCTAAGGCTGAAACCAAACTCTAATTGGCTATGGGAATCAAGGACATTCAAAAATCCTTCAGCTACGTGGGAAGTTGCGGGGGGGGGGACACCAAGGGCAACATTGGACCCCTGGTGAACCAAATGGGGCAGCTGAGAACCAACACCTAGGAAAAAACTAATCTCAATGATTACCTTGCGTCGGTTTTCCACCAGCCCAAGGGAATCACCCTGCCTGGCAGGACACATGATTTACCAGGGCAAGGGAGATCATACACCTACAATTGATAGAGATCTTGTGAAGGAACACCTTGAGTGGCTGGCCCAGATGGAATGCACCCAAGACTGCTAAAAGAGTTGGCTGACATCATAGTGCAATCTATAGCGAAGATATTTGAGAACTCATGGCGCTCAGGAGAGGTTCCAGAAGATTGGAAGAAGGCCAACATGGTGCCTATCTTGAAGGAAGGAAGAGCCAGGGAACTACAGGCCAAGCAGTTTGACCTTAATCCCTGGAAAGATCTTGGAAAAAATTATCAAGGAAACCATCAACAATAGGCTAACAGAATGCAACATTTGAGAGAGGGCCAACATGGCTTTGTTGTGGGTAGGTCTCGCCTGACCAACCTCATTTCCTTCTATGATCAAGTGACACAACACTTGGACAAGTGGTTGCAAGAAGTGGTTGATGTCATTTACTTGGATTTAAAAAAAGCCTTTGACTTGGTGTTCCACGATGTCCTCATGGGAAAATTGAGCAGCCTCAACAACCTTACGGTCCAATGGCTGGGGACCTGACTCTGTGGTTGGACCCAGAGAGTGATAGTCGATGGAACCGAGTCAACATGGTAACCAGTAGTGGCTCATGGTGACCAGTGGCATCCCCTAGGCCTCAGTACTCGGGCCAGTACTGTTTAATATAATATAGATTTCATAAACATTAGGGCTGGAAGGGACCTCACAAAATCATGTCCAGCCCCCTGCCCAAAGGGCAGACAGTCAGCAAGGGTCAAATGATCCCAGCAAGATAGGCATCCAAGTGTTTTTTAAAGGAATCCAGAGTAGGTTCCTGCACCATCTCAGGGGAGTTTATTCCAGGCTCTGGGGACTTGGACAGTAAAGAAGTTTTTCCTTATGTCCAGCCTAAAACGGTCTTCCAAGAGTTTGTGACTGTTGGACCTAGTCTTCCGGTGGGTTTCACTGGTGAACAGATGTTCTCCCAGTTCCCAATGCACGATTCTTATAGGCTGCCACCAGGTCACCCCTGAGCCTTTGCATCTGCAGGCTGAAGAGTCTCATACTTCTCAGCTTCTCCTTATAAGGCCTGTTCTCTTGACCTCTAATCATGCATGTGGCTCTCCTCTGGACTCTCTCAAGCTTCTCCACATCCTTTCTAAAGTATGGAGACCAGAACTGAATGCAGTACTCCAGCTGTGGCCTCACCAGGGTCGAGTAAAGTGGGAGGATGATTTCTTGGGTCTTGTTTAAGATGCATCAGAAATGCAGGCCAGAGTTCTGTTTGCTTTGCCAGCTGCAGCATTGCATTGGTGGCTCATGTTCATCTTGTGGTCAGTCATGACTCCGAAGTCTTATTTGGATGCAGTGCTAGTTAGCGTAGCACTGCTGAGCCTATAAGTGTGGTGTGGGTTTTTTCTCCCAAGGTGGAGCACCTTGCATTTCTTGGTGTTGAATGCCATCAGGTTTTGATCCGCCCACCTTGTAAGCCTGTTGAGATCGGCCTGGATTGCCAGCCTATCTTCTGGGGTGGCTTCCCCATAGTTTGGTGTCATCAGCAAACTTAGCCAGTTTGTAGTAACACCCAAGTCCAGATCATTTATAAACACATTGAAGAGTACAGATCGAGAATGGAGCCCTCAGGGACGCCACTGGTTACAATGCGCCAAGTTGTGTTGGTTCCATCAACTATCACGCTCTAGGTCCATCCACAGAGCCAGTTCCCCAGCCATCGGACTGTGAAATAGTCTAAGCTGCAATTCCCCAATTTTTCCATGAGGACATCATGGGACACCAGGTCAAAAGCTTTCTTGAAATCCAAGAATATGATATCCACCTCTTTTCCTTTGTCCAGGTGATGTGTCATCCAGTCATAGAAGGAGATCAGGTTGGTCAGATAAGATCTACCTGCCACGAAGCCGTGTTGGCTCTCTCTCAGAACATTACCTTCTGTTAGGATGTTAGTAATGGTTTCCTTAATGATTTTTTCCAGGATCTTTCCAGGGATTGAGGTCAAACTAATTGGCCTGTAGTTCCCTGGATCTTCCCGTCTCCCTTTCTTAAAGATAGGCACCACATTGGCCCTCTTTCAATCATCAAGCACCTCACCCGAGCGCCATAAGTTTTCAAATATCCTCTCCATAGGCTGTGCTATAATGTTAGCTAGTTCCTTTAGCAGTCTTGGGTGCATTCCATCTGGGCCGGCTGATTTATGGATGTCCAGCCTCTTAGGATGTTCCCTTACAAGATCAGTGGTGATGGTGGATGCAGGTTTGCCCTTCCCCTCAAGATCCTGCCTTTTGTCAGGCAGGGTGATCCCACTAGGCTGATGGAAGACTGACATGAAGTAGTCATTAAGAAGATTAGCTTTTTTCTGAGTGTCTGTTAGCAGCTGCCCCACCTGGTTTAGTAAGGGTCCAATGTTACCCTAGTTCTTTTTCTGACTTCCCACATATTTGAAGAAGTTTTTGTTGTCCTTAATTTGAGTGACCAGTATGAGCTCCATTTCAGCCTTGTGCGGGCTAGTGCCGAGTATTCTCCCTTAGTGATGTTTCCTGTCTTCCGTCCTTTATAAGCTTCTTTTTTTAGGTGCAGGAGGTTCTTGAGTTCCCTACTGAGCCAAGGGGGTCTTCCAGCCCTTTTGCTACTTTTTCTGCAGGTTGGAATGGACTTCCCTTGTGCTTCAAGGATTGCATCCTTGAGGAGTGGCCATTCATCATGGACATTCCTCCCTGCCAGATAGTGGTTTCTCAGGGCCTGAACAACTTGCCTCCTAAGATTGTGGAAGTCGGCCTTTCTAAAGTTGAGGACTTCTGTATTGCTCCTGACTTGCCAGCTTTGCGGTGAATAGAGAAAGTGATCAACTCATGGTCACTGTCTCCCATCTTCCCCTCGATCCTCAGGTGGCTGATTAGATCATCCCCTTTGGCTAGTACCAGGTCCAGCAGCGCCTTGCTCCTTGTTGGTCTGTGGACTACTTGAGATGAATAAAGCTTGTCAGTTCCTGTGAGGAAGCATTGCAACTGATCAGATTTGGCTGAGTGCTCTTCCCAGGAGATGTCCAGGTAGTTAAAGTTGCTCGTGACAACCATGGACCAAGAGCGTATTCATAGACGATTTGGATTCGGGTGTCAGAAGTGGACTGGATAAGTTTGCAGATGACACCAAATTATAGGGAATTACGGTCACCCCAGAGGATAGGTTGGGGATTCAGGCTGACCTGGACAGGCTTGCAAGGTGGGCAGATCAAAACCTGATGACACTCAACACAGAGAAATGCAAGGTGCTCCACCTCTGGAGAGAGAACCCACAGCATACTTATAGGCTTGTCAATACCTATAGACTCACTAGTACTACAACTGAAAGAGACGTGGGGGTCATGATTGATCACAAGATGAACATGAGCCATCAATGCGTTGCCACAGCCAGCAAAACAAATAAAACTCTGGATTGCATCTACTGATGCATCTCAAGGAAGACCCAAGAAGTCATCCTCCCACTTTACTCGGCTCTGGTGAGGCCACAGCTGGAGTACTGCATTCAGTTCTGGGCTCCATACTTTAGAAAGGATGTGGAGAAGCTTGAGAGAGTCCAAAGGAGAGCCACATGCATGATTAGAGGTCAAGAGAACAGGCCTTATGAGGAAAGGCTGAAAGGTATGAGTCTCTTCAACCTGGAGAAGCGAAGGCTGAGGGGTGACCTTGTGGCAGCCTAGAAAAATATAAGGGTTGTGCATCAAGAACTGGGTGAACGTCGGTTCACCAGGGCACCCCAAGGGAAGATGAGATCTAACAGTCACAACCTGCTGGAAGACCATTTTAGACTGGACATAAGGAAAAACTTCTTTACTGTCAGAGTCTGGAATAGACTTCCCCCACAAGTGGTGCAAACACCTACTCGGGATAAGTTCAAGAAATGCTTAGATGCTTACCTTGCTGGGGTCATTTGACCCCAGCTGACTTCCTGCCCTTTGGACAGCGGGCTGGACCCAATGATCTCGCAAGGTCCCTTCCAGCCCTGATGTCTATGAAATCTATGAAACCCTAGAACAAGATTTATCCTAGAAAAATGTTCTGCCAATAAATGCTTAATCAAAGATTTGGTATAGAGGCTGCCAAAGCCCTAATGTTGAAAGGAGTATAAGGCTCTTATTTTTTCTTTTCCCTCAGACCTGTTCTCACACTTTATCTTCTTTCCCTTGTGATATTTTCACCATCTGTCAGCAGTGCATTGGCATTCTAGAGCAAGTGAGTCTCATGGGTTGCCATTCTTTTATTGCAGTGGTCCTCAGCCTTTTTGAACCTGAGGCACCCCTCTATAAAACTTCTGTGAATCAAGTAGCACCCGATTTCAAAAATTAATTTATATATAGTCAGTGCTTGCTTTTTGCAGAGCGGCCAAGAAGTGGGGGTGGAGGGACAAGCCTGACAGTGCACGTATCTGTTTATCTTCTCATACCTCATGGCACACCTTCAAAGAATGTGGCGGCACCCCAAGTGCCATGGTACCTTGGTTGAGAATCACTGTTTTGGGAATAGTTTCATTGGCAAAGTCTCAAACTAAATTAGTCACCACCAGATTCCTCCTTGCTGTTACTGAGGGGTAACTGGTATCCAAGGCTTGCAAATCCATCTCTCTCTCTCAAGAAACACAGGAAGGATATTTTTGCAGTGTTGGAGCCTGTAGAAAGTACAGAGTTAACCTGGGTCATACTTGGGTACTACCCATGGATACAAAAAATCTTCTTTCCTGAGTGTGGTGGCACTTCACATTGGAATTAGCTTGCACATCCTATGATATAAGGTAAAGCCTAAGCAGTGTTTATACTTCGGCAAGTAATCTGCCCATTTTGCAACGAACGCAGAGTAAAGTGCATGCCTGCTGGTGGCCCTCCAGTGCCTTCTCACAATTCCTTCTATGTGCTTGGGAAGATAGGTAACTTCCTCCAGAATTTACTAGAATAGAATTACAAGCAGCTTGATTTACTGCAGTGCTTAAAACTGTGGGTTATAAACCCAGAATGTCTATCTAGCACCTTAGATGAGTGGGTGCAACAGTGCAGACACATGCTTGAGTATGGTTTTGCAGCATGGTCATTCACACTTGAGCTTGGCTAACCAAAGTTCTCACTCAAGTGCCAATAATCTGATTCAACTCTACATTGAACCTATACCCTTAGTGAATGGAGACTGCCTGGATGCATTATATTGATGAATTGATATACCTGTATGGGATAAGAAAGAAAAAACTGGAAACTAAACATTTAAAAATATTTAGTACCTGCCCTCTCCCACCAGTAGTTTACAGACAATTTTACTTGGTACTACAAGATATTCAACTTGTTGCTGCTGCCTCCTTTTCTGTAAAGAGAAACGAGCGACTCCAACTCCTGTTATAAATCCTATAATTGTAATTTAAAATGTAAGCAGCTTGAGAAATTACATTTTGTACTGTTCTTTGATACATTGAGCATAAACTATACTTAGTAATGCATAACGGTTTGTGCTATATGTTTTCCACTCATTTTAGGTAACTTCTCTTTGATTTACAAGATCTGTTCTTAATTTAGAAACACATTTGGCATTTTTTTGAAGGCAGAATGGTGATGAAAGTGGTGCTTTTAGCTTTATTGTATCAAGCCTTTATTACTACCTGACAATTACACTTTTACTAGATAAGGAAATGACTATCACCTATAGTTTTAAACAGATCTCATTTTAGGATTCTCTGTAATTAAAGACAACTACTGAAAAGATGAGATCATCTGAACTTTTCCAAGTTTAGAGGCTAGTGGGACTCCTTCTTTTGTCAAGTGATGCATTTAATAGTCATAGGGAAATTTCTTGATCAGTGAACCTGTTATTTGTGTTCTTACTAAGAAGGCTGGATTTTTTCCATGGTTTTTGATATGCACACTCATAAGTACAGTTTTGCTCATCTCTCTGGTCTGTTCAAGACAACCTGGAATGTACCGTTCTGTGACATCGTAAACACTTCTAGTCCCAAGTAATTAGGCCCTACTCAGGTGGGCTAGTACGTGAAGGAGTTTCTCCATCTCCAATACGGAATTGCTTCTTGTCTAGTGCTGGCATGTGTTCTAAGAGCTTGATCTTATGGAGAACTGGGAATTGAGTACATGTATTACATAACCGTGTACAGGAGGTGCTCAAAAACTCATGTAATCTGGCTTTTATATGCACAATTATTTGGAAGTGCAAGATGAAAGGTTATGTAAATTAAAGCAATTTTATGGACATCACTTAATTTCTACTTAATTTTTGCTGTTTTCAACTTATGAAAAACTGCAGTAACTAATTATAAGCCTTTCAACACATGAATGTATTTCTTTTAATGTAAATATTTAATGTTTTAAGTGTAGTTTAGAAATCTTAGGCTGTCCAATTTTTTGTATTAATTGAACAAGGTCACTGAATTCCACCTTCCACAAAGGGTGTGAACAACTAACTTTTAGCGGCTTTAAAAGGGGAGCTGCTGCTTGGGACTGCAACTCTTCTGTTATGATGTAACTGGCCATTTCTCACCCCTAGGCTGAATTGCTGCAGACTGCTCATTCTAGATAAGATGGAAGCAATACCTTCTCAAAAAAGGATCAGAAAATCTAGGATTATCTTCATTGAGATATTGTCACACAGCAGAGTGGTTGGAGTTGCATTACCAATAATTACTCTGATAAATATTATTTTCAGAGAGGAAACCATAAAATAATGTTGATAATAGGAGAATCAAATAACAAGCATTTGCAGATTGTAGAAAAAAGTCCCAAATACCCAAAATAATCCCAAATATGGCTTTTTCTTTGCAGTTATTCTAAAGTCTACATTCACTCTGATCTGGCTTCCCAAATGAAACTTGGTGTGAGTTCTGTGTATCTGTGTTCTGCAATAACTGCTATGTAAGCAGTTGGCACATAGCACGTTGTCTTCTCAGACTCAAGTTATTCCCTTGTATCTTTGCAACCATGGAGCAAAGCCATGTTCTAAATGAGGGCTCAGCCTTCTGGTATTACACTCCATGTATTGCTTAGCTGCTATATTGAAGGCATTCTTGGAATTGTGCATTGTGGGAAGAAAACTTTGACAAGAGCTGTGAGCATCATGATAACTATAAGATGGCTGTTGCGAGCATCTCTATGATCATGCAATTAGTTACTCTATGAGGACTGTATGGGCACCATTTGATGAGGAGGAGCCTGACATGAGTAACCCTTCTGCTCTCATGAAGTAGCTCCTTTAAGCTGAGGACTGTTTGGGAGTTTAGACAAAAAACCTAAGCCAACCAGAGTCCTGGCGACACGAGGAACCAGTGAACAGGCCAGAAAACAGGGGAAGTGTAGTGATGGTCAGGTGCTATTAGCAAAGCAGAATAAGCAAGTAGCAGAGACAAGTAAAGGCAAGTGTGTCTTCCTGCAGACCACTAGTGGAATGGGGTCTGTGAGCAGGGATGAGAAATGAACTGATAAAACAATTTTTTTTGTGGGCTACTTGTGGAATGGAGAACTGTTTATCTATGTGAGGTTGAGGGGGAAGTGGCAGAGGAATTTATTATTACTTTGAAGGACATTTAGCCTTATAGGTGTTCCCCAAAAAGTCAATGGACAAACCAGGAAGGTGATCTTGTCCTCTTGGTTGCTGGCAAAATGCCATTGGAACTGGTGAAAGGGAAGGGAACCACCAATGGCATGGGCAGTGCTGGAGGAGATGTACTACTGCCATTGCAGCCAACCTTTTTGGCAGGCATTCCATAAATTAGCCCCCCTCCCTGCCTGAGTATCTCTATATCTATATATCCTTCCCCTGCTCAATCTGCTGCTCTGCTTTCTGCTTTTTACTGTATGCTCTCTGCCTGATTTGCTCTTCTGCTTTCTGCTCCCTGGCCTATCTGACACTGTGCTGCCCGCCCACCCCCCTTATCGGTTACATGTCACACAGAGGGTGCCTGTGCCACTTGTGCTATATTATACCATACCACACATTGGCCAACCCTATAGTACTGTGCAGTATCTGTGGTCAGTAAGCCATTTCCTTAGGCATTAGTTCACTTTCTAAGTGCTGTGGGATTAGCATTAAGTACCCTGTAAAAGCCCCTAGAATTGTGCAGAAGCACCAGAGGTGTAGGGTTGAATTCCTTAGGGCACCTTTTGATTGTCTGTGTAGCATAATTTTTAGACAATTTACTTCATATTAGCTTGTATTGACTTAAAGTCGAGTTACTAAAACCATGATCCATGAGGTTTGTGGTCCTCATGGGATAATTCCAATTCCTTATCTTTCATTTTTGCTATATTTCTATACCCTTCCTCTTTCATGTTACTTCTTAACCATTCATGTCAGCTAAGAGCGGAGGGCATTCATGATACTGACCTGCATATATGATTTCTTGGCTTTGCTTTTTTTCTTTCTCTATTTGCTGCTAATCAGTGAAAGGGGCTTTCTTTGTGACCCCCACAGTGGGAAAATGGCTTGGGTGGAGCATAGTAAACATTTCAATAAGTGGTTTTGGGAAAGGGCAGAATGAGACCATAGTGATTGCACCCTGCATAAGAAGCAGAAGAGTTTGTATGTTCTTCACTGTAGTCTGCATTTTGAATGAAGGGGGCAAGGTAGAAGCCCAAGAGGTAGAGAGATGAATGAAGACAGTATGGCATAGACACTACAGTACCTAAAACTAAGTTGCATAAAGCCCCTTTTCAATAAAATCACAATACGCAGTGGAAATGGTACCCTCCACAGTCTGATGCAGTGGGATCTTTTGACTATGACTTGAAGAGCTCTAGGGTCTCTGGGACTGTATTTCTCTGAATCCACAAGGCAATAAGATTCCTGGGTTTAATATAGGGTTGGGCAAAATACAGCCTATGGGTCAGATCTGGCCTATGGAGGGACTTTGTTCGGCCCGTAGTGGGTCCCTCAGTCCCATCTGGCCCATGGTGCATCACACCTCTTCTCACCCTCAATGGAGAAGGGGCTAGAAAAGGTGCCCTAAACATAGGCTGTCTCAACCACCTCCCCAGCTGGATTGCCACATCCAGTAGGATCACTCTACTTGCAGCTTAAACCAGCAAAATAAAGTACTGAAATTCACCACATGGAATGTCCACACTCTGACAGACTTCCTAAACAGTGAGCAGAACTGCCATAGTAACTAGAAAAATTGCAAAACATGACATCGATATTGCTGCCCTAAGCGGGACCTGCTGAGCAGATGAAGGCCTGCTGAAAAAGAGGTGGCTACACCTTTGTTGGAAAAGAAAGTCTACTCAAGAGAGGCACAGTCATGGGATAGGCTTTGCCATCAAGAACAGGATTGTCAGCCAGCTTTCAGAACTCCCTGTGGGCATTAGCAATGCTTTATGACTTTCTGCCTCAAGCTCGTAGTACATCAGTGCATATTGCTGCCAGGCCCTTCTTGCTGCTGCTACCCAGAGCCCGTGCTGGGGCTTCCCTGTAGCCCAGAGGCAGGGTTGGTGGCAGTGTGGACTCTGGGTGGGTAGCAGCAAGAAGGGCCCAGCAGTGGCAAGGGAGAGCAGTGGGCGCACCTACTGCCAGGTCTGTCAGAGGCCTGCTAGGCGCTGTGAGTGCATCAGCTGTGAGGCTGCTGAGTTCAGGATCGAGGAGGTGAGTCAGGAGTAAAGTAAAGGCAAATGTACTTATAGCTTAGCATACAACAGTTAACGGAAAGGTTAATGTGACAGACAGTAATAAAGAGCTAATAGTGAATGATAATAACAGATAGAATGACAAAGAGTTCCCACATGGGGTTGGCAACTTATCGGCAGTCCCTCTATGCCAGGTGCATGCCAAGTTGTTCCAGTGCAGTTGGGCGTCCCCAATCAACACTGTCTGAGGGCTCACCGGGAAGGTCACTGGGTCAGGATCTGGTCCTCACTCACACTGGGAGTCCAGGGTCCAAGCGTGGTACAGTGATGGTCCTTCTGTCCCGTCCTTCATGCTGGTTACCTGACATATGTGCTTCTTTATACCTTATTTTATGCTAATCTGTTGGCTTTAGAGTCACTCAGAATCTTGCCCTATAGCTATTACCCTATGGGATCAAAAGGTGTTAGAAATTATTATGAAAGATTACCGCCTGAACTCAGGTTCACCCAATAAGCAAATTACACCACATTACTTTGAGGTTTGAAATTAGCATTACCTGCCTAACCTCAACTCCTTAGTTTTTTATTCCTAGATTCCTTGGAATGTGCTGATTTATATTAGGTGGTCAGATCTGGTTATGGCTTGACCTTTAAAAACCCTGTTAGATCAGCTAATCTTGTAGCTCTACTTATTTTGGGGGCTCAGTGATCCCATGATCAGTGCAAACCATTAGATTCAACTCTTTGGTTAAATTGTGACAGACAAATTCCACTTGCAGGTTGCAAACTGCAAACTTACAAGCTTTGCATTAGTTAATCTTAACTGCTTAAGACAATTACCAGATGCTTCCAAGAGCATATTTTTTTTTTATTTAACCCCTCTGGTTCTGGCTACCACACAGGTCTCACCTTTTTTCCCACTCCCAGCAACAGCTTCTGCCCAGTGCTCAGAGCAGGCAGTTCAGGGTCCCTGACCATCCATGTGTGGTGGCTGGGGCTTAGGGTCACCACGTTTTCCAAACAGGAAGGCAGGACATGTGCTTCCCTTTCCCTCTCACCAGTGGCTTAGCCAAGTGGGGTGGGGCAGATGTGGGTTGCCTGCAGCAGCCTCGGGGCTCTTCACTGCTGCCTTCCCACAGGAGCCTCATGCCAGCAGTGCACCCCCTGCCCACCTGGCAGCAGTGGGTGGCACAAGTGCACAGTGATGTTGCCCCTGCTATTGCTAGGGGGGTAGGGGTTGAATTGCTATGGCAGGATAGGGGTCCCAGAGGAAGGGCAGCAGGGCAGGGAGTCCTGAGGCCACAGTGGGCAGCCTGTATCTGCCCCTGCCCCACACACAAATCTGGGGGGGTATGTGCCCCCCCCACACGCTCTTCCCCCGTGTGTGCACAGCAGCAGTGAGTCACCTCACCACATACCACGTGCTCCTTGGATGGGCCTCCCATGGCTGTCCTGCTCCTCAGCCCAGGGCCCCATGCACTGTCCTGGTTAGGCAATTCCCCCAGTCCCTGCCGTACTCCCTCTCTCACCATGGGGGCTTTGATTTGACTACCCCCACCCCTCTTTGCCCCTCCATAGACACCTACAGGAAGTTGCTCTCCCTGCTGCCTGGTTCTTTCTCAGCCACGTGTATGTGTACAGGTGTGCACATGCATGCAGTGCTTCCTACATCCTACTCCTGGCAGCCCCTGAGAGGGGAAACCTGGATCCCTGCACAACAGTGCAAATCTGAGACACATGCCATCCCTGAATCATGCAGCCTGGGACCGGAACTCAATCGCATTCCAAAACGGTCCTGCTTAATTAGGGATGGGTGGTAACCCGGCTGGGGCCAGGACTGTGCACTTAGACTGGAGCTGGGCAGAAGCTGTTGCTGGGTGCTGGAGAAAAGCAGGACCTGGCACCAGGCACAGCTGCAGCCACCTCCCCTTCACTGTTGCCAGGGCCTTCTCATTGTGGCCACCCAGAACCCAGGCCAAGGCTGCCCTGTGGCTCCTCCCCACCAGGTGCAGGGGCCTGGGGCAGCCCAGAAATGGTGCTGGTGGTGGCAGCAGTGAGGAAAGCCCTGGTGTGGACTTCGGGCAGCCACAGAGAGAAGGCAGTTGGCAGTGGGGAGGGGGAAGCAGCTGCTGCCAGGTCCCACTTTTTCCCAGTGTCCAGCAGCAGCTCTAGCCTTTCCCTGGGCTGGAAGGGCAGCCCGGGAGTGGCATTGGTGGTGGCCCTGCTGAAGCTGTCACCCACCTGCACCCATGCCAGCTCCCCACCTGCCCACAGCCCCATCCTACATAGGGAGGTTTGGTGAGATGTTGTGTTGGGGTGGGGAGTGCTGACTCGGCTTGTGATAGCTCCCGAAAACTCCCTATGTGACCCATGGGCTCAAATAATTACCACCCCCCCCAGTTTAATATCACTGTCCCCATATTCAGTGGAGAGTGAATGTAAGCCCCAAAACTGTAGTTGGGTAAAACTCCATGACTAGTTGGTATTAGATGCTAAAGGAGAAATGGAGGGTTCTCCCTTATTTTAGTCCAGTAGCTTAGTAGTTATGGCTGTCACTCAGGAAGTGTGAGACCCAGGTTTCAGGCTCCCCCTCACCCAGAGGAATTTAAACCTACATTTCCTGCTTCCCAACATCGTTTTCTGGTCAGCCCACACTCCAGCCCTTCTTTTGAAGCTGGCCTGATGGCAGCTGGAGAGGGAGATATATGTGGTTAGAAGTAAGAGCACTCACTAGAGGGTATGTGGCTCAGTGGAATGGCTGCTGCCTGGGAAGGAGGGTCCCATCCTGGTCCCTTGCTTTAGATGGGACAAACTTTCCCAGTCCTCTCTATCCATTTTACCTATTGAATGTGAAGTGCAGTGGCTCTGCTTCAAAATATGATGTGGCCTGATGTCTAAAGTGCTGTGCTGGAAAGCAGGAGTGATGGACAAAGACCAACTGGGCCATTGGGCTAAAGCAGTGGTGCTCAATTTTTTTGTCCAGTAGGCCATATGAGCAGTGCCCAGTCTGTCTGCAGGGCAGATTCAGCTAGCGGTCTTGATCTGGTGCCCAGGGTAGGCACAGCAGGCTCCATCCAGTCATTCTGAGGGGGGTGAAGGCAGACCAGCCCCAACCCAGCCCTGCAGGGCAAGGGGGGGCTTGACCAAGCCCCATGGAAGGAGGGGCCTGTCCCAGCCCCAACCTGGCCCCTGGTTGGGGGTATGGCTCAGCCCTGACCCTGCCACTGAGGGGAGGGGGCATGGCTCAACCCTGATCCAGCTGCAGGCCTGGGAAAGGGGGTATGGCTTAGTCTTGATCCAGCTGGAAGGGTAGGGAATGGGCATGGCCCCCCATACCAAAAGGGGACATAACTCAGCTCCAGCCATGGGGTCTTAGGGTCTGGGGTTTGGGAATTTGGCAGGGCGAAGGGTGGCCACTGCTCTCCTGTTGCCAAATATCCTAGTCCATGGGCCACATAGGGAAGCCCTGTAGGCCAGATGCAATGGCTTCGCAGACCACATTTGGCCTGTAGACCAGAGGTTGAGCATCCCTGGGCTAAAATGTAGGAAGGCTCTCTTCCCTTCCCTCCTGCACCTAACATCCGGTCACAGGTTTTTGCTTGGCTGCCATTTTAGGACTTAAACTTGCCCTTGTATTTGTGTACTTGTCTGGCCAGAACAAACCCTACTGATCTTTTACTGTTGTTCTGCAGAGGCTTGTGTATCCACACTGAATGTGAAATCAGATTGCAAATTGTGTGTAAAGGCCAAAAGCACCAGTTTTACAGTTGGATAAACTGATATTTGGGCATGTAAATTCAAACAGAGTCTGCCCACAGTGTCCTAAGCAGTCAGTAAAGTGGCACAGAAAACTGGCATGAGGAAAACATTTGTTCCTGGTTGGGGATGCATCTACCCTTACTTTGCTGAGGGTAAACTCATTTAGTTTTAGAAAACTCATTTTCAGAGTGGGACTAATAATATTTATTCAAAAGTCTAGTATTGTACAACAGCAAACATTGCTTGTGAATGCAAATCACTTTGATTCAGCATCAACAACTAATTAAAAAAATTCCAACCATATTTTCAAGTCTGTTATACAATTGCCTTCATCATCTCTGATTCAGTTATTTGCTGACTACTATATCTGTGATTGCTGAGTGTTTAAATTAGCCCCATCTGAGCTGGTTTATGCCTACAAACAACCCCTATCTGCAGGTGGCTTTCTCCACATCCAGTCATTTGCTGCATTTCAAACTGAGTGGAAAAATCTACTTTTGTTTTCTCATCAGATAATATTGTCCTATAAATTGGAAAAAGGGATTGAAAGACAAAAAAAGTTCCAATAATTTAAGGGAAAAGGAAATGGAAAAGAAAAGTCATTAGTATGGTTACATATGCCATTCATATTACCTAAACATATTATCTTAGTTTTTCAAATGCCCTGGAACCCAACAGGTTGCTTTGGGACCTTTAATTATTATTTAGTGTTTGTACTGAGGGAGGTGAATGTGAGTCTCAGTCACAAATCAACTTAAGTGCTATGTAAACACAGAATATAAAGAGTGTCCCTACCCCAGCTAACCAATTGCTTATTTTCAAAGGTGTTGAACACAGAGATGCAATGAAGAGGGTTTGCATCCTGGGCAAAGCCTGCAGGGGTGGGGGGTAACGGGACAAGAAGGTGCCAGTGAGCACTAGAGAGGCAGGGGTTCCAAGAGCTGGGGCAGGAGCAAAACACAGGCGTCTTCCTACCTCTGCTGAGGACTCAAACACAGTGCCTAGCTGCTGCTGTTGCAGCCACAGTCACAGTATGGTCTGCCTGCCCTGGCCATTGCTCCTGCAGTAGTAGCATGGGGCATTTGTAGATGACACATTAAAGTGAGTTAAATGTCCTTTTGCACTGCTTTAATGGTGTTGCTGTTTGCACAAGTTTGCAAATTCGGCAGCGTAATGTACCTTAAATGACTTTGGGGTGCAGCAAACTAAAACACCTCCAAGGAGTTTTAGTTTGCTACCTTACAGCCGCAGAGTGACTCAGCGGGCATGGCTGGAATTTTTTTAATTAGTTGTTGATGCTGAATCAAAGTGATTTGCATTCACAAGCAATGTTTGCTGTTGTACAATACTAGACTTTTGAATAAATATTATTAGTCCCACTCTGAAAATGAGTTTTCTAAGACTAAATGATTTTACCCTCAGCAAAGTAAGGGTAGATGCATCCCCAACCAGGAACAAATGTTTTTCTCATGCCAGTTTTCTGTGCCACTTTACTGACTGCTTAGGACACTGTGGGCAGACTCTGTTTGAATTTACATGCCCAAATATCAGTTTATCCAACTGTATAACTGGTGCTTTTGGCCTTTACACACAATTTGCAATCTGATTTCACATTCAATGTGGATACACAAGCCTCTGCAGAACAACAGTAAAAGATCAGTAGGGTTTGTTCTGTGCACTCAGGAGCTATGCAGACAGCCCCAGCAGTCAGCCCGGCAGCAGCCCAGGAAGGCAGGCTGCACTGAAGGGGGTGGGGGGGGGAAAAGCGACTAGCCTGCTCTTTTTTTTCCTTCCCTGGAGCCTGCCTGCCTGAGCTGTGTGGGTGTCTGGTGCTTCCCTCCCTGGGACTGCCCGAGCCAGGTGCCTGTAGGTGGGTGCTGCTTCAGGGGCTGCTGCTGCCGCTGCCACGGAGGGAAGCACCAGTCTCCCCCCCACATCTCAGGGACCGCTTGGCCCACCGGCAGCTTGCTCTCCCCTCCCTGCCATGGGTGTACATGACACAGGGGCTTACTTCACCCTAAATTGAAGCAGTGTTTTTAAAAAAACACAACTTCGATTTAAACCCCCATGTCGTCTACAAATGCCCATGGTGTCTACACACCCAGCTGCTGCTGCAAGAGCAACACTGGGGATGCTTCTGTTTAGGAATGGGCTCTGTAGGATGGGACACAATTTGGGTACTGCTACTAAATTGGCACCTGGGCCTAGTACCCTGCTCACCCACACCAAATTACACTACTGGCTGAACAGCTTCAGCTGCCCCAGATCCTTGCTATATATATATAAGTACTTAAGAATGCATTTCCTGGTCTTTAACTGTAGTCATTGACATATATTCAGGGGGGAAAAGCTGGTTTTCCTAAAAGTGTGGGGTCAGGGTCAACTCGCAGTAAGAACTTTAGAAAACTGGGGCCAATATTTCCTGAAAAGAGCAAGCACCTTATGCCCGCTCATCTGTATATCTCAAGTACTTTTGCTTAAGTACATCTGTGCCAATTTTTTAATTTAATCAGGATTCATAGTAGAGATGATATCTTTTATTAGACAAACAAGATTTTTGCAAAAAAAATTCTTTAATTGCAAGCTTTTGGGCACAACTCATCAGGCATTAGTGAAAAGATTGTAAAAGCTCTCCTGGGTAGACATGAAAGCTCATATTTCGTAGGCTTTCACAGAGGAGTCCAGAGTCAATAGATGGAAAACTCCTCTGGGTAGTCAGTTCATAGGTGGTATGGAGCCTCTCACCTCCTGTGAGGATCTGTGATGATGCAAATTACCTTGAGACAAAAGCAGAAGGAGGATATCAGGTTTCAGATGGTCACAGTTGCTTCCTGCTTGGGAAAATATGAAGATTTCATTTTTAAAAATTGGCTAAAATTTAGTATCTTCCATGTTTCAGGTATCCAGGTTGTAGCTGTATTTATTGGTCTAGAGGAAAAGGCAGTCAGGAATCACAGAATTTTTAAATTCTGGTTTTATGGTCATATTTGTGTGTATTGTCCTTCCCACTCAAACATATATATGGACATGTGTGTGTGTATACATTATTTGTGTTTGCTTGTGGCCTTTCACTGAGATTGGAACCCCTTGTGGTCAGACCTGTATACACATAGAGTGAGAGGCACTTCATGACCTAAGAGTTTATTATAATTTAAATAGATTACCATTGATGTAAGGGTGGTGTCTCTGGTAGGTGGGGATATGGAACTGGCTGTGAAATCTAGGTTAGCTCTGTATAGTTCAAATGAATCTGAGTTGCTTATTTTACCTGCAGTTGTTTTATGTATTATGTTAAACAGGCACATAAACATTCTTGTTAGATGTATTAGACATAAACATACTTATTAGACTATATATATGTGTTCATCCATTTTAGGGCTTTGAAGTTCTCAGCTATCTGAGGTGCACAACATTTGTCAAGCGTGAGTTCACATTTTTGCTACTGCTTTTATATACATCTAGAAACAGTTTACATTTTACCAGACCTTACCCAGCAATAATATATTGACTGGTGTTGTATAGCTCCTAGCAGTAAACAAGAGTATAAACATTTTTAAATAACAAATTATACTCTGGTGGAAGATGGAAACATTGTCAAAAGATCCTGAATTCATGGGTTCCTTAATTTTTCATGCCTTCACATTTCCTTTCACTCAGCTCAATAATAATAATAGAACAATTCAGGAAACTGAAACTTCTGATTGTGCTGGTAGAGGTTTTTGAGAGGACCACAGTGATCTAATTAGAATTCACTCTCTTACTTTGTAAACCTTCATACAATGGGAACCTTAGTTATTATATTACAAGGTCAAAGCTTAAACTACATGTATTTTCTACATTGGAGTATACCTCTTTTGGGTGCTTCCCCTTTTGAATGACTAGTGATCAGACTGTATAATGGAAAGAAAAACGCTGAAATTCCAGCATTAAGTATTCACACACTGTTTGGAGTTTTTCATTGACAAATTTGGTGGTAGAAGAAAAAGGGATGGAGAAATTTGCCTGTGAATTGGTCTTCCCACCTTTATTCAAATTATTGTACTTTTTACTTTCCATATCTTACTGAAGGAAAGATTGACAGTGATTTGTTGGTGGCAAATGCATCATAGCAACTTCAGTCATATCTTCCATGAGACAGTAAGCATGTTCCTCATATTCAGAGGCAAAGGTACAAGTTTTGATAGCATGAAGGCTCTGATAAACAACAGTATGACAAACCATACAGTGAAATTCGCCATTTCTCATTTGTAGAATTGTCGAGTTCTTAAAGTTTTTAACTTCTTTTGCATTCGCTTCTTGATGGCAATAGGTCAATAATGCTCTCAGGAAAGGCTAGCCTAGTGTGGTGAAGTACAGGAGTAGTAAAGGTGTGATCAGAAAAAAGGTTCCTTCTAACCACAGGAAATGAAATTTCACTGTAGCAAGTCTAAAAATGACTAGCTTATTAAACTCTATATTGCCAGCTAATTGTGAATGAAATGTTAGTCGTGAGCACACAGACAGGGCAAGACCTAATTTGCAAGATGTTTGAAACTATCTTGGAGATTTCTGCAGTAAAGTCCTTGAGAAATACTATTGACAATTTTCTAACTTTCTGTTTTCTTCAAGACATTACAGAGCAGGTGCAGTGTTTTGTGATGGTTTTGATGAGGATGATCAGGCAGTTGGATAAAATGATCTCCTTCAGCCATATTTTTCCATAATTCTATAGACCTAAATGTTAATATGTTGCTTTATGAACAGCAGTGTTGCAACAATATGTAAATCAGAAATTAAAAAAATGTGTGCATGTATGTGTCTCTACAAGTGATTCATAGTGGTCTTGTACCAGTGGAAAATATGTTATCACTCCAGTTGGAAAGTAAGGAATTTTACCTGTCTTATTTACTGTAAACCAGATGAGCCCCCCAACCATTTAATACGGGGGGAAAAACACCTTGTTTTGGATTCAAGTATGGGGTGGAGGGCAAGCAGCTGCTGTGGCTCCAGCCCAAACTTAGCCTGAGCTTGGGCTCAAAGCTGCAGCTGCTACCTCTGCCCCCTCCACCTGCCCCCCACTTCTGCCCTATGCCACCTTTCCCCATTGCCTCTGTTCCCCGGCCTCCTCTGCCTCCGCCATCCCCATGTACCCTCAGTTGTGGCTCTATCCTCCTCTGTGCTGGCAGTGGTGGAGACAGCTCTGGTCTCAGCCCTGGCTCCAACTCTGACCCAGTCCTGGACCCTGGTCTGGAGATGCTGCCATTAGAGCTTCTTGAGCAGGCATGGGCCAGAACAGGAAGGTAAGTGGTGGTGAGGGAGAGGGCAGGCAGCTAGTCAGGGGGGTAACTGGCAGGGGAGGCAGGCATCACAGGGTACAGGCACTGGCATGGGAGTGGGAAAGGGGCACAGGCACTATGGGGGGGATGCTGTGGGGCAGAGGTGGGGAGGCAAGGAACCAGAGTCAGGCTGTATCCCCCTGCCCCCTACTGCTTGTCCCCCTCCTACTACTTGCTTCTGTGCTGCTGTTTTCCCAGATCCAGCTGGTGGGGGGGGGGAGTGAATTTAAGATGACCCTCCAATAATTAGATTCTGTAAGTGGAAAATATAACAAAATCATACATTTTTCATGTATAGAATCATATTATTAAGGGACCATCTTAAATTTGAGGTTATCTTGGATTCAGGTAAATAAGTAATATAGAAACAAGTCCATGAAAGGTACAAATCCCAAGAAAAAGGGAGCTGGAGAGGCTTCCCTGCAAAAAAACTTAATTTTCTTAGGTTTTTGCATGGGGATAGATATACTTTAGATTCTAAAGAAATAATATTAATATAATATTCTGATTACAATATTTAATTCATTCAACACATTTGTTTCAAATGTGATCAAACAAGCAACAAGTCATTGAGCAATATTGTCATATATTATGCATCAAAAATTTAAGTTGGTCTTGTTTTGATAATTGTTGAATGTGTTATATGATATACAGTATCTCTAGAATATACCATTATATTTGTTCTTGTACCATCACTGTTTCTTCTGTGTTTTTCCTGACTTATTTACATATCTAATCCATAAATCACAACTTAATTTAACAGGGATGAATTTTGCCTGTGATATTTTATTAAAAAGGTCAGGAAATATCTGCTACTGAAATGAAATATCCATTTTGAGGAAACCTTTCCTGCTAATGACAGTTTGTCCATGGAAAGAACAGAGCTTTTGATTAGCCTCTAATGAGAACACATTGCGTTTCCTTGAGGTGAATTGTCATATTGCTCCTATTGTCACCTCCTGTTCTTCAGTGTTTATTGTTGCACCTGAACTTTTTATAGGTGAAGGTGTCCTGTTCACAGGCCATTGAGGTCCATTAGAGGTAGGGCTTCACTGTGTCAACTATAAGAAGGAAGTGATGTGGTGAGCACCATGCTCCAGCCAAATTTCCCCCAGGGAGCTCCTGGTACCCATAGGATAGGAGGCTGGGTAGACCTCAGGTCAGTGCTGAAAGTGGAAACAATGAGCAGAGACCCACCACTCTTACTTGGGATCATATTCAGATCCTTTCAGACTTTAGACAGTTCCCCCTTACTTAATACTTAGTTTGTATGTGACTGAAGTAAAAGAGAATCCCTGTCAGATATCTTACACACATATGTAATAATTTCATGGTTCAAATTTAAGACGTGAAAGACTTTTAGATAAGATTGGTATGGGGTGTGTAAGGGCCTTATGGGAAGATGTAGGCAGTTTAGATGCATTACCAATGCAGGGAAAAGACTTAAGCTTTTAGGAAAGGCAGAATCTCATACCTTGAACTCATTGGCGATGTGTAGTGGATGCATGTGTACCCCCTGAGATTGGTGGTGCACCCCCTGCAATTGCCTGCCACCAACACTGCCAGTGGCGCCTGTGGGTGGTCACTGCTCACCACATACGCCCCCCCCCCCTTGCTGCTGACACTGCCAGCAGCATCAGTGGACAGTTGCCAATCGCCACTGCCAGCGGCATCTGTGCATCGTTGCCGCCACTGCTGTGGCTGCCTGCAGGAGCTCCCTGTGCACCACCAACACACCCTCATCACTGACACCGCCGCCTGCAGATGATCGCTGAGCCCCCCCACAGCCTCCAGAGGCAAGTGTCATTCATGCTTGAACTTGAATATTACACATCATGCAGATAACTAGAAACTGAGCCACTAGGCAGGCAGCCAGCATGTTATCTGTGTATGTGATGGCAGACTTTCTCCAAATCAGTATGTATCATCATCATTAGAATAAACAGTTTTCTGAACATTTTCTTTTATGTGGTGAATATTATTAATTATTGTAGTATGCTAGTGCATATAGAGCCCAATCAGGATCAGGACTCTGTCATGCTAAGTCCTACTGAAACAATGCTAGTTCCTGTCCCAGTGGCCTCAAAAACGAGTTTCAGATGAGAAGCAAGTGCATGTGATCAGGGTATGATTCGTACAATTATGTAGGTAGCTAGAGTACAACCATTGGCTTGGTTTAAGTAAATTATATCAACAATCACCGATGCACAAAAAATCATTTGTGTAAGTTCTAGGTAGTTTGATAATTAACCCTCACTTGATATAATTGATATACTAGTCTCTCACAGAACACAAACACTGGTATGCAGAGTTTGCCTGCATCAGAGAGATTTTTCTTTTGGAGTGCAAGAAATAGGAAGACACATAGTTTGTCATTTTTCTGCCTTTAAGAATAAGAAGGTTGTAAAATAAATACAGAATACCCTTGTGGTTTGAGTTATAATTTCATTACTGATAAGTGTGATTCATGTGCAGAACCCAGGGGTTTCCCCCAGCAAATGGTATATCCTGACTTGTGGTAACTCAGGGTTTTTCCTCTTATATGTGAGTAGCATTGGGCATAAAGTCTAATTTTTCATTCTGTCCTTTGTGGGAGTGTACTGAATTCTTCCTGTCTGTTTGGTACTACCTGGTTTCTGTAGGATTTCCCAGTGGGGGAGACATGAGGTGGGGATGAGGAACTCCTGTTGTGAATCTGTTTATGACATTGGCTCCTTGTTACCTTGGGCAGCCTGCTGCCTCTCTCTGCTTTAGCTTTCTTCTGGTAAAAATAGAATAATTTTTTTTCCTTCTGTAACAGGAACATTGTGCCTGTTACTGAATAAATTGACCATACATTGAAGCCAGGAATAGCTTTGCATTGGCATCAAAGGTAGAAGAATTAGGCACAATTTTGAATTACAGTTTTGAAGATGGTTCTTCATGAAAGTCCTCAGTTGCTAACCTAGCATCATGCCCATTTAAATCAGTGCTAAAACCCCCACTGATTTACCTGGTTTAATATTAGTATTAATTATTTCTTATTTTATTACATGTAAATCTGAACTGCACAGTTAAATTCCTGAATCACAAAATGAAAATATTCCCTAGCCAATAACCAAGAGACTTTGTGATTACTTATTCTGTCTGTAACCACTGAGACCTCACATCCCAGAGCCATGTGGCAAACCTTAAGTGCAGTTGCTGTTTGGTTGAAATGGAAGAAGTGCAGGGTGGAAGCTTAGATGATGTTCCGTGTGGTAAAAAAAAGTAGGAGGGGGCAATATGAAAGTGATATGTGCCACCTGCATCCTGGCATTTCTAACCTGAGTGCTTGTCCTTATAATTTGCATACCATAGAAAAATTGCATACCATAGGGTTGAAAGGGACCTCAGGTGGTCATCTAGTCTAATCCCCTGCTCAAAGCAGGAACATCGCCAACTAGATCATCCCAGCCAAGGCTTTGTCTAGCTGGGTCTTCAAAACCTCCAAGGATGGAGAGTCCAAAACCTCTCTGGGTAACTTGTTCCAGTGTTTTACTACCCTCCTAGTGAGGAGTTCTTCCTAATATCTAACCTAAAGTTCTCTTGCTGCAACTTGAGATCATTGCTGCTTGTTCTCTCATCTGCCACCACTGAGAGCAGTATAGCTCCATCCCCTTTGGAACAACCCTTCAAGTATCTGAAGTCACTTCTACTAAATCCCCCCTCGGTCTTCTCTTCTCCAGACTAAATAAGCCCAGCTCCCTCAACCTCTCTTCAGAAATAATGTACATCCGTCCCATAACCATTTTTGTTGCCCTGCACTCAGCGGTCTCCAATTTGTCAACCTCCTTGCTGTAGTGGGGCGCCCAAAACTGGACACAGTACCTCAGATGTGGCCTCAGCAGTGCCAAGTAGAAGGAATAATCGCTTTCCTTTATCTGCTGGCAACACTTCTACTAATGCAGCCCAGTATGCCATTAGCCTTCTTGGCGACAAGGGCACACTGCTGACATATTCAGTTTATTGTCCACTGTAACCCCTAGGTCATTTTCTGCAGAGCTGCTGCTTAGCCAGTTCATCCCAGCCTGTACCAGTCCATGGGTTTGTTCTATCCAAAATGCAGGACTTTGTCTTTGTGCTTGTTGAACCTCATGAGACTTCTTTTGGTCCAAACCTCCAGATTATTCCAAGTATGGGCACTGGAGTCCCACAAGGCTCAGTCCTTGGACCGGTGCTATTCAATGACTTCATCAGCTACTTGGATGAGGGCGTGGAAAGCACTCTATCCAAATTCACAGATAATACCAAACTATGGGGTAAAGTTAACACACTAGAGGGTAGGGAACAAATCCAGGTGGATCTGGACAGGTCGGAAAAGTAGGTGGAACAGAATAGGATACAGTTCAATAAGGACAAGTACAAGATGCTACACCTAGGGAGAAAGAATCACCAACATGCTTACAGGATGGGGGAGGACCTTTTCAGCAGCACAGCAGCAGAAAGGGATCTTGGAGTCATAGTTGACTCTGAGATTAATGTGTCATCAATGTGACGAAGCGATCAGTAAAGCTAACTGCACTTTATCATTCATTAACAGGTGCATAACAAATAGGTCCAGGGAGGTGATACTTTTCCTTTATGCGGCATTGGTCAGGCTGCATTTGGAGTACTGCGTCCAGTTTTGTGCGCCACATTTAAACAGGGATGTGGGTAACTTTGAGAGAGTTCAGAGGAGGGCCACTCATATGATTAGAGGCCTGCAGGCAAAGCCCTATGAGAAGAGATTGAGGGCCCTGGATCTCTTCAGCCTCCACAAGAGAAGGCTGAGAGGTGATCTTGTGGCCGCTTACAGATTCATCGGGGGGGTGGGGGCAGCGAGGAATAGGAGATGCTCTATTTACCAGGGCACCTCTTGGAATAACAATGGCCACAAACTGATGGAGAGCAGATTTAGGTTAGACATCAGGAAGAATTTCTTTATGGTAAGGGTTGCCAGAATCTGGAATGGGCTTCCAAGGGAGGTGGTGCTTTCCCCTACCTTGGGGGTCTTTAAGAGGAGGCTAGACATGGACCTGTCTGGGTAAACCAGTCCAAGTGTGCTGAGCTTTTGTTCTGCTCAGGGTTTGAATTACAAGGGAGCCCATTGTTAGACCCCAACTCCATGCGGCATCCAACGACTAGGGAGACGATGTTCCAATTGCTCATGGATCCTGGTACTCATTAGCCAGAGCAGACAGGGAGCAAACACCAGGACACATTGCTCACAACAGCTTTATTCAGAATGGAGACAACTTCGGACTAGCTTCCAAAAACAACAAACTGGGGAGCCGCCCTGACCAACAGTTTTTTCCAACATTTATACACCTTGGTTCATACATATTAACATCCACCCTGCCTATAACCCTCCTTCGGTTGCACCCATTTCTCCTCCCATCTCAAGTTCCACCTCTGAATCATAGAATCATAGAAGTAGGGTCGGAAGGGACCTTGTAGATCTTCAAGTCCGACCCCCTTCCTGGGCAGGAGGGAAACTGGGTTCAAGTGACCCCAGCCAGGTAGACATTGAGCCGCTTCTTAAAGACCCCCAGGGTAGGAGCCAGCACCACTTCCCTTGGAAGTTGGTTCCAGATCCTAGCCACCCTGACTGTGAGGTAGTTCCTACGGATGTCTAATCTAAACCTACTCTCCAGCAACTTGTGGCCGTTATTCCTTGTTATCCTGGGGGGCGCTAGGGGAAACAAGGTCTCCCCCAAACCCTTCTGGTCCCCCCTAATGAGTTTATAGATGGTCACAAGGTCCCCCCTCAGCCTTCTCTTGTGAAGGCTGAACAGGTTCAGGTCCCATAGCCTCTCATTGTAGGGTCTGCCCTGCTGTCCCTGTACCATGCGGGTGGCCCTCCTCTGGACCCTCTCAATGTTGTCCACATCCGTCTTGAAGTGGGGTGCCCAGAACTGGACACAGTACTCCAGCTGCGGCCTCCAATGTTGCATAGAGGGGGAGGATCACCTCCTTGGCCCTGCTTGAGATGCACCTGTGGATACACGATAGGGTCCGGTTAGCCCTGCCGACTGTGACCTCGCATTGTCGGCCCATGTTCATCTTGGAGTCAATGATGACTCCAAGATCTCTTTCTGCCACCGTGCTCTCAAGAAGGGAGTTTCCTATCTTATAAGTGTGTTACCCAAGTTACTACTGCCCAAGTGCAGCACCCTGCACTTGTCCGTATTGAAACGCATCCTGTTTTTGTTAGCCCACCCTTGCAACCTATCCAGGTCTTTCTGCAGTCTTTCCCTCCCTACTAGCGTGCCCACCTCACCCCAAATTTTGGTATCATCAGCAAATTTGAACAGGTTGCTTTTCACCCTGTCATCCAAATCACTGATAAAGAAATTGAACAGTGTGGGCCCAAGGACCGAGCCCTGGGGGACTCCGCTGCCCACTTCCCCCCAGGTCGAATATGACCCATCCACCACCACCCTTTGAGTAAGACCCTTCAGCCAACTAGCAATCCATCTGACCGTGTAGGCATCGATGCCACAGTCACCTAGTTTTTTAACGAGGATGGGGTGGGAGACAGTGTCAAAGGCCTTGCTGAAGTCCAGAAAGACTACATCCACGGTGACACCTGCATCCAATGCTTTTGTGACCTGATCATAAAAGGCAATCAGGTTGGTCTGACATGACCTGCCCCTAATGAAACTGTGCTGGTTGTCCCTGAGCATCATCCCCGATGCTGGCCCATCATAGATGTGCTCCTTGATGATCTTCTCAAAGAGTTTCCCCAGGATTGAGGTAAGACTGACGGGCCTATAGTTGCCCGGGTCCTCCCTCCTCCCTTTCTTAAAGATGGGGACCACATTGGCTATCTTCCAATCATCTGGCACCTGGCCCGAGCACCACGAGCGCTTGAAAAGCCGTGCCAAGGGCTCAGCAATAACCCCTGCTAGCTCCCTCAACACCCTGGGGTGGAGAGCATCTGGACTTGCTGACTTGAACACGTCCAGCCCCTCCAGAAGCACTCTAACCCAGTCCTCCACAACCTTAGGTCTTGAGGCGTTCCCCTTGAGTCCATCTTGAAACACGGTGGGGGAGTCCCGGTCCCTGCACAAGAAAACGGAGGTGAAGAATTTGTTAAAGATGTCTGCCTTCTCCTCTGGTACAACCACCAGATTGCCCAGCGCATCTTGCAGGGGCCCCACATTTCCTGGTGCCGTCTTCATCCTCCCTATATATTTGAAAAAGGACTTTTTATTATCTTTGATCTTGGATGCTAGTCCTAGCTCTATGTCCGCCTTAGCTTTCCTAACAGCTCCCCTACAGGCCCGAGCAGTGGAGATATACTCTTCTTTGGAGATAGCCCCCGCCCCTCTTCCACCGGGTGTATGCCGCCTTTTTGGCAACCAGGCATTCCCGGACTTCCTTGGTGAGCCAGGGAGGCTTTTGGGCACCCTTGCCCCCCTTGCTTCTTGTTGGGATTGTCACCCCTTGGGCCCTGAGTATCGTCTCCTTAAGGAACGACCACTCATCTTGGGCACTGAGTTCCCCTGCCCTCGAGAACCCCAGCGCCTCTCCCACCAATCTCCTCAACTCGTTGAAGTTGGCCCTCTTGAAGTCTAGGGCTACTGCCTTGCTGCAGGCCCTTGACACCCTGTGCTGGATGATGAATTCCAGCAAGCGATGATCGCTATCACCCAGGTGGTCAAGGACCTGGAGCCCACTTACCAGATCATCGCCTGTGGCCAGGACCAGGTCCAACAGGGCATTTCCTCTGTTGGGACTGTGCACCTCTTGGGTTAATTGGAGGTCCTGTATCTCGGCCAGGAATCTCCTGGAATGGTCCGACCTGGCTGACTGCTCCTCCCAGCAGATGACCGGGTAATTTAGATCACCCATGACAACTACATCCCTGTTTACTGTTTGCTTCCTTAGCATGGTATTGCCTATGCATTTCATTCATTTACATGCCGCTCTGCTAAAAGTGCATGTGTAAGACTTTGACCCCCATCTTCTTTTGGTCACTTGCGGTTTCTCACTGGTTCTTGCTGGTTTTCTTGCTGACTTCAGCACCATCTCCAAGGCCATATTTCTGCTTTTGTCTCCTGACACTAGTTGGTGGGCTATTCTATTTTTACTCAACACATCATGCACTTTGCACCCTACCCTCTTTTAAGAATCTGCTTACTTAAGCATTAGCCAAGTTAGTTGCTTTTAATATATATCCAGCCTTGTGACCAGCAGCTTCTGCTGAGATACAGGAAAAACTTTTATTCAGCTGTACACACGGCACTCCCAGATTCCATATTGTTACCCTAACACCCATAAGAGATGAGAGCCCCTCTGGCAGCCAGGCAGAAACTGCTATTTAGCACAGGGGAAAAGCGGCCCCTCCCCCCCATTACTGCCGAGCACTTTTTGCTGCAGCTGCCCAGAACCCATGCCCGGGCTGCCCTGTGGCATTTCTCCACCACTGCCTCTGACCTCCAAATCAAAATGTAATTTGAACCCTGGTTCTGTTAGAGGTATAGACCGAGTTCCAATCACTTTTATGCCACTAAAAGTGTAATGTCTACACTTGGCCCTAATGTCTCCCTAGGTCTTGGGCTGCCCACACAGCTGGCTGATCTTGGGGATTTAGCCTTACATTGTTATATAGCTAGATTGTTCTTCCTAATTCACACCTCCTAATTCCTGTGAATCTTTTTGACTGGTTATTATGTAACCTGCCTGCTGACAAATACATTAGTTCTGTCTATACATATTAATTTTCTGATTCTGCTTTGCATGTGAATTTTTGTGGGAGTTCATAAAGGAAAGTTATATAGTCATAGTAAAAAAAAAAATATAAAAAAATAAAAGGTTGCATCATCATCCTGGCTTGCTGGCAGTTTTTTGGCCCAATCCTGGATGGGTACCAAGTGTGCTTCCTGCAAAGCACTAAGCAAACTCAGATCCTGTTAGTTTCAGTAAGAATTGAGGGCATACAACACATTCCAGGACTGTGTCACTAATTGCAAATATCTGTAGATGTGGTTAGTGCTCAGCGAATAAAAGGGGGAGTCCCTTAGTAAAGTGTCTGTCTGGGACACAATTCTCCAAAGATTACCAGGAGCTGAATGAATTCTGATGCCTAAATCCTGAATTAATCATTTTTAGACAATTTTTGAAAAATGGGAAAAATGCTTATTTAGGCTTCTTATATCTTAACATTGTATCTCAGACTGGCTTATTATTGAACCCCCTAATTTTGGCTGTCTGAAGTTAAGCAAAAAATGTCAAAAGATTCCATCGTTAATGTCTAAGAAAGAGTGAAACTGAGAACCGTGGGAGATAAATTTCCGATGTTAAAAATGAAGTGTTTCTATTTACGTAAATGTTAGCAATAGCTTTACAAGTAATTTATTAGGATTATGCATGTGAAACCCTTTGCCCAGTTTTTCACATGGGATTCTTTTTTTTTCTCATAAGAAACTTAGATCAATAGTTGCAGCTGTTAATTTTTCAGTATGAAGAAAGAAAACGATAGCTTTTGTGTGCTTACCAGAATGGTAAAAAACTTGTTGGCTATAGATGTAGATCAGGTTGGCAAAATTTAGGTCTACTTACTGTTTAGGACTAATTTGAAATTGGTTGTGCCTAGTTTTCATGTTATGCAAATTAATAACTATAATGATAACGATAACATTGAATATAACAATGACAACAGCAACAACAAGAATATCTTAGTCATATATCATATTTTTCAACAGAGGATGAGATTTAAAGTACTTTACAAAAGAGATCACTGCTGTTAGCCCTATTTTCCAGATGAGGGAGTTGAGGGTGCAGATAGAAGTGGCATTTGTCTTGGGATTGGCCCCTTGAAACCACTCTATAACTATGCCCTGACAGAAGTGCACAGCTGCAGAGTGCTTTAAAAGTACCCAGTCACACAACAAATTAATCCTCATGTAATGAAGGTTCAGATGAAGGTGCTCCAAAATAGAGCACCTTTGTTAACTTCTATTTCTCCTTGTGCCAACTGGGGCTCAGCTGATATATCTAAACTAAAGGTCCAGCACACTACCCTGCCCATAATGCTGCACTGTCTCTCCTGTATATGGAACCATGTTTAGAACGTGGAACAAGACTCTTGATCTAGTGGAGTGGTTCTCAAACTTCCTTGAATCATATTCTTCTTGTTAAGTTTGTTATGCTGCTGTTGACCCCTATGATTCTGTGTTATAGAGCAGGTGTGTTCAACCTCCAGCCTGCGGGCCAAATCCAGCCCACAGAGCCATGGCATCTGACCCACAGGGCTCCCCATAGGTCAGGAAATTTGGTGGTGGAGGAACAGTGGTAATAAATACTGCTTCTCTTCCCCCACTTCCAAATTCCCAAGCCCCATGTGGCCAAATCAGTGCTGAGCCATGCCCCCTCCCCCTCCATGCATCCAGGTTGGGGCTGGCCCATGATCCCTTCCCACTGCATAGCTTTCCTTCCCCCCCCTTTCCCTCTGCCCTTTTTATTTTCTTCCATTTATATTTCCCCACTTTTCCTTCTGCTTTTCCCTTCCTTCTCCTCATGTACCATCTGGAAGTTTGCCACATACCTCTTACCTCATTTGAGAAATAATGCTGTAGCAGTTAAAGAACTGTGTTTTGTTTCTGGCTTTGCTACTGACTTAATGTATCATCTGTCACAGTTAATTAAATGCTCCTGTGTCTTATTTTCAGTATCTGTAAATTGAGGTTAATTGCATCACAGCGGTACTGTGAGGTTAATTATTTGTGGTGTATGGCAGATTTTCTGAATCATGCAAGAACTTCAGGATGAAAAATAGCCTCAAGAAGACTGTAATCATGTATCAAAGGGTGAAGGATCCAGTACCATCACTCTGGAGGATAAATCTCTTGGTGTCATTGACAGGTTTTGCTAGTTGGGCTCTATGATTAGCAGGAATTTCAGCCTTCAGATTGAACTGGCCAAGAGAATCAGAAAAGCAGCTAAAAATGTTGGGCTATTACAGAAACATGCATGGAATAACAGCAAACTATCAGCTAAAGGAAGATACAAATCTATGAGACTTGTGTGCTGCCATCCCTGCTTTATGGTTCAGAAACATGGACTACATATGCTAGGCATATCAAGAGACTGAAGAGCTTCCACATGAGATGTCTTCCCACTTTATTTCCACATGAAAATAAAGTGGGAAGACAGAATACCAAACAGAGATGCTGGAGCATGTAGGCCTGACACACTTAGAAACCACTATCAAAAAGAGGAAGTTGGAATGGATTGACCATGTCAAAAGAATGGGAGTAGACTGTATCCCCAAGAATATTTTGTATAGTGAGATTTGAGGTGGCTCTAAAAGGTGGGGTTGTTCTCTATGGCAGTACCACAATGTATGCAAAAATTATATGCAGTCATTCAGCATCAACATAGCTGGAAGGAATGTGCTGAATCCCTTCCCCCCCTGTGGATATGAAAAGAGCAGTGGATGTGATATACCTTGACTGTAGCAAGACTTTTGATTAGGGCTGACAGTTAATCATAGTTAATGTGCACAATTAATGCATTAATCGGTTCTTGCATTCCTTTTTTTAATGTGTTAATTGCACACATGGCTTTGGAGCCTGCACCCAAGCTCCACTCCACTGCCATCTGCAGGGGTGCCTCTGGGTCAACCACTGGGGCAATGGTGGGAGCGCAGAAGACCACAGGGCAGCCCAGCATGAGCTCCAGGAGGCTGCAGCAGGTGGGGACAGGCACAGGCATGCAGCTGCAGCCTACACGCCGCGAGGAACGCAGCCCGGCTACACGGAGAGTAGCGCCCTTCAGGTAAGTCTGTGGAGGTGAGGGGCAGGGGGAGAGGAAAGGGACATTGCAGGGGGGTGCAGATTGAGACCCCCCACAGGGATGGAGGGAGTGAGGCTGGGGTGAATGGGGCCCCGGGGATGATTGTGGGATGGAGATGTGCGTGGCTCATCTGGGGGGAGGGGGGCACGGCTCCCTGCCTCTGCATGCACCCCTGGGGGAGGTATGGGGGGCACATGCCCCCTGGATTTGTATGTGGGGCAGAGTCAGGCTGCCCGCTGCAGGCTGGGGCTCTCTGTCCTGCTGTTTCTGCCCAGGAGTTGCACTCTGGCCACACTTCATATCCCCTGCCTGTCCGGGGCAGGAAGCACAACATGGTGTCGTGTGGCTCCCAGAGCAAAGGCAGCAGGGCATAGAGCCCCAGCCTGCAGCAGGCAACCTGCCTCTGCCTTGTGCACAAATCGGGGGGGGGAGGGGGCATGCCCTCCATGCCTTTCTCAGGGGTGTGCGCAGCAGCAGGGAGCCACACCCCTGGATGACCCACCTGTGGCTCCATCCTACAACTGGCCCCAGTTCTCCAGTCATCCCTGCCTCTGCCCCACCCCACTCCCTCCCCCACTGTGGGGTCCTCAATCTGCTCCCCCTGCCCCTTTCCTCTCTCCCGCCCCTTCTCTCCACAGACTTACCTGCTGGGCGCTGCGTGTGTCTGTGTCTGCTGCTGCCCCTTTTGACCCATAGTACCCTGCATCCTGCCAGGGCATGTGGGGACTGCTCTTCCCATCCCTAGGCTTGAAACCCCACACCTTCACAAATTCCACCCGCATACATGCTCCCACACCCACCCCACAACCATACAAAGTACCTGCGTAATTTGGCATAATTTTGAGTTTTTGGATGTGCGATTAAAATCATGATTAACTGAGAATACAGCAACTCACATCCTCCATCCTTTTTCCCCTAAAGGTAATAATTCCCTCCTGCCCTCCCCTCTTTCCCTCTCAGTCTAGGCTCGCCTCTGCCCTTGGGACTCCCACTCTACCCCCTGCCCCTCAAGGGTGACCCTCCATCTCCCTGGTCCCTTGGACTCACCCTGACCCTGCACAATTCACCCCATACACCTCAGTCCCTCAAGGCTCACTCTCCCACATCCCCTGGATCCCTTCTTACTTGCAGTGCTGGTGCTGTCCTGGGGGAGCAGACAGAGGACTCCACCTGTCTGCCCACTGACACCACTGCTGCTGCTGCCACCACTCTCCAGGCTGAACCTAGACTAGAGAGTGGCAGCAATAGGCAAGTGGGTTCCCATTCCCTGCCTAGTCCCCTGGGACAATGCCAGCAGGTACAAGTGAATGAGGAGCTGTTGGGGAGCCGTGAGGAAAACTGGGGTGAGTGGGGGCTGATCCAGGCCAGCAGGGAGTGATGGAGGATCTGAGGCAAGCTGGTAGGGGGCAGCAGATGACCCAATCTGGGCCGGCAGGTGGTAGCAGAGGACCTGATCTGGGCCAGTGGGGCTGCTGGGCCCAATCCAGGCTGGCAGGGGGCAGCACAGACCCAATGTGGGCCAGTGAGGACTGGTGGCCTCAATCTGGGCTGGTGACAGGTCACTATGGGCCAGCAAGGGCTATTGGGGTCCCAATCCAGGCTGCAGGCCCATTCCTGGAACCTATACTGCCAAAAGAGAACAGGTGAATTGAGCAGGCTTGGTAGCTCCTAGCCATGATCCTTAACATGTAGCTGGTTACAGCACATGCTAACTTTAAGGCACGTTAGAATTAAAAGATTTTTAAAGTTAGCACATGCTAATTGTAACATGTAACAATACCTTTAAGCAGGCTAACTATGATACTGTGTTAAGAAATTTGAAGAATGCTGACCTCTATGTAAGTGACACATGAGAGAATTTTTAAACAGTGTGCTGTTTGAAACTGAGGTAAGAGCCCCTGGAGACTTGCAGATATATAAGGTAATGGATAAGGCATCAGATAAGGCTGCTGCATCCCAATCCCAGACTCCCTATGCCTAGTGATGATTAAAAACATGCGCTGCCCAGCTGGACTTCACACAGTTTTATGATATCCCCAATGCATGTAAACCTCAGATGGGGGAGAGGTTCATTGGTCCTCAGGCACCAGGAACTTTTAAAGGTCTGGGGTACAGTGAGCCCAATATCAGGAAGACACTCTACAGTGTTGGGTTCACTGCTTCCCCCATCTGCTTCTGTGAGTCAGCCTGAATCCCACAATTCCTTAGTCATGATGTCCAGTCCTTCTATATCACACCTCTTCTTTCTAGGGCTTGGAGAGAGGGACAAGTAGTCTGTAGACAGATTCCTAGAAAGGTTCCACTTCACAAATGTGCAGCACAATGTGGCAGTTTCACTTCAGGCTACAAAATAGAATATAGAATGGAAAGGATAACTTGTATGACTTGGATTGGTTGAATGTAGCTTCAAGATTAGCCCTAACTATCAGTACAGACATAGCTGGGGTCCCTGTATGATGCTGGTAAAGACACTTAAACCATACCTTTCAGGGGTGGACATTAATCAAGTTCCTCATTTTCTGGGAGCTTTTTCTGATGCCATGGAACCTGATTTGCAGAAGTGTTGAATACTCACAGCTGCATCAGAACTTAATGGGAGCTTTGCTTTGAACATAAAAGCGCTACCCAGTACTGAGCACTCTGAAAAATCAGGTTGTGTGCATCTAAATGGGTATTTTAAATTAACAGTTCCTTCTGAGCCTCATCTTTCCATGGCTCCATTGCCTATCTTTAATATGGGGACAATACCCTGTCATCTTGTATGAGTATTGTCAAACAAATACATTACTGTTTATAAAGCACTTGGATGCTGTATTGATATACATCAGGGGTGTCAAAGATCTAGCCAGAGGGCCAGATCCAGTCCATGGAGTCACATATTTTCGGATTCCTTGATCTTGGTAGACAGTTCGACGGCAGTGGTCTACGTGCAAGACACTGTATTCACCTCACAGGCAGAGGGAGGAAGTTCTTCTGTATGAGAATCGCCAACTTCCTGAGGAGGGCTTTAAACTAGGCATGACTGATTCCACTGTTATACATGAAGCTACTACTGTACATGAATCCTCTTTTCATGATGACCCAGGAGAGGGCATCAATGTAGTGGACACCTGAATGAGCACCAATGCCCTGAGATACTTGCATAGTGACAAAACCTGAGGTGACCGGAAGGAAACTCAGGTGCCTTTAAGGGAACACCAGAAGCATGGGCAACAAACAGGAGGAACTGGCTCTCTTTCTGATAGACAAGGAATTTGATCTCATAGGGTTGACAGAGACCTGGTGGAATGACACGCATGACTGGGCAGTGGATATCCATGGCTATAGGCTCTACAGGAAGGATTGCATTGGGAAGAAGGGAGGAGGGTGGCCCTCTGTGAAAGAGCGGTACCCTTCCCTGCAGGTCAAGTTTGATAGCAGGGAGAGGTCCCTTGAGACCATTTGGGTCAAGATACAAGGGGGTTCAGGAGAGGGAGACCTGATGGTGGGAATCTACTACAGGCCTCCCTCTCAAGAATTGGAGAACAATCAGGCATTCTCCAGGGAACTCCAGCCAACACTAAAAACCTGATTGTCATGGGTGACTTCAACTACCTAGACATCTGTTGGGGGTGACCATTCGGTCAGCTCCAGCAGGTCAGCCAATTTCTTGGCAACTATTGATGACCTGTTCCTGTCACAGGTTGTCAAAGAGCCGACTAGTGGGGAGGCCACTCTGGACTTAGTGCTTACCAAAGGGGACCTGAGGATTAGTGGTATCCTGGGTGACTGTGACCATGATCTGATTAAGTTCACCATCCACCGGAAGGCTAGGATTTCAACTAGTACAACAGAGGTTCTAGATTTCAGAAGGGCAGACTTTAACAAACTTAGGAGTCTAGTTAGGAAGGCCCTCTTTGACCACCAACTGGAGGATTTGGGGGTTCAGGAGTGATGGTGCCTCCTCAAGGGAGCAATCCTCTCTGCTCAAAAAGAGGCCATTTCCATGACATCAAAAAGTGGGAAAGGAGCCAAGAGACCCACTTGGCTCAACAGGGATATTAGAGAACTTTTGAAAAAAAAAAAGGACACATACAGGCAATGGAAAAAAGGATCAGCAAACAGAGAAGAGTTCACTTATATAACCAGGGTCTGCAGGTATGAGATACGGAAAGCCAAAGCAGGCATGGAGATCAAGCTAGCAACCAAAATTAAGGACAACAAAAAGTCTGTCTACAGCTACATGGGAAGCAAGAAAAAATTGAGATTCACTGTGGGACTCCTATGGAGTACAGAGGGGCAGGCCACAGTAGATGCCCATGAAAAGGCAGAGCTCCTAAATGGTTACTTTACATCAGTATTCCAGAAAGCTAACAGGAGCTATGCACCTATCCAGAGGCCCAGGTAATATGGGGAAGTTGACAGACAACATGGAAGCAGCCCCAACCAGGTGAGGGTCCTCTTTGAGCAATTTGATGTTTTCCAGTCTGCCGGGCCAGATGACCTACATCCAAGAGTCCTAAAAGAGTTTGAGTGACTTCATAGCAGGGACTTTGTTGAAGATATTTGCAAAATTGTGGAACTGGGGAGTGGTCCCGGATGACTGGAAGAGAGCCAATGTAGTACCCATTTTTAAGAAAGGGTGGAGGGATGTCCCTGCAAACTATAGACCTGTTAGTTTGACTTTGTTCTTAGGAAAAACTCTTGAAAAAATTGTTTAAGGAAACCATCAATCACAAGCTTGTAACTGTTAGGGTATTAGGAAATAATACCCCAACCCTCATCAAGACGGAATCCAAGGATGAGGAAGTAGAAGGATTGTGGGTTAGGCTACATGGGAGGCAAGGAGAAAGGGATTTGGTGGTAGGGGTCTGCTACAGACCCCCACATCAAGGGGAAGAAATAGATACGGGGCTCCTGAGGCAGCTCACGGAGACCATAAAAGCTAAAGAGGCGGTAGTCATGGGGGACCTAAACTACCCAGACATCTGCTGGGAGACACAGACAGCAAAGTCCCACCGCTCACACAGGTTTCTAACCTGTGTACAGGACCTCCACCTGACACAGGAGGTGTATGGTCCCACTAGGGGGAATGCCATACTGGATCTGGTATTGGCAACGGGGGATGAAATGGTAGGGGACCTACAGATCGGTAGCCATCTGGGGTACAGCGATCACCTAATAATAGAATTCACCATAAGGCGTCGAGTGGGTAAGGTAACTAGTAGGGTGAAAGTGCTAAACTTTAGGAAAGCTGATTTCAATGAACTCAGGCGATTAGTCAAGGACGCACTGCAGAGTAGGAGTTTTGAAGTGATGGGAGCCCAAGAAGGGTGGCTGTGCCTTAAGGAAACGATCCTTCGGGCACAAAGCGAAACGATCCCCATGCAGGGTAAAAGAGAGAAAGGGGCCAGGAGTCTTCCCTGGCTGACCGCAGAAATCCAGGGCAGCCTAAGGGCCAAAAGGGGAGCACATAAAAAGTGGAAACAGGGAGAGATCACCAAAGATGAATATACCTCCTCTGCTCGTGCTTGTAGGGAGGCAGTTAGTTGGGCCAAAGCTACCATGGAGCTGAGGATGGCATCCCAAGTAAAGGACAACAAGAAACTGTTTTTTAGATATATAGGGAGTAAAAGGAAGGCCCAGGGAGGAATAGGACCCCTGCTAAATGGGCAGAAACAATTGGTGACAGACAGGGGGGACAAGGCTGAACTCCTCAACGAGTTCTTTGCCTCAGTGTTCCTAAGCGAGGGGCACGACAAGTCTCTCACTGGGGTTGTAGAGAGGCAGCAGCAAGGCACCACACTTCCATGCGTAGACCCTGAGATGGTGCAGAGTCACTTGGAAGAACTGGATGCCTTTAAGTCAGCAGGCCCGGATGAGCTCCATCTGAGGGTGCTGAAGGCACTGACCGACATCATTGCAGAGCCACTGGCGGGAATATTTGAACACTCGTGGCGCACGGGCCAAGTCCCGGAGGACTGGAAAAGGGCCAATGTGGTCCACATTTTCAAGAAGGGGAGGAAGGAGGACCCGGGCAACTATAGGCCAGTTAGTCTCACCTCCATCCTTGGCAAAGTCTTTGAAAAAATTATCAAGGCTCACATATGTGAGAGCCCGGCAGGACAAATTATGCTGAGGGGAAACCAGCACAGGTTTGTGGCAGGCATATCATGCCTGACCAATCTAGTCTCTTTTTATGACCAGGTTACGAAACACCTGGACACAGGAGGAGGGGTGGATGTCGTATACTTAGACTTCAGGAAGGCCTTCGATACGGTATCCCACCCCATACTGGTGAACAAGTTAAGAGGCTGTGACGTGGATGACTACGCAGTCTGGTGGGTGGCGAATTGGCTGGAGGGTCGCACCCAGAGAGTCGTGGTGGATGGGTCGGCTTCGACCTGGAAGGGTGTGGGCAGTGGGGTCCCGCAGGGCTCGGTCCTTGGACTGATACTCTTTAATGTCTTCATCAGCGACTTGGACGAGGGAGTGAAATGTACTCTGTCCAAGTTTGCAGATGACACATGTGCGGGCCGGGCCCCGATCCCGCCGCAAAGTGCGAGTCGGGAGGGGCGATCCGCGGCCTGCCTTTGCTCACGCAGGCTGTGGCCAGCAGCCCGGGCACGCGGGGTCGGAGAAAACCGGTGGCGAGCTAGAATTAGTCACAAACGCGTAGTGGTTGATTGAAAAGATTGTTTACTTACACCCAAAGATGGTAGTGGTGTAGGCTGGACAGGTTTCCAGGTGCAGCTCCGCTTAAATCCTCGCTAGAGGACTACGACAAATTCGGTTGCTCCCACGGAGTTGTTTAAGCTCCGTGGGTTCAGTTCGGTTCCCTGGTCCCCCGGAGTTGTTTAGGCTCCGTGGGTTCTAAAATTGGGTTTACAGGAAAGGGATACGTCTTGGATTGCACTCAGCGACAGGGAGAGGCTAGAAGCGAAAGCTCTGTGGGTTCGGTTATTAAGCCTCTATTGCCTGCTTAAGAGAGGCGCGTTGGGTTCGCAGCGCTTGGAGATCTTCACACAGCGCGAAGTCTCCTCCTCCTGGCGAGTTCTATCTCTCCAGTTTTCTCTCTCTCTCCGACTTGGGCGGAAACTACCCAAGCCTTTTGTACAGCTAGCAAGCCAATAGCTAGCTGCCACGTGTGCCTACATTTGGAACTGGCCAATAATGTGGCGCGAATCCAAATATAAATGGCGGGAACTCCTCTGCAATGTGCATCACTAGTATGCAAAGAAATGCACCCTGCAAAGAAGCTGTAATTTGGTGGGAAATCCCCCATTGCACCAGAGTTCTCTCCCGCAGCAGAGAACTCTATCGTGCAAAGAAAGCTACAATTTAGGCGGGAACAATAATTTAGTGGTGCCGAAGCACACACAAACAAAAACCACAACTTTGGGTTGTGACAACACAAAGCTATGGGGAGAAGTGGACACGCCGGAGAGCAGGCAACAGCTGCAAGCAGACCTGGACAGGTTAGACAAGTGGGCAGAAAACAACAGAATGCAGTTCAACAAGGAGAAATGCAAAGTGCTGCACCTAGGGAGGAAAAATGTCCAGCACACCTACAGCCTAGGGAATGACCTGCTGGGTGGCACGGAAGTGGAAAGGGATCTTGGAGTCCTAGTGGACTCCAAGATGAACATGAGTCGGCAGTGTGATGAAGCCATCAGAAAAGCCAATGGCACTTTATCATGCATCAGCAGATGCATGATGAATAGGTCTAAGGAGGTGATACTTCCCCTCTATCGGGCACTGGTCAGACCACAGTTGGGGTACTGCGTGCAATTCTGGGCGCCGCAATTCAAGAGGGATGCGGATAACCTGGAGAGGGTCCAGAGAAGGGACACTCGTATGGTTAAGGGCCTGCAGACCAAGCCCTACGAGGAGAGACTAGAGAAGCTGGACCTTTTCAGCCTCCGCAAGAGAAGGTTGAGAGGCGACCTTGTGGCTGCCTATAAGTTCATCACGGGGGCACAGAAGGGAATTGGTGAGTATTTATTCACCAAGGCGCCCCCAGGGGTTACAAGAAACAATGGCCACAAGCTAGCAGAGAGCAGATTTAGACTGGACATTAGGAAGAACTTCTTCACAGTTCGAGTGGCCAAGGTCTGGAACGGGCTCCCAAGGGAGGTGGTGCTCTCCCCTACCCTGGGGGTCTTCAAGAGGAGGTTAGATAAGCATCTAGCTGGGGTCATCTAGACCCAGCACTCTTTCCTGCCTATGCAGGGGGTCGGACTCGATGATCTATTGAGGTCCCTTCCGACCCTAACATCTATGAATCTATGAATCTATGAAATAACCAGCGTGGCTTTGTAGAGGGTAGGTCATGCCTAACAAACCTGGTGTCCTTTTACAACCAGGTAACTAACCAGCTAGACAAGGAACATGATGTAGACATCATTTACCTAGACTTCAGTAAGGCATTTGACTCTGCCTCCCATAGAATTCTCTCAACTAAACTGGAGGGTACTGGCCTGGACCAGTCTATGGTGAGGTGGGTGGATAACTGGCTTAGAGGCTGGTCCCAGAGAGTTGTAACTGATGGGATGGCCTCATCCTGGAGGGCTGTCTCCAGTGGTGTCCTACAAGGATCAGTCCTTGGACCCGTGCTTTTTTAACATATTTGTTAATGACTTGGATGAAGGGGTGGAATGCTGTACGATTAAGTTTGCCAATGATACCGAGCTGTGTGGGAATGCAGGCATACCGGAGGATAGGGTAAGGATCCAGGATGACCTAGACAGACTGGTTCTATGGGCTGATCAGAATCAGATGAGGTTCAACAGGGAAAAGGGCCAGGTCCTTCATCTGGGTAGGAAGAATCTTCACCATAACTATAAGATAGGTGGTAGCCCACTGGCTGGCACAGCATCTGAATGGGACCTGGGGAGTCGCAATCAACAAAATGAATATGAGCCAATAATGTGATGAAGTCACCAGCAGGGGGAATAGAACTCTGGCATGCATCAGCCGACGTGTTGCCAACAGATCCAGAGGTGCTTCTCCCTCTCTACTCAGCATTGGTGAGGCTGCAGCTGGAGTCCTGTGCCCAGTTTTGAGCACTGCACTTCAAGAAGGATGTGGGTAAGCTTGAGAGGGTGCAGAGAAGGGCCACCCACATGATCAGGAGCCTGGAAGATAAGCCATATGGGGAGAGACTCCTGGAACTAGGCTTGTTCAGTCAGAGTAAAAGGAGGCTGAGAGGTGACTTGATAGCCACCTACAAGTATGTCATAGGGGAGCGCCAAGATCTGGGGGAGCCACTCTTCAGGAAGGCACCCCTTAGGAGGATGAGGACCAGTGGACACAAACTAACAGAGGGAAGATTTAGATGGGACATAAGGAAGAACTTCTCCATAAGGGTAACTAGAACCTGGAACACACTCCCAGCAGAACACATCCTTGGAGGTGTTCAAGAGGAGCTGGATAAGCACCTCATTGAGCTAGTTTGAACTCATTAACCTCCTGCCTATGGTAGGGGACTGGACTTTATGATCTTCTAGGTCCCTTCTGGTCCATTGATTCTATGATTCTATCATCCAGCTCCTATACTGGCCCAGCGTGGAGCCAGCCTGAGGTCCCCACCCCCCACATGCCAGGTCCAGCATCCATGGCACCCACTCTAGCTGATTTAGGACTGCATCACAGTCCAGGCAGTCTAAAAAAGGCGCAGCATTCATTGTGGGTCCCAGGCACCATGTGTAGCACAGGTTTGCCTATAACAGGTACAGGGTCCAGGACTGAGGTGGGGGGCAGGGAGTGCCCCATGGCTCTCCTGTATGCTAGATCCAGTGCCCACTTTTGCTGGTTCAGGACTGTACCACATGTGGTGTCCTCTCCAGCCAGTCTGGGATCCACAATGCATGCAGTGTCCACCCTGGACTGATTGGAGCAGAGGCCAAGTGTGGCTTGTGTCCCAGTCCAGCCAAAGCAGGTGCTATGTATGGCACAGTCCTGGATTGGCTGGAGTGAGCATTGTAGATGCTGGATTTAGCATGTTGGAGGGAGTGGGGATGTGGGCCTGATCCAGCCTGTGGGGCCAGCCCTGTGTTGTTCATCTGGTCTGTGGACCAGTCCTGGGCCACTCTTCTGGCCTGCGGGGCCAGATGATTTTGACACCCCAATGGACACTGAAAAATCCCATGAAGAAATGAGTCTGTATTCAGAGAAGAATTTGAAGAGCAGAGAGTAAATAAAGCAAGGGTCACATATTCAATAGTGAGAAAACAAAATATTGATTAGCTGCTCATTTGAAGTGCATAGTCCATCCTGTGCACTCAGTAAGGCTGGGTTATTACAGAAATAACAGTGTGTGATCATGCAATTAAAATCTAAATTATATTGTAGTGGCTTTCAACTTTTTTGATCTCAGAGGCTCACTTTCAGTCTCCTTCATAGCTCTCTCCATCCCCACAGCCCCATAGGCCACCGGCACTCCAGCACCAGTTGCTGTCCTGGACTGGACATCCCTCCTATCCATATAGAATCCCAGAGCATGTTGAGATGACTGTGCATGTGCATTTCTCAGGGACAAACAGCACACATTTGTGCTGCTGCTAGTTGTCCCCAGGGAATGCCCCTGAACATGCACTGTAGTGTGGGGCAAATTGCCCTGGGTGGGGTAGGGGAGGCTGGGGCCAGCGGCCTTGCTTGGCATCCTGGGGCAGCAGCAGTGGTGATCTGGGCATGCAGAGCCTGGCTGTCAATTGGCATGTGGCTGTGGCTGGCCAGGCTCCAGTTTCAGGTAGCGCATGCTGTTGGCATTTTTGACATGCTATTTTTTGATACCAGGAATTCCTGGTATCTAAATTTGGCTCTGCACTATAAATATGCAGCACAGAGAACCAAATCACATGCATGGGGTGCATTTTGCAGTGCTTCAGAAATCTTTCAGGCACCGCAAAGCACACGTGCTTGCTCCCTTGTGGTCTTCCCAACAGTCAAGCTGCAGAGACACTTGAGCTAGCTCTGCATGTGCTAGCATTATAACAAAAGCAGCATAGTTGCATTCCCACAACAAGAAGCAAGAAGAGGAGCAAGAAGAGGGCACCAGGCAATGTAGGGCCCCTGCAAGACGCAAACGGTAATCTGGTGGCCACGCCAGACAAGAAAGCTGATATTTTTAACAGTTTCTTTACCTCTGTTTTCTTGAACAGGGACCGGGATATCCCACCTACCAGAGGTAGGGACAATCTTGGGGATAGCTCTATCAAGCCTTCAGTCAGTGCAGATGTAGTTAGGGATCTTCTGGAAGGGCTAGACATTTTTAAATCTGCAGGTCCAGATGCCCTCCACCCAAAGGTGTTGAGGGAGCTGGCAGGGGTCATCGCTGAGCCCTTGGCCCAGCTGTATGAGCATTTGTGGTCATCTGGCCAGGTGCCAGGGGACTGGAAACAGGCTAATGTGGTCCCTATTTTTAAGAAGGGGAGTAAGGAGGACCCAAGTAATTATAGGCCTGTAAGCCTCACCTCAGTGTTCAGGAAGCTCTTGGAGAGTATCATCAAGGAGCACATCTGTGGGGGGCCTGCAGGGGAGATCATGCTCAGGGGCGATCAGCATGGGTTCATCAAAGGCAGGTCCTGCCTGACCAACCTGATTGCCTTTTACAACTAAGTAACTAAATCCTTGGATGATGGTGTTGCTGTGGACATAGTCTTTCTAGACTTTAAGAAGGCCTTTGATACTGTCTCTCACCCCATCCTCATCAATAAATTAAGTGACTGCAGCATTGATGCCTGCACAGTTGGATGGGTAAAAAATTGGCTGATGGGGCGCACCCAGAGAGTAGTGCTGGATGGTTTGTACTCAACCTGGCAAGATGTGAGCAGTGGGGTACCCCAGGGCTCGGGCCCACACTGTTTAACATCTTCATCAGCGACTTGGACGAGGGGGTGGAAAGCACACTGTCCAAGTTTGCTGATGGCACTAAGATGTGGGACGAGGTGGACACGCTTGAATGGAGAGAGAGGCTGCAACTAGATTTAGACAGACTACAAAAGTGGGCAGATGAGAATAGGATGGGGTTCAACGAAGACAAATGCAGGGTGTTGCACCTTGGGAGAAGGAATCCACAGCATACATACAGGCTGGGGAGTTCCCTTCTTGAAAGCACAGAGGCAGAAAGGGATCTTGGAGTCATTAGTGACTCCAAGATGAACATGAGCTGCCAATGCCAGACTGCAGCCAGCAAGGCCAGCCATACCTTGTCATGCATCCAAAGGTGCATCTCAAGCCAGTCCAGAGAGGTGATACTCCCCCTCTATGCAACTTTGGTCAGGCCGCAGTTGGAGTACTGTGTCCAGTACTGGGCGCCGCACTTCAAAAGGGATGTGGCCAGTCTGGAGAGGGTTCAGAGGAGGGCCACCTGCTTGGTGTGAGAGGACAGCAGGACAGCCCTCCGAGGAGAGACTGAAGGACCTGAACCTGTTCAGACTCAGCAAGACGAGGCTGAGGGGGGACCTGGTGGCTGCCTACAAGCTCATCAGGGGAGATCAACAGCAAATAGGCAGAGCCCTTTTCTCCCCAGCACCACCTGGGGTGACGAGGAACAATGGTCATACTCTGATGGAGAATAGGTTTAGGTTAGAGATCAGAAGGCAATATTTTACAGTTAGGGTGGCCAAAATCTGGAACCAACTTCCCAGGGAAGTGGTCCTCGCCCCTACCTTGGGCAAATTCAAGAGGAGGTTGGATGATCACCTGTCTGGGGTCTTGTGAACCCAGCATTCATTCCTGCCTGTGGCAGGGGGTCAGGCTAGATGATCTGTTCAGGTCCCTCCTGACCCTAGCTAACCCTAGCTACTATGAAACCCCCCTAATCCTAACCCCTAGCCCCAGGGAGTGACTAGGAATAACGGTGTAAACTAGTTGAGAGTGGATTTAGGTTAGATATTAGGAAGACATTTTTCACAGTAAGGGTGGCCAGGATCTGGAATGGGCTTCCAGGAGAGGTGGTGCTATCACCTAGCTTGGAGGTCTTCAAGAGGAGGCTAGATAGTCACCTGGTTGGGCTCATCTGACCTCGGTCCTCTTTCCTGCCAATGGCAGGGGGTTGGACACGATGATCCATTGTGGTCCCTTCCGACTCTACAATCTATGAACACTGTGCCTGGGTAGCTCTGCGTTGCCTGAGAGCTGCTCTGCTGTTTTATGTTCAGGATTTAGTATGTGCAAATCAGGCTGGTGTCTGTGTCATGTTCAGGGAGTAATTTGGACTCCCATCCCCTTTCTGTCCACTTTTACAGCTGACTTGCAGCACTGCCTACCTGTACAAGCAATCTTAATTTGGGCATTTCCTAATCTTGGATTTCTTCATATTGCACTCCTAGTATCTTTTTATTGTCCTTTTGGTGTATAATGCATTACTGGAAGCCCAATGGGAGATTCTTAGGAGGGCTGAAGCATTGGCTGAAGTGTTTAAAATATAAATTAAATTATAGTTTCAGATGATCTTCATAAGTGTAACAAATTAGCAGTGCAGTTAAGCACACATGTACTCTATTGCACGTATAGTGTTTTTATGTACAGCCTTTGGGAATTCATAGAACACTTTCTTGTGCCCTTAAGAATAATAACTGAACCACCCTATTGTGGTACAACCACCAGAAAGGTGCGGCTTAGTGGCTTTCAGTGGACTACTCCAAACTTATGCTGTTTATAGAGACTCAAGACTTGTACTGTGAAGTTAATAGCTTTTAGCTCATGGCCCAGAGAGAGGTGACCACTGTAGAGGATGTTTGGGGCTTATTAAACTGAAGTGCCCCTGAGAATTCTAAGTAGAAGTGAGAGGTCTCACTTTTATTTTTATTCAGAAACTAATCTGATGTTTTTTCCAACCAGGAAGTGATTGAAAGTTTTGAAAGAGACAAAAAAGAACAAAACAAAAAATAAGAAAAAGAGTGGGATTTGAGTCAACGTTTTATTATATAATAATAAAAAGTACAGTTCTATTAGTCATATTCTCTAAAGAATTTCTTGTAAAGCAAACTCAGCTTCTGAAAGTCCTCCCATGCTCTTACTTTAACATGGAATTTGTTCTTTAAAACATGAAAAATCATTTCTTTAATTAAGTGAATTAATTTAGAAAGTTGTTGAATTGAGCACCCTTGAAAGAAAATCTGCTAGGTCTGCTTTTTATAGATGCTAAGAGAGTTTCACAAAAGAAGCCATTTCACTGTACAACAGCCAGTGTCTTGGTCCAGTAGAACCCAGGAACTTTGGTACATATTGTTGAGCACCATCTACTGGCAACTTATATTTTGACAATTTACACACACACACACACACACACACACACACACACACACACACACACGTCTAGCAGTAATGAAAATCAAATCCTCTCTATTTTAGCTACTCAATAGATGCAGAATAAATATATAACAGAACATAGTAGAGTCAGTAGAGGTGGCTTTTTCTAGTCCTGCCCCATGTCAGGAGCCTGGGACTAGGAAATAAAGGGCAGCAATGCTGCGTGTCCATTCTTTAGCAATAAATAACATTTTTGACAAAACTGAAAAGACGAACGCACCAAATTGCTGAATCACAAAAATGTGATGTGCGGAGAAATTACAGAGGGTCAGTTCCTCCACACTGCTCTATGTAACAGACCCAGAAATCTCCAGTGGATTACATGTGGGAAACTGCAAACCGCTAATCAAAAGCATTCAGTGCACTCAAGTTGGTTGGATATATCCACTGAGTTGTGGATCTGCCACTGTTATCTCTTTTACACTGGATAGAGGTCAGCAGAGAGGGAACAAATGGAAAGCTGGGGCAATTGGCTCTGGGAAATGTCTGTAGAGAGAAGGTCAAATAGTCTGAGAGCCAGGCTAAGATGTAGTTTGTTACTAGTAGAGAATCCAAAATACCAGAAGCAGTAGGTGGCTACAAAGCAGCAATTTGTAAGCATGGGGCAGCATGAGTGGCAAGGAGTCACAGGGGCAATTACGTGTATACAGACACAACAGACTACGCGGGCTGATATATAAATTAGGTACCCACTGGGTGCATCTACACGAGATGTTTACTGCGGAGTAAACTATAATTAGCTCTGCAGTAAATGTCTCACATCTACACATGAGACCCTATTAGGCTGCAGGAAACTAATTAATTCTGCAGGTGATAGGGCTGGCTGGGGCATGAGTGTGCTTCAGCGTGGGGGCTGCCTGCCAGCTAGCTCCACACTGGAGCACCCAGCCCCTCCACAGCACATTGACCCAGGTTGGAGCAGGTCTGGGCTGGCAGGCTGACCCCAGGACCCACTTCCAGCCAGGGCTGCTCTGACCTGGCTCAACATGCTGCGGTCCCAGGTGTATGTGTAAACGAGGCACCTGGGAGCAATAAACTCTGGCACAATAAGCATTGGAGTTCATTGCATCACATCAATATGTACGTGTAGAGAGCTAGCATTTCAGGAGACTGGGACTCAGAACAATCACAGCACTTTTGCTTGAGCTCATAGTATAGAGAACACACAGATATCCTGCAAGCATCTAGACAGAGCTGGTGTACCAAAGCACTTGCAATGACACTGCAGAGAGGTCATTCACAGTATTCAGCCCACAAAGGGACCCTTTCTTTACAAGCAGTTTAGTTGCCAGCTAGGACCATTGACTAATGTTACAGATTTATATAAAAAGCTACATCTTATGAATGATAACATAAATAGAGACGAAATTACTTATGGTCGAATCTATAAACAGGTCAAATCAAGGTTATTGTGAAAAATGGAATCACTTTGCAAAGAACAGTGGCTGGTAAAAAATGTTCCACAATGAAAGTGTTAACAAGCAGACATGCAGATGAAACCTTTTTTTTTGTGGTGAGTAAAGAGGTAATCATAACATGACATGAAGTTAAGGGCATGCATTCAATAAAAGTGACCGTCTTGCAAAAATATGTTACTTAGCACTAGTTCTGAAAAAAAAAGATAAAAGCAAAATGCATTTGTGAACAACCATCCAGCAAAGCTCTGATGATGGTCTAATAACAAAGCTCTCTTTTGAATTTCTGAATACATTTTCAAGGCAAGATTCCAAGACAAGTTGGAAAGAAATGAGCAAAATTAGATTACAAGATAAACACTTCAGTGAGAGCAAACTAATCACATCAAGCCAAAGCAAAGGAAAAAATTATATTCATAGTGTGTTAGTTTGTTTTACATTTGTTCTGATGAGCCCTTAATACTAATCAGTGGAGCTCAAATTAGTGGAATTTCAGTTCCCCTTTATTAATCTTTCACAATCCTGATTCATGTCATCTTCCTGAGGTCAGTGAAAATAAACCACTTGTTTCAAGCATGTATTAAAATCAGCAGTAGTTTGAATTTTCCTATAGTGCTTTGCAGTGTACCTGAATACTAACCTCATATGAATATCATGAGGGGCAGTTCACTTGCAGTGCCAGTCCGCTCAGACTTCTCCAGAGCCTTTTCGATTTGGTGAATGTTGTAGCGGAGTTGATTTTTTGATTGGTTTATTTTATCCCTGGAAATAAATTCTACTGAATGAATGAGATGAGCATCCAAGATCAGAATTTTTTTTGCTTTATTATACGTGAGAAATAATGAGACTAATTGATTCAAACAGTCACCTATCAAAACCTGTTCCTTGAGGTAATAATGGAGGAAATGCTGACAAATAGATCCCTAGAATTTACACCTTGCTATAATAGGGAAAATAAAGCAACAAGTATGCTGGGTCTGAACCCTAAGAAATTGATAGAATATGGGGTTACAATGTTCTTATTAAAATTTGGAATTTTTACCATATCTGTGCATTTTAGCACATGCTATTCTATTACCATATTTACCCATATACCATATGTACCCTGCATCAGTACTCTAAAATTGGAGTGCATGTCTTAAGCAGGGAAGCTGATTTTTTATTCATTTGAATAAATTAAAGGATAAAAGCATAGAGATACTGTGCTTTAATGGCTGCCAAGATGGCTTCCACTTCTTTCTGGCTCAGGAAGCAGCAGGGACAGAGTCCAGTGTCCCTCTTTCAGCTGCTTGGTGTAGAAGTGGGCAATTATTTTGGCTGGAGAGCCACTTAACAAATTTTGGTGAGCTGTCGAGAGCCACACACACAAAATTAATGGTGAAAGTATAATGTTAACGAATTATAGAAAAAGAACAAATCATTTGGTAAAAATCAAACATCTACTATAAAATATTTTAATTTTATTTAAAAAATATTTTTCCCCTTATTTAAGTTTTTTTTAGTAATGTACATAGAGGCAATTGCATAATAGCAGAAAATAAAGTCTCCCTCCCAAGGGAACCAAAACCATCCAGCAGGATACTCAGCCAAGGGAGGACACCCCACCCCCAGCAGAGCCCTGCCGCAACCCAGCCACCCCCCAAATCACAAGGGACCTCCTGCCTCTGCCTGCACCCATATGTCCCTCAAGAATTGCCTGCTACCCCTTCCTATCCACACTTACCCCCAAAAAGCTTGGGAAAGTCTAGCAGCTCCATCCAGCCTGCCCCAGCTCCCCACCAGGGCCATACAAGCTGAGTCCACCTGCAGCCTGGGGATGTCCCTTCTCCCAGGAGGAGCCACAGCCCCAAGTCCCTGGGGGCAGCCTCACTTGGGTGACTGCAGCTGGGAGGCAGCAGGTGGCTGGGCTGTCTTTCAGTGCTACACAGGGCAAGGAGGGAGGTCAAGAGCTTCACTTACTGGGAGGCACCAGGGAAGCTCCACTGCCTCCATCCACAGGTGCACAGCACCCACTGCACAATCCTAGTGTCCAGGATAGCTCCTGGAAGATCTGAGCCACAGGCAGGTGGAGCACCACTGGCCTAGCCCAGGGCTCCAAGTGTGGCTCACCCAGGTCCAGCTGGAGCTACTGCCAGTGCTTCCTGCCTACGGGCTAGATAGAGTCAGTTGGTGGGCCAGATACAGCCCATGGACTGTATTTTGCCCATCCCTGTGCTAAGGCATTTTAGTAGCTGTTGGCTGAGCCCTGTACCTTCTGCCCAAAGCAGCAATTGAACTGGCTTAGAGCATGCATGAGCTTCTGCATGCAGTAAGTAGCATCTTAAGGAGGCTTGTGATGTGGAAACTAGACTTTATTATTAATAGGAAATTATATAAAGACCTATTTACAGTAAAGTAACAGTCTTGCTACTGACCTCCCAAGGGCCCGGGGCCTAGCTTTGTTGCTGTTCTGCTATACCAGGACATTCCTGCTATCTGCTGCTGCACACTTCGTGGACATCTATGTTTCCAGGGATTGTTGCTCTGTGTCACATAATTGGCCATGATTCTGAAAAAATATTTTTTGTACCTTGCTTTCCAAAAACCAGTTGTGCATCTTATTTGGGGGAGCATGAGAAAACAGTTCTATTCCTTTTGATGGAAAGAACATGGATGATAAAGATAGAGAGGGAAGAGAAAATAAAACAAGAGAGAATATGTGATGGAATATATAAATCCCACCCTACAATAGCCCAGGAAGGGTGAATGGATGGATCATGTGACTAAAGGGATGCAACTCTAGCTGTGACTAAAGGGCTGGTTAGGGACAGCTGTCATAAAAGATGCAGCCCTGGCAGCTGGGGAGTGGAGCAGGCAGGGAGTGGCTTTCGAAGTGCTTTGGAGCATGGACAAATGTTCGAAAAGACTTCGAAAAGGAAAGGGGCGCTGCTGTTCCAAACCCCGGCAGCCTCTATGCACAAGCCTGCAGCAGTACAAATGCAGCCACACTGCTCCACTGTAAAACCTGCTTCATCCAGGAAGCAAGTTGAAGCTGTTCAGCTCCCTTGTATTACCACAGGCTGATGCACACATAACACTTACAACATAACAGCTGTGCCCACTTCCAAGCAACAGCCTTTAATAGGGTCCTGCCCCTGGCCCCTTAGCCCTTGTCAACTTTGTTGTCTTTGGGCCATCTCCTCTTTTCATCTGCCTTGCCTTAATGTATTTATCTTTTAGAAAGAAGGAAGTTGTCCCTGAACACAGGTGTCCATCCTCCTTGCCTTAAGGGATAATTACATGGGCTCCGTCCTCCCCAGTACCATGCCTATGCCTCTTACATGTCACATTTAGTTAGTAAATGTGCCTACAGGATAACTGCCCCTACAGGATCCTGGCTCCATTTAACCTTACATCAGCTCCTTTCTGGGCTATGGGCACTTTGGCCTCTTCAGTCTTCAGCTGTGGCCCCTCTTTCCTTTTGGTCCTTCTTAGCCCCTGACCCCACTCCTGGACCAGTTGAGGGAGTTCTCCAGTCTCCTGCTGTGGCCCATGGCCTACAGCCTTTCCTGGGACCTGACCCTGTTCCTGGGCCAGTGAGACCTATGGGCACCTTGGCCCTGCCTGCTCCTCAGACCCTCTATTCTCTTCCTGAGTCCTCTAGCCCTTCTCCCTGGGCCAGCTGAGACCTCCTTGCCTCCCCATAGTCCCTTTCACAAACCACCAGATGCCCCCCAAACCCTACAGCTGCATGCTGGCTGTCCCACCAGCCCTAAGGCTGAGCTCCCAACCCTAAAACTACATCCTCACAGACATGCTCAGTAAGTCAGTCACTCAGCAGTCTGCTCAGGCACTTCTTCCCTGTCAGCTACCAGGATAAGACTGCCTCTCTACCTCAGGGCCTGGGTTTATATATACTTGAAGTCCTGCCCCTTCCAGTCAGATGTCTTCCTTGATTGCTGCCTGAGCTGTTCCTAGAGCTTTCTCTCCTCTTAAACTCACAGCCCTGTCACACAGTCCCACTTCCCTTTTGAAGCTGTTCTGTTCCCATGCCCTTTGATGCCAGTTGAGAAGCTGTATGAGAAGACAAAGCTCCACAGAGGATATAACAGAGAGCATCACCTTGAGAAGCTCCTACAGAGAGGCAAGGTTAGGAGCCACCCAGAGAAGCTTTGAGGAATCATAGAGCAAGCCTGAGCTCTTTTGCAAGCAGTTTTTAAGACCCCAGATATACCATATTTTCTTGAATGCTACATGCCTCCAAGTAAGACAGGTGCCTTGTTTTGGAAAGGCAGAATGAAGGAAGAATATTTTTCACAGTCATGCCAGAAAGCTCACCTACAGAGGAAGGGCATGGCCTGGTCTTCATCTCACTCATCCTCCCTTTCCTGCTTAGGCAAAAGCTGGCAGCAGCTATGAGAGGGTTTACTCTAGTCCTGATACTGGGGAATGGACTATTCCCTTGCAATTTATTGTCCAAGGAAGAAGAGAGAGAAGGAGTTGCTATTCTTCTTCATCCCTATTCTTCTATTCTGGTGTAGGAAATCAGCTTCTCCAGTTAAGAAACGCACCCCAATTTTGGAAGACTAATTCTGTGGAGGGAAATGCATATACTAGTCAAGTAACTGTATATACAGTTCTTGACTAAGTTGTGAGAGGTTGTATTAGGCCATACTGTAAATGAGGAGATGTATCAACACCAGTCCAGAGGTAAGGAGTATGGGCCACCTATATACAATCACAAGTCTTGACTAAGAGACTTGAGGGCCTCAAGAGGAAGCAGCTGATGCCTGAGTCACAGTCTGGCCTTTAAGTCATGGGGGAGGTAGTTTTGGAGTAGTTCCTCCAGAGTTGGGCTGAGACCCTAGATCAGTGGTCATCAGCCAGTGGATCTTGATCTACCAGTAGATCTTGGAGCCTCTTGCCATCGATCTCGGAGCCTCTTGGAGTTGATCCGAGGCTGGGATGGGGGGCGCTGAGTGACTGCATGCATGCACACGTGTGCCCCAACCCAGCAGATCAGTCCATGGGAGAGGGGAGGGGAGGAAAAGGAAGGGAAGGGGGCTAGATCGAGTCCCCCGTGGTGAGGGACAGTGCCACAGAGGCAGGAAAGGTAAGTTGAGCCAGGTGGGACTTACCTGCTGGGGAGGCATGCCCCCAAGTAATTTTTGGCCCTCTGCCTCGATCAGCTCCCCCCCTGCCCCTCCCTCCCCCACTTCCCTCCCCACAGACTTACCTGCTGGGGTGGGAATGGACGGTTGCTTTTAAATGCCAAAAGGTGATCTCCTACTTAAAAAGGTTGGAGACCACTGCCCTAGATGAAGCAGGTAGATTAGTAGAGAACCATCTCAAGCAAGGGTTAGCAATGCTTTACCATCCGAAGCTGGAGCTTGCAATCTGGCTTCCTGCCAAAATGGGCTGCAGATCACCACTGGTACCCCACCACTGGTACCCCCACAAGCGCACAAACTGCCTATTCAGGCCCTGACAGATTTTGACTGTGAAACAACATAGGTAATGAGGAGACACCAGAGGCAGAAAATACGTCCCTGGTGGCTGTGCGGTCGCTGGCTTCTTTGCAAGGGGGTATGGTGGGTAATTCCTGGGTTCAAGTCCATTCAGTTGTTTAGGGGACAAATTAACCTTGTTATGGTAGGTGTAACAAGAAACTGCCATGCCTGGTCTTGGGTGGGCCCAATAAACATCCAAAATGGAAGAAATCATTCTAACCTTTGATGACGCTTTCATGGGACCTTTCCACTACACAGATGGAGTCTTGTTTCTAACTCACGTGAAGCTGTGTAAGATAAGGCAGGAGCTAAAAGCCTCATGGTGGGAAGGAGGGAACTGGTAAAGGGTGAAATCTAACCACCCAAGAGGAGATTCTTCCTGAATCATGACAGATGACAAGAATACAAAATGACTGCTCCTTCCATCCTGACGCTTTTGCTATAACAACAATAGGCAAAACCCAGCTGAAACAAAAGAAGCTAATAATGAATCTAACTTGAGGGTGGTGCAACAGAGAAAGTGCCCATTTCAGCGATTATACAAAGAGGGAGTAGAATTCAGATAGATATGCTCCAGTCAGATTTGGCAAGACAATTCCCTCAAAGAGATCTTTTTTACCTAGTGGCAGAGGCATTTAGAAGGCAAATGCTAAATCTAACTGGTGGTAATATGGGGTGTTCTGAAAAGGACTGTTGAAACTAGCCAATGAGGTGGTATCAGTAAAATAAATGGTAAAAGAAACTATGGTTTTTGTGCCTATTGAACTGCTCCTTTTGGGCTGGGATCCACAAAGGTCTGTGATTTTTGTGCACCCTATGCAGATTACCATCTGGTTGCCCCCAAATGGATAGCTCTGGCACTCTCATCCTCTAGGTGAAATACTCTTTGAACAAGTTAGGATAGATCTGGTAGGCCTGCTGAATAGGAGTTCAACAGGTGACCAGTATTTCTATTATTGAATGGATTTATGCTACCACAAAGCAATCTTTCTCCAATCTGTGACAGCACTGACAAAAGCTAATGAACTATTCCCAACCAGAGAAATTCTAACAGGTTAAGAGTTGGGCTTCCTCAGCATTTTCCAGGGTGGAGACCTTTCATTGTTAGTAAAGGGGTTCAGTAGTTTCTACATCCAGATAGTTCCCTGCTTGACTGATAAAGGATGTATTGACAACATACCGTCCCTAAACTGATGGGTTGGGTAAATATTTTAATCAAACCCTTAAAAAGGACATTGAAGTCCTTCATACAAACAAACTTTCATTGGTGGGAATTGCTCCTTCTACTTCTCTTGCAGGCCCTCAGGCTCTGATTGGGTTTCTCTTTTTGAATGTCTTTATAGCCTCCAACCCTGAGGCAACCTTAGTTAAGGAAAGCTGAGAAGAGCAGGGGAACAACAGCCTAATGTCATGTACTAGTACATCCTTAAGATAAAGGACAGGCTGAGGATATTGAGAGACTTCTGTGACAAATGTCCACAAAACTCAAAAGATTCAACATCAGACTTAAAGCAAGGGGTGAGAAAAGGCTGAACTGAGAAACTAGGTCTTAATACTCTTCCCTCTCAGACTCTAAACTGGTGGCGAAGTTGTAGCGCCCAGGACGTTAGGTCTAAAGAGATTAAAGTTTGCCAGCTAAGTTTGAGGAAACAGTGAGAAGCGTACCATAATTTTTGAAACTTTAGAACAATGGTGTCAAACTCAGCTCCTGCCCTGGGCTGGAGCTTCCTTGTGGGCCATATCCAGTGCAGGACATAGGGTGGTTCTGGCAGCAGTGGCAGCAGCTGCGGCTTCCACCTGGTTATGTGATGGCAGTGGCAGCAGCTCCAGCTCCCACTGCATGTCCCATGCCATAGCTGGAGCTGATACTGACAACATATCTCCTTCTAGAGTGTCAGCTTCAGCTCCAGCCTGGGGGAGGCAGAGGTAGTGGCATCAGGGCTAGCTGAGGAGTTGGGGCCATAGCAGCAGCCATGGGCAAGAGACATCCAAAGGACAACTGGGGTGTGTCGGCCCTTGCTTACCCTTCTGCACTCATTTCCATGTCTCCAGGGGCCCTCAGAGCCTTGGATTCTGTGCCAGGCCATTTTCCCTGGCCATGCCCCCAACTTCCAGTAGCCTGTTGGTAGTCCTGGTGGGGTATAGTGGCTCCACAGGCCTGATCCTATCTGTGTGCCATGTCTGACACCCCTGTTTTAGAACATGCCATGTGAACATTCAGTTAGGACAACATACCTCACCTGCTCAGTCAAATCTGGAAAATTGAACCTGTTCTGAACTATAGGTTCAAGCCATTCAAATAGGCCATCACTGTAGGAGATTTTTAATTGGTCGTCTTATAGCTTCAGAGTTAGATGAATCTTATATTCCATCATTTCAAGACAAAACATGGCAAAACTATCTAATTGGTCCCAAAGAACATGTAAAAAGTAGCCAACGAGGACATAGAATGGATGAAGGAGCTGGGAATCATGGTAGAATGGCAAAGTACTACTGTGTTGGTCCCCAAATCCAACTATTCAATCAGGTTTTGTGTTGACTTCAGAAAGGTGAACACCATATTGGAGTTGGATGCATATCTGATGACACTCGTTAAGTAATTCAAGTAGTTGTCCCACAACACAACTATAACAAAGTTGAATTTGTGGGAAAGATGGGGTAATAGCCATGTTCTGTCATTGGGCAGAAGTAATGGATCTAAAACATGTATGTCCATATATCCAACCAGATAGAAGTGTTAAAATATAAACCTAAATGCCCTTTTACAGCAATCAGTAGAACACATGTGAAAATAAAGAATTTGTGGAAGAGAATGGTATTTTTAAATGATCTCCCCAATTACTAATAACATTCTATACTTAGCTTGGTAGAATTTTAAAAATTGAATTTGTTTTTCATCTTTTCATTTTGGCTGTGTCTCTTTTCTACTTTATTAAGCTGAGCACTGAGATTAATGTGATCAATTTCATTTTTTGTTTCATGTTGTATTTGTGTTTCCAGTACTAGAAGAATGCAGAAATATATGTATTTTTAAAAATATATCATTCTTTAGTTCATTTCGTTAGCAAATAGGTCGATCATTAGTTTTTCAAAGTCTTAGCAGTTGGTAAATAGTTGACGTACAGTAGCTTCAAAGGAGTTATTTTGTTGGTACTTCAACTTGGTGGAAAATAAGGAAATATGTGGTGAGGGGAAAACACCTTGAGGACTTTTTTTCTTAAGTGGGCTTTGGATGGATTGGTACTCATATGGAAACTTTTGTAGAGGGAGAACTTTTAAAAAAAGATGATTATCCATTTCTATTCTCCCTTATTCAACCTACAGTTTGTGTAGGGATTTACTGGTTGCTGCTCTTTTGCTTTATCATTTCATCTCAAAGTCACCACTGTGCCACCCACTGGCTTTTACTTAAAGGGTAATTAATGTATGCACATTATATTGGGAAATTTGCCAATGGGTCTCAGAAATTATGAAAACTTCTGGGTGGGACTTGGCAGGGAGTTTTCCTATTGTGCAAAACTTTTCAGATTTTGAAATCTTTCTCATGCCATGCTGCATAAACCAAGACCTAATCAAGATTTTTATGAAAAACAGAGGGACAGCCTCTGGGCAGGGACAGGGAAAGAGAGAGGAACAGCCCAAAATAACCAAAATGCTGGTAATAAGGTACTCACCTGGAATATGTGAAATTCAGGTTCAAATCCCTCATCAGAATCAGGTGGAACAAGGACTTGACTCTTGATCCCTCTCTACCCCAGGAAATTTCCCTTATTGATGAGACCATTCTGCTCTCTCTCTCTCTCTCTCTCTCTCTTGTTTTTACCAGAAGTTCCATCCTGGACCTGAGAAAACTCTACCAATAGAAGTTCTGTCAAACTAGTATGATTCTATAAAAGTTTCACTTTCAGCAAATCATTATTTTCCAGTGAAAAACATTTCACTGAAAAATTTCCAATCAACTTTACATCTGAATGTGATAGCCTAGACTACATCTAAAAGTGCTAAAAAATATCATCCTAGTTTTACTAGTATTGGTACAGGCTTTCACACTTTATTGGGACATATACTGGATCAGGTGTTGGCTAGTTATTAACAAAACTCTTTTCTCTTGATTGCATTAGTTGTTTCTGTCCTAATTATGTTAATGCCAGAAATTTAGAGCTATTTCCTGTTGAACTCAGTAGCAGTTGTATTCTAGTTCCAATATGGAGTCTTTCCCTGGCTAGTAATGATGTTATGGCAGGGGTATGTCTGCAGGCATCCCTGGCAGTCTCATGGAGAGATGCTCTTAAACACTCTCTGCTCACCTACTCCTGCTCTCTTGTTCCAGGTGCAAAGCCAGAAATGTTGAGGTGAAGCTGCTTCAAGGCAGCCCCACAGCTATCTCTAAGCATGCTGGAGACAGAAGTCTCAAGAGTGGCCCTGGGGGCACTCTCAGAACAGGGTTTTCAGCTCTGGTATGTGAGAGCAGGAGCCAGAGTAGGAGTGGGTGGGCAGAACATGTCAGCAACTCCTCCCTGGAATTCCAGGTAGATAGGCCAATTGTGCTGCATGGTCTTGCAAGGTATTTGTTTGTGGTGGAGGGGAAGATAGGGCAACTTATTTGCTTATTTTTTCTCTTTCAGAATGCTAGCAAGAAGTTTTTAGTCTTGGGGAAAATACTATGGTGGTGTTTTATGTGTAATTTTTCTGTAGCAAGAAGCAAGGGAATTCTTAATCTAAGTAGAATCAATTACTGGGGCAGTGTTTCTCTCTGCCCAGGCACATGTGTCTAGTTACCAGCGATCCTTGAATGATAGGATCACCTGCCAGCTGTCTATGATCACTTCAGTTTCAGAACGGTTATAAAAGAAACACATAAACAAGAGGCACAGTAAATATACCTAGACTTCATATCACAGATTTTTCCTGGAAGAAAGTCATATATAAGGCACTGATATCTAATAGTGCTTTGCCAGTATGTGTGTGAAGATACAGCCAACAAGTGAACATGACACTTTACTAGAATAATGAGAATTGTGTTAATGCTTAAAGCAATCTAGTTCCCTATAGAGTTTCTTCCAAGAACCTTATACCTTCCCCCGTTCACTTTGGATTTTGGATTCAGATGCCTTGTTCCGGCGGTTGGGGGGGGGGGGGGGTTGGGCACCCAACCCTCAGACCGACCATGACCTTCCCTTTCAATAACAGGCAAATTTATTGACAGATAGTGATAACAGAAAAGAAACAAAGCAAGCAATCAAGCAATTCTATATATCTACGAATCCTAGTGCTGTCATCAGAGTCAAGATGCATCTCGCCAGGACGCAGGCTTTGGTCTGAAGGCTCTCTCTCAGGTGTCAGATGCCAGCAGCCTGAAGGTGGGATGCCAAGGTGCCCCACTCTCCCCTACCAGTGGGGTGGATGAGACGAGTTGGTGGTATGTCCTCTGTTCATGACAGCCTTGGGGATCCCTCTCAGAGATGGGGACCCTTTCCCAGGGATGGGAACAGGGACCCCTCTCAGGGACCATCTCAAGGAGGAGGACCCTTTGTTACTTTCAAGTGTCTGCTTTTGTATTCTCCTTCCATCATGGTGACTCTTCATTCATGGCTATCGCTGACTGGTCTCTCTGTGGTCGCCATACTGTTCACGTTCTGTTTTGTAGCACATTCCAAGCCTATCACATGGACATCTCCCCCAAAACAGGAATTTCAGGCCGTCTTTGGCCTTGTGAGCTGATGCCACCTTATCTCATGTTATGGAACAGTGTGGTATATGCCCCCAGTTTCTCAGACCGTTTCCTTGTTTGTTAGACAGCCTGTCTACTTCTGAGGGCTGAGAAAACTGTGTGAGACCCAGGCTTTTGTAAATCAATTAATCCCTACTGCCCATCCTGAACCATTCTAATGCATATACATACTTATAAGCTAATTCCCAAAAAGCAAACCTTTAAATACCATTTTTTTAAGCTATCATGTCCATTCCCCCCCCCCCCCCCCCCCAACTGGCTTTCTTGAATTTTTAAAGAAAGGATCTGAGGACTTGTATACTTGTTAACTACATTTAAACACAGCCCTATAAGGTAGGGATTAAAAAAACCCTCAAAGAGGATGGAATAAAATGCAACAACCATTTAACAGCTCATAACAATGCAACGTAGCAGGGTAGGAAGTGAATAAAAATGCTGCATACATTGGAATGGGAATCCATTGTGCAGAGGAAACTGGGTAGGCAAGTAATTAGCTGAGTTACTGTTTGGCCAGAAACAGTATATTAATATTCCAGACTTACAAAATATGCCATGGTCAAGAAGTCCATTTTTACATTTCATGTAAGCTATGGCACTTGTAATAGCAGTTGCCCTACTGCTCTGCTGAATCATAGGTTTAGCACTGACTCAGAGAAGAGCATCACTAATGTACGCCACCACCTGCAGTATCTGATACGTGGTGCTGCTCCTCCATCCATGTACTCTTCTAAGCCAGATCTGCTTAACTTGCCGAAATACACTATGTTCACCCAGGGAACTATGACCCTTATACTAGTAACTGCTACCAGAGGGAATGCTTTATTGTTCAAGGGATAGTAAAGAGCCTGAAAAGACAATCTGGTAAAATTTAAGGTCATTATTCTGTGGCTTCTAATATACAGACATTTGTTTTAAAGTTATATTGCTCCAAGTCCTCTATATGCTATTGGCATTTCAAACTGTTTTAGCCTTCATATCATATATATGGTTACGGGTCTTTGGCTAGTAAGGTAGCAATAAAGCTAAATGTGTCTGCTTTTCATTACCCTGGAGCTAGAAGTTTTATATTCTGGTAGCTTGCAATTTTCATCTCTTGTAAATTCAGATTCTTCCTACTGATTTTTACTGTTTGTTTGTTTGTTTATTGGTGGCCTGCTGCCATTCTCTTTGATAGGCCAGAGGCTCTCTTTGAACTACATATCCCAGGATGCAATATGGTCTCCCTCTTCATGGGGCATGAGTGTATCTGAGAGATGCAGAGGGGGCATGAGTGTATCATGGAAGATATGCTGCTGATGAACCTGATGCATAGAAGAGAAAGAGACCTGAGGCAACTAGAAAAGCACTCCCATGAGGTAGAAGCATTTCCGAATACAAGTACACCAGGATTAAGTTTGAGACAGTAAGGTCTGAAAAAAATCACTTCAACAAAAAAATTTCAACCAACTGCTCGTCTGAACTTGAGCCGAGAACAAGCTTAATATCCTGTATTAGAGATGTGTAGTGAACCATGACTGGTGTTTTCCAGGTCTAGATTTTCTTTATTTCTAACAGAACACAGTCTCATTTCCCTTTGTTCTCTCTACTCTTTTAAGCATCATCATCAGGGGTCTGTTTAAAAATCACAAATTCTCTGATAAAAAAATTACAAATTTTTTTATTAAAATCCCCCAAATACACATTTCCCACAATTAAAATGAAACACCACTATATAGGTATCAATTGAACACATTTTATTGATATATTTACAATTTTAAAGCAATTTGGAAGTGAACCAGTGCCTCAATCACTATAAGAAGATAAATGATAAATACCTATACATTTTAGCATTTGATCTGTGGATTTTTATCATGGAAAATCAGAGTTTTCCCTGCCCCCTTCACTCACCACGATGCAGGTCCAGCTGTGGCTGCCTTCCTCGCCACCCCCCCGGCCCATCACTGTTTTCTGGTGCTGAGCAGCTCTGACATGCTGGCACAGAGTGGATAGGGGAGTGGGTGCATGCTGTGTGTTGCAGGCTTGGGCGGGGGGAGGCTGGCTCCCCACTGCTGCATGCATTCCTGGGGAGGGACAGGAGGGACCCATGTCCACCAGATCTATGTGCAGGGCGGGGCGGGGCGGGGCGGGTGTGGGCTGCCCTCTGCAGATTTAGGCTCTCTGCACTGCAACCCTCCCCTAGGGTCTCTGCAACCCAGTGGGTGGGACGCAGTGCGGCAGGGCATAGCGGAGTCCGGTGGGAAAGCTCCTTCCTGCTGCAAGCTCCATGCTGCCCTGGTGACATGCCCCCTGTGGAGGCCCCAGGGGAGGGCAGCAGGGCAGGGAGCCTAGGCCCACAGCAGGCAGCCTGCACCCACATCTGCCCCACACACAGGTCTGGGGGGCACGGGTTTCTCTTGTCCCCACCCCCCGAGACTGCTCCATCCACCCAATCCCCTGCATGAGCCACCCATGGCTCCATCCTGCCCCAGCCCCAGCACTACCCAAATCCCTCCCTTCCTCCCTGTGGGAGTCTCAATCGTCCCCCCCACTCTGACTTACCTGCAGGAGCTGCTCTCCAGTCTGCCTGGTGGCCATATGCATATACAGGCACATGGCGCCCCCTGCCTGACTGCCCTCCTCCTGCTCCCCCCAGCCCCTTGCAGGCTGGAACTCTGCCAGCCTGCAGAGAGCTCTTTGCAAAAGTGCAAAATCCATGTGTTTCTCCATTAAAATGAAAACTTGTGCAGGGGGAGGGGGGGTAAAAGGGAAAATTCACATTTTTTTTCCATTTTTCCGTGGGAAATGGAAAACCTAGATCCCTGCTAATAAATGATGTGTGCTTAAGCTGATATACAATCAGTAAACAAATAATTTGCATTTAAATCATAAGCAGTAGCCTAGGAAAGTAGAACAAGGATTTGTTTATCAAGCCTCTAATATTAGATTACACCAAGAATGAATAAATGCTTTTTTGCAAAAATCTGACAACAGCTAGAAGTAACAACTGATGTTTTGCCTTTTGAGAACAACTAAGTTGTAGGTAGTCAGCTAGAATTGTATTCCAATAATAATGTGTCTTTGGTAACATGGTGTACATTATAACTGGCCTACTCAGCAAAGTGAAAGAAATTTGGTTCAGTTCAGTTCCCAAAAACTCAGTGAAACAAAGAAATTTAAATAACACTGATCACCATATTTATTTACTAACTCACATAAATATTAAGTGTAAACAGGGAATTGGGAAAAGACGTCAGCAAATTCAAGACAACTTGCTGCTATTGCATGCCACCTTCCTTCTCCCTCCTGCTTCTCCCTCAGTGAGTATAGGTGAAAATCTGTACTGTGCTATTGTGGTAACTAGATAAACATAGAGACAAGTACTTATTCTTATGCTTTGCGATGTAACCAATAAAAGGTTATAAAAGCCTCCTGGCTCTTTTTCTGACTTGGGTGGTGATAACATCTTACCCGCTAAGAGGGAATGGAAGATCATTAGGAAATGTGATTGTATTTCAATTTGGTGTGCAAAAAGAGTAATTAAGGGAATCATAACTGTACTTGAGTTCTGTCTAAGCTTGTGAAGGAGTCCTGATCATAAACAGGCTGTAGTTTTGCCTTTCAAAAAACCAAATGGTATCGGGTTCTTGGTAACAAGTGCATCTCTTCTGCAGAAGCCCCCTCTCCCCCTCACCTCCCCATCTCTCTATGAATGTCATTTTACCGGAATGTCATTTTACCGGAGATGTCAGATAAGATAGAGCTGCCACATATAGCATATAAGTAGGCATGATACCTGGCACTTTCCAAGTTTATGATAATTCATCAGCGTGGGACTCAAGATTACCTGAATTCACTACCTGCCTCTGCTACAGAGTTCTTGTATGGCTTTGAGAAAGTGTCTTATTTGCTCCATTCCTCAGTTCCCTTTCTATAAAATGGGGATAATAACATTTCTCTCTCTCATAGAAGTATAGGGAAGAAAATTATTGAGGGCCCCACATACAGAATACCTTGATAAATGAGCTGGTATTCTCTAGTTTGCTAACATTTCTTTATTCCCTGTAGTTCCTGCCATTTATCCCCATTTTGAAGCTGCCATAGTTAAGATTCTTTATGGCAGAAATTATCATCTTAATCAAAAAGAACTTACTTCACATCCTACCACTCCTCATAGTTGGCTAGAGAGGCTGCTGTTAAGCAAACACAAAGCATTCCTTGCCTCCTCCCACTGCTGAAAAAAAAAAATCTTAAATTCATGCTGCAAATTGAAATATAACTAGCAACCTTATACTTTTTGACTGAGCAGACTTTTTCAGGAGGAGTTCATAAAAGGCAAGAAAGAAGTTTCCAATGGTTCTTTTCAGTAAATTCCTTTTTAGAACATTTTTTCCTTGGCAGCATGATAGTTGTGATTTTAATTTTCAGTCATCTTTGGCTAGGTGTGTCCTCATTATTTTTGATTATGCATTGCCACCTGGTGGCGCATATACAGAACTATTCTTTTCTTCAATATACCATTTATTTTCCTGCCAGTAGGTAAAGGGAGAAAGAAAAATAAAATCGTTGGCTGACCTATATGAAAGGCCAGTACAGAATAAGCAACAAATGTTCCTCTGAGTCCCATCTTTTCTCCAATGAAATTTTCTGTTAATGAAAACCAGAGCTAGTTGCCCCATGACTTTATAGGCACAATGGTGTCTTTATATCAGTTGTGTTTGTGATTTGTTTCAGGCTCATCAGAGAGAAATGAAAGGGCTGTTCATTCACAGTGCAGTGTTCAAGAAACTTATGTGATCCATTGTGGTAAGCATGATGTGTAAACCCATAACCCACCAGAACGTTTCTTGTGGTTGGCTGGTGGTCTCACCTACTTCTGCAGCATTTGCACCTTATTTTTAAAATGCATTTGTTTCCAACTTCATGTTTGTAGAGAATTTCTCCTGAGTGTGAGCAAATAAAGCTGGAAAATGAAAGGAAATTAGAGAAAGATGAAGACAGCAAATAAAAAGCGGGGGCGGGGAATGGAGAAACAAAGATGGGCAAAAAGAAGGGAGAGGCAAAGATGCACAAATTTAACAATGGCAGGTGAGGAACCAATTGGAGACAGGCCATAGGTACAGACAAAAGTGCAGCTCCCAGCTATATCTCAGAATGTTTTCTGCAAAGTGCTCTGAGTTGCATCTTCCCGGACCAAACAGAAGTTCACTGTTGGTTCCAGGGGTGCTGGGAGCCTGCAGCCAGGTTCCCCTGCCAGTGCTGGCTGCTTTCTGAATGGGAGGGGGGGAAGGCAGCAGAGGGAGCTCATTTTGGGGGCTCCCCAGCCAGTGCTGAAGGGTGAGGGCTGAACTCCACCTGCTCCCTTTCACCCCTCCCATTCTGAAAACAGTGACAGGCTTGGAGTCCCGCAGACCTAAGTTACAGAAGATGCTACATTTTGAAACATCTTTATCTAATACCTAAAGCAATGAGGGTTCAGATTTTTCACCCTATCAGCCATTTTTAAGTTGTTTGCAGCCATGCACTTGTGTTTGGTCACAGCTATAAACTGCTTTCTGTGGGCAGATTGGGCAAAATTGTCATTTCTGTCAGGATGGTGAGGAAAAGAGGAAGAAGTGGACAAGACAGAAAGAGAAAAACCAGGAGGAAAGAGAGAAATTGCATGGTGGAAGGTAAGTGCCAAATGGAAAGAAAAGTAATTAAGGCTAATTGTAGAAAAAGCCACTTGACACAGTTTTTGCAAATATCTGAAAACATTTATGCCAATTAGTTGCAAACCTTAGGCTGCCTATAAGCTGACAGTATGACTTGCAATGGCTGAGTGCTTTCACACTGCTGTGATAAATAACTTTGTCAGAAGAGTTTGGTGTTTCCAATAAAGCTATTTGCTGGTACTCGGCTCATGGTGCCCTTGCTGAGTACACTGCAGTAGGAGAGTCAAGTGTGGCATTTCCTGACAAACTAATTTAAGTGGTTATTTTCTGACTGTTGCAATGTAGCAGCAAGTTTGCAGCAGCCTAGCAACAACTCCTAGCCTCTCATGTGGGGGAGAAGAAAGCCTTCAAAACTAAGGGTGTTTAGGTAACTGAACATCCTGTTCCTTCGAGGCATCGTGGTAGTGACTGGTGGGGAACAGTATTATATATTGGATGCAATATTTATAATACGTGTGTAGACATGTCTTTCTGGTTCTGCCAGCTTGTCAGCTGCTGCTTATTCAGTCCTCCCAATAAATTAGCACACCAGCATGAAATTGTGTTTTCCCCTTACAAAGAAAATTCTGCTTTTAAAGTGGAAATGTTAATGCACACAACTCTCTCAACCTTATTCTTTTGCGTTAAGTACTTGTCTGATGCCAGCTGGTGCCTTTCTCTAGTAACTATTTTGATGTCAGGGATATGAGTGGTTTGTCAGGGAAGGATTTTGGCCCACTCTTGCTAGAAGACTGCTGGAGATTTATTAAAAGTGAAAGCATGAAACATTGGAAGAGTAATAATGGTTGAAACAGAGAGTCCTCCTTTAAACAAGAGAATGAGAATGCCACTCTCATTTATTTGGCCTGTAAGAATTATGGAAACTAACATTTGGCATTTCTATAAATACTGAAATAAAGCATTGAAATGTCACATCCTTCTCTAAAAAGTCTTCCTCATTACCATACTGAATAATCAACAGACCAATTTTACTCCTGAAAGTCAAAGAATTGGCAAAGTCAAAGAATAAATTTGTATGGATCTGATATCTCTGTTTCCATTCCTGTCTTCTTTACAGGACTTGCTCACATTTATCAGTCCGCTTATTTCTGTGACCAGCTGTTTTCCTCTATGATAGCTATTAAACCTGGTGTACCAAATCACCTGATGGATGATATGAGCATTACTTGAGTAGCTTTGAAAATAAACAAGTATCAATCATAGATCAAGAAATGTCCAGTCAAATGTGAAAACACACTTCCACTAAGACGGTCTCTCAGATTCCTGCTAAATGAGTTATGAATACACCGTACAGACAATCAATCTTTGTTAGGATTTCAGAATCTAAGAAAGACCACTGAATTTTACAAAGTGAGTATGTTTTACTATGTGTATATTTCAACTGTCTCTTCTGCTGCAGCAGCAGATGAACCAATGTTGATTATGAAGTGTGGTACACTGACATAAGAAAATGTAGAATACTTTCAAAAGTGCCATGAAGTCTTTGAATCCTGTATCCCATTTTTGAAGAATCAAATTTGAAAGTAGGATTTAGGTTTTTAAGTTACTGAGACACTTTTTAATCTTCTACTTATCACTTTTTGGGCTTGTTTCCCAAAGCACAGAGTTCTTTTTTGAAACCAGTGCTACAGGGTTGACCAGTTTAATATGGGATTGTTTTTGTCTTTGTGAGTGGTAGAATCCCGTCTCAAATATGGAACCTTAAGGCTCAGTCAGGGAAGCAAGCAGCAGTGTAGTCCTTCACCAAGGTCCACATTGAGAAGGGCTGCCATCTCTGGCCCCTGTTGGGCTAGGACTTCCAGCAGTGGCTTTGGTTCCCCACCCCCTCCATAAGGCTCCTGCCTCTATAAAGCTTGCACAAGAAACAGGAAGCTGTGAGAACAACAAGGTTCTTGTTGTTTTGGTACAGCTCTGCTACCTCCTCTGTTCCTGTCTCCTGATCTCTGGCTGGACACTGCTGCTAACCTGGCCTGGACTCTGACTGGGTTCAGACTCAGGTGGCAAAGATGACATTATTCACATACTTGAAGTTATGTCTGTGCTACCTTGCTGAATCACAAACAGAGAATAAGGACAAGAGTCAAAGCTAATTAAGTTAATGAAAAAGGCTCCCATTGCCTTAAGTGGGATTTGGATTGCAGATTAAGCTTTCAGTGCCCACCAACATGATAGAAAGAGACTCCAGCTGCCTTTTATTTGGAGTTATACAGGGCAAGATTCTTGAAATGAATCCAGGAAACATCCTCTATCTTGTTTATGTGATTTATTCTGATTGTGGATGGTCCTATAATCTTGTAATCTTTGTATTTTATTGTAGATTCACCTGCTTGTAACTGTCTGGATAATGCCTAGCATATTTTTGCTGCCTACCTAATGTAAACCATGATAATAATAATAATAACCATTTTATTTTACATTATCTAATAGCTTGTATAGAAGTATTATAGGTTTTTTCTTTCTTTTTTGCTGGATATTCTCCATTATAGTCTTGGAATCATCCGTCTCCTTTTTTTACTTTTCTTTCATTTTCATCAGATTACATGTTTTTCTGTGATTATTCTTACATGTGGAAGTGGTCCGTTTGGTCTGTGGAACCCTGTAACTATTTTCTGTTGACACTTGGGGTATGCAGAGGCATTTGGGGATGTTAGGGGGAAGATAGATTGAGTTAAAAATGGCCACCCAATCTAAGGAAAGTTGGGATGGGGCCTAGTGGGGGGGCTTGGGGGAATTGGGGAGGCAATCAGGGTCCACAGAGGATTGGGGGATCAGGGGACAAGTGGAATGGGGGGGGGGTGTTGATGGAGTCCAGGAGGGCTTGGGAGGATTGGGGGCTGGCAGAGTCTGTGCAGGGCTTGGTGATATCTGAGGGAGGAGGGTTGACAGGATCAGAGAGGCTCTCTGATCCTGACAATTCTGCCAGCCCCCTCAATCCTGCCAAATTGCTCCTACTGGTGTTCACTGGTCCTGGAAGCCTGATTGAAGTAAGTCAAGGTAGGGGAAGGGGCAAACAGATCAGGGGGCCTAATGGCTCTCTGGGGGAGGGTTTCGTAGATTCATAGATGTTAGGGTCGGAAGGGACCTCAATAGATCATCGAGTCCGACCCCCTGCATAAGCAGGAAAGAGTGCTGGGTCTAGATGACCCCAGCTAGATACTCGTCTAACCTCCTCTTGAAAACCCCCAGGGTAGGGGAGAGCACCACCTCCCTTGGGAGCCCATTCCAGACCTTGGCCACTCGAACTGTGAAGAAGTTCTTCCTAATGTCCAATCTAAATCTGCTCTCTGCTAGCTTGTGGCCATTGTTTCTTGTAACCCCTGATGGCGCCTTGGTGAATAAAACCTCACCAATTCCCTTCTGTGCCCCCGTGATGAACTTATAGGCAGCCACAAGGTCGCCTCTCAACCTTCTCTTGCAGAGGCTGAAAAGGTCCAATTTCTCTAGTCTCTCCTCATAGGGCTTGGTCTGCAGGCCCTTAACCATACGAGTTGCCCTTCTCTGGACCCTCTCCAGGTTATCCGCATCCTTCTTGAAGTGTGGCGCCCAGAATTGCACGCAGCTGTGGTCTGACCAGTGCCCGAAAGAGGGGAAGTATCACCTCCTTAGACCTATCCATCATGCATCTGCTGATGCACGATAAAGTGCCATTGGGTTTTTTGATGGCTTCGTCACACTGCCGACTCATGTTCATCTTGGAGTCCACTAGGACTCCAAGGTCCCTTTCCACCTCTGTGCCACCCAGCAGGTCATTCCCTAGGCTGTAGGTGTGCTGGACATTTTTCCTCCCTAGGTGCAGCACTTTGCATTTCTCCTGGTTGAACTGCATTCTGTTGTTTTCTGCCCACTTGTCCAACCTATCCAGGTCTGCCTGCAGCTGTTCCCTGCCCTCTGGTGTGTCCACTTCTCCCCATAGCTTTGTGTCATCTGCAAACTTGGACAGAGTACACTTCACTCCCTCGTCCAAGTCGCTGATGAAGACATTAAAGAGTATCGGTCCAAGGACCGAGCCCTGCGGGACCCCACTGCCCACACCCTTCCAGGTCGAGACCGACCCATCCACCACAACTCTCTGGGTGCGACCCTCTAGCCAATTCGCCACCCACCGGACTGTGTAGTCATCCACGTCACAGCCTCTTAACTTGTTCACCAGTATGGGGTGGGATACCGTATCGAAGGCCTTCCTGAAGTCTAAGTATACGACATCCACCCCTCCTCCTGTGTCCAGGCGTTTCGTAACCTGGTCATAGAAAGAAACTAGATTGGTCAGGCACGATCTACCTGCCACAAACCCATGCTGGTTTCCCCTCAGCATAATTTGTCCTGCCGGGCTCTCATAAATGTGAGCTTTGATAATTTTTTCAAAGACTTTGCCAAGGATGGAGGTGAGACTGACTGGTCTATAGTTGCCCGGGTCCCCCGTTGAAAATGTGGACCACGTTGGCCCTTTTCCAGTCCTCCGGGACCTGGCCCGTGCACCATGAGTGTTCGAATATTCCCGCCAGTGGCTCTGCAATGATGTCGGCCAGTGTCTTCAGCACCCTCAGATGGAGCTCATCCGGACCTGCTGACTTAAAGGCATCCAGTTCTTCCAAGTGACTCTGCACCATCTCAGGGTCTACGCATGGAAGTCTGGCGCCTTGCTGCTGTCTCTCTACAACCCCAGTGAGAGACTTGTCGTGTCCCTCGCTTAGGAACACTGAGGCAAAGAACTCGTTGAGGAGTTCAGCCTTGTCCCCCCTGTCCATCACCAATTGTTTCTGCCCATTTAGCAGGGGTCCTATTCCTCCCTGGGCCTTCCTTTTACTCCCTATATATCTAAAAAACAATTTCTTGTTGTCTTTTACTTGGGTTGCCATCCTCAGCTCCATGGTAGCTTTGGCCCATCTAACTGCCTTCCTACAAGCACGAGCAGAGGAGGTATATTCGTCTTTGGTGATCTCTCCCTGTTTCCTCTTTTTGTGTGCTCCCCTTTTCTCCCTTAGGCTGTCCTGGATTTCTCTGGTCAGCCAGGGAAGCCTCCTGGCCCCTTTCCCTCTTTTGCCTCGCTCGGGGATTGTCTTGGGGGTTTGGCAGGATGGGGGGCTCTTTCTGCACCCAGAACCAGCAGCTATTTTTAGCACCTGATGCTCCTGGCAAACCAACTGTCCCCCTCTTTCCCAGCCCCCAATTCTGTTTAGCCCTCCTCCCTATCCTCTGACTTCCTTAGCTTCTGGCACCAGTGAATACTGGTAAAAAACTGGTACCAGCAATGGCTTGCAGTATGGTTGGGTTTAGTTCAGGGAGGGCTGGCTGGCCTACTGGGCAGGGGAAGGGGGAGTAGCCCATTTGGGACAAGGTGCCAGGGAGCTAAAAGTTGCCTGGGGAGTAGGAAAAGTACATGCCTGGGGCTGGGGGCAGCAGCTGGGCTCTCCCAGTCCTCGGCCTGCACTGGGAACTGTACAGAAGTTCAGTTCGATGAGTCTCACTGGACCCAATCTAAGTTAGACTACCTCCAAGGTACAGTTAACTTAGATCAGGTTGGCCATATTTTAGATCAATCTAACCTTCCTAAACTTCTGCGCAGTTCTTGCTTAGATCCACCTAGCTAGGGATCTAAGTGTACACCTGGGCAAATGAAGTTACATCAGGTCATTTTTAATGCGATCTAACCTTCCCAAACAACTGCATACCCTTGAAATAACCCAGCATGGTTACCTATGTTGAACTATATTATTTCTAAGATTTTCTGGTCTAATCCTCAATGCTTTTCTTTAAACTTGGGTTTTTAGTGAGGTTCGTAAAACCTTTAGAATTAACAAATGATTTAACAGGTTTTGCTTTTAATCAGTGGTTCAGTATTTTATTTCAGCTAGAGAACTAGGTTAGCTAATGAGGTTTTTCCTACTGGATACAGGAAAAATATTGTCTCTTTCACAGTTCGTAATACCTTTACCTTTTTTTGGAAACTCCAGTAGAATTTGTTAGAATTAGCAACTGGTCTTCAGAGTACCAATGGGCCAATAGAGGAAAAAAAAAATCTTTCAACCTCTAATCTCTAACCAGAGCTTTCTGAGACAGCCTTAATGGAGAACAAAATAAATACCCTCTTGCTTAAAAAGGAAAAAATCCAAACAAGTAAGTTCAGAATATGAAGTGGAATCCAAATCAAAATTTCACAACTGGGGCCAACTCTATAATTGGCCTGCCCTAAACCTGAAATTGCAAGACCCTAGACCTATGGGAAATTATTTTTTTAATTGAAATGTTGCAATGTATCTCAATCTATATTTCATTATACATTTTCACAGGTTGTAGGTAAAAATATTTGCTTTTCTTTCCTTCAACTTGTCCTGCAATCTGAAAGTTACCTTTTACTACTTCTGGTTTTGGTATTGCCATGTCTGCAGTTGAACATGAAGATTTTGGACTGATCATCCCAATCATCTATGGAGTCACATGAAACTTCCCTATTTACTGGAAGACTGTCACCCTTATATTAAGGGACTGACGTTGCCAGTTCTGATATCAGGGATAATAGTGATACTGCAATTTGAATGACATTGGTAAACGGGTGCAATCCATGAAACAACTTGATATATTATTGTAGCTGTGTTAGCTCCTCCATGACAGTAGAAGAAATACATAATAAGCCCTTATTTTGCCGTTTAACTTGGCAGATACAGCTTAGCACATAAACAGGGAGCAGAGCTGTTAAGAGTCCCATGTTTTTTCATGTTCCTTCTTAAAGTCTGACCTCCACAGACCTTTGACATTTTTCTCCTTACAATTTGTAAACCCCAGTCTGTTCTTTACAACTTCTGGTATCCCACCATTGCTAGTGTGGATGTCACGTGCTGATCACCATGTAACTTCTGGTGTGTGTCTATGCTGCATCACTGGCTTATCCTGGAAAGGATTTTCTCAAGTATGTTCTGCCACCTACTCTCACTCACATATGCCAAACCTATAAATATGGTACTGAAGCTATTCCAGGGACACATTAAGCCCCCTGTCTCTGGGACACATTTTGAATGCCATTTAGATATATTCTTTGTATCTAGGAATAATACAATGCTATTTGAAGATACCCTTAGTTATGGTTTATAATCAAGTCTCTCATTGTTAATTCTGGGAATAGTTTTGTTCATAAACATTTTCAGGTGATATCTCAGTGCTAATTTCAGTGCTGCTGATGCTGCTACATGTCTTTTAAGGATGTTTCCATTTCTGTGTATTCTTGCACTCCAGCTCCTGCCACAATATGCTTGTGCCTGGCAAACCTGCCTGTCATCATCCACATTGCATTATGCATGCTGTAGTATACTTGCTGTCTCTTTTGATACGTAGCTGGTACCAGGATTTGAAGGGGAGTTTTCAGGAGCCCTAACAGGCAACTCTACCTGGGCTGATTGGACCTTCATTGGCCACACCTGCTTGGGCCCTGACTGGCAGCCCTACCCCAGCTAACAATCCAGGGGTTCTTGATCGACTACTGGGGAGAACAACCTCTCCATGTAATCCCCACTTGTGGCAGAAGGCTGCAGGCAGCCAACAATTCTTCTGAGAGTCTGATCTGGTAAACTTCCCTGATCCTGTACTTGTTCTCAGACTCCTGATCCTGCTCAGCTCTGTTTCAAAAAGCCAAAGTCCAGGCTTGTTCCTCTTGGAGTTGGTAACTTGGTCTCTGACTCTTTGTTCACCCTAACCCTGGCTTTGACTCCTGGCTTGCTGTGACTTTGGCTCCAGCTTCTGACGTCTAGAGCTGGTCTTGGCCTTTGACTTGGTCTCTGCCACTGGATATCCCTTTGGATCTGGTAACTCGATCTCTGATTCCCGATCCCTGATTCAGTCTGTGGTTTGGCTCCTACCCAACACCAGTGGCCTAACCAATAGGCAAGACCACCCAGTCTTTACAGGAGAAGCCAAGTTTCCTAACACCACACATGACCACCTCTACACATGCCCAATGCGTGCTACAGTATGTTCTCATTAGAATGCGTTGGAGCAGACTTGATTAATCAAATTAGAATGTTCCAGAAGCCTTGGCATCACATGTATTCAGTGTCCCCGCATTTCAAAATGGCCATCTTGAAAGAGCCGTCAAATGAGTTCTAGTTTAAGTGCCCCTGCCACCATTTTGAAGTGCAGGATGTTGAATACTAGACGCTGTGGACATTTTAATTACAGTAGCTCCAGAGAGCTGCTCTAGTTAAACCCCCCTCCCCCCCCCCGGGACTCACCAGCCCCTGCAGTGGCCTCGGGGCTTCAGGGGGCTCATGGAAGAGCCCCCCATGGGGCAGTGGGGGGCAGCAGGGATCACCCCCCTGCTGGAACAGGTGAGTCTGGGGTTTGGGGGTTTTTTTTCCTTAAAGGGCCAGAGCTAGGGTAGGCAAGGCAGCCATGGGGGGGCTGGGACAGCATGGTGGCAGGGGGCTTGTGACAGAGCCCCTCCCAAGCAGCATGGGGCAGTAGGGATCACCTCTGCACCCGGCAGCACCTGGTGAGTCAGGGTTTTTTCTTCCAAAGTGCCGGGAGCTGGAGTGGGCAGGGCAGCCATTGCTGGAGCTGGGAGAGCAGGCAGGGGATGGGGCCTGGGTGATTCGGAGATTCAGCAGCAGCCAAATCTCCAAATCAGATTCAGCCAAATTGATTAAGGACAGTGATTAGAATCGAATCATTGTCCCCCGAATCGGCCGAATCCAAAGCGAATACAAGCCGCTTCGCACAGGCCTGCTAACCTGATCCTCATTGGAGAGTAAGAGTTCATGCTGCACAGGATAGGTGATTCAAGAGATCCTTGATAGCTTTTTTTTAACTTTCTGAAATGTATAAGAGAGCACATACGCATTCATGGCATATTGGAGTTTGTACCAATTCAAAAGTAAGGTTTTTTTCAATATCCAGACACTGTCTGCTAGAGGTCTGTGGCTAACCAGGTTGGTGCTGGCAAGGCAGCTCTTGGTTTGTGGTCGTAGAGGTTTGCAATATGATTCCTAAAGTGCATTTGGGAAGCTTAAGGTAAGACCACAGAAGCCTAGAAAGTAGGTCTGGAAAGGAACCTCAGAAAGTCACCTAGTCTAACTTTGCTCAAGGAAGGATCACTGGCTAAATCTGCTGAAGGAACGATCCTACTCAACCATCCTGGGAAAGTTTTTGGCTAATGTGCTCTTAATTTCCACAACCTGTCTGGAGATGGAGATTCCACAACCTGAGTAGCTTGTTCTACTATTTAACTACTCTCATCGGCCACATCCAGACAAGTGCAGACATTGGGTTCCCTGGGCACAAGAAGCAGTGGCTCACCTTGTGCCGCTGGTACTTGTCCCCAGGGAATGCCCGTGCCATGCACCCTCTGGTGCATGGTAGGTTATCTTAGGTGGAGTAGGGGAGGCAGGGGCTAGCAACTGTGCTGGCCCCAGCAGCCTTATCTGGGGTCTTGGAGGCTGGGGAAGCTGCTGCTGAGGCACTCCTGCAGCTTGGAGCCTGGCTGGCCAGAGGATGATTTTGGGCGGCATGGGCTGCAGCCATGTGTGACACTCCCCTTTTTTCAAGTGGATATTTTTACCCCAGGATCGCCCAGGGTCAAAAAACCTCCCTGTGCTGCAAGGTAGCAGTGCAGGAAATGCCTTAGTGTGCAGTGTGTGGTGCTGCAGATGGGTGGGTCAAGTTATAAAACTAGGACCCTGGCTGAGGCCCTAGGAAGAGGGCAGCTTAACTGGCCAAGGAGAGAGGACTTCAGACTGCAGGGAGCTGCAAGGAAGCCCCTACATCACTGGGCTGCAGACCTAAGCTTTTTAGCCTTATGTTGTAGATTGTTACCATGGTGTGACGTTGACCCAGAGATGGTGGAGAGGGGCAGGGAGAAGCATTTGTTTGGGAGTGCATGGATGTATTTTTCGTTGTGCTGAAGTTTGAATTGGAGGACCAGGTTGTGGCTGTAGGGGAGGAAGGGAAATGTGTGACTGAGAAAGCTACCAGGTGCACCCCAGATCCTACACCCTTTAAAGGGGGCAGGCAGCATAAATGGGTTAAGGCCAGAAGGCCAAGGCCACAAGAAGCTTGGAGGCTGCAAACAGTGCCTGGGGGCGAGCACTGCTATCAGCTCAACAACTGTGCCCTCTGTCTTTTCTGCCACACGCTACAAGCCAAGAGCTGTGAGGGGCAAAACTGGGGCCAAGGGGCCCAGAGCTTGTAAAGGGCAAGGCTGAAGCAGGAGCCTTTAGTCCTGGGACAGTGGACCTCTAACTGAGGAGCCCAGCCAGAGTAAAGTGAGCTAAGGCCAGGGGACCATAGTCCCGACAAGGATTTAAGACCTGAAGTGAAACCCCCTTGACCTCTAGGGCAGGGCTCGGTCCTTGGACCGATACTCTTTAATGTCTTCATCAGCAACTTGGACGAGGGAGTCAAATGTACTCTGTCCAAGTTTGCAGATGACACAAAGCTATGGGGAGAAGTGGACACGCCGGAGGGCCGGGAACAGCTGCAGGCAGACCTGGATAGGTTGGACAAGTGGGCAGAAAACAACAGGATGCAGTTCAACAAGGAGAAATGCAAAGTGCTGCACCTAGGGAGGAAAAATGTCCAGCACACCTACAGCCTAGGGAATGACCTGCTGGGTGGCACAGAGGTGGAAAGGGATCTTGGAGTCCTAGTGGACTCCAAGATGAACATGAGCCGGCAGTGTGACGAAGCCATCAGAAAACCCAATGGCACTTTATCGTGCATCAGCAGATGCATGACGAATAGGTCCAGGGAGGTGATACTTCCCCTCTATAGGGCGCTGGTCAGACCGCAGTTGGAGTACTGTGTGCAATTCTGGGCACCACACTTCAAGAAGGATGCGGATAACCTGGAGAGGGTCCAGAGAAGGGCAACTCGTATGGTCAAAGGCCTGCAGACCAAGCCCTACGAGGAGAGACTAGAGAAACTGGACCTTTTCAGCCTCCGCAAGAGAAGGTTGAGAGGCGACCTTGTGGCTGCCTTTAAGTTCATCACGGGGGCACAGAAGGGAATTGGTGAGGATTTATTCACCAAGGCGCCCCCAGGGGTTACAAGAAACAATGGCCACAAGCTAGCAGAGAGCAGATTTAGATTGGACATTAGGAAGAACTTCTTCACAGTTCAAGTGGCCAAGATCTGGAACGGGCTCCCAAGGGAGGTGGTGCTCTCCCCTACCCTGGGGGTCTTCAAGAGGAGGTTAGACGAGTATCTAGCTGGGGCCATCTAAACCCAGCACTCTTTCCTGCTTATGCAGGGGGTCGGACTCGATGATCTATTGAGGTCCCTTCCGACCCTAACATCTATGAATCTAGGAGCAGCCTCCCAATCCAATTAAAACATCAAGGTTTGACAGGTGAGACAACAGGGTGGGACTCTGAGAGGCCAGAGGGGGTGAGTAAGGTGAGAACCAGGTGGCTACTAAGGGGTGATTTGACCACTCCAGGACCTGACTTGCTACACAGTCTCCATTTGTGCCTGCAATTCTCTTCTACGTGTAGGACTTTGCACTTGTCCTTGATGAAGTGCACTTTCACTTACAAGACTTTTGGATGCAACCGTGGCAAAATACAATCAGAAAGTGCACCCATTGATCCTGGTGGGAACTCATTGGTGCCAAGAGAAAGTCAGGATACCTTATGTGCTCATAGCCTGGCCATGCAGGACATATATAGACTATAGCCGCGATGCCTCTTATTTGGGACAGGTCTGAGAACATGCTACCTACATGTTCCCACACTCTAAACCCAGGAATTTGAGGGTGAAATAACTTTGCAGGTGTCAGAAGGAAATTCTTCCCAGCCAGGGGATGCACCATGGAAAAAACTGCAAAGGTGCATGCTTGAAAAAGTAGCTATGGCAATGGCTATTGGTATCATGGACATTTGGAGGCAGGAGTCATCTTAACCGTGGGTGACTGGTGCCACCTTAGTTGGGGTGGGGGTCACATGCTGTGGCAGGCCAGTAGGGGGTGCTCCTGTATTAAGCCACACACCTCACTGCGCCCGACCATCTTCCAGGCTCCAAGTGCCTCCCTGGGGGCGCCTCACGTCTGGCCGACCCCCTTTCTGGAGCACACCCACTAGCTGAGGGTTCCACTGCCACCACCCAGGGCTCTGGGCTGATTCTGGCTCTGCACACCCTGGGAAACACAGGCCTAGTAGCCCTCAAGGGTACTTGATTCACTTCAAGAAGTTGGGATGCTTCCCTCAGTCAGAAGCACAACTAGTGGTCTCCCTTAGTCAGCTGAACCAAGGGGACCCCAAGGCATAACCTAGACCCACTGCCAATAAGTTTCCCACAAATAGGTATAAAGGAGAACTTTATTGGCTACAGAAGGTAGGGTTAGAATAGGGTACAGGGTAGAGCAATATCAGAGAAATCCCATAAAGCAAACTCCCCTGGCTAGGTAGCCTTTGATCACGCATCTGAGTTACTGCAAGCTAAATATCTAGTTAGATCTCAGGTAGCTTACTCACAAGTATCATCCAGAGGCCAGTGGAGATTCCCTCTGGAGGCAAGGCAATTCCTTGATCATGAGTTTTGGGAAAAAGAGCAAGTTTCAGATGGTAAAGCTCTTCTCTGTCTCTGAGTCTCCCTCATGGCTGCTACCCCCTCCTCCTGGGCAGTCCTTAACTTATATAGCCCTTGTGACCTCATTTACCTGGTCCAATGGAGGCCAGCACCTGTTGGCTGTCAGCCAACCAATTTGAAATACATCACTAGTTGCCAGGCAGACTCTAGCCCACCAGGGAGGAAGCCCCTCACCCAGGTATGTGATACTAGTCAGGTAGGCAGAGGGAGCACGTTTCCCTGCTCCCTCAGGAATGTACCCAGCTCAGGTTACCTAAAAAGATAGGGTAAAGGTGTGTATCCTCTGCTGGGCCCATCCTAACCAACTTGTCACAGAGCAGAGTTGTTGGGGGAGAAACAAAGGAGTCAGCGACTGAGGGAGGATGCCCATCACGCTGACCGGGGGGAGGAGGGGTCCCCCGCAGCCAATTGTGCTGGCCGGGAAGTGGCTGCGGCAGTCCCGGAAGTAGCCATGGCACTCCCACTCCCTGGCCAGTGCTCGGGGAGGGGGGGGCACTAGTACTCCCGCCTGCCCATTGCCTGAGCAGGGAGTGCAGCATGTAAGGGGGTGCATGTGCACCCCCATGCACCTCCTACATGTCACCACTGATCTTAACAGTGATTAAGATGCTAGGTGAAATGGGGATAAGGTTTGAATGTAAAGGGAAGGCAACGGACAGGCATTGATGACCTAAATAAAAAACAGGTTAGGGAAATGATCTTTCCTGCCACTTTCTAAATGGATGCGAATAGGGCAAGATCACATGCAAAGCCAGAGTAAAGGATATTGTAGTAGTCTAGATATTGTAGTCTGGAGCTTTATAAGAAAAGTCATATCTTCAAGTCCACTTTCAACAGATTTGTGACCCTACTTAACACATAGTTTAACACTGTGTATGTACTTTTAATATAAACTAGAGCATTTACATGCACCAAACCTCTGGATAAACTAAGACTCTTGGTTATTCAAATACCGCATGTCCCTTTAGATATGACTGCCACATGTAAGTCTTCAGGGCAGTGATTCTGAACCAGGGTGCCACCCTAGGGTGCCTTGAGATCCTTTCAAAGGTGCTGTGGGGTGCCACACAACTGCTGCAGAGTTTATTAGTTTATTCCAGCCTAATAGCCCTGAATGTATAGATGCCAAGATGCTTACTCCAGAGCTAATTAGTTTATTCCACAGTAAATGTTTTGTGTAGACATGCCCAATATGTAAGCAATAGAGTAGTGTGGAGGTCAGTCTCAGGCCAAGAATGGTGGTTTGCAGTGAAGGAACTCTTCTCATATCCTGCCTTCACCTACTACTTATAGCCCCTGGTGGACAATGTTTCCTTGTGACCTGACCTGAGTGGGCTTTATAGAAAAGATTCAGAGGATGTCAAAGTGAGGCCTTCACAAGAGGGCAAAATAGGCCTAGTACACCCTATCATTCCCAGGCACAGTTTGATTGGTTTCTTGATTTGCTGTCAATATTTTGTACAATTCTACTTTAGAAAGCCTAGAATACTTACTGATGTCCAGATTCTTCAAAGGTTTGGAGGGTCACTCAAACTTATTTCAGTTTTTGGTTTGAATGTTTACATAAGGTCATTTCTACACAGGGATCTCTGAAAAGTTAGGGCAAATCAAAGATGTGAACTTAGTGCACATAAGTGTGTTTAAATCCCATGCAGATCCTTTTATTGAGAAGTAAAATGACCTTAATTTAGTTACAGTGAACTTTATTTATGGACATTGGCTTTCACCATTAGGAGATTCACCTTAAGATTCCTGAGTGTTGTATATAGATAAGCTAACCTCTAAATGTTGTCTACCAGACCTCTAGGTCTTCCAGAAAACTTACCTATATGCAGTCATTCTCTCCTTCTACCGTAATACAACAAAACAAGACAAGCCTTAAATTACTGCCCTTCTCTTGCTGTATCACACAATGGGGAGATAAGAAAGATCTTGTATTGATGGAGGTCATGTAATTACCTGGATAGATGGAAGTGAGATGTGTGTGTCTTCCTACTGGAGATTCACAACTTCAGTGAGGAATGCATTGGTTTGTGTCTAGCCTTTTGGGTGGTCCATGCTGTTACTGTCCCATGTTTTAAGTGTTTTTGGATGGATTTCCTTTCAAGTGGTATAAGGAATTATCTGGTATCACTCAAGAAAGTCCCAGAACAAAGGAACTCCATTGCAGTAGTCTCCCTCTGCCCTTATCCTGAGATTTCTACAGGTTTACCAGCAATATTTTTGGCATAGAAGAAAGGGATTTTAGTATTGACTCAACTGCATGTGAGGAAATAGAGCAAGCTGAACCTGGGGAAATAAAGAGTTTTTGGCTAGTTGTTAATTATACACTAAATTAAAGTGTATGCAGTAATGGTATGACATGAGAACTGGTCTTTTAGCTCAGTCATCTCTCTTCCCATACTCTTTGTACCTTTCTTTCCACCACTGCTAGGTGGCAGTAGAACAACTTAGATAAGTGGCTCTCAACCTTTTCAAACTCAGAGCACCTCTGTACAACTTTTTAAATTTGGCAGTACCCCCGGATGAGAACCACTGTTGCCTTGCCTTGGCTTACCTCGGTGGTTCTCAACTGGTGTGGTGCTGCTATGGCCAGGTAAAAGGGTCCCGCGTGCCTTCTGCAAAGCCAGACTAGGAAGAGCTGCAGCGTGAGTGCATGCTCCTTCTGCATTAGGATTGTCTGATAAACCAAAAGCACTCAGGAGTGCCTGCTCTTGCCACAGCCTTTCCTGGTCATACCTTGCACATCATCACCGGAAAAAAGTCACACATGGAGTGGGTGGGACTGTCCCATCTGCCTCTATTTTTGGGAGAAGCATTGCGGGGGGAGGCTAGACTAGGAAGGGCTGTGGCACAAATCGACTCTCCTGCCTGCTTTAGGTCTGTCAGATAACCCCAATGAGAAACAGGACCCTTGTTCTTGCTACTTTTAACTCAGCCCTTCCCAGTCTGGCTGTGCATAAGATACAGAAGGCACTTTTACCTGGTCACAGTAGTGATGCCTGCACTGTGGCACCCCTAAAGGAGTCTCACAGAACCCTGGTTGAGAACCTCTGACATAAATTATTACCTTGGGCTCAAAAGACACTTGAGAATGCAGATCTTCTTTAAATATAGTGGTGAGGAGAACACCAGGAGAATGAAAGAGCAGGGGCACAAGAACAGCTTCTATGATTGCAGCTCTTGGGGAAGTAGACAATGCATTTAAAACAACTTGTAGAGATGGAATGTGTTCCAGAGGTGAGCTCGTCAAAGAGTCTCTAAATCAAAGCTACTGAACACCCTGGCTTGGCCAGGAGAGTGCTGGTTTGGGGGGGAGATATCCTGATTTCACAAGGAAATATTTTAAAAAATTGGGATTTGCCCTGATTTTTTTGTTTTTGTTTTGGTCTCAGAAACATCCATATGCCCAAGTACATTTCCAGGCACTATCACTCCATGTATGTTCCCTTACGACCTCGGAAAAAGTAAAGCTACCTTATTGCCTGCACACACTAATAACTCTACTGAGTGCCAGAGCCTACAGGTATATGCAAAGCTTGGCACTAAAAGTTAGCTACAGTTAGTAGTGCAACTTGGGGGAGGTAAGTGGGCATCAGCCCTGGGTGCCAGAAGGGTGCCCTCCCCTCCACCCTAGGAAGTCTTTATCTTGGCTGCAGCAGCAGCCTCATGCCACTGCTGTTGCAACTGCAGCCAGGTGCATGAACAGAGTGCTCCTGCTGAAGCAGCAGCAACCAGGCATGACATGGCAGCAGCTGTAAGGAACTTTTTTGAGCCCCCAGAGCAGGTAAGACTCCCACTCCTCCCCCTGCTCTTGGCCCTTGCTCCCTTCCTGTGCTCAACAGTACCTCCCCCAAGACGCAAACTGTGCTAGTTATGCCTTTGGCTACACTAAATGTGGTTCAGGAGGTAATGGCCATGGAGCCATATTGGAGCAGAATAGATTTCCTAATTGGTAGCTTTACCCAGAATTGCTCACACCTCCAGCTGCTCTAGGTTTTGTAACATCATTATATGAGCTCACACACCCCTTTGGTTTGTCTTATGATACATAGATACAGGTTTCCTACTCTTTATGCGGGTTCTGTATGTGCGAGTTTGCTCTTATGCAATAACCCTTTTTATACCAAAAATTCATTATATATGAGGTAAATTCACTCTTGTGTGGTGGAAGCCCGCAGTCAGCTGCTTTGTGTGATGCACTGTGGGAGTGACATGCACCAAAATATAGTCTCCTGTGTGGGTCTGTGCTCCTTGCTCGTTGTCTTAGACACATGTTTCTGTAGTTGCCAACCCCATTATGACAGTGTCCTGTACTTGTGTGTACTGTCTGCTGTTGGCAAGTACCAAAATTGTCTTGTAAAAGTGGTAGAAATGGGTCTGGGAATTAGTACAGTCAAGGTCTTGGAACATATCCCTATGTGTTACATTGTAAAGTGGGTTCCCTTTATATGAATTTGAGTTATGCGCTGTTTTCCAGTAATGTACATACAGCATAAAGCAAGGGACACCTGTACAGCACACTGACCTGCACCTTCAGCAGCCTAATATGGCCAGGGGAGAGTGCCATATTAACATTGCCATACTACTCCTTCTACCTGACAGCACATGAGATCTAGGTAGACATTTTTACATGGTGTTGTGTAGGCATGTCTTGATATCCTCAACCCTGTTGTGTTTTTACCTTTTCTTTCCCCATCTGTTTCATTCATTGCTTCTAAGATAGACCCTTTCACATTGTCAGTGAATAAAATTAGTAAGCAGTGGCCTCAAATATTTTTTTTTTTTGTTTCAGTTTTATTATTGGTTAAAATTTCCAAAATATGGAATCAAAATACTTTTTTTTTAAGTAACTTATATCCAATTACTGTTGCAGAGTAATTGAAACTGTCACGAGCAAGATGAGTAGAAAATATAAATAACATTTTAATGTGAGGCATATAAATTGGTTTTAAGTGATGCATATTCATCATATGTAAATTGAGATGCGTTATTTGTAGAAGATCTCCACATTTCTGGACAGCTGGTGATTTCCAAATAACTTCCTGCTGGTGTTTGCTCTTAGTAGCCTGGCTTTCATTCCCTATCTCCCACAGCTGGTTTCCCTCTTCATATCTGTCAAGGCCCATACTCAAGTATTAAATAAGATCCTTTCAATGGAAGTAGAGGTCCGGAGAGCTAGTGAAGGGCAGCATCAACAAGAGTCAAAAGAATGAAATCCAAACAATTAAAAAATTGAATGGATTTATCTTTGTTCATATTCTTTGCTTGTTTGCTTTGCTTAATCAAAGCCTATTTAGCTTTAGTGTCTAAAAACACAAGAAAGGGCATCTATAGAAAGATTCAACATCAGCACTACCACCACCAGTTTATAGTCCAACATCCTTCAACATCCCCAACACATTCTACAGCATAATGAATAGAAAATCAAAGGTGCTACTTCTAATATCAAAAGAAAAAAAATGAGCTTTTTAAACTAAGTGATAGAGAAATTTAAAAAATGTAAGCACTGCTACTGGTCAGCTTTAAGGTTATGGTTAACTGGGAATCTGGTTAGAAAATTGTTACTACTAAGCTTGTTTGCTTTATGTTTGTTTGATCAGTTTTTTAGAGAAATATTGGAGGACTCTCCCTTTAGAATCATGATAGCTAAGATTTCATTCAGATAAACTTTGACTGAAGACTACTTTTATAGTATAAATTTTAAATATCTGTTAGTAAGTTTTGAAGTTTTAAGATGCTTTTGACTCTTATGTAGCTTTTGTTCACATTACTTTTGTAAAGATATATCTGAGATTTAAAAGTTTTCAGAAGAATGACCAAAATGGTTATAAGCATGGTTGTATTGTCATATGATGTGAAAAATTAGAATACATGAAATTGGGAAAGGAGAAAAAGAACAGGAGCTGAACTAAGATATTTTAAATTATTAACAGCAAAATGAAAACTTATTCTGTTCCTATTTTATTATGTTGTATGAAAACTTTTACTTTGCGCTATGCCTGGCTTGTTCTGGTCAGACCTGACAAAGAATGTTTTGCATTTGAAAACTTGTGTAACTCTATCCCAGCTACACAGTTGGCCTAATAAAAAACATCACCCTAAGAGATCCTTGCCTCACATAATTTTTGAAGCATCATGGCTACATCACTCATGCACTACCATAACAGGGAGGATATCAAAATCTGCCACTTACAGTGGAAAACATACCTAAAAAAACTAAAGAAAGAGAAGCCATACTACACAACAGTATCTTCTGAAGCCGGTGCAAGAAGCATAACATCATCCCAAAGGAACTCATCTGCAGTTCTCTATTTCACATACACAGCTATGCAGGAAAACTTAGAAACAAGAACCAAGAACTAAACATTGAGATTGGTTTGGTTTTATGGCACATTATATTGTACCTGATTTCTGAATTCTTTCCACACATGAAAGGTGAAAATGATCCTCTTCCCTTTTGATAGATCTTGATCTCTCAGGACCAATTTCTTTTCTTTTGCTACTCCTGGGTATTTCTCTTGCCCCCTCCCACAGTTGTTCTTACTATGCTGTGCCTGGCTAGCTCTGGTCAGACCTGATGAAGAATGTCTTGCATTTGAAATCTTGTCTAACTCTGTCAGTCGCACAGTTGGTCCAATAAAAGATATCAGCCTAAGAAATCATCGTGTCTCTTATGAGAACAACTAATCCTTTTTATTACTGTTATGCTGGTAAATGAATAACAAACTGACAATATGCTGAGTGAGGCAGCAGCATTTTTAGTTAACATTTCAAAATTATATTAAAAAATTTTAGTTAAAAAAATACTTGGGATTTCTTTAAAAATGTGCTAGTTTAAATATAAGAATTGGAGAAAAGGAAATGGAATAGGAGAGACACTGCTATGTATACCTGTACCTTATTCACTATTACATTGAATTAAATGCTTTGGCTAGATAAAATAGTCAACAAGCCTTATATATAAGGCATACATATTTTAGTTATCTGATGGAGTGAAGAACATATTCCTTCTAAGACATAGCTATGGACAGTTCAGTCTGTCTAAGATACAACAGCAGGGTGGCTTGCCTTTGCTAAAGACATTGCATGCTCATCACTTGTGGAGACAAGATACTCAGCTGGACAGGATGACCTGATCTGGTATGGCAAATCGTGTGATGACAAATAGTTTTTACAGAGGCCCTTGTGAGGTAGGGTAGAAATGCCAGCAAGGTTTTAACAGAAACAGTTATATCAATTGAATAGTATTTATTGTCTCTTAAATAAATTATGCAACATTGTTCTCAGGAACAGCATTCCATACAACAAATATACAATAAATAATGATTAAATTAATACAAAAACAACTGATATAAAAATAGAATCTCCTCTGGAAATGTAAATACTATACAGAAATTATATAAAACCATGCTAAAACACATACTGAGGTGTCTGAAAAGGACACCGATTACTAAAATCTTAAATATTGTTAATCCTCCCTGGGAGGTAATGAGCTTTTATGACTTGCTCTAAGCACTCATCAGACAGCTACAGGAAAGTATACAATTTTAACAGTCTGTGATATGGCAAAGCCTGTTGGAACAAAGTTCAGGTTATGTGTTTAATACATTAAGATGGCATACTTTCAAAATCTTGGTAAATCAGCTCTTCCACGGTCCTAACTTCCTCTTATAGAATCTTCCTTTTTTCTTCTGATGATGATGCCAGAAAAAAATTGTGTTTCTCTTGAAGACCTAATTGCTTTCTGCTCATTTTTGTTGTACGCACTCAACGTTCAAATACTAAATCCCAATCTTGTACACGCCATTTAACAAAATTCTGATAAGAACAGTACACAAAATGTCAACTTGTTCATCTTTGGTATTCTAGGGACAGACCATATTTGTTCAGTAGCTTTTGAGCTGAGAACTTTTGGAACTAGAGTAAAGAGTGATGTGCAAGCCTCAGGAAAATAAATAAATGATACTAGCAGGAAAGAAGGGCTACAAAATTTATCAGACTAAGTAGGAGTCCTCAGTAAATTTTACACAGTTAGCTTTGTAAATAATCTGGTCATCTAAAGGCCAGTGAGAGATGCTACAAAACCCTCTCTTTAAGGGTAAAAATCATAATGCGTAAAGAGCTAATACAGAGTCTTTGCATTATGCAAGTTCTACTTCAAGCTTAATTTATGGGCCTAAATGAAATTAAAATTGTTCATAACATCTGTGCTGGCAGTTTGTGAAAGTGAACTTTATCCAAAAAGAAAGTTTCATTGTATATAACTTGGTAATTAATTATTCCTATACATTTCTAGACCATACTATGTAGCCTATCAATTCTTTAAGATCTTAAACCAGCTTTTTTTTTAAGTTTCCTTTACCATAGTTTGCTCATGTTATTAAAATACATCTAAGATTGGTAAATTATGCTTATGAACCATGTTCCTTCCAGTGTAAATTCATTTCCATGTTTTATAATGCCCTAGATCTGCAAATTGAATACATTAAAATAAAATAAATCTTTGGTGTAACACTAGATGTTATAAGTAACTTTGAAAAAAGAAACAAGTCTTTCAAAGCATCTACCAACCCAAACATAACATAAATAGAAATTATATCTCAGTTCAGACAGGAATCAATAATTAGCTTATGACATTCTGGTAATAAACACTTCTCTAGAGGCCATTGCAAAACTATCAAGACCCTTATCAGCCCTGATACAAAAGCTACTTGACCATTATTTACAATGAATATTGTAAATGCTAAATATTAAAAATGATTATGTTCTCTTTGACAAGCCAAATAAAGTATTCTTCTTATGCTGGTGGGCAAGTAGAAGCTTGTAGACTATTGGTTTCACATTTGAAGGCACATAGAAAATTACTGGAAAAGACATTTACAAATGATAATTTATATTAATTGTGTAAACTGTATATAAATCTAGGGCCCATTCCTGAAAAACCTCCTTGATCTACAGTTTCCTGTGAAGTCAATGAGAAATCTGCTTCTGGCTCTGTCACTTAACATATGGGCTTAGTATAATTTAGTAAAAAGATAATTTGCTTAAAGGGGAAACATGCCCTTGATAGATTCATTCTGAACAAATTAAAATATAAAATATGAACATAAAGATACAGTCATAAAACTTAGAAGATTTACATCACTGGAAATATCAGCTAACTCTTGAAATTTAAACATTTACTTTTAACATTCTTCCTTCTGCTTCTGATTTTTTTTAATGAATTTTTGTCCTGATTTATTATAGCTGTGCTATCTCCCAGTCTCAGCAGCTGCTTTATGCATTTGTTACCAATAGATCCAATAGATCACGTAAAGGACTTGATGCATAAACAAATGATAGAGACTGCAATAAAAAGGGGGCACAAGGGCATGAACATATTTTTATTAGCTACCATTAGGTGTTAGAATATTATTTTTCATGCAATCAAGGGAAATCAAGTCAAAGTTAATATGTCTTCAACCAAAAACAAAAAGATAATACACAGGAAAAAGTGAATTAATTGATATGATAATCTCTGATAATCTCTCTCCTTCTTCTGAAATATTTATTTTAAGTGAGTCTCAATATAGAAATTAGCACACAAAAAGCTTCTCCTAATTTCTCCTAACTAAAACTTAGAGTGACAATGGTAGAAATGGAAATAATTCTTTACTGGTTACCTCTCTCTCTCTCTCTGGAGATCATTACACCTATAGTTATTCTCCAGAACCAAATAATGTAAATACTTACAGAAGTAGATTTAGCTAGAAGTAGTTTTTCACTTGAACAACCCTGCTCAAGAAAGAGTAAACTAGGAGGAAGGAAGGAGGAAGGGGAGATAGGAGCACCATTCCAGACTTTGCCACATAAATCCTCAGTGGTATTGTACAAACTACTTGAATTTATTGTGTCTCTGTTTCCTCATCTGAGTTAAGACCTACCTTGCGGGGTGTTTCGAGGGTAAATTAACTGACTTTAAGAAAGCATGCTAGGTTCCTGAAATGAAAGATTCTGCAGAAGCAAAGTATAATTGCAAGTATATGATAACATATACTTTGGCTGTTAAAACCTAATGTTATGATACTTTCTTTCCATTAGAGAAGGCATAAATGTTACCTTTGGCTTTAGTTTAACAGATGTTTAGAAAGTTGTACAAAAAAAAATAAATTATACAACTTTTTAAGTTTGTTTGTTTGTTTGTTTTAAATCATTTAAAGTAACTCCAAGACTAATGGAATGGTAAGCCAAAAACATTGTCCTGGCATAGGACAGTGAATATAGAAATATTACAATATTATCTTCTACAAAGTAGGCTTTTGCGTTGCACAGCATCAGGTAGTCTTGAACTATTGTGTCCGCAGGGTCACATACAAAGGATTAAGGTCAATCAAATCAACTCTAGTTTTAAAAAGGTCTTTTGCTGTATTTTTATATTAAGTTTATCAGCCTAGTTAGATGTCCAGAATTAGTTCACTATGTATCCATGATTCTTAGATCTCCATTTTTAAGAATTCAAGGTTTTTCCCCCTTCCTATTGAGGTCCATAGCAAAACTCATTGACTTCAGTGGGGAAAAGGCTCAGGCCCATGTTATAAGGTTTCAGTTGTAAAAGTATTTCCAGTAATTTTATTGTAAAAATTAAAAGTAACAAGTAACAGTAGTAGTCTCGATATAACACAAACATTTCAAGACGAATGACTAATGAAAGTTAAGGAAAGTGTATTTTCCTCATACTGACTGGAAAAATGCTCCAATAACTCATAAATAAAACTGTGCATGTGATATAATGTAGATAAGTAAAGTAGTACATAGAAAATAAGCTTTGGGTCTTTTTTGGTCCTTGATTTTTGTTTCTTTGTTTTTTTTTGGGGGGGGGGGGGTTGAGATTTCAAAACACTGATTCATTTGTCTTTTCTTATTTTTTTTTTTTAACTTGCAATAGTTTCAAATATATCTGTCATTTGGGATCAAAAGCTAAACCATTGCAAGGAAAGCTATTCTCGTGCTATTTCTAAGCCAGCTAAAACTGGAATTTACTTGAAATAACATGAGAGAGCCTATTCCTGATAAATTTCCCACATAATAGTTGGCATAAGCAAAGGCTGGTATAAACTTTGAAAAACCATCCAATCCATGGACAGTTATCCAAAATCAAGCTTTTAACATTTTGAAAAAGACCCATCAGCAACACTTAACACACACATCATAATGTCAATAGACAGTATTTACATTTTCATTTTTGTCTTAAATAACATAGTGTCTGTTTTAAATAGTGGATTCTCAGTAGCCTTCATATCTGGTGCAATAGCTGTAAAAAGAACATATTGTTAAAAATGGTGTCAAATAAAGGATGTAACAATTATTTCTAAAAGTTTGATAAAATGAAAAACAAAATGCCAAAAGCTCATTATGTTTCTGCATCAATAATTACCTGTCTTAGCAGTGTTGTAAAACCTTCTAAAAAGTCTTTAGGAGCTTCTTTTTTATAAGAGTCGCATGGAGACGTGCATGTCTTAAAGACAAAAAGAAAATTTGTTATCACCAGGCATGTTATTTGAAAAACATATCATAATAATAAATTAATACTTTGCTATCAGTGAATGAAAAATAAAAGGCACTGTTGCACAGATGAGTACATTAATTTTTACAAAGGTAGAAACTAAGGTATAGAAGGGTGAGGCAATCAAAAAAATTAACAATTGGCAGTAAGAAGTCAAGAGAGGCCCTAGATTTTCCTGTGCTAATAATTTTACAACCTATTTTCCGCATTCTATTTTCTGTTATTTCTCTATATGCCTCCAGTTCAATAAAAGAACCAGAATGATAGTAGTACGAAGTATAGAGAAAACGTACACCCTTAACACACTAGAACTGAAAAAAGAAATTGTTCTTTCAGTACACTTTGCACTAGGATATAATGACTATATATACAATTTGGTGCAGTTATTCGGTGATGAATCCCACCTTGTTAGTAATAGTATTTTTAATTGTAATTGTTTTTGTCAGATGCTTAATTGCCTTTTCAAAGCGAATTTTTTCTTCAAGTTTAGATGGTTGTAGCTCCAAGATTTCATTCTGGAAGCAGGCTAAAGCAATTGGGAGGCATTCATCCTGGAGGAGGAACATGAAAGACAATAAATTATCACCAAATGCTTTCAGAAAGAATATTGTTACCCTTTTTTAAATATTTGATGGATTTTTCTCCAATCCCATGTGCATAGTTCCTTTGTCCTGGCTAACTAATCAGATTCAACCCTCTTTTTATTTAAGTTAATTCATTCTGAATATTGCATCTACTAAGAAAAAGCCTGGCACTTTCTTGATAATTCCTCAAATATTTATTAATAAAATAGACAACTCCTAAAATGTTGTGCTTTCCACTATTAATTTACACATTGATGAAATCAGAATGTTTGTCTCAAGATGGCTCTTGTTGCATGGCGTAGGTTATTTTCTAACAAAAACAAGTTGAAGTGTTTTCTTTTAATAGGTAATGAATAATATACTATCTTTCATAGTTTACATGCAAAAATAATACATCTTGATTCCTCATGCCATTTTCAGCATTTTTCACTTATTTAATAATAATATGTAAAAATTACAGGGGACTTCCCATTTTCAAAACATTATAACCCTTAATTTCAAAACTTACTCTAAGTCAGATAAAGTAACTATCCCTATTCTACAGATAGAGAAATGGAGATAGGGATATTAAATGTCTTGCCTAAGGCGACACAAAGAGTCAAGGGAGATGTTGCATAAGAATAGAAGGTTTAGCTTTCTGATAAAACTCATCCTATCATACTGCACTGCCACTACTGCATCTTTAAATCAGGATGCACCATAAACCACAGTCCATGTCAGAAAGCATAAACTCCATTACTTAGAAAAAAAAATCTCATCTATCTTTATGCTTTGCTGCTGTGGCGTAAACTTTCCTATTTGTACTTCTTAAACCTGGAGCAAGAGCATCTTGTTTTTTCCCTCATGGCCCTATGGTACTTTAATGTTATTAAGCCAGGTAGGCTGACAGTGTGACCTATCTATAATCTCCCATCCTGTGCAGCGGCCATTTTCCTTGCTAGGTACAGCTGTGGAAAATACCACTGAAACTAACATATAGTCAATGGAGAATGAATAGCATTGTTTACTGAGTCCTAGGCTATTTCTAACATGCTTAGCACTTTCCAAAGACACTGAGAAGTGCTGATTCTGCACCTCTTGGAGGAGATGAAGCTGTCAGTGTTGTTTTGCATACTAACTGCTATCAGAGCACGAGCTCATCCGGTGTGTTGGGTCTCTCTGAATTTTGCTTCTGGTGCAGGGACATGACTATGTTCTTGCTGTGTGTGTCTTATAGATGTATTTTAAATAGCAACCCTTTACATTGGTCAGATACAACTTTTTTATTTGACTTAAAAACCACACATTTATGTTTGTCTCAAGCTCTTACCGTAACGAGTCTAGCTTACTGGAAAAAAACATTCATTTTATAGAGATCGATTTTTCCAGCTGAAACTGAGAAACATTTTTTGCCTCATCCGTGATGAGCTGAGAAACCAGCATTTCTCATGTATGTTTCTTTTTGCTGAGTTAACAATTAGCTGTTGGCAAGCTAACAGTTAGAAAAACACAAGGATTTTGTCTCTACACATGTCATGAATGGCAATAAATACTGGTGGGTAGGAGATAAAGAGTGTGCCCTGAAGTCACGGGAAGCTGGTGATTGTCTGACAAATGGCAGACAAATATAAAGTTGCTTTTTCAAAGATAATTTATAGCAAAGAGTGTGGGGTATTCTATGCCTGCCTCAATAACATTGCAGGTTACCCTGAGATGTAAGCCTTTACTTCCTGAGTTAGTGAACCACAAGGCCAGATCCTGAACCGGTGTAAATCAGCAGAACACCACGGGTTTTAGTAGCGCTCTGCCTGTTGTCACCAGCGAAGGATCTGACTTTTGTTACTCTCGGGATTTGAATTAATTTGGCCATTGTTTCAACATTAGTATATTTTCTTCTTCTCTTGATCATTGTGCTCTTATTTCTTAAAAACCCTCCTCACCCTCTCTCCTTTTTTTTTTTTTTTTTGTCATTTAGCTGTGAATCATGTGGGATTGCCTTGGGGCTAACACTCAGTCCATTCACAGGAAGCTCCAAGGAAGTCAAAACCAACAGTGATAAACCACTGAATTTTGGATCATTTAAAAGGAAACTTCTTTATATGCCAATTTGATACCTGATATTGACAGGTAAAATGAACAGAATTTAATAAGGTACAATTTAATGGATTTAAAGCTAATTGCATTGAACTACACCAGGCCCCCAGACTTGGTCACGCTGATTCAACAAATACAAATTTAACACATTAGAAAGAGATGATCTGTAATGTTATTAACACCAGATGTTAGCAATTAGCGTGTGATATAACTTTACTGCTACTGAAACTCAATTTTGTTAAGTCCTTTATCTGTGTGACAAGGGTTTGTAGCTCTGATAAGCTTAGCACCTTCTGATAACCTCTGTATGCTCTCCACTCCCACTGAAACCAAAGGAGGGTGTTCAGCACCTCACAGAAACAGGTCCTAAAACTGTACCCTGTATGGAGGTGACTGACTGTCTTCCTTCCTGAACTCGGCTGACATTGTTGTTTGAAAAAGTTATGATTAAGCAATTAGTCACTATCTGTAGTTGCTTCGCTTCTGAGATAGGGGCAATTTTATCACTGTGACACGACAGCTAATCATCCAGTTCTTTTCACTTTGACTTGAAAAGTGAGAACTTTAAAGAACACTGATTAAAAAATCCCCAACAAATAGTTACCGATGGGACTTTGCAATACATACATTCCCAGCAATGAAACAGAACAGGTCTGTATCAGTCCTGCTTATAGATTTTTTTTTTTTTTTTTTGTGGCAAGTAAAGTGCAGCTAACTGCAGCCCAAGAAAAGTGGAATAAAATCAGTGCAAAACAAGGTAAGTTATTCCTTTATCTTATTCTTGTTTTGCAGAATCCTGAAAAAAATAGCTTTACATTTAGTGCACTCTTTTGGTAAATAATAATCATTCTTCACAATAACTTTGACAAACCAATCATGATTTGTTTTTGTTTGCTGAACTATTGGCTTTTGCTCAATACTGAATATTGCACCTTATATTTAAATAGCTGATACTATAGGGACAATGTTAAATCAGTGGGTTAGATTTAGAATTTTGTTCTGCCTTGATGAATGTCAGGAGAAAGCATAAGTGAAATTCAATCACCTTTTGAGCTTTGGAAGCAGGTAGACTTCATGCTATTTTGGTCTTTACATTAATGTTACTACAACTATCTCACAAGCAATGAGAACTTCCCCTGTGTGCCGTCATTCTATGACTCTACATTTTTTGCCATGAATTATAATAATAATAACTCCATAGAACTGTTACTCTCTCTCTCTCTCTCTCTCTATATATATATATATATATATATATATATTATATTTTACAGGATTTATTCATGTTATTTTTAAACCTAACCATGATGCAAAGAGAAATTTGGCCCGGTTAAAAGAACGTGATTTTACCATCCCTGCCTGCCTTGTAATGTATGTAGTCTTTTCTCACAAGTAGTCTTGAAAAAGTGAGTGGGGTTACTCACATGAGAAACAACTGTAAAATACAGCTTACATTTCTACTGTTACTTAATTGAAGTGTCTTTTTTTCATTTGCTTGATTCTGCAATGTTCTGTGTTCCTCCAATTCCTAGCACAAGTGAATGGCAGTTTAATGGAAGGCCCATTCACTTCAGTGCATGGGGCTTTGGAAGAGTTTGTTACTTATTAAATTGAACCTCTGCTACCAGCTCATTTTTCAAGTAAAATGAACTCATGTTGGTATCTCAGAGTTACATCTGTTATAATAATAAAGTAGTTCAAATAATGTAACATCAACAATATTATGCTTAAAATAATATATTATATAATAATATTATAATAACATGTATTAAAATATTTGCTAAGTTTTTAAAAATTCAGTCTAGTAGTAAAAATACCTGGTCATAAATATCAAAAACAAATGCAACTATCATTTTTAAATAGAATGGACCTATGTAAAATAATATTAATTTAGGACATTTTAAAGCAGTCTTACCGTTATGTCTTTTGGCGTATGCAGAAATCCAGAATCCTAGAATAATAGAAGGTTAAGATAATATTTAGCATCTAAAATGGTACATCTTGGTTATTTTTTTCTAAACAATAAATATTGAGAATAATTTAATAAATAAATTATCAGATTGTCATAAATAATGCACTTACCTTGGGTTTCAAATTTTGGATTGTTTTTATAAGTGCTATGTATACTCTTGATTCAGTTGGTGGTGGAGCTGCACTCAGCAGCATACTAGAACAGATGAAGAACAGACAAAATGTTATCATCCTCTCCATATTTAGAGGTTTAGTTTTAAAATGTGCCAGAAAAGACAATTGCTATCCAAGATGAACTTTTTGCTTTAACTGTGCTCAGGTACAGTGCATACCTACCTATATATTACTCCCTGCTGGAGATGTAAAACCCACCCATTTCAGCTTGGAAAGCTTTGTAGAATGGATTAATGAGTAACCCTTTTTTCTTTTCCACTGGCTAGGTGTATATGTGTGAGTTTGTGCGTAGGGGGCAGGGATTGATGGAGTGAATGAAAATATGCCCTATCTGCACATTGGACAGGAAAAAGAGAGAAAAGGGTGAATTCCCATTTTCACTTTGAATCAAGAAATGATCACAATAAATAGTAGGGACTTAGAAACCACAAACCTAAGTAAACAAAGATGTTGCTTTTTTTTTTTTTTTTGCTTCCTCCAGCATCTTACCTGTCCTGTCTGCTGAAAGCATAGTTGTATTAGCTCTAGAGTATCAAGTAATGTGGTGACACTTCTATCAATGTCTTAAAAATATACTCACCTACTTTATAATTCCTGTGGACATTAGTTTTCCCCATTCATTGTGGAATTCATATATTTTGTCATTTTCAAAATAAGCAAGCATTGCTAGGTTTCTGGGATTCATTCAACGTTCAGATAGCTAAAGCTTCCTGCAAATAATTAATTAATTATTGATTCGCACCAAAAGATTTGACTGTCTCCTAGAAAACACCTCTATTGTGCTGTGATGATGCCATGTACAGCATAAGGCTCTGATCCTGCAAGGGAATCCAGGCAGGTGAACTCCTGCATTGCACAGGGTCCTGCTGAGGTCCGTAACATGAAGTACACTGGATAGTTAAGCCATCATCTGCACTGCTATTGCTGGACAGCAGTAGTACAGCAGCTGTTGCAGATATACAACATGGTTGAATGGGTTTATTATTGGTACAGAGTTTAGCAGTTAAGGATAAGGATTTTGAATTTGAAGTAACCAGTTTTGTTGCATATGAAAGATACTGTGCAACCAAAGAGAATTTTTCTGAGAATATCCAAGTAATTGTTTAATTAGTTTGGCTTAAAATCAAGTAAGAACAGGTCCCTTAAGAAATGTAGACCCAATGTCAAACTGTTTTTGTTTGTTTGTTTGTTTTCTTTCCCCAGAATTAACAGCAGAATAATGTAGAGACTTCAAGCATGCCATATAATTAAAAACCACTGCAATTTGCTGCATTTTGAAAGGAATAATTAGGATTAATAGTTATCTTGTCTGTTTTGATCATTTCAGTTGTTTTTTGGTAGAGGCCAATGATTACTGTTCTCTTATAGAGAATTCAAAGGAGAATCACCCTCTTTCTATATGCCTTCCATCTCCAGTTCTTCTTCAAAGAAGTGGAGCAAAAAGTGCCCTTACCAAAGATGCTCTTTTTTTTTTTGGAAGGGTGGTGATGGGAATCACTGTCCCCAGCTTGGCCCAGATCTTGTAACTGCTAGTATGAAAGGAGATCGCTGTGCCTGCATAGATGCAGTAGGACACACAGGTCTCATCAACATGATGAAATGCAGTACCGCCGCCAGAGTGGACTACCATCATACCAAAGGGGAGACTGACTTCAATCTCTTTGTTCATTATGAGTTATGTCATAAAGAAATACATATATGTGTGTACATGTTTCTGAGATAAATAGCTCTGTTGATAGGAAACTGAGAATATTCATTGATATTGGTCAATTCAAAAGTATCTTTCATGCTTTTTTATAGTTCTGATATTTTCATTTTCTACAGTTCTGAGAAAAAGTGAACCTTTTTGAAATATGAAATTTTCAAAAATGAAGTTACTCTTTTTATTTTCAAGACTCAGTCAGTGACTAGGATGACCAGTCAAAACTGGCAATACAAAGATACTGAAAAACTAAAAATATGCAAAAAAAATTTTGTGAAACCACTGAAAAGATACATTTTTTTTTTAAATTTAAACTTTATGGGATATTTTTTCATTTTTAAAATTTTGAAAATACTAACATGCATTTTCAAAAATACTAATTTTTTAAGGAGGATGAATTTTGAAATATTTTGTTACTAAAATTCAACCAGTCTTTGATATCAGTGGCCAAGAGGCATGTTACTACTATCAGTAACCATGATTCATTGATGAAGCTTAGCAGAAGTACAGAGAGACAGATTTGAGTGATTTTTCTTTTCTCTTCTCAAGGAGAACTCATAAGGTGACTCTGTGCTGTATTTCATCTACTCCAGAGCTTTCATGTGGGGTTTTGCAGGGTTTTGTTTTGTCACCTCTACTGTTCAACTTATGTATAAAGCTACCGGGGAGGGCGGGGGGTGGTGAAATAATTTAGGTTGCAGTGCTAGCAACATGCAGGTGATGCTTAGCTTGTGTCCATTTTTTTTTTTTTTGGAACTGTCATTTGTGTTGTTTGTCAAGGATGGCCTAATCATGTGGCCTATTTAGCTCTTCACCTAGCTCAGAATTTATCTCTGTTATTTTCATCTGCCTGGTGAACTGGAAAACTTTCACTTGGATGTGAACTGTGCTGTGTGTGTAACTATTAGATGATGTCAGTTCACCCTGTAAATATTGCAAGTGACACTGTTTTGGGGTTCGCTGCCTGCTCAGAAACTCCAACTAGTGCATAATGAGGTTCTTCACTCAGGTTAAGCATATGACATCGGTGTCAAAGACGTTTTGTCCACTAATACATTTCTGGGTGTAATTCCAGATGTTGCTTCTGGTTTACACAGCACTATGTGCGTTCTAGAGCTCCATAGAGGAAAAGCGGCGCAGATTCACACCTGTGTACGTACCAATCAGCCATCAATGACCTGTGGTAGAAATCATTCTCAAATTGAGGGACTGCCAATGACAACATAGCAAAAACATTGAGATTATAATTTCGTTATTCCACAATCTTGTAAATAATACAGTAACTCTAAACTCAATGGAAATACCATACTAAATATAGGCAAAATGGAGCTCTAAACAATGGAATATCTTCCTTTTTTAAGTGTGGGGAATATGTACTTTTAAGTGAAAGCAAATATTTAAAAAAAAGCCTTGATCCAAAGCTCTTGGAAGGGCTTTGAAGGGGATGGAAAGTTTCTTACAGAATTCAATAAGCCTGGTACTGAGCACAAAAACTATGGGCAGAAGTAGATTTTGTTGAAACTTCATGCATATCTAAAAGGGGAAATGGAATTTACTCAACTTGAAAAAAAAAAAGACCAAGCAAAAAATCTACTAGTGTAAACTATAGGAATAAAAACTATTCATCAAATCAATGGCCTGCATTCAAAAGTTTTTAGTTAAAGTCTGGGTCAACTATGCAGTTGATCCACTATAAAATATCACCCTCAAAAATCCTTAAACCAACATATCATCCAAAATAGGCATTGTCTTTGTAAAGTACCTAATGAGATAATGGCCTCCATGAGGTAGTTCTAATATAATGACAGAAAAAAATATTTAAATGATCAATTTAATAATAATTAAAGAAAAAATAAAATGACTCTTTATCCGGGTTCTTATATTGTAATAGTATGCACCTCATGCATTCTTAGCAATTTATATTTCATAAGTCAGTGGATATTTTTTGTTAGATGAAAGGTCCAAGGTAAAATCTAAGGTACTTTCACCAATAATAGCCAGAATATGATGCATTTTTGCAGTCATACATTCTGTGAATTATATCCAAGGCAGCTATTGAATTTCTAAAATAGTCCTTTAAGTATGCCAATGAATACCACATATTCAAGCACTTTGAGCAATGTTCTGGCTCATTGCTGTATTTTAAAATTGAACAGTGTTTCATGTGTATGCTTAGCTCTATTTCCTATAGATACCAACAAAAGGTTAAACTTGGAGCAAGAGAAGCCATATTTTCATGAGGAATATTAGCTTTTAGTTCCTGTAGATGAACTGTCTGTTAGTACTGAATGAGGCCCTAAGGATCTGAAATAAATGAAAGTTGAAGATGGATTGACAAGGTTATCGACTAGGTTGCCTTCAACTTTAGTATACTGAGACCTCTTAAGACAGTGGGCAGGGCATTGTCTACCCTTTGACCCTCATTCAAGATATGCCTGCTCTGGAAGTGAAGCCCAAACCATGGTGTAATATAGACATAATTGAACTAGCTTTAAAGGAACTATGGAGCTCAGAGTGGCTGATTTACACAGCTTCTCTGGCAACAGCACTACTGCAGTATTACCCTCAGCTTGACACAAAGCCATTTCCAGAATTATTACCCTGGGTTATTTTCTGAGAGCGCTCAAAAGCCATGTCTGTTCCCTTGGGAATTTAGTCCCAAAGCTGTGACCCATGAGTAATCTCTGAATAACAAAACAATAAGATAAACTAAGTCACACAACTAAAAGATTTATTTTTAATTACCCATGTCTGGGTGGTCCAGAGAGCCAAGAAATTAAATATAGATGCAGGAAACTACGAAATCGTAAGACATGGTGGGTCACATTTAGGCCTGGTATTACTGGTGTAAAATGTGTTTCTGTTCTAAAAGAACATCAAGGGTAACTGAGCCTTTATAGATGCTTCATTTGAGCGGGGCTGTTGTATTTAATGAGTTTTTGCAATGGATCCATGGCAGAAAACACAGGTGATGGCTCGCTAGCCAGAGGGCATGTCTACACTTTCAATAATGTACCTTAGATACTGCACATTTAGTTTTGTACTTCCTTAATAAAGTACTAACTAAATGTGCAGTATCTAGAGGTACTGCACAGTAGTGCCAGCACATGGTTATTTACTGATGCTTACTACACATTAGCCTAATGACATTGAGTAGTAGACTATTAGTAGGCTATTAGCCAGTGACATGCTACTGCACAGTGTTATTAGGCTAATGTGCAATAAGTGTCTCATGTAAACGCGCCCACTATTTATGATAGTCTACATCTATTAAAGCTTTGTGTATCACACTGGACTATAGTCTTCTGATGTGAGGAAAAAACCCCATAAATTAAAACTTGTTTATATGAGAACTGAGACTGGTGAGAGCCCTCTTGCACATTTTATCACACTTTATTACTATAAGAAACAACAGATATCCTGTCACTCTCAGATACAATACATCTAGGAGGGACATATAAACATGGCAGACCATGCTAGTGCACTGCTCCATTGGGTACTTACAGAGTATCATGGGTGTCTTCATCTAGTCTGTTTTATTGTATAATAGTTCTGATGCATGCTGAATAATTAGAATAGAGAGCTAAATGATATGTATTTGGAAACAGCTAGTTAGCTGTTTGATACTCTTTCTCTGGAGTAACATATAACCTGCTATGTTAGGATAAAGGACAAGGGCAGTGAAAAAATTGATTGGATAAAGAATGACAGAAAGAAAGAGAGAGAGAATGTTAATAATAATATAAAGAAGTAAGGACAAAGAACTTCCTTTGGGTTCAGATAGTGGAGAAACTCCTTGATATCCCTCTTATCAGATAAGAGTGAGCACTGTGCATTTTGTATACGTCACTTGTGTCTTGTGGCTTAGGAACATGCTGAGTCAAATCATTACACTCTCTCTCTAGAATTACCTCACCAGTCAGGCACGGAGTGGGGGACTGCCAGAGAGTGGAATTCTGACAAACCTCAGCTCCATGCCTGATGAGACCTTAGTCTTCCTCTTTCCTCTTGATGACACTGTCACTACCAAATTTTCAATGAGTTAGACTCCAAAGGATCAGTTCCCCCACCTACATTTTCCTTTACATTATAAATGAATAAAGGCTTTTCCTACAGCTTAGTCATCACTAGGTTAGGTATGGCTCAGCCAATAAAGTCTGCAATTTACAGAGCTGCTTTCAAAGAATTTTTTTTAATCTTCGGTGGAGTTTCATGCATACATTACCTTTGGCCACAAAGGGTGGGAGAAAAAGTGAAGAGAGGCCACTGTCTTGTGTGGTGGCAGACTGAGGATGGAGCAATTGCTACAAAGCAAAAAGACTATACAGACTAGGGTCTTTAAAAATGTGCAAATGAATTCCACTATGTTGCTCACTTTTGTTGTTGTTACTATAGGCGTTCTGTAAGTAATTAAAAAAATGATTCACTAAAGTTATTTTGAAAAGACAGCACCACCAGTCCTTAAAACTGGAAAAAGCAGGCTCCCAACATGCCATTGTATTAAGGATATTGCTAACAAGGATTTATGGGCAGCATTGAAAAAATTCTAGAGACTGCAGGTAGGATACTCTTTTGGTTAAAGCATCTGATAGAGATTTAAGCAGTTATGAGCTCTGTTAGACTCTGCACAAGCCACATCATCTTTCTGTGCCTCATATGTAAGGCATATATAAAATTTAGATTTTTAATCCCCATATATAAAATTTAGATTTTTTTTTTTTTAATTTCTCTACCTTGTAACCTTGTTTTGAGGGTTAAATTTGGGAGATGCTAAGGTTCTGTACTGCTGAAGGTCATACAAAAACCTAGAAAAATATCAACTGGCTATTTTGAAATAGGCACACTGCAGACTTTCTTCAGGCCTGTAAGGCACTTAATAACTAAGATTCAATAAAAAAAAATTCCTCTGCTCAGATGCATCGCTACCCAGTTACAGGCTCTTCTCTTCGAATCTGCATGTTGGGAACAGTCCTTACCAAAACTAAGGCTACCCCATTCCCCTCTAAAAGGTTGTGCTTGAGAAGAGAGCAAGATAACAAAATCAAATGAATAAGAAGTGTACAGTAGAAAGGCCTCTCTGTCTTGCACCTTCTTGAGGTAAAAAACAGAAGGGGGAGGAAGACCTTTGACGCCCTCCTATGACATCCTGCCTTTAAGTGGAGTAGGAACATCCACTAAAGCATAGATAGGGTCCAGTTAATCTCCAAAGGATGGAAGAGAAGGAGCTATTCCTCGGGAAGTAGCTCGTTCCAGTGCTATCACCAACTGTTCAGCTTGTGAGCTTGTTTTTGTCTGATGGAAAGGGGATGTTCTTGCTTAGATCTGGGAATTGGGACTTATGCTGTATAGCACTTTGGGGTGCTACTAAGAAATAATAAAGACAACAGCATATAATACCATTGTAGTGTAAGTAGACCACATTCTGGAGCTTCTCTACACCATTTAGTTCTCTTGGTCTTGCAAGGTCATCCATATGTGGAAAAGTCTAGCCCTGGCACCATAACTAGTGGGAGGTGCTCACAAACAATGCTCAGTACCAAGACTCAAAAAAGAAGACTAAAAAAGGGCTCAGAGAAAAATCGTTTCAGTTAATTGTCAAATTAGGGCTGCTAGTTAAGACTCAATATTATGGCCTAATGTGTGGGTTTGCATTTCAATACAAAGCAAGTATTGTGATGAAATCGTTTGATACGTGTGGTGTCAGCTATACAGAAGTGGTTTAATAGCATACTTGTTCAGTGGTCTAGAAAGTCTTCAGAACTTCCAGAAGTGCCAAAGACGAGGGCACAGACAATGAGAAAGGCAGCGGTTCCTATAGCTACAGTAGTATCAACTGTTACCAGGGTGAAATTTGGCTCTACTCTGCTTCCCAGTCAGCACTTGATTCTACCTGGTTCTGTTGCTTTGCAATGAATGTCAGTGGTTTGCAGTGAATGCCAATGCCACAATCTCTACCCTCCTCTCCCCACTAGCACTTTTACAGGACTTCTCCAGCTGTCTGTATAGAATGAGCACTTTGGGTCCCCTAGGGGGAAACTATTTAAATGTGAGAGCTACATGTCCACAGCCCTCATGGGGTAAGGAAACAGCTTATTATTTTTCCCCCACATAAAATCTATCACACCTAGACTTTGGTGGGCACATCTACGCATACATTTGATCCAGACTCAGTTTACGCAGGAGTAAAATTCTGCAGATTAAGCGCTTCCGGGCAGGCATCTACACATGCAGGGACTAGGCAGCAGATTTGCTGCTCTTAGCACCAAACGTCCTGCAGCCCTGCAATGAGCCCCTGCCACCGGCCAGATGTTAGCCCAGGGGATGGCAGGGAGCACTGGGCCAGGAGACAGCTGTCTCCTGGTCATGGAGGGCTGTCTGCTGCCAGGACAGGGACAATGTCCCCCTGCCCTGGCAGCAGGGAGCTCCTGGCTCTGGCTTCCCAATCAGGGGAAGGGGACTTGGAAAGAGCTGCAGAGGAGGAACAAGTCCCAGCCTCCTGTCCCAATCCACCAGTGAGGCAGCTAGCAGCTAGTTCTTTGCTAGCTGGCCCACAAGCAGCTCGGGGCAAGGGGCTGGGACCTACCCCACCCCTGCGGCTCTTTCCAAGCCCTGTGCATCAATCACCCAATTGGGGCACAGGGCTTGGACCTGTCCCTGACCAGAACAGTTCACAGCCCCAACCCTGCATGATGGGTGGAGGCTAGGGAGTTTGTCCCCCACTCAGCTCCATGAGCACGCAGCTGGGTGGGAGAACAGGCTGGGGAGCTGGCACAGAGCAAAGCTGGTGCTAGAAGTTCCTCATCTCCCAGCACTCATGGAGCTGGGTAGGGAACAAGCTCCCCAGCCTGTTCCCCCCAGCTCCACATAGCAGAGCTGGGCAGGGAACAAACACCCCAGCCTATTCCTCACCCAGCTCTGCCCTCATGGAGCTGAGTGGGGAACAAGCTCCCCAGCCTCCCCATCATGCAGGGTTGGGGCTGAGAACTGTCCTGGTCAGGGGCAGGTCCCAGCTCCATGCCCCAATCCAGTGATCAAGGCATGGGGCTTGGAAAGAGCTGCAGGAGTAGGGAGCTGCAGGGGTGGGAAGATAAGGGTTTCCCAGCACTATGCCCCATGGTCACAGAGCTGGTGCTGGGAAATAAGGGTCTCCCAGCACTGGTCCTGCAGTTGTGGAGCTGGCACTGGGAAATAAGGATCTCCCAGCACTAGTCCCATGGTCGCGGAGCTGGTACTGGGAGATAAGGGTCTCCCAGCTCCCTGCTCCCTGATTGCAGTAGTGGAGCAGGGGGCTTGGAGCTCTCTGCTGCTGGGGTAGGGGGACATAGTCCCTGCCTAGGCTCCTGTGGTGGAGCCCGTCCTGGCACCAGGCAGCTCCTGGGGGCAGGGAGCAATCTCCCACCTTCTGGTGGATGGCTGACTGGGAGCAGATTTGCTCCTGGTCAGGCTTCTACACAAATGCTACTGTGCCATTACTAATTTTGAGTAAATTTGCTACATTCATTTGCACGTAGCAAATTTACTTGTGATTAGGGACATTTACTGCATAGTAAGCATGTGCACGTGTAGACGCTCCTGCTTGCTTCTCAGTGAACTATGCTACTGAGCAGTTAAGTCTCTTGTGTAGACACACCCAGTGAGTATAAGTTCCTTCTCTTCATCTTTACTGACCTTATTCACACTCACCATTTCAGTATTTTCAGCAATTTCAGGATCAGACAAGAGACTTCTCTGCAGTCACTGGAAACATTGTGTGTGAACTTGCACTCTGTCTTCCCACTCTCTAATCTGTGCTTAGTTGCATTTCTCTGCCTAATAAATTAAAACAATGGGCGTAATTGATTGGGATCATCCCTCTAGTATGCACCATTCTGTTGATACAATTGAGCTAGTCAGTTAAAGCTAGATTTATAGATGATTTGCATCACCGGCTCAGTACAAAGAACCCAGACTGTACTGGTAAATCTAGTCCAACTTCTAAACAGTCAGTTTCAAGATCTGCAGATAGAATTGACTATCCAAGGGTTTGGCAATGCTAAAGAAGCTAAGTGGGGCCTGTTCTTGTCTCTTTGTTCCCTTCTCTCTACCTTTCTTTTTTTTAGGTCTGGCTAAGGTCCCTTGATAGTATGCTGTATCTTCTTGTTTTGCACCATCAGTATTTCTGGCTGCTCCGCAATTATGTTGTAGCCTCATCCATTGAAAACTGACTACTGCTGAACAATAAACCAGTTCCCAAGCAGTGACTGAAGGAATTACCCAAGTAAATAGAACAACTATAAAGGAGAATGTTTGCCTCTGTCCTGAAATAATACTATATGCATCAGACTGAAACCATACTACTTATATCACAGAAAATTCCCCTTATAAGACTGTAAGAAAATTATGTCAAGCAGAATATTAAATCAGACACTTTCCATTAACAGAAGAATTAGGAAAAAGAATAAAATGTGCACATATATGTATGTGTATATATATACATACATACATACCTGCATCCCAAAACAAAATAAATTAAAATATCAGTAAAACAAATGAAATTCCCTCTGTAACAGTCTTGCTCTCCCCTCCTCTCTCCTTTTGAAGATGCTGCAAATATCTTGAGCTGATCCTAATAATTACACAGAATAGGCTATGCCATTTTAGTTGAATTTTGAGGAGAAATACAATAATACTTCTACAGTGATACTGAGCCCAACAAACCAGGCTCATATGAGGAAAAAAATCCACAAAAGGCAACTTCAAAAAAAATCTACAGTGCACTCAACTTAATACTGAAATACTTTTGGTCCCTGGATTTGAGGCAAGGTATTTTTGAATATGGGGATACAGCCAACTGGAGGAGAACTAACTTGCAGGTCTTGAAGTTTAAAAAGGTTCAGAATTTGTACCCTCACAACTTTCACAATCAAATCTCCTTGCAACATAGACAACTAGAAGCTTTTCAAAAAGTCATTGACAATCCCATTGGTTTCAATAGACTTTGGAAAAGTTCTAACAGTCTACTGCTGCTTCATAAACCCAGCTTGAACTTGTACAAAGGCTGATACTATAGATGCTCTTGCACTTTGAGTCAGACATTTCATACAGTTATAACTATTACCATATTTGAAAATAATAATCTTACACTTGCAGTGGTGAGAATCATTTACATTTGCATTGTACTCTGTGGTTCTGCTTGACAGTTAGGCTTAAGCTAAGCTGCCATGGAAAAAATAGGCAATGGAAAAATAATAGCAACATGGCAGATGTAAAAGTGACCTTCCTTTTCAGGCAGAAACATATTTTGATCTTTTACACAGGCTACATCATTCTGAACTGAACTTTTTGGGGTCACAACCTTGTTATTTTATTTAATGTGACATTGAGAACTGTGGACCTACTGGGGATATGGTAATTAGTCATAATAACAATTTACATATAAAGTATCCTTTACCCTTTAAGAGACCAGAGCCTCTTACAGGCTTTGGGTCCAATACACACAGGTAAAAGTAATCCCACTGTAGTTAGCAGTAACACGCGTATGTGCATTTGCAGGATTGAGAACTAGTACATAAATTAGCTGTAACGAACACCTTGAAGTTCTCACAACCTTTCTTTTCTCTCCTCCTACAGCTCCTCTGCATTTCTCCATATCTTCTCTTCTTACTGTTCCATTTTGCTTCAGTTTTGGAATAGCCTTCTTAGTCCTGGAATATCCTCAAAATTCCCAAATGACACATGTCCCCACTTTTTTCTCTACACATAGGAACGCACGAAGGATCACTGAATCCAGTCCTTTGTGATTGTAGGCAACCTTTTCATAGTCGATTTCTCATCATGGTTTAACAACTAGCAAATACCGACAACTCCAGTCATTGCAAAGAATAATGCGGTGATATTATTGGGACATAACCCTTGATGTGTTATTTACAGGGATCCTGGTTTTCTCTGTTTAAAAAAACCCCCCAAATTCTCTTATTTAACCCCCCCAAATCCACATTTTTTTCATGAGTAAAATGAAACGCCACTATACATATAGGTATCAGTTGAACACAGTGCTTTCTTGATATATTTACAGTTTTAAAGCAATTTGGAAGCCTACCAGTGCCTCAATCATTATAATAAAATAAATTCTAAATACCTATACGCTTTGACATTTGATTTTGTTCTTTGATCATAAAAAATCAGAGCTCTCCCTGCCCTTTTCACTCACCAGATTACGGGTCTAGCCGTGGCTGTACCCCTTGCTGCTTTGTGGTGCTGGGCAGGCCTAACATGTTGGAGCTGTGCCCCTGCTCATGCCATTGCCCCTCACTGCCAGGCCACAGCCCCTCCAGCCCTGCAGGTGCCCCACACTCCTGACCCACTACCCCCCCCCCAGCTCCCAATCTGTGAGGAAGGGTGTGTGGAAACGGGGTGTGTGGGCACTGGCAACACATGGGGAAGATGGAGGGGGGCACATACTCTCCCAGATTTCTGTGACCACATTGGGGTATGGGGTGCAGGGCTGCAACCTGGTGAAACCAGCTCTGGGCAGGAGCTGCCTCTGCAGCCCAGTAGGTGGGACCCAGCATGGGAGGGAGTGCCGTGCCACCATGGTGAGGTGTGGTGGCAGGGTGGAGTTGTGCCCCGATGCTGTCAAGCAGGCAGGGGGTACCTCACCTTGACAGTTATGGCAGCACGCTCCCTTCTGCAAGTTGGTCCTACCAGGCTACAGCCCCGCACCCTATGCCCTGCTGTGGATGCCAAAATCTGAGGGGGCACATGCCCCCGTCATGTCATCTGTGCCCCCCCACCCTATTGCCTGTGTTCCCTTGTCCCTCCGAAGTGTCACTTAAGTCCCACCACCATGTTGCCTGTGTTCCCCTGTCCACCAACGTGTCACCTGTGCCCTCCTCCAACCCACAGACATACCTGGAGGGAGCTGCAGGAGGTGCTTGGTTTTTCACCCGCACATGCATGCGGTGCCCCCTGTCCCCTGCGTCCGGCTCCCCCCAGCCCCAAGCAGCCCCTTGCAGGCTGGAACTCTGGGTTTTTCTCCTTTAAAGGAGAAAATCTGAGATTTTTTTTCCTTTTAAAGGAGAAAATCCACTTTTTTCCACAGCAAACAGAAAACCTGGATCCCTAGTTATTAAGTAGAGAAGACAAAGTATGCCTTTAAAAGGTTGATTTTCAAGTAAAGCAAAGTATGCTTTTAAAATGTTCATCTTAAATTGAGAGGGTATGTAATATACTGTGAATGGAGGAAGCAGAACAAAATGGACTGATAAGAAACAATGGAAACTATATTTTCAGAAAAGTTATTCCTAGGTAAAAATGCTAAAATCCAAAAAGGCAAGGATTTCTTGGGTGATATTTTTGTTGGAACAACTATGTATTTGGGATAAATTTAGACAAGCTTTTGAATGCAAGATATTCTTCTCACTTCTTCTGAAATCTTGAAACTAATCCAAGCTAAAAAACTTTAAGACCAAACCTGACATGCCACCTTTCTTTGGACTTGATCTGTAGTCCAGTGAATTCCCTGGGATCTTTCCATTAACTCCACTGGGTTTTGGATCAGTAACAGTGTATGTAAAAAATACTTTACGGTCTGGCATATATTTTCTATATGATGCCTTGCATAGCAGGCTGGTAAGCATTGTATTAAAGCCTTCATATTTGTGAATCCTTCACCAAAAATAGGGTTAAAGGGAAAATGTTATGTTACATATATTTTGGAAATCACTTTATTACCAATGTACTATGGATTCTTTACAGGTAAATATATATTTAAAGTTTAACATGTCTATGATTTCTATGATCCTTTCTCACTGTTCATTATGGAGTTGGTTTATATTTTGCATGTCTCAGTGAAAGGGACTGAGTGAATATCACTTTTATTTCTAATGGGTTTCATGCTGGTTCTCAGGCATTAGCAGAATTAGGCAGTCTTTAAATTATAAACACTTCAGTTCATGTTTATTTTAAAAAGTTTCTAATGGAATTTGCCAAACATGGCAATACTTCCAGTGGCTGTAGATTCTGTTAAAATTTCAGGAGCCAATTCTCCTTTCCCACAGGTACAAATAAAAAAATAATTTTATTCACATTGTTAAAATTTAACTGGTGCGTGAGAGAGTAGAAGTGGATCCTGAACATTTTGCTAAAACTACTCATTAAGAAAGAAGGTATAAGAAAAAGGTCTTGTTCTCATGTCAGCTTCATAAAAGTCTTATAGTATCATGATGTCAGTTCGGACTGTTCTTTTTCCCCCCTATATCATTATACCACTAAAGACCTAATAAGCTAATTCTACCCTGTAATGTTTCTGTATATTTGTATAGTTATGCTATTTCCATTATAGCAACATCTTTATCGGTATAACTAGAGTTAAGGCAGCATTTACATATAAATAATCAGAAGGGTAACAAAGCATCCGGGCACCCAGGGCAGGGGAGATGCACTGGGGCAGCAGTGACTGCCAGCTGTTACTTTGCCATCAGCGTGATTGTTCAGGTCTGGTGACATGTGATCTTTTTCTGGTCCCCATCTTCCTCTGCCCCCCAGGTCAGTGCCCAAGGCTGCTGCCGCAGTCGCCTTGCCCTAGTTATGCTACTGTAAATTTACCCTGTATTTCATTGGTTGTGGCAGTTTAGGGAACATTTTAAACATGGTTAAAGGACCTCCAAAATTACATGAATTTAAAAAGGCAAAATCTGGGTTGCATCCATGGAAAATATTTTCTCTCTTTAAAAGTCAACGTACATGTGAGTGTGTGTCTGTGTGTGTGTATATACAGCACCTTTGCTTTGCATAATAAGTTTCATTTTTTTCACAGATCAGCATTTTAAACGAACCTTGGAAAAACTATTGTGTGATCAGACACTGCAATGAAGTGATGGCACCCGTTGGGTAATGGTACTCCTGGATAAAGAGCTGAATGCTGTGGTTTCAGTGACTTATCACTGAAACCTTGTGGTTTCTGTGTAGGAGCGCTGTACAAGTACAAGCTGGACATATTTGACATCTTTATTTCTGTGCTGTGAAATCCAATTTATGAAAATTGCCTCTGCTTTTATTTTATTCTTTTTCTTTAATGAAGTCAGTGCCACATTTTCCTTGCATTCAGTGGAAACAAAAAAGTGGAAATATTTTAAGGTATCCTGTGAACCGCCTTTGACCTCTAAAGAGAGAAGAATCAATATGTCCTGTTCTATGATTAATAACTAAGATATTTTACTTTTAGAAAGAAGTTAAAAATCAATGACCAACTAATGGGTGGGGAGGAAGCACTTATCTGATGTGGAGATAAACTGAGGAACTAAGTGAAGAGCTCATTTGAATTAGAGTTCAATCACCTGAAACCAAAAAAAAAAAAAGAGAAAAATATCTAATTATTTGCATTAAGTAATTGTGAATTAACTACAGTAAAATGCCGTTTAAAGGATTGTGATCTTCCTGTTGGTTACAATAAACCCATAAAACCTTGCAAATCAGATACATGCTGAACTACTATAAGCAGTTTTTGAAACGTGATAAAGTAGAGGAATGGTAATTGCATATTCTTGAATGCCAGATCCAAACTGGGCAACAAGGTGCCTAAGTGGGACTTTGACAGAATATAAATACACAAGCCACAAAAAGTGACCCAGATCCAGTTGGCTCCACTGGCTGCAAAACCACTTAGACAGCTAACATAATTAATTATTTTGGTGCCTCCATTTTGGCCTGAAAAAAATCTGTAGGCATCTAAATTTAGGCTTCTTCCCATGCTCAGAAGTGATCCACTTTGAACTCCTAAACTCCTAGCTCCTATCTAAACTCCACTTCAATCCATATGGGAGCTGGGTAAGCACCAGGGATCCTAGTCTTTTCTGTTTAAAAATTGCAAATTCTCTGATTAAAAAAAACCCAAATCCATGTTTTCCCACGATTAAAATGAAACACTGCTATATATATATATATATATATATATATATATATATATATATATATATATATATATATATATATATAAGTATCAGTTATTTTATTGATATATTTATAGTTTTAAAGCAATTTGGAAGCCTACCAGTGCCTCAATAACTATAATAAAATAAATTCTAAATACCTTTACATTTTGGTGGTTTATTTTGGTACTCTCGCAGCATCCTTTGGTCACCAGGACGTGGGTCCAGCTGTGGTTGCCCCCACTTTGTGGTGCTGAGCAGCCCTGATATGTCAGTGCCCTGCCCATGCCATTGCCCCTCACTCCCCACCCACAGTCACCTTGTGTTTCAGGACCTCCTCATCCTAATGGGATTTAAACACATGTTTCTTCTTCCCCTATATGCTTAACTATGAGGCTGTAGAACAAGTTGGAGAGGAGTGCCCTCCATCCCTCTGTTGAAGATGGCCAGTTGGCAGCTAAGAGTTCAAGAATGGAGGCCAGAAGGAAAACAAGCAAGAGGAAGAATGCTTCTGTAGGCCAGTGATGAGTATATTCTCCTGGGACAGGGAAAAACTGAGTTTGATCCCTGCTTCTGTCCAACCTTATCAATTTGGATTAACCTCCTAGGCCTAGGTGCCTTGTCTTAGACAAGCTATTATCTAAATGGAGGTGCCAATGAGGTCAATTTGTTTTTTGTTTTTCTACTGTGTGCATGACAAGAACAAACCACGATGTGAACATCTCTAGTGCTTTCAACAGGGAAAAGTTTTGTTCTTCCTACCAAATTACATCAAGCTGGGTAGGAAAGACTACTTACCCCACAGTGTGAAGCAGTAACGAAGCCGCTGCCATACCTTTCCCTGGGAGGGAACAGCATCAAAATACTGGTACATTCATAGGTTTTGTCCTCTCTATTCCATCAGGCTGCTCTATTATGTTGGTAAGTGCTGGGAGAGCCCAGAGAGAGCTTAGCACTGTGGAATATGTGGACCACTCTGTGAACTCAGCAAATCCTGACTTCATCCCTGTCCTGCCCATCATAACCAAACTAACTGCACCAACTGCACAACGTCAGAAGCCTTCTGCACATGCAAGTTTTGCTCAAAGTGTTTCTGTAGCGCATGCATCCTTCTCTGTGCTGAAGCATTTGAAATGAGTCTGCCAGAGCTTAATTAGAAGTCCTTTGAATATGAAACAGGGAGAGTGAAAGAAAAATACCACTCAGTGTTTCAAAACAGATCTCCGGTGTCCTTGTAGAATATAAGAGGAATTAGTATTTCTGTGTGAAACATCCATTCAACATACCTGTAGGTGTAAAAAAAAAACCCAAACAAACCCTGAAAACATTAATCAAAACTGCATACCCAGCTTGTGTGCTTTTTTAATGTATCTTGTGCTAACAAAGATTGAACGTATGATTACCTATTTTAAAATCATTGTCGAAAAATGCCTATGAGGTTCACATGAATAACTTTCAGTAATTTCTGTAACAAGCGGAAGCCTCTGCAAATAAAAGGATTGTAAATGTTGGTTTCTATCTGCAGACTCCTTCAATGCTCTTTATAGGAGACATGCTCCTTTGGCAGTTAAAAAGCATCTTTTTCTTGAAATCTTGCACTCTTAGATTGGAAAATCAAGTGGTTCGGTTCTGCTTAGGTCCCATCTTTAAAACCTGAGCAAAGAAAGGCATATCATAAAGATCAGCATTTGAGGTATATGGTAGGAAAACAGTAAACTTGCTGATTAAAGTAAACCTATGTGATGACATTTTTCTAGCCTGCTAACCAAGCATTTGTAATAAATATCTCTCTAAGTGTGAGACCACATATCTTTTGGAGACAGTAACTTGCAGTCTGTGGTACAACTTATGGAAAATTACCAGAGGACAGAGAAAGAAGGCCAATCCAGGTCTCACAGAAATCAGCAAGGTCTTCTGAAAATAATGGTTTTCTTGTAATCACTATATACATATGAATTTTATAGATTCATAGATTGCAGAGTCAGAAGGGACCACAAGGGATCATCATGTCTGACCCCCTGCCCCAGGCAGGAAAGAGGACCAAGGTCAGACGTCCCCAGCCAGGTGCCTATCTAGCCTTCCCTTGAAGACCTCCAAGTTAAGTGATAGTACCACCTCTCATTTGGACAATACAGGAAACAATGGGACAACTCACATTTTCAGCAGACCAAAACGTAAAAGGAATCAGCACCATAAAGTCCAGACAACCAAATCCTTAGTTCAGGTCCTCATCATCTCACATCTTAAGTATTACTCCTCCTCCCTGGCTCTACAGACCTTTGCCAACTGTCACAATTTGTATCCACTTTTTTCTCTCAAGGGCATTTTTCATGGCTGGTTAATTCAGAGTAAGAACTCTAAGGTCTTCTTTCCAAGATCTCTCCATTTTCTTCTTGGTTAGCCATGATGTCAGACACCAGATGAATGACCTTCCAACGTTAATTGCTCTGCTTTCTGTCATCCTAACTGCACATCATGCCCACTGGAAACCTCAGGATAGCTCATTCTTTCCAGCTTTGACAAATACATTCTCACTCAATTCAAAATGTTGCTACAAAGAGCATTGTTGCATGTCATCATTGTCTCCTGCTACCACCTCTTTCAAACACAAACTATTAGTCTTCATTTTAAGGCTGCTCACAGCTGATCGCTGCCCCCTATACAGGACTGAGATGGCAGTTTCTGCCTCTATTCTGTCAGTGACATTGGCCTTTATTGCCTATTTGTTACATTTTCAAACAAGCAGATTTGTGGTTTTTACCTCCTTCATGCAAAGAGTTCCATGCACACATCTGCAAAGCCACCTCATTGTCCTTCACAGCATCTACAGAAAACCCAACAAAAGTTTAGATGACTAGAGCTAGACCAAAAAGGGGGGATAAGCTTGACTTAGGCCCCCTGCCACCAACATAAATCCAAAGCACCTAATCCTTAAGACTTTCAGCTGCTTCATTGAATTTACAGCACTTAGGGGTGAGGTTACATGTTACAATTATATTATCATTGCTGGCAACCCCTCAATTTAAAGATGATCTCTATCATGGCTCATCGATGCATCTTGAGATGACTTAAGAGTCTAATCCTTGAATCACAGAAGTTGCAAGCCTTTCCACAGGGGAGAGTAGGCTGCAGGCTGAAATTCCTCACCTTTCCTTTTTCTGCTCACTCTTCTAGGCTTTGAGGGCAAGATGATTACCTTGAAATAAGACGACCCCTTGGTTCAGGTTACAGGACCATTGGAGTCAATTGGCAGCCAGCTCCTCCCAGCTCTTCATGTCAGCATATGGTTTCTTGAGATATGCCTTTGATGCATCCTTGTAGCAGTTCCTCTGGCCACAGTGAGATCTCAGGCCATAAGCTGGAGGTAGAGCACTTGTTTTGGGAATGGAGTCAGGCATCTGCATGCAATGTCCTGTCCAGTGAAGTTGGTGCTTGAGGCTCACTGACTCAATGCTGGTAACATTGGCTTCAGGAAAGATCATTTGCTGGCATTTGTGCAGCAATCTTCCTATTTGATATGGAGGATTTTCCAGAGGCAACACTGGTCATAACTCTCTAGGCTCTTGAGATGACAATGATAGGTCACCCACTTTTCACATCTGTAGACAATGAATGGGAAGGTGACACAGCATTGTAGACCTAGATCTTGGTGTCTTTCCAGAGATCATGATGAATAAAGACACTAAAGTGATTTCCCACAGGAGGCACCTGTGCATGGGAACCTATCCTGGCTCTCTTCATTGATGTTCACTCTCTGAGAGAGGTGGCTATCGAGGTAGGGGAAGTACTATCACCAGGGTCTTTCTCTCCATAGTAATTTGGGGAGAGGGGTAATCTGGGGCTGGGAGCAGGCTGATAGAAGACTTCAGTGTTCTCAATGTGGAGAGAGAGGTCCAAAGTTCAGTAGCCTTCTCCAAAAAGGTCCTGTGCCGTCTGCAGGTTTTCCTCAGTGGGTGAAAGGATGGCTCACCTGTCGGCATATCGAAGATCAAAGTTGGCTGTTTTGAGTACTTTGGTCTTTAAGCAAAAAGGACTCAGATTGAAGAGCCCTCCACAGTTCCATAGTCAATGTCAATTCCAGAAGGAAGGCAAAGCTTAATGAGAAACAGGATGATTGTTAAAAAAATGGAGAACAAAGTTGCGGTGATGACATATTCTTGCTTGACCCCAGTTTAGATGACAAGAGGATCTGTCTCTCATCTGCTACATAGAATAATTGCTGTACTTTTAAGGAAATCCAAATCTGGCCAGTACTTTCCACAAGCCTTCATGTTTGATGGAATCAAAGGTCTTAGTAATATTAATGAAGGCCATATAGAGGTCCTTGTATTGTTTCCAACATTTTTCTTGGACCTCATGAGCAACAAAGATTTTATCAATTGCCCTATGGGATGGTCTGAAATCACACTGGGTGGGTCTACACATTCATTAATGCACCGTAGTTACTATGCATTAAGTTTAGTATTTTCATAATCAAGTACTAAATCAATGCCCAGTAACTGGTGCTACTGCGCAGTAGCACCGGTGCGTGCCTTTTTAAAGACGCTAACTGTGCAGTAGCCTAGTGCTACTGCACAGTACTGTATTAGTACAGGTTCTGCCAGGCATGCTACTGTGCAGTGTTATTAGGCTACTGCACAGTTAGTGATTCTCTCAGCAAGAGTCTGAAGATGGGTCAGGAAGATGCAGGAGAGGATTTTCCCCGATGTGAAAAGGAGGGCGATACCTTGATCATTCCCCCACACAGACGTATCTCCTTTCTTGAAGATAGTCATGATTTGGCATTCCTCTGACACATGAATCTTTTCGTTATTTTCCAAATTCAAAGAATAAATTTGTGGAGTCTCAGTACCAGTTCCTCACTGCCAGCCTTGTAGATATCAGCAGATATTCCATCTGGTCCAGTAGCCTTGTCGTTCTTGGTTTCCTTGATAGTGTGCCAAACTTCTTCTAGGATTGGAGGGTTGGTGATGGATCACCTTTCTGGTGTTGGGGGATGGATTTAATGGTGATATATGCCACAATTGACTCCCAGTTCAAGAATGCTCTTTCCATCTAGCTTGGATAGATTGTCTTTGAGGAGCATCAAGCCATCCTACAATCATAGGAAAGTAGGACCATAGGAAATGGGGCTGCAGGTGGCTTTCATTGCCTGGAAAAAGCTATGTATGTCATGTTTGTCAGCAGAGAGCTGGAGCTCACTGGCTTTACCTTGCCACCACTGATTTTTGATTTCCTAGATCCTCCTTTGAGCTTTGGCTTTGATGAGCTAATATGTCTCATTCTTCTGCTGAGATGTGGTATCACTTAGATGTTACAATTAGCCCACATTAAGGACACAATTAGCCCACATTAAGGGCACTTAAAATGTGATTCTTTACCCATTAAAGCATGTTAACAAGTGCTAAGTGCCCTCTGGTCATCTTAAAGTTATGCCACTTTAGATATCTTTGGATACCTACACAAAATTTAAGGTAATTCAAGTTGCTCCACTGACATAAAATGACCAATTTGCAGTCCTCCAGCATTTCAGGAGGCACTGCTCCCAGGATGGCTTAGCTATCATCCAGAACTCTGGCCCTGGGCTGGCAGCTGGGGACAGCTGGGCATCTGGTAATTGGGGAGGAGAAAACTATGGGGGAGTCGGGGAAAGGGGTAAGTGAGAGCCGGAGAGAAGTGGGAGCAGGAGTGGGGGTGGGGCAGGTTAAGGGGACATAGAGAAGAGGGGGTAGAGGGCAAGAGGGAAGGTGGGAGGAGGGAAGAGGGGGTTGGGGCAGGAGGGAAGGGAGGAGGAGGGAAGAGGGATTGGGCAGGAAAAGGAGGAACAGGGGAAGAGGGAGCATGGAGAAAGGAGGTGGAGGGAGGGAAAGTGGGTGGGCAGGGACCTGCTGGGCAGCTGTGGGAGGGGGCTGGTGGGTAAGCAGGCATCTGTGGGATCCAGTGGGCCCATGTGGCCTGGATCCAGGTGTACAGGGGTGGCATAGGCTGCAGGGAGCTTGGGAACAGGCAGGGAGGGGGAACACCCCGGCCTGCTGCCACTACCACTGCCACTCTAAGGCTGATTGGAGTGGTGGGGGGGGCATCTGGGTATGGGAGGCACTTGGGGCAGTTGGGGGGCAATCAGGGTGGAGGGGGCAATCATGGGGCAGGGGAGTGATCTGGGGAATGATCAGGGGGGTGATTTCAGTGGCAGGAGGATGACACCCGTTGCCTTTGTTCTTTCCTTTCCGTTCCTAGTTCTAATGAAAACCTCTGGAGGAAGTTGTGTAATTATATATCACTGTAAATTGTTTTTACCAATGAACAAAGAAGTGGTGAAACTGCTTTACTCTCTGATACACTTGCCTGCCACAGGAACCCCCTCATTGTTTTCTCCCAAAACGTTCTACTCTGCCCTGCTTTGTCCTCTCCTCTCATGCTAAAATCTTACCAAGTATACAAAACTTGTGCTGACATACATGTGACAGGAGGACTCATTTCTGTGTAAAATAATAAAATCCTATTTGGCCTGCTGGCTGCCACCAGGACCCTGAGGAGGGAGGGTTGCACCACACGCTACTCTGCTGTGCTGCAGCCAGGGCCGGGCCGGGCTGCATAGTGCACAGATTCCTCCAAGTGGCAACATGTAGGGGGTGCACAGGGGTGCACTTTCCCCCTCTGAGAGTGCCAGTCCATCCCCTGACTGGCCACTCTCGCCACTTAGGGTGGGGGGGCAGGTGGGAGTGCCGGTAACTCCCCTGCAAACACTTCCGGAAGTGGCCGCAGCAATTGGCCACCTCACAATCAGCCATGGGGGACCCCCCGCCGTGGACAGCAACATTGGCCACAGAGGACCCAGACCCCGGTTGGTGGGATCCGCCGCAGGGGACCCCCTGCTACCCCAGTTGTTGACTGGTCGCTGGGGGGGGGGACATGCCCCCCCTGACTAAGGCGGCACCAGTTGCCCATGCTCCACCCTTGTGTCCATTCCCCCCATCTGGCTTCTTGTTGGTGCTGCACAGTCCTGGCACCGCAGCCTGCAGCAGCTGGGCTGGCACAGGACAGTGTGCCAAGTGTGCCAGCAAACCTGCCTGCCTGCCACAATGAGCCACTGTCACCACACTGCAGTGGGAAAATTGGAGGTGGCTGCCTTGGGCTGATCCCCACCAGTGGCCATTGCAGACTCAACTCCTAGTGGTAATGTGGCAGCAGAGGCTCATTGCAGTGAGTGGGTAGGCAGAATGGCTACTTGGTGCATTGCATTGTGCACCATCTTGTGTGGGCTTGGCTGCTGGTGGCCACAGTGCCAGTGCTGCACAGCGCAAATGAAGCCGAGTGGGGGGCAGAGTGGATGCAGGCGAGCAAAGGAGTCTGTGAGCTATGTGGCCCAGCCTGGCTCAGCTCTGACTCCAAATGTACCAGAGAGGTGCAGCCCTCCTTCCTCAGGCTCCAAGCAGCAGCAGCGGGTCAGATAGGATGAACTGGTGGACCAGATATGGCCCACGGACCATATTTTACCCAGCCCCGCTCTAACCTCTGTCCCTTTAGTTCTGTTCCTTCCATTCATTTTCCTCTCTTTTTTGATTCCTTTGTTTTAACCCTCACACACTGGTTTCCCTTGAAAAATCTCTTAATCCTACTGGCTTCTCCAGCTTTCATCCTGTTTCTTTCCTCCTTTTTTCTTTTGTGGTCTTCCTTAACTTCTACTCTTCTGAGGTAGAGGAAACAGAATTAAAAAATTATATAGCGCTAAGTTTTACCATGGGAGCTGGGTGAAACTTTAAAAAAATCTTTTTATAATTAAAAAAATGCATTGCAGTCAACTGAAACACATTTCTCAAATGAGAAGAAGCATAAACTACCCAGATAGTTTTCATTTGCTACAGGAAGCGCATGTACACAGGTTGTTATTGCAGAGCTGGTGACAGCTAGTGATGCCAGTAACTTCTTTCTGTATCTGTGCTCTAAGTTTGTATAATTGAATACGCATTTTTTATAACTCTGAAATACCTGACACATTTGGCTTTGCCCTGTCTTTTTCTACAGGGGAAAGCAACTACTGTAGTATATAGTTTTCAAGCAGGGATTCAAACTGATGCATTCATACCACAGGGCCCACAATTTGTTTGGAATAAAACAAGGGGAAATTTAGTCTTCCTCCATCCTAAGAGTATAAATATAAACTGTAAGACAGGTGCCTGACTATTTTGTGTCAGAAATGAAGGCCAAGTAATTTTGTATAAGACAGGGCAGTCAGCCAGCATACATCCCCATATGCATTGACTGAACTCCAAGACATATAGGAACACCAAGGTCTGTGACACCAAGTTTGCTTTCTCTTTATCAGCAGCCCAGCATATTCAAACTCTAAGGTCATTAATGCAGGCTATAGGGGAAGCCTGGCCTAAGCCCAGACCACTGCAAAACAGGGGACTTCTGGGAGTTGTAGTTCCCTAAGAAATATATGGGAATTGTAGGCTGGAGAGCAATGCATCATGGGAGATGAACTAAAGCATAAAAAGCTTGGCTGTATGGTGGTGAAAGACTTGTGTGAACTGTAGCTTGTGCTTCTCTACTTTTCCTACTGCATATGAGTGTGGGAAACAGCAGCTAGAAGAAGTGGGCACCTGGGAATAGATGGTGAGGAGGCCCAAGTTCTGGTCCTAGGTTCCTAGCAGCTAACCGTGTTTTGGTGTTTCAGGTGATCCTGTTCCCGTGAGCCTTAGCTAGTCCAACTTCCCCACCTCCCACAAAAACCCATGGAATATTCCCACAAATTTAGCAGCCCCCTAGATTTTTGCCTAGGCTTCTTCAAGCTTGGCTCTCTGTGAGACACCCTGCAAACTTGGTTATCTACAGCCTCCCGTGCCCCTGCTTGATTCAGCACTTTAGTTTCAGAACCTGGGTTTTTTCCCATATTTCATACCCAGATGCTTCCACATACAGGTTCCCCCTGTTACCTCCATCCACTTAGTCTCATTGATAGCTTCCCACAAATCCGCCCACCCTTTCTCTTACCGCTCTTCCTCCTGGCAGGACCCACCTAGTCCATAAACACCCTTTACCACCTGAGAACAGCTGGGAAGTTTTGTGCAATTCCATGTCCAACTCTTGCATTTGGGAGGGTGGGGTTTCTGGTCCTTAACTTGAAATATATGGTAAGATAACAGTTGTGTAAATATGGAATTTATTTAATATACTACTTTATATATTTGTAAATAATATGCATGAAGTATCAAAGCTTCAGGTAGAAGGCAAGGCAGGGTGCAAAACTTGTTACTTGTGGGTGAAGAGTCAAAGAAGGAATTTCTCTAACTGTAGAGGGTTGTAGGTTGTTCTGTATTTCTGTTTTACCATTCAGAGAGGGCTATTTTAGAGGGGGTAACTGAAATTGGGAAAACTGCTTATACAGAAATAGATTTTAAAAACGAATTTAGTATAGGAGATGCTGAAAGGAGATTCAGATTTAGGCTAACCTTTAGGTGCCAAAGAAATATGGCTAGTGGCTGTAAAACAGGCTTGTATATCCCAAGAAGAGCTGATAAAGATACCACTACGTGAAGCTAGTTGAATAAGTATAAAACTCATTTTTTTAATAAAAATTGCTTGACAAATTTAGGGCAGAAACAAGTCTGTTTACCATGCACAGACCAGATAGACTGGATAGATCAAAATAATCAAAGATTATCACTTTGCTTTAAAAATTCTTCCGATATGCATGGAAAATATTTTTTTAAAATACAGGTTTCCTTAATTCATTTTGACTTGCAGAATAGCAACTCACATAGCTATTGACATTTAAACTGTTTCTTGTTATAGAGCTGACTTTGTGCTGACTGAAGACAAATAAATTGAGTACTTTTATTTTCACCTTATTGAGAAGAAGGTGACAATCAGGAGGAATTGAAGAACTGGGTGCAATAAAGAGCGTCTTCCAAGTTTTAATATATGTAAAAATGTCCCTCAGTATTTAATATCAGAGTTAATATAATTGCCAAAAATCTCAGTCAAAGCAGAATCTGATCCTCTGTATTCTAAACTTGACCTTGTAAGGTGCTGTGTACCCTCAACTGCTAGTCTTCAAACAGGCGCAGAAGGGATGGGGCATTCAATGCTTACTTAAGCAAAGGCCTTGAAGTCATTCCCACGTCCTATTTCCACTTCTTCATTCAATGAAATCCTGTATATTAAATAAAAACTGATAAAAAAATTATTGGTTGTAACAGGATACAAATCAATGAGAACAATACAAATGCATTGGTATGAGTCAGAACAATCCAAAAAAAATGCAGTTGGCTCACTCCTGTACTCGAAGTGTTTCAGGCATTATTAGTCATTTGAGAGAAGTATAATGAATGTCGGGGACACAAGCATGAAAAATGAACCACAGAAACTGAAGCATATCTGCTCTCTAGTGGACTTGTGAGTAGTATCATTGCTGAAAGCAGAATCTGCATCTAAAATATAATCTTTCAGGGGTTCTGAGATGGAAAAAACAGAACCTGGTACCATATTTACTCAAATCTAAGTTGACCCTGAACTTAAGATGACCCCCACTAATAATTAGATTCTATATATGGAAAATTTATAAACTTGTTTATATAAGTACACATATTGTGATGACAAGACATTGAGGTGCAGAGAAGTTGTGACCTTCCCCTTTGTCAATAACCTAATCAGGGAAAGACTCAGTGTCCTGACTGCTGAAAGCTCATATGTGCCCTGCTTCCAATATATTTTCACAGGTCTTAATACAAAGACCTTTGTAATGATTTTCATTCACTGGCAATCTTTACATTAAAGTTGGACGTTCTTCTAAAATAGATTTGAGAGCTTAACATAGGCCATACAACTTCTTGGAATTATGTGGAGTCAGACCAGATGATTTGGCATTATCTGTAAAACCATATATCTAAACACCATCATAGTCACTGCAGGTCTTGGAGCTGGATCCCAAATCCAAAGAAGTCAGTGGAGGATTGCATTGATTTCAATATATATTAAAGCAGGTCTTTAGTGAATTACTTTATTGTTATTATTGTAGTTGACAGAGACCCTAGTGAGGTGAGCTTCTTACTGTACCAGGCATTGCATTTCCTATCCTGCCCCAGAGTTTACAGTCTAAATGCACAAAATGGGGCAAGGAAATAGTGTTATCCCTATTTTACAGGTGAGGAAGAGAGAAAGTGACTTGCCCAAGGTCACACAGGAAGCTGTGGTATAGCTAGAAATTGAACTCTGATCTGATTTTCATCACAAAATCAACCTTCCTGTCAAACTGAAAGTTTCCTGTTTGAATCCAACATTTCTCACCTGAAGATGGACACCCATAAGAAGTAGCCTTTATAATGTCTTCAACAGAAAATTTTGAACTTATATATTCACAGAATTAAGCTGACAGATCAGCAGCAGCATCCTAGTCCCCGTTTTACAGAAGTTAAGATTCAGATCCTTAAACATATTAAAAGGTATAACTCCTGTTGAAATCAATGGGAGTTAGGGGCATATGTACTTTGCCAATATGGCCTAAGCGCCCTGCCTGAGGCTATAAGCATATTTGTTTCTTTTACTTGAGCTCCGGGGGTGGGGGGGGGGCGGCACTTTAATTAAAGCAGCTTTGAGGGTCGCTCCTGCACTTCAAAATGGCAGCGTGGGTACCTGAACCAAAGCTCATTCGACAAGCTTTACTTCAAGTGCCCCTGCTGCCATCTTTAAGCACAGGATGCTGATACACGAGATGAAGGAGGCTGCTAGAGCATGCTAATTACCATGCTCCCGCAAGCTCGATCCATCAAGTCTGTTCCAACATGCTGGAATTTAAGTGTGTCGGAGCAGGCTCTGCTCCATCCTAATGTACAGGGACCCACTGAGTACTAGCCTGCACTCGGGATTCACAGCCTGAACCCTCTCTTGACAGGTGACTACATTATTTCTTTCAAAATGGAATAGGATGTCCCTGCTTTCTTTTAAAACAAAGGACTGGAGGGGGTAGTTATGCCCCTTTTATATAATGGAGTTTTTGGTGGAATGTTGGAGGCCTAGGTTCAATTCCCTTTTGTGCCTAGGGGAGTTCAAATCCATATCTCCCACCTTCCTAGAGACCGGGCTGATCACCTACGCTGTAGGCTATTATGAAGCAGGGACTAGAATGCAGGTCTCCCTCCAGCTGGTGCTTTAACTACTAGTCTATACAGTCACACTCATTCTCTCCCTCTCTACCTCTTGATCTTGAATTCTTCTTGATTCATGAATTTAAGAGGTCACTACATACCCAAAACTCAGATTCATAACATGCCACACACCAAGTTTGTCCACCGCACAACACTACTTTTCCGAATGACTAAATCAGTTTGGATTATCCAGTCTCTGTCTACAATAAACCATATTCTTTTCGTAAAGGCAGTGAATCCTAGATTCTATCTAGGACTCTTGAAAACCATGATTCTCCTGCTCTCTAACACAGTTAACTCACTGGGACAGTGTTTGAAGTCATCTTCCACTGACTGGTTTAGAAGGGGGCTAGTTCAAATAGTTGGGCCTAAGCTAGTGACCTATAAGTCAAGGGGTGCAAACACTGTTATTGAGTTATAGGCAGAGGGTGTTACAGCTGCCTACGATTCACACAGTGATAAGGCTGCTGTATCGTAATCTCAGGTGTCAAACCTCTTGCTTTCATCTGCAAATTACAGCACAGCTAAATACACTTCACATCCTACTCCTTTGCTACACCCTTTGCTTTTGTGACCAGGTTGTCAACATGTGCATTGTGTCCTCTCTGTGGCCAGGGAATGAATCTATGTCAGCTCAGCTTTAGGGGATGACATCTACATGTACCCTAGGGAGCAAAAACCAAGTGACAGGCTTGCAGCAGAACACTCCTATCCACCCTGCTGTGTAAAAAGAATGGAAATAAACAGCCTTGCATTCCTATTCATCTGCATATCACCAATAGATTTCAGTGCCCCATAAGACTTTTACTTATAGACCCAACAAGCAACCAAAGGCCATAGATACCCCAACTTCATAAACTTGCATTCTAACACGTCCTTAACAGTGACCTCAACAGTGTTAAAGCAAAGAACTTCTCAAGTGCAGGGCATGCATGCCACAGGTGTTCTGACTTGTTGCATTAATTGATATTAAAGCATTTCAGCTCATTCCTAAGATAATCATGTTTAGGACATGAATGACGCGTGCCTCCAACAGCTGCGGGGGGCATTGCGGTGGCGGGAGTGTGGCGGCAGAAAGTGGGAGTTCCCGCAGATGCCACTGATGCTGTCAGTGGGGGGAGGGAGGGGAGGCGAGTGCCGATCAGGGGTCGGCAACCACCCGCAGATGCCGCTGGCAGCATTGACAGTGGCCAGCGGGATCACTGACCGCCCGCAGACAATGTCGGTGGTGACAGGGAGAAGGGGGGCGGTGAGCAGCGACTGCATGCAGGTGCCACCAACAGTGTCAGCAGCGCCTTTTTATATGGGGTGCACTGCCACACTCGGGGTGAACGTGCTCCCGCTTGCACCCCCTATGAGTCACCCCTGGTTTAGGAAGATGCTACATGGCATTGTGTGTGGGTAAGGAATGAAGAATGTGGATCTGTATATATTTTGTGTTGTGGTATGCTAGTACTTCAGATGTTAAGATGAAATCTTAAGGTTCTTTCTAAAAGTCTACCCTTCAGAAATGGAAAAAACCCTACTAAATCTGCTTTTATATTAAAATAGTTCATTTAAAAAATAACATGATCTTTTTCTCTTCAGATAACCTAACAATCTCTTCTATTCTTGTGAATTGTGACTATATGTCAGTCTACCCTGTGCATAAGTAAAAATATACATATGTGTATATTTAAAAACTAATATTTTCTATTTCCTTTTTGTTAAACTTCCTGTGTGCTGAGCCCAGGCTGTTTATTCTTTTGAATGATGCAATGGGTTAACGGATAGTATGTGGGTTATCAGTGAGGAAATCTTAAGGTTCAAGGACCATAACAGTACCTTATGTTTCACTTTGATTAAACTGGTGGAATTCTGTGCAAATGGAAATTTGTGAAGGTGTATACCCTTCATTCAATTAAATACCAGAATCAAGAGGATATAGCAGGAAGTAAAGCAAAGTGCTTCTCATTAAAATTAAAGGAAGTGTTGAAATATTCTGATCCAATATCCATGCAGCATTTGCACAAATAAAATATGCACTTAAAGTCAAACTTATTTCCCGTGGGGGGAGGGAGAAATAGAGTAAAGACTGATATTGTGTGGGGTGGTGAGGAGCCTTTGGGGTGGTAAAGAGTTCTTGCAAGTTAATTATGTAGTTTAATTATTAAAACTGCAAGTTAGAATGCTTATTTTTTTAACGGGTATCAAAGATACCTAGAGTACTGCTATATTTGCTTTGAAAGCCTAAGTGAATGTAAAACCCACACACACACACGCGGGTTGTATATTGCAGTGTGTATGTGTGTGTATGTGTGTGTGTGTGTGTGTACATGTGGGCAAGACGGCCCCTGTTGTTTTGGCCATGTGCTAAGCACATGGCAAGCTGGGGCCTCTATCCCAGCAAAACCTTCTGGCCTCATTGGCCAGGGGAAGCAGAAGATTCTTCATGCAGATTGGTTGGGAGAAAGACTGGAGTGTGGCACTCCCTGAGTGGACAAGGCCAGGGTGATGTCATGCAGAAGGATATAAGGTGAGTTAGGCTGGTTTGGGGATGATGACAAGCTGCTAGGGGCTGTTGAAGAGGGAAGTCTCCTCCAAAGGAGGAGGAATTTGCAGATAGCAAAAAGGGAAACTCAGAGGAGAGAGAGAGGGACAATTGCCCAGGAACAACTCTCTCCTCCCCGCCCCTTTTTTTTAAAGGTTTTCAGGGATTACTACTGGGAAAGAGAGTATTGGTTCCTTGGCTTGGTTGGCCAGGAATTAGGCCTGGCAGTTTTAAACAGGTTGAAATCTAAAAGTCTCTGATCCTGCCAGCTATGGGCAGGGGCTGAGGTTTGCAACTTTTTGCTCCCAGTGGAGCTGTGTGACCCAAACTACCTGCAGCCCAGGCCTAGAGGGTAGGCCTGGCTTTTCCCCTTTGTTTCTTTTGATGGTCCTTTGCTCCAGTCAAGCTGTGTGTTTGGGCCAGCTGTAGCCAGTAATCAACCTGGCTCCTTTTGGAGTTTGTCCTGCCGTTTCATTTCAGCAGGCCATATAATCCAGCCCAGAAGTTGTAGGGTGCGTGCATGCTGGCTGGAGCTGCAGTCACTCCCCGCACACACACATAGCCTTTCCGTGGGAGCAAAGATCAGCACTCTATCACTTCTCCAGGAGCAACAGAGCCCCTTGCAATGCAGATGGACCCACATTCTCAAGCAGCTCCTCGTAGTGAATTGAACCAAAGGAGTGGTTCATAGGGCTCTCTGGTGTGGACCCCCCTCTCTAGTCCATTGCTGAAGGGCAGGTATAGGGGTACAACGTGCACCAATAATCAGTTCTGATCACAACCATTAAGTGATTCTGTAAAGTTAAAAAATAATAAAAGGTAAAAGCTTTAATAACTAAATCTTGGACATGTGATTTATGGTCATTAGGGGTTTACATTCCAGGATATCACACCGAATGACTTTGATCTAGTTCAATGAACTACACTTGACCAAGCAGGCTGTTGCTTACAAAAGCTTATGCCTCTCTGAATTAGTTAGTCTATAAGGTGCCGCTCTTCCCTGCCTTCTATTGGATCTCGGGCAAAGCTGTTTGCTTCTTTGTGCTTCCATTTCATCAGCTGTAAAATGGGGAAATCATGATGTTAGTTTAAAAGACTGCCTAGAATTACAGAACTTCAGCTCTTATAAAACTGATGACTAGGTTCAACAAAGTTGCGCTTGATAGGATGATTATTGTTATGTATTTATTTATTGGATGTATAGGCCTTCCCCAAAAAAGCTTATGGCAGCTTACAATAAAAGGCAAAATAGTATTAAAAAAAACTCCCAAAAACCTGAAATACCAAACAATTCACCCCGCCTTTCACACTCCCACTCACCTGCCTGTCACCTCCTTCCTCATCCAAACCAGTCTTGCTTCCCATCAGCCATTCACTACTTCCACAAAAGATATTTTCTCCCCTTATCCCTTCCCATCCCTTCCTACTCCCACTCTCCTGCCTCTTACCCAGGGAAATCCCCTCCCTCACTACCTTAACATTCCTCCCAAATTTGTTCTTCCATCTCTCACAGCAGGGCCATGGCTGTTCACCAACCCTACTCAACCTCTCCTTCTCTTCAGAGGAACACATTATTCCATTTTAAACAATTATAATACAATAACCCCCTTTATCCCCATCTCTATCCCTGCCAAAGGACACCTTTGAACATCACCTTTTGGTACCTCAATCAAGGCACCATGTGTCACAACCCAAAGTTGTGAGTTTTTGTTTGTGTGTGCTTCAGCATCGCTAAATTATGTTCCCGCTAAATTGCAGCTTCCTTGCATGGTGGAGTTCTCTGCTGCAGAAGAGAACTCCGGTGCAACACAGAATTTCCCGCCAATTTGAAGCTTTCTTTGCATGGTGCATTTCTTTTGCATCTAAGAAATGCTCGGTGCAAGGAGTTCCCGCCATTTGTATGAGAGTTCATGCCACATTATTGGCCGATTCTAATATATGCACACGTAACGGCTAGCGATTGGCTTGCTAGCCGTATAAAGAGCTTGGGTGGCTTCTGCCCGAGTTGGAGAGAAATCACTTGGAGAGAAATCACTTAGAGAGCGTGAAGATCTCTAAGCGCTGCGGATCCTCACGGACCCAACGCATTTCTTAAGCAGGCAACAGAGGTCTAAACAGCCTCTGGCCTCTCCCCGTCGCCCAGCGCAATTCTAGACGTAACCCTTTCCTATATACTCAAGATTCGAACCCACGGAGCTTTAACAACTCCGGGGCCTGAGAACCGGACAGAGCCCACGGAGCTTCGACAACTCCGTGGGAAAGAAATTGCCGAACCCGCAGAGCCTTAACAACTCCGGGGCCAAAGAACCGAACTTGTCATAGTCCTCCAACGAGGATTTAAGCGGAGCTGCACCTGGAAACTGTCCAGCCTACACCACGACCATCTTGGGTGTAAGTAAATAATCTTTCAATCAACCATTACGCCTCTGTGACTAATTCTAGCCCGTGCGTGCCTTGCCGCCGCACGGTTTTCTCCGGCCCCACGTGCCTGGGCTGCTGGCCACAGCCCACGTGCGCAAAGACGGGCCTGGCTCGCACCCGGCCCGCACACCATGTAGTCCCTCTAAAACCCACAGAGGGACCTTTGGCTGGGCTCTTTCCTTTCCAGTACAAGTGGCTATGCTGTACCTTTATTGGGTCCTGGACCTCAGCTTCCAGAGCCTGGACAGGGAGGAGCCCAGTAATCTCAGCAGTTCTACAAGACATGGTGCACATCTACACACTCATTAATGAGCAGTAGTTACTGCACATTTAGGTTAGTACTTATTTAATTAAGTACTAATTAAACATACAGTAATTACAGTTACTGTGCAGTAATGCCAACACACTTTTTTTGTGTGATGCTTACTGCACAGTAGCCTAATAACACTGTGCAGTAGTGTATTAGCATGGTTTTTGACAGGCATGCAACTACACAGTGTTGCTAGGCTACTGCACACTAAGCATCTCGTGTAGACGTTCCCCTGGAGAAGGAGAAAGCTTCTGTAAGCTACTTTTCTACTCTGTAATTCTGGCATATGTTGGGGCCAGTTCAACCCTGATGTAGCCTAGAGCAGTGTAAGGCCTTCTAAATTATAGCAGCTAGAACAGTCACATAAATAATGCTCTGCCATTGCCTATGGGATTGGGCGGGGTTCATTGCCTCCTGTCCGCACCTCTTCCATCTGAGACACCCAGCTATGACATCTTTCTTCTCTTTATGTCAACTAGTTGTCCGCCCCTTTCTATGGCTAGAATGAAAGATAGAGCTGCAAGCCACACTTGGAACACTTTACAAGATTTCAAACTACATTGTGTACTGTAGCCTAATGGAAAAAACAGAGTCCAGAGACCCATCTTGGTTTAACTGATGCTCAGTTGAATCAAGAATGGAACGATCATTTTAAGAATGAAACCAAATCGAAATAAGCATTCAGGTTCTATAAAACCTGACAGTACATTTTAAACATGAGTTTGTAGAAGGGAAATATACAGTGAAAGTGAGCACACAAACAAGTGATCTCAGGAGACACAATACCACCTTGCTGCTTATATATATATGGTGAAGGGAGAACCACCATGTTCTGCATGTTCTCTAGTGGAGGCGCCTGTTAAATCAGAGAGAGCACATCTTGTGGAGGTATTTGGGCCATAATGGGTGCATCTACACATGAATGTTAATGTGCTGCAGTAAAATCTGGTGCTTATCGCACTGGAGTTGATTGCTTCTGGGCATGTTTGTATGTGCACCCGGGATCACAGCATGTTGAGCTTGGTTGGAGCAGCCCTGGCTGGCATGAGATCTGGAGGGTCAACCTGCCAGCCCAGGGCTGCTCCCCCAATTCAACATGCTGTGGAGGGGCTGGCTAGAGCACGTAAGTGCTTCAGTGTGGGCCTAGCCTGAAGGCAGCCCCTGCACTGAAGCACTTGTGCCCTGGCCAGCTGGGGCAACATCTGCACGTGTGCTGCAGCGGCTTTTTTAATCTGCAGCAGGATGGTACTTGTAAATACAAGTACTTAACCTGTTGGGCTGGAGTAAACTAATTTACAAGTACTGTCCTGCTGTGGAGTATATTAGTAAATTAGTAATACCAAACTTGTATTTCCAAATACTATCCTGCTGTGGAATAAATTAGTTTACTCCAGCTGAATAGGGGCACACGTGTAGACACACGCTTACTGCAGGTAATTAGTCAACTGTGCAGTAAACATCTTGTGTGGATGTGCCCAGTATTGTGTGGATGTGCCCAGTCCTTGATTATTTTTCCTATACTTACTTGTAATAGATAAATTGGAGGTGCGTAGATAGGAAGGCGATGAGTATGTTATAATGACTAGAAAGAAAGGAATTGCATATAAACTGAATTTCAGGGGATTTTTGTTTGCTGCTTTTCTGAAACAAAATCTTCTGGCAAAGAAAGCTTTTTCTTCTGGTCTTCTTTGTGGCTCTTTAGCTAGTATTATATCACTTCTTCTTTCTCTACTACCTCTTTCCTCCCCCTTGACTTTTTTCTGCCACTTTTTCTCCCCTTCTAACTGGTTCCAGTCTGTATTCTCACTGTATCCTTTCCATACTGGGAGCTGAGGCAAAACAGCAAACTAAGAGCATTAACATTTCTGGGTTACTTTCCCACCTTGTCCCATCCTGGACACTTTTTGAGGCTAGGGACAGAAACGACATATAAACTGATATATGTGATCAGAAACCAGTACAAATCTGTAACTCAACAGAAGTTGAGTGCACATAAACTACTTTCAAGATGGCCAGTACAGGTTTAAGATGAACCTGGATGGATGTAGTATTAGACTTCACTGATTTAGGTTAAATTGGTTTTTTGAACTTCTGTCCCAGATCCCCTTCAGATTCAAGTTAACTCTCAGTTCCCCAGCATGCTTTGTACCTCCCCTACAAGCCCTTCTTTACAGGGTGGGTGGGTTAGCCTTTGCCCAAGCTGTCTGTTCCAGCAGAGCAGGGAGGCGTTCTCTAGCACCCCCTGGCTTCTGGCCTAGGACACTGCAGGCATGTTGCTGCATTTCTCAAATCAAAAGTCAATATCTGTTCACTTGCTTGTTGGTTCAGTCTATGCAGCTTAAACTTACCTGCGAAGATTGAATCAATTCAACCTCCAGCTTTTTGACTGTCTGTACTTAGCCAGAGTGACATGGCCTGGCAGTGACTTGCTTGAATGAACTTTTGCAGCCACATGGATGACATGGCAGTTTTTTGTGGTCGTGAGTGAAATATGACATCTCCATCTCAGCTATGTTAACTATGCATTTGAGTTTGATAATGTGTGGTATAGTAGAGTGCTTTGGAGAGCCTGTTGAAGGGTGTGGGGTTATTTAATAATTTGGAGAGAACAGGGTAGTTCAAAGAGAGAGAGAACAACGTTCTATACCCATGGAGAGCTGGAAGAAGAATATTTGGGTGAGAGAGAAGAGACTCCCTGGAAACAAGGAAAGCAACGAAGTTGTGGGGCAAGAAGTTTTAAATGGTTTTAAAGTGGAGCTGGTTAGATTTAGGATTGGGATTATATGATGGGATTGCTTGTGACAGCAGGAGACTGGAATAAAAAATATTGAGTGGTTCCTACACTCCACTGTCCTAGGTTCCTGTGTGGTTGGTTATTGGTAAATTTGTGTGAAGTTCATGGAAAAAGCTGACTGCTTCATTATATTCCTCCCTAGGTATTTTATAACATTTATTTAAAAAATTTATGAAACAGCAAAATATAGCTGTCTGTAAATCTTTGCCTTACCTCAGTATCTGGAATATGATTAATGGTGAGCAGAATGTTAGTCAGAGTTTACCTTTCTACCTTATCTCTATGCTGTACAACATTAAAAGTTTTGACAAAACCTTATTGTTTATTCCAGCATTTTCAGGCATGGCTGTCACCACTAGCTGGCAAGACATTGCCTTCTCTTGCATCAAATTCCTCTTGATAACTCATTTCTTTGGATCATCCCCTCTCTAGGGTAAGCAAGTCAATTTGGCAAGTCAAATCTAAGGTAAGCAAGCCAAATCTAAGGCCACATCGACACGAAGGTTTGTTTCCCAGCGACAAGAAACAGTGGCACACCTTGTCCTGCTGCTACATATCCCTGGGGAACGCCCATGCCACATGTCCTCTGGTGCACAGTGGGTTACCCCTTGTCCCCTTCCCTGGCTAGAGGGGCAGGCATGTCCCCCCTGCCCTGCTGCAGCCCTAGCACCGGTAGGCACCCCACCATCACCACCCATCCCCTCCACACACCCCTGCCTCATGCACAGGCACACATGGCCTGACCCTCCAACCCTCCCTCCCACCCCCCATAGACTTACCTGCACGCAGCTGCTGGGGCTACTCCCACCACTCTGCCTGGCTGCATGCCAGGCACATGCATTTGTGCCCTGTCTCCAATACCTTCCCCTCTGGCTCCCCTCAGCTGCAAGCAGCTACTTGCTAGGACAAGCTGGGAAAAACTTCAAAGCTGAGCTGACCAAAATCCCAGATATTTGATCATATTTTTAAAAAAAACACCCAGATGGAGATTGACAACCCAAAAAGAGGATGTGTCCAGGAAAACCTGGACATATGGTTACCCTATCTAAGCAAACAAGCTTGTGGCTTTATTTCAGCTTATTTCTACTATGTGTCTCAAAGACCTGACTTACCAATACAGCTTCACTTTTTCTACCCCCTCCTTAACTTTTAGACCTGTAGGTCCATTGTGTAATCATTGGATCATCCTTGATGCAAAATTTATTTTTTCTTTCATGTTGGCCCTTTGAGCCTGTAAAACTACCTACCATTAGCTCCACAACATTTCCTCCACAATCAGCTCTACAGCTGGAAATTACTTCTCACTTGCTGCAAAAGACACACAACTGTGGCCACTTCACAATCCTCTCCAACATCTCTACTCGTTCTTTTTGTTTCAGAAACTAGTTCAAATTGCCTGCTTGGCTTTTAGACGCTTTCTTGTACAGACAGCATTTCAGGAAGGAAGTACTGCAAGTAAAGTAAAACAATGGAACAAGCTGCCTCAGGAAGCTGTGGAAACACCTTCTTTGGAGGTTTTCAAAAAGAATCTAGAAAGGTATCTCTGAGTGATTTAGGAACAGCAAATCCTACATTTGGGCGAAAGGTTGGATTAGATGGCCCTTCAGGACCCTTCCCACAGTGTGGTTTCATGATTCTTTAATTCCTATCTAATATTGGCTGTTTTTGAGCACGTCTACACGTGCACTTTAATGGACAGTAGTCTATTTTACTGTGCATTAAAGTGTCACATCAAATACTGTGCTAATACGCTAATGTGAAGTAAAAATAGGCTACTGAACATTGAGTCACTAAAAAGGCATGCACTTTCATTAAAGCACATTAGGGCAGCCTAGCGCACATTTATTTAGTAGCTCACCTTAGAGGTACTAAATTTAATGCACAGTAGCAAAAGTGCATTAATGAATATGTAGACATGCCCTTTGTACCTCTTCACAATGTCTGTATTTGTACTATACCAGTTTTCTCTTCTGCATTTCAAGAAAGGTCTTTCTGTATGTATCTGTGTCACTGATTCTCCATTTATGCCTAAATATCTCAGAATAAAATGCTTCCTTCCTTCTTCCTATTTATGTTAACTTGCTTTTCTTCTGGGATTGATTTAACTGGCATTATTTTAACTCTTAAAACTTTGAGAAATAGCACACCTAAGATGTTGGAGAAAACAAAGTTGTATCATATTGAAATAGAAAACAATTTCAAAATTGGATGATTCACCCTATCTCCAACCCCCTCCCCCCAACTAAAAATAAAAAAGATGATTCACTGTAGAAAGTCTATATGAGGTTTCTCAAATTCATATCCTCTTTCTCTTATAACCTGTGAGGCAATACTGTGGTTGCCAATTCTGGCAGTGTGGTATTGTTTTACTTGAAAATGGTCTAACAGATGTAGCAATTCATTCTGGGAGAAGTTTTTTTTTCTTTTCATTGCTACTGAATTATTTATATAATTTACTGGGGTTTTTTCATTCAGAAAAAATCTAAAATATTCCTTTAAATTAATACTATATCCACTGGGTAAAGACTTAGTGGAACATTTTAACTGTGCAAAGATTTATATATATATTTTAATTTTCATGTTTCTTCTTGGATCAGATAATGTTTTATCTGATACAGTGAATTTTAAAATAATAATTGATAGGTGAGTGTTGAAAAATTGAATGGAACATGTAACACTGGGAAAAAATGTGCAAGTAATCATAACAGCTGTCATCTAGGGCTAATGTGGTCCCTATTTTCAAGAAGGGAAGGAAGGAGGACCCGGGTAATTATAGTCCGGTTAGCCTCACCTCAATTCTTGGCAAGACCTTAGAAAAAATCATAAAGGATCACATTGGGGTGGGGGTGGGGGGGCAGTGGGTAATACAATGTTAAGGGGCAACCAGCATGGGTTTATAGCAGGCAGATCCTGCCTGACTAACCTGGTCTCTTTTTATGACCAGGTCACAAAGTGCTTAGATGCAGGAGTGGAGTTAGATGTTATTTACTTAGATTTTAAAAAGGTTTTCAGCACAGTGTTGCACCCAGTTCTCACAAGCAAACTGAGTAGCTGTGATGTGGATTTTTTCACAGTAAGGTGAGTGAAAAACTGGCTGATGTGATGCAGCCAGAGAGTGGTGGTGGATGGGTCGGTTTCCTCTTGGAGAGATGTGGGCAGTGGTGTCGCCCAAGGCTCTGTCCTTGGACCAGTGCTGTTCAATATCTTCATCAGTGATTTGGATGGGGGTGTAAAAAGCACTGTGTCCAAATTCACTGACAATACCAAACTATGGGGTATAGTAAACACACTGCAAGGCAGGGAGCGAATTCAGGCCAGTTTGGATAGACTGGGGAAGTGGGCGAATCAGAATAGGATGCAATTTAACAAGGATAAGTGCAAAGTGCTGCACCTGGAGAGAAAGAATCTCCAATCCACCTATAGACTGACTGGGGGTACCTACCATTCTGAGTAACACAGCAGTGGAAAGGGATCTTGGAGTCATAGTTGACGCAAAAATGAACATGAGTCACCAATGTGATGAGGTAATAAGTAAGGCTAACCTCACTTTTTCTTGCATTAGTAGGTGCATCATGAGCAGCTCTAGGGAGGTGATACTTCCCCTCTATGCAGCATTCATGAGACTGCAGCAGGAGTACTGCGTCCAGTTTTGGACGCTGCACTTCAAGAGGGATGTGGATAACCTTAAGAGGGTTCAGAGAAGGGCCACGCATATGGTTGAGGGCCTGCAGGCAAAATACTATGCAGACAGACTGAGGGACCTGAATTTCTTCACCCTCCTCAAGAGAAGATATCTTGTGTCTGTCTACAAATTCATCGGGGGTGGGGAGTGTCAGCAGGGAATATGGGATACTGTGTTTACCAGGGTGCCTCTTAGGGTTACTAGAAATAACAGCCACAAATAGAAGGAGAGTAGATTTAGGTTAGGTTAGACATCAGGAAGAAATTCTTTATGGTGAGGGTTGCCAAAATATGGAATGGGCTTCCAGGGGAGGTGATGCTTTCCCCTACCTTGGAGGTGTTCAAAAAGAAATTGAACAAGCACCTGGCTGGGGGTTACTTAACCCCAGCGCTCTTTCCTGCCTGGGGCAGGGGGTCGGACTCAATCTACTTCTGACCCTAGAAATCTATGAAGTCTACTGAGTCAGACCATAGGTCCTTCTTGTCCAGTATCCTGCATCACACAGTGCCAGACTGGATGGTGAAAGGGAGAATAAACAAGGTATGACCAGGGTTTTTCTACTGTTCCTCTCTCACTTGCAGCCTCCAGCATTTAAGGTCTAGGAAATTCTGATTCAGAGGCTGTACCCCACACTCCTTTGCTCAATAGCTATGACGAACCTTTCATCTAAGAATTTGTCCAATCCCTGTGGAACCTGAGGTTTTAAAATACTAATGTCAACAGTTTAGTAGGATTCAAGTGGGATTAGACATGTATGGATGATGAGAACATTTACAAGTACACAGGCTAGAAAATTATAAAGATTTAAATCCTTATGGTCGGGGCACAAGCCATCTACTGGCACAGAGGTTAGAAATAACTGTCCTGTAACTCCTACCACCCTCCTGCAAAGCCTTCAGAAATTGCCACATGCCAGACACTAGCTCTCACCAACCTGATGACTAGACACTCACCAAACTGCTGGGTTTGTGTCCCATCCTGTTGGATCCCAAGCTTCCCTTTAATTGGGTTGGCTCCAGCTGTGCATTTTGACCTCTCTAATAGTTCCTGGACAAAGACTCTGTCTCTTACCCCTTCCTGACAATGTAGCCTACTGGTCTCGAGTGTACTGCAGGCAGTCCATTGATACGAGGATGACAGCAGGGGCAGGCCATGTATTTAACTGCACACAGCTCTGAATAGCAAGGGGACAGTATTTTAACCAACTAGCTGTGATGCGCCATGTAAGAGAGCAGCTTGCTCACTTGTGTTGAAACTGCATTCTATTGTAGCCTCATGTTATGATAGTAAATAAAGTATTTTCATATGTTAACATGTGGTCTTTTAGGATATCACAGACAAAAGGGCCCTTGTGTCCATGAGAGGCAGCAGTCTGGTAGCACTATGTATGCAGTTGTATGGTCAAGCTGCATTAGGGCCCCAGATTCAGTCTTGACTTCCCAAGATACTCCTGTCACTTAAGCACACTGTTTCCCAGAGCTCCAACCCTGAGAACACTGTTTTGTGGTTTACCTCTTCAGAGGTATTTGATTGTTGCAGCAAACGATGGCTCTCAGCTTGGCAAATATTTCTAGCTTCAGGTAGCACACAACTTAAACAAATCTAAGTAAAGAACAGCAGATATCTATCTATTCACCATCTCTGTCTGAGTTTCTTCTTCATTCTGGAGCGTTACTTGTCTGTAGGCCAGAGTTTGGTCGGATGTCCAGGATTCCCACTCTCCATGTGTTTTCTTCTACTTGTCTGTAGGCAAGAATTTGCTCAGGTGTCCAGGATACCCTCTCTTCCATGTGTTTTTTCCTGCATGGGGAATCACGGAGCATCTCCTGCAGCCAGCTCCCTTCCTCAGCAGGTCTCAGTCTGCTACAACTAGGAGGTCTACCTAACTCAAGGAGGTTGCTACTTGATTTCATGGGGAGATCAGGGGCCAAGTGCCATTTTTCTGGGCTAAGTGCAGTGCCCACCCTCCCCCTCCCATGCCTCTGGCCAATGGGCCCCAGTGGCCCCTCCCCGCAGAGTGCCAGATGGTCTGCAACAGAAGCTTAATTACCCTGACTAAGCCTGGGCAAACCATTAATCCATGCTTAATAGTGCCTGGATTAATGGCTTCCCGGAGCTTAATCAGGATAATTAAGCTGTGGTTTCAGGTGGGCCATCACCAAGCAAGCAGCTGCACTGGAGCCCCAGCCTGGCTGTTTGCCAGTGATGGATGTATACTTGTCTTGGGGCCAATGGCAGGGAGGAGGCTGGGGCTGTGCTACCCCCAGCCCCTTCTTCACCATCGGCCTTGAGGCATGTGTGTACCCACCACTGCAAAGCAGCCAGGCCAGGGCTCTGTGGAGCCTGGTGCAGCTGCTTCCAGCCTCCTGGCCACCTACTACAGCCAGCCTGGGCACAGGCAAGCCTCTGCTGTTGGCCACAGATCCTGGGCTAGTTGTAGTCTCCCTGCCACCTGCTGTGAGTAGCCCCCTCTACTCTCCCCCATGCTCCAAGGCTGCAGGGCTTCTCTGCAGCCTTGGGGGTTTTTTCTTTGCAAGCCTGCAATTTTTTTTTTGGTGGAGCCTGCCATTTTTCACGGAAAACACCTGATTTCACGTTTCCTTGCAAATTGAGCAACTGCATTTTCAGTAGGTCCCTAACTATAAACATGCCTCTTTATCCCTCTCTTGCTCTAAGACTCCTCAGGATCTTTAAACCCCTGCTCAGTTATGTCAGTACCTTAGTTTCCCTATGGGGGGGCTATTAGTTGTCCACTCTCACCTCTTGCAGATAAGCTTGGTTAAACTGTTCTCTCCAATTAGGCACACCTCCTTTGGCAGGAAGGATAGTTTGTTTGATCATCTATTTTATTCAGCCAGTTTCATAGGTGGAAGAGATGTTGGTTCTTCAACAAGCTTCTGGGCACAAAATGCCCTTTCTTATGTCTGGGAAAGAACTAAGTACAGTCTAAACTAAATGCCGGTTAACACAATTCATTTTGCCTAATACTATTTGTATTAATGAAATGGATCAGTTTCTAAAAATTGGAAATAGACAGGGGCTGGGATGGTGTGGGTGCTAAGGTGCATGGTTGACAGCCCAAAGGTCACAAGTTGGAGGTCATAGCAGAAGTTGGAGGTCATCACATGGTGTGGGTAATGTGCGTCAGGGCCTTGGTCAGAACCTGGCAGACTCACTACACTACACAATGAGGCATTCAAAAAAATAGCAATTTTAGAAGACAAACCAGAATTCATAGACTGCGTGTAAAAAGATTGTCACTGAGGCTGCTGGACTGGGGCCATCAGTCTCACCCACTATAACATAACAATAGTTGTGACAGTTCGAGAATGTGTCTGAAGTTACAAATTCCAGTTGGTTTAAATGAACTCCCTGTATGCTTATGACCCTACATCTATCTTCCAGTGTCTCCTTGCCCATATCTCTTGTGTTGCACAGGGTCCGGTACATGTGTGTCTGCCCTGCATGAGACACACTATGGACCATCAGCAATTTTATTCACCTTGCCCTTGCAGGACAATGGAAACTCCCTGAAGGGACTTGCTGTTATCTTTTTATGGCTCTCCAAGTGCAGTGGTACAAAGGGAGTTGTTCGTGTTAAAGCTGCTGGGTTAAGGCATGAGTTCTTACAGTAGGTTTCATGACCAAAACTGTTCTTACAAACTGTGTGTGGTAGCCTAAAGCCAGAAGATAAGAACAGACCAGTGAAGGTAGAATCCTGAACTCTCTGGACGAATTTGAGAATTAAACTATGGAGCTGTCCAACTTCTGAGGCACTGTGGAATGCAAAACCCAAACTACATGCCACAGGGGCCAAACACTGTACAGGCAGCCCCAGCTGCACCATGCCCGCAAATGCCCCGGCTTCATCCTCAGCTCCTAGTCCATAGCCCCCACTATTGCACTGTGTGTAGGTGCCGCAACCTCACTCGGATCCCCAGTAGCCAACTCCCCATTGCACTGTGCTGCATTTGTGCCACAGGCCATAGGCTGCACCATGCTGTGCCGCCCCCTGGGGTGAGGCACAAAGTGGAAATTGGAGGAGGGAGGCAAAGCCTGGAGACCTCCCGTGGTTGCTACAGCTGGAATGATGGGAGCTGTGAATGGATGTAAACCTGGGGGCCACAAATCAGTCCTTTGCAAACCACATGCAGCCCACAGGCTGCCAATTGAACAGCCCTGAATTATCAAAGAAAAGCAAAGCTTTGTTACAGGTGTTTGTTTTCCTTCATAGATCTCTATAGCTTTTGCACTTTCTCTAAGAGTGAAATGAGTGTGTGTTGGTGTCTGTGTCTGGCCTGAGCCCTAGCTTAAACTCTACATGGTCCCACCATGCTAAGAGCATACAGTGGCCTCAAACTGGAATTTAGACCTTAGTTTAAAACATAGAACTAACTATGAAGCCATGACCAAGTATCTCCACAATAAGGTGACTTGTAAATTGTATACAGTATTATCTTCTGCGTAGTCTGTTGAAGTGAATAGCCCTGAGATTGAAAAAAGGCTGTTTATGCACTTGGAATACATACTTATCCCCAGCCCAATGTATACAGGGCTAATTAAGGACAGGAACAGCCTGTGCTAAGCTTTTCTCAACTCAGTATCCAGAATGATAAAATACAGACCACATTATACAAGAAACCCACAGACCAACATGCATATCTGCACAAAAACAGCAATCACGCTAAACACACCAAAAAAGCTGTGATATACAGCCAAGCCCTCAGATACCATCAAATTTGCACTGAAGAGAACACCCGGGATTGCCACCTCACCAATCTTAGAAAGGCTTTCACCCAACAAGGACACTCCTCCAGAGAGATAGATCGCACGTTTGAAAGAGTCACCCAAATACCACGTGAAGAACTGTTGCAGTACAGAACCGCCCCCCCCCCCAAAATTGCACACCGCTGGTTATGACATATCACCCCTCCCTCGAACCTTTACGAAAAATCCTCAAACAATTGCAACCCATACTAGAAAGAGACCCCATTCTTAAAGAGATCTTCCCAGAGCCACCCATCTTCTAGCATTCAAACAAGCACCGAACCTTGCTAACCTCATCACCAGAAGCAAACTTCCTCAGACCCAGAACACACCAAAAGGATCCAGACCGTACCAGGACAAGAAATGCAAAACCTGCCAAGACATCTCCACCACCCCCACTATTACTACACCCCACAACAGAGCCATCGGTATTCTCGGATCTTGCAGTTGCACCTCCAGAAATGTAATATATCTCCTCCAATGCACCAAATGCCCTGGTGGAAAATACGTAGGAGAGACCAGACAACAACTGCGCACCAGAATGAACGCACACCAGAAATCTATCAAAGACAGGAATACCCAATTACCTGTTGGGGCACATTTCTCACAAGAAAACCACTCTTTCTCCAATCTCTCAGTCCTGATCCTCAAAGGAAACTTACAAAACACTTCCCAGAGACAAGCCTATGAACTCCACTTCATCAACCTCCTGGATACTAAAAATCATGGACTAAATATAGACATTGGATTTATGACACATTATAACCTGCCTGACAACTGACTCCTCAGGTCCCACTATTCATTCCCCTTGTCTCCCCACCCCCCACCTAGCCTGTTTCTCACCCATTGACTCCTAAATCTACATCTTCACTGACTGCCTATCTTGCATGCATACCAGCCCAGCCCCCGGCTTCTGTACTTTTCATTCCATCCAGGAAGAGCACACACCAACTGCTGAAACTTCCTCAGCCTGACGAAGGGTTTTTGAACCCAAACGCTTGCTTAAAAATTGTTTTCCAACTATTTAAGTTGGTCTAATAAAAGATATCAGATTCACCCAAAGAACCTTGTATGCTTATGTCCTTAGACCAGCACGGCTACAACCTACACCCCTGTCAACTCATTAAAGCACTTTATCTTGTTTCTCACTGTGCCTTGTAGGTTTAACAGTAGCATTAAGATGCTTGGAGATAGGGGGAAGGAGGAGGGCGTTATACTTAGAGCAGTTCTCAGGCAGCTATTCTAATTAAAACACTGCAGCATTGCATGTATTAGGCCCCTGCACATTTAAAAATGGCTACAGGACACTTTAGCTAAACTTTGTTTGACAAGGTTTAGATAAAACACCCTGTAGCCATTTTAAAATGCATGGGGGCTTAATGAACATGATGCTGCAGTGATGCTGTAGCATTCAAAATTGAATGTGGAGCAGACTCAATTAATCAAGTCTTCTCTGACATGTTCTAATTAGAACACAAAGGAGCACATGTATAGGTACCCTAAAAGTGGCAGTACTTAGTTCAGGGCTGCTTTAGAAGCCTCCAAACTGATGGCTCCCAATCAGTTTCACAAATTGTGTTGTGTAGTTATATGCATAAAAGTGGAATGCACAGTACAGTATCACCAAGGGCAAGTCATGCCTGACCAACCCGATTGCCTTCTATCATGGCTCTGTGGATTCAGAAAGACCAGTGGATGTGATATACCTTGATTTCAACAAGGTTTTTGATATGGTCTCACACAATATTCTCGCAGGCAAGCTAAGGAAGTATGGGCTGGATGAATGGACTGTAAGATGGATAGAAAACTGGCTGGAGCATTGGGCTCAGAGGGTGGTAATCAATGACTTGATGTCCAGTTGGCAGTCTGTATCAAGTGGAGCGCCCCAGGGGTTGGTACTGGGGCCAGATTTGTTCAATGTCTTCATCGATGACCTCAAAAATGGCATAGAGTGCACCCTCAGCAGGTTTGCAGATGACACCAAGCTGGGAATAGTAGTAGATACATTGGAGGGTAGAGTTCGGATTCAGAGAGATTTAAACAAATTGCAAGATTGGGCCAAAAGAAATCTCATGAGGTTCAACAAGGACAAATGCAAAGTCTTGCACTTAAGACGGAACAATCCCATGCTCTGGGACAGGCTGGGCAGCAGCTCTGCAGAAAAGGACCTGGGGGTTACAGTGGACAATAAGCTGGATATGAGCCAAGAGCGTGCCCTTGTTGCCAAGAAGGCTAACATCATACTGGGCTGCATCAGTAGGAGTGTTGCCAGCAGGTCAAGTGAAGTGATTGTTTCCCTCTATTCGGCACTGGTGAGGCCACATCTGGAGTGCTGTGTCCAGTTTTTGGCCCCTCACTTCAGAAAGGATGTGGAGAAATTGGAGAGAGTCCAGCAGAGGGCAACAACATTGTTGAGGGGGCTGGGGGACATGACTTGTGAGGAGAGGCTGAGGGAACTGGGCTTATTTGGTTTAGAAAAGAGAAGACTGAGGGAATTTAATAGTAGCCTTCAACTACCTTTTTGAAGTGGGGTTCGAAAGAGGATAGCTCTAGACTGTTCTCATTGGTGATGACAGAACAAGGAGCAATGGTCTCAAGTTGCAGCAGGGGAAATTTAGGTTAGCTATTAGGAAGAGTTTTCTCACTAGGAGGGTAGTAAGACACTGGAACAGAGCACCCAGAGCGGTGGTGGACTCTCCATCCTTGGAGGTTTTTAAGACCTGGCTAGACAAAGCCTTGGCCTGGATTATCTACTTGGGGATGGTCCTGCTTTGAGCAGGAGTTTAGACTAGATGACCTCCTGAGGTCCCTTCCAACCCTAATTTTCTACGATTCTATGATCTTGGCCTTCAATAGTCTATAGCCTGAGACAGTGGTAATTATTTATAAAACATACAAAATAATGAGTGGAGAGATAAAGCGCTGAATAGTTCCATGTTACTTCATAGATGTCCCATCATCCTCGTAGTAGATGGGCTGTAATGCCTGATGGGAAATCTACATTTTTGAGAGAGACTCTCAGAGTTCTAATTACCACCATGGATCAGACAGGAGAATGTTACCCTAGGTGAGGGGCATGTGAAAGCATTACCTCTCTTTTGAGTAGCATTGATTTGCATCCTGTAATAAACTACAGTATTTCACCAGCTACTGCACCCAGACTCTAAAACTATTATTTTCCAACCAATCTGTTGTGGAGTAATGCCTTGTTATCAACATACTGATAGAAGAGGTAAATGCAGATACTTAGTAGGAGGAAGATACTCTAATGCTTCAAGTAGACTATTGTACATATGTTAGAATTTGCACCTTCAAAACCACTCTATTGGGGTTTGTGGTTGAAACTTCTAACACATGGAGGTGTCAGTCTATTTACAAAAGGTGTTTTAAAATGTAAATGTCGTGTTAACATGTTTGCTTTGCCAAAGAAGATCAAGTATGTGTGCACACAACTTCATATGTGCACAAGTAAAGCCTGGTACTTGAAAATGCACCCGTTTAATATCTATAGCATGAATAAAATAAGACTAAGATCATATATGAAAGCTGTCTTCAAGTATTTTAAAGACATCAGCAGCAACCGAGATAGAGAGGTTAATGAGGTTAGTGCTAAACAAGATGGGATTCAGCAGGGAGCATGGGATTCAAATAAGGACTACATATTCTTTCCTAAAATAAGCTTTTAAAAAAACTAGCCTTCTATTTTCTGTTTACATTTGTACTTGTAACTGCTTTGCTTCTGCATTTTTGCTATTGCATATTCTAATGTGGGCAGATTTGGGATCATTCCTTCCAATATTCATATGATTTGCTTCAAATTTGAGTTAATGGGGCCAGATCTGCATGCAATTCAAATGTGGGTAAAAAATGTGCTAGCAGACAGATAGGCCAGACTTTTTGAAAATTCAGCCTTAACTAAATAAAATCTTACACTAGCCTACTAAAACACTGTTCAGACATAAGCCAGCTAGTTTCCTTGACACTTACCTTACAGTTTTGAAAGTTTCCTGTTTAGTAGGGGTGTCAAAGGCATTTCTTGTGCCATAGCATAGATAGGCTCTGGATGGAAGCTTTCAGTTGATGATTATTATTTCTATAAGAAATTTTGAAATAGGTTAATCTGTGCCTCGCTTTTTGGAATTAGTCAAGGTGATTACACTGTCAATCATATTACATTTCAGTTTTCCTTCAACATTTGTTATATTGCCTAAGCACATTGCTTTAAATCATGCCAAATGCTAATATATTTGTTGGTTCAAGTTATTACAACCTTTGTTGCTAGTTCATAAGTTCTCTTTTTATCGGTGTGCTCAAAGTCTATATAGCAGGACACATCATGCACCATAATGGCATGTCAGACAGCTATTTTACCTCATTCACATGTAATAATGAAAACTGGGGGAGAAAAGCAGGAAGCCAGACCATTTCCATCCCCAAAGGAATCCCTTAAGTAATCTAGTAAACTTATGTTGCGAAGAGACTCTCAGAGAAATACCCCAGAAAAGTGTGTGGATAAATGAAACATTCAGACATGGCCAATCTTACCAAGTTTCACAATGAATCGTAAATGAGAACTGAAAAAAACAAACTGTTGCCCATTGTTACCGTAAATGTAAAGGAAAAGAAACACTGTAGGTGGGGATAGTCGTTCTGAGCCATTCCTTCAGTGTCTCATCTGTAACTGTCCCAAAAAACCCCCAACAGGGCTTCACCGTCAGAAATCTCCCGTTCTGCAGGCTGCCTATCTGCTTCTTGCCCTATTAGCCGCAACTCTTCGGCAGCTCTGACGAAAAAATAAGAATATCATTTGACGTCTTTCACTTTTCCACTTCCGTTTACCAGGTTTTTTCCTTCTGTCTGCAGTCACTTAACCTTGATCCAGTCATTCAGGTGAGAGAGGAGAAAAGTGGAAACAAGTCTGCGGCTTTTTTTCTGTCTCCGCTTGCGCTGAGATGCAAAAAAATCCTTAGGAGGCTTGGAGATGGATTTGGAAGCCCAGACTCTAAAATCTGCCGCTTCTTAAAAATGATGCATTGGGTATAGGCCACTTATGATGGCATCCTCAACCAAGTGCATCTGGTGGCTGTTTTCAAAGTGGCGATAGCTATGTAGGACCACGGGCTTGGGACAATAAAGGGAGATTGTGGGGAAACAACAAGACAGTCATCAAAACTCTGAAATTCCAGTTCCATGCGTGAAGCAGAACCACCTGCTGCACACTCCTGCTTTGTACATAGTTCACTTGCATGTGCATGTGCATCCTGGAAAGAAAATCATACTCTTTGAAACGGGAAGGCATAATCAGAGTGAAATGAGACACATCCTCTCCTATCTTTGATAACCCAGCCAGATGCTATCAGCCTACCAGCTAGTTATAGTGCCACCAAGTAAATATAAAGCAGCCGTATTGGTTATCAGATATCACATTTAGACAGAAATGTATTATGATTGTGGAATGTAGAGTTGTGTGATTTCTGCATGTGTGGGGACAGATAGTGGTTAAATATATGGCGACCGTGCTCTCACTTGGTTGTTACAACATCCTCTGTGGCCTACCTGGATTTTGTAAGCCATGGTGCCCTAAAGGTTTGACACTAAACTTTCATTAGATTCTACAGGTCTTTTAGTGATATTTTGGCTTGTATTTTCAAAGTGAATCATTGGGAGCTGCAGCATTCTTAGCTGTTTTGGAAATCAGGCTCTTATTCATACATGTAAATAAAAAGAGCAACTTTAGAGTTTTAAAAGTCTTTGTACTTGGTGACCTCTTGGTAAGATCTATATGTACAGTTCAAGACAAACCTTAAACAGGAAAAGTTTATTTTAGAGATGGGACCAAAAAAAAGTTCTTTAGAGAGGACAAGAGCTCAGGTTTTGACTTTTATGTTTTAAAGTAGAGGTATACATACTTAGAGATCTGATCAACACTATGATTTACAGGTACCAGGAGACCAGTGCTCTGGGAAGTCCTGGCTGCTCACAGTACTGCCCGTTTCTGTGGCTCAATATTCAGGGAATCCAAATGCATATTTACATCAATCAGAAATTTTTAATGTCTACTCATGAAGAAATTGTATAACAAGCTGCTGCAATAATAATACTATTAGCAATAATAACAAAATAACACATTTCCCCCCCCCCCCACTGCCCAGTCTGCAGTTTTACCTGTTGGTTTATAAAAACTACAGCCTACCTTATGTTCATTAGGATTTTACTCCACATGACCCAAGTCAGGTTGAGAGCTCTCCTGCTTCACAGTTGAGCTAAGATGGTCTGGCACATCCCTTACTAACCAGAATAGTTTCTCTGAAGTTACCGGTTATAGTCGCGTGAGTAATTGCAGTACACGTGGATCTTTTATCAATAGGTCAGTTCTTTCTATTCTTAGGCTAAAGTGGAGGATAAGATTCATGTAACAGACAAAACTTTGCCCACTAATTCAAGGTAAGCATTTGAAAATGGGCTGTATACCATCCCTACGCACCTGCCTCCCCTGCCTTGACAGTGTCCTTGAACAAGAGTAAAAGTGGGACAGATTAAACAGGAATAAGGTGCGTGGTCCCCCCCAAGGGGAGTGTCTACATATGCAGTTCTTCAGGTATAGCTATTATGCTTTAAACTCACCCCTCTCTCCATCTACATTGGCACCTTTGGAAAGTTAAACCCTGAGAATTAGCTAAAGCAACCTTAATACAAAATGGAGGTTGGGCTCTTTCTGAAAGAAAAACACCCCTCTTTATCTTGTGCCTCTCCAAGACTCAAGCTTCTTCCAGGTTACTCAGCCTTAAAAGTTTAAACATCGGTATAGAACTATATCCATGTGCATGAAAAGACAATAATAACCACGCTCTCTGCTGTTTGTTTTATTGTTTAAAATGAAAAGCATGCATTTTCAATGCCGCATGTATTTGATGTAGTAAGCAATGGGTCTGCAAAGAAATCACTTAAAATAACAGCCATCAGACCAAGTACTACTTGCCCCCCAGTATAGTTAGTTTGTGAGGGCTTCTCTTACTCAGAAAGTGAACTGAGACTGGCATTAGCACATGTTCATCTGTAGCCTAACCTATCTGATCAAACACATTTCACCTTTGCAAAAACAGCTCAAGCGAATTAGGAAACGGGTAATTCACCTATCAGACTCAGAACACAATTTTAAAGATGAAAAGTGAGAGATGTGAGCTTGCATTCTTCTTTGCTTGCATACCTTTTTTGGAGCCTGGACTACATTAGCATTTTCAGCAGGAAGATGAGGAAAAAAAATTATTTGATTTGGCCCAGTCAGAAGGGGAAACAAATGAAGAAATAAGAACATAAAAATACAACCTCATCGGGATTCTAACTCAACATCTCGAGATACAGTTCAAATCATTTATCCACAAAGCACTTTGACTGAATTTGTTGGGCTGGATCTTGTACCCACTTTTCATTTTGCTGGAAATGTTCAGACTTTGTGTCTGAAAATGATAGTGTATCACAGCACAATGTCCTGCTTATGTGATCTGAAAGTGAATTGTGGGTTAAAAGCTCAATAATGCCTGCCTTCTGCTCAACACACATGCACACACACACTGGATTTACTTCTAAAATCCCATAAGCTATAAGCTCTGTGCACTGTGCTGTATTCCAAAAGGAAAAATGTTTCTCTTCCAGAGAATCCTGATTTGTATGGACTATTGGCAGTCACGTTAGAAATGCTTTTAGTTAAGGTTACCAGGCACTTTTTCCATTTGTCAGACCCTATTTTCAGTTGCTTTGTCAAGCTGTACCCCTGCAGACTGATATTCCAGGGTCTGCCGCAGGCTGCTCATTTTAAAACCACAGCAAAAATGGCTGAGCCACCCATAAGAATGTGATTAGGGAAAAATTATTATTTTTGCCTATATTAAATAAAGCACTACAGCTGGTTCATTAAGGATCTGTGGCATATTCACATGCAAAGTTTGGTGGGGAAGCTGTACAAATATATCAGGACCATGGCCTTTGTATTTGTAAAAGTTTTCTCAAATTCAGTCAGGTTATAAACTCACATAAACTTTCCATTCATACAAACACAGCAAAGGCTTTTAGGGTTTGGCAGGTAAATTCTCAATAGATTTGTATCTGCACTGAGCATGCTCCAGCCAAAGGGAGCTTGTACTGAGCCTACCCTTCCCAGCAATTAGTCCCCTTAGCTGATGGGCTCATTTGGCATGTCCTCATGAGCATGCATGTGCGATTTGCAGCATTACAAACCTGTCTGGTGCCACAAACCTCACACACTACATGTGCGCAATTCACCATGCTGCTACTTAGCAGTGCAGTGGGTTTTTTGACAGTGGGATCTCCCGGCGTAAAATAAAAAACCATACCAAAAAAAAATGTGGTGTGGTGTACATGGCTGCAGTGTGAGCTGCCTGGAACTGGAGCCTGGCTGGCCAGAGCCACACTCTGGCTGCTAACCAGGCTCAGGGGGCCCAGATCACTGTCACTGCAACCCTGGGAGGCCCCCAGGACCCCAGATAATGGAAAAACTGCTCTATTATTTTTCTGTAGGCAAAAAAGAGTGAAAACTAAGAGCTGGTATTGTCTGTGGAGCACCATAAGTCTAAAAAGGTTGAGAGCTACTGGTATTGGAGATGAGAACTGGACAGGGGATGAGGTAGGGTAGAAGCAAAAAGAATGCGAATGTGGGCAGGAGTTGGGTATGGAGGAACATAGGAGCAGATGAGAGAGGCTTTGGGAGAATATGTAATCACCGCAGCACACTTTGTCACAGAACTTGGAACTGGATTGCAACCATTATACCCAATTCTAACCAGATGGCCTTGAAATCCTTTGTTTGAACAGTTATGAACTCCTCCAGAAGTTTCAGGCTGAACATAAGGAAGGACTTCTTTACTGTCTGAGCCCCCAAGGTCTGGAATAGCCTGCCATTGGAGATGGTTCAAGCACCTACATTGAATGCCTTCAAGAGAAATTTGGATGTTTATTTTGCTGGAATCCTATGACCCCAGCTGATTTCCTGCCCCTTGGGCATGGGGCTGGACTCTGATCTTCCGAGGTCCCTTCCAGCCCTAATGTCTATGAAATCTATGAAAATCTATGTTTGTGCCTCTTTCATCCTCCAGGAGCTGGTTCATACAGAAAAAAGTAGCCTTCTGCCAGTAATTGTGTTAGCTCAAGTGCTAGGGGATTGAGCCTTGAATTCAGATATCCCAACTCTGAAGATGATTCAGTTATAAGATGCATTTCAACATTACAGGGTTTTTTTCAACATTAGGTTTGTTTAGGGTTTATTTTTTTCATTCAAAAAGAATGGCATTGGAGTAAAACTACATCCCGTCTCCTCCAATCCTATATGAAAGGAATATTAAAGTTGCAAAGTCAGGTACTTGAAAGTTAACACATGCCTTTGCAACTTAAATGCAGCCCCCCCATGTGTATTAGAGTACATATTTTTATTACATGATTACATAAATATTTTTTTTCCACAGGTTCCCACCTTTATTCAGTGATCACAGGAGATGTCAGTCTGGGAATGAGTCAAGTTTGTGCAGTGAAGAAGGCTTTTACTGTATTAGCAATCCCCAAAGTTTGAAACTCTTGAGTGGGATCTCAAAAAAAAAAAAAAATCATGATCGGTTTAAGAATCACAAGAGGTTTAAAAAAAAAAATGTTGCCCTTTTTGACCTTTTTTTGATTTTTATTGTTTTAACTCCCTTTGCTTTGTGTGTGTACACGAGAGGGAGAGAATGAACTGGAGTTGCTAGTGTTCCTAAATGTATGGAATGCTGCAGGGGGTCTCATTGGCTACTGGGTGTTATAGAGCTTGTAGCTCCTCTGAAATAGCCAGTACTTTCTGTCCTTTCATCCCCATTATCACCTCTGTTTCCTATCCAGCTTCCACCTCTGCATAAACTGCTGCTCTAGGAGCCTTAATTCTTCTACTCCTTCACAGGTTGGGTGTTCCTGGGATGGTAAGGGGAAGAATAGGGTTCAGACTGAGCAATTCCTCACAGAAGGAAAGGATATGAGCCAGCTGTAGGTTCTTGTTACCAAGAAGGCTAATGGTACACTGGGCTACATCGGTTGGAGTTTTGCTAGTAAGTCAAGCGACGTGATTATTCCCCTGTATTCAGCACTGGTGAGGCCACGTCCGGACTGCTGTGTTCGGTTTTGCCCCTCCTCCCACTACAGAAGGGATGTAGACAAATTGGAGAGAGTCCAGTGGAGGGCGACAAAAATGCTGAGGGGGCTAGGGAACATGCCTGATGAGGAAAGACTGAGGGAACTGGGCTTATTTAGTCTAGAGAAGAGGAGACTGAGAGGGGCCTTAATAGCAGCTTTCAACTATCTGAACTGGGGATCAAAAGAGGATGGAGCTGGATTGTTCTCAGTGGTGACAGATGTCAGAACAAGGAGCAGCTGTTTCAAGTTGCAGCAAGGGAAGTTTAGGTTAGATATTGGGAACAATTTTCTCACTAGGAAGGTACTAAAACACTAGAACAGGTTACTCAGAGAGGTGGTACAATCTCCATCCTTGGAGGTTTTCAAGACGCAGCTAATCAAATCTTTGGCTGGGATGTTCTAGTTGGGGATGGATCTGCTTTAAGCAGGGGGTTGGACTAGATGACCTCCTGAGATCCTTCCAACCGTAACTTTCTATGATTCTAATCATAGATTCATATGATATACTAGACATCATTCAGATTCATATAATTCTAATCATAGAAAGTTAAGGTCTAACGGGACCTCGGGAGGTTATCTAGTCCAATCCCCTGCTCAAAGCAGGAGCATCTCCAACTAGATCATTCCAGCCAGGACTTTGTCGGGTCAAGCCTTAAAAATCTCCAAGGATGGAGATTCCACCACCTTCTCTAAAGAACCCATTCCAGTGCTTTACCACCCTCCTAGTGAGAGAGTCTTTCTTAATATCCAACCCAAACTTCCCTGGCTGCAACTTGAGACTGTTGCTCCTTGTTCTGTGATCTGCCACCACTGAGAACAGTACAGCTGTACAGAAGGCACTGGCCTACATCATAGCAGAGCCACTGGCGGGAATATTTGAACGCTTGTGGCGCACGGGCCAAGTCCCGGAGGACTGGAAAAGGGCCAATGTGGTCCCCATTTTCAAGAAGGGGAGGAAGGAGGACCCGGGCAACTATAGGCCAGTCAGTCTCACCTCCATCCTCAGCAAAATCTTTGAAAAAATTATCAAGGCTCACATTTGTGAGAGCCCGGCAGGACAAATTATGCTGAGGGGAAACCAGCATGGGTTCGTAGCAGGCAGATCGTGCCTGACTAATCTAGTCTCTTTTTATGACCAGGTTACAAAATGCCTGCATACAGTAGGAGGGGTGGATGTCGTGTACTTAGACTTCAGGAAGGCCTTTGATACGGTATCCCACCCCATACTGGTGAACAAGTTAAGAGGCTGTGACTTGGATGACTACACAGTCTGGTGGGTGGTGAATTGGCTAGAGGGTCGCACCCAGAGATTCGTGGTGGATGGGTCGATTTCGACCTGGAAGGGTGTGGGCAGTGGGGTCCCGCAGGGCTCGGTCCTGGGACCGATACTCTTTAATGTCTTCATCAGCGACTTGGACGAAGGAGTGAAATGTACTCTGTCCAAGTTTGCAGATGACACAAAGCTATGGGGAGAAGTGGACACACCGGAGGGCAGGCAACAACTGCAAGCAGACCTGGATAGGTTGGACAAGTGGGCAGAAAACAACAGAATGCAATTCAACAAGGAGAAATGCAATGTGCTGTACCTAGGGAGGAAAAATGTCCGGCACACCTACAGCCTAGGGAATGACCTGCTGGGTGGCACGGAAGTGGAAAGGGACCTTGGAGTCCTAGTGGACTCCAAGATGAACATGAGTCGGCAGTGTGACGAAGCCATCAGAAAAGCCAATGGCACTTTATCGTGCATCAGCAGATGCATGACGAATAGGTCCAAGGAGGTGATACTTCCCCTCTATCGGGCGCTGGTCAGACCGCAGTTGGAGTACTGCGTGCAATTCTGGGTGCCGCACTTCAAGAGGGATGTGGATAACCTGGAGAGAGTCCAGAGAAGGGCCACTCATATGGTTAAGGGCCTGCAGACCAAGCCCTACGAGGAGAGACTAGAGAAACTGGACCTTTTCAGCCTCCGCAAGAGAAAGTTGAGAGGCAACCTTGTGGCTGCCTATAAGTTCATCATGGGGGCACAGAAGGGAATTGGTGAGGATTTATTCACCAAGGCGCCCCCAGGGGTTACAAGAAATAATGGCCACAAGCTAGCAGAGAGCAGATTTAGATTGGACATTAGGAAGAACTTCTTCACAGTTCGAGTGGCCAAGGTCTGGAACGGGCTCCCAAGGGAGGTGGTGCTCTCCCCTACCCTGGGGGTCTTCAAGAGGAGGTTAGATAAGCATCTAGCTGGGGTCATCTAGACCCAGCATTCTTTCCTGCCTATGCAGGGGGTCGGACTCGATGATCTATTGAGGTCCCTTCCAACCCTAACATCTATGAATCTATAAGCTCCAGCCTCTTTGGAACCACCCTTCAGGTAGTTGAAGGCTCCCATTAAATCTCCTCTTGGTCTTCTTTTCTCTAGACTAAATAAGCTCAGTTCCCTCAGCTTTTCCTCAGAAGTCATGTGCCCCAGCTCCCTAACTATTTTCATTGGACTCCACTGGACTCTCTCCAATTTGTCTTTCTGTAGCAGGGGGCCCAAAATTGGGCACAGGACTCCAGATGTGGCCTCACCAGTGCTGAATAGAGGGGAATAATTACTTTCCTCAATCTGCTGGCAACACTCCTACCAATGCAGCCCAGTATGCTGTTAGCATTTTGGCAACAAGGGCCTACTGTCGGTTCATATGCAGTTTATTGTCTACTGCAGGCTTGTCCAACATACAGCCTGTGGGCCGCCACGCGGCCTGCCAAGCCATTTTATCTAGCCCGCGGCGGTGGCGGTGGTGCCGCGGAGCCGCGGTGGCATGGAGCCGGTGGCGAAGGTGAGGTGGGCAGGGAGCGCCGAGGGAGTGAGGCGAGGCAGGCAGGGAGCACTTTGGCGCATGGAGCGGCAGCAGCGGGGCGGGCAGGGAGCGCTGCAGAGCACAGAGCCATGGCAGTGGGGCTGTGACGAGGCGAGCAGGGCTGGCCCGTGGGCCCCAGCCGGCAGGGAGGGGAGGGGAGCTGCTTACCCCCACAGGGCCCGAGGGAGCAGCCGCTGGCAGTGCTGGCCCGCGCCTGCCTCCTCACCCCCCCTGCTTCAAGCCAGCCCGGCTGCCCTGCCCTGCCCTGCCCTGCCCCACAGCAAGGTGGCGCCTGCTTCCCCGGCCAGTCTCCCCCCTGGGTACTGTGGCTGTCCAGGCCCCATCCGCCTGCACGCAAGGCCCTGAAGGGGCCGCTTCTCACATGCTGCTGGCGACGGGAGGAGGAGCCTGGCCGGGTCTTTACTAGCCAGCAGAAGCAGCGGGGGAGCCATGTGCCGCTCGGGACAGGACGAGCCTGCACTGGTCAGTCCTGAGCGGTACACAGCTCCGCCGCCATTTCTGCTGGCCGGTGCAGACCTGGCTGGCCTCCTCCCATCCCCAGCAGCACATGGGAAGCTGGCTTCAGCTGCATGCTGCTTTTCCTGGCCAGTGCTGACCCGGTTCTGCCCAGGCCAGCACCATGTCAACCTGGGCATGGCACTGGCAGGCCGGGCAGGCCCCAAGTTAACCCCGGCCTGGCCCTGCAGCTTCTCCAGCACCAGGTCAACCCGGTTGTAGCCAAGCAGCTCCTGCAGCACCATGTCAACCCGGGCATGTATGCCATGTCAACCAGCACCATGTCAATCCCTGCAACTTCATTGGTGTCAAAGGTCACGTGACATCACTTCCTGATATGATACCACTTCCTGTGATGTCTTTGAATCTGGCTCACCGGCCCACTGGGTGATAAAAAATTCATGATCCGGCCCCACATTCAAAAAGGTTGGACACCCTTGGTCTACTGTAACCCCCAGGTCCTTTTCTGCAGAGCTTCTGCTTAGCTATTTGGTCCCAAGCCTGTAGTGGTGCATAGGTTTCTTCCGTTCTAAATGCAACAACTTGTCCTTGTTGAATCTCATAAGATTTATTTTCCAATCCTCCAATTTGTCTAGGTCACTCTGAATCCTAGCCCTACTCTTCAGTGTATCTACTACTCCCCTCAATTTGGTGTCATCTGGAAATTTACTGAGGGGGCACTCAGTCCCATCTTACAGATCGTTAATGAAGATATTGAACAAAACAGACCCCTGGGGCACTTCACTTGATAGCAGTTGCCAACTAGACCTTGATCACTATTGATCACTATCTGTTGACCCTGATGATCCAGCCAGCTTTCTATCTACCTTACAGTCCGTTCATCCAACCCATACTTACTCAGCTTGCGTGCAAAAGGAAAGGAGCAGTGATATCCTGAGTTGCTGCCTTTCTTTCTACTCCCTTCTCTGCATTCCCCTTCTATGAGAACAGCGTCAGCTTATCCCACTCTCTTACTCAGAACATTTCTCTGGGATCCTGAGAAAGTATGCAGTGCCTTTTTCTTGCAGCAGAATTGATTGGTTGTTCTTCCCTAGGAAAGAGGCCAATACAGAAAGCAGCCAGCCCAAAGCTTACCTTCCTCCAAGCAGGGCTGAAATTCACCACAGGCATGAACGGCACGTGCCCCTGGTGGCTGGGGGGGCACGGCTGCGGTAAGCAGGAGATCTCCCACAGATGCTGCTGGCACTGTTGGCAGTGGGGGTGGGGGTGGCAAGCACTGACCAAGGGTCAGCGACCACCCATAGGTGCCACTGGCAATGGCGGCAGCAGCCAGCGGCAATCGTGAACTGCCTGTGGACACCGCCGGCCATGTCAGCAGTGGAGTGGCAAGCAGCGACTGCTCATAGGTGCTGCCAACAGTGTCAGCAGTGCCTTTTTGCAGGGGGTGCACTGCCATGCTCAGAGTGCAAGTGCACCCACGTGCACCCCCTACGCATCACTCCTGACCATAGGTATGGAGCTTCTCATGCCATCATAAACATAGCTCTCCTCCATGTTGCTTATGAAAAAATTGTAAGGGTTGGGGCAGTGCTCAGATTATCTGTAGGGCCCCTGATTCATATGTTGCAAAAGTTGAAGGTAAGTAATAAATGATGCTGTAGGAAGACTGGTTCAATGATGCCCTAAAGAACAGGATTCTCTTCTCCACAATAAAACTAACCTTTTTTTTTATAGTCTATGAATTTCCCATGTGTAACGTAGCTATAATAACACTTTCTTACTCATGAGAGATGTGGTCAATATAAATTAGTTGATACTTACAAAGAACTTTCTGACTATGAGGGTGGTCAAGCACTGCAACAGGCTCCCTAGAGAAATTGTGGACTCTCCATCTTCGGAAGTTTTCAAAAGCAGGTTAGACAGACATTTGGCTGGGATGGTTTAGTCACAGGCATTCCTGCTTTGAACAACAGGTTGGACTACATGACTTTGTGAGGTCTCTTGCAGCCCTACTTTCCTTTGATCTTATGGGGGTCTGCAGACTAAGGGGTCCATGAAAAAATGCTTATGATCAATCAAAAGTGTATGAATACCCAGGGGGTCTATACCTTCATTCAACATTTTTAGAGGTCCTCACATAAAAAAGGTTGAAAACCACTGAATTAGGACACTAAGATGATGTCACTGAAGAAACTCAGAACAAACAAAGCTCACAAAGAGATTAATAATTCTGTATTTAGAGCTGGGTTTGGATTGTGTACAATGACCAATGCAAAGGGCCACACACTGAATGACAAGGATAAAAAGAAATCCTTGATGATTATCTATTTAGTAAATGCCCTCCGTCCTGTACACAGAAAAAAGCTGGAGTCCTGTGTGGGAAAATGTATGTTATCAAGTAATTAAAAGACTATATTATAATGCTTATGTGCAAGGCGGGGTTTAATTAAGGTTGAAAGGCTGTTTTATTTCTGGCGTTTCCTGAGTTAGGAGTGCTTAACTTTGAAATCTTAACAGTCTTTTAATGTGCTTGTTTTCTGTGTCCGTGTGTGGGGGAGGAAGGGATGCAATAGCTCTCTGTCACAGATGATGTAACAGTATTAAAAGAGCTAACTTCACTAAACACCACCTAAAATTTAATGAGAGAATTTTAACAATGGCTCCACTTTGCTCCAAAATTATTTTTTGCTGTCTTACATCATATTTATCAAATTAAACCATAGAATAATGAGTTTCTCAGAGCTGGGATTATCTTTATATTATTAAAATCCTATGATCTTTCCTTTACGCTTATGATGAGACCAGTTGCAAAGACTCTCAGTTTTCTCCTAACATGACTTTAATTTACCTGCGCTGCTCAAAGTTCACATAATGCACTAGCTACTGTGTTGAGGAGTGTTGCATGTTGCTTCTCAGAGCTCTCATTAACACTACATCTTTAGCAGGTCAGAGAGGTAGCACAGAATGGCATGTGGTGACAGCATCCCTACAGATTACTCCTCATCATGCTTATTGAAAAGCAAAAGACCAGCATAAAACTGTTTTGGTCATCCAGTTGTAGTTAGTGAATTGGTTGTAGGGATTTATGAACAAATGGATTTCCTTCAGTTCAGAAACGAATTATATTGCAGCAAAAAGCACCCAATATAACATCAACGAAAGTAATATATTTGTATAAATATGAAAGCTTTTTTGCTACATAGCACAATTTTTCTATGTTTCCTCCAATGTATAAGTATTAACAGGAGTAACAACACATTCATACTCCCTCTTTCTATCAAAGCAATTTCTTCCAGTCAGCCTTCCATTGCCACTCTCCACTTTCTTGCTTTCATCCCTAGCCAGTATTTATTTTAAAAAGCAAGTGATGAGAAAGGTGCCTACCAAACAATGTCTTATTATTTTATTTTTTAATTACTGCTCTTTCCAATCCTAATTTATTCATTGTAGTACATTTTATGAGAGTGCCGTGGGCCCTAGGACCTTGTCTAACTCTGTATTTGAAGCACCTTAAAAATATGAAATTCATAAGCAATGTCTTTAATTCAATTAAAGTAAACCTATTTCTTAAAATACTTTACAAGACTAGGAAACCTCTTAGTGAAAAAAGCATTGGCTTCAAATGATGGCTGCTTTTGATTTGCCATGACTCTTCAAGTGTTGCAAGTTCTAAAACAGAACACATAGGATCAAATTCTTTCTCTATTGACTTTAGTAGAATTATGCCAAGGAAAAAATTGAGTCAAACCATTATGTTACAACAAGTTTATATCTGGCATTAATTTAAAAAAAAATCCAGATCATTGTACAGGTTCATCCAATAAACATCAACAAATGCAGGTTGAAAAATTATGCTGAACAATTGCACAGCAATAAAGTTATAGGGATGGCATGGCATGCATCAGATTAGCTCCAGTTTTTTTTATCATTTTAATTAATTAAAACATACCTCCTTTTTTCAGCTGTTGAAGAAATTATCAAGTGCTTCCATCTTTTGCTCATTAATAACAGAACGCTTAAAAAAAAAAAAAAGGAAGTATAAGGTACATATGGAAAATTTACACTCTAAACCACATTATACTGTATGCCTGCAACTTCACCAGATGCCCAGTGAGCATCTGAGTCAGCAACATATGTCAGTTATCTGGTTTAAGAAGGACTCGGGCTGCGTGTCAGTGTTTAAAAGGTCAAACGGAAAGCTTGAGAATTGAAAACCATTTACCGTATAAGTGTGTGCTGATAGCCTGAGTCAATCTAGATGAAGGCACATAGCTCCCTACATAGCTTGTGTATTTTTCATTATGTTCACAGCAAAGACCCAGTAGTTTACTGCTTACCATACTAGTATAAAATGTATGTTTAACTTGTAAGCAATCAAGGGAAGACCATTATAAAGCTTATGTATGAATGTAATCCACACAGCCTAAGGTGGCAACAGCCAGTCAAAAAATTAGGGGGGCTGAGGTGCACATGCTTTATGAGGAGAGGCTGAGTGAACAGGGCTTACTTAGTTTGGCAAAGAGAAGATTGAGGGGAGATTTACTAGGATGGAGCTGGGCTGTTGTCAGTGGTGGCAGATGACAGAACAAGGAGCAGCTGTCTATAATTGCAGCAAGGGAAGTTTAGGTTAGATTTTGCTTGCTCACAAGTAAAGTACTGGGATGGGTTACCCAAAAGGTGGCGGAATCTCCATCCTTGGAGGTCTTTAAGACCCAGCAAGACAAAGCCTCGGCTGGGACAATGTGATTGGAGATGGTCCTGTCTTGAGCAGGGGGTTGAACTACATGACCTCCTGAGGTCCCTTCTAACCCTAATTTTCTATTATTCTAAACGGTGAATGCATTTTAAGATGCATCAATAGAAGCATTAGGTTCAAGACACTGGAAGTAATGGTATCTCTTTACTCAGTACTGGTTAGGCCTTATCTAGAGAATTGTGGGGAGTTCGGGGGTCCACATTTTAGAAAGTACATGGAGAAGTTAATCCACAGGCAGGTGACAAAAATGACAAAGGACTTGGGAAGCAAGTCAGACGAGGAGAGATGGAAGGTACTAGGCATGTTCAGCTTGTGGAAAAGGCATTTAAGAGAGAACATGATAGCAGTCTTCAAATGTGTGAAGGACTGCCATAAAGAAGAGGGGAAACACCCTTTTTCTCTTGCTGCAGAGAGTAGGATGAGGACAGTGGCTCAAAGTTGCAGCAAAGTAGGTTTAGATTGGATATGAGGAAAACTTCTTCACTATTAGAACAGTGAAGCAGTGGCATAGACTGCCTAGAAAAGTTGTGGAATCTCCGTTATCGCATGTGTTCAAGAAGAGTTTGGATAAGCATTGATGTAGGGATGATGTAGAAGTAGCTATGCCTATGTTCTGCTATGGTATTTCTCATGCACCTGGCCTTTGTTGTTTATCACATGGGGCCAGGAAAGATTTGTTTTCCCCTCTTGCTGCTGTGTGTGTCAGGGTTTTGGGGTGGGGGTTTTTTGTTGCTTTCCATAGAAGCATTGGATGTTGGCTGTGGCCAAGGCTGGTAAGCAGTAAACTACCGGGTCTTTGCTGTGAGCATAATGATTTTGACCGGAGTGTTCCAGAGCTCCTGCTGGGACTGAAACCCAGGGGTGCCTGGCTAGAGAGTGTTTCTCTTCTGTTCAAGATCAGACCAATCATCATATCTGGGGTCAGGAAGGAATTTTATCTCATGCTCAGATTTTTTTTGGTATGGAATGTGTGGGTTTTGCCTTTCTCTGTAGTAGTGGAGTGTGGACCTCTTCCTTGGATCTCTTGAGCATATTTTAACAACTTTTGCAGCAATAGGACTTTGGCCATCATGGTTCTCCTGCTTTATTTGTGGCAGTTTAGGGTGTTATATATGTCTTGTGGTTATGTCTGGGTTAACTGGGTAGGTTTGCTAATAGGTTACACAATAGATTTGTATAGGATGGTTTGGATAAGGATGATCCTGCCTCAGTCTCTGGCAGTGGCAACACATAGGGGGTGCATGGGGGTGCATGTGCACCCCCTGAGAGCACCAGTGCACCCCCTAACTGGCCACGCTCGCTGCTTAGGCGATGGGCAGGAGGGGCAGGCGGGAGTGTCGATATCCCCACTGCAAGCCCTGGCTGATCACTGCAGCCGCTCCCAGAAGCAGCCACAACCACTCCCAGAAGTGGCTGCAGTGATCGGCCATCACAGGATTGGCCATGGGGGTCCCCCCCGGGCAGCAAGATCGGCCACAGGGGGGGATCCCCCCCTGTTAGTGGAAACCATGGGAGGAGGGGAGACTCCCCACCGGGTAGGCAGGACTGGTCGCAGGGGTGGTACATGCCCACCTTGACTAAGGCAGCACCAGTCGCCCATGGCCTCCGGAGGTCTCTTCAGCTCTACTCTTCTATGATTCCTTCAATGATTCTAGTTCAGAAGCAAAATATTTTTTTCAAACACATTTGAAGAACAGCAGTTACAATGAGCATGAATGCAAAAATCAAAATTATCTCGTGAATGATTTGTGCCATGATAAGTGGGTTATATTGGTCAGTATTTATTAACAATGAATAATTTGACAGTTCAGACAAACCAAGCTCATTCCTTTATTTGCGGCCTGACCTAGGCTCATGACATTGGTAAAACTGCAGAGCACTGAATCCTCCTGGATTTTACAATGAGATTTTACTGTCTTTTTCACGTCTCTGTCATGAAGGCAGATACTGAAAGCAGCATTTTATTCTCCAGGCTGGCAAAAGTAAGTATACAGATGTGTCCTCAGCTACCAAGACATAACTGAGCCTGCCTGTAAGAGCCAGCCAGAAATGGCAGCAATGAGAAAAATGTCCCCAGTCAGAAGACAGTTAGTGCAATGTGAAGTCTCCTCAGGGTACAGAGTAATCAAAAATCCTAGTCCTTGCATATTGTTTCCTGGGCACAGCCACAAGAGGGAGAGGAACCAAAAGCAGTCATACAAAGCTGGATAAGCACTGCTAGAGGAGCATGGCTTAGAACAGAAGGGAATAATGTTCATGGATTTAATTAGCATCAGTGATGAAGGACTATATGTTCAGCTACATGCTGTCACCATTTGTATTTTGGTAAGGTGTCTGAAGTGATCTTATCTCCTCCTCTTCTCTTACATTTTCTCAGTACTCCAGTTTTCAAACTATCTCTCTACCAGTTTCTCTGGTGCTTCTCTTATTACTTAATTTTTTTTTTTCAGCCTCTATTCTCTTCTGCCTGATACCCTCACATCTAGTGGTAAAAACTGATTCAGATTTCTGTTAAAGGATCTCTTGGCTTTAGTCTTTAACCACCAAGAGGGAGATTTTCAAAAACATTTAAAACATTCCCCTGAGGTGGTTTTGAGACTTTTCCCCATGGGGGTTTTGGCCTTGTGCCTACCAAAAAAGAGTTGTGGGCATGCTAAAATTTGCAGTGCTCTTTTTCCCGACTGCATTGGTGGCATTGTACGTTTGTGTGTATCAATATCATCTAAGATACCTATTTACAACAGCATGAACATCTCAGAACAAGTTTATTCATTCTCTTTAAAAAGTCAACAGCTACAACTCTGGCTGAGCACTGTATGTTGTGAGGAACTCTCATAAGGAGTACTAGTCATGTTCTGCAGCTCTCAAGTATATATACAGTACATCTGTCATCTTGTAAATCATGCTATGCACGACTGGTGAGCATTTTAGTTCTCATTCAAGTAAACACAAAATATATTTGGAAAGTGCTTTTTTCCTCCAAGAGAAAATCTTTCATCAGCATGCACATCTTTGTTACAAAGGTATTTGCAAAGGAATAAGCCCAGTTGCTCTGCTGTGAATTTAGACAATTCAGCTGCCTTTACTAGAGCTACTTTATATTTAAACCTCAGCTCAGAATTTGATCCAGTGAGGTCTTAGCAGGAAAGTCTGATTCCCTGTTTCCTTCCTCAAGCTTGCCTCAAAGTGTCCAACACCATGTACATAGCTATTTTTGCAGATATGATTTATCAGCTTACATGCCCAAAACATTTTTTTTTTGTGGTTTGGACATGTAACAAGACAGCCTGGCACCTGTAACAGTACTATCCTGCAAGGTACTGTGGATGGACAAAGAAAAAGAGAAATACCTAGGATGAGTTGGACTACTGACATCAAAGACTGGATGGGTTTAAAACTGACTGATTGTACAAGGATTGCAAAAGACTGGGAAGAATGGAGGAAAATTATTGCTACGTCAAAGGTGCCCCAATGGTCAGTATGGCCTCAAGACTGACTTGACTTGATTTGTCAAGTGGCAGCAAATTTTAAGGTCTCATATATCAATTTCCTGTTTTAAGTAGAAATTGGCAACATAGTGTGTAGTATTGTCTTAGCATAATTTATGTATAAAATATGGACATGGCCTATTTACCTGACATAGAGATAGTTAAAGCTGCACTTATTTAATTCCCTCTCTTGCGCAAACATCAGTTAAGGCACCACTGCTCAGTCACTGGGAAGCATTTCTGTCTTGGTCTTTATGTCTCTTGGACTCTTCTGCTGAATATACTCTTTTTTTCTTATTCCTTTCTCAGACCCAGAATCTTTCACTCTGGGAACTCCCTACCACAAAACTCCTCATCAAGAATCATTTAGTCTTGCATTAATTCTCCTTTTGTGCAGCTGTTCTGTAACATAAAGAAACCTCAATTTAAAAAAAAAAATAAGTAGCTACGCATCCATCCACAGGTAAGTGCCACAGCTTTCTGAAGCTGGTTACTGCAGGAGGTCACCTTGGTTTTTTTTTCTTTGGAGAATTTCATACTGAGTACTTATAGATTGACTCATAATGTGCATGACCTTAGCATCATTCACTGTAACTATATGTGAACATTCACGTGCACTCAGAAGAGCAATGCAGATCTGCTGTGAATCCTCTTCCAACCCAGTTCACTCTGCAAGCATAGTTATGGGTGCAGGTTACAATCAAGGTACAATTTGATCCAGTATGTTTGCTTGGGGAAAAAAACACTTTTGCACCTTACCTACACACACAGGTTGCATTTGTTTAACTACCAAGCTAAGCAGCTAAAGGCAATGCTTATGTCAAATTGAACATTTATATGGGACTTGTGGGTTTAACACCCTGAATTAAATTGGTGCAAATCTGCTTGTAGCAGAGATGAAGTGAGGACACAGAAAGCGTGGGAGGGAGGTGCTGAGTGAAGCTGAGCAGATCAAGATTTGAGCAGAACATTGAACACAGGGGCTATGTAAAAGAATGGGAGCACCTGACTTCAGAGCTGGAATTGGACCAGGTTAGTGATGGGATCCTTGAAAAGAGAAAATCCACATTTTTCCATGGCAAACAGAAAACCTGGATCCCTGGTGATGAATTATCATCTCAGCAAACACAACAATCCTTTAAGACCCTAACTAGGCAGGTTCTCATTTATGCCTCATTGGAAACAATGCTCTATTGACTGCTGAAAGAGGAGTTATGAGGAATGTTACAGCACAGGTGATGAGAAATTGAAGCAGCTATTTCATTTCAGGAATTTAGCAGCTGTGAGAGTGACAAGAAAAGCTTTAAAAAGCAAGTATATATTGTGAGGGATGAGGATAAGTGGGATGAGTTCTAGCCTGCAGCTCTGGTGGGGAACACTCTTTGGAAGGTCAGTGTAAGCATGTGTTGATGTAAATAGTTGCTGTAAATAGTTTCACAAGTAGGGCATCTAGATGCCTCTTTCATCCCAGGGAAAGAGGGCAGTTTGGGCCTGGCAGGAAGCTGCAGAGACCACTCCTTGATTGGTTCCCCATGATATTATGTTTCATTTTATTGGATGAGTGTTGTCCTTGATGGGTAAGTGTTATCCTCAGGTTAATAATGGTTCTGTAACAGTTTTGTTGCGAGGATTGTTGACTGTGCCAGAGAAGAAAGAGGAGAAGAATAGCCACAGGAGGACAATGGGCAGAGGGTAGTCCCAGGGAGGATGGAGTGGAGTCTGAGGAAGGGAAGGCAGAATTGTAGTGTATGAAAAGCACTATTTTTTTTTGGAGTTGAGCAGTCTGCTGTGTTGTTCAGGACATCAGCACTCTGATCCCTCCTCACCCCTCCTCAGCTCTTTGAAGAAGGCAAGACCCATCCTCCTTGGAGCTGGCCAAAAAAAAGAAGTTCTCTGAAGTAGGGTTGCTATGGATTTTGGGGGGAAGCCGGAGACAGAAAAGATCCAGGGATTTGAGCCAGAAGCTTGTGTCCTTGAGAAACCATGCTAGGGCTGGCTTCAGGGGGAGGGAGATTGGACAAGGTTTCTTCTTGTGGTGTTCCCAGGCAGAGCTTTCCCCTCAAAACAATGTAATCCACAACACATCTATTTCTTAAAGAAAGCAGCATTAAAGTATCTCCATTGCATAACTTTGCAGTTGCTTTGTTCGAGCATGTACGTGAGTCTTATGTGTACAAGTGCACCAAACTGGCGAAGACTTGAGGAGGTATCAGAGGGAAGCAGCAGCCCATGTCAGTGCTTCCCATTGCTCTACAGAAATCCCCCTAGTGATGACTAGTGCTCTGTAGCACGTTACTATATTTTTTTCCACAGATCTAACAATGTTAGATCTAACAGATCTAACAATATGTTACATAGCAACATAGCTAGCAAGGATAGCTGCTTTTCACAGTTTATTTTCATGAATGTATGCAATTTGGACTTTTGTTCATCATGCAAGGAGTCAGGACATTGCTTCCCAAGTTAAGAGAGTCAAATTAGTGTGGAGGTGTGCCAGCAGCAGCCCAGCTTGCCAGCTTGCAAAGGATCCGAGCGATTGGTGGGGCGTTCCCACTGATCAGGCGATGGCAGGGGAGAGGCTTGCCCCACCCCTACCCAGGGACAAGGTGAAGAGCTGGACCTGAGAGGGAACTAACCCCCTTCTCTTTTGATTGGTCCATTTTCAATCTGGGGCAGAGCCCCAGAAGAGAATAAAAAGGCAACATGCCTGGCACATGGGCGGTTGCAACGAGGTACGGAGAAGAGGGCTGTGAAGAGCTGGCAGAGTTGGCCAGCAGGACAGAGCTGTTGCCCCAGAAGAGCCCAAAGCCTCTTCATGGGGAAGGGAGCAGCAAAGAGGCCATGTCCCCCAGTCCCGCCATGAGGAAGCACGGCGAGCAGCGCATGGGTTGGTGCACGGAGGGTCCAAGAGGGACCAAGACTCTGCAAGCTGCATGAGGCAGCTTGGGTCTCCAACCCCTGGCATGAGGCCAGGCAGTCTGTGCACAGCTGGTGCATGGAGGGGCCGAGACCCTGGGGGTCGCATGAGGAGGCTCGGATCTCCAACCCTTGGCACGAGGCCAGGCAATCAGTGCACAGCCAGCACACGGAGGATCCTATAAGCATGATGCGGGGTTTTTTTCCCAGAGGTTGAGTACCTTGTATTTTTCCATATTGAATGTAATCAGATTTTTATCCGTCCACTTCCTGACCCTATTAAGGTCAGCCTGGATCACCAGCCTGTCCTCGGCTTTGACCTCTTTTGATTTCTCTCCTGTATATAGAATGTTTGCATTGACCTATATATAAGCTGTGTAGCTCCTATAACTTATGTGTAAATATGTTAACACTATAACTTTTATATCTTATTAAATTTGTATATCGTTAAGCCTACACACGTGTTCTGGCCTTGCTCTATACGGGGAAGGAGGGAAACTGCATGCCACAGGCAGTTTCACCCCACAGTGTACCTGCCCTGCTAACATTCCCTTCATTTGGAGAGGGGAGTACAACATTGGGTACCACCCAGGTTACATTGGGAACCTAGCATCTTCATTACTAGTTAGTATCCTATCTAGGAAAGGGATGTGATGTTCTCATGACTATGGCATGGTGTACCTGGTTAGACAGAGAACTGTGGTTAATTTTATCTCATCCTTACAAACTTTGTGAGAAACAAGAAATACAGTGGAGTATGTGACCCAGCATTAAAGCATTGGACAAGTTGCTTTCAGCCAGTCAGAATCATACAAAATTAGGGTTGGAAGGGACCTCAGGAGGTCATCTAGTCCAACCCCCTAGTCAAGACATCCCCAACTAGATCATCCCAGCCAAAGCTTGGTCTAGCTGGGTCTTGAAAGTCTCCAAGGAAGGAGATTCCACAGCCTCCCTGGGTAACCTGTTTCAGTGTTTTATTACTAACCTAGTGAGAAAATTCTTCTTAATATCTAACCTAAACTTCCATTGCTGCAGCTTGAGACCATTGCTCCTTGTTCTGTCGTCTGTCGCCACTGAGAACAGTCCAGCTCCTGCCTCTTTGGAACCACCCTTCAGGTAGTTAAAGGCTGCTGTAAAATCCTCTTTGAGTCTCCTGTTCTCTAGATTAAATAATCCCAGCTATATTATATCCACCCCAGAAGTTTACTAGGTCAGTGATAAATCAAGTATTTTCTCAAAGATACTTTAATATTTATCTGTGCTTGTTCAAATGTAAGAATAATTCAATAATGAAGCATCTTGTCAGCTCCAGCTCCCCTAGCTAAAAGCAGAACTCTTAATCCCAGACTCTTACTTTTCTTTGTTTCTTTGTTTCTTGATTACTTGGGACAATGTCAATGTCTTGCCTAACACTTAGGCCTGTAAACTTAATATCCAAAACGGTGGCTTGCATCCATAGATGCTTCTCAAGCAAATCCCGGGACGTCATTCTCCCCCTGTACTCGGCCTTAGTGAGGCCACAGCTGGAGTACTGCGTCCAGTTTTGGGCTCTACAATTCAAAAAGGATGTGGAGAAGCTTGAGAGAGTCCAGAGAAGAGCCACGCGCGTGATCAGAGGTCAGGGAAGCAGACCCTACGATGACAGGCTGAGAGCCCTGGGGCTCTTTAGCCTGGAAAAGCGCAGGCTCAGGGGTGATCTGATGGCCACCTACAAGTTTATCAGGGGTGACCACCAGTATCTAGGGGAACGTTTGTTCACCAGAGTGCCCCAAGGGATGACGAGGACGAATGGTCACAAACTACTACAAGATCGTTTCAGGCTGGACATAAGGAAGAATTTCTTTACTGTCCAAGCCCCCAAGGTCTGGAACAGCCTGCCACCAGAGGTTGTTCAAGCACCTTCATTGAACACCTTCAAGATGAAACTGGATGCTTATCTTGCTGGGATCCTATGACCCCAGCTGACGTCCTGCCCTTTGGGCGGGGGGCTGGACTCGATGATCTTCCGAGGTCCCTTCCAGCCCTAATGTCTATGAAATATCATCCTCAACCCAGCCCTCCCTGGAGCCCCCTCCCATCCAGGCTCTGCTTGTTTCTAGGTAACATTTCTAAAGTATAGCTGTCTATCCATACAACTAAAACTCTTCTCTTGTGCCTGCAATATCCTTTTATCTGACTTTGATAAATAAAAAAATTGCCCTGTCATTATTCAGAAAACTGATGCCAAGGCAATTTTCCTGGCCCTTCACTCCAAGCATGTCATCCCTCTACTTAAATTACTTCATTATCTCCTCCTTTTGTATAAACAAATTCTTTGCCTTCATTGTCCAAGTCCTTCTGTGACCCTACTCCCACTCAAACAATAATGTCTCATTCACTATCAAGTGTTTGCTTCTTCCTCCCTTTGACCAAAGATGCCAGCCTGTGTTGCCCACTTGTATAATTTTTAGACTTGTATAATTTTGCATTCTCCAGTGCTATCCTTCATCTTTGAAGGAGTAAACATCTTCAAGATTTGCCTCATTACCCTCTTCAGATGTCTCCTTAAAACTCTCCTTTTCTGTGATGCATGGAAAAATGCTTGACAGCAGTTAAACCATGGATACACTGAGACCACTGCTGTAATGCTGATCAGCATTGTCTCCTAATTTATGTTCACCAATCTCTTGTCTTAGAATGTAAGATCTTTGGGGCATGTACCATCTTGTTATTCTGTGTGTGTACACTGCCTAATCGGGTTCCTAGTGAGAACTACTGTGCCACTACACTAATGCAAATAATAAATAATGATAATCTCTAGAAACACAGTAAACTTCATTGTTTAATATTATTGAGGTAAATGTAATCTTTTTTTTTTTAAAAGAGAAAGTATTCTGATTAAACCAGTTTAGTGTGTCAGTGGAAACTGCTGAAATAATAGTGTCAAAAGATTTTGTATTCATCGAAACTTGTGCCACCTCATTGAACTACCAAAGCTTCTAGTTTGCAGAACTGTTGCAACAAGCTCTGTGTCCTAGAACTTTTTTTCCATTATACAGATAGATTCAGTTTCAATCGCTGCTTCACTTTAAAAAAAAACAAAAAACGAACCATTTTGTTTCGGAAAAGGAACTTGTTTGTCAGTTTTGCATTTTCAGGTGGTATTTTGCAGTTGTCTTAAACTTGACCTCTGGACTGATGAGCAGGAATTTTTTCCTCTTGCATTCACCAGTATATATAAACATAGAACTCCAGTTAGTCAGGGGAGACTCAGATTTAGAATGATTACGTGTACATTTAGAAAGATACCTGCTTTGGGAAAAAGTTATGAAGGGGAAAAAAACTTACAAAATATGTCAATAAAAAAGTATTAAACTAATAAAGGGCTAATTTGAGTTGTCTGGGGGAGGAGAAGCGAGGGGAGGGGGGCAGGGCAGACTGTACTTCTTGAAGAAAACCCCAAATATGGAACATTTGTGACATTACTAATTCTTCTTTCAGTTGTGATGTTTTGCACAGATGGCACGGACAATTTAAGGACACTTACAGAGCTAGTGAAATGTCTGGATGCACCTATAGAAGGTTAAGGCATATGATCAGTCACTCCACAGTACTTACCACCCACTCCTCCCACACTCTCTTCTGTTGGTCTGGTTTCTCCAGCCACACTACTAAATTGGCCATGGTCCCTGTGACATGATGACTTGCCTAAGAGGTTCCTTGAAGTTGGGGGATCAACTTCAGTTTTTGTTTCCTATTCTGAGTGTATGAATGAATGAGATGTGAAATGGCCACTAGTGAATTCTTTACATTTGTTGTGTCTTGTCTTCTTGCTTTCTATCCTTTTTCAAAACTAGCAAAAATGGGCAAATGTACAATCTTATATAAAAGCTAATGTTGGTGCTTGCTAGAATGGACAGGATGAGATCCTGTTGGGGAGACAAGTTCAGCAGGATAGCAAATAAACATAAAACCCAAGAAATGGATGACTTAGTTTCCCTACCTATTTAGGGTTTTCAGTGGCTCTGTGCAGGCCATAGTTGGATCCGTGCTACCTCCTCACCACTACCACTGTGATCCATGATGACTAGATTAAAGATAGTGCACATATACCAATCTGCACTACCTCTACATTACTGTGCAGTAAGCGGGAATAGGACAGCGTCTACGTGTGCAGGTGTTAAAGTGCATTAACGCTGTGTGTGGACTGACTTGGGACTAAAGTTAGTCCCAAGTCAGTCCACACACAAAATGTCACTGCGTGGTAAGTCATCTACATGCGCATTACTGCACAGTAACTAACTGGGTGTAAATTTGATAGCTGCATGATACAGGTATCAAATTTATGCTCAAGTCAACATAAATTGCCATATTTACTGCACAGTATGGGTGTGTATGTGTAGACACATTCCCTAATGTGCAGTAAAGGTGCATGAATAGATGCACCCAGTATAGGCTGGCACCAATGGCTACAGCTTCATTATCTGTTTCTACCTTGAAGATTTAATGAACTTCCTGGCTGTTAGGCCAATAAGGTGTGAAAATCCACAAGTCAAAAGATGTGAAGGTTGCAACAGTGGCCTGTTCGTAGGTGTTCACAAATTGACATTCCCAGTAAACGCTCCCCTCTACACAAGAATTGGACCAAGCCCCAATGAGTTTTGAAATCTTTATCTGTCCCTTTTTGGTTTTGTTTTTAATTTTATCACTAGCATATGAATTAAATAATCTTCCCTAGCCGGAGGCAGCCTTATTTGTTGGGAGAAACAAAAACATGATTTTTTATTTAAAAAATCTTGAATTCTTTTCATCATAGTCATTTCTGCAAAAACACAGTCAGAAGTAACTGTGTAGGAGTATGGATTTCTGGTAACAAGGCCACCTACACAAATCCACTGCAGGAAGTAGGAAGCCCATACCAAAAGCCTTCACTTCCTAGGGCCCCAATTTTGCAAATGCTAAGCACCCTCTAATCTTGCTGAAGTCAATGGGAATAGAGAGGAATAAAGAGTACTGAGCCTCTAGCAGCAGGTGCTCAGGATTGGACCACCCTAGATCTTGATTTGATGAATCATAGTACTGCAGGCCATTGAGAACTCAAGAGGATTCTGAAGCTTTTCACAGAAAAATTCCCCACATAATAAAAAGTATTCTGTTTAATACAACTATTAAATGTTTTGTTGCTAGAAGGAACAATTGTTTTATTTTTTTCCTCTAGAAACTCTTTTGTTTCTGAGAAAAGGTTTCATTAGAATTTTGATAGAAAAACATTTATCAATTAATGTTTTCTCTTAATTTTTTATTTTACAATTCATGTTTCCTACAGCGCAGCCTGTTTATTGTATGTGGTACACACGATTGCATCTTATCTTGGCAGCAATGCGATGCACTAAAATAAAGATTCAATAGAGAATATTTGCTATTTACGCAGGATTCTTTCTTTACAGGGTAAGGGAATTAAAAACTCAGGAATTTTGAAAAATGTTCTGTTCATTGATTGAATGAATGCACAAGCTAAAATGCTGCAATTTACTACATGTTTTGAGCTGAAATATTTTGCAAAGTAGTGCTAAAGGACTGAATGCTTGCATGAGAAAAAATTCCCTCGATTAGAAATTCTCACTTGTGTCTGAAAACTTTTCTGTGTCTGAAGAAGCTACTGAGAAAAATCTTTGCTCACTTTATTCATTTGTCAGAAACCTCTGCAGAGTTGTTTGTTTGTTGTATAATTGATTTAGCAATAGAGAGACTGAGCAGTTGGAGGGGAAAGCTTGTGGGGAGAAACACTTGAAAATAATTGAAGAATTTTAAATCTTATGATAAACCTGGGGATTTAAAAGATGGGGAGTCTTCTCAGAAACTTGATTTCTTTTTAATTGGTCACATTCAAAATGTTCAGTTTGATGTCCTTGAAAAAAGGAATGTAATTGTTCTTAAGGCTTGTCTACTCAGTTTGTGTACTGACTTGTTGAAATCAGTAGAAAAACAGACCAAGTTACATCTGTGCAACCATCTTACTGAAAACGTTTATTCTGCTACAAGTACTCGTACCTTCATATTATTACCTCCACATTAGGAGCATGCACCTACTTAATTAACTTAGCACAAAACTGGATAAAGGCAATCCTATATAATTAATCCCTCAGTGGTGCCTATGTATGGTGTAGGAAGCCTTAGTTTTTGGAAGGTATCCAGGTTGTAGCTGTATTGGTCTAGAGGCAAAGGGAATCAGAACTTGTGGTAGATGTGATATCTTTTATTAGACCAAAAGTACAATCTTTTCTCCTATGCCTGAAGAAGTGTGCTTGTGCCCAAAAGCTTGCAAATAAAGACTTTTTTGCAAAAATATAATTGGTCTAATAAAAGATATCACCTCTACCACGATTTCTGATTCCGTTTTTGGAATGCACTTGAGTTATGGATTGCACCTGAAATCAAGTGTTACCAGCAACTTGCTCAGACCAGGCATCTCTCATCAGACTCAAGGCACCCCTCCATAACTATTGTGAATTAAGTGGTATCCCATTTCAAATACTATTACAGTGCCTGCCCCCTTGCAGAGGAGACAGGCAGTGGGGGCAGGGCAGAAGCCAAGCAGGGAGAGCCTGAGCCTGCCCTTTACTGCTTAGCTTCTCACACTTCCTGGGGCACCCTTCAAAGGATCTCATGGCACTTCAGAGTGCCCTGGCACCCTGGTTGAGAACTGTTGACCTAGCTCACAGGTCTTTTATTGAATCTAGTCCTATGTGACTTTTATCTGTTAAGGAGAAAACATCACTCTAGGCTCACCATTTAACTTTTTCTGTGTTTAAATCAAACCTTAATTAAAACAAACACAATTTTTCTTTATAGAAGGATGTTCTATATGTGCCAGATCCTGTTCCATATATTAAGAGGAACTTAGGTACCTAAGTGTGATCCTATACCATACTGTTCAAGTCTGTGAGAAAAACATTAACTTGTTTACTTTTGTAGCATTCAATCATTTTCGTCTTGACTGAGTCATAAATACAGCGAGCAGGATAGAAACCCACCCACTTTGTGCTAGCCGTTTTTAAGGAGTTGACTAGGGTGTGGGCCAGGATTCCTCTTAGGTGCCTAATAGCATCTAATAGTATCTGGTCCCAAGTTTTTTGGAAACTGGTGAAAACTATTTATTTTTGGATTCAAACATCTTCATGCAGCATTTACAAATCAGCTGCAGTAGCTCTTAATGGGTGCTTTTCCCTGGACTTTAAGTAGCATGATCTTTCATGACACTCTTCTTTTATAGGGATTTACAAGAGAGGGTATTATCCTCAATTTTTGGATGAAGAGACTGGAGCACGTTGGTGAAAAGGAAAACTTTTTTTCTGGAAAAAGTCTCTATTTCACTGGTGACCAGGTAATTGGAGGGAAGTTTTCACTTTTTTCAGTCTTAACTGAGCTAAGTTATTCATCCATTACCAAGCAGAAGCAATGTTGTAAGATTAACTAGAGGCATTCTTTAGCCAAAGCATGTTTTATTTAACCAGGAATAGGTTTTATTCCTTGGTGGGGGCTCCCATCAAATCTAATGTCTCCTGCAACTTAAGGATGTATTACACTAGGATCTGTACTTTTGTACCTGTTGCCTTGATTTATATTCTTTTTTATTTATTATTTTGTTTGTTTGTTTAAAAAAACAGTTACTTTGCAGAAGCCCATTAGAAATTTTCTGATACAACAATGTTGCATTGAAAAATGGTGGTTCAATGTGAGCCCAAAAATGTTTAATTCAAGTTATCTCGGGTTTGACAACCTTTCCATGAGTGGGGTTCCAGAAGAACACAACCTGAATTCCTGATGGGTTTGCTCTGGGACTGGAGTCACTAGAAGCAGAGAGGTCCGCACCCTTCGGGCACATTCATGTGATGGGTCTGTCCCCGGCCAGAGACCTTGGAAGCCAAGGGCTAATTTACCCTGAAGACTGTAGGTTTTGCAGCCATGCTAGGTTCTGTTCTCTCAAGGATAGACTGCTACTGGTGTCCTAGTTAGCTAGTTTAAAGCTATTTTGGTAAAAGGGTATATCTGTCCTAAATTGCAGTCATCATACTGGAATGCAATATAGATGTGGTCTCATGACTATTATTTTAACTCTGATCCTGTAATCTCTGCCCATTCTCTTAAGCAGTTGGTCTATGGAAACAATGACTTGATAGATCTGTGTACCAGAAGATGTACCAGCCACATCCCCTTCTCTTACATGACTGTTGCAGCAGATCCACCCACCAAATTATTTTTCTGAAAGTACACTCTGGATATTTCACATCTATATTTTTGTACATCCAAAAGTACCTGCAATTTGGACAGTTAGAAGTTTTCTAGATCTGCATGTGGAAATACGGTTTGCTTACATAAATCAAAATATTACATATGCATCTAGAATTTTACACATTTTCAGTCACATTTGTTAATTTAGCCTTGTGGCTTTAATTCAGCAGTGGTAATCTTGTTGTATGCTCTTTCGAGTACTTCATTCAGGCCACTACAGATGACATTAATATTTACAGGATCAGTTAATGAGAGCTAGATTCTGTCACAGGATGGGGTCCTTAAAGATGACCGTGTTCTCCTAAGGCCCCTTGACTGTGCCAATTTGGGCCCCATGGGCACCCTTAGTTCTCGCTTGCCACGTCTTTGATGAAAAAAATGAAAATAGGGATGCTGCCTTTAAGTCCTCTTGGACACGGTTTGATGGACTTACTGAACCCTATGGGTTCCCGGACCCCTTGTGGATCTTGTTTCACAATGGGTGTTTCGGGGCACCCTAGCCTTATGGGCTATATGCGTGGCTCCAACCACCCCTTTACCATGCCCCAAGCCTCACAGATGGTACTGCTGTTGTCTTGCCTCGGCCTCGTTGTAATTCGGCACCCAGGGGCATATCTAGGACTCTGAAAAGGGGGGTGCAGGAGGTATTGTACATCACATATAGCACAACATATACTTTTCACCAGTTAAAGAGAAAACAAAAGTTTTATTAATATAGTAGGGGGCTAGCAATATATATTTTCTGTTTAAGCAAAACCAAATATAACCATTGAAATGAGCACTAATTTGCTAGGTAATATACTACATTTAAGTACAACAAACTAGGCAAAAAGTAGTCAAAATTGTCAAAAAGATACAGTCTCATTAGTCCTATAGTCATTACAGTTAAATGTACACCTCTTATTAAGATTCACAAAACAAAATCTAGCCTTGTTTAGCTTGTTACAGTGCCTCCCATACTTCATTGTCATTCATTTCTACGTGAGTCCATATTACCACACCTGAGTTAAAGTTTTAGCTATAGCAAAAAAACAGTTGGCAGGACTGTGAAATAGAAGACAGATATTAGCAGGAATGGCTAACAGACAGCTAAATTGCAGGGAAAAGGCTAGTTGGAATAGTGGAACATCAAGACCATTAAAGATAGCTTCTTGTTAACACCTGTGGAGTAGGCAGAAATCAGCAGGAATCAGGGAGGTGATAATGAGCTATGAAGTCAATTGACTCTGTAAGCAAACCTAGCTTTCTATACATCTAGCACTTGTGTCTTGTGAGGAGCACAATCCTACTAGTGTGTTAAGCATACTTTGAAAATGCCTCCTTGATCACACCCCAGAAGGTACTCAAATGGAAGGATGCCCATGGCTGTAACAAAGAGCCAGAGACTTCTGTTACTTTAAGAAGAAAGTGCAGCAGGTCAGCCTTGCCATGTAAGCAGGCAGCTGAGCAGGAGGTAGCTGGCTGTGTGGGGCAGATGCCAGGCAGCATGAGAGTAAAGACTGCAGACAGCTGGGTTAAACTGTACCAGGGAGAGGCAGGCTGACCATTAAGCCCAAGGGGAAACCCCTGTGCTTAGTTAGGGAATCATCTGACCAAAAGGGGCAGTGCTCCAGGGCATTTAAGCCCAGCACCAGAAGCATAGCAGCCAGTCTGGCCCTGTATGCTGCAGGGAGCAGTTTTCCTGGCAAACACCCTAGTCACCCATGAGAGCTGACAGGTGAGAACTCAAAGGGTGGTAGGGCTTCCAGGATGGCATAAATCCAGAGTAGGAGAGGTACTATTAAGAATAGTATTTGCTTGTATTTGTGTTGTGTTTAAGTTGAAACTGGAGGACTGGATTGTGGCTACAGGGGCAGCATGGAGGCCACAGGGCTGTCCAAGAGGCACCCTGCATAAAGCCCAATAAGGATTAGGGACCATAAGGGGGAAGAGTGGCACCAGCACAGCACAGCTGGCCCAGAAGGCTGATGGGTGCATAAGCAGCCTTGCCTGGGTCTGGGACCCCAGGGGCCTGAATGGCCTGAGAAGGGCAAAGCCAGGGTTCAGGGCCCAGGCACCAATGTGCAGAAAAAGGCTGAGGCCAAGAAAGCTGAGGCAGAAAAAATTAATTGTGGCTGGAGGGCAGCAGCCAGAATAACGGTGGGCTAAAGCCAAGAAAGCAGAGGCCCCTATAGGAAGGTCCAGAAAATTGTCCAAATAACACCTGCGAGGCATGGGTGCAGGGGAGGATGGAAACCATGATTATTGCCCCTAAGGCAGCTTGTGCCCAAAGGCACAAGCTCAGAGGAAGGCCACGACTCAGAGGATTGAGACAGGTGCCAGTCAGGCACTCAAGACAATAAGTAGCTGAAGGACTGAGGATCACTTTGGGGCCCTGGGGAAGCCCCTTAGGTATTATTAATTATATTAAGGTGTGACAGATAGGTAGAATGGGAGGGTACCCCAAAGAGCCAGAGTGGGGCAGGAAGCGCTTGGCCACCAGAAGGCATCGTGGCTATCTCTGGGGCTTTGGTCCTGCTACAATGGCTTTAATCCTACTCAGCCGTGACAAGCTTGGGGCAGTCCTGGACACACACAGTGACATATTTCTTGCTACCTAGGAAATTCAACTAAAAAAGTTACAAGCACCTATAGAATTTAAGCACCTCCACAGTTAGGCAGCAGCCCTTTGAGGTTTTCTTTGATTGCAGCTTTATAGACATAGAGGCCTAAATTCCACCTATGTCCTCTTTTAGATACACAGATCCTTTATGGATCTAACCCTACATGCCTGTATCTGCTTCTGAAGTCCCCTGGTTTCCATCAGTGGGCAGGCAGAAACCACTAAAGTCACCATTTTAAGCTAATGGTTAAAACACTCTTATTTTGGGGCAGGAAAATGAGTCCATGCTTCCCATACCTGAAGATTGCCCTGAGCTCTAGGCTATCAAAGTGAGTATTTTTTATTTCTACCATTGAAGTGGTTCCATTTAACAAAAATACTTAAATTTTCATTCTGGAAATTTTCTCCCCGCAGAAAGTTGGAGAACAACTCTAGAGCCCAGGGCGCATAGATTCAGCTCCCAGTCTCTGCTCTGATGCTTATTTAATTGGTCATACCATGTGGAAGAGTGCCAGCAGGACAGCCCCCATTAACTGTGCCATTCTCAAGTGGAGCTAGGTAAGTTTTTAAGTTTCTTTATTTTATCTCTTATCTTAATTCTCAACCAAAGTGGTTTTTCAAGCTAATTAACTACAGCATAATTTCCCTATTCACTGGTTGCTAGAATCTATAGGGGAAAGAAACATCACACACGTTTAACAGCAGTAACCTGGATGCCCTCTAGTGAGATTATGTTGAGCTCCTGTATCTATCAATGTTTTATTCTTTTGCAAAACAGAAATGAGGGATTGTACATTTGTCCTTAATCTCAAAATTTAGAACGAGTCCTCCAAATGGGCTTGTTGTGGAACAACCTTTTTGTGCAAAAATGGCTCTCTTGATCCAAGGTTGTCTTCTGTTCATTATAGGATTTCTTACATGTGGCCTCCAATTCTTTCTGATAGAACATATTATCTTTCAGTCTTGACTGCCAATTCCTGGATAGGCTATCACTGTTTTAAAAACTGAAGTTGGCCTCTCAGGTGAACAACTAGGAGGCAAACCCACAAATTAACTTCAGTGTCTCAGTTTATCCCATCCCATAGGACAGATAGTATGGCTGTCAAAACCAAAAAGCTTTGTAAGGTTTATGTCAATTAATTCATAGAGAAATGTGATTGTGAGCTTTTGTTGTGTCCTTAACTGTTTGGTTTCTTGCTTTTAAGTGCTCACATTTTGTAAATGTGATAGGCAACTATGCTTTATTTCTGTTACCATTTTTAACTGAGTTTTGAAGCTAAGTTTTTTTTTACTTACAAAACTGGGAAACCTGTTGGGTTTTTTTTTCATCTTTGCTTTTTGAGTAGGAAAACATAAGTCATTTTTAAAAACATGGTAGAGAAAAGGTTAAGCTCTGAGTGAAGAGAAATGACCATATTAATAATAAGGGGAAACCAAAAAATATTTGCCTCCCCCGTCTGAAGTTGTTCTGGGAAGGAACACAAATTCCAGCCAAAATGAAATATCTACAAGCAATACGTCAATCCAGTATGTTTGCAAAAACTCTTCTGGCATTCTCCTTTGCTCAGGGCAAGAAGGATTTAATCTAGGATTGAAGAATGTGTTTTTCCAGCAGTTCCATTTCTCAGTCCCAGAGAATCATGTGTCATTTTCAGGAAGTAACAGTTTCTTTAACTATGTTCCTAGTTGTGAGCTAGAACAGTCTGCATCTATTAGAAGCATTTATTTAAAAAGAAAACAAACCCCTTGCTAAATATTAATTGATGTAATATTTTACATGGATTAAACTGTGAGGTTGCCTGGGAGTGAATTTTATACATTTAAAATATTATGAAACATGCAGAGACATAACAGGGCAACTTTGCCCCCTGAGCAGTGGGCAGCAGCATCATACAGGGAAGCAGGAGCTGTGCTGGTGGTGGCACAGACAGCTGGCAGCTGTGGTATTAGCCATTCTTGTGCCCACTCCTGCAAGTTGGCATCTGAGGATGTTGCTCTGGTCGCCCTCCCTGCCTCTTTTCTCCTCCCACCCCACCCCATTGGCCTCATCCTTAGTTAAGCTACTGCAAGCATGTATCTAAGCATTATAAATAGCACCTACTCCCACCGTTCTAAAATGATAGACTCATTTCTAGTGGAGCTAGAGTATGGCAACTCTTAGCACTCAGCTACTGAAGGACCCTTTATGTTCCTTTACAGCAGGGCTGGGCAAAATGAGGCCCGGGGGCCAGATGCAGCCCACCAGGCCATTCTATCTGGCCCATGAGGGCCCCCCCAAAATTAAGAAAATTAATATTTATCTGCCTCTGGCTCCCTGTCATGTGGCCCTCAATGGCTTGCCGAAACTCAGTAAGCGGCCCTCCGCCCGAAAAAATTGCCTGCCCCTGCTCTACAGCTTGAGGGTCAACCGAAGACAACACACATCAGTGTATGGGGGCTGACTGTGCCAACCAACATATCCTCTGTAGTTACCTACAACATGACTGCCAACAAAAGCCCTCCACTTTGCACAAAGATAGCTAACACCAGAATGTGAAGGGTATAAAGACTTTTGCCCAATGGTTTCTATTGCATTCAGGGCCCCTGTATACATGCAGGTAAAGGTGCAATGGGATCTAATGCACAATCCACACAGTTGTGCAGAGGTACGATTATGAGATGATGCATTAGATCCCATTGTGCCTTATTACCAGCACAAGGGGAGCCTGGGATCACAATCCTGGGCACCCGCAGCTCTGAGTCCCCCAGCTGATGGGGTCTGGTGGGGCGTGCATCGAGGGACAACGTTCCCTGCACTGCCCCCGCTGTGAGCAGCATTCCCTGCACTGCCCCTGCTACAAGCCCTGTAGCTGAAGATGCCACCTCCACTTGGCCACATATTCAATTAATGGTATGACTAGAACAAGCTACACAGTTATTACTCACTTTTGTAGCATAATGTTTTAGCGTATTGATTGTTTTATTACATCATGTTTTATTGGTTGAATGTGTAGCTGGGTCACAACTTATGGCACGATTACCTGGTTAATCACGCCTTAAGTGTAACATATGGGGGGCCCTAGGGGCAATTCTCCATTTGATATCAGTTTGGACACTCTGACATCCGGTCGTGCTCCCAACAAGAAGTGTTGTATCGAATATTAGATTCAGATTAGGCAGAATGTAGGTGGCTATGAATATGGTGAGGCACAATTATGCCAAGATAAAGATGTATGTGTGGGGGGAAGGGAGGATGGATTTGTGTCCATTTCTATTCCATGAATCTTGCACTCTTGGCTGCAGAGCGACAGCTTCAGCAGAAGGAACTGAGCGTGCCCCACTATCCAGCCTCTAGCCTGATGGCTAAGGTACACTTCTGGAAGGTGAGAGGGTGGGTTTGAGGCCCCTTCAGGCTAAGAGTACTCTGAAGGCCAGGCTTCCCACTTTCTGTGCGAGTGCTACCCAGTATTACCTAAGTGGGTGACAACACAGCCATTGCCATCTCCTGCTGGTATGTTTTGACAAGTAACAAGTGAGGCCGTTAAATGTACTCAAAAGAACAACTTAAGTAACAAAGTCCAGGAGAGGTTTCAGCCTGTGAATCCCAATCTCACATGGGCTTCTACCTCAGGACTAGAGATAATGTAATGCAACTCAGAGACAGAGGTAGTCTTTCAGACGCATCCCTCCCTGCAGCATTTCCAATTGGTTAGGTTAGACACCCCTCATTCAGCATGCTGGCTCTTGTGAATCCCACCTTTAGGCATCTCACTCTCCTCATTCACTGCATAGATGATTTATGAGCCTAAATTGTGTTTGTGAAGTCCCAAAGCTGGATGCCCGGCCAGTGAGTACCACTAAGCCTAAGCCCCTTTCTGCATCCAGGCCAAAGTCAGTAACTTTGTTTAATTCAAGTGCTGTATAAGAACTAGCTCAACTGTTATCCCAAAGCTGGGTCATGCATCCATTTAAAACAGTTAAGTCCCCTTAAAGCCTGAACAAATAGTGATTATTTTCAAGTTGGATGGAAGTGGTTAGGCAGAAATCTGTTTCAAATCAGAACATATTTTACCAGACCTGGAAGTTACCTCATTTGTACAGTTTTCTATTTGTAGTGTTAGTCTAGGAAAATGTTTGTATTTACTAAACTTTCCAAGCTAAGTCTGGATTTTACAATGGAAGGTGTTTGCAACTGTAACTAAAAACTTATGGCTGTCAATAATACTTTTATATCTAAATCTAATCATTTAATTCATTTTAGTTGAATGTAAATCTTAGAGGATTTTTTTTAATGAATTTCTGCTGTATTATCCAAATATCATGGACCCTGAGTAAAATCCTAGCCAGGCAAAGTCAATGCAGTTAAGATTCAGAGGGGGACCTAGGCATTGTGATGTCTGACTTGTAGGCATCCTGCCATCTAGTAGAGTTCACACCTCCAGGTTAGACATCCAAGATCCCCTGTACAGTAAATAGGGAAAGCCAGACACTGAAAGAATGGGATTCCCAGGAGGTAGCAGTCTAGGTTAACCACTAGGCAGCTGCTGTGAAGAACGGTGGGTCTCAGCCCTACCTTTCAATGGGGGGAGGTCTTTTCTTCACAGCCATAAACCTGCTCCTGGGAGTTAGGTGCTGAAGCCAAGTCAGTCCTTTTTTCCAAGAAAACAGAAGAGGTGGTGCTGCTGGTGCAGGTTGTAATGCTCATTACAATTAAAAACCCACTTACTAGAGTGCCCACATGGAATGGGGTTCAAAGCCATCCTTCACTGCCTCATTTGGAGCATGGACCTGAATCCAGGCTTCCTTATTCAAAGAAAAGTGCCAAAACCACTAACCTATTGGGGTAGAGACTGGAACCAGGGTCTTCCAGGTGAGTTTCTTCACCATCAGGCTAGAAAGTTGTTCTCACTTTTTTTCTTTGACACACTGAACAGTTGGACTTAGGTGCCTAAAAGGGGAGTTTGAGGCTAAGGTGTCTTACAAATCTAGCCTTGTGAAGTTTTGTCTTTAACTTTAGTGGCAAAATGACCAAATATATAGAAACATGGATTATAAAATCCTTAAAAGAACAAGAATGGACTGGTTTGAAATATTTTGTGTAGAACCATAGTTGTTTTACATAATTATTGGTTGATAAAGATACTATTTACTTGTCATTTTCAGACATAGTTCAGCATAGTGTGCAGGATGTCCCTAGAGCTGCACTTTGCCCTGTCGTGAAACAGCACAAGACTGTTTTATAATTGTTAACACACTAGAAGAGAGTCCTAAATTAGCAGCTGTCTAAAACTCTGGATTTAAGAGGTTAATTAACAAGCTCATGTTAGCTTTATAGCTAAGATATAGACTTACTGGGTAAGGCTGTGTATCTTTTTCCTACCTTCAGAATTGTAAGTAATGGGATCAGAGCAGGAAAAAACTAAATGCACCACACGTAAACAAGAGTCATTACCCTTTTCCTGTTGAAGCAATCAAAAAATTGTACAGTCAGTCTACCAAGTTCTGGGATTCCCCATAGTCTTGTAGAAGCTCAAATTTCCCTTTCTCAATAGACTGGGTTAGTGTAAGAAATTTTTAATCAGCATGCTAGGGAAAAAAAACCCCTATGTTTAACAGAACATTTTAATGCTGCATTTTTTTAGAAAGAGTTACAAAATTGGAATGAAAAGGTACTCCAAAATTGGCATATTCACACAAATTGTTGATATATAGACTGTAATGCAAGTTCCCATATTAAAACATGTTGAATACAACACAAGCACTATACTTGCAAAACACTTTTATTTCATATTGTACAGTTAAAACATACATTTTTTAAAGTTAACAGTACTGGAGGACATAACTACTGCAACTGAAGAGGTTAGCAGAGGATTTGATAACAATATTTTAGTTCACAAAGAGGTTTTGTTCAACACATTTGGTTTTCCATAGATTTAAGCCAACCTCTTCATAGGCTGAATGTGGCCTATTCAGAGAAAACAGCCAGCTGTAGAAAAGATAGAATGATTCGAACAAAACATGCCAGCGCTGCATCTGCAAGTCAAAGGCATATATATTAACTCTCCCCAAATCCATACCTGGGACTAACTCTCCCCCCGAGACAGGGACAGATTATGACATGCTGGGGCCCTAAACTATATCAAGTTTAAGAGGCACCATAGCATTACCAAATCCAGCACTTCCCCCGCCGCTTCGGGACTGGCCGCCGCTCCACCCCTGTGGGCCCGGAAGTTGCAAGGGAAGCTTGCACGTGGCTGCTGCCGCCTCCGTTAAGCACCCCGCGCCACTGCTCTGAGTGCGGCTGCTGCCCTGGGACCAGCCACTGCTACTCCACACCTCCCCAGCTCCATGACTGGCTGCAGTGCCGGTTTTAAAAAAACGGCATTTTCAAATTTCCAGCACGTACTCAGGACTGCTGGGTTTGTGAGGTTTTACTGTATTTTTTTTTTCATATTTAGAGGCTTCTCATAATGTGAGGCCCTAAGCTGTAGCTTGCTTAGCTTGTGCCTAAATCCAGCACTGCCCTGCGGGGCCTCGCAGCTGCTTGCAGTTACTCTCCAACTGCAGAGATGAGGAAGGAACAACTCCCAAGACCTCATCATCATAAGTTTCAATGTTTTACTAGACAAATCTTCTGGGGAGTGCTTCCTTACTGTCTGTTAATCAGTAGAGCCATGAAAAAGGTAAGATCTTGACTTGTCTTAGAGACAATATCTCCTTTTGTCCCCAAATTTTTCTAATTATCATTTTGCGCGAATGTCAAACTCTCCCTTCTGAGCTCCGTTTTTGGAAGCTGTAATTGAGAAGCACATAGCTTAGGTTGTACAACCTCTTTATAGTTTTAGCATGCTGATTTTACATTGTCCTGTGGAATATCCTTCCTTGTGGAGTAAGTCATCAGATGACATGGTGAGCATCATTTGTCAGATATATGCTTGTCCTAAGGAAGTTAAGTGTGGCCAGCCAGTAAGGCTTAGAAACTGCCAATACATAAAAGTTCCCAAGGAAGTAAAAGTACTCCCATAAAATTAAAATACAGTTCCTGCATGTACGGAAACGCCACAAAGCTAACCGGACCTGAATTTCCTTGTTCTTTATATCTGTATAGTGCGACAAACTATTTATCTACTTTAAGGTATGATCAGATTGTATAAAAGTGTTTCTAAGCTGCCACAGCCAATGTTTCCTCAGGCATGTACAACTTTGGTTTCGGTGGACCCTAGAACTGAATTTCACTTTAAGTACTTGAAGTAAGAAAATAGCAGGAACTCAATAAAGCTTCAGAAATGAGTACCTTGCAATAAAACAACTATTAGTCATACAGTAAATTTGGACAATCCAAGCATGGAAGGGTTTTAGGTTTGTTTGGAAGACTAAGAAATATTGAAAAGTCAACCTGGTCTTCCCTAGACTTGCTGGAGAACATCTGTACTGTGGCTCCGTACTTTAAATGAACGTAAATGGTGCAGAATCCATGGTGCTGAAACAATATCCATTTTTCCCCGAAGTGTTTGTCACTGAAAGTGTTATTTAAAAAAAATGCAACAGACAAAACCTGAACTCCCCACAACTATTACATTCTACATCCACCCTCAGCTTTCACCTTTGTAATATCTCATTTTGCTTGTTTTTCTGTCAACTAGAATCATCCTACATAGGGCCTCAATTTTAACAAAACAGATTCTACTGAAAAACAGCAAAACAAAAATGCATCCTTTCAAGCTCTCCTTAGATTTGTGAAGCATCATAAAAAAGGGATGTAAATCAGGTATTTTCTAAACCTTTTGCAGATCACATTTTAAAATAACTCTGAGAGAAGGCAACAAACATTAGTACAAACTAGTTTTCTTCATAATCCTCAAAAATTCCTGCTCGTTTACTTCTCCATCTCCATCTCTGTCAGCTTCTTCAATCATTTCCTGTAAAGAGGTGACAACCAGACTCAAAACAACATCTTTCACTTACTTTAAAACTTATGAAAAAACATTTGAAAAGTAAACAAGCTTTTGCTGAGATTTTTGGTAATGCATTTAATTCCAGAACTCTTACTAAATTTACTGAAACTATACTTGTAAAGGTATGAGGACAGACCCAAAGTTTGCTGGGAAAATATTGGTGAATTCCAAAATTTACCTGTAGCTCTTCATCTGTTAAATTCTCTCCCAGCTCCTTGGCAACTCTCTTTAGGTTTTTGAAAGAAATCTTTCCTGTCCCATCATCATCAAATAATCGGAAGGCTTTCAAGATTTCTTCTTTTGAGTCTTTCTCACTCTGAAATGAAAGTGAAAGGAAAAGAAAATCCTACTATCTAAACATCCTTTTTCAGCATTCCTTTATCACATTAGGTAGTCTGAAAAATCAAAATGATTCTTACCATTTTTTGGGTCATCATAGCCAAAAAGTCTTCAAAGTCAATGGTGCCACTTCCTTCTTTGTCAATATCTGCTATCATTTTTTTAATTTCTTCTTTCTTTGGTTCAAAGCCTAGAGCACGCATTGCAACCTGGTTGAAAGAGCAATTTCATTTATGTATAGAAGATACCAATAGAATTATAACAATACCATTTGCATTAAACTGCTTCATTTTTGTCTCTCCAAATTATAAACATAAAGCTTACAAAGCATAAAGAAAACCCTTATCGTTATTTTTCATTATGGTAGTTATTAATAGTAGTAGGGCTTAGTAATCTTAAAACTCAGCAGTATCTCTTCTGTACCTACTTCAAACAATCGATTTTCTCCTTTGGAGTTCAGAGCAGGGTTTGATGATTGTGTTTAGTACTGTAGTAAGCATTTTCAATCTATTTTAATGTACACAGTTATTTTCAAGATATTTCACAGAAAGACTGAATTATCAAACCAGAGACTTGACCCTACCCCCACTAGAGTCTATGGCAGAACTTCTACCACATATCAGTGGAACTAGAATCATGTAAGTATAATAGTTATCGGGTTTTATAACTCAGTTGTGTAAAAACAATTTAAAATAATCCCCAATACTAGCTCTAGACAGGAAAGGAAACAAAACTGGAGTCATGTAGGTATTCAGAATCCTTAAATCTGGTCAGTGTCCCAGACAAAAAAACCCAACAGAATCCCTGCCTTTGACTCTTACAAGGAGTGTCTACACATGCATTTACATCAGCTTAAATTTACTGTGCAGTAAGCTACTGCACAGTAAGTGGGAATAGGCCAGCATCTACATGTGCAGGCATTAAAGTGCATTAATGCTATGTGTGGACTGACTTGGGACTAAAGTTAGTCCCAAGTCAGTACACAACACACAGTGTTAGTGTGCAGGAAGGTGTCTACACTTGCGTTACTGCGCAGTAAGTAATCAGGTGTAAATTTGATACCTGCTGATGCGAGTATCAAATTTAAGCCCAAATCAGCATAAGTCACCATAGTTACTGTGCAATACAGGCATGCAAGTGTAGACACGTGCCCATACTGCACAGTAATTTTGGTTACTACGCAGTAAGTGCACAAGCGTAGATGCGCCCAGAAAGTACAAATTTTATGGCTGCCATAAAAAAGGCGGAGAAAAATCTGTTCTCCCTTGATTACAGATGTCAGGACTAGAGACAGTGGGTCTAAGTCTCAAGAAGAGTTCTTAATTGCAAGAGCAGTAGGGCAGTGGAAGTAGATGCTGAGTGAGGTTATTACATCTTTTTCCCTTAAGGCACAGATTGTCAACCGGGGGTATGCATACCCCGGGGGTACTTGGGAAGGCCCTAGAGGGTATGTGCAGGTAGGCGGGGGTGAAGAGCTGCCACCCACCATCCCATTCCATTGCCTCCCAGGACCAGGCTTAGGTGAGGGCAGCAGTGACCCTCTGTGCTGCCGCTGCCATCCACCACCCTGCGCCACCCCACTCCATGTTTGGCCACGCGCCACCCCGCTCCAGGTCCAGCCACGCACCCCCCATGTGCCACCCTGCCCTCCCACTTTGTGTCTGGCTGCCAGAGGTACACTACCTAAAAAAGGCTGAAAACCCCTGCCTTAAGGTTTTCAAAAGGAAGCTAAATGGGCATTCACCTATGGGATGGTTTAGAACAGCAAATACTGCATCTGAGCAGGGGGTTGGATTAGATGGGCAGGGCCAACTTGTGACATAAGTGCCACAAGTGGCACAGGCAGCCACTGTGTGCGGCACACAGCAGACTGGAAAGGAGAGAGGCAGCAGGATTTTTGTTGTTGTTATAGAACAGGAAAAAAAAATTAAAATCACTATAAATGCCTCCTCATTTCCCTTCTCTCCTTCCCCACTTCCAAGGAAAAACCCAGTCCCTGAACTGCTTTAGAAATAATCCGATCTACTACATGCATTCATGATGTTACAAAAGAAATATGTTGTGTTTTACTGTTAGCTTAGAAGCAGGTTAGTTTCTCCATTAGTTTTAATATTAATGCCATATACTCATTAGAATATTCAGGCCCTGCTACCCAAGGTAATTGGGCACTAGAAGTTTTTTACATTGGGTACTCAGAAATTCAGCTGTATTTGCAAAGTGTAGCCTTCATATACCAGGCCATTTCAGATCATATTTATGACTATAACATTTTAAAACTGAGTTCAGAGACCGAAGAGGAAAAGATGTCAAAAAGCACAATTTTGCCAATAAATGTAATGTAAAAGCACAGACCTTCAGTTCTTTTACATCAATGCTTCCAGATCCATCAGTATCAAATAAATCAAATGCTTCCCTGATCTCCTGCTTCTGCTCTTCTGTTAGTTCAGGTTTCAATCCACTTTTCTTCCGCTGGACTGCACCCAACCCAGGTTTCCTGTAATTGGAGGCCTATAAGACGTAGGTGAAAAACAAAACTTAAGTAAAAAACATGTTTTTTTGGAAAAACAAACCATAAAAGTACCTACAGTAGTGCAACTGTAGGGAGAGCTGGGTATCTGCCCTGGCACCAACTCAGAACAGGTGCCAGTATGGCCCCTTCCCTCCAGGAGTTTTTACTACTACATGTGTCACCAGGCCATAGGAGCCATAAAGGTGTAGCCCCATGCCCATTAGTAAATCAGAGAGGGGGTGGGGGTGCCAGGTAAGCTGAAGTTGTGTAGAGTGCATCTCCCCTGCACCCTTAGAGGTGCAGCCCTGCACCCAGAAGTGTATGGGGGGAGGGGGGAAGGAGTGAACAGGGCACCAGAAACAGCCCCTTGGGAACCTGTGCCTCTGCGCCAGAGCACAGGGAGCTTGTCCCTTTGCTACAGCAACTTAAGCCCATATTGCTACAGCAAGTGCTGTAGGTGTAGCAGCTGCTGCTGGAGTGCAGAGAGCAGGGGCAGTTAAGATCCCCCTCTCCCCCAGATCCCCACCCTGCTTTTCAGTGGTCAGCATAATCTCTCCCACAAACACCTCTGCCCCAGGCACTGAATGATCTCCCTGCATGTCTGAGTACCTAGCAGGGGCAGAATTGACAGAGGACTTTCTTTGCTGCAACTGCGGGATATTGGGTCTTTGGTGGCTCCTCCTCAAAAATCCCTTAGCTTAGACTACCCCAAGACAAACAGAGAAAGTGCTGGGCTTTATGCATCACAGCAAAAGCAAAGTAACTGGATGTTTGTACTAGAAGGGTTGGTAACTATACAGTGTCAACCCACAAGCAGTCATCTTTCAGTCTCAGTGTTAAGGTGCTACTGAGATGATCGAGCATGTTGTTCTCTCCTGGCTGTCATGTCAGACTAAGTGCAGATAACACAGCACTGATTTAGCCTTAAAATGAGAAGAACACAGAAGCTATGACTCTGAGCAAGACGTCTCCATTCCTGTTCTCTTTGCACAGAAATACAAGTCCAAAGAAGCAGCTGTCTACATTTTACAGCTTTGGCAGCTGAATGCCAGGTCTCTTGGCACCAGTGTGCACATGCAGATGCCCTGTGTTGGCAGAACCTTCCGCCCTGCTCCCAGTACCCTGCCCCTGCAAGGCTTCTGCTGCTGTCCAGTTGCCATAGACACACTCTTACACCTTCCGCCCACCTCTGCGGTCTACAGTAAGCTCCAATGCCTGAGACAGTGCAAACTTAGTGTAGACTTAGCCTCAGGGAGCAACTACATTGCAGCCAAAGTAATGACAGCAGAATAAATTACCTTAGGGTATGTATGCACTAAATCAGCTGCTGGGGTATAGGCAGCAGCACAGCCAAGGAAGCACAACACTTGTTGTGAAACCCATGCAGGAAGCACATGAGGTCTGTGCTCACCTCTCCATTGTGTCCATTTGGGAAGTACTTGGAGGCCTGCCCTTTCTCTCAGAGCAGCCCCAGAGTGTCTGCAATCTGTATGCTGCTTTCTGTGCTCCCTGTGGGGCTGCCGAAACCAGCAAATGGCCAGAGTCTGGTGTCTACCACCACGACCGGCTTAAGCCGTCATGTCAAGAGAGCCATACCCCTTTGTGATGTGCCTAGTGGATCAGGGGTTTGGGCCCATCTATCAGCCTCCCATAGCTGGGAAACAAGGTTCTTTGGGTAGATGTGATATCTTTTATTAGACCAACTAAGGAGTTGGAAAATGTGTTCTTTGCAAGCTTTTGGGTACAAACACCCTTCTTCAGGCACAGGGAGGGTCTGCTGGTGTGGAATAGAAGCTGCCACAAAACACCAGCAGACTCTCTCTCTGCCTGAAAAAGGATGTTTGTGCCCAAAGGTTTGCAAGGAAAACGTTTTTCCAACTACTTAATTGGTCTAATAAAAGATATTGTACCATTACATTTACCCAAAGAACCTTGTCGGCCTATGTCCTTAGACCAACACAGCTACAACCCACTCTCCCCATCGCAGGGAAATACAAAACTCTAAAACTCGGTTCAATGGCGACACCTTTTATTAGAACAGCTGAAAAATAGCAAAAAAACCCAAACAATAATAATAATAATTTTGTTTTTCTTTGCAAGCTTCCGAGCGCTCAGCTGAGTCCTGGGGACAAGTAAGATGAAAGCTGCGCCAGGAGTGAGGTACAGCAGGTGCTGGAGGTAGGGAGCCAGCCACTGCCCACGGGCCCCACCAGCGAGTCCCAGCAGCCAGCGGAGGTAAGAGCTACCCCCTCCGCTGCAATATTATATTACTGCAATATAAAATTGCAATACCCCCTCCCCAGTCTCCTGCACTCCGGGCCCGGAGCGCAGGAGCCCGGCAGCGCCCCCCGACTCACCATGTGCCCGGGCTGGGGGCGCAGGCGGCCTCTCTTCGCGTCAGCGTCTCCGGGCAGCGCAGCCCGGCCAATGGGCAAGGACAACGTTCCACAGGACCCTGCCCGTCTCTGTCCCCCGGGCCAATCAGGCGGCGCGGGCTCTTTGTGGCGTCACAGAGACCGCCCGCGGGGTCAGTCCGGGTCGATACACAACGCGCCCAGGCGTCCGTGTCCCGGCAACCGGGCCCGCTGCGGAGCGGCTGCGCAGACGCGGCGGGACTTCAGCGCGGTCAGTAGCGGGGCGGCGCGGCGGGCCCCTGGGTGCTCGTTCGCCGGGGCGCGGCCGGGCCCTGCCATCCCGCCCGGGGCCGGCCCGGCCTGGGCAGCGCGGCGCTCCGGAGCTGCTCCCTGGCCCTGCGCTGCTCCGTCCCGCTGGGAGACAGGCACTGGGGCAAGCTGCAGCCAAGGAAGGGGCACAGGACCGGGCTGTACCGTATGCACTAACCCGTGTATGCGTCCGTCCTCCTGAGCGAGCTTCAGCTCACGTGTTATATGTAAGTGTCTGTATCTGTGGGTATAAACGCACAGGCGCACACATGTATATGCACATAGAGCTGTGTGTTATATGCACACGCACAGAAATGCCAAACTCTAGAGCTCTTGGTTCAGAGATGATACCTTTTATTATACCACCTAATTTTTTTTGTGATTTTTTTAACGTTTTCGGCAAGCTTTCGGGCAAACGCACCCAGAGCCAACCCCAGAGAGGTGCAGAGCTCGAGGCAAATCAGCCTGTGTGGGGCCCCTTTAACACTGCACGGGGCTCTGGGACCCCGGTAAAGGCAGGGCACAGCAGTGCTGTAGCAATGAAATTTGGCGCTGCGCACCCTCCATAGACAAGCCGCTCAACAGCCCAGTGGAGGTGGGGGATGGCAAAGAGCTGGATGCTGCTTCCGCTGCATGGGGCTGAGCCGCCAGCTCCAGGCAGGCCCCACAGGAGGGGCTGTAGCCGCTTCGCCTGGCTCCACAGGGCCCCTAAAGTGTGGCGCCTGGGGTAGTTGCCTCAATTCGCCCTACCCAAGGGATGGCTCTGCATGCACCCTTTCTCAGGCTAAGGGAAAATTAAAGATGGTAAAAAGTCCCCGGAGGTAGAAAATAAACTTCATTTTTGCACAGAGATACACATACATGTGCATGCATGCACACACGCGTATACACGCATATGTATACGCACATATATACGTACTTATACATGCACGTATACACACTGCAATTGATTTAGGCCAGGATTTGTGGACTAGAAAGCCAAATTAAGGAGCTTCTTGTTTTTCCCCTACTAAAATGAATCAGCCTGAGAAATGCCACAGACTTCAATTTTAACTTGCAACTTGTTAACAGTTATAGAGACCTGCATAAAACTTGGGAACAGTAGTATGTTAGTATGTCAGTAAAACTAAATCCTGTAAGACACGCCATTAAATTAATCCTATTCCATGACCCAAACTTTCAGGGAAGTAACGTGTTTTACCATTGCATTGGATCATAATTTTGAAATAAAGAAGTAATAGTGACACTGGCAAATAAAATTGTTAAGGATTTCAGTAATGAAATAGGAGGGTTGTTTGTGGGAAACACTGATAGGGACACGTAGCTTGACAACCTTAGATTATTCCTGTGATAAAATGCCAAGACAAGTTGCCAGACACTTAGATCATTTTTTTTTAGTTGCACATTTGTTTTTCTCCCTCTCTCTCTCTTCCCCAGTTTCAGAAGTTGAAAATCTTACTTAAAAAACCACTAATTCCAGACAATGGTAGAATAAAATCATTTTTATCAAAGAATCAGTGATTCTTTTGGAACGTCAAGTCTAAGTAAATTAAAAGAAATTTCTGTTGTCAGTTGAAACTCGAATGGGTCCTTCTAGTTTTAGTTCTGAGGCCCTGTATTTTTGGCTTACCCTTGTGGCCTGAAAAGGTACTTTACAAATGAATCTGAAAAGACTCTTCATACTTGTAACGATAGGAGAACTGGCCACTGAGTAAGATGAATAGCTCCCTGGGAAATGTGGTGATTGTCTTTCTTAAAGCTCTGTTTACAGTCAGCAGCATCAATAAGGGTGATGGTACCTTACACGTGGATCTTGAAAAACTTTCTAGTTGGTGTTTGTGTGGAATAGAAAAGGAGTTGAAAAGAGGGCAGGGATGGAAAATTAGTAAAGATAAAATTTATCGGGAGAGGGGGCCCTGAAGACAAAAGCAAGGAGGAAAGGCCATTGGAGAGATGATGTGGTCCAACCAATAAACAACAAAGGAATAGCTATAATTATTGTAAATATTAATAGCTACAATTTATTGTCCAGAGGGAAAGTAGGTGGGAGTCAGAGGTAATAGATCTGGATAAGAGGGGCTTGACAAGAAGTTGGGGTTTATCTGTTTATGGAGTTATTTGGAAACAGCTTTTCATTTTATATTCTATGTTAATCTGAATAAACTGATCTTTGATCTTGGACTGCATCTATGTGGAGACTTCTCAGGAAAGTTACATTCACATTTTCAGTTAATTTAGTTTAAAGCAAATTAGTAAAAAAGTATAATCCTAGTATGGAGGATCATTCAAAAGAATATGGCCATATTTCACTGTACCTTAATTAATGTGGTAGGAAGTATCAATAAAGGCTGTGGAGAGCTCAGTGGAGAGGATTAATAAGGAAGGAAAGGTATTCACTTTTTTCATGTTAAAATTAAGTTGTTTTAAAAAAAAAAAAGTTCACTACTCTAAACAGTGTCTTTGTCCAAAGCTTAAAAGACTGTTTCTTCAGACTTGTAACAATAGGAGGACTGGCCACTGAGTGAGATGAATAGCTACCTGGGAAATGTGATTGTCTTAAACTCTGTTTACAGTCAGTGGCGTCACTCAGGGTGATAAGACATAAAGGGCATTTATACAGATAATTTTTTTTCCTGTGATGCACCGGAGAGCTGCACGCGAGCTAAGGTGAGCTGCGCTGTGCCGCGTACAGTTGCGTAAGCAGTGAAATATGCATCAGCATGCAGAAAATGCAGAAAATGGTGGTGGGCGGCGCGCTTTTGAACTAAAGCACCTCCGAGGTGTGTTAGTTCAAAAAGCACACCGCTGCCATTTTCTCAGCGCTCGCTGATGTACATTTCACCATTTACACAACTGTGACGCTTGCATGTGTAAAAATGCCCCAAAATAATAGCAGTTGCACATGAGTTACATTTCCTGCCCAAAGGACTTTGTGTTCTAAATAAAACAGACACATGCATGGGATTAGATGGCACTGACTAGAAAATGTGGGGATAGGAATGATGTGGGAATAAGAGGAAAGGATAATTTATGTTTATTTTTGTAAAATTTGATCTGCTGTAAAATATTTGATAGCACAAGATAAAAGGCCTTTAATTTGGTGGAGGAGAGGAGTATTCTTTGGTAATCTTTGAATAACGCAATATTTCATGCTTTGAACATGAATAAGGCAAATATGCACAAAAAGTATCATAAAATATCTGCTTACAGCGTTATACCATTAACATTTTGGGAAGTATGGAGTTCTGGAAAAAAAGGAGCAACAACCCTCTGTTTTATTCACAGATGTTGACTGGTGGTCATGGCTTTCAGAAACGTGAACCGAAGACGACATGTTGGACTTCAGCAGCTTTCATCTTTAGCATCTATAGGAAGAACGCTTTTAGGGCCACTAAAATCCTATAAATTTATTGTAAATGAAAGCACTAATGAGAGTGTTTTGGCTTGCTCTGTAGTTAGACTTCTTGAAAGTTTGGATTTAACTAGTGCAGTGGGACAGCTTCTTAATGAAACAATTCAGGCACAAAGCAAAGAATATAAAACTGGGACAACTACTCTGTTGTTTCTTGCTGGTGCCTGGAGCAGTGCTGTACTTGAATGTCTTCAGCAGAATGTTCCTGTTCCAGTAATAGTATCTGTGATGTCTGAAGGATTAAATTCTTGCAGTGAAAGAGTCAAGTGTCTTCCGGTCTCGGTACATGATTTATATGAAGGGCTAGATTCTGTTCCCATTCAGTCAAATTTTAGCAGTGCTAGACCCCAGATTTTTGAAAATAAAACTCCCAGTGCTGGGTCTAACAGCTTTCTGAATCCTTTTATGCATTTTCATAAAGATGTTCCTGTAACAGAAGAAGAATGTGTTCCAGAAGGTCCTTGTTCCCATCAAGCAAACACTTGTGATCTTCATAACAGATGTTTGAGTTCACCTACATACGCTACAGGCCATCAAATGCACTCAGCAGTTGGACCTGTGGGTGATAAAACTATGCTTTCAATTCCTGGAAGCAGTTCGATTACATCCAGCTGCAACAAAAAAAGGTTAACTCACAGTAGACACTTTAATGCTGTAGGAAAAAAAGGCTCTCTGCTCCATGTAGGCAGTTTTCAAGGGAATCCCATCGGACCTTCAACACATCACTATGAATGTAAAGATTTTGGACAATTAGCAATGGCTCTGAGCCATGGAAATCAGGCTAGCATGAAATTGGTACAGGATATTGTTAGATGTCAGCAATGGAAAACTAATCCCACAGGTTTGTCCCAATTTAATATTGAAGAAATTGTGACATGCTGCTTACCAGGGGTGCCTGAAAGTTATTCTTGTATCTGTCCAGGGTATGTCACATCAGTATCTCCAGAGAAAGCCGCTGTTACCAAGCAGCTTCAGGGCCGACTGCTTCAGATGCTCCTCATAGACGGTGACCTAACTGAAAAGTATCGTCATTTGGGATTTAATAGACCAACTAATGTAAAGACAGTATCAGAAAGCTTGGGTGTACAAGAAAGCAGCTCAGGATGTTCATGGACAAGTCGTATGTTAGATATTTTAATGCAGTCAGAAGTAAATTTAATTTTGGTAAAAGGAAATGTGTGTGAACATCTAATGGAAAGATGTATCCTAAATAACATTCTTATAATCAACCCAGTGACTCAAAATGTGTTATATGCTTTTGCTCGGGTCACAGGAGCAAAACCTGTGACGTACCTCACCCAAGTGAACAGTCAGTGTGTGGGAGGTGGTGTTGGGGTGGATTTCTGGAGAACTGGTGAATTGAGTACAGAGGAATTGGAGAGCAGGATGCTTATCAGTATAAAGGCTGAAGGAAGTACCCTGGTAACAGCTGTGCTTAGTAGTACAGTGATTTCAAAGATGCAAGTCATTGATGATCAGTTCTGGACTTGTGCTTATCGACTGCAGCATGCTTTAACTGATGGGAAAGTTTTTCCTGGAGGTGGTGCAGTTGAACTCTTCTGCCTCAGTCATGTTCAGAAGCTTGTAGACCAGGCTTTAAATCAAGGAAATAAAAACTCTGCAGGAGAGTTTCACAGTGCTCCTTGCTGGATGGCAGAATCTTTGGCAGAATTTAAACCCCTTGTCCTTAAAGCTCTAGCAAGTGGTTGGCATAAGTACCTTTCAACGGTCATGTGCAACTCTGCTAATTACACATCAGAATTTGAAGCAAGTATCTCTATAAAGCAGCATCTCAAAAAAATGACAGGCTGTGGCTCTCCTTCAGCATATATACTGCAGGAGTTTAATCTGAGAGAGGTGGTGGGCAAAGTAGGTCCTGATCCATTAACTAAATGCATGGAGTTTGTACAGGTTTATGACAATGTGACAGCCAAGTTGGAAGCGTGGCGGAGGGCTCTAGACTTGGTGCTACTGGTGCTTCAGACAGACTCTGAAATTATCACTGGTCCAAAGAGAAATGAGTTATTAAGTTCACCTGTGTCAAGTGAATTCATATTTATATAGGATTGCAGGCTCTCTTTATGGGTCTGACTACTCAAACTGGTTATATCAAAGGAAGCGAGGCTGTATGCTTACAGCATATTAGCTACCCTGTGGAAATAGCTAGTAATGCTGTCCTGGCATTTTTTGGACTTCATGAAGACCTCCATCAAAAGCAGGGAGGATAAGTACATTGAGGGAAGCTCTGCTTTGTGTCCTTTGTGTATATTAGAGAAAGGGGCCCTGTTGGTGCAGGTCTGCCAGGGACTAATTGGTGACAGCTGAGAGAGAACTGCTCTTTAGATATCTGGATAGGTGCCAAGTATGCTTGATCCTTCTCTTAATATTATTTCTAGATGAAAAGATTTAGCACCTGAATCTCGTCTTTCCTGAATCTGGCAGAATAGGTCTGTAAGAAGTGGCATAAGGGTGAAAACAGACATTACCAACAAAGCTGCTTGGCTTTGGCAGGATGTGTCCCACCACAGCTGATCTGCTTATTGGATGAAACACATGTTGCTTGTCCTACATCAGACCCAGTGCTGGACACCAGAAAATGCATTCCCTTTGCCCTGGCATTCCCAGCGTCCCATGCTGCTTTGTGCGTCCTTGCTGGGACCTGTGCCGACCCATGCCTCACACAGAGGGATGGGTTGACATGGATCTCACTGCAGGGCAGCACAGAAGTGTGGGGCAGCACAGGATCTGGGCAATCCTCTGTACCCTGTGCCTCTATGCCAGAACCCACATCTCCATGTGAAGCACAGGTTGGCATGGTTCCTGGCAAGGAGGTGCAGGGAGGTACAGACCCCAGAGAACTTCTGGTGCTCCATGCCTCCACGCTGGTACCCAGGCTGGGTCCTGCACAAACCTGTGCTTCATGCAGAGGACCGGGTCATCATGGAGTGGGTCCTGGAGTGGAAGCACGAGGCACCAGGAATTCTCCGGGTCCCATGCCTGCACACAAGGACCTACGTGGACTTTTCCTGCTTACAGAGATGTGCCCCTGAAGATCCCAGGGCAGGTCTCTGTAAGTGGAAAACCCTGATTTTCCCCACTTTCAGAGAGACACCCTGAAATTCCTCAGGCTGCTTTTCTGCGAATAGGGAAAGCCAGACTGGTATATCTTGGGCTTGGCGGGCTCGATCCTACATGGGAATTCCCAGGGTGCAAAGGATTGGGCCCCTCAAGGAGCATCTGGCCAGGGTGGCTAGAGAGAGTGTGGGTAGCTCTAGGCTGCCTGCACTCCTCAGCCACAGAGCAAATAGATATCCCATGCAATAAAGTGGCAGTATTTTACACAACCTTTTATCGCAGCCATGAGTATAGTACAACAAAGGGTAGGGATATCTATTTGCTTTCCATTTGTACTGCTGTAAATATTTTGATGGCAGCACAAATGCAATATCTTTTCATCCTAAGACACTCATGTATTGACTTGCATTTGGAAGAGCTGTGAGAGAAAACTTGAGTATCTGTTCCCATCCTGCTCCTAAGTGTCAAAATTAAAAAAATATTTGTGGAAGGTTGCAGAGGACAATACATTTCCCTAAACACACAGGAAGCCATTTTGTAATGTTCCAAGAACAGCACAAAGAGCAAGGTTGATATTTCTATCCTCTCCCAAACATAGTCTTGCTTAGAGGACTGTGCATATCCCTAGGTATGTCCTTTCATTTTTGTGTTCTTGCATTCTCCAGCTCCTTTGTAAAATGCTCTGAAATATGCTACATAAGACCTGTGTAGTGATTCAAAAGTTAATGTAGTGTGGCAAAAGAGTGTCTCAGGAAGATAATTTTTTTAGATTTATTTAAAAAATGGTCATAAAGGGTATCTGCGTTATTTTGTGAGTCCACATTATTATCAATAATTCACAATCTCTGTGACTGGAAGTTGTTTGAAAGAATCATATGGTGCATATTTATCACAGTATTGTAAAGAATTCTGTAATGCCTCCAATTCTAAAGGATGACTGAAAAATATTGCATAGCCATTTGTATGCTCAAAATGTATGTAAAATTAGAATGTGTGCGCACAGATACGTAGCTTACTTTGTACTGTTTATAAATAGATTTCAAACCCATACATGTACCTACTGCAAATACAAAGTTTAGAATCCGGTCCTGCAGTAGGTTATACCTGGGAGTGCTCTACCTCATGGTAGGGATTCATATGAAGAATCAATAATTTTTTATTATGAGAATATCATTATAGAGGCTGTCAAAGCTTGGTATAAATTTACTTTTAGTTTGAAGAGGAAAAGTGTATCCACATTAAAGTATTACCTGTTTGGTAGTTTTTTCTTGGTTCTTTCTGATTACCCCATTTAAAATTAAAGGCAGCTTTACAGCCTGAGCTCTGCAATGCTTTTAATATGGCTGAAGACTGAATTTGAGGCTGGCTAATTTAGGCAAGAACGGTTTTACCATGCAGTAACACATTGCAATCAGAGCCAGAAGGCAACTGGAATTAAGTTGCAGCAAAAAAGTATAAAACTATGGAAAACTGTTTCTGAAACTAATACTTTTGAGTCACCCGTAATAGTAAGTGCCTTCCATTCTGAGTGAGAATAGAATGGAAAAATAATGTAAATGGTAGCGTTCCAGCCGGTCCCTGCTTTCAGGAGTTTATCCATCGTAATACAAATGGCTGACAATCTTTGGATTAAATCGGATTACTTATTCACTACAATTGCTGGTGCAGTTTATAGTCTGATCCTATACTTTCTTGCGTGACAGTGGAGGTTAAGAGTTTTCACAGGGCTGGGAGGAACTGCTTTAATGCAAGTCCTAGCAGTCAGAAAATAAGAGCAATTGCTTACAAGACAAGTATAAACCTTATGGGCTTTGCCACTGCACACTTACTGTTTTCAGTAGTTTTGCCCCTCTGTTTCCATAGACTTGTTTCCTGCAGACTGCCCCTTTAGTTTACTGTCATTGCTACTTGATCCCCTTCAGTGTGTACGCTCTCTCTCTCTCTATTAGCAGCATCCAGCTAGCTTGCTGCCTTCAGAGACTCCTCTGAAGACCTGTCTCCTTCACCAACTTAATTAGTTTTATCAGCTCCTGCTGACTACTGATAGCTGAAGCTCATAAAAGAGGAGGAGACTGGTCCCTAAGAAGCCTCTGTTGGGCTCTGTCTTTGTCACTAACTCCAATCTAAAACCATGGACATGTATAATATCTCATCTTTGTATTCTCCTTGTTCTCCCCCAACACTCCCGTTTTTCCCCACCTGTTTTGCAATTTGAAACACTTACCTTGACAAAGCCCCTGACTCAAAATTTATCCTGCATATTCCTGAAGCAAACCTTTTTTATTACTCTGACACAGGGTCCTTCCCTAAAGCATCTGATGGTATTGTGTATAGGTGATTTGAGGATACTCCTGGCAAACCAGACAGATTGTATAGACCCTAAAATAATCCTTAGATAGGATGAAGGGGAGGGGGATCCAGGAGGAGTCTTTATTGATTTTTTTCCCCAGGTATTCAAAGGGCTAGTCACATAACATGGACCTATCAAAATGCCTTGTCTCCTATAGGTTCCTTATGTCCCACTAGATCATGTGGAAAATTGCATCATAGGACACATCTTCATTTTGTGTATATCGGTGTAGCTCCATTGACCTCAGTGCAGCCACACTCATTTGCATCAGCTGTCTTTATGGTTGAATATGAAAATAAAGAAGAACTAGGATTTTTAACGTGTCATGTAAATATCTTTCTCATATGTTCAGCCTTCCTTTTTGGGGCGATATATACCTCCCCAAAAAGGAAGGCTGAACATCTCTTTAAGGTTGCTTTGTGAGTTCAGTAACTATGAACTGTAATCCATATTTTGATACAGGCATTTTACTAATGTCATGATATATATATATATATGTGTGTGTGTGTGTGTATATATATATATGTATATCCCCAAAAAGGAAGGCTGAACATCTCTTTAAGGTTGCTTTGTGAGTTCAGTAACTATGAACTGTAATCCATATTTTGATACAGGCATTTTACTAATGTCATTTAAAAGAGAGAAACTGTTATAAATGTTCTTCTGATTAAAAGAGGTTGCAGGGGTTGCTATTTAAAAGTTTTGGGGAAAAAGTTTCCAAGCTCCCCACTTTGAAAACTGGGAAAATCTTGTGTTATTTGGCCATGTCTTTCTTTAGGACAGAATTCATTGTACGTGTCAGAAGTCAGGTACATCTGAAGCACCCCCAATGCATACCACAGGTTTGTGGGATTTTATTTTTGAAACAGAGTTACTAAAATTTTTTAACAGAGAAGAGCTCCCCCAGCTACTTAGTGAAATGAAAGCTTTAATCAACAAGCAATTATATTCATTACTAATCAATTAGAGCTAAAGGAATTATGTGCGTGTCTACCTTTCAAAACTATCCAGAGGTGGAGAGGAAAGAGTGAGAAGGATTGGTGAAGGCATAGGGAGCTGTGAAGAGGTGGGAATGCTGCATAAAAATATAAAGAATCCCCCTCTCACTGCTCTACAAGTGTTTACAATTGAATTGTCAGGCTTGGCACTAATAATTTCTTTTGACTCTTCTGGTTTTGGTATTGCATAATCAGTGTTCCTGAGAAGAGATCCAATGACATTTGATTGAAATAATAGGCCTTAGTGGACTGTGGAAAAACTGTACAATAATTGTATTGAAATGGTCCAAATGTCTATTTATAGGGCTCTTAGACACTGAACATACTGACACATCAAAGGTTGAGAAGTCCAAAAATGATGTAAATTTTCCAAGAGAGCTTTTTTATAGCTCATAATGGTAAATTTAAATACTCTAATGTAGAAATCTTCTAAAAGGCTTTCTGGCAGAAAAATTTGGTAATCAGACACTTAATTTTTATAGGCAAGGCCAATGGAAATACTATAAATCAGCTAGAAAGTGCAACTGTGTCATTTACTTGCTTCAGCTGTTACCCAGGTTTCACCAATGATCTTGTTTTATCTACTCAGTTACTCACTGCCTCAAGTCTGCTGGACCACAGCATTTGGAGTAACGGATGTTGATCTATCTTGACATTTGAAAAGAAAAATTTTCCCACAAAAATGCCATTATCTCACAGCTATGGTTGCTTACATCAATTTCTATCTTTGTAGTCACGGAAGATTGTGGAAATCACCGGTTTGGCAACATTAATATCCAGGCTACTCTGAAATCACATCTCCCACAAATGAAATATAATACCCACGCATGGAGTCCTTTGCTCCAGACGAAACTCCCCGTTAGCTGCTACGTTGAACCACCCACATGGAACACGTCTGTTTTCTCCTGACTTCCCTTAAACACGCAGGCTTATATTGATGTCATATTAACATATCTGCATAGACATATATGCAGCCATATAGTGGATAAGGCATTTACAGTTATATATTTGAATGTGTAAAATGGTATGATGCCAGAATTAAAGTTGTACCTTCAAGTGTGTGTTCAGGTAAGGGAGGGGAGACTGTTTCACAGCTAGGGAGAAAGGCCAGATATTTGGCAGGAGCCTAGACAGCAGACTCACTGCAGCTTCAAGTCCCACCTTACATGGGCCATAGGTGTTCCTCCAGGGGGCAACTTGTCATGGGGTAAATTGTCATCCTAGTTTCTTAATTCCCTCCCTACACTCCTAATTTCTGCCCATATATTTTTTCCTGATGATTTTTATTAGTGTTTATTTTTGAGAATAAATGATAAAAACTGTACACAAGTGGCAAAAAAAAGGAAAAGCATCACTTTGGAATTAGAGGTGAGACAGTGGAGGTATTCAGGCCAGGAAATGGCCTACGCGTTGAGACTGGCAATAAATCATAAGGAATTATTGCCCATCCTTGATCCCTCAACTCTTTGCCAACCTATCCCTGGCTCCCTGCAATGCATTAAGCATGGTCCCAGTCCAACAGAACTCTTTGTCCTTTTAGGGGCCAGTTGAAATACAAATTCTGGCATGTTAGGTACCAATAATTTGTTGATTGTAGGCTAGTGAGGGTCACCTGTTACTGGATGCAACATGGTATGCTGGGAAGGAGTGCTGCAGAATGAGGGAGTCTTTTAGCTAGACAGGAAAGAACAGAGGGAGCCTGGGTTTCTTATCTTTAGTATAAGGCTTATGAAAGCCATTTGGTTTAGGTGGGTACTTGCTATGCACTTATGAAACAGTAAGTGAATGAAGAAGGGGAAGCCAGTGAAGGGGAACCCCCCCGCCCACCCCCCGAGATAATGGAATACTGGCATGAGATGGGCAAGAGCACTTGTTGGTACCTGTCCTCATTTCGGGGGTCTATAATTTCCAGAGAGGGTGAAAAAAGGGTTCTCAGCAGAAGGAGAGCTGAAAGATAATTTCCCACAGCAAGAGAGGACTTCTGACAGGACTGGAGCCATATCAGCTTGGGAAGGTTGCATCTGAATGGGAATTGAAGCAGCAGATGCATCTCTACCTTGATAAAGTAAGACATTGCATTTCTTCAATGGGGAGGATCTGCCTGTATGTAGAGCTTCTCACTCTGGTTCTATTCACTTCAGATTCTGGTGGTAGTGTAAGTGGAAAAAATAGGTATAGACTTCACTAGGGAGCTGCTAGGATGCTTTGATTAATATACATGTTGGTATGTACTGGTATATCACCTGAAAAAAGTATTGCTTTAATATTTCCTTGTAGCAGAGATAGAAACAAAAGACTTAAAGTATAAATGGGTGTGTGTGTGTGTGTGTGTGTGTGTGTGTGTGTGTGTGTGTGCGTGCGTGTGCGCTCGTGCAGGTGCATGCATGTGATTTCTGAGAAACACACACTCATTCTCTGACAAAAAATGGTGTTCATGCCTAAACTAAGTGGCTAATAAGCATACAACTGGAGCTGTTGTCTAGCATTGTCATGCCTACTGTTTGTCTTCCTCACTAACTGGGTTGTGTCAATTATGCTCCAATCATATAATGAGCACTGATGAAATGACCCATGTGGTCTGCCCCTAAGTCTGAGGCAGGATTTAGGCTCTTTAATCATATTTGATGGGACATTTCATATTTTGTTACTTGGACATTAGCTAGTAGATTCTTGGTACTATAAAATAGTGAGGTATCCTCATTAATGTTAGCTAACTAGTATGTTCTTGAGTGATATATGGAAAGCTGGTGAAGAGGTGCTTACCCTGCCCCCCCCTCCCCACCCCTGGTTCTGCTTCTCATTTTTTAAGGTATACAATTACCATCTTTCTCTGGTGCATTTGGTAGGTTAGCACTGATCTGCCTCTGCTATGTAAAGAACTTTTTTTTTTTTTTTTTTTTTTTTTTTGGAGGTAAAAAATGCCAAATAATGCCTATGTTGTCATGGAAAATATAGGATGTTTATGGTCTCTGGTTATATCATTTTTTTTATTTTACTTTTTTTCCCCCTAAAAGGAACACAATTTTCCATTATGGGATAATCAGGGCAACATAATATGCAACTTTGACACCAGTTCTTGTTCTTCCTTTCTCTCTTTTAACAGAAAAGGGCATTCCAAAGACAGCAATTCAAAAATACCAAGGGTGAAGCAGGTTCTTTCAAGCTTGGAAATAACTGGCATTAAAATCCACTAATTCAGGTGCTGAATATACTTCCCCTTCTTTGCCTGTTAATGAATTACTCACCGGAGGACTATGCATGAATAAGATCTCTGGAAGACAGGAGCCTAGAAGGGAGAGTCAGGAAGTCCTGAATGCTAACATCAGCTCTGTCATCGACTCGCTATGTGGCCTTTGAGTAAACCACTTCATCTCTCTTAAGCTTCACCAACTGCAGAATGGGAATAATGATGGATACCTACTTACCTCACACGGGTGTTGTGAAATTACTCAGTTTGTCCAATGCTCTGACAGTATAAACACAGACGATGTGCCAAGTGTTGTTGTGACTATGCAACATGCTGTACATGATCAAGCCAGCAGGTGGCACACTCCAACCCTGTTTTAGTGTGCCAACACAACTTGGTTTCACTTAAGGTTAACAACATAAGAATGATTCTCTTTTTCTCTGTGGGCTCTTTTAATAAATGAAGTGACGTGCAGACTAGTGAGAAAAATTGCATGTTTTCCCTCAAAAGCAAACATACACACAATCCATATAATCAAGCCCGATAGACACATTAATTGCTAGAGTTTGCCTGTGACAGGCAGCACGTAGTGTTTTGAAATGCCCACAGAGGCTAGATGGAAGGATACAGGAAAGACTGGAACGTACCTTGTGAAATATGACTAACTTTTCCAACAATAGCATTTTGTGACCATTTTCTTCATTTAAAGGGCCACAAAGAAAGTTGTATTCCAGGGTCACAACTCTTTTACATTTTTAAATATTGTCTGTCCAAACACCTGCATTTACAGCATCTAACTAGTACCATGACTTTCCTCCAAAGACTCTCTTAGGTTCTTCTATCCTTTTTCCTATGTAGCTGAGTCATAAGGTTGAAAGCTATGGATGGGTTAATAGTAGTTTTTATAGGATTGCCTGAAGTTTTTGGCCCTATTTGCCATCTTTTGCCTCTCACTCAGAAACAAAAACTGATTTACAACTTTGTTTTCTAAAAGCAGACTGGGATCTTCTGTTTTGATTCTACGATATATGGGGGGGGGTGTTGTTTTTGTTTTGTTTTGGTGTGTGTATGTACAAATACCAGAATTAACATCTGTAAAGAAAGTGAGGATTTTCGGGTTTTTCTCTTCCTTTTTCCCCCTTTCTGTGGAAGTTTTTTATCTTTTTAATTTCCTTTCCAGCAGTGTCTTGGCTAATGTTTTATTGAAATTAAACATTTCCACTATGTGTTCTGAACAAGAGTCTTTGTTTAGTGCGTGTTTGCTATGGATGAAAAGTAAATGTTGAGTCTTGCAGTCTGCTAACAGCACAGAAAGCTAGCTTTCAATACTATAAAAAAAGTAGGCCAACTTTCTGCAACGGCCTCAGCAAGAGCTATATGAGGATGGAGTAATATGCTTTCAAAACTGGCTTCTCTGTGGTGAACAAATGAAGTATTTAATAAGAAACCAAGAGTCTTGACTTCTAATAAAAAGACTAACTAGTCTTAACTTTGAAGAAAGCACTTGTTTTAGAGTGCTTTAACACAGGTTTTTGTTCACTAAGATAAATTGGCACGATATACTCTAGAGCTGTACTCTTCACTGCTATTACCTAGTCTTATGAGTTCATTCAGGTGGTACTCTCATGAACACATGGCTAGGGACAGATATTCAAAAAGCCTGAACCTGAATTGATTCAATCTTTGCAGGTTAGTCTTACCTGCAAAGCTTGACCTGATTTGGAGGTGGATAGAGATTCTCTTCTCATTCCAGAAATGCAGGCACATGCCTGCAGTGGCTCAAGCTAGAAGCCAGAGGATGCTGGAGCAGACCTCCTTTCCCTTCTACAGTGCTGAGCTGAGGGGGGTGTGGCCAGGCCCCAGCAGGACACTCTGATTAGGGAGGGGTTCTCCCCCTGACCAATGACGGAGCTGGTAGGGAGTTGATAACAGAGCATTGAGTTACACAGGAAATTGTTGCAGGGGTTTAGGTTGTAGCCGTGTTGGTCTAAGGACATAGGCAGACAAGGTTCCTTGGGTGAATTTGATATCTTTTATTAGACCAACCCAAATGGTTGGAGAATAGTTATTAAGCAAGCTTTCGGGTTCAAAAACCCTTCGTCAGGCTAAGGAAGTTTCAGCAGTTGGTGTGTGCTCTTCCTGGATGGAATGAAAAGTAAACAAGCCAGGGGCTGGGCTGGGCTGGGCTGGGCTGGGCTGGGCTGGGGAGTCAGGAAATCGTTAGTATTTATAACCCCATTAGGTCAAGCTTTTCTCAAACAACATTTTCTAGAGAAGGGGCATTACCAGCTACCTGTTGATTGGCTCCAAAGAGCCCTAAGCCAACACTGTCTTGTCTGCCTTTGCCCTGTCTCCCACAGCACAAAACGTAGCCAGCATGTGGTCTGCTAGCTAATGCTGAGAGGTGTCTGTGTAAGGCAGAGGGGAGGGGGGAATCCCTGCTTGAGCAGGAGTGGTGAGGGGGACAGGAACAGAAGGAAGCCAGGCAGACCCTGTTGTATGTGCAGTCTCTGCCAGAGCTGCAGCCAGGGAGCAGAGGGGAGGGGCCAGCCCAGCTCTCTAAAACAGAGAACCCTGTTCAGCCCAGAAAGCATGCCAGGATGCTGGGGGACTCTGATTTACCTTAAGCCAGGAAGGGGTCTGGGACAGACATTGCATAAACTGGTTTGACCCAAATCAGTTAAGTCTGATACTACATTCAATCAGGTTTATCTCAAACTGATTTCAGCAATTTTTAAACTGGTTTATGTGCACTGAACTTCTGTTCTGTTACAGGCTTAAACTAGTTTCTGATCACTTTAACCAGTTGATGTGTAATGTCTGTCCCTAGCCTATCTGAACTATTTGTGTGGTTGATCTCCTGAAAATTTTCTAAGCACAATCAGTACTAAATTGTCTGGCCCACAAATAAGGAATATTTTAAGATAATAAAAAGGAAATATTGAATGAAACCATGTTATGAAGGATTTTGTGTCTAGGTCCACAATCACTGGAAAAATTTAATTGTGGTACTCCGTACTCCACAATTCATATACAATTTATTTCAAATACAAATAGCTTAATTGCTTATAAAACAACTATCAATAAATAACTTTATGTTTGGGCATTGTACCCAGACTTTAAAGAACCGTTGTGTTCTTAGTGATGTGGAACTCTTTACTGGTATTTGAAATCTCTAAGATGGAACAAATGGCTTTTTCAGTAAGAGAACACTGTCCATTTTACCTGCAGATTTGCATTCTCAGGACGTGCTATAAAATTCACTTCCTCTTATCCTAAAACAAAATTTGGACAAATGTTTCTCCTTTGATATTTACGTGTCACTCCTGCCCGTTGGTAGTACATATAAAAGGCAGAACTTGGTGATCAATCATGCTATAAAAGAAATTCTATATAGCTGCTATTCTGTATATCAAGCGTACTGATGAAAATTGTTGTCATTCATTGTCAAATTTAAGAAAGAAATAGCATCAGGTTTGAAAAAAACAAACTGGCGGTTTGAAACATTTTCATAGAAATTGTGTGTTTAGGATGGAAGTGGATAGACAGATAATTTCTCTAGCCTAAGCTTTCTTCTTAAAAAATACATTGTAAAGATAATCTACATGTCCCATTAAAGTGTTGGCCTTTCAGAGGCTACAGACAATTCTAGAGGCCATGCAGTTATTCTTAGATTTTTGTTAGTCACTTGGATCCATGTGGTAGTTTGCAACTCCCTTGGCTAGAGCCTATAGACTATATATCATAAACTCTGGTTAATGTGCCTTTGTTCTAATTTTTTTTCCTGTCAGCCTCACCCAGTTGTCAACTCCTGATAATTGGTTATTACATTATAATTTTGTCTTTATTTGTATTCCTTTTGGAATGGCAAACTAACCATGGTTTACTATAGTAGCAGGTGGGACCTCTTCGCTTTTAATGTGCAGTGGACTTATGTCTGTAGATAGATCTGATGACAGATCTGCTGACACCTCTTTTCTAGTTTTACCTATGCAAAACCCAGTGGCATAAGTAAGATTTGGTAGAGGTGGGGCAAAATCTTGCAGAACCCATCTTAGGGAAATGGTAGGGCTCTAACTAATATTTCACTATATGAAGACTTTGCAATAGTGTTGTAGCTATGATGGTCCAGGGAATACATCGGACACAGATTTTTTTTTCTTGGACCCACTATATAGTTGGGAGAGTTGTTAGACTAGCTTTCTAGTGCAAAAAGGCTTTCCTCAGGTTTGAGCGAGAACCAGGTACAGCGTAAGCTAAATACCAAATAGAGCAATTATTTCCATCTAACTCCATTACATACATAGAAGTGGTCACCTCAGAAAGGCAGTAAGCATGTGGAGGAATGGAAAACTAGTTTCACAGTTTTACGGGGGATCACAAATGTATTAGGAGGATGTATATGCTTGACTCAGGTCAGCTTTATCCTCATCTGACAAGGCTTAGCAGACTGGCCAGGATATCTGGGAATAAGGATGGTGCCTGCAGGAGGCTAGAGGTATAGATGACCTAATTAAGAGACATTCCTTTAACATCTTGCTTGCATATTGTCTGTCTCTTTCATTTAGGTTTTATGTAGTTCCTGATGCAAAGAGGTTACAAACATGTGGGAACATGTTACCAGTCTCCCTGGGGCCCTCCTGCTTTAATGTAACACAAATAAGAAGCTACTTCAGCTTTCCTGGGCACTGACCACCTCCGAATTGATATCTTATGTGCTATTGAATTTGCAATGCAGCATGGGGGACAACACCAGAACTTGCAAAATTTAAATTTAGAAAAGCAACAAAAATGCTAACCTTGGTCATCAAAAAAATAGAAGGAACATCAAAAACAATGAGATTGTTCTGCCATGTGTTCAACTTTGTTAGTATTGGCATCTTGCAGGGACCAGAAAGGCTTTCTTTTTATTGTATTTATTTTTCTTTTCCCTCATGAATGCTTTATTGGTTTCTGGGGGATTTTTTCCCCTTCCCTCTGAAGCACTGGACATTGGCTGGGACTTCTGGAATATGCTGAGGTTCATGCTAGTACTTGGAAGCCTGCTAGGTTCCTGGCCAGAGAGTCTTGCTCTTCTGCTTAGGTTCAAACTGGCTGCCGTTTTGGGGTTGGGAAAGGAATTTTTCTCCAGGTCAGACTGGCAAGGACAGTGGAGATCTTGCCTCATTCTGTAGCATGGGACATCATTCTCTCCTTAGGACATGGGATGTGTCTATATGTGCTTTTAAGTGTGCCTAAATTTAATGCACATTAATTTAATACTCATTAAGGCAATTTAGGCTCACATCTACACGTGCATGCATTAAAGCGCATTAACACCATGTGCGCACACTGATGTGGGACTAAAGTTAGTCCCAACTCAGTCCATACACAGCGTTAATACACCTTAATACTTCTACACATGCGTTAATGTGCTTTAGCTATTTGCACCTAAATTTAAGCTATTTGCTTTAGTCTATTTGTGCCTGCAGGTATCAAATTTAGGTACAAATAGCCTAAAATTGTCATTTTTAAGGTGCATTAAGGGCACACACATGTAGGCGCACACAATTAATGTGCCTTAAATTTGGCTAAAGCACCTTAAATCGGCATGTGTAGATGTGCCCATAGAGTATAAATTAACTAGTTACTTCTCTGCCACTGCAGTGGCATGACAGTGGCAGTGACTTCCTTTTACCTTTAGCATATTAAAGGGTATTATGTTATAGTATGTAAAAGTCTGGAGTGGACTCATTTTAAGGAATTTGGCAGTAAATGATTGCCTGAAAATTCAGGGGATTGGACTCAATGTCCTGGGGGACCCTTTCAAGTCTAAGTTTCTCTCACCCTCTTTCTCCCTCCTCCTCTCTTCCGCCCCCACCCCTTTTTCCCCCCTTCATCCATTTTAGTAGTATTTTCAAAGGCCTGGTAACATTGGTCACAAAATAATAAAGGTACAAAATCTGACAGGGGACAGAAATATAAGAAGAGGACGAAGAGAAAAAAAATCTGTAACTTTTTTTGTTGTTGTTGCTTTTTTTTTTCTTACATCTACTACACTGAAACCCTACCTGTGTATGTGGATTCTGATACCTGGAAGAGTGTTATCTAAAGAGAAACGGACTGACAAAAGCTACATCTGTTGGTACCATCAAATTATGCACAGGCTTTGTGGAATATGCTGGCCTGATACTTCTCCACTGAAGTTAGTGGAGGCTTTATCACTACCTTCAGTGGGTATGGGACCAGATAAAACTGCACCCCATACAAGTATGCAAAAATACTTCCAGAAACCAAGAAAATGTACATGTGCTGGGATGTGGCTTTCTTTTTTTCATCCTTTTAAAGGGAGGAGGAAAGCCAAACCCACTGTTGCAAGCCAGATGGTGGGGGAGAAACCTTCGGGGGGGGGAGGCAGGGAGAAGAAAAATCCTTTATTGACATGGGCACCATGATCTCATTTTGATTCTCTGACAAAGTCAGTCCAGAAGGATGGGAAATAATTCTTTTTTTCTTCAGTGACCTGATACTATAACAGACTACTAGTAAACTGTCAACCTTTAAGCAGCAAGAGTTGTAAAAGAGGATGGATGTTACTATCTGCAGTAGACAGCTGAAGCTACCTACTTTAAAATAAGTGATTCTTCTATCACATGGAGTAACTTGGATTTTTGTGGTATTATTTATAATTCCTACTCAATATATATAAGGTGGTTATGGTCACAAAGGTAACTGGGGTGGGGGGAAGAAGGAGAGGAGGCAGCAGCATCTTTTATGATAGATTATACACAGGGAATACATCAGTCATATTATCTTAATTATAGAGTGGGATAATGTTGAGCCCCAGCTACAAAAGAATGAGGGAATCTTATTCTAGTTCATCAGGCATCAACAGTTTATAGTTTTTTAAGGTCTATTTCAACAAAGTTCAAGATTTGTGCAATTGGAGTTTACCTTATCTTACCTGCCCCAAATGCTCCCTTCCCCTCCCGAAGGATATTTTCAGAACTGTTCAACAACTACATTTAAGAGTAGAAATACGCTGAACAAGCTCCACTGCTTACAGAAGCTTCTTCCTGCCCCACCATGGACATCAGTATTTCTATGTTATGTATATGTCACTGACCTAAAGTAATTAAATATCTGTTTCTAGTAGCATACTGTAACAAGTTCTAACTCTATGCTTACTGTACTTCTTTGTGACTTGGTTAATACAGAAATACATTTATTTAGTCTTTTCAAAGCCAAAATAATTTACTCGTCCCACCATGCTTTTTGTTTAAGGGTTAGCTTTTCATACAGAGAGACCGATGCTCTATTGTTTAAATTTTGTCAGCAACTGCTCATACAAATTGGCTGACTCTGTGCAAATAGCAGTTTGGATCACCCTGACTTGCACTTGTGATCTGTGTGCACAACTACAGGCACACAAGCATGAGCACAACTTTGTGTCTGTAGTTACCTGCCAAAATAGTTTATGTTGCACTAATAATAACTGCTCTTATAGCAACATGGCACTTCCTGTGCTAGAAGAATTCTGTTTTAATTACCCAGATACAGCAAAACATGTAAGTTTCTAGAGGTAGGCTGTCCCTAGGATCACACATGCTGTGCCCCCCACATATCCTTAAGCTCTACAAGTTTATTGTCTTGAGCTTGTTGTTCAATGCGCATGTTTTAAAAATCCACCCCTAAAGCCCACTACTGGAATCTTTTTTTGGTTTTGGCCAACTACTCTTAAGAAATAGCTGTGACAATACCTTCAAGAGTATCAGAGTGGGTAAGAAGTAGTAGTTTGTAATAAAATAGCACTTTACTGGAACAAGTAGTCCCTTCCTGGAGTAAGTGCTTCTATTTTTTTTTAAGCTTCAACCAATAAAAAGTAAGTGGCTTTTCAGATGATTCTGGCTTTGCAATTACTATAGTCCATGTTTTTTAGAACATCTGTTGCCATTTTGCAGACATTCTGTAAATAAGTTTCTTACCACTTTTGCCAAAGGTCTACTTGGCAATAGACAATCATGGAATATATGTCTAACTCCTTTTAATAATCAGTCACCAATATAAATATGTTCTAGTAACAGACCATGTTCATATATTTTCCCCAATTAAGAACTCTCTAGGATAATCTTTGGCAGGGTTACAGCCTTCATATACACATGAACATCGAAAATTTGAAAGAAGAGATGCATCTGTGATGAGGGAGGGGCCCTGCATGATCCTAAAGCAGAGGGCTTGACTTCAGGCCAGCTTCTATCTAACTCTCCTTGCTTGGATGCTCAGAGGCAGGGCTATGCAGTGGCTGGTGGAGAACGGAGGGTGGAGTATGCCTTTGCCAGGGTACTACTTGTATTGGTCATAGCACTGGCTCAAGCAGCAAACTGGAGCATGTTGTTATGTCTAATGTTTTATAACCACAGAGAGGTGTAGGATTTTTTTTTTTTATGACATTGATCAATACAGTCCAGAGACACCAGAGATCTCAGGGAGAACAAGCCTTGTGTGAGGGCCAGACTCCGTCTAGACTCATGTTAATTCATTAAGTTTGCATCCTTGTTGATACTAACTCTTGAAAGAAAGTCTCTACTGACCATAACAGGATTTTTGTCTGCTGCATCATTCTAACTGCTTATGAGTCTCCAACCATGATCTAACCTTTGAGATATTTGGATAGAGAACCTGGTACAAATGTTGTGATTCTGCCTGGAAGTAACACCTTTAGAAATGATGTAACCTGTGAAAATCCAGGCTGAAGGATAACTTCTTTTTCCTGTCCCTAAAATAAAATGAAATCCAATGCAATTCAGAGGCCATATATTATATCCTTGTAGAGAGGCCCAGTTGCATTTCAGTTGTACCATTATGGTTACAGTCTCATGTGTTACAAAATTGAATTATGCTTTAATTAGGTCTCTGAACACAGTTGGAACTGTATTATCTACAATGCTCAGTGGTTCTAAAAATTCAACAGTTAAGGATCCAATTGTTGCAGTCTAATAAATCAATTCGCTCGACATCCAAGCAAGAAAGCAAAAGCGAATCCATGTTATAGCATCTTCTTGTTTTCATAGTGGATACAGGCAAGCAAAATCCTTACAGGGATGAGTAATGTTATAGAAGTTCAAAAGAATATCACTTAGATTTGGATTCCTCAGGGTTCACTTGTTTGCCTAGGTCTAATTGTTCAGAAGGCTCCTAGGTATAGCATAAATTGCTAAAGGAAGGTCTGCCAAAATTTCTACTAATCTAAATATAAGTGATCTGAATCTTTGCCAGACATCCCTTCAGTTAACTGTTCATTTATGTGAACCAAAATTTCAGGTTGCTGTAGGTCAAAAAATGTTCATCTTGATTTATGCTTTTAATATATGACTGTTTAATCCCACTTGAGACAATAAATACTGTCTTGATGTTCCATGTTCTCCCTCAAGCTTTCCACATCAGTTTTGCTTTCACAAGTTTTTTTTTTAAGTATTCTATTTATAGCAATCCTATTTAAGCTTTTTTGCGTTTCACTGGTTACTCTGAGGCACATTCAAAAATTCAGATTCTAGGGTCAGAATTAGCTTCATCAACTAAAATAAGAGTTGTTCCCTCAATGATAAACTGCCTGTTCTGCTACAAATAGAACAGTCAAATGTGATTTAGTTAGGAAATGACCTGGCCATATATTAGATTACTACCAGTCCTTATTTAAGCTTCTATTTTCAGTAGGTTTGGGTCCATAGAAAATACTGTGCTCCTGTACTAATTGCTCTTTTTTCCATTTTTTCTGAAAAGCCGATAGTGTCTTTATTGTAGAATGTTAGGAATAAGAATTCAGAAATGATTAAAAGAAGCAATATTCCCCACCTTCCCCCCCATCCCCATTTGCCTTCACCTAATCTAAACTGCTTGTAACTTCAGTCAAATGTTCAGCCTGCTTTCAAGATGAAGTACTTTATTACTGATTACTAGGAAAAACTTGCTTCAGGGATGCAGTAGATTAACATTGCACTATGAACAATTCTTCTAATCTGCTCTTATTTGTATTCTAGTACTTCAGAGAGAAAATCATTCTGTTGTTTTTAAGTATACCTGATACCAAAAACCCTGACAAAAGCTGACGGGCTAAAAGCAATGCCTATTATGCCGATTAATAATGCCTTACAATTTCCTTGTAACTTTCACCCACTTCTGTCATTGTCTCTTATTTCTTACTTGGGTTGTAGGCTTACTGGGGCAGAGGCCCCCTTAGTTTTACTGCTGTGCAAGCATAGCAACGTGATCTTGGTTAATGACTACTGTAGTTCCAGGTGCTACAGTAATCAACCACAACTGAAGAAAATGAAAACCTTAGGACTCAAGAGTGCATCAGCTGGATAAGAGACTAATGGAAAGCTTTTACAAAATTAGACTAACTTGATATATTCCCCCCCTCTCCCCCCCATTTCTACTGTAAAAGGCACTGTAGCATAGAACATCTGATTTCTTAAGCATCACAATTAGTTTTATGCAACTTGGGTCTTGCAGGAGGCCATAGTAGAGATCATAGTAGTTCCCATTTTTGGAACAGATAGCAGTTAAACTATTCCTAAAAAATGTTGTAAAGAGTTCTTTACTGTATATTTACCATGTATATTTGGATGCACATGCACGGCATGTTTACAGCAGTATAATCTGGATTAAAATGGCGTTAATATGGAGTGAACATATAACATCTAGCCTATGCTGGTATTAGTCACTCTGCTCTGGATTCGTTACCCCTTGAAAGATTAAATAAACCATAAATTAACCATAAATTTGTGCAAGTTAAACTAATGTATAGGCTTGTGCCACAGCTCTAATCAGCTTCATCCTGGGATAGCACTGGCTCATTGCAAACAAGCTATTTTCAGCTCCCTGCTGCTGATTGGAAAGGCATCATGGTTAGTACTATTACCAACCTTTCTTTCAACACTTTTTTTTATCAGGACATTAATAATACACATGCACTGTTGCCATTCTTTGACCCAAGTGGGTCAACAAAATTTAGGGCTTTCTAGGTTGTATCGATTAAAAGGAGCAATGAATTATAAAGTTGGGTATTTCTTTAGTTTTAGAAATCTTCATCTAATCCTTCACTATGCAAAAGGTAGGAGAAATTATACTTCAAGCATCTGCAAGTGGTATTTTTTTGTTCTAACCTGTTCTCAAATGCCTAATGAAGAAGATTCCACAACCTTCATTGGTAACCTCCCAAAGTGCTACCCCATTGTTAGATTTCCACACCCCTGACTCCCAAATATCTAACCTATATTTTCCTTTGCAGCAAATTAAGCTCCAGGTTTGTCTGCATACTTCTTAAAGCATACTACTCAAAATTGGATAAAATACTTCAGCTGAGGCTTCACCAGTGCTGATTTTTAAAGTGAATAATTATTTGCTGTATCTTACATGTGACACACATTAATATGTCTGATTTGTCTTTTTTGGCATCATCCCTTACTTGCTCTTCTTAAAATCGTAGAATTATAGAAAATTAGATTTGGAAGGGACCTCAGGAGGTCATCTAGTCCAACCCCCTGCTCAAAGCAGGACTATCCCCAACTATATCATCTAAGCAAAGGCTTTGTCTAGCCGGGTCTTAAAAACCTCCAGGGATGGTGAGTCCACAATCTCTCTGGGTAACCTGTCCCAATGGTTTACTACCCTCTAAGTGAGAAAATTCTTCCTGGTATCTAACCTAAACTTCCTCTGCTGCAACTTGAGACCATTGCTTCTTGTTCTGAGATCTGCCACCACTGAGAACAGCCTAGCTCCATCCTCTTTCAAACTCCCTTTCAGGTAGTTGAAGGATGCTATTAAATCCCCTTGCTATTAAGTCTCCTTAGATTAAATAAGCCCAGTTCCTTCAGTTTTTCCTCATAAGTCATGCCCCCAGCCGCCTCACCTTTTTTGTTGCCCACCACTAGACCCTCTCCAATTTGTTCACATCCTTTCTGTAGTGGGGGGCCCAAAACTGAACACAGTACTCCAGATGTGGCCTCACCAGTGCTGAATAGAGGGAAATAATAATTTCCCTTGACCTGCTGGCAACACTCATATGGATGCAGCCCAGTATGCCATTAGCCTTCTTTGCAACAAAGGCACACTGTTGGCTCTCATTCAGCTTATCGACCACTTAATTTCTTCCCAAATGAGTCCTGTGTCTATATAAAATATATATATATATATATATATATATATATATATATATATATATATATAATCTATATATTTTGACTTCCTCTTTCTTCTAATGGTGTATTTGTAGAACATCCACAGGGGGTTAACTTTTTACAGATGTGGAGCTCCAGGTCAAGTTGGCACTTTTCAAAGGCCCTTGGACTTTAACAGCTATGTTTTTATGGAGCGCTCATATTTTCTAGGGATATTCAACACCTGTCAAGCTTGAATGTATTTGAAAGGTAAATTTTAAAAGCTTTGGTTAACTATGAACCTTTGGCAGGTAAAATCCATTCTGGATTTTGAATGGGCGACTGATATCACTAACATGTAAAGTAGAGCAGGAATCACATTTCTTGCGCTGCTTTATACTACTTTCTCTTGGTGTGAGTGTAGAAAACTCAGAAGCTGTGGAGCTTGAAGTCAGATCCTGGTATGCATGTGGAGGAGGATCAGACTTCTAAAACCATTTTGTTTGAAAATGTACATCTTTAGTTTCCAATTCTAAGCCTTGCTTTTAAATTTGTTGGGAACTTAAATACTTAATTTAAAACAAGTTAAAATGTAAAATACCTATTGATTTAAATAAAGGTTGACAGAGGTTTAAATGATAGCACTCTACAATTCAATAGCTCTGGTCATCTAAAGATTGCATTGATTGCAAAGCACTGAATTTACCCTCACAGTTTATCTTGAAGACAAGTAAAAGTCTTTGTTCATACTTTGGAATATATCTAATTCAGCTATTGATAGTGCCATAGCAGTACCCATCCTTAAACACAGCACGAAGGCCTAGTTACTTCTGGCTAACAGAAGCCCCTCTGCTTGAAAAAGGTACTTCATTGTGGTTTGGTTTCTGGGGAGAAGGAATGCATGTATATGTGTATGTTTATGCACAAAGGGTGCCTGAGGCTCTTTGATAGCTATGAGGAGAATGACTTTAGATGTTGCTTTATGTAGAATAACAGACTTCTCCCCCCTCCCCCAAAATATAAATCCAGCAATCAATGTATACTTAAATATCCCCTAAACAGATCTGGTAGATAAAGTATCTGCATCCATTTTGTTCCCAGCTAGGTTGTCAATGATGCTGACTAAAGTAGGTTTTCAGGGTGCAGCGTGGGTGGGATTAAACCTTTCATTTTTAATGATTTTCACATTTTATATTTTATTCTGGAATTTCAAGTCCTATTTTTCCTCTCTTGCCACCTTGCTACTATCGAACAATGCTTGGTACTGTACTTATCAGATAACTGATTCCTTTTTGGTGCAGTGGCATGAAACAGCATGAGTATGACTGGTTTGATAGAACTAAGGCTCTCCAAAAGGATAATTAGGAAAATAGGACAGCATCACCTGTCTGTCTAAACAGATTATAAACTACTGACATGAAATTCAGTAGAAAAGCTGATAGGAAAGGCATGAGATTTCAGTCTAGTGGGAATAACTCCCACTATTTAAAAAAGTTAAAATTGAATCTTAACACAATTTTGTTGTTTGGCCTCTCCTCTTAATTTTGTTTGCACATCACTCCTAAGAGTTAGTGAGTATGACATTATGTAGCAAATGAGGATAGCATGTCATTCAGATTATGTGTTTTTATTTATAAAAAGGCACTTGAAAAGGTAATAAAAATATTGTCTTTCTTGGATCAAGTGCAAAATCCTCAGACTAGGTGGAAGCCCCCAGAAGAATACTGCTATTCAAAATGTCTGTGGATGTCTGCAAATACTGCCAAGTGCCTAGGTCTTGTCCTTTTCCTTCCCCAAACATGTGTGTTTTCTTAAATGAGAATGCGTACTGTGTCCCTGAACTATCATGCGCTCCCAGTCAAAAGAGTTAGTATTTCCTTTTGACTGGTTGATGCAGACAAAAATAAAAATCTGCAAAACATTATTTTGCTTTGAGAATTTTTTTCCTTGCTCACAATATTGTGCATTAAATGATCTTTTGTGAAGCTCTGTTTCTGAAAAGGACCAGTTGTATCTTTCAGTTTTATAAACCCAAATACAAATAGTTAGTAATTAGATCCTTTTTAATTATACTTCCTTTTGAACCAATTCACCAGGGATTAATTTGTTTCTTTGATTAAAGTAGTCACTGTTTCATTTTGACTCTGAAAATTCACCTACCATTTAGGCGTCTATACAGTAAACACCCAAAATACAGACTGGATAGCTCATTGTATTAACTATACTACCCAAAGAGCCCCTTGTGCTAAGAGGGATTTATCCTTAGACAGTTTTTTTAAAATCAGTGTTGCAGAGCAGCCTGGAGGACCAAGATCAGGCCCAGTATTTTAGACCTTCATTCAGCAAAATATTTCTGCATATTAATTTTGAAGTATTGGAGTAATTCTATTTGCCATAGGACTGTATGCACATGTGTTTAAAATTAATGTATTTTTTGTAACTGGTTTGCTGTGCTGGGGCCTCTTTCCTTCCATACAAAACAAAGAAGTAAAAATTGCATAGGCATCCTTATCTTTGGCATTGTTTGAGTCTTGAGTGCTTCCCTTTTTTTTTCATTATGGAATTGGCTTAGAATAATTCCTTCTAATGGTTGTCTGCGTTGCTCAAGTCCAACAATATACTTCACTCTAAATGTGAAAGGATATATAAACAGCTTTATTGACAACTTTGTCAAAGCTGGCTTGTAGAGCCGCCATCCTGAACTCCTGCAGATATAACACAAAGATTGTATGTGTATTTCTATACCTCCTATACCTAGAGGATAAACTTGAAATAATTCTAAATCGCCACGTAGACCTACAGTGCAGAAATATATCTTTTCCTAAGAACCTCTGGGGGCCAAAAGTCCTTAAGAGGACTATATATCCATGAATGTCTCTTACTCTGGTAAACATTATATTTTCACATTTGAATGCAATAAGAAGGAACTATACCCAGGAAATCTTTTCAGGGCTAATGGTTTGTAGAGTTCTCTGCTCCTTTTTTATTTACTTTAAAATGTTCAAGGATTTAAATATTTCATAAAGATGGACTATTTGTGAAATAAGTCTGTGTTGCTGTCAATAGCAAAAGCCACTTTTGAAGTTTTAGTGTGTGTGTGTGTGTGTGGGAGGGTCCCTTCCTATCCTGCTCCCCACCCCCCGTTATTGTTCAGCACTCTCTTGGATTGGGAAACACATGCAGAAATACCTTGATCTGGTACACATAGTTAACATATGTTAGAGTCTGATAGCTCAGTCTTCAGAGGCCTTTACATCATCTCAGTATGTTTCACAGGTACTGCTTAAAGACTCCAGAATTTCCATTTGCAGAAGATGTGGATAACTATATGGATTTCCTCTGTATTTTGAAACCTCCATAGAATCACTGCTTAAATTGCAAGAGATTAAATTTTTCAAAAGGAAAATTAATTCCATTACCTTGAAACATATTTGGTGATTTTCAAGCTGTTGTCCACAGACAGTTGCTAGTTTGCAAGACCATCAGAAGTGTTCTGTTTCCAATCTGTGGACTGCTCCAGACATTACAGACCTATGCAATATTGGAATCATAAGTTTGTTAAACCTTAATTTGGCCTCTTTGTGCATGCACATCTTTATTTTTTAAAAGTTCTAATTTTTGTATTCAATAAAAGGTTTTGTTTGTTTGTTTGAGTTATATAAGGTAGAGAGCATTACTCCCTGGACGTAGAGGACAAACAGAAATACCAAATAATTAGCCATCCGGTGAATGAGGGAAGTCTAGGGGAAGATAACTGTCACAGGGAGGAGCAAGGAGGGGACACCATAAAACAAAAGAAGGAAATAAACAGAAAACACTTACCTGCAGCAGAATCAGCAGCAGAGTGGGAGCAAGAAGGGGAACCCACGCGGCTCATCAGCTGCATCATTATTCATTTGAGACCGGCTGATGACGTCAGCAACAAACGCCAGCTGGCGAAGATAAAGATGGCAGCCAACAGTGAGGTGGGGAGGAGAGAGAGAGAGAAGCGTGCGGGAAGTAAACAATCCCGTGGAGAAGCCCAGGGAGCACGGGGCTTCAGAGAGGGAGCCAGAAGAGGCTCCTGAAGAGGAGTGTGCCAACAATGGGGAAGCATGCATCGGCAGGGACAGAAGAAAATTAGAACAGCCTCTGGAGGCAGCAGAGGCACTACAAGCAAGGGAAAGAGGAGCAAGCCCGCAGCGACTCACAGGATACCAGGTGGCAGCCGGGGGGGGAACGACAGGGAGTAGGAAGAGCTGGCCCTGTGGAGAAGACTTTGAGGGGAACAACAGGGAAAACCTGGGGAGAAGGGGGCAGGGGCCCTTAAGTTAGAAGAGGAATAAAACCCGGTGGAGAATACCCGAGGCAATCGGCTTAAGACAGCCCAGAGAGAGGAGACAGCGGGGAACAACGGTGGAGCCGTGTTTAAAGGGAGGAGCCTCAAGGTCGTGAGAGTCCCAGAAATATAGATAGGGGACTACTAGGTATTCCCAAGTGGGCCCACAAGATAATTATCTTTTTCTTTGTGAGTTTAGTTTTGATTTTCCCTGAGCAAAGGGGTGGAGAGTGGGAGAAGAAGTATAAGGAAGGGAGGAGCTTGAGGCCTCAGGATAGTAGTGTGGCGGTGGTGGTTTCATTATTTTTCCCCAAAGGAAGGGGTTGGGGGAAGTTAAGGAGAGGGCATTAATCACTCAGGATATTCAGGCGGGCGTAAAAGAATAGATCCTGACCAGGGATTGTACTGGTATCTTCGACACCACCAAGGAGGAGCAATGTGGTCCATCCAGCCAGAAAGGAGGAGTAAGGACGGGGTGTAGGGCTGGCGGAGCCCCGTAAGTGACCATTGAGTAGACTGCACCCGACTGAGTGACCCCGAGGAGGCAGCCCCAATTGGGAATATTCAAAGTTATGGCAGGCGAGATATGGGCGGTCCACCTCACAAGAGAACAGTTACTCGAGCAGCAACCCAAGCGGGCAAGGAGAACATCACCCACCATACAGGGTAAAGCCGCTCGAGACTGGGTGTTCAAGTCCCAACGGTCACAATAACTTATCATGGAATTTCCTCATGAAAGATTCTATAGGCTTTCCAGATATGTGACTGTCACAAATGTTAGTTTCAATCATGAACGGTGTGTGCCCCTGGAGGCTGGGGGGCACGGCTGTGCCAGCAGCGGCAGGAACCTGGCGGTGGTAAGCAGGGAGCTCCTGCAGACGCCGTCAGCACAGTCAGCGGTGGGGGTGGGGGTGGCGAGCACTAACTGGGGATTGATGACCACTTGCAGGTGCCAGCAGCAGCATTGACGGCAGCCAGAGGCAATCATGGACCACCTGCAGATGCCACTGGCGGTGCTGGCAGTGGGGTGGCAAGAGGCGACTGCTGCCTTTTTGCAGGGAATGCACCACCACACGCAAGGGGTGCACGTGTACCCGCATGCACCCCCTATGCGTCACCCCTGATTTTAATGCTTTTGCAATATTACAGTTTAATAGAGATTATCATCTACAATGGAACCTGTAGGCCCAAAATTTACCTGAAGCCATAATTGTCAAGTAGGTACTAATTTTAAAATATACCGCCCCCACCAAAGTCCCTGTTCTTGAACAAATTCAGTCAGCAAAACCAGTTTTTTCCCTTAATTTTTATCAGAAATATTTAACAAATTTGGCCCCAACTTTTTTTTTCTGGGGGTAGGGAGAGGGAAGGGAACAAAGTAAATGCACAATATTAACAATTTCAGTTACTACGGGTGTATCTACACGTCACCCTACATCGCCATAGCAATGTGCTACATCAATGTATGGCATGCTATGGTGATGTAGCGATCACATGGGTCTACCAAAAGGAAGTACTAAAGCATGGTGCCATAGTAACATCATCATATGGTGACATGTAGATGCACCTATATGTATAGTTGGGGAAAGTCACAAGCATCTGGAAACTTTATTATGGAAAATATTGGGCAACCTTAGCCATGGCTGTCAGGTAAAACCAAGCTGAAATGTTCCTACCAGGACAGGTTGATATGAGAGGATAGAAGATTCAGCAAACTCCTTCCTTCTCCCACTGCCTGAACTCTTGTCTTGGGAACAGCTTTCCTCTCCTGAAGTATGAGGGTCATTGCCATTTGTAAGGAAATGAAGTTTGGAGGTCTGGCTCTCTCCTCCTGGCACACATATTGGAGAAAGGAAAAGCACAGTACTCTTCTCTGCTGTGGATGCAGTGGATGTCTTATTCTCTTTATTCTGTACATTTTTAATTTGTAGCTCTTAAAACTATGCATAAATGGACAGAAAAATGACATCAGGTTTCAGATGCTATTCTGTCCTCCTACTCTCAGTGGTGTGTGTGTATGCTGTTTGTTTTGTGGTTTCACTTGTAATTTATTCCTTATTTATTTATGGGAGGAATATTGAAGATGATGATTTGAACAAAAACCCAAGATATAAACCATATCTCCTGTGTCCCACCAGCATCCCCAGCAATCTTACCCATGGTAACATTTTTCACTTGAACTCTACAACTCAAGCTGCCCTCTTGCTATGAATGCTATAAACACTTAGACACTCCCCAAGTGACATAGAAGGAAGACTCTGAATAAACATGCCCTTAAACAGTGAAATGAAATTGGGAATCACTTTTGAATTTTCTTCTTCTTTTGTAGGGTGTAACAGATATCAACTTCCAAATCTATAAGCCACTGTCTGGTATTATTTCTATTTGTGCGGATTCCATCTACCTCATCCGGGCATTTGTAAAGTTTGCAGCTTCCAGTTAAGTGCTGTGCTGTTTGTTGGATACCACATTCACACAGGGGGCTGTCCAAGATCTCAGTCTGTTCAGTTTGACCCATGGTATTTTGTTTTAATTTTAAAATGATGTTATTTCAAGTGTGTGCAAAAAGAATGATTTAAAAACAAAACAAAACCCTGCATTTGGGACCCAGTTTAATGGCCACCTATGTCAAATGGGGAAGAGGCGGCCTTTTCACCCAAGTGTTGTACATTAGAGAACTGTACAATAACTGCAAAAACCATGTAAGTTTTATGTTTTAAATCACATGCAAACAGCATTCTCTAATCAACACTATAAAGCCACTTCTAGGCTACAGGAGAGAGGTGATAAAGCAGAGAGATCATGATTTTTTGGAATGGATCCCATGTAAAATCCCATGGCAGTGGCTTCTCTAGGCACTACTAATATTGAATATTAATAGAAAAGCAGGCATTTAGGTTTCTATTTCCTAAACAAAGAGCTTAGTTAAGCTCTTGTGTTCTGGACACACTGTTCCTTCCAAATTTCGGACTACAGAGAAATCCTAGCACTACTAGTTTAGTGGCAAAAAGTTATTGCACAATATGCCAGGTCAAATTCAAGCTGAACTGTAACATCCATTGTGGTATGTAATGATCAAATATTGCATTGTGCCAGATAACTCAGTTATTTGGCTAGCAGGTATAGTCCCCATAGGACATTAATCCTGAGATTTGGAGAAAAGCCTGGTGTCTTGCGCTGCAGAGATAAAAGTACTGCGTATACAGCTGGGTTGTGAAAGATTAACTATATGGGAGAGAACTAAAACTGCTCTGCGATGCTGATCCCATTATTGGATCAGTGACCACCATCTGTTTTCAGGAAGTCAGTTCATGCTGTTGTCAGCAGTAAAATGGCCAAAGTTTCTATGACCTAGGTCATTTGTGGGGAGGAGGGAGGGTTGGAACTCATAAAATAATCTGACCCTTAATTTCTAGGATGGAATTGGAGTCATTTTTTTACAAAGACAAGAAGGGAAGGTGTGTACAAAGATTTAACTCCACTAGGAAGTCAAATAGCTGGGTCAGTCTTAATATTAACACAAACAATCTGGAAAGGGGATGCAGCTTTCCAGTGCTTACCTGTAGTGCTTACCTGTATTATTAATAGCTAGAGTACAATGGGCTCCATACAGATCCAAACTAGGTAGGCCTCCTGAACTGTCATGAGTTTCCTGAGCTTCTAATGGTTATGCTTTTTTAACCATTCATATTTATCCTTCTTAGTGGAATACTGTTCATTTTGGCAACGTAATAGAGAGGATGGAAACCATGCAATTTAGCTGATCTCACACTTTTACTAGCTCAAATGGTTGAAGATATTACCACTCGCTTACACCAAGTATTCTCCTAAGAGTTCTGCAACTTCTAAACAAGAAAATCAACCTTCTCAGTTTGGGATCTTCTTTGGAATGGCCATGTGGATCTAGGAATTTGAATTCCAAGTGCAGTAGGCTTCCTGTATGCAAAGAGTTTCAGACACATGACTATAATGGTGATCCACCATTGATAACCCAGTCCTCTTGAAATCTGCAAGGAAATGGATCTTTCCTAGCCCACAGGAGGAGTTTCATTGAATAATACTGAGTGAAAGATTTTTGTTCCTTTTATTATAAAAGGGATTTTAACTGGACAGGACTGTCTAGGAAGGATCGGAATTTCTTTTAATTAATTTTAAAGATAAAAGGCAATGTACAGTTTGATTACCATAAAGCAGTCTGGGTTTTGGGACATGTGAGTCCCACTGTACAGCCCTTTGTATCTTTAAAATTGAAATTGCAGGTCCCAGACTTGCCTTCTAGAAAGCAACCTGTAAGACACTGTCCTCTTATACAAAGGACCTGTGGGTAAGGAAGCTGAATGCAGTGAAGGTCCATGGTCAGGAAGGACTACCATTGGGGAAGGCAGTGCCCTCACTTTTTCCAGATGCAGAAAGGAGAAAGGTTGTATTCTTAAGTGTCTATTTTGAGCTCCTATATCTTCTTTTGATTAATAAACCCACCCTGAAGAAAGGATGTAAGCCTACGCTTAGTATAATGACTTTCTTTGGCAGAAGACGCCCACAGATGTCAGAAGACCTGTATGATAGCGATTGTTTTGAAATCCATATGCAGTCATTTGAATTGAAAAAGAAAGCCACCTGATGGCAAGTAATCCCTTGCCAGAATATCACACACAAGTCTGAGGGGGTCATAAGTATATTTATACTAAAAACTATCTTCAGATGTTGGCCTTAATTCATATTTTGCAGACTTTGCACTAATCTGAAACCGCTCAGTTCAACAGAAGAGTCTTCTGGACAGATATCTAGCCACTTATATTCTAACCATGTGTGTTCCATTCCTATTATTGCTTCTCATTTTCTTTCTTTCTTATTTTTTAATCATACAATTGAGTTTTTCCAATGAAAAGCAAAAGGCAAATTCAGTCCAGCTGCAACTAAAAGTGTTACTAAAGAGCTGCAGTCATGCTGATATCTGGGCAGAGAGTCATAACAAATGAAGCTTTATCCAGTATGAAATATATATATATATGTATATATATACACACACACATATATATATATGTATGTATGTATGTATATGTATATGTGTGTGTATATATATATATATATATGATGTATAAAATAGATTGGTTAATATAGTATTTTTTATTTTCTTAACTAACTTATATTTCCATCTGCTATAATTAAACTCAAAGGTTTAAAATGAACTATTGATGTATGCTATGGAGTTGACTTTGTTTTTTTGGACACACAATCACCAAAAGTGGGTGAGTAAAATTGGGCATATTGGAGAACATAAAATCAAGCCCTTGCTTAAGTCAAAGGAAAGACTCTTCTTGAATTTAGGGGTTAAGGGGAAATGCACAGGGTGTTAGATGTACTCAGCATGTTCAATTTCTAAATGCTGAAAGTAAGTGTGATGCCTTTATAATCCCCAATCCTGTAACATGATACATCCCTGCAACAAAATGCAGAGCAACGTTTCGGTATAAATTCTTACATTGGCACTTAAATCTAAACCTAACTCTTCAGAATTACTTTCTAGAGTCTTTATGAGCACATTTTACTAGGGGTGCACCGATAGAGATTTTTTGGGCCAATACTGATAGCTGATTTTTTATTTTTTTTTAAAGGAGGCATATTGGCCAATACCAATCTGATTTCCAATATGCAGCCTGGCAGCTTGAAGAGCAGTGTCCCGCTAGTAAGTCTGTTGTGGTGGAAGGAAAGGGGTATGGTGGGATCAGATCGAGGCCCCTGCAGTAAGGGAGGGAGTGGGACTGGGGCTGGGGCAGGGACTGGGGCAAGCAGTGCCCAGCCAGGGCAGGACAGGGTACGGGACAGAGCCAAGGCTTGTCCAGGGGACATGAAAGGGAAGGGACAGCTCCCACTGCTGCACGTACCCCAGGAGGGAATGGAGGGATGTGTGCCCCTGGATCTGTATGTGAGGTGGGGCGGGCTGCCACTGCAGGCTGGGGCTGGGGCTGCACCAGGCTCTTCCCAGCAGGGGCTGGGCCAGGCTGTGCTTTTACTCTTAAATTTTGGGCAAAATACTTTTAAATTTTGCAATTCCTGGATTGACCATAGCCCTTCATAAGAACATTTCAGTCAAGGTTTTCTGTAAAAACTTGACTCTCACTCTGTCTCACACCTATCCCCTCCCTATCAAAAAAATCCACAAAAAATGGAATATGAGTATTTAATTCAGAAGGCTAGAGCTATATCTATAGTAACAATTTTTTCTATAAAAAATAGCAGGATGTGTTGCTTGCTACTATGTAACACCGCAAACAGGTAAAGAAATAATATTTGGTTTTCTGAACACTTCTAGTTCCTGCTGAACCCTCAAGATTTAAAGTTCAGTTTCTTAAATTCTTAAGATCCTGGGCAAATAGCATGTTTGATCAAACAAACTTCAAGTATTGCACCAAATGACTTTAGGAAGCCCCACCTTCCCCTTCTTTTATTTAAAAAAAAAACCCTAGCTGCCCTTCCTGAATAGTTAATTTTACAGCCCCTTGCTTTAGAGCTGTATCAGTAGGAAAAACTGAAAAGGGATGGGGAAGTATGTCCTTCAGTACAACAGTTTGTCCTATTAAGTGAAGAAATCTGTGAAGTCTAACTGTGTCAGGAAGACTGCTGTGGCTGGCACAACTGCTCTCCTGGGCACTTGTACACATGACAGACTGCCCATTTTTGCAGTTTAACTGTGTCACGCTGTACACATATAGGTTTTTTTTTGCAATTTAAATGAGTTTGTTACTTTGCAAACTAAACCACATCAGCATGAAGTTTAGTGTGCACTGTAGCTATTTGTAATGTTGCAGCCTTTTGACAGCTCAGCCCCCCGCCCCCTCCTTGCCTTGGGACCGGTGGGCTGAAGACAAAAGCAGCAAGGGGCCTGATCCTTTTTCTTTCTTTTTTTTTTTTTCTGCAGTCTGTCTGCATCTCCCACATCTGGGGGTTGAGCTGCCAGTGCGCTGAGCAGCCCCTAAGCTGCAGGGGCCCTGGTTCTTTCCTCTGTGATGGTGCCCCAGGGGCCATCTGCGTGGGCAGCAAGTAAGCGGGTGCTGCCCCAGCTCAGGCCTCGAAACAGTTGGATCAGACTGGGTGCTGCCTCCAAGCTGGGGCAGCACCTACTCACTAGTTACCCACCTGGGTGTCCCTGGGGGTGCTGTCGCCATGGAGGGAAGGACCGGGGCCCCTTGCAGCTCAGGGCCTACCAGCAGTTCACCCCCTAGCTGCAGGAGAGGTGGGCAGGCTCCACAAAAGAAAAAAAAAATTGGGCCCCTTATTATAAAAGCGATGTAAGTCCCTAAATTGAAATGGTGGGTTTTTAATCATCACAATAAAAAACTCAGTTTCAATTTAGGGGACTAAATCCCCGTCATGTGTACAAGCACCCTTGTGGTCACTGATAAGGTATTGTGGCCGTTTTGTCAGGCCATTACTACAGAGGCAGAGATTAGATAGTTTTAGGCACCTAGACTGGGGGAAGTAGTTCATAGTGTGAAATATCTAGGTTTCTTGTAGTTCAAATAGAACTCCATTTTTCTATTCTTTTTTTAGTGCTTGCTGTTTTTCAACTTGTTAAATTCCCCTGAGGATTTCATGCTTGACTGGTTCTCAGGTTTAATTTTATCTTAACTGTGGGTTTGAAGTTGGGCAGTTGTTTGGCTGCCTAGTTTGTTTTGGTTTTGTTTTTAATTGGTCAAACTTTGACCGGTTGAACTTTCCTGCATTTCATTACCCATGAAGAACCTTCTTTTCATTTGACCCAGTTCTTTAAAAGGAATTAAATGGCATAAGTACAATACATGCATTTTTCCACTCACAAAGCAAACACTGCTTGTAACTTCTAGACATGAGATTAAACTGGAAATAAGTAGCCAGAACCTCTGAACATTGGGAATGCACACATCAGAATCCAAATGTCGTATCTGGGGCCTGATTCATTCTTAGTTGGATGAAGGAAGATGGGTTTGGCCCAGTTTTAGGTTTTGCTGTGTGATCCAACTTGCCTCAGCATTTTTGTTTTTTATTAGAAGGAGGGTTGGTTGATATGATCTATTTTTGCTTTAAGTCTTTCTTTAATTAGTTTATTGCTGTGTCAGTCCCTCTTCCCCTTTTCAATCCTGTTCCAAATAGCTATTTGGTTGGGTTTTGTTTTGTTTTTTTCCAGTGCCAGTCTTCACTTCATAAGTTTCTGCATCTTCTTTATCAAGACAAAAGGAATTGGTGTTAAAATACAGTTAACCCGTAAAAATGTTAGTTTGGTTCTGAAGATGGATGTCCTGGATGCTGCAAGATTACATTCCTTTCTGTGCTGCCCCACCAATTTATTCAATCCTGAAATGGCCAATTGCTGATATTGACTGGGAGACTTGTTAGTACTCTGCGCACTAATGGCTTCTATGAAATGAATGCCAGCCTGTTCACTTGTCACTTCACTGAAACAATGCCTAGGACATTAATCAGCCCTCAATAACATTTTGGGCAGCACAGGGTTAGGCTGAAGTTGAATTAGAAGTGAGAATGAATCCCCTCTTCCCTCTGGGAACTTTTTCTTCCCAGAAAAGTTTTTTCAAACTGCCTTTCCCCACCCCACACGACCTAAATAAAATGTGGCATGGAGGGCAGTTGCATAAATTGGCTGACATTTACAGCTGACCAACAAATCTTTGCTGTGCTTTTCATTCTAGACTAATGTCAATGAGCTCACAATCCACTCCCCTTGCTCCCAGCAGGCTGTTGCTGTTGAGTTTGAACAGTGCTGTTTGTGAGAAACTGTTCATAAAAAACATGCCAAAGCATTTGTCTCAGTATATTTTCTCTCCTCCATTGTGTCCTAGAAGCCTAGTTTTTCGCAAAGAGCTGAATTGTAGTTAGTCTTCAAACTGATGCCCCTTTGTGATGGAAGGAAGTGTATGCAAAGAGACTTTCCCACACAACCTGAAGCACCATTTGTGCCTGGTCCTTTTACAGGCTGCACTTGGGCACTAATTTCTAGTTTTCCTCATTCTTTGGACAGTATAAAGGGAAGGGGCAGGAAAAGCAGTTTCATGGAGAACTGAGGAGGAGTTTGGGTTATGACCTTGCTTCCATTCTGACTCCAAATGGGAATATTGCAGCTGGGAACTCCCTCAGTGTACTGGGGAGTTCAGAGAAGAATATTTTTCCCTTCCTTTGGCCAGAATCTCTGCTGTCCAATATCTCCCTCTGCACCTGATTGCAATTGTTCCAGAGCTGTGCATTTTTGGGATAGACAATGAGGAGACAGTCGCTTCCAATTAGAATAGATGGATTTAAGAATGACAAACCAGGTGTCTTATTCAGGTAAAGTGTTTAATGAATTTTTCCATATGAATACCATGTATTCACAAGGCATAACTCTTCAATGAATAAGTCACTTTTTTACTATTTTACATTAAAAAGCAGGTTTTCCATATAGCATCTATTTTAAGCATTTAAGAAAGAGATATGTAGAAAATATACCACACATATTACTCTGAAATACTGGCATAAACTATGTTACTTTTAATACATACGAGTTTCTGGTTTCGTTTGAAACTTAAGTCTTCACCCACTGAATTTAAAATTAAAACTCCCAATGACTGAAAATGCAGACAACCAGATTGCCAAGGTCAGCCTTTGACACTACACATTAGAAGGAAAGCATAAAGAAGAAGGGAATGTTTTGGAAGAAGGAAACTTTCTATTTATTTTACTAACCACTGAGCCTACTCCTACTGATTTTAATGAAAATGTAATTATTGACTGCAGTCAGGAAGGATCTACATCTAAATTATTCCTAAACCCTACGCTATAGTGTAACCCACTACACCAGGGGTTCTCAAACCTTTTTTGTACAGGATCCATTTGTAAACTTTGGCCAGTCCCGACCCAGTGCCCCTCACTCCCAAATGGCTGCCCCTTGCCCCTAGTTCCCAGCCCCGCAATGTGTGAGGCAAGGGATGGGTAGGAGGGTGTGGGGCATGGGAAGTCCCAAGCAGCCCCTTGCAGCCTGTAAGGGAAAAGCCATGGTTTCCTACTTTCTCTCCTTTAAAAGAGAATCCATTTTTAAAGTTTGAGCCATTTTTAAGTTTGTTCATTACCCTTTCATATATTCTTGTGACCCACTTTTGGGTTGCAACCCATGGGTTGAGAAACACTGCACTACAATAGTGCAACCCATTGCATATAATTACCTTGGGTAAAGCTGTCTCCTTTGCATTCTTATATACCATGTATGAATTCTAACCAGTATGTGTAGTCTGTTAAGTTAATTGCAAACATTTTGTTCCAGCTTTTTCATCTCATCAGATTTGCATTCTCTATACTTGGCTGTATTGAAAACAGCCATATGTTCAGGAGGCTAGGGAAGTTTGCTTTCAATTATCCCACATGGTAGTAATCCAAACACAATAATCCATGCTACAGTAAGTAATAAAAGAGAAATACTCACACAAAACAGATATAAAAATAAACAGGATACAAAATCAAAGGAAATTTTTAGCTCTGAACTGTTTGCGTAAGTTGATGAAACAGAAATAGCATGCTTTGCTAACTTTGACAACAAAACCTGTCCAACTGTGTATCATTCCCCAACGTATGATGCAGTAAGACCAGTACAGTACTGCCCTTTTTCAGTTTACCACATTGAAGTTTTAGATTAGCGTATCTGGAAACAAAACAAGTTCTTCAGTTTTTAGAAGCAGCTTTTAGGGGGCTCCTTTTACTACTACTATGAAGGAAAAGCTCTTCTGTTCTGCTGAAGACAATTTTAGGAAATGATTCTGGATTTGGCTTTTAAATTCTGACTTTGATTTTTTTTAGTAACCTTTTATAAACTCATTCAACAATATGGTAGTTCTGAAGTGCTCTGTACATAACTGAGCTGCAAAACGTTACCTGATGACTACAAGGTCCAAGCCAAGTTCAAGACTTATAAAAGTGACTTGTAATGGAAGACCCAACCCAACTTCAATTCAGGTCAATGAAAAGACTCCAGCTGAATGCAAAGTAAAAGAACAGATTACTCAGAAAGGTGATGGGATCTCCATCCTTGGAAGTTTTTAAGATCTGGCTAGATCTGGCAAAGCCTTTGCTGGGATGATATAGTTGGGGATGGCCTTGCTTTGGGCAGGGGATTGGACTATATGCACTTCTGAGGTCCCTTCCAACCTGATTTTTCTAGGATTCTAAGTAGAGTAAGCCCTGAATTGTTTCAGGGGGTTTTTGGGGGTGGGTTTTGTCTTTTTTTTTTTGAGGTACCCAGCTGTGATTATTCTAAAGACCTACTTTGTACACCATTCAAAAATCAAGAGGTCTGATTTCCCCCCCACCCCAGCTTTCCTGCCCCCCCCCTCCAGCCCCCAGGAAATACTATGTTAGGCACCCCAAAAATACAGTATCCTACATTATTAGTTAGTTTTCAAAATTTTACCAGTGGCTGGCTGACATGCACCCATTACATCATTATTTTTAAAAGAATGAATGCTATAAACTGAACAGTAACACACAATTATTGTAGCTATCTAGGATGGGGTGAGTGGGGTATCAGCTTTGGGTGCCAACTCTGAGTGGGCACCAGAATTGCTCTTCTGGGAATCTTTGCCATAGGAGCCAAGCAGCATAGTGCCACATCAAACAGCTTGTCTGGCAAATGAGTGGTGCTCCCCTGCCCCCTTACTGGGGAAACTTTGCCAGAACAGGGACAGCCTTGCTTCCAATATGTATGCATTGGGGTGGGAGGGGGATTTGGCAGCAGTAGCCTGAGAAGTTAAGCCTTCCCTGTCCCTCACCTGTCTTCCTCTTCCACTCCCCACCTCCCTCCGCAGTCTGCAGTGGTTAGCATACTCCTCCCTCTTCTTGCCCCCACACTGCCCACCCCCCCAACAGGTGATCAATGAGATTGCTATACCTTTGTGGGGGCTAACAAAGTCAATTAGTATCTGTCTGTCTTTTATTCTGTGAATAGATTTCTATTTTGTTTGCATAAAATTCAATCTGGAACCGAGCTGCTCAAATGTTAATTAAATTATTTGTGGAACAAACCAGACTTCCCATTTGTTATAACCCAGTTCTCACAGCCCTGCCCTGAGCTGCCTTCAGTGTGAGTTACCCTTTCTATTTCCTTGTCCTCTAGCTCTTTTTGGGTATTTTCTTTCATTTCTACTTTTACTTCTCCTCAAGCTTTTTTTCTACTGTACTTTGTTTTCTATGTACTTCTTGTTATATTTTTCCTCCTGTTGTGGCTGCTTCTTGGCTAAATACCTTGTCTACCGCAGAGTTTCCTGCTACCTGACATGCTATAGCATAAACTACTAGTCACTGATGGATATGAAAGGGGCTGGCATCACTACTTGGGGAAGAGACCAGTCTCTGTTTTCTCTCATTACTGACCTTCCCAACGGACAAACCACCTCCCTTATCAAAGAAAAATCTCTAAATCAAAAACCTTCATCATAACCCTTTAGAACAGTTAGAAGTGCTTAATTCTCCCATGCCATCCCCAAACCTCATGGCTGCAAAGGGTTACAACTGTTACTTTTTACTCTTTTTGTCTCCAGATTGCAGTGAAATGGTAGATGATGCCTACTACTCTCCATTACTATACCTGACAGATTTAGAAAGCTGCCGCACATAGAGTGTGTGTATACTCACACAATTTGGAACCAATTTGGCCCTCAAAATTATATATTATATATATTGTGCGTGTGTGTGTATGTATGTATATATATAATGTGTGTGTTTGATCTGTGTGTGTGTATTTGGCCCTCAATTTTAAGTGTGTGTGTGTGTGTATATATATATAGAGAGAGAGAGAGAGAGAGAGAGAGAGAGAGAGAGTTTGAAACCAATTTGGTCCTCAAAACAAATCTATATCTATATCTACACAAGACCGGTCAACAGAACATGTACACTATTTCCAAGAACGTTCCAGGGCCCTCTCTGTATGTATCTCCCACAAATGCTGCCTACAGTCAGTACGAGCCAAATCTAGGGATGGCTTTCACAAGCTGCTGTGAAAGGTTTTAATTAAGACATTAGACATGTTGGTTTTATATTTAATAATTTTAATTGGGCTAAATTGGTTCCAAACTCTGTTGGGCAAAGCCCAGTAATCAAGTTCCAAATTTCAACTGAGTAGAGCTTAATTGTTCAAGTCTGTATGGCTCTACCACCAGGCAGGTATCCTTCTTCCCAGCCCCATTGATCTAGGGCTTCATATAATCCCCAATTGTTAATAAAGCACCTGAAACGTTACAACAAAATGGAAATATCTTAATGGAGAAGTGCAGAGTAAAGATGACAGAAATACAAGACTGGTCAACAGAACATGTACACTATTTCCAAGTATGTTCCAGGGCCCTCTCTGTCTGTATTTTCACAAATGCTGCCTACACTCACTAAAAGCCAAATCTTTTCTTTCACAGGCTGCCGCAAAGGGTTTTGATTAAGAGATTTTGCTTTATATTTAACATAATTAATTTAACCAAATGTCTGAGGTAGCTTACAGAGTAGGGGAGATAAGGAGCATGCTGCTAGGTGGGAGGAAATTGGAGCACTTCACATCCAACTTGTCTCCTTGCACAATATAGCCATGCTAACTCCATTGGAGGGTATGTATGGGGTGGGGGTGTGTATGGGGTGGAGGTGGCTCTTCAACTTTGGACAGCCAGAAAAGAATGTGCATTTATCCCTGAGAAAATCAAGACCTGAAGGGAACTACTTCATCATTTTCTTCTTTCTTTACTAATAAGTCTAGGATGACTTAAATAAAACTCTTTTACATCAGTATAGAATGAGCATAGGAGTTGGCTTTATTATTTAAAACACTACCTAATGCAGACATAGTTTGGTCTGTGGACTAATCTGGTGAAACTCTGGCTGCCACCACTCTCAAATGCCTTGTCCAGATATGCAGTAAAACTTTCTTTTGTTGTATTATGAGTAGCTGGCCCCAGCAACTAATCAACTCCCACAGAATTATACTCCGGCAGACTGAAACTACTCTAGGGATTGAGTTCATCCTGCAGCTGAATATGGGCAGTTGCGGTTCTGTGAAAGCACTCTGTGACAGGTTCCATCTTGGTAACATTTTTAATAAAGACTGGCCCACACAGATGGTGTGAATGACTAACTCCTATCCTTAAATTTTACACAGCCTACACACTGATGTCATAAGGAGAAACTAATACCATTGAGGTGAGTGGCCTTATTTGTTTGTATTCCAACACCAAGAAAAAAGAGATTTTAACAATGGAAGGGGGAAAAGCAAAATCAAACCTCTTAACCAGAGAAACTGACATATAAACCCAACATGTAATTAGTTAAGGAAGTCTTTCAGTTTTAACTTGGATTTCTTTTTTATAACAAATGATTCATCAGATGACAAGGCCCAAAAAGTTATATTCATAAACTGGTATGCAACTGAAATATGAAGACTTTGAGAAGATTCCTCCTTCTGGAAAACTGTAACTGAATTATCTTGAAACCTTCAATTAATTTAGCCAAAATGCCTTGAGGAGTGTTGCAAATAAGACTCTCACCCAACAGGTATACTCAGTGGTGCATGTTCTTGCACATGTAATTTATGCACCCAAATACTGTATTTACTGAAACCTAAGATGCCCCTGAATTTAAGAAGACGACCCCGACCCCCCCCCCCCCGGCCTGCAATAATTAGATTCTATACATGTAAAATTTATTGTAATTTTTTAGGTGTGGAATCTTAAAATCCCCCCCCCGAGGGGGAATTCCCCAGCAGGGAAAGCAGTAGCTGGGGGGAAAGGGGTCAGGAGGCCCCCATGCCCTCTGCCTCCCCATCCACCTGCATCCCTTCACCCCAGCTCCCTACAATCTCTGCCACTTCTTTCCCTACTTCCCAATCTCTACCTCCCCCCCACAACTCCCCACAGTCTCTGCCTCTCTCCCCCTCCCCCCTTACTGTCAGATGCTGCTTGCACTCTATTCCCTCCCTATAGGACAGCACATGGAGCAGCAGTGGCAGCACTGCTAACTGGCCAGGCAGGGGACGAAGTTTTGGCCAGGCAGAGCATCCAGCCCAAGCTGGAGACAACCTGTGAATGATGGTAAGGCGGGGAAGGAGGCAGCGTTGGGGGCAGAAGCTACAGAGGGCAAGCAGAGTGGGAGCAGGCAGTTGCTGTGGGTCTGACTGGCCCTGACCCAAACTCGGGGCCAGAGTCAGAGCTGCAGCAACCACCTGCCGCCTCCCCTCTTTATATGTGAATCTAAGATGGGAGATCCCCCATGATGATTTCAGATGGAAAAAATCTTGTTTTAGCCTTGAATAAATACGGTATGTATGCGCAAATTTGTTAGTTAGGCTCTTCACTCTTAACCACATTTAAGTAAAATTTTCACATGAACTGCTAAAAACACCTGAATTTTTACTTACTGAGCATAGAGACAATTTTTCACAATTTGCAGGCTGTGCCGTGCATATTGCTTGTTGATGTTTATGGGACTGCTCACGGTGTGTAAGGGATTACTTACAAATTATTATTTTAAATATTAAGGACTGGACTCACCTGACTTAATATTTACAATGATGGGTTCCTATCTGTATAAAAACTACATTCCTGAAATTCCCCAAAAATCACATCCTGAAAATTTGACTAAATAGATCTCTGTAAAGATGCCCCTCATGTGACCCCTTCTCCCCCATTTCACCCCCCATTTTAAATAAATATTTGGTCTCTATTTTATACACTCTAGTTACAGTTGCTTCTGTAGCTTATCTCTCTGGTGTCCTGTTTCTTGGCACGAGATGGAAGGAGAGCTATTTACAGTGTATGCATGTAAGAGTTGTTCCTGTGTTTCCACTTGCCTCCTCTGGAGCAATTAATTTCAGTGGAATGTTATCTGGATCATGTCACACTGGATAGGGGCTGCAAAGCAACCTCAGCATTGTGAAGTGGCTGAGGGGGGCATCCTAAGTGGCTGAATATTTAAGAAACCTTAATCCTGGTATTTCTTAACTGGCAACTGATGGAATGATTGTTCCCTTAATCTGTACCTTTTTTTTTTAATGTAGTATTCCTGAAGCATTGTATTGCAAAGGGGCTTTCCCAAACATTTAGTACAGTGGCAAAAGGGATAGAAAACTATGTCATAAAATATTCTCAAGCTGGAATGCAGTTGTTTGGATGAAGCAGTTGGTTAGCTTGGAGAGCTATCTTTTTACCATGATTAAGATGAAATGAAATTTCTAGAGTTTGGAGGGAGGGGAGCGAGACCTTCAGGAACAAAACTGCTCTGCCAAGGACTGGCAGGAGTAGTGTTGTCTATATTACTACTCTCTCACTCTTCTTGTCCAGCTTCTGGTGGAACACCATCTGAAATGTTGGGTTCAGGAGCAGGGTTCTCAGTGAAGTTGATTGGAAAGCCTTCCATTCAAACGTGGTGTCATAAAAAGGCAGGTGTGTTGAAACTTCAACACACCAGTGCTGTGTTTAACTTCAGTGTTTCAGTCTTGGTACAATGTTTGCTTAGAGGTTTCTCAGGTCCAGAAGCTTAACCGATGCCAGATTCACCAAGAGCCTAGTGGTCAGGGTATACATGGGCTATGTGCATGGGCAATTCCAGGATTTCCTAAAGTGGGGTGGGGCACCCCTGGAAATATAGGGGAAGAGCAAGCAGATGAAAGGGAGGACCTGCCCCTTGTTGCTGCTGCTGCTGCCACTGTACCCTGCTCTCTGCTGCTCCCCAAGTATCCCAAGGTGGCTGATGACAGGCTCTGGAAGGAGGAGCCTGTGTACCACCATCAGTGTCCCTGGATGAGCGCAGCTCACCAAGCAGCTGCTCCCTGCAGCACGGGGTAGGGGCAGCTCTGGGGTTCCCACTGTCCCAGGTCAGCTGGGGGTGGCAGTGGCAGTGGCAGCACATGAGTTTCTCCTTCCAGTACCTTCTGGCTGCTGGGGGCAGGGAGCAGGTGCTCGAAAGAGGAACCTGAGTATGGCTCTGTCCCCTGATGTGAACTCCCTGCAGAACCACAGCCCATGGCTGGAACAGGGCAGGAGCAGCTCTGTGGCTCCCCCTGCACCTGGGTCAGCTGGGGACAGCAATAGTGGTGCCAGAAGGTGGAGGGTGCAGCTGCAACACTGCAGCTCCCCCTCTCCCTACCCCCCATAGATCTGCCTCTGGGGCTGTAGGGCTAGGGATCGAAATGACACGTAAAACAGTATAAGTGATCAGAAACCAGAAGTTCAGTGCACATAAACCACTTTCAAAATGACCGAAACTGGTCGAAGATAAACCTGCATGGATGTAGTATCAGACTGAACTTATTTAGGTTAAATCAGTTTATTGAACTTCTGTCCCAAATCCATTCCAGATTCCAGTTAACTCACAGTCTCCCAGCATCGCATGATGCTTTGTACCCATAACCCCCCGCCCCACTTGCAGGGTGGGCAGGCTAGCTTTGGCCCAAGCTATCTACTCCAACTGAGCAGGGAGGCATGCTATAGTGCTCCCTGGCTTATGGCCTGAGCCACTGCAGGCATGTGGCTGCATTTCCAGAACCAAAAGTAAATGTCTGTTCAGTCACTTATTGGTTTAATCTATGTACTTTAGATTAAAATGTGAAGACTGAATCGATTTAGCCTTGGGCTTTTTGACTGTCTGTACTTAGGCAAAGAGATCCATTTTCACGTGCTAGGTTGTGAGCAGGTAGAGCAAGAACTTGAATCTAGTTCTCCTCTATTCCAGACAAACTGGCTTGTGTGGTTGGAGTTTGAAATTTGATTAGTATTTTTTTAATGTATTGCTTTTATAAAATCTTAGAAAAATTACTTAATTATTAACAGGGATCCTGGTTTTCCATGATTAAAATGAAACATCTCTATCTATCTATCTATCTATCTATCTATCTATCTATCTATCTATCATGGTGTTTCATTTTAATCACGGAAAAATGTGGATTTGGGGTTACTTTTTTATATCTGAAAATTGGGGATTTTTTTAAATCAGAGAAAACCAGGATCCCTGATTATGAATAACAGTTCTAAGGCTGAAAAGCCAAACATTTAAAGGCTCCAAGGTAGTTAGTTACCTTAAGGCTATTCAAGAAACCTTAATCCTGGTATTTCTTAACTGGCAACTGATGGAATGAATGTTCCCTTAATCTGTACCTTTTTTTTTAATGTAGTATTCCTGAAGCATTGTATTGCAAAGGGGCTTTCCCAAACTTTTAGTACAGTGGCAAAAGGGATAGAAAACTATGTCATAAAATATTCTCAAGCTGGAATGCAGTTGTTTGGATGAAACAGTTGGTTACCTTGGAGAGCTATCTTTTTACCATTTAAATAATAGTTCTTTAGTTGAATAACCTACATTCACCCATGCAGCAAGAATGAGAGTTCCTAGGTATCATTCAAGAAAAGAACCAGCCAGATTAGACTGGCTGCTATTGCTGTTTTGTTTTTTTGAGGGTTTTTTTAGCGGTGAGTGTTACTTTGGAACTCGAGAGGCAAAAGGGAGTAGACCAAAGTTCAAATGCTCTTATTCCTTGCTGCAAAAATGTGATAAACAAGCTAATCCTTTCTGTGTCCAGATATCAGTTGTCACTAAGATAACAATATCCATAACAACTACCATTTAAATTTTTTCAGAACTTTTAAATGATTATTATTCTCACTAAGTAATCCAGGCTTGTTTAAGAAGAGGAAGTAGTTTATCAAATGCTTCATACTTCTTGTTCCAAAGCTTTTGCATTTAATTGTTCATGCTTTTATTTTTTTCTCCAGACTAAATTAATTTAATGATATTCCCATGTAATGGAGATTTGTATAGTGGGCCTCTTTCCAGGCAAAGGCCAAGGGCCAGGCAGTCATGGAGATTAAATTGTTTCTTGCACGCTAATAGGGTAATTATTCTAGGTCAGAGTTGAGGTCTGTTCTTGGGTACTAACGGGAAAGTAATACTTTGGCTGCAAACAGATTTTTGGAGAGATGTCAGTTCCTTTTGAACTGAAAAAAAAAAATTAAGCTCCAGTTCAAGAAACAAACAAAACTTGACCAGATTAAAGCTGCTATGTTTAGAGGCTTAACTGGGCAGTTCTGTGCCCTGGTGGCAACAACTCACAGGGCAGTGGCTGCAGCCAAGTTGCCTGCAGCAACCAAGAGAGCAGCTTGGGCAGCTACTATTTTTGCATTTTCTAACCCCCTCCATCAAGTCTGTTCCCAAGGCTAGTGCCCCAGTCACCTCTCTCAGTAATGTAACTAAGGTGGGGCAATTAGGGTAGCTGCTTCAGGCGCCCAATTGAGAATTGAGGGAACTGAAAAAAAAAACAGCTGCTGCTGCAGTCAGACAATTGTACTGGTGGAGCAGCAACCAAAAGTGCACGTGGCAGACGCTCTGGGTGCACAGCTCTATGGTTATATTTGTCCCCCTCACCCCACTTTGGTCACGCTACTGGTTGTACTTAATTCTTGTACCTTTGAGTGTTGTAGGTGGTGTGTTCATGTAGTAATGTTGAAAATCAAAATGCATAGGAAACATTTTTATAGCTAAGAGTAGGATTTTATGAGAAGTGTTACCTATATTGACCATCATGTGGGTTAAGAATCGAGGTGTGGAGAAGCAATGGGAAATATATCCCCCTCAATGCTAAATGCTATTGAAGCTGATCTGGGGTGCTTCTTTTCCATCCCTAAAACTAATACAACTGTATGTGAACATTTTAATGATGTTATCGGTTACTTTATTTACTCTTACTACCAATACCTACATATCCTGAGTCAGTCCACAATATTTGCAGTTTGCAGTAAATTAACCTCAAGATATAATTTGAGATTGAAAAAGTAATGCTTCTTGACCCTGTACAGCGGTAATAGAGACACTGATACTTCTGTCATTTTTTTAAAGTAGAGGGAATATGACATCTCTTGCTGAAGGTCTGCATCTACTATTTTTCTTTGTTAAACTGGGGTATAATAACTGCCCTTTATCTCATTTCTTGGGTGAGATGATGAACACTGCTCAATGTTCAACATAAACAGAATGGTTTGTACTAACATATGATCTTTCATTTGTAACCTCCTGATGCACAACAAACCACGTACTTGGGGAATGCCTTCACAGCAGGACATGGATCTGTGGATCCATGGAAACAAATCTGAAACAAGGAGAAGAGAACAGAGTGTGATGATATTTATTCCTCCCTCTGGAATGTCATCTGCTAGTAGAATGCCAGTCATTTGTTTTCAAGGTTAACTACAGACAGTCAAAAAGCCTGAGGCTGAATCAATTCAATCTTTGCAGGATAGTTTAAGCTGCATAGGTTGAACTGAATGCTTACTGTAGTCCCAAAAATACTGCAGGACAATTTTAGCTGAGCAAGTATTATAAACTGAGTCCACTCCCATAAATCCAATAAAACTAGTCTCATCACTAGTATACAGCTCTACTTCTTCCCAACTGACTTTCCTGTTTTTGTCTTTGTCTCCTGCATTTGTGAAAAGAAGTGATTAAAGTTGTATGGAATGACAAAATAAACCTGAACTGCAAGTGGTAGCAATAATTTTATCTTGGTGTAAGAGGGGGAAGGGAGGAGCTGAGAAAAGGGGAAATGCAGTAAAAAGGAAAGCTTGGCCTTTTTTACTTTTACTATAACAATGTGGGGAGGGGGGGAATCCTCCACTGGAGTCTATTGCTTTGCACTCTGACAGTTGGCATGTTTTTACTAAGGATTTACAAGAATACATTCTTCCTCTTAGAGATGACTCTAGAGATAAAAAATGTACAGAATTTTTTTTCTATAATAGATTTGAAGTCTTTCTAATGATTGCATCATAGCAAGGAGTAAACAGTCCTATGTAAGAAGAGATCTCTGAATAGAAATTATAAATGCAAAAAAAACCCCAAAACTCTTTTGTACTGCACTTAACAATAAATGTTTAAAATTGTATTTAGAATTCCATTTTTTTCCACAAATCATTTACAGGAACATATGTAGCTGCTTCCTAGTATTATCTAGACTTTAAAAACTTGTAAACACAAGTAAACAAACAAACCCAAACCTTTTCAGTGCATTGCCTCAGGATTTGACCATATAACTTTTATTAACAATAGAAGAGCCAACTCTTGAACTCAGCTATTCATTTCTTAAAGGTAAGCTTTTGATAGTGGAAGACAGTCTTAATAGATTTTAAGGATGAGTTGTGACAACCAATGTATAGTCCTATAAACCCATGCTTGTATTTTGAGAGAATTTACTATAATTACATTTCTGTGATTGTGTTTTAGGAAACTATATAATCAACTTACTAAATAGGTAAGCAAACATATAATATACTCTAAAGTCTGATGGTAGCTTGTCCAGATGACTGGACAGTTTGGAGGAAGAAAAAGGAGAATTTTCTTTCTTGCACTGTTGCTTTTCCCAACTACTTTTTCTCCTCCTCCTGTTGCCTAGAGCTGCTTTCTTTTCTGTATTGTGATTACCTTTACCTTTTGCATGTGTGAAAGGTTTCTAGGGCATCAGATTTAAGAGTTTAGAAATTTGCAGAAATATGTTTTTTTATATATATATATATATCTATATATATATATATATATGCAGATTTTTTTCATTCAGTCATAATCTCCTGCTTTGACTAATCCCTGAGTATTCCTTGTATTCCTTATTATTTGCAGCCTCTGTCCTCTCTCCCACCAATCATATCGGTGTCCATTTTCAGAAAGAAATAGTCTTACTTTAAATAGATAACAGGTTAGGACAAGCTTATCTAGTTAGACCATATTAACCTGCAGGCACCATGCTGTATAGTTAATAGAAAAATATTGATTTCATAAGTGCCTGCATAACTTTTTATAAATAGTTTTGTTCAGGTCTTCCAAACCAGGTTGGGGTATAACTTTTGTTTGTACCATAGCTATACTTTTCCCAAACTTCAGAAGCATGACTATACTAAATCCACATTGTGTGTTGTACCCAGCCAAGAGAGACTCCATTCCTGCCGGCTAACAGAAAGAAACCTGGCCACGAAGGCTACTCCCTGTTCCAAAGAAGACATCCTCTCCTTGATGGCAGTGATTAGATATCTGGTAGCTAATTCCTTCCTATAAACATAGGGTCAAACTGTCTGCTTGTGTAACTCCAAAGTCAATGAAATCATCAGAGGATTTGGCCCAGGATGCCTGACTCTGCCCAAAACAATCACTAGCACAGAAAAATGAACTCTGAAGAATCTGGTGGGTGATTTCAGGAATCATCCAACATCCTGTAAATTGAGTGAAATGAGGGAGGGATTTTCCGTGCCTGACTGAAGGCTGGTTGACAAAATTTTACAGAGCCATAGCCTAAAATGATCTGTCTCTTTTCAGTTACTTCTGTTTTGGACATGAGGCAGGTTGGGGGGTAGTGGGGAATGGAGAGAGGTGAGTCTAAAAGAAGCAATAATCCCTGCAGTGAATTGGTGATCTACGGCAGTTGTTAAACTTCTGATGCTTCAGTGTGTTCCCCATCCCCCCTTTTTAATAGTCTGATTATGAGATAAGTAATCAGAACAGAGAAGCATTTGTATTATATAAAGCTCTTGAAGTTGAGCAGCTCTGTAACTTGCTCCTCAAGGGGGAATTTCTGAGGAGTACTTGAATTTTGTGGCAGGCCAAGCTTTCCTCTGAATGGTTTAGCATGCCTCAAAGCCAGTATCTGCAGCCTTTTGGGATTTGTATGGCTTGGTGGACTATGGCTATAACATACAGTGATTGAACCCAATATAGTTATGTTAAATCCCTTAATCAATTTTTCTGAAATTATTATCCTAAAAAAAATCTCTCCTTTCCCACTTGCTGCTGCTAGTCCCAGCTGATCAAGTGCTCCTGCCTTGCTCCCACTAGGCTCAGCTGGGAGCAGTGGTGGTGCAAATAGGTGGGTTTCCCCTCCTGATGCTTGCTCCCCTGGGGAACCAAAAGCAGGGGGCGACATAGCTCCCCACCCAGAACCTGGCAACCCCTCCACTCCACTCCACTCCTCCCTAGATGATATGAAGGGAAGGCCTGGGTGCTCTACCACCCCGAGGTAGCATTTCAGCAGCTGTGAAATTCCTAAAAGGTAAAGGCTCTACTTAGAAGTAGTGTAAATATGGACACTTCTGCCCAGGGACAATTGTCAACCGGTTCCCAATCAATTACATTCTTGGAACAGCTCAAGTGTTATATCTGTTCACACCCTCACTGTGAGAGTTGGGAACTATGCGTTATTGGTAGAGGGGATCAGCTATGGAGCACAGTTTCAGAGGTGAATCCAGAATTTTTTTGGCTTTAGCAAAAGGTTTTGAAACCTTCCTTTAAACCTTGTAGCAAGAATGACATTTGAAACACAGATACTCATCTACTCAAATCCTCACCCACCAAAAGGCAAAAGAGGAGAAAAAAATGTAATGTAATACAAGCAAACCAACTAAACAGGAAAAGTCTCCAAGCAGTTTTTAACCCCCAAAGGGTAAAGGGATGGAGATTAAACCTCTTGGGTTTGGGTGGAGCTATAAGCATACCTCTAATAGTTTCTTTGTTACAGACTTTTTTTTAATAATTACAATTTAGAGTTCATGAAGCCTCTATAAAATATTAAATAGTGAAGGCAAGGTTTCAATAGCTACGGAGTAATTAATTCATTACATACATGGTTCCCTCTCTCTCTTTAAATACATTTGAGGAAGACTATTGTACACTTAATCTGAATTCTCCAAATACAGTAGCAGTATTTATATTTACCTTTCTTGTATGTAGTTGGATGTTGGTTTTTCTCAGACAAGAATAGATCTGATCTAGCCATCAAAGCTAAGATTGTCTAAAATCGGTTGGGTTATCTTGGTCATAAGTAAGGAAGCTTTATAATTGTTTAGTTCAAATGTCCAAGTGTTAGACATGTGGTCCACATTTAAATATCCACCAGTTTAAGGATGACCTTTTTCATGACCCAAGACAATGTGGTAGTCAACCTCAAATCCAAATTATTTATAGCTTTAGTTTTTTTGGTGTACTTAAAATGTATATACTAGTTCTAGAAATGAACTAGATCTAATATATACATTTTAGTATAGGTGTTCTAAAAATGTTAATTGTTCCATCATGGATGTTTTAATGGCAGTACAATTGTCAACAAATTTTAATCCCAGAAAACATTTAGGTTGATATTTAATTTTATACTAACGAGCAGAAATAAAAATTGTATTTGGTTGCATATAAACATTTTTTTTCTAATGGGTTAAGTAGATTTCAGTGGGTAAATTTAAATTTTACTAGAGTATGAGAACTATATCATTCCTTAATTTTGTAAGGAAGATTTCTGCTTTAAAACTGGTGGATACTATGCCCCTAAAAATGGAATTTAAATTGTACTATTTTTTGTAACTCTGCTGAGGTGATCTACAGTGTAAATACATGATAAAACATTTGCTTCAGATGTTTTTTAAAAGAGGCTAACTGAATGCTCTAATGTTGCTTGGACAGACTTGTGTATTACTTCATACAACTTCAAATTATTTTCTAGGGCTCTCTGTGCCAAAATAAGCTAGTTACTAAATATATAGGGCAGTTTTTGTTTGTTCTTATTTATCTAGAGAAAAGATGATGATAAAATGCACTGCATGATAGTGGAGAAACAGAAGCATCAAGTGCCTATCCTAAGGCTCCCTGCAATTTACAAACTACTTATAATATTATGAACAGTGTCTCCTTATCTCTTGCAGTCAACAGTAGGGTAAATAACTTTTCTGCCTCAGTTTCTCCATCTGTAAATTGGGGATAAGTATATGCACTTGCGTCACAAGTACCGTGTTTGTAAAACACATTCAGATTCTTGGGTTAAAATAATAATAGCTGTAAAGCAATAGCCATTGACTGTATCTACAAGAAACCACTTTATCTCAAACGAGAGAATATCTACATCAGTGGTTCCTAACCTTTCAGATTTGAGGCATCCCTAGGAAAATGTCAGCTCTTTGTTTTCACTTGATTTTTTTTATTATAGAAAAATAACAAAGTAATATTTGTGTTGCAAAAAACTCAGAAAGATCAAAGCAGGTCAGAAGGGTTTCAATACTATACATCCCTATTTGAAGTCTCTGGTTTTATCTTGTGAACCATGTTTGCACACCTAACAGTGCTCACACTGCATGGCACTCTAGTCTGCCACCCCTGCAGGGATTTCAAGGCACCCTGGTTGAGAGTCACTGATCTAGAACAACCTAGTAGGCACTTGCACAGGTATAATAGATAGATGTTGGCTTCATGTATCAGTACTTATGCTCACAGCTTCTCCGCGCCTTGGTCTGTGGGTGCTTTGTGTCATTTCGGGTTCTGTTTGTCAAGCTGCAGCCTGTGTAAGCTCACCACTCCCTGGCCACTGTGCTAGCAATGCCAAGTTACATGAACACTCCTGGCTCATGCTCTGCCTGGGCTTCTCCTCACTTACCTGGTGCTCCCTTTAGACAGTATCTCTTCAATCTGGTTGCTGTTGCTACTGCAGGTTGGCCCCCTCCTTTACCTGTGGCAGGTGAGGGTGCTACACCTTGTGGTTGTGTCAGGTTTGACTCTGTAGTTTTACTCCCAGATTAGACTAGTGCCACAGCACCCAAGGGTGCCGTGAGATCCTTTCAAGAGTGCTGCAGGATGCCACAGTGATGTTGGCAATGCTAGGTTTACAAATATGATTGACCAGATTTAAATCTGGAGACTTCAAACAGAAACCCACAGCTGTAGTCTTTCTCCATTGTTTGCCAAACCAAACTGCTCAATGTATGTTTTTCTGTAGGCAAAAAAGAATGAAAAGTAAGAGCTGGCATTTTCCAAGGGGCTGGGAGTTTATACAGGGGTGCCTTGAGTCTCAAAAGGTCGAGATCCACTGGGTAGGACAGTGGATGTGTATGGGGCAGATCCAGGCAGGGTGAACTGATGCATTTGTACCCACTGGCTCTTGTATTCCAAAGTTTAAAGCCATCTGTCTGGCAGTGGCATCAGTGTTTCTGGCTGGGCAGTGCTTAGGCCTTAGGGAGTCCACTGACCTCAGGGTTCATTCTACTGTACCTTCTCCTTTCTAAACTCTTCATGTCACAGGTGTCAATGACCCTCTCTTCTTTTTTTAATTGTGTTCCACCAATCATGTTAGCCTTTGTTCTGCAACACTGTTGTCTGTTAGCTGCTCCTGGTAATGAAGCTCCTATTTCACAGCCCTGCAGATAGGATTTCATTGGAATGAGTCAAAACCAATTTTTTTTTTTTGCTTCAATCTTAGGGCGTTGTTGCACATTACGCTGTGAGCCACACAAATGTTGATCAGTGTTTAGTGCTAGCTCGAGTTAGGAGGAGTCACACATTTAGACCAGCAGGGGCCTGGAGGACTGAAAGGTAAGAATCCAGCCAGCCCCCATTCCAGGCTTCCCCCCACCCCCCTGGGTTCCCCATACTTACTTGTGGCTGCTCACTCTGTCTGTCCTGGGGGAGCAGGCAGGGCAAGGTTAACCTGCCTGCACAGTTGATGCTGCTGCTAGGCTGCTGCTCTTCTTTGGGCTGAGCCCACCCAGAGAATAGCACCAGCCAGGCAGGCAGGTTAACACTTCCCTGCCTGCTTCCCTGGGACAGATGGGAGTGGGTGGCCAGTGAGCCATGATCTCGGGTGCTGGGAAGGGCAGGGGGGAGAAGGCAGTGGGCCTGATTGGGGTCAGCAGGGGAGGTTGGGTGGATAGGGTGTAGCTTAGAGTGGTGCACCTTAGTGTAACACAAGCTGGGTAACACTATCAGAGACAATCCTGCCTTGGAGTGACCTCACCTTGAGTACTTGAAACTCATTTCAGGTGTTAATGTGCAATCAATCCAGGGGTCTAGAGCTCTGGGTGCCACCTCAAAATAATCACATCAGAAGGCCCTGAGAGAGGTTGTGGCCTCTCCATCCCAGGAAAATTTTTGAAGTAAAGGCAACACAAAAAATTTGCCTGGCATTGTTTATGCACAGATGACCCTGCCTTGAGCCAGGGGGTTAGACTCCCATCAGGGGGCGGCAGCCTACAGTCCACAGCATTGGTGATTTCAGAGGGGGTGCATGTGGGTGCACGTGTACCCCCTGCAAAAAGGCGCTGCCAACACTACCAGTGGTGCCTGTGGGCAATTGCTGCTCGCTCTCCCCACCCCCCTTGCTGCAGACACCACCAGAGGTGTCTGTGGGTGGTCCCCAATCGCTGCTAGCTGCCACTGCTGCTGCCAGAGGTGTCTGCAGGTGGTCGCTGCCCACAGGTCAGTGCTCGCCACACCTCCCACCCCTGCCAGCACTGTGGCTGCCTGCAGGAGTTCACCATGCCCCGGCAGCCTCCAGGGGCATGCGGTGTTCATGGTCCACAGGCTGGATCCAGCCTTCCTTGCTTCCTAGAACTGCAGGCAGTGGGGAGGGATGGCATGGAACTGAGCTCAGCCCCTGGTGTACCAGGTAAAGCCTCTGGTTTATTTTAAAAAATGTGTTGTGTTTATATAAGGACAAGTGCAAAGTCCTGCACTTGGGATGGAAAAATCCCATGCACTGGTACAGCTTGTGGCCTGACTGGCTGTGCAACAGCTCTGCAGAAAAGGACCTGGGAGTTACAGTGGACAATAAGCTGGATATGAGTCAACAGTGTGGCCTTGTTGCAATGTGGGCTAATGGCATACTGGGCTGCATCGGTAGGACTGTTGCCAGCAAATTGAGGGAAGTGATTATTTCCCTCTATGCGGCACTGGTGAGGCCACATCTGGAGTTCTGGGTCCCGTTTTGGTCTCCCCACTACAGAAAAGACTAGGACACATTGGAGAGTTCAGCGGAGGGCAACAAAAACAGTTTGAGACCTGGGGCACATAACTTCTGAGTAGAGGCTGAAGGAACTGGTTTTATTTAGTTTGGAGAAGAGAATTTTTTTCATAGATTTCGTAGACATTAGGGCTGGAAGGGACCTCGGAGGATCGAGTCCATGGGTGTCTGGTGTCTCGAGTTAGGGGGGGCATGTGCCCCCCCAATACCACTCAATGACCTGGGGGAGGGGACTCCCCCTGCGGCCAATCCTGCTGGCAGGGGGTGGGGGGGGAGGTCCCCCATGGCTGACCTCACTCAGTGTAAAAGTGGCCACACTGCTTCTGGAACTCCCATGGCCACTTCAGCTTTTGCTGGTGGTGCTTTGCTGGTGGCCTTGCTCCCCCGCCGGTGCTTGCGGGGGGGGAGGGGGGCACTGGTGATCCCACCTGCCCCTGTCCATCGGCTAAACAAGGAACGTGGCCGGGCAGGGGTGCACTGGTGTTCTCAGGGGGTGCATGTGCACCTCCTACACGTTGCCCCTGATCAAGTCCAGGCCCCTGCCCTAGGGGCAGTAAGTCAGCTAGTGTCAAAGGATCCCAGCAAGATAGACATCCAAATGTAGAAGACTGAGGGGGGATTTCATTGCAGCCTTCAGCTACCTGCAAGGGGATTCCAAAGCAGATGGAGCTAGTTCTCAGTGGTGGCAGGTGACAGACCAGGCAGCAATGGTTTCAAGCACAGGAAGGTATGAAGGAAAACTTACTCTCTAGGGACAGGCTCCCTGGAGGGGTGATGGATTCTCTGTCCTTATAGACTTTGAAGACCGTGGGTTGACAGGCTGGCCCTGGATTGAGCAGGGGGCTGCACTAGGTTCCCCCTGAAGTCCCTTCCGCCCCGAAGTTTCTGTGCTTCTAGACGCGAGGGGAGTTTATCTGTGACCAGGCGCCCCACCGCGCCCCGCTTCAAGCCTCAGCTCTGCCCAGGCCCGGTCCTGGCTGGCTTGCCCGGGGACCCCCCCTGCCTGAGGCGGGGACCGGCCTAGCCGGAGCTCCCTGCCAGCCCCGCTCTCCCTCGGGCTCCTCGCCGCGCTTCCCCGGGCAGCCGGCGCCGAGTCCCCACGGCCTCCTCCCGCCTCCCTGCCCCTCCCCCTGGCTTCTTGAGCTCCCAGCCTGCCGGGGGAGCCTCGCCCGCTGCCTGCCACTCGCGGGCCGGGCTCGAGCGGTTCCTGCCCAGCTGCAGCTGCCTGCCCGGCTCCCGCGGGGGGCCGGCCCCGGGCCGCGCAGACACGGCGGCGGCGGGGGGCAGCGGCGGGCTGGGAGGGCGCGGCCGAGGCCGAGGCCGGGGCCGCGCCGGGGGGCGCATGGCGGCGGGCAGCATCACCACCCTGCCCGCGCTGGCCGACGACGGCGGCGGCGGCACCTTCCCGCCGGGCCACTTCAAGGATCCCAAGCGGCTGTACTGCAAGAACGGCGGCTTCTTCCTGCGCATCAACCCCGACGGCAGGGTGGACGGCGTCCGCGAGAAGAGCGACCCGCACAGTGAGCCCCCCCCCCTCGGCCCGACGGCGCAGACCTGCCCCTGCCCCGCGCCGGGGTCACCGCTCGTGTGCGGGGACGGAGGGGGGCAGAGGGCAACCCCCTCGGGAAGCGGCGCCTCGGTCCGGCCGGCCCTGAGGACTTAGGTTCAAGGAACCTCAGGCTCTGCCGCTCCCCCTGTGATGCGCATAAGTGCCCTGTCCCCGCTGCAGTAACGCTCCCCTCTCCCCCTGCCCTGTTCGGACGTTCTGTCGTGTACGAACGTTCTCTCATGTATGAACGTTCTCTGGTTCGACTGCAATAAGACTGTCTTCAATGCATACAAGTTCTCTTTCGAGTACAATAAGACCGTCTCCCTCTCTAGTGTATACAGATTCTCTGCCTTTCTTTCTTGTTTTTTGATTTTTTTTTTTTTTGGCATCTGTAAAATTGACATCACGATTCCTGCTTACTTCAGACAGCTGGGTAGTGCCAGGTCTTTACTGGGGTTGTGACCTGACGAGGTTCTTCACTTCTTCACTTCTTTTTTTTGTCCACTTTTTTAAATGCTGATCTATCTCCCTTAATATTAAAGGAGAATAGAGGTTCATTTGGTAGGGAGACTTGTACCTCTGTCCCTGAACAAATTTCTCCTTTTCTCTCTCTTTCTCCTCTTTAATGTGTAGACATTCTCTGTCTCCATTGTTTTTGTTTTTGTTTTTTTGCTTTTACTTTTCTTTTTTTTTTGGTATCTATAAAATTAGTATCATGATTCCTGCCTACTTCAGGCAGTGGCATAGTGCCAGGCCTTTACCAGGCTTGTGATGTGATGAGGTTCTTTACTGCTTTATTTTTCACTTTTTTTATACTGATCTATCTTCCTTAACATTTAAGGGGAATAGAAATTAATTTGGAAGGGAGACTTATACCTCTGTCCCTGAACGGATTTCTCCATTTCCCTCTCTTTAATGTATATAAATTATCTCAGTTTTTTTTCTTTTGCTTTAGTATTTGTAAAGTTAGTATCATGATTCCTGCCTACTTCAGGCAGCAGCGTAGTGCCAGATCTTTACCAGGCTTGTGACGTGATGAGGTTCTTCACTGCTTTTTTTTCCACTCTTTTTTTTTTTAATACTGATCAATTTCCCCTAACATTAAAGGAGAATGGAGGTTAATTCAGAAGGGAGACTTGTACCTCTCTCCCTGAGCAGATTTCCCCATTTGTTTCTCACCCTATTATGTATAATACAGGTTCTATTTCTCAAATAAAGTAAGGCTCTCTTTTTAATGTATAAAAGTTCTGTCTCAGCTTTCTGGATATGTGAAATTTGGTATCATGATTCAAGGAGTGGTAGTATGTGAAATCTTTACAAAGCTTATAACATGAATAGGTTCTTCACAACTTTTTTTTTCACTTTTATACTGCTCAATCTCCCTTATTATTAATGGAGAATACAAGCTCACTTCAGTAGGGAGACTTATACCTCTGTCCCTGAATGGATCCTTTTCTTTCTGTCAAACAAACAGAAAAGAAAGACTAACTTTATTTTTGGTTGTTTTAAACGATAGTTTTCCTTTTGTATGGAATCATTTTTTTTCACTAAAAAAATCTAGTCTGAAATATTTCCAGTATTACAAAACTTGAACTGCTGTCACCAGAGTACTGTTTGGGAAAGGTATCACCTCTCCAAGTGAATCAGAAAGGCAGATTTACTTTTGCTGTCAGAGTAGACAGACATGTCTGCCTGAATCCTAGCTACTCTACTTATTCTCTGCATCATTGGGACCTGTTGCTAAGTGTGGAATCTTGTGGGAGGATCAGATGGATCTCAGCTTCCCAGTGCCGTCCTCTGTTTTTCTCAGAAAACAAAAATCATAAAACATTTTCAAAGTATTTAATAGCCTGTGCACCGTACTTGCCAATCCAATATCAATTCATTACTGTCTATTGTTTAGGAACTGCGAGAGCTGCCAGTGAGATTTCCTTCAAAATAATTATGTATGGCAGTACTGTGTAACAACTCTATTTTGGGCCTACTCAGCACTGCATTGTTCTGCCAGCAACATTTTGACTAAGTCTACACTCAAAACTCCTCTCAGGCTGCAGAACCCCCCTGTTTCAGAAAAAGTTATACTACCTCTCCTGAGCAAAAGAAGACATCTGCCATTCTTTGACTGTGCAGATGCTGCCCTGGTCTTTTCTGTAGCTATTTCCTTCCCAGGATGTGCTTTATGCTCTGTTGTCATAGATGCTCCATTGTAGCATGTTTGGAGGTGCTAGAAGTACATGGTTGTCATCAGGCAGCAGAACTAGATAGGCATAGACAAGGCTATGTAGTAGCTCTTCTGTGTTTCCTGATCTGTGGAAATTTGGGAGCCTGCTATACTTGTACATCTTGATTAGAGAGTGAACTACTGTATGACAGCTGGCCTCAGCAGCAAAGGAAACAATGCCTAACTAGAGCAGGTAGCTGCAGCACGAAGTAAACAAAAGATGCAGCCCTAATCTGTACCTGTTGTTAGCTTGACCCCCTAAACAGACAGAAAAGAGAGAGATGATCTGTGAGAGGAGCAGGAGGAGGAAATAGGTGTACATAGGAAGTGCATGAAGGTGGTGAAGACAAACAAAATTACACAAGTAGGGCACAGATAGGGATGGAGAGCCTTTCCTTAGAATCTGACATGCTTTTCCTATGAAAATTTTTCTTCTAGCTTTGGTTTTTGGATAACATTTGCCAAGACCCTTTATTAAATCCTGGAGGAATGTTGCAGCAACCTGTTTCCTGACCTGGGATTACTGGGAGTAGGTTGGGTATAATTTGCCTAATTTGTTGTGGTGTTTGCCTTGTATGTTCCCTTTTTTTCCTCTATGATTTCTATGATTTTTGCTTGAGAGAGGATGATAGATAAAGACATAAATTGTACTTAGTGGCACTGCAATACAATAAATTATAACATATTACTTTTCAAGTTTGTAGGCCCAAAATAAGGTATTAAATTCATAAGGCAGGTGGCCTGATCGCAGCTCTGGTCATTTTCATGACATCTCTGGATGCTGTATGGAAAATCTAAAATAACATACATAGCCCACTTCAGACCTCTGTGTTTTGGAAATGTAGTTCTTTACAGGAAATATATCTTATTCATTCTCTTGACACACATTGTCACCTCAAAAAAAATGGCTATGAAGATATATATGAAATCTAATGCAAAGGGAAGAAGGCTGTAGCAAAGGATGTGAAACAAGAACTCCTGAGTTTTCAGTGTCTCTGCTGTGTCCTTTTGTGGCTCAGTGCTTGACTATTACGGGGAAAGTACTATTAGTAACTCTCATCAGTTCAAATTCACTCTGACGGTATAGGCCAAAAGACACTCATCCAGCTTAGCTGAGCTGTGAGCTATAGTTGTTCTGAATTTTTTTCTTGGTCTTAAAACACCCTGATTCCCATTCCTTTTGGCCCTGACTTGCAGGGAAAATATAATAGTGATACAAGCAATTTTGTTTTGAAATTCTAGTCTTTTTAAATATGGGGGAGGGGTTGTTCCTTTTAAGCATTATCTGTACTAGAAATGTTAAATGTGCTTCCACAGTAACTTCACTGGTGGGATATTATGGCTAAGAAGTTTTAGTGCCAATACTTTCTTATACTCTTCTACCACCCATTCAACTTTTTAGCCTTTTTATCTTAGTCTTCTCCTTTCTTGTGTGTTTCCTATCCATTCTCAGCCCCCCATCTTTGTCTGTTCCTTTCCTTTTCTTCTCAGTGCCTCTTCAATTATACCTTGCCACACTAAGGCTGTATGCTCATTTCTACCAAAAGAAATTTCTTCTGGTAGAAAAATAGCTCAGGAGCTGGACTGTACACAGATTCTTCCAGCCCCATGGCTAGAGAGCTTCATGGGTGAGCTCTTCAGCCAGGGGGCACTAGAGGGTTGCTCCCTGGGCCACTCTTGCCCTCAAGGGTGCCCATTAATTGATGGCCTGTCCTCTTCCATGCCTGGGAGAGCAGGCTATCAAGTGGCAGTGAGCAGCTACTGAAAAGTTATGCAGGGGCGGGGGACGACACTCAGCTGCTGCGGCAAGGCTCTGGGAACCCTGCAGCAGGGGCATGGAGCCTGCCTTGCCCAGTGCTGCTCCAGGCTGACCCAGAGCAGTGCAGAGCAAAGTGGGGGCATTTTGCTGTGGTGGGCCAGTGATTTAAAAGCTGGAGGCCTGGAGTGAGGCTTGAGGAAAGCCTCCACAACCTGGATTCTGACTCCTTGCTCCTGGCTCCCCTTTGCTGCCCCACAGCCCAGGTGGGCAAGGGAGAGCTGGGTCAGGGACACTTTCCCAGAGCTCTGCTCTCAGCCACTGGCTTTTAAATCATCTGGGCAGCCAGGGTTGGACGGGGAAGCCGGCAGGACCCAGCAAAGCCCCCCGTCTCTTCCTGAAAATAGGGACTGCCTGGTTTGAAGGAGTGGTAGCTGCTGTTCCCTTCACCTCCCAGTTTTCCAGGGTGGGTGGGGAGTGTATAAATGAGTTTCCAAGAGAAACTCACCTAGGAGCAATTTAACTCTGGTTTTTCCCAGGTTATTTTTCTTCTACAGTGGACATTTTTGCTCTGGGAGAAAAATCCTGAATGTCTGAGTGCTTTTGGTTTCTACTGGAAGAACAAAGATTCTGTAAGTGGCTTAACGTTTTTTTTTTTTCTTTTGTGGTTAGGGCTAGAATAGTGATTAGAGCAAACTACTGCCTAAACCCCTGATCTGGTTTCTACCCTAAACTGAAGCTGGCCCTACCCTAAGAGCCCCATATCCCCACACACTTTGTACTTATTGGTCATCCATCAAGAAGTCATTCCCACTTTAAACCCAGATGACCCTGAAAATCGTAATGTTTAGTGGGATGAGGCTCTTGTTTTGTAGCATCCTCTGCTGTAAGAGCATCAATAGGCCCACCAGTAGGGCCTGGTTTAAATTGGGGGTCCAGCTCATGAATATGTGGTCAGCTCTACAATCTTCACGGTGTCCCACCCCATGCCCCCTGATCGGCTAAGGGGGCAGGTTTAGGGCCATCTGGCAGGCTGAGCCTGCCCTCCAGTGCCAGGCTGGGGGAAGGGATCAGGAGTGTCCAGCATGGTGGGGTGGGGGGAAGATAAAGGGTGCAAGGTGCACAGGTGGGGGCTGGAGACTGGGCAGCATTGCTTGTACAGGGGGAAGGCCGCTGCCCCCCAGCTTTGCTCACTGCTGGCCCTGCCCCTGTCCTCAGTTCTGCTCGGACATGGTGGAGCCACAGTCCCTTTGCCTTGCCTCCTGTTGCCTCTGCCCCTGACTCTTCTCTGCAGACAGGAGCCCCATGGGGCAGTGCTGAGCGCTTCCCTTCCACTGCCCACCTGACCTTACCCGGTGATGCACCACCACTGCAGCTGCTGTTGCAACAAAATGCACTCCCCAGCAAGTGACCACATCATGCCATTTTGCTGCAAATCGCATTTTTTGTGAAAATTGTTTAATTTCGAGATTTTGTAATTTAAACCAGGCCCTATCTATCAGTGAAGAGTATCAGTGCATGGAAGGAGAGCAATCCTGAGCAGCCTGCTTCTCGGTTCCATTTCCAGGCATCACACATCAGTCAACCGTGGACTACTTGGTTCTAGTCTCATTCCATCTTCCGCTCTGCTTATCAAAGCACCTTCCTGAAGATCAGATTTGTGCTGGGGCACCATTGTCTTGTTCTGTGTCAGGATAGGCAGGTATTTGGGTGTGAGGGCCACATAGGGAGTTTTGGTGAGCTGTTGCAGGCCAGGTCAGCACTGTCTTGTATGCTGAGATGACTGGGAGACCAGTGGATGTGGTATACCTTGATGCAGGGAGACCAGTGGATGTGGTATACCTTGATTTTAGCAAGGCTTTTGATACCGTCTCCCACAACATGCTTGCAGGCAAGATAAGGAAATATGGCCTGGATGAATGGACTGTAAGGTGGATAGAAAACTGGCTGGAGCATCAGGCTCAGAGAGTAGTAATCAATGGCTTGTTGTTTAGTTGGCAGCTGGTGTCAAGTGGAGTGTCCGAGGAATCAGTCCTGGGGCCGGTTTTATTCAATGTCTTCATCAATGACCTGGAAGATGGCATAGATTGCACCCTCAGCAAGTTTGCAGATGACACCAAGCTGTGGGGAGTAGTAGATATGTGGGAGGGTAGGGCTAGGATTCAGAGTGACCTAGGCCAGGGGTTGTCAACTAGGGGTACTTGAGCAGGTCCTAGCGGGTATGTGTGAGCAGCTGCCGCATGTGAGCTTCCCCTGGCCTGCGGGAGTGCCTGGCCAGATGCGGGGGAAGCTCGCACACGGTGGCTGCCACCACTCTGTATCTGGCCGCACCCCTTCCCCCCAGCTCTTCGTCTAGCCACATGCCGCCACCCTGTCACTCGGCGGTTGGGGGTACACTGCCCCACGTCTGGCCACCATGGGCTACAATGATGGAAAATGGTTGAAAACCCCTGACCTAGACAAACTGAAGGACTGGGCCAAAAGGAATCTCATGAGGTTCAACAAGGACAAGTGCAAAGTCCTGCACTTAGGATGGAACAATCCCATGCACTGGTACAGGCTGGGGGCTGACTGGCTGGGCAGCAGCTCTGCAGAAGAGGACTTGGGGGCTACAGTGGACAATAAGCTGATATCGACCAACAGTGTGCCCTTGTTGCAAAGAGGGATAGCATCATACTGGGCTGCATTGGTAGGAGTGTTGCCAGCAGGTCAAGGGAAGTGATTATTCCTCTCTATTCAGCACTGGTGAGGCCATAACTGGAGTACTGTGTTCAGTTTTGGGCCCCCCACTACAGAAAGGATGTGGATAAATTGTAGAGGGTCCAGTGGAGGGCATCCAAAATAGTGAGACGGCTGAGGGACATGACTTATGAGGAAAGACTGAGGGAACTGCTTAAGAGGAGACTGAGTAGGGATTTAATAGTAGCCTTCAACTACTTGAAGGGAGGTTCGAAAGAGGCTGGAGCTGAACTGTTCTCAGTGGTGGCAGATGACAGAACAAGAAACAATGGTTTTAAGTTGCAGCCAGAGAGGTTTAGGTTAGATATCTCTCTCACTAGGAGGGTAGTAAAACACTGGAACGGGTACCTAAAGAGGTGGTGGAATCTCCATCCTTAGAAGATTTTAAAACCTGGCTAGACAAAGCTTGGGCTGGGACGATCTAGTTGGGGATGGTCCTGCCTTGAGCAGGGCATTGGACTCCCTTCTGAGGTCCCTCCCAACCCTAATTTTCTATGATTCCCTACCCCCTGCCTGCAAGAGCTCACCAAAACTCCCTAAATTGAGAGCCACGCTTTTCTCTCTCTCCCTCTTTTCTCTCTTCCTCCCCCCGCCCCACCCCATCCACAGCTGCAGCAAGCCCCAATCCCCACCCCAATCCAGAACATGCCAGCCATATCCGCAGTTTACACCAGCACCCGCCTGGCATGCTGGAAACAGGCAGGAACTGGTATCAGCTGTGGACACGGCAGGCCGGTTCTGGATGGGGATCAGGGCCCCTGGGTCCACAGTTCACCTGGGTCCACGGTTGACACCATTGCATCAGTTCTGGGTAGAAACAGCCCTGCCTGCCCAGCACCATGCAGTAGCCAGAGCCACCAGCTTCCTGTGGGCTGGATTTCATGAGTTTGAGGCTGCCTACCTGCAGTTGGCAAGCCAGATTTCCCACCCCTTCTCTATGTAATAGAGGCACAGAGTTGGCGCAATTAGCACTTTCAAAATAAATTGATTTTTGGAGAGTGAATACTTAAATTTTTCTATATCCGTTGAAAAAATAATATAATAAATGAATGTTTTCTATTGGTCTTCTTTTCTTCTTTACACGTCTTAAAGAACAAGTACCAATATTATGTAGTCTGTTCTGTGGAGCATCACAAAACTAAATTGTTTTTCATTTGTACTATGCTTAGGTGAAAACATACCTCTATTTAACAAACATAAGAAATGGTGATGACTGAGATCATATGATTCACATAGCAATAAAATAGGACAATGCATGTATCATGGTAGATACTGGCACATCTCATATGTATTGTAAAATGACTTCAGTGAAGAAATGGTCATATCCCCTTATGACACACCCTAGCCTAGAGTGATTGTTTTTTCTAAAATGTGTGGGACAGGCCAACAAAAGACAAAAGGCGCTTTGTACTATTTAAAAGCGTGTGCACAATACACAAAACAAAACAAAAAAAGGTTTGTTGCCAGTGGCTTTATTCAGCAGGGCAGCACAAAGTATCCACTATTTATTTTAGAAACCTTGGAGGTATCTCTTTCATAATTGCCAGCAAAAGGGAGAGGTGCATTTGTGCGTTCACTTCACCATAGATACCAGGAGGGAGACCGACTGGGTCTGGGTATTAAGTCTCTCCTGCCGAGAAATGGCCAGATTTAAACACTTTAGCTGCTCAGTCTGCCTTGCCTCGGGCCAGGAATATAGTAGGTCTTCCAGGAAGAGCTACATTTCCAAGTAATCTCTTCCTCCTGAGCCAAATTCATGTCATTCATGAAGGAAGAATGATGTTCCAGCCTACTTTGTTCATGAAAATAAGTCTCTGCCCTTAAAATCAGTCAACAGGTGTGACCTCTTGAAATATTCTTCACTTTTGAAAATTATCTAGCAGAATAAATGGGTAGATCTTTGATCTGGTTGTACCATAGTAATCCTAGTAACTTTAGCAGGTCACTGAGTAAACCTATGAAGTCTTCCAGGCTCTGGGATACAGCTTGCTTTGAGGCAAGAGGTAGGGCAGAACTGTCCTAAAGGAAAGACAACATTTTTCTTTTGTCTCTTATGACTTACTATGATTTATGGTGGTGCAAGGATTAGGTTACTGATGTTTCAGGTTGATAGTGTTGGAGCTGAGATGCCACCTGATGCATCCTCTTTTACTACAAGCTAGCTGTCCTGGGTCGGAGAAGTCTGAGCAGGCTGAGAGTTGGAGTGGGTGTGTTGTGGAACGTACAATAGATAGGGGCATAGCAACATACATGCCAGTCATAGTCTGTAGATAGGGGCCACATTCTGGATGTCACTTTTAGGTCAGTGAGTTACCCTGATTTTTCCTAGCACTGTCTTGAATGCAGTGGAGGCTCTGCTCTCAGAACAAGACACTTTGTCACCTTAATTATATCAGAAATGTTTGTTCTTGCATTGTTCCTCAAGAAAAATTAAACAAGGGGGCTAATGCTTTTTTGTCCAACAAATAATAGTATTGCAAGCAAAACTTCTGGTATGGAGATGCGTCTGTCTGTCTAGATAGTATCAATAAATAGTAGTTTAAAGGTGAACTGTGTTAATTGCTTAACTGTTGCTTGTGTTGATGCAGTAGAAAAGTTGAGGCTCAAGCCGGCCTTATTAAATTTAAGGCTCCCCTTGGAAAATGCCAGCTCTTAGGTTTCATTTGTTTTTTGACTGTGGAAGATAGAGTGATTCTTTTGTTGCAAAGAAATCAGAAAAACCACAACTTGTCAGAATGTCTTTGACACTGTGAATTCCTATTTGAAATCTCTGGGTTTATTTTGTGAATTCTGTCGGTGTTCATACAGGATTCATTTAAAAGGATCTCGTGGCACCCCAAGGGGTCAGAGCACCCTGATTGAGGATCATTACAGTAGACAAATGCTCTGATGTGAAGTTGTTCACATCAATGAGTGCCGTTTCCATTGACTTACAGGCATGTTGTATCACAAGATCAGAAAGTTACATCAAAGGCATCTGAAAAGTATTAAAGGTTATCTTGCATTTTTTAATAAGTGCAGGATATGAAATAAATATAGTGAACACCTGTGTGAACTGGAAAAGGGGAAACACTGTTTAGCCAGTGGAATAATGGTCATATCACTCAAAATGACACAAAATATACATCTACATTTGTGATTAATGTACACAAATAATGCTCTGGAGTTTATTTGTGTGCAGCGCGTGGAGCCCAGTCGGAGCAGCTGGGGCTGGCAGGGGACCTGGGGAGGGGGGTGTCAGCCTTCCAGCCCAGGGCTGCTCTGACTAGGCTCCATGTGCTGTGAAGCAGCTGCCTGGGGCATAAGGGTGCTTCAGCTAGCCCCTCTGCAGCATGTGGAGCCTAGTCAGAGCAGGCCTGGGCTATCTGACCTCCCCGCCACCACGCCATGGAGCCCAGCCCAGTCAGAAAGCCCGAGGCTGAATCAATTCAGTCTTGCAGGTTAGTCTAAGATGTGCAGATTAAATTGAAACAGAAGTGAACAGACATCTACCTTTGATTCAGGAAATACAGCCACATACCTGCAGTGGCTCAGGCCAGAAGCCAGGGGGTGTTAGAGCACAACTCGCTGGCTGTGTGTTCACTTCCTCTTCCTGCTGCCCCCGAGGTCTCTGGGATTTGCAGTCCAGAATTACAGCAGCGGGACTATGCAGGGTTGCTCATCACTTCCTCTTCCTGCTTCCAGGTGCTTCTGGGATTTGTAGTCTACAGTTGCAGCCAGCAATAAGTTTGAGTTGGAGAAGGAGTGTTTAACCCCTTTCCCTGGCCCCAGACCCTAGCTGGGATTTGCCTGGTGGGGGGCAGTCCTCCCCTGCAGACTGGGCTGCATCCCCAACTGGACTTGGCTTCCCCCCCACACCCACGGCCAGCCCTCACTGCTCTGGCTGGGGACCAGAGGGGCAGGGCCAGCCCTGCTCCCTCAAGCAGACAGCCCAGCCCAGCCCAGCTCAGGGCTGGAAAGCATGCTGGGGGACTGTGATTTAACTTGAACCAGGAAGGGATCTGGGGGAGAAGTTTCCTAAACAAAGTTTGACCCAAATAGGTAAGTCTGATACTACATTCAACAAGGTTTATCTTAAACCAGTTTCAGCCATTTTGAAACTGGTTTATGTGTACTGAACTTATGGTCTGTTGCAGGTTTAAACCAGTTTCTGATCACTTAAACCAGTTTATGTGTAACTTCTGTCCGTAACCCATGTGCTGCTGAGCAGGTGGCGGGGGCACGAAGGTACTTCAGCTTGGGGACCCCCTGCTGGTGAGCTCTGGACTGAAGCACCTGTGGGAGTTTATTAGTTTTCTGCTCCCTAATAGGGGCGCATGTGTAGATGCCAAGATGTTTATTGCGCAGTTAATTAGTCAACTGTGCAGTAAATATCTTATGTGGATGTGCCTGGTATCATGACAATTAGTGCACCATATTATATAATTAGTTATGTAATACAGTACACCAACATGATAAAACACATGTCCAGAATAATGACTTCTTAGATATAAAAAGTGTGCGTGCATGTGTGTATGACTAACTTGTAAGCAATAGGTACGTAGACTGTTGTGATAATGAAAGTGTCAATAATTTTGCTTTATATTGTCAATATTTTATTTACTTTTATGTTGAATTAATCATTCACTTAAAACTTTCAGTGCTACCTTTATCTGAGCTTTACATGATGGTCTGTATTTATGGTTCAATTTATGGACCATCTCCAATGAGCTGGAGAATATTCTGTTTCCCCTGCAGAGCTGCTAGGCATCTGGAGTATTCAGAATTATGCTGTACAGTATTAATACTCTCTAATGAGAATAAAAAAAAGTTATTAACTCAGAATATTATGTAAAGCTTTTAAAAAATATACATAGTGATTTCTGTGTGCTCATTATAGCTGTGACTGTGGCAAATTGAAACATTAAGATTACATTTAATTTCTGATTAACTCTAGAATTGGTGCTGTTATTGTGAGAAAAAAATTGAAATAAGGGCAATTCCTATGTTACCTAATTTGTTTAGGCCATCTGTATCCAGAACTCCTTTTATATAAACTAAATTTAGATGACAGGTGTGTGCATGTGTGTATAAATAAATATTTGGTTTTGTGCAAAGAGCAGATGAGAAGCTACATCTTCATAAGTTGATCCAGGGACCATATTTATGTTGGTGTTTTTTTTAAGTTAGGTGAGTAACATCTAGAATTAATTTGGCCTAGGCTGTTTTGTAGTGATGATGATGATGATGATATTTTTTTATTATTGAACCAATAATAATTTCTCTGAAGTTTTAAGAGCTCACTGTACTGAAATGTGAAATTATAAACTATTACATGTTTACTCACACATGCTCACTCCCTCAGTTTTATTGAAGAAGCTTCTGTTTGGTGTCATAAAATACATCTTAATTTACCAAAAAAGAAAAGGAACTAAAATTTGTATTTTGATATAACTTTTAATATATTCTTGAGTGTTATACAGAAATAATATATCCCTGTATTATTTCAGAATACTTTTGAGTTCGTGGCTTATATTAAGAAACTGCCTTAGTTTTGAACACAATTGCAGCTTTTTTATATTTTAAAAATAAAGTCAGATTTTGCTTCAAATATGTGATCCATTCATACAGTAATGTAAATACCAAGTGTGTGAATTATGTCTTCTGGGAATTGGCATCTACTATATAAAGTGTTACTGAACACTTCTTTCTAGCTGACTGTTCCCATATAAAGATGCTACTGTGTCCAGTTTTGCACCCCTCAGTTCAACAAAAATATGGACAAATTAGAAAAAGTTGAGTGGAGAGGAACAAAAATGATTACAGGGAAACATGACTTACAAAGACAGGCTTGAACAAACTAGGATTATTTAGTTTGGAGAGTTCAGACACTTGTAACGAGGGCTATTCTTTGTTGTTTTATGGGACAGGACAAACACAGTGGCCTTAAATTGCAGAAAGGAAAACTGAGGTTGGATATTAGGAGGGATTTTTTTATTAGGAGGGTAGTTAAGGATTGGTACAGGTTTCTCATTGATTGTGGAATCTCCATATTTGGAAGGTTTTAAGAGCAGGTTAGACAAAACACTCAGATGAGATAGTTTGGACAGGGAAAGGAGTTTAGAGTGCTGGGAAAATGAAGAAAGAACTATATTCCTGTATTTGTCTTGTAGTGGCAATAGGGTGAATTGGTGACGTGTGTTTTACAATATTTACAGGCATACCACCTTGTTTTAGGATTGTGGCAGAGATCACAAAATAAGGGGAGCTTTGAAGTTTGGGGCATTTTTTTCCTTGAAATGCAAAAAATAAAGTCCTGTTACTTGTGATTGTGAAATACTTTTGTTTGTTTGTAAGAAGCATGAGTCTTGTTCTGGATACAATTCAACTTGAATATTCAGTTCTGCTCGTCTAAACTTGCCTTGCAATTTCAGACATATGTAATACAGTAATAGTATCCTCTTCTTCCCTTAGTTTGTTGCTCAGTGTGCTCTTCACTGGTAATGCTGTGATCCCCTCCATGTCCTGAGCCACACTAGAAAGATTTACTGTCAAAAGTTCTTCCAGCAGCCAGCCAAGTATTTTGGGCAGAGAGTCTTCACATTTGGCACATACAGTATGTTGTTAACATCAACTTGTATCATGAAGCTCTGGAGAGGCATTTCAGATGTGCCCCCTTTCACTATCTGGTAGCGGGAAATTTTTTCAGTGTATTATAGGGCTGTCATCACATATTGGGGAATATTAACGCTCCTCAGAGTAAAATGGCAGTTTAGGATCAAATTCCCAACAAGTCCCATTGTTACATATCATCGCTGCTCCTTATTATGCCACTTTCCCTTCTTGCTGCTATTTTGCTGCCAGGCATATGAATGCCATACTGTCAAACTGATCTGTCTTGAGTAGTTTAAATGAAGGACGAGGCCTTTTTTATATTTGTAGAATTAGAGTAGAGGGGCTGAGGATGACTTTGGGGTCCAGGTGGAATTTCTGTGGCTGTACAAGGAGGAAGAGCTGCTGGCGCTGAGTGATGGGATTGGATCATGTTGCAGACGTGGGCTGTAACTTCAGGACTTTGAAATGTAGCAGGCTGCATTCCAGGAAGGTTATTTGCTGAAATCTTCCCTCAGTCCTTCAGCGTACAGATATTAAGATGGAAACTGCTTTGTTAGATGACGAAGGAATGTGCTCTGCGGGACTGAAGGGCAGATTGAGATCCTAGTCACGATATCCCCATGGTGAGACTATTCCTAATGTTGTTGCATGTTGTATAGGGCATCATCTTTGCAAGGCAAAGGAGGAAATGCTGTTGTCAGGGTGGACAGGTAAGCTGTTCATGTTCTCTGCTGATTTTTTTTGAGTAAGGTGAGGCAAGACAAGTTACTAGTGCTACCAGAGATAACGTGTCTTTGTAGGAAACTAAGAGGTATTTTTAAATTGTACAGGCAGTCCTCAACTGACAACGTTTTGAGTTGCAATGTTTTGCACTTACAACGTTTATAAATTGACACCCTGTTTCAACTTTACAACGCCAGTTTTGACTTACAACGCTTGATCCGATGCAGTGCCATGCCAATGAACAAGTTCTCTGTGTCACTCATCTCCCTGGAGAACATCTGTTCAAACTTCCATGGACATTTTCTTGAAGAAAGCAGACAAGACTCCAGAAAAACCTGCAGCCAAGACTCCCGAGAAGACTCCGGCCAAGAACCCTTGCAAAGTCACCTGAAATTCACGTCCAAGAAGTCCTTCCAAATCAATATGATTGCTATTTACAATAAAATACATTAATGTAACTATATTACGCATCTCTAATTGACCCAGTACAAAACTGCCAAACATGGCAGGCATGGTCTAAGTTAGTTCACCTACCCAAGTGAACTAACTTAGATCAGGAATGGGTTAACCCAATCTTGTAAATGTCTGCATGGGTTTGGAGTGCAGCCCCAGGGCTAGGAAAGCCCAGCTCCAGGGCTGTGCTCTTTCTACCCCTGCCCCACCTTTCCACCCCAGGTAGGTTATTTTTAACCTTCAGTGCCCCGATGGATTAACTCCTCTGGATAAACAGTGTCCATTGTGATGTTTATCTTAGTCTGCTTCCCTTGACACCTGGCATCTCCTCCAAAGGTTAAGTACCAAGTCCACCTGAAGGGTCAAAATGGCTATTTTAGGTCCTTTGCTGAAGGAGATCCATCTCGTCTCCTATACATAAGCAGCTCTGGGACCTAGCAGGGAGTCTATTAACCTTTCTTTCCTTATGTACAAACTAATCAGGGAAACTGAGCCATGCACCATTATTACAACGTAAGCACATTTAAAACAGAAATATTACAATACTACCCATAGTCTGCATGTCGTAAAAAGTATTAAATTTATGATAAGTGGTCATAATTCCTCAGGATCTACTGACAGTGAGAGTCTTGAAGGGCCAGAAAAAATTGCTACTTGAGAGGTCTGACTGTCAGCTGGGGCTGGGTGCTGTCAGTTTTTTTCAAATCCACAATCCATTTAGAGACTCTTAATGAGTATCATAATAGGACACCTGTCTATCCCAAGAGAAACAAGACAGCTCCATCTAGCAATATCCGTGCAAAGATTTAATAAAACTTTTACAGTTTTAGATTCTTTTTTTCTACCCAATAGACTGCCAAACTCTTCAAGTTTTAACATTAATTCCTTGTACCTGCTAGTTAATGAGTTTTGTGAGTTTATCTTGTATGGTTCTTCTGTCTTTCATCACTGTAGTCCATGTAACTGTAGTTCAGAACTGATGCACTATTACTGCTAGTTACTATGATACAGCATTGTATTTGATTGATTTGAAGCAAGTTGCTTTTCCGCTTGTTTATTTTTAGGCTGTTGCCTAGCACAGCTATTACAAAATGAAGCAGCTAGTTTGAAATAGAATTTTATCCCTGTTCATAGTTACTATTTTGAGAGGAAAGTGAGGAGATGGGAGGCATGTTTTCAGGGCATATCTGCATTACTGGGTTCCATCTCTCTCTTTTGTATGACTGGGTCCCATCTCTCTCTTTTGTAGCACCTTTGGTGCTTGCCACTTTAAGAGATTTGAGCAGGCTGTGGAGTGATGCAGCCTAAAGGGGTGGTCACATGAACACGGGAGGGTTTCTGGATTGAAGGATGGGGCTGAGCTGCCTCACTATAAACCCAGGTCCTCAGAGCTGGAGTGGTTCCTTGCTGGAGGGATAACATTGCCCTGCTGGAGCTGCTGCTCCCAGAACACCTGGAGGACAGGGTAGGAGCTATGGGGATAGAGGGGGTTCCTCGTCATGGGGAATGACCTAAAATTACACCCTGCTGGGCAGGATAGTCTGGTGGGGCTGCCTGTGGCGGGGTGGTTCCCAGGAAATGCCACACCAGTGCCACCCTAGTGAAAGGCAAGTATGGGGTGCTGTATAACCTCAGCCCCCATGACCTGGTGGCTTACCCTGTAGAGGGGACAGATGAAGAGTGTAGGCATGTCATCAGGCCTGGGGCCCAAAGGGGCGTAAAGCCAGGAGCTGGGGCCAGGACCAGAACAGTCAAAGGGCCAGAGCGCCCACCACAAGGAATGGCCAGAGCCAGGGGCCTGGTGTTCTGATTGGCCTGGAGGTGAGGCCAGGGGCTGTGTAGCCAAAGGTCCCAGAAGGGGCCATGCCTGAGAATGAGGGTGGAGTAGACCGCCTGAGGGGGGATCCAGGTGGGGTCCGAACATCAGGCGGGCATAGAGTACGAGATCTGTTGTAGGGCTGAAGCCAGATAGTGATGCCATCTGTGAGGCATGAGACATGGTATAAAGGGAGGTTTGGCGCCATGTATTACACTCTTGGCATTGGGCAGTAAATGGGCAGCCTCCTGCCTTGTTAACATCTACTAATTGATTTAATCAAAAGCATGGCAGGCGAGGCAGGTGGGCGGACTGCCCTAGACAGGTGGGTGGACCAGTGATTTGACCAGCTACAAGATGACCCCCTGTCAAACATTCATACAACATTCATAGATTAATATCTAAATTTGATAGCCATTTGACTATTTCAGGGGTAGCTGCATGGATTGATTTGTGATCTCCATTAAATGATCTAATTGGGCAGTTGTTCATAATGTTGCACTGTCTGAAAACTTGCACCACAGTTGCAACCCAGGCTCTCTTTGATTCCCCATTTATGGAGTAGGTCTCATTAAACTGGGTCCCCTGAAATTATACCTAACCTGTGCTTGATTTCTCCATGTTTACTTATTTTAGTTGGTCCTGCTGAGTTTCAGTTAGCCTGTGGCTCTCTGTCATAACACCACTTCTATCCTTGTCCACAGTGATCTTCCTCTTGATCTCTGATTCTTGGGTGATATCGAGTGCTTGTACACGTGATGCCATTAACATGTATACATAATGAGCATGTCACTTTGTGTGGCTTAATGGCATCACAGTGTATACATGCAAGGCTTTTGGGGGTTTTAAATGACTTTGCATCATTGCAAACTCAACTACATCTGAATAGTAGTTTAGTTTGCAGTGTTGCAAATTGTAGCAGTGCAGCTGTCAGCTCCCTCCCTGGCCCTGAGAGAGCTGGGCAGGCTCCAGAGAAAAAAAGGATCGGGCCTGTCATCGCTTCTACCTTCAGTAGGCTCCTGTGGCCAGCAGTACGGCTGGGGCTGCCCGGGAACAGGGTGGCTTGCCTCTGGGGCAGTGCAGAGAGGCGTCAGGAGAGCGGCTGGGTGTACTGGTGGGCAGAGAAGGTGGTGGGGATGGTGCACAGGGTGCTGAAAGCGTGAGTGAGCTGCCAGCTGGCTGGGTGCTGCCCCAGGTCGGAGGCCTGATCCAACTGTTCCTTGAGACCACCCGCTGGAAGCCCGCTGGGCAGTGCTCCCCAGGCGTGCTCGGGGAGCACTTGCATTGGGCTGGGTGCTGCTTCCGAATTGGGGCAGCACCTGGCATGCTAGCAGCTCACGTGGGTGGTCCCAGGGGGTTTCACCACCACGGAGTGAGGGACTGGGTCCCTCCCACAGCTCAGGGTCTGTTTGGCCCACTGGCAGCTCACCCCCTGGCCACAGGCAGTCTCCAGCTTGGAAAAAAAAAAGGATCGGGCCCTTTGCTGTAGCATGACAGAAAAATTGAAATGGTTTAGTTCTCAGGGTTTTATTCTGTGCCCCACCATTTCAATTTAGGGGGTATAGAATAAAACCTTAGGGATTAAACCCCCATCATGTGTACAAGTGCCCATCCTAGTACAGGTTGTGAGATGTCCACTGGTCTTGGCAGGAAGGTGGTGGCTCGGTATGTTACGAACCTGTCTTCTGTGGGCTTTGTTTTGGTGAAAAGTGACAGTGACATGCTTCTGGTTTGTTCATTGCAGTCTTACGTGATCCTTCCTGCTGTTATGAAGTTTCCTGGCTACGCCTCATACAAATGAGGCCTAGAATGGATTCTGCGCCATGTCTTGAAATTAGTAGAACCAAGGAGGAGGAGTCTGTAATTCTGATGAATGTTTCCTATGAAATCTGAAGGGAAGTTATCCAGTTTATTTTTTCTGCATTTGTTACTTAGATTATACAGTACACTTTTAGCTCCCGTTTTTTTTGTACATTTTTTTAAAAAAGCCTCTCAAAAAAGTGCAGGGGGCTGGAGGGCAGTACAGACCCTTTCTTCATGAGATCTCAGGGTTCACATGTAATCCAGGTCAGCCTTAGAAGCTGTTGCCATTCAGTCATCTGACATGTTGTAGCTTGCCTTATTCCCTTGAGACCCTATTATTTTAAATGTCAGCACAGGGTGGAAACACAATTCAATGGGAGGGAAATATAGACGAAGATGAATTAATTCCCAGAGTGGGAGAGTTAACATCCGTCTGATTACAACACCCATAGCTGAAATAGTGATGTGTTTTCTTTTTCTTTTTAATTTCAGTTTTTAGTAATCTGATGTTTTGTAAACAGTCTTTAAAGTCTGGCCTGGGGGATAAGTCTGCTTTGATTTAGCCTTGTGGAGTTGAGAAAAACAAAGGTGACATAGTCGTTTCCTCTGCCATCTGTTGGCTGGACCTTAAGAATTGAGGCCACCAGCTCAGAGGAGGACATGTGATTTCCAATAAGCAGTAATGCCAATTCTCATAAAATAGTTGTGAGACTCCCGATTTCCAAATCAAATTAACCCTAACTCATGATCTCAGGATACAACCCTGAAATCTGAGGATTTTCCTGCCAGCAGGTATAGAGAGCACTAAGTCTGTGGAGGGGAAGGGGCTGGGGAGAAAGGGAAGCAGGGTGGGGGGCAGATCGAGGCCCCCACAGTGAGAGAGGGAGTGGGGCAAGTGTTGGGGTGAATGGGGCCCCGTCGCCAAGGTGGGTCGTGTGATGGGTAGGTCCTCAGTGTGTGTGGGGGGGGTGCGCCCCCCCCACTGTAGTGCATACCCCTGGGGGAGACATGAGGGGGGCACGTGCAGAGGTGGGGTGCCCGCTGTGGGCTGAGGCGCTGTACCCTCTGTACCCAGGAGCTCAGCCGCGTGACACCATTGCTGCCTGCTAGGTGGGCAGGGGATGCAGGGTGTGCTGGCCACACGGGGTGTCCCCTGTCTACCCAGTGGCAGAAAGCATACTGGCATTGTGCAGCTGATCTCCTGGGGCAAGGGCAGCAGGCTGTAGAGCCTTGAGCCTGCAGTGGGCAGCGCCTCTGCCTCACAGGGCGCACACGCCTCCCGTGCCTCCCTCAGGGGTACACGCAGCTGCGGAGAACTATGCCCCCACCCCATGTGCCTCTGGACAGCCCACCCCTGCCCCACTTCCTCCCTCACCATGGGAGCCTCGATCTGTCCCCTCCCCCCCCCTTTCTCTTGCCCCTTATCTTTCACTTACCAGCTGGGTGCTGTCTGTGTGTCTGTCTCTGTATGTGTCTGTTTCTCATTTCCAAGGCACAGCACCCCCCAACCCTGCTGCTGCTTCTCACTCCTGACCCATAGTACCCCACATCCTGCCAGGGTTTGCAGGGACCTTCCCTCCCCAGGCTCCAGTGCCCCCCGCTACACCTTCACAAATAACCCCCACTGACACACTTCAAAAATAGCATCTCATGATTTACATGCCAATCTCTTGATCTTTTTTGAAGAGTTCGTCATGATTTTTGGCACAGTGGGGTTGACAGTACTGAATAAGGTATTTTCTTTATCAAATCATGCTACTTCATTTTTCCATTCCAATTCATAACTCCACCATCCTTGCCACCTCTTCCTTTCTTATCACCTCTTTCTGTTACTCTTCTTGGTTTTTTTAAAAGTCATCCTTAAATCTCATGACTACACCTTAACCATCTCTCACCTCTAGTACAATTGTTTTATGCTGCCAACTCCTCATACTTTTTATAACCTTCAAGTCTTTGCATAATTCCACTGAACTTCTTTTTCCCCCCCCCACTCTTGTTACTTCATACTCCTAGTATGGTTTTGCTTCTTCATCTTCTTGCACCCTTTTAGGATATGTTTCTTATTTGCAGCTCCTTCCATTGTCTTTCTGAGATATAGGGTTTCTATCTTTCAAATTCCTCCTCAAAACATACCTTTTTTGCTCAACCTTTCAATAATGACCGTTGCAGGATTTCTTTCCATCTTCTTGAATTTGTATATCGTCACATGCTAAAACTGAATTTTAGGATCTTTGGCCCAAGGGTTTATGTTTTATATGAGCAGCAGAAGTGTGTTAGATTAGTATAAAAACAACTGTTTCAAATTTTCAAGAAAGACTCTTTTTCTGGTGTGTAATAAAATTATTCTTTAAATGACCTATTTTAATCCTGCGCACATGCCTTGCCAAATGTGGAGTTTATGATGAAGGAGAAAATGGCACACTTTCAAGCCAGTATTTCTTGGCTTCTACTAAAGAAATTAATAGCTATTTAAAAGGATAGCCTTTTGCCTTTATTTATCCTTTCTCCAAAGATAGAGATATATAACTGGTAGTGGCCTGATTCATTTTGCAAGTTGTTATAGATTTTTCAGTCCTTAAAAAAAAAAAAAAAGCCCAAACCCAAGCAATCTGAGATTCAGCTCCAAAAGTAATATCCTTCTTTGGCCTTGCTTGAAGATTAGCAAATCAGACGATTGGATTTTTTTCCTATGATGTATTGTCCCAAACTTCAGTATTGGAAGAATGGAAAAGCATTGTGGAAAAGAGTTCAGAAAGGTACATCTCCTGGGCAATGCTAAATGAAGAAATGTTGCCAAGTGTACATGGCATGTATTTATAGATTTGCAATTCAGTGGAAGGTTTTATTTTTAGTGTTCTTCAACATCTCTGTACAGTTAAATCACATTGGCTGCTTTGAGGAGCTTAAATTAGGAGATGGGCAGACAAGATGCATAATTAACACTTTCTATAGAACTGTAACTTCTTAAAAATATATTTTTAAAGTGGTTTCCTGAAACACTGATCCTGGAAGTACATTTGTTTTTTAGCAGCACGCCAGAGTTTAGAACGGTAGAAAAACACTCACTAAACTTCTACAGAATGTCCTGTACCTTCTGTCAGGACTGAAATAACAGCAGAAGTTCCCTAATATTTTTCACTTCTACTCCTCAATTACTGTGTTCCACTGAAAGGCTGCTGCTTTTGGCTAAGTTGTAGAGAAAGAGTACTTCAGCAGTAATTTAAAAAGAAATTACTTTTCACATTTTCTGTCTTCAGAAATACCCTTTTCTTGTATTTTAGGTTGCTCTCATTACTGTTGTATGTATGTAGATTTATTTTGTTATACATGTAAACCCAGTTAAGTATTCATTAAATAATCTGACAATTGCATGGTAAAAAACATGCTCAAAGGGTCTTGGGTGACTAACTACAATTTGCAGAATGTTGTAATGGACATCTCTTTCTAGCAGTGACAATTTTAAATGTTGGTAGTGACTGGACACTTAAACAGTTGTCAGTGGCTTTTGTTTTGAATATTAACAATTGAAGGTTATTGCACATTCTGCATCCACACACAGAAGATGCTACCAGCTAGAGCTGCTTGGGGTCTGTCTACTGGTGGCTCTGCCCACCTGTTATGGGCCAACTGCCTGCCTTCTCGCCTGCCATGCCTTTTTGTTAATTAATTGTTGTTAATTAAGCGGGAGGCTGTCCATTGTATGCCCCGATGCCAGGGGACACTATCTGCAGCTCCGTTCCTCCCCTACACCGCAGCCCAAGCCTCACAGATGGTATTTGTAAATTCCTCTTTACATTGGGGTCTTGGCTGCTGTGGGCCTACCCCTTTTCTCTCTAGCTAGGCCTGTCTGTCAAAAACACCCCGCTAATCAGGGTTTGACTCCCAGGCTCTAGCTCTCAAAAAAAAAAACCCCACTCAGGCTCCTGCCCCTCTCTGGCGCTGGGGTCAGCTCACCCCCAAATACTGCGCCCTCTCTGGCACTGGGGTCCCCACACTGCAGTGGGCCCCCAATGAGGCCCACTCCTTCCCCAAATAGCCTCACCCAAACCACCGGTCTTAACATTCAATGCAAAACATAGGCTTCTACGGCCATATAATGGAAAAATGATAATACAGAAACAAGAGAGGCAACATGCCTGCTTACATTAGATGATCATGAGGATGGCTCAGGGCATGGTGTAGTCTTCCGACAGAGACTGCAGCCGCAGCACCATGGTCATTGGGAGTCTGCCTACCTCCTGCCCCTCTGGCCTTCTCCATGTGCCATTTGTAGGGTCCTGGACTTCTTGTTCCTGTTCCCTGACCGGCTGGCAGGGCTTGAACCTTAACCCTTACTTGACTGGCTGGCCGTGACTGGAAGGTTCTGGACTTAAAGGGACCACTTTGTCTCTTAGTAACAGGGTTAGGGTTCCCTGTTACAGGCAGCTACAGAATATTTATTACGCAAAGGTGGGTTTCAGCATTTTATTCCATTTGTTTAAGAGGAGTTTGTATATTTTCTATCATATCTTTATTTACATTGAATTTACAGATATTTCCTAATTCCTTTTCTTTTTTTAAACAAGTACTGGAACTCTTTGATCCAGTGTTTACGATGTAAAAACATATATTGTCTTGAAATGAACATGAGATTGGAAGCATTTAAATGTGGCATCACTGAATGAAAAGGCAAGAGGCATAGGGTCATTTTAAAGAGAAAGTCGCCAGAGGAGAAATAGTTCACTCCAGATCAGTTTATCTGTCTCTGTGAATAGATGTTCATTTGGAAGGATTATGGCCTTGATTCTGAAAGAAGTTCTTGTGTTTAAAGGCAAGCATGTCCATCAAACTCCATAGGCAATGTGTAGGTGGGGCGCGGGGGTGGACACATGCTCCACCCCCCCCCCGAGATTGGCCCTCGCTGGTTGGGGAGTGGGGAGCACTGGCTGGTACCCCCCTTGAGAAGTGTTGTTGGTGCTTCCAGTTTTGCCACCAGTGCTTCTGGGGTTGGCAGTCGCCCACTGGGGGACACCCCCCAAGTGATCAGCTGCTGATGCCTCCCCAGAGTCAAGAGGCATCAGTCACCCATGATCAACTCTGCAGGTGTCCCCCCTCCCCCCCCCTTTTTTTTTTTTTGGATGACAGGGGGAGAGTGGGCTTTGTTTTGGGAGGAGAGTGGGGAAGTAAAAGCCCAAAGGATTTTTTTTAAACTGATTGTGTTAACTGATATTTTGATTCCACTCAGTGGGCGCATCTACTCATTTATTAATGCACCATGGTTACTGTGCATTGAGTTTAGTACTTGTAATAACAGTTACTAACTGAATAACAGGTACTAACTGAATGCTCAGAACATTTTTCCAACTACTCAGTTGGTCTAATAAAAGATATCACATCTACTCAAAGAACCTTGCCTGCTTTTGCTATGATGCACTAATGTGCAATAGAATTAGTCTACTGTGCGCTTAACATCTCATGTAGACGTGCCCAGTCATTCCTTCATTTTATTCTCCTAAATATTCTCCTGAAATTTAATGTCCTGTAGTTTATAGTGCACCCTAGTAACCCATTAGTTGCTTGCCTTCTTTAAGTGTTTATATAGTATAGTCTCAAAAAAGCATATAAACACAAAAATTAATGTAAATTCAAATTTTTTAAATAAAATAAAACTGGGTGATCCCATTGGTAATTGTTATGTCTTCAGATTTCACACCAAAGCATAATGTTGAATAAGATACTCTATTTAAATGAGTCATTTTCTCATTTTTTTGGCCTTTTGTCTTTAAATGATGCAATTGATTGGCCTTCAGTGATACAAGAGGAAATTTGTTCTTAACTGCTATTATAATACTGGCCAGAAACCCTAAGCAGCAGAGGGACTTCAATGTGCTAGACACCTGAGAAATGTAACAAAAGAAAGTCCTTGCAGTGGCTTACATAAAGTCTTATTCAATATCTAACTATCACTGTGAACTTGACTCAACAACCACCATACCCACATATGCTTTCAAAAGCAAAACATTCTAATATTATAAAAGCTTAAGTCTGTTTGTCTGTCTGTCCGTAATGCTTTATTTGCACTCTGATTGGCTGACAAACAGCCAATCGGAGTGTGAACAAGCGTTCCAACAGGAGCTAGTGGCAAGTTGGAGCGCCGCCATGATGGTGGGGGCAGAGGCGACGGAAGGGACACAAGGGAGGCCCCCCTACCCTGCTCCGTGGAGGCGGGGGCAGTGGAGCAGACAGAAGAGGGGGGGCGAGGACACCAGCACTGACCTTGTTCCACCCCTCCCCACTCCTGTTGTCGCCGCCTGCAGGGCCTGATGTGGCAGTGGTGGGGGGAATAGCAGGCATGCTGTGGCAGTGGCAGTGGCGGTGGCAGTGTGGGGAGGGGAGGAGTGGGCCTGGGCCTGATGCAGGGATGGACTGGGCCTGAGGGCAGGGAGAAGCCGGGCCACAGCAGCACGGGGAGCAACAGGCCTGGGCTGACCTGGCAGTGGTGAGGGAGACGGAAGGAGTGGGCTTGGAGCTGATGCAGGGAAGGAGTGGGGTGGGGAGGAGTCTGACCAAGCCTGAGCCAGGTGAGAAGCAGGTCCACCCCGGTGGTGGGGGAGAGCAGTGGGCCTGGCCTCATGTGGCCCGACGTGGCAACGACTGGGAGAGGGAAGGAGCGGGCCTCCTTCCCCCCTCCCCTGCGTCGGCTCCAAGCCCACTTCTTCTGTCCTCCCCCCACTGCCACCGGGTTGGCCTGGGCCTGCTGCTCCCCCTGCTGTGGCGGCCCGGCTTCTCCCCAGCCTCAGGCCCAGTCCTCCCCTGCATTGGCCCAGGACCACTCCTCCCCTTCCACCGCCGCAACTCACTGCTGTGGGGGGGAGCAGGCCCAATGGGTGGGAGATCAGCAGGCCTGGCCCAACATGGCCTGACCCGACAGTGGCGGGGGAAGGGAAGGAGTGGGCCTCCTCCCCCGGGTCAGGCCCGGGCTCAATCCGCCCCCATCCCCGCTCCCGTGTCGGTCCCTCCCCCACTTCTCCTGTGCCCCTGGCTGCCGCTGGTTTTGACCCAGGCCCGCTTCTTCCCCTGCCGCAGCGGCACCCCAGTTTCTACCCACCCTTGGGCCTGATCCTCCTCTGCATCAAGCCCGGGACCACTCCTCCCCTCCCTCTGCCGCTGTGGCAGGGACGGGGGGAACAGGCCTGGACCCCAAGCAGCAGGAGGGAAGTGGGGAGTGGGCCTGGATGGCGGGGCATGGGGCCCCATCTCCCCCCCGCTTTCCGTCCTCCATCATTCTTGATGGGCAATTGGCTAGTGAAATAATAAAAGAACTTCCCTCACTTTTAAAAAGCACTTGGCAGAGATTAGCTAATTCAACTTCTAGACAACCTCCTGAAGTAGGCAAAAACTGCATGTGTTTTACAGATATTGAGAGGGAAGAAGAGACTTGTCCTAGACCAGGGGTTGGCAACGTTTTTGGGCAAAGTGCCAAAAACACCTGCAACCTTGACTTGTAAGATGTTGGTGTGTTGGGGCGGACAGTGGGGGAGCTGCGAGGGACCTGATCCTTGTTGTGGCAGTGCAGCCCCGGCCCCTTCCCCGCCATCTGCTCCAAGGTGCACGTGCCTGCCCTGGAGCCCAGGTTGCTTGCAGCAGGCGGCAGGGAAATGGCAAGCAGCTACACCAGGGTCCACAGAGCCCCAACTCAACTTGTTGCCAGTGGTGGGTGCACATGCCTCAAGGTGGATGGTGGGGAAGAGGATGGGGCTGCACTGCCACAACAAGGATTGGGCTCTTCACGGCTGTCCTGCTGTCCACCCAAGGCATGTGCGCCAAGGAAGAATGCCTTTGCGTGCCACATTCTGTCTCATATGCCAGGGGTTGCCTACCCTTGTGCCGGATCATGGACAGAAAAAGAATACGTTACATTCTCTTCAAAAACTGTCAGATATAAATATAATTTATTTCTTCTTCCTTCTTTGTTTTCCAAATAATAAAAAGCATTTGGGGCACTGTATGTTCAGCACAGTCAGCAAGGATTCCTGATTGCAGTCTACAGTAGGTGTACCATAGCTGGAGTTTGGGCCTTTGCGAAAAGTATGGGTAAAAAGTGAATAGGCATAGATGAAGAACGAAACTAGATGAAAAGATACTGTCTTGTTCAATACTGTGGCTATACTTTTTGTTAATATTTTTAGCAAACTAGTGAATTTATATGCTATTCATAGACTAGTTCAGCAAGGTTATTGTTTTAAAATGTGGGTAACAATGTGTTTTAGACCCTGAATTTACGACAGAGGATTTCAAGTATTTATTTTTGTTTAAAAGAAAAGCTGCAGTAGCTTACATTTTGGAGCCCTTATGGATTTATGCCCCCATCTGTCAGAAAGAAAAAGTATACACTTTGACTGTTATCATGTAATAGTAAAACAATGTGTCTTTTTTCATTAAACGACTTGATAATTTTCAGTGTGAAAAACTATTACTGTAGGTAGCATTGTAATCAGAACTACCATTTCCATTACCGTTCAGGCATCATGACTGATGTGTAGATGACAACCCTCAATAGTACAAACATTTTGTCTGGAGAAAATTAAACTGTTAACAGCTTAACTCTTACCTGAGAATTAACAGTCTCTGTTCATGCCTCTTGGGGCCCTAAAATATTTTGCAGGAAGTGAAAGGAGAAAAAGGTACTCGGTGTTTTTTAAATTCTGACTTGGTTTGGAGACAGGGTGGGGCATGTGAAACAAGAGGTCTGCAGTTGTTTCTCCTGTGCATTCTCTGGAGAAATTCAAAGAGGGCTAAAAGAACTGTAAGCTGAAGATAAAAAAGATGTGTTCATGCAGAACCTAAGTAACATGGTTACATAGTGAAAACCTGCTGGCTGTTTGTTGCCTGATGGTTGACTCATGAGATTGTCACTTCCATTGTTGACGCTGTGGTTTCCTCCTGCATCCACCTCCTCTCTCCCCCCACACACCCCAGCTTAGATATTGACAAAGAAAAAAAAAGCCAAATGATTGCCAGAGAATTAAAGAGAATTTCTTGCCCTGTATTGTATCTTCCCATGCCTTCCTCTATAGTCTGAGATTTGTTAGTGTGATTTATATTTAGGATAACTACAACTGACACTGGCATACGGCAAAGTGAGAGTGAGGGACTGACCTCTTGTTTTCAGCCTTATATAAATGTTTCTTACAAAAGTCTCGTGTTTAATTAGAGACACGTGCATTATATTAATGCACAGGGGGAGAGGAACTCAATTTTAAAGAGACTTTTCTGGATCATAAAAACACCAAAAAAGGAATCAACTTGATATGAGGAAAAACTCTTGAGAGAGCTAGAGTTGTGTATAGGTCAGAAAGCATGGAAGTAGAAAATAGATGCACGTTCTGGCAGACTAGACTAACCTGAATAATTATCAATCCATCCTTCCTTTGGCTAAGAGTCTAGCAAAATCTTTAAAAATGACATATGGTATTTTTAATGCTTATAGTCTGCAGTCTGTTCAAGGAACCACATTACCATAATTACTCAAATCCAAAGATGTCTTAAATTAGTCTCCCCCACTTCAGTGGGGAAACCAGCAGTAAGGGGGCAGGTGATGTGGGGTAAGTGGCTTGGGGCAGGATCTTGACCCTAGCCCTTGCCCTTCTACCTATCTCCCTTGCTACCTGCATGCCCTGGTGCTCTGCCTCTCCCCCTGTAGTGGGCCAGCAGGGGGTGCTCCTGTGCTGAGCCACCCACTTCACTGTGTTTAATCAGCTACCAAGCTCTAAGTGCCTCCCTGGGGGTACCTCATGTCTGGTCAACCCCCTTTCTGCAGCACACCCGCAAGCCGGGGCTCACCGCTGCCACCACCCAGGGGTCTGGACTGTTTCTGGACCCTGTGTCTCCTGGGGTACACAGGCCTTGTAGTCTTTGAGTGTCCTTAACCCACTGTGAGAACCTGGGGTGCTTCCTTTAGCCTGAAGCACCAAACAGAGCCTCCCTTAGCCAGACCAAGGGCACATGAAGGCATACCCCTACCCTCTCCCAGCCAGGCTGCCATGCTTTGTATAGTGTGTGGGGGGGTGGGGGGACTTTATTGGTTACAGAGGGTAGACATGGGGAAGGGTACAGGAGAGAGATGCATCACAGACTAACCTTAGAGCAAACAGTGTGGCTAGGTAGCCTTTGAACACGCATCTACTTTACAGCAAACTATATTTCTAGATAAGTTTCAGGTAAGTTACTTGCAAGTATCATCCAGAGGCTGATTGATCTTTCCTCTGGAGGCAGGCAGTTCCTGGTGTGTCAGTCATTTACAGAAGAGAGAGAGCTGCAGATGTTCACCTGCTGTGTGCGTTTTCATCATGGCTGCCCCCCTCATGCTGGGCAGTCCTAGCTTATAAATACCTATTGACATCACCTTTGGGGGCCCAAAGAAGGCTAGGCATAGTCTGATACTGACCGACCAATTCAAAAAGCATCACTGGTCATCTCAGAGATTGACATCTTTTGAGCCACTACCCCTCTGCCATGAGGTTACTGCTTAGAACAATAGAAAGGAAGATCCATGCCCCTCTTGCTTGGTCCAGGTCACATGGGCAGAGCTGGTTGCTTAGCAGCCAGAGTGATAGATAGGTAAGAAGACAATGATAGAGGGAAAAAAACCTAACCAGAGAAACAGGGAAGAGACTGGGGATGGAAATTCCCGCTTACTGTCTGACATAGCTCTGGTCCCATTCTGGAATAGTTTAGGGAGGACAGGGTAGCTCTGGCCCCAGTCCCAGACCTGGCCATGAAGCAGTGGTTGCAGTGGTGGCAGCTCTGGCCCCAAGATGCTGGAGCTGGTGCTACTGCCACCGCTGCCATGTGGCCAGGTTGGGGCCAGAGATACCTTGTACTCTGTGCCCCATGCTGGAATGGGGTTGGAGCTGCATTGGATGGTAAGTGCAGGAGGGGGAGGGGGGGCAGGCAGCTGCTGTGTCCTCAACTGACCCCGATCCTGACCTCAACCCTGCCTGCCCCTCCCCCCTAATCCAAGATGAAAGGCTTCCCTCTCCCCCATGTTGAAAAAAACCTTGTCTTGTGTTCGAGTAAATATGATATTTAGAAGAGAGTATCATCGCTTTGTAGAACGTAAGAATGGCAAAAGCAATAGTGCCTGGTGACAAGAAAGTGCCATCAAGAAGACCACCAGGCATTTTCAGAAATTAAACAAGCTTTCAAAGTGCTAGGGAGTAGAGGCATAAAAAGGCTCAGTGATTGCCAAGTAATTTATTTAAGGGAATTTTTTTACCACATCTTCTTTCTTCCCATTTTTCCCTCTACCATTCCCTCCCTCATAAACAGAAGTTGAAAGAGGAGAAGTTAAGAAAGCAGAGCCTTTCATTAAGTAGCCTCATCAAACTTGAGTAGTTGTAGAAAACATTAAAGAGTAGAGGAATGCAAATCAGTGGAGGAAGTGTTCAGACTGAATGCAGCATCTACATATAACATCAAGGAGTTTACATTTAAGGGATACCTGTAGCCCCTGTTTAGGGAATTGTTTTAAGTGGGTGAATCTACATGAAACATTTACTGTGCAGTAGACTATTTAGCTGTACAGTAAATGTCACATCTACACATGCACCTGTATTAGGCTGGAGTAAACTAATTTACTCTGCATCAGGATAGTACTTGTAAATACAAATACTATGTTGCTGCAGAGTAAAAAACCCGCAGCAGTGCATGTGTAGATGCTACCCCAGCTAACTGGGATACAAGGGTGCTTCAATGTGGGGGCTGCCTGCTGGCTGACTCCCTGGGTCTCCTGCCAGCTGGGACTGTTCCAGTCCAGCTCAATGTGCCCTGCTTCCTGGGAACATGTATAAATGCACACCCAGAAGCAATAAACTCCAGTGCAATAAGCACCAGAGTTTATTCAGACACATTATTAAAATGCATATATAGATTCACCCAATGTGACCTAAGGCTAGGTGCAGACATTCAGAAAGCCTGCGGAGGAATGAATCTAAGTTATGCAGTTTTTTTGTAAGCGTTGTAGTTTAGATTGGTAGCCATCAGAACACATATTCACCCTTCAGGGGGCGGGGAGGCAAACCTTAGATCAGGTTCTACCATTTTTCAACTAGTCTATGTTTTCCAAACTTCTGTTCTGTTATGGGTATAGACAGGTTTCCAATCACTTATATTGGTAAAAGTGTAATGTCTGTATCTAGCCTAAAAGTACAAAAGAATAAATCCTAGGTGTGGTATAAAAAGTGAGTCAATGAAGGACCTGCAGTAAAAGAGGCAATCAGAAGTCATGGGTTTAAACCCCACCTTCTTAAAATCCAAACCAAACCTGGGAAAAGGATCACCAATAATGATCTTCATTATCTTTCAATCCTTGAGTTCTTTAAGACTGCCATTTGGTTCCTATTGGGCGTGTTTACATGTGCATTTAAGTGCAACTAAATGTTAATGTGCATTAATGGATTTTTTGGTAGGTGTCTACACATGCAGGGACTTGGCACTAATGTTAGTGCACTTGGCACAGTGGCAACTCCCTGCAGCCCTGCCATGTGCCCCTAGTGGTTGGGTAGACCCGGCACTAAAGTGAGTGCCAGGCTGTGTCTATACATGCATTAATGTGCTTTAACTAATGGTGACTGAATTTGATACCTGCATTTGCAGGTATCAAAATTAGACACGGTTAGCCTAATTTTGCCATTTTTAATGAACATTTATGTTGTGCATGTGTAGACACATGCCCATAATGCACATTAAATTAGGCTAATACGCATTAACTCATCTTGTGTAGACATGCTTATTGTGGCAATAGTCTTAGTTCATTTCCTAGTAAACAGATATGCTACAGCTAATTTTATGCTTTCCTTTAATAATCCCAACAGATGAAAGCATCTTTCTTCTGTTGCTGAATTGAAGGCTTGATTTGGATTGGTGTTCTAGAAGCAAAACCTGTAAAGGAGTGATAGCTTTTCAAGGCAGAAAACATAAGTATATTCCTTGTTTCATGGGAGACTTCCTGCATGATGTTGGTGAAGCCACTTGAGCTCTCTGTGCTTCTCCCTATCTGTAAAATGGGTGTACTAATGCTCTCTTTCATCCACCCATGTGTCTGTTCTCTGTATAGACTGCAAACTGTTTGGGGCATGAACTGCCTCTCAGTCGTGGTATGGTGTCTGGTCCTTAGGATTTGCTATGGTGCAAATAAATAAAATAAGATTCTTGTTTCTGATTACCAACCCCCATTGTATCATTTACACGAATGATGAAAATGGAATTATTTGATTGAATCTGTTACTGTGTTGTACATCTATAGAAGACTATACATTATTCATTTAAAATTTCCCAACTCTACCAGTTCATTTGTTAAGCCAGTATCTGTGTGAATCAGCTTAGTTCAAGTAACTCTTACACTGGGATGGAGAAAGCATTAATACGTCATGGACTAATGTTTGAGTCTTGTATCCTTAGGAAGGATCTGAATGAACAGATCCAGGAATGCAGTTACAGTATGTAGGAACAGGATATTTATATATATTGGGGTAGGTCCTATTTCTGTCTATTAGTTGAGAGACTTAGTTAGGCATATTTAGTCTGAAGTCAAGTAGAAGGTAGGGTAGATTTTTCACCTTCCAGACTAGTTAAAGAAAATGTAGATATATATGTAGCACAGACTTTTGTGATCTGTAGCTCATCAGCAGCATATGGTGCTCTCTGTATGTAAAAGTCTAACTTAGTAGCCCAGTGAGGTGAGCAATCTTGTTAGGGAGGGATATACCTTGTGCTCTGCTCCCAGTGCCATCTGTGCTTTTGCAGACTCTTCTCCATGTGATTTGTATCCTGAGATGATGGTGATTTACATAATATGTAGTCCTGAGGTTGAAAGCTTTTAGAGGTAGCAATTTGCAATCAAATTTACAATCCTCCACCTCCCCACCAACTCTGAGCCTAGAATTTATTATTGGCTGGCCATAGTTGACTCTGCTTGGTGCTTACATAGTCTGGAAGCACGTAGTCAGTTCACTGTGAGAATGGAAGAGCTTTGTGCTGCCCTACCCCAAATGGGATCTTTCCTGAGGCTGCAAAGTATTAGATCTTTATTAGGCATAATAAGGTTCAGGCGATAGTATTTGTAAATGGTTCCTGAATTATACCACTTTGTTTTTAGTATCTTCCCTTTATTATAATGCTTATTCTTTCCAGAAATGTTTTAATACTGAGACAGTGAGATTCTAAAATAGCTGTCTGTATGTTGTCTGCAGTAACAGAAGGTGCAGGAATTATGTTATGTAGAGTTAGGCTTATAACTTTACTGCAGTACATGTCATGCAGGGGCCTCATGGAAGAATTTTCCTTACAGGGCCTCTGCAAATATGCTGGAGATGAGCCCTGAGCCTTTGGCTTGGATTTAGCTTTTCCGTAGCAGAAACTGTAGTAATGCTAGTCATTGATCCAGAGACGTGCAGCTTAGGATTTTTCAGTCGATACATAAACTCTCTCTTCGTGTAAACTGCATACAAGAGACGTTTGGCTAATGACTTTTGTCAGGATAAATAAATTAGCTTTAAACTAGTGAAGCGCTAAATGGTTGAAATAGTGTGTGTGATCTCCTTCTCTAGTTTCCAAAGTACACAGGCTGTTCTTATTTCCCCTGTGCTTAGATTATATAATGTAGGTGAATAGGAACTTGCCAACAGAAAAAGGTAAACATCAAATACTCTTAAGGAGTAGTGATGTAATGAGGGGTAGGTGACTGGTGCATGAGTCCCAGGTACCCACTGGAGGTGGCACAAGAATAGTAGCTATTAGTGCTGCTGGCCCAGCTGCTGCTTCTGCTATAGCCAGTCTGTCTCTTGCTGATGCCACCTATGATACTGACCCTGGTAGTTACACCTCTGTTGAAGAGCATCAGCTAATCCAGGGGCAGGCAATTATTTCAGGCAGACGGCTGCTTACCAAGTTCTGGCAAGCTGTCAAGTGCTGCAAGGGTAGGCCGACCCCTTGACAGGTGCTCCACCACCTGGTCGCCAAGTTGGGACCAAAAGTCCCACCCCCTAACCTCTGACCTTTGCCACCAGAAGTCCCTCCCTTTACCCCTGGAGGTACTCTTTTCAGCAAGGGGTTTTTGGAACCAGAAATATACCAAATTATATTCTAAAAAGCGAACATCTACAACATTCATTAATTTGGTTTAAAAAAATATTTTTGCCCTGGTTTACATATGTTTGTGTAGCTTGCATAGAGGTGATTGCACAACATCTTAAAATGAAGTCTTATGCTTGTATATTGTTGGGGGTGGGTATGTGGGGTGAGGGAGTGTGTGTATATGGATATGTGGGGTGTGAGTGTATATGGGGTTTGTGGGGACTGTGTGTGCAGGGAGGGTGGCTGGGGTATGTGACAGTATGGGTGTGGGGATCTGTGTATGGCAGTGCAAGGGGGGTGTGAGTGCATGTGTATGGTGGGATGTGCATGTGGGACTTGCTGTATGAACACACACACACACACACACACACACACACACACACACACACACACACACACACACACTCTGCCCCTGCCTGCACATGCACATACTCTCAGCCCTTGCCTGCACAAACACACCCCCGCCCCTTGGAACTGATGGTGCCCATGCTCCCCAGTCTGGCCATGAAGCCGGGAGCTCTGTGGTGCTGGAACAGGGCGGGGGCAGGAAGCACAGAAATGGCTGGGGGTGGGGTGGGGCTGGGCTCCTGTCTCCTGCTGCCAGCTCCCCCTGAGTCTTACTGCCCCTGTCTCCTGTTGTTTTTGACAGGCAGCCAGGAGCAGATAAATATTTTCTACATTTTTAGGGGTCCCACGGACCAGATAGAATGGTCCATGGTTGTATTTTGCCTGCCCCTGAGCTAATCAATACACCTGTGCTAAAAGAGATGGGACTGGCCTCAAGACTGCCTTCATGTCTCCTGAGAGGATAATAATTCAGTTTTATATGCCAGCTCAGAGATTACTGTAATATATAATATTGTATTATGCTGTATAGGAATATATAATAATAATAACAAACTATGTTGTAACATGGATGCTGTGAGCCTCTGCAATATGCTGTAAATTGCATTTTGGAACACATTCTTGCAGCCACTTTATAATGCCATTATAATCTTAAAGGAGACTCCTCTTTTCCAGATTCTTGTGAAGGAAAAGAAGTAATTTGTTGAGAGGGGTACAGTAAAGTAGAATTAGCAGTGCAGAAACAGCAGCACGTTTAAAGTGTAGTGATTCTGAAGCCTGTGCCCAGGGATGTGAAACCCTGGTCCAGTAAAACCAACGTGATTGAGAGTGTAGGCAAGAACTAAAAACGAAACCTCTAGAACAGTGATTCTTAACCAGGGTGATATGGCACCCTGTAGTGCTGTGAGATCCTTGTCAGGGTGCTGTGGGGTGATGTGCAACATTAGCGCTGTTCAGTGTGTGAACACCTATACATGATTCGCAAGTTAAACCCAGAGATTTCAAATAGGAATCCAAAGTGACAAAAATACTCTCCTCTGTTGTGGTCTTTCTAAGTTCTTGCAACAGAAGAATTGTTCTATTACTTCTTCCATAGTCAAGAAATGAGTGAAAGCTACAAGTTGGCATTTTCTGAGGGGTGCTTTGAGTCCACAAAGGTTGAAAACCATTGCTCTAGAGTGCCTGGGGCCCCACCATAGTTATTTGCCAGAGTGGACAGGGAGCTTTGTGGGAGCATGAAGCAGATCTATTTAAAAAATGGAAATGTGTGGAGAGAGTCTTCTTGAGGGCGTGTCTGCATAGTAAATTAAGATGCAACTGTAGTGCAGGAAGGCAAATACACAGAAGCTTTGATCTAGTTAGTACTGGTAATAGTAGACCCTATGTACATGTTTGTATTTGTGTCAAGCACTGAAGTCCGTGTTTTCACATCTTCATTTATAATAGCACTCATGCCAATATAGATAGCACTACTTATGCTACATGCCTTCGTTTGCTGTGTAGCATAATTCTCTAAGACGTTTGTTGTTCTTTTCTAATATCTAGTTTTGTTGTTTTTTTTTCCTAATATAGGGCATGGGTTTTCAGATCCCCTGTAGACATAAGGAAACTGTGTTCTTCTGCTTAAACTATAAACAAAATCAACCCAGAATCTTTTATCAGGGCTGCAGTAAGTTGGCTTTGTGCTCCTGCACAGTCCGCTTGCATAGTTTGCATTCTCCAGCCTTTTATTTTCTGTCTCTTCCACTATTTTTTCTTTACATATATCTGAATCTCATTTTCTGCTTTTTGCATATCTTTTTCTTCCTAATGTTGTTTATATGCATGTCTCCTTCCTTCCCTTATGACATTTTCTTTCCTTTTTTTTTGTATTACCTTATAGCATAGGTAACCTGTAGTCTATTTAAGTGAGTGGAGGATGACTTGGCCCGTGCCATGACAAAACGTTTACTAAATTGGAAGAACCATAAAGACCATTTTAGCTTTTGAGTTTGATTGTACCTAGAGTTATTCTTTTTTTGTGCAAATAGCAATATAGGAATTTTAGAAAATGTACAAACTTTTCCATAGTCCATCTTATTCTCTATTATTGATTCTCCCTCCTCCCCTTCCCCCCGCTCCCCAGATTCTCTTCTGTCTACAAAAGTATACAAAATTTTAAAGTGGAAAAGACTTTTCTTGAGCACTTTATGAGGGGATGGGCAAGATCTACTGTAGAATGCAAAGCTGACACAAACCATAGCAGCCAGAGTACATTTCAATGACACTTTCTCAAACTATGTATTCCAACCGAAGTCTTTGCAAATTCTCAAATGTATATCCAGTTATGGCTCTCTAAAATGCAGGTATTCCTTAACAACTTCTGTCTACACTTCATAGCTCTTTCATGATCATTTATCTCATGAAAATTATAGAACATTTTCAAAATTAGGTGCTTAAAATTAACCTTTTAATGTCATATTTGGGCACGTTGGTCAGCATATTTGAGAACTGATAAATTCCAACTGAGATTATTAGGAGTTGGGTGTTAATTTAATGCTAATTTTGAAAGTCTTGACTTATGGGATCACCTATTACAACTACTTAAGATCCCTCTAATAATGAGGGGTCAAAGGTTGACTGAAGATGGTGTTTCTGAATTTGTTTCTTTTCCTTGAACTATTAACATTGCTTTATTAACCCCAGCAGATGTGTGCACAGAGTGTTTTCAAGCAGGGTTGACTAACCTGCAGCACATGTGCCACGGGCAGACTCTACGTGTGACATGCGGCAGATCAGAGAGTCGACAGGCAGCACAGCTGCAGATAGGTCAGGAAGCAGAAGGCAGAGCAGGAAATCAGTCAGGGAGCACAGGGGAGGAAGCAGAAAGTAGATCAGCAGATCAGACAGTGGAAGGTGATTTACCACTTGGCGAGGGTGCAGGGCTAATTTGTGGCATGCCTGTCAAAAAAGGTTGGCTTCCACTGTTTGTTAAAGACTCAAAGCACAAGATGATCATGCCAGTTGTTTCAAAATCTTTTCCACAGACTGAAGGCAATTGATACCAAGTATTTTAGAACTGACTAATATTAAGAAATAGACATCAAATAAGACTGTCAACCATTGCTAATACAGCCCTTAAATATTTGGCATAGTTTTTATTATTTACTTTCCTTTTTGTATAAGATGTCTTAAAAAATAAAAAGGAAAGCTAATTTTATAAAATATGTTTTGAAGATTTATTTTGAGAGTGACCAGTTGATGAGTCATAGCTTTAGGTAAGTTAATGGTTAATATAGTTACCCCATATAAACATTGCAATTTTTTTTATGTTTAAGAAGAAGGGAGATGAAAATAGAGAAAAAAAATAGCATTTAAAAGACACTTTATACTTCAAGTGCTATTATGCTTCTTTTTAGCTTTTATAATATATAAACATTAATTTTAACTATTAATACAGTTTGCCCGTTACTCTTAGATGCATTACTCTCGTATCCAGGGTATATGACCCCTAAAAGATTACCCTGTCAAAAACAATATCTGCATATTCAAAGGCTTTGCATTTAGGGCAGCAACTTGTTTTCCTTCATTTTGGCTCTACTTTAAATTACCTACTTATTAGTAGAGTGCTGTGTATCTCTAAAAATCATTCATTTTAAAAATCCCTCTGCACTGTAAATTTTTATTGTTGCATTTCATCATAGTATTTGCCATGGATTTTTTAGAAGGCACTTTGCTCACCTAGCAAGATATAGAAGGCTGTATTCTGGAATTCTGAAACGCCACACTTACTTAGCTGGAGAAAGGGTTTGGAAGTGACCCTCTGGTGGAAAACATTTTACAGTTTGGGAGAATGACAAATTGCAATTTCATATGGAATCCTTCTACAATACCAGGAAAAAGTAATTTGGATAGTGAAATGGCTAAATGAGTTCCGGACTAGTAAATCAATAAAAATGACTGATTTTTGTAGAGGTACCTTATTTTTTACTGTGCTGCTTATTTAAGTTCTTCAATTTGCTGGTAGTTGTTTTTCAACCAGAGCAAATGATTGCCTCCTGAGGCATGTGATCATAATACATCCAGCCAGGCAAATTTTGGAAGTGTGGGAGGTGATCTGAAATGCTGGAACTTCCTAGTACTGCTCTGCAATGATGCAAACCATCAGAAATCCGGGAAATGGGAGGAGGAAAGGAATATATTATATTAAAACAGTACTGCAGGGAAGAAAGGGTATCTTATTTGAAACTGTTTGGGAAACTTGCCTGGAAATTTTTTTTTAATATATATTTCCATACCAGGCACAAAGCAGCTTGAGTGGTATCTTTTAGCTTTAGCCAAATGGTCTCCCTTTCTTTTTCTCTCTTTTTTTCTTTTTTCTTTTTTTTTTTCCCATTCTGTCCTGCTCTCTCATCACATAATTCTGCACAGTGCTACGTAAAGGTTTTTCAAATTAGCTTGAGTAAATGAAGCAGTATAGGTGCACTAGTGCAATGCTCTGCCTGAGCTAACTAGCCCAGCTGTTGATTACTACCTCTCATGGCAGAACCCCAGTTTATGGACTTCTAACCCGGTCCCCTAACTACCAGACCATTGCTTCTTTTTTGGTGCAGTAAATAGGAAACTGTGGTACATAAGATAAATGGCATGGAGTCAAACAACAGGCTAATAATGTCAGGTGTAAGACCCTGGGATTTGTAAATCTATTTTCATGTGTTGGAATCTTTTCCTGTAAGTGTAACGTTAACTTGGAATTTCCTGGTTCTTAGTCATGCGTATTCTATCTTATTAAGTAATTAATATTTCCTGCACTTAAATTGTGATATGCATTTATAATTTTAACTTTCATTGAATGAAGATACTTTTGTATGAGGAATTTTGTGTGTGTGTGTGTGTGTGTGTGTGTGTGTGTGTGTGGTATGTATGTATGTGTGTGTGGCAGGGGGTGGGGGTTCTTGGTTTGGTTTTGTTTGCTTGCTTTCCTGATGGGTATAAATCAGGGGTTGGCAACGTTTTAGTAGTGGTGGTCTGCTCCTTGTGAACCAACCAACATCGTGGGTTACCAATCCCCTGCAGCTACCCTAGCCCTCCCTAGTCTGTGCAGACCGTGAACCCCCCCATGCAACATCCTCTGAAAGCTATGCCACCAGAAGCCTTGGCAAGGGACAGTTTTCAGTGGTTAATTTGACAGAGAGCAGATGGTGTGTAGAGGTTGCGTTGTGAATAGCGGGGCAGGGTGCAGGGAGAAGAGCAGTCTTGTATGTGGAGCCTAGATTGCTTTGTGGGCCATAGAGGATTGGGCAACCATTAGTAACACGCATAGCTGGAAGTACAGGCTGGATCTGGTGGTTGCATAGAGGATCAAAGCCATTGGTAAAATATGGACTGGATCTCGGGGTAGATCCAGTCTCCTCACCAGCTGAATCCAACCTGTTGGCCAGAAATTGCTGACCCCTTGATAAAGCATTCACAACTTTATGAAAACAGCTGGCTGCAAAGCTCCAATATAGCTTGTTCTTCATTTGATTCCTTTCCCCTAGGCAAAGTCATCAGCATAATAAGAACTCCACAGAGCCTGTACTATATACACAAATTGTTTTTACTAACTGAGCAAGTATCTCAGCAAGTCTGACACAAACTAATCAAAAGTACAAATCTTCACCAAGACTAAAATAGAGTTTCTGACCTAAGTTGTCTTGCAGTCATGGTGAAGCCAGAAACTTAAGGGAACATTTTCAAAAGTTAAATCTTTCTAATATATTTATACAATCCTTATTACTACAGAAGATATTTGTGATAGGACTTGAAGATCCTGAGTTTCAGACTGGTGTCCTAATTACAGGACTATCTTTCTCCTATTCTTTTTATTTATTTATTTAGAATCTATTTGTTGTCCAAAGGCCTTATCTATTTTGCTTCATGTTTCCTAGAAAAAAATCCATCTGGGGATAAAATTATACTTAGGAACTATCAGACCTGATGTTTTATTTCACTTGGAAAATGGGGAAGTGATAATAATTTAGCTTATTATAGGGGATATGGGAGAAGTCCTAGATTTAACAGCTCACTCACTTGTGTGATCTGACATGGCAGTTGCTTATGTTCTTAATCCAGATTTAGGAAAAATTGTGAACTGACAAGCAGCTAGTTCAATTTCAAGCTATATTAGGAGCATACTTGTGTATGCTTCTCTGATGTTATTTTCGAATGATTTTATGTTCAGACATACAGGGTGCATCCTGACAAGCATGCACGTGAATCTTGTGGTGCCACAGATCCATCTGCGGTGATGCAAACTGCATGCTCTGCACATGTAGGTGTTCACCGTGCAGCTAATTTGCAGTGCAATGGGTTTTATTGATATTGGGAGATCCTAGCGTAAAAAAAGACCCTTGCCAGAAAAAAGCAGTGTGGAGAATATGACAGCGGTGTGCACCACCTAAAACTGGAGCCTGACCCTAATTCCAGCTCCTGGTCAGGCTCCGCGCACATGGATTACTGTTGCTGGAGCCCTGGGAGGCCCTCAGGACCCCATGTAAAGCTGCTGGGCCAGCCCAGGTGCTGACCCTAGCTTGCCGCCTCTACCCCACCTGGGGTAACTTGCTGTACCCCAGAGCACATATGTGCTGCTACTAGTTGCCTATGGGGAACACATGATCCTACTCATGGGGATGTGCCCAGGATGTTTATCATACCAGATTAGATCACTAGTTGATTGTACCGATACATCTAGAGTACTATTACCATACGTCTGGATTTTTCTGGACATGTCCTCTTTTTTGGCCCCTGTGCTACATCCAGGCAGGTCATTAAAATAAGAGCAAATGTCTGGGTTTTCAGCTCTCCTGGGCTGGCTGCTTGGGGCTGGGAGCAGCAGGCAAGGTGATTGGCTGTTGTGGGGGTCACGTGCTCCCTGCATGGGCTCCAGCAAGCCAGGGAGAGAGACGGAGTGTGTGTTTGTGTGAGCAGGCATGCATGCAGTGTGGGAGCTGCTTGGGCAGCACGCCTGGGAGGGCACAGGTCTTCGGGGTAGGAGTGAGGGCCACTGGCAGGGCTGGGGGGGTACTGGGGCTGCAGGTAGGGAGTAAGGGGCAATACGAGGGCTGGGAGGAGGACAGGGGGCTGTGGATCAAGAGTGAGGGGCATGGGGGATGGGACGGGGTTACTGTGGGTTGGGTGTACAGGGCACTGGCGGCTTCAGGGGCACCAGCAAGGGGTGGGGGGCAGGGTACTGCTGTTTGGGAGTGAGGGGCACTGGCAGGGCTGGGTTCAGTGGATCTGGCGTGAGGGGTAGCAGCAGGGCTGGCAGGGGTTGTGGCTTGGCAGCGAGGGGCAACAGAATGGGCAGGAGCAAGGCACCAGCGTGTCACTGCCCACCCCTCTTCCCCCCCCCCATATAACACACATAACTATGTGTATATATATGCGTGTGTGTATGTGTGTGTGTGTATATATATATATTTTTTTTCTCATATTATAAAAGCCTAAGTCTGTCTGTAATGCTTCATTCGCGCTCTGATTGGCTGACGGAAACAGCCAATCAGAGTACTTCAAGTATGGGGGAGTGCTGCCATGATTCTGAAGCAGCCCCGAGGACTGGACAGAGGGTGGGGGAGCTGGGGCCAGCAGCACTGGCCCCGGCTCCCCCACTGTGCTCCCTGCAAGCGGTGCAGAGGACTGGCTGGCTTTGGCTTCTCCACCCCACTCCCTGTAAGCTGTGCTGGCACCAGAACTAAAGAAAAGCCGACTGGGATGGGGAGAGGCAGGACGGTGCAGGAAAACGGCCCAGTTCCAAAGTGGCAAGGGGTGGGGGGAGGCCAGCCCTGAACTGGGGTGCTGGCGTGGCAGCGGTAGCCTCGCTTCCCCGTGCCAACAAAGGCAAAGTGAGAAAAGACAGAACAGTGGCAGTATGGGGCGTTGCAAGGCAACACTCCATCCCAGCCCTCACCCCCCCATCATTCTTAACGGGCAATTGGCTAGTATACATATAGTGGTGCTTCATTTTAATTATGGATTTTGGGGTTTTTATCAGAGAATGAGAAAAACAGGAGCCCTGCTGATATGCCAGTGACCCTCACTCCCAAGCTGCAGCCCCTGCCTACCTACCCCCACTCATTTCCTCCCCACTCACTCCCAGCGGCAGCTTCCTCGCCAACCCCCCAGCACCAGGACACTGGTCCAGCTGCAGCTGACCTACCTGCTGCTTTGAGGCTCTGGGTGGTGCCTCCCCTGCTATTCTGCTTCCTGTGCCTATACCCAGGCCCCAGCAGTCCGTGCCCTTCCTGGGAAGCCCTTGACTGGGACTTCCTGGGAAGCCCTTGAAAGGCTGTGATCTTTCATTTTAATTAGCAATCTTATGTTCCACCTGTTATATGAGACTAGTGGATATAATAGTTACCTAGGAAATGGGCAATCCTGATTGGTCACTTGACCAATCTGATGAAGTAAGCCTTTTTATGAAAGCTTATACTGCACATCTCAGATTTGGTTAGTATCTAAGGTGCAAATAAACCTACCCTGTCTTCTGCTCTTCACTTGAGCCTGTTTAAATCCACATTTCCTACTTGCCAAGAGAATGCTCTAACTACGAGGCTACAGGCTCAGCTGGGCTTAGCTGTCTTGCAGCTGGGCTAGTATGCATAAAGACATGCAAGATTAGTTGGGCCAGAAACAGAGAGTCTGATACTGTAGCTCGGTGGCTGGGATGCTCGGCTTAGAACAAGGAGTACTGGCTTCCACACCCTGCTCCCAAGATTTTTATTTTAATCCATACCTGCTTAATGTAAAATATATAAACAGACCTGAAATCAGGGACTAACCCAGGTAATATCCTGACTATGAGGCTACAGTTTTGAGCTGTAGGCTCCTTTTCGTGTTGTGTCCTTGACCCATGAGTCTTGCAGGTCTTTCCACATATATTGCCATACCTTCACCAGGAAGGTGGAGAGGGACCAATAGGTTAGCCTTTAGCCTGGTTAGGGTGCTCTTCTGTGATATGTGAGATGTGAGTAGAAACTTAGCATTTGTTAGGCACTTTAGGTAGCCACTGAATGACAGATTTTTGGATCTCAATTCAGAGCACCCAGAAATTTTAAATCCCCTTTTTTTTTTAAATATATTACTACCATTTCTACCTTGATGAGTGCAAAGGAAATTGCAAAATTGTTTAAATGTCACATTCTGACTTTTTATTATATGTTCATATAGAGCCTAATTCAAAGCCTGTTGAACTTTGAGAGAGATTTCCTATTGATTTCAGTGGACGCTGCGCATTAACAAAGTTGCGTGCAATAAAAAGATGTTTATGAATGGGGCAGACAAATATGTTACATTATCCATTTAAAAAAGAAATACTAAAATATTAAAAACAAACATAAAAATATTGTTTATCTATATTTTAGCTTTGTTTACTTTTCATATTGCTTAGCTGGGACTGAAAAATGGGTTTAATGCTGAAGTCTTTTTCAAACACTGCAGAAAAATTCATGTGTGTTAAGCTGATACTGTCCACTTTTTATTACACAGACATTTCTATAGCTCTGAAGTTTTATGACATTTTTGGTTTTTTGACAAATTTTTAATTTTTGACCTAGTTTGTTGTAGGTGTCCTTATAACGTTTTATTGAGGAAAGAGAAATCAGGAAGCATAACTAAGCCATGCCAGATATGGCCAATATTATTTTTCATAGTCTTACAGCTGTATCTTGTTAAGTGTGTGGTGAAAGCTGTATATTTAAGCAAGTTTCAAAGGTCACTTCTTTTCCCAGCACCTGCCCTCATTTCTTACTCCCCAGTCTTACCTTCCCCAAAAGGCAGGAAGTTATATTGCAGATTCCTGAATCTGTTTACAAGTAATTTTTTTGGCTTAATAACTGGTTTCTGTTGCAGTTGTAATGTTGATGCTTGCTTTTAATAATGTTTCTGGGAGCAATTTTTATTAAAGCAACAGATCATTCTTAATTTTTCAGGACAGTTCTGAGCTTTGGGTAGAGTTTTGAAAGAGTTCCTGAAATGGGACGTTTGTCCCGTATTTGGAAAATTGTCTCTAAATTGGCTAACGCTGCTGCTCTGCATGTTCCCATGACACTACCCAGACTCTTGCTGTGTCTGCTGAGAAGGGAAGTGGATTAGCTTGGCCCCCTTCATGCACTCTGTGAATGTGGCTGTGGGTATGTTCTGTTCACTAGATTATGTTGCCATGAGTTCTGCTTTTCAGCAGAGATGGCATGGTGCTACCTGGTGCTCTGCTCAGTGGTGTCATGCTAAGACTAATTACCTCAAGGTACTACAAGTCTGTTAGCATGGTACTGTGGGCAGGCTAAGGTGGCTATATGGACTGGAACCCAAAGTGATATAGATGTGGCCTAGAACTGTCCTGAATTTTGCTCCCTGAGAATTGACTGCGTTATATTAAACAGTTCAGGTGCCTGGTTAATACCCAGGAGAACTTCTACAGTCTTTTCTCCAATGCCTGATGTGGATGTTTGTGCCCAAAAGCTTGCAATTAAAGACCTTTTTTTTTGCAAAAATCTTGTTGGTCTAATAAAAGATATCATCTCGACTGTGAGTCCTGATTGGTTAATATAAGGCAACAAATTTTTATTAGAAACATGATATAGTTTCTATACCACTTTAGAACAAATGGATCAGTCACTTATTTTATACCTTTTTTTGGCTGCTGTTCACAGCCTGATTTTAATTGGTTTCTTTTCTTCCTGCATGCAAAAATGTAATAGGCAGTTAATGATTTATAAAGATTCATTTTGACCTGCACATATTAAGGCATATATTTTAGCTTAATCTGACTTTGTTTTTATGTTTATTTAGTGGATTTTATATGTTGATTATCTCATTTGTAGTTGTATATGTTTAGTTTCTATGACCTTATTTTGATGATGAATGTTTAAAAGAATGCATTTTAAGATATCTCCAATAAGCATCGTTAGATTTCAAAATTCTTTCTTCTTTAAACTTTTACACTCTTCAGTGCTGACTTTTAAAAGGTCTTTTTCTAGTTTTTATTTTATAATTGTAATATAGACAATGCCAAAATAAGTTATGCACTCGTAATGTATCCTTCTAGGTGTGGAGGAGGTATACTTCAAAAATATATCTAGTCATTTAGAATTTTGTTCTTTGGTACAGTTTAGTTAAAGCAGACAAGTGAAGGATTTCTTGTGCTAACCTGTACAAGTGTCACACAGAAAAAATAATGAACCTAAAGACCTGGTGTGGTTACTCATTTGTTCTCAAGGTAAGCAGGTCTGTATAATATTCATTCCTTCTTTTGTACTATAGTGCACAGATCGATTACAATGGGTACTTCCATCTACTTGCAGCTTGGGGACAGAACTGGACCTGTCAGTAACTGGCTGTGAGAGAATGTCCTCTCCTTTATCTGATTGCCCAGCAGCTGACAGCTCAGAAAGACCTCCCTGCTCTAAAGCTTTAATAAGAGGAAATTCCAAATTTAATTCAAACTTTCTGACAAAAATTTTGCTCAGCATATACATCTGCTTCCCAGTTATGCTCTGTATGTGATTTTAGGGGGAATCTTTGTCCTGATTTTTCCTCCTGAAAAATGCAGTGACAATTGCATTTACAGGCTTCAGTGAGAATTAGGCCAAGAAAAAGTAAAAGAACAGCCTTTTTTCTGGTGCGTCTCAAAACTTTACAAAAGATGAAGAAAAATATCAGTGATGCTGTTTATGCTTTTCTGATGGAATTGGCTCTCAGAACTGATTAGCTTTAACATTGGACCTTCTGATGTCATCATCTCATGGAAAAAGTCTGCACTTTCAAAAAAACAAAATAACCTCCCCCCCCATCAACCTTCCTCCAGAACTAGACAGATTTACAATGGATGAAAGAGGTAGGAGGGAAAGGACTTGTTTTACTGGTTTCCTGGCTGGTGCAGAGTCCATAGTTTATTAGGTTAAACAAGTGAACCACAGCTGTCATTTCCTTGAGGAAGGCTTACATGTGGGTGTACATAGCATTCAAGTGAAAAGGTCATGTCTCTCTACTATGTCGTTCCTAAAATAAATTCAAGGTATTATTCTTTCTTCAGTTAAGGGTCCAAGTCCAGTCCTTGGGACAACTGACAGGAGAATCATGTTTTCTGTATTAATATCTGACATATGACCACCTAGCCATTAATACATAGATTTCACTTAGGTGTACATATTAATTATTCACACTTCAGCCAATTTAGTTTTTTTTTAGCATAAGCCTTCTTTCAGGGAGAGTTTGGAAGATGTATCACCTGGACAAAAGGGAAGAGGTTGTTTCATATATTTGGACTTTAAAAAAGCCTTTGACCTGGTGTCCCTTGATTGTCCTCATGGAAAAATTGGGCAGTTGCAGTCTCAACTACACTACAGTCTGATGGCCGGGGAACTGGCTTCGAGGTCGGACTCAGAGAGTGATGGAACCGAATCAACATGGCACTTGGTGACTAGTGGTGTCCCCACAAGGCTCCGTTCTTGGACCTGTACTCTTTAATGTCTTCATAAACAATCTGGACACTGGTGTTAAAAGTGGACTGGCCAAGTTCACTGATGACACCAAACTTTGGGGGAGAGTGTCCACACTTGAGGATAGGCTGGTGATCCAGGCCAACCTCAATAGATTTGCAAGGTGGGCAGATGAAAACCTGATGGCATTCAACATGGAGAAATGCAAGGTGCTCCACCTCAGGAATAAAAACCTGCATCACACTTAAAGGCTTGGCAATGCTACGCTTGCTAGCACCACGACCGAAAGAGACATGATTGACCACAAGATGAATATGAGCCACCAATGCAATACCGCAGCCTGCAAAGCGAACAAAACTCTGGCTTGCCATCTACCGATGCATCTCAGGCAAGACCCAGGATATCATCCTCCCGCTGTACTTGGCCTTGGTGAAGCCGCAGCTGGAGTACTGCATCCAATTCTGGGCTCCACAATTTAGGAAGAATGTGGAGAAGCTTAAGAGAGTCCAGAGGAGAGCCACGTACATGATCAGAGGGCAAGAGAACAGGCCTTATGAAGAGAGGCTGTGAGCAACTCTTCAGCCTGGAGAAGCGCAAGCTCAGGGTTGACTTGGTGGCAGCCTATAAGTACATAAGGGGTGTGCATCAGGATCTGGGGGAACACCTGTTCACCAGAGCACCCCAAGGGATGACAAGGTCCAATGGTCACAAACTTCTGCAAGACTGTTTTAGACTGGACATAAGGAAAAACTTCTTTACTGTCTGAGACCCCAAGGCCTGGAACAAACTCCCCCCAGAGGTGGTGCAAGCACCTACTCTGGACGCTTTCAAGAAACATTTGGATGTTTATCTTGCTGGGATCCTTTGACTTCCTGCCCCTTGTGGGGCAGGACCTGATGACCTTACGAGGTCCCTTCCAGCCCTAATGTCTATGAAATCTATAATGTATATCTTATTTGGGATATCTTTATTTAAATGGTCATGCTTCCAACCCTTGGAGAAGTGCTGCTTTTTCTTGCTGAAAGTGACTGTGGGCAGGACCAATCTTGTCAAAATGCAAGCCAGCTGAAGTACCCATTTTCACTAATGTGTGGATGTTATTACTCCAGTAAAAGAAAACTTCAGATAAGCAGAGATCAACTTTTTCCTAATATTTTTAAGGCAAGGATGATAAATTTTAAAATATAGGATCTTTTTATGAGGCATAGAGCAAGATGTGTGTTACATTCTCCTCCTCCTCTCATTATCCACAAAAATGAAATTCAGACCACAGTGTTTGGTTTTCATTTGAACCTCAAGTACCAAAGTCGTATAAATTGATGTTTTCTTTTCCCTTACGGTGTTTAGTATAGAAAACATCTGAGGATATGTGAGGTGTCGTATCAAACCATTCTGAACTTTGCAATATATTTATTCATGTAAATATGAAATCCTGAGTGAAACATTATGTGCAATGCAAAGTATTCACCCGTTATTAACTTTTCATCACTTTATTCAGTTTAAGTTCTGTGAGCGCAACAAAAAAGCATAGGTCAGGAACAACTTTTGATTTGTTTCTGATAACTTGAAACAAAATCCTTGTATATACACAAAGATAGTCTAAAACACTGAGGTTTACAAGTTTGTTGTTGGACTTAACTCGTAACCTTTGTGAACAGTTTTATTTGGACTGTCAAGGATGGGAATCTTGTAGTTGGTGAATGTACAAGTTACAGCCAAATGCCACGTGTTGTGACCTTACAGACTTCCAATAAGTTATCTTGCAATTCAGTTTGTTTTCAGTTGATTCCAATCATCTATGAATTCCTATTACTAATCCTTGTAACTGTTCTTCCTATTACTGTTATCATCATCCACTTTCCTCCATCATTTCCATTTTATTTGTTACATCCACTGATAGAATCTTGTTTTAAACTAGTATGAAAGGTCTTTGGGCCCAGGATTACCTTTGCTAATGCTAATCATGCTAATAGAACCCTTAGCTTAATGAGGCCTGTGGAGAAATTACGCACCCCCCCAGTCTGCTTCACCGCTGTAACCCCCATTCCTGTATTATCATGCTGTTATCAATACAGCTATCTTATAGCAGGGGTGGGCAGTTATTTTAGGTGGAGGGCTGCTTACCCAGTTTTGGCAAGCAGTTGAGGGCTGCATGGGTAGCCCCACCCCTTGACAGTTGTCCTACCCCCTGGGTGCCATCTTGTAATTGGAAGTCCTCCCCTCTAACTCCTGACCTTTGCCACCAGAAGTCCCTCCCCTTGTTTCATAGTTTCCAGGATCGGAAGGGACCTGAATAGATCAAGTCTGACCCCCTGCCCTGGGCAGGGACAAGTGCTGGCATCATAATACCCCAGCCAGAAATTTTATCCAACCTCCTCTTGAAGACCTCCAAGGTAGGGGAGAGCACCACCTCCCTTGGGAGCCCATTCCAGAGCCTGGCAGCCCTAACTGTAAAGTAATACCTCCTGATACCTAGCCTGAACCTGCTCTCAATCAGTTTGTGGCCATTATTCCTTGTTATCCCAGGTGGTTCCCAGGGGAACAGAGCCCCACCTATTTTCTGCTGGTCCCCCCTGGTGAGTTTATAGATGGCCACCAGGTCCCCTCTCAGGCTTCTCTTGTGGAGGATGAAAAGATTCAGGCCCTTTAGTCTATCCTCGTAGGGCCTGGCCTGCTGCCTCCTGACCATGCGAGTGGCCCTCCTCTGGACCCTCTCAAGGTTAGCCACATCCCTCTTGAAGTGCGGTGCCCAGAACGGGACACAGTACTCTAACTGTGGCCTGACCAGTGCCGCATAGAGGGGGAAGATCATCTCCCTGGACCTGCTTGTGATGGATCTGTATATGCACGACAAGGTGCAGTTAGCCTTATTGACCGCTTCCTTGCATTGGTGGCTTATGTCCATCTTGGAGTCAACAAGGACTCCAAGATCTCTTTCAGCCACTGTGTTGCTGAGAAGGGTGTTCCCTAGCCTGTAGGTATGTTGCAGGTTCCTTCTCCCTAGGTTCAGCACCTTGCACTTGTCTGTGTTGAATTCCATTCTATTCTCATCCGTCCACCTCTAACTTATCTAGATCTAGTTGGATTCTGTCCCTCCCCTCCAGTGTGCCCACTTCTCCCCACATCTTTGTGTCATCAGCGAATTTGGACAGCGTGCTTTCCACGCCCGCTTCCAAGTTGCTGATAAAAATGTTGAATAGCACAGGCCCGAGGACAGAGCCCTGGGGAACTCCACTGCCCTCATCCCTCCAGGCTGAAAATGACCCATCCACCACCACTCTCTGGGTGTGACCGTCTAGCCAATTTGCCACCCATCTGACTGTGTTGGTATCAGTGCTGCATTGACTTTGCGGCATTGATGTCCCCAGAAGTACTCCTTTCAGCAAGGGGGCTTGCCATCTTGGAACCAGAAAAATACCAAATTATATTCTAAAAAGCAAACATCTAAAAGATTCATTAATTTGATTTCAAAAATGTTTTTGTCTTGGTTTATATGTGTTTGTGTAGTGCACATAGAGGTGATTGTATATAATAATTTAAAATGGAGTCTTACTTTTGTATATTGGGTGGGTATAGGTTTGTGGAGGGGCTGTGGGTGTGTGGGTATGTGGGATGTGGGGGAGGGTGTGGATGTGCCTGTGGGGGGGGGTTGATAGGTGTGGGGGGGTGTGGGGTGAGGGAGCATGTGGTGGGGTGTGGATATGTGGGGCGTGGGGTTTGTGGGGAGCTATGTGTAGGGTGGAGGGTGATCCTTAGGCAGCCCTGTGTCTCATCTGCAAGACTTGTAACAAGAATATACAGTTCCAGTTGCAATGAGGTGCTAAGATGCCACATTAGCATGTGGATTCTTTGTAAGTGGTATCTAGAGTACACATGCATACTGAGCAGTGCTAGGCTGTGGAGTCGCCATGACTTAAAATGGTGTGGTAGGGTGTGGGGGTCTGCGTGTATGGCAGTGCAAGGGGGTGTGTGGGTGCATGTGTATGATGGGGTGTGGACACACACACACACACTGGGGGTACTGGCATGGGCCCCATGCTCCCCAGTCTGGCGATGCAGCCGGGAGCCACGTGGTGCTGGAGCAGCATGGGGGCAGGGAAGCAGGAAAATGGCTGGGGGTGGGGTGGGGCTAGGCTGCTGCGTTCCTGCTGAGGCTCCCCCTGGGTCCTACTGCCACTGGTTTCTGCTGTCTTTGACAGGCAGCCAGGAGCAGATAAATTTTTTCTAATTTCTTTAGGGGCGCCATGGGCCAGATAGAATGGCCTGGCAGGCCACATCTGGCCCGTGGGCTGTATTTTACCCATCCCTGTGTTATAGCAAGCCTTGTTATACATGCTTGGGGGGGATTGAGCAAGCCTTTTTGCTCCCTTTGCTTGGCTGACTAGGGAGGCTATTTGCTGTGCTTCAGGCTAAAGGAAGCACCCCAAGATCTCACAGTGGGTTAAGTACCCTCAAGTTCTACAAATTTTGTGTATCCCTGGGGGCACAAAGCCCAGCCAAAGACCAGACCCTGGATGGTGGCAGCGGTTACCCCCGGCTTGCAGGTATGCTCCAGGAAGAGGGTCAGCCTGATGTAGGCACCACAGGGGAGGTACTTGAAGTGGGGTTTTTGGTCCTCCACAAGGTCTGCTAAGTACTGTTGTAAGGGCTTGTTGCATATTAATTTTAGGTGGCTCCTGGAGCTCATAACACCTGCAATATCCAAACATTAACACCTGAAACTAGTTTTAAGTACGCTTTAGGCAATTTGAAGTTAAGCCACTCCAGGGTAGGTATATGTTTGATTCACGTGACCCAGCTCGTATTCCATTAATATCTGGCCACTCCTCACAGATGAACTGCCCAAACTGCTCCCCTCTCCCCCCCCCCCGACACACACACTTACCACCCAATGAACTCTGCTACCCTGGGGATGGTCTGGAACCAAGCCAACTTCCCCTCCTGCCCCTGAGTGTGTGACCTTCCCACCTCCAGGGGTGCAACCCAGTAGAAACAGCCTGCAGAGCACATGCCAGCTAGCTGGGTCGCAGGGGATGGCTGGTTCCAGGAGTGGTGGGGGGGGAGGGGGAGGAGATGAGAGGAACAAGGTAGGGCTGAAACGGGTCTGCATGAGCATGGGCTTCCTTTCTGGGGCAGGGACAATAGCTCCCCCAAACGTGCCTTTCCTCACCACTCCCACCTTTAGGCCACCCTGGGAAGTATGACCAGCACCCCGCACACCTCAATCCCAATTGCCAGTTGATTAACACATGAGCCCTTCTTTAATTTACTTCATTATTTCTTTGTAAACTGTTTTTTGCTTCTTTTTATTTTACCCTTCATTTCACCATCCTTTCCCCACCCCCATCCCATTAACTGTCTGCCTCCCAGCTTCATGTTCTGCCCACCTCCCCCCTTGCCCAACAGCCCATCCCTCACATACCCCCACTTAGAGCAGGGATAGAAGCCTGTGTTGGCTCACCAGCCCTGTAGTGGCAACTCAAAGCTGTAGCTCCTAGTCAGGCTCCTGCTCTCCAGTCCTATAATAGCAAGTGACAGCTGTGCAAGTTGGGGACAGTCAGAGAAGGTTTTTAGCCTTAATATGCAACTGCTCCAAACTCGAGGTAGAACTAACACTGAACGTTTGAGCAACTCAAACTGCAACGTGTAACAAGACCCTAAGGCAAATAACAAATACTAGCCCTTAATACTTAGGGCCTTGTACCATGGTCATTTTGGATGGCTACTGGAGCTCTTAACACCTGGATTGTCTGCACAGTAACACCTGAAGTTGGTTTTAAGCACTTTTGGGTGCTCAAAGTGACACCAGGACCCAATTATCTCTGATCTGTGCTACCCAGCTCCTGTTGCACTAAGGTATAGCCACTCCAGGCTACCCTTGGTATAAATGCTTTACCTGCTCTGCTTCTTCCACTGGCCTGGATTGGGCCCACTGCCACTCTGCCCTCCCTAGCACCCCAGATCCCCACTCACTGTCTCCCTGCCTTCCTCCCCTGCTTACTTGTGCCTGCCCACACTATCTGCCCTGGGGGAGCAGGTGGGGAAGGGTTAACTCTGCCTGCCTAGCCACTGCTGCTGCTGCTTTCTGGGCCAGAAGACCAGCAGCCTGGGCAGCAGTGGTGGAGGGGCAGGCAGGTTAACCCTTCCCTGCCTGCTTCCCTGGGACAGACAGTGCAGGCAGCCACAAGTAAGTAACGCCCTGGGGGAAATGGGGGAGGCAGGGGGGAACCTTGAGTGGCAAGGGGGGAACCCCAGGGGTAGGGAGGGACCTACCAGAGAAATCCCTGGGGTTAAGGAGCAAGGGGGAAGCTCAGAATAGGAGGTGGGGAGATTCTTACCTTTTAGTTGGTCCTGAATGTGACTGCTCCAAACTCAAGGTCGCACGAAACACCAGTCAACTTCTGTGAGGCTCACAGTGTAAGAAGTAACAAGGTCCTTAATTGTGGTGCTAATTCATGCCTTTAAGCACAAAGGTCTAATGTTTTATATCAAAGGATCTACCTATGAAAAAATTCAGTCCAAAGTCAGTCCAAGGGCTAAATGTTAGCAAATGTTTTTCTTAGAGAAAATGTTTTCATAAAGAAATTTACATAGAAGTTTCCTATCTATGAGCAATTAACTGTGCCAAACTTAACTATGACTTCCCCAACATAACCACCATATTAAGTGTTCCTGTGAGGAATTGCACTGATTTTACATGTAGGTCAAAACATCGATACAAAAGTGATGTATAACCATATCTGTATACCACTGTAGTATAAAGTTTATGATAACTGTTTAGTTTCTTTTTCATTTTCCTTGTTTGATAGTGGAGCCAGAAAATTAGAAATGGAAAAAACTGTATCCCTGCCATATACTTTATCCATGGTTTTCTCCCCTTTTTCTGTTTTGAGCAACAGTTTTCACCCTTGGTTGAGTGTTGAAGTATACTGATAAAAACTGAGTTTTATCTTTTTCTTCCCAGTCAAATTACAACTGCAAGCAGAAGAAAGAGGAGTGGTATCAATTAAAGGTGTATGTGCAAATCGCTTCCTTGCCATGAAGGAAGATGGCAGATTATTGGGATTGGTAAGGTACTTTTAAGATCTTTCATGCCCTTTTCTCCCTTTGTGTTTTAGTAACTGATGTGGAATTAATTCATAGCTAACCAGTATGATGTTTACTGGGGGTGTTTACTAGGATTGTTTAGTTACTGGCGAATTAATTGCTCAGTACCCAGGCTGACTCTCTTGAGTCGTGCCACTGTCTGTCTTGCCTGAGGAGGGGGTAAGAACCAGAGAACATTCTTAATAAGCATGTGTTAAAGCAGGGGTGTCAAATTCATCTGGCCCTGTGGGCTTCATGAGTGGTGCAGGGCTGGCACTGGGCTGGATTGTGTGCACACACTTCTTCAACCCCTCCACCCCACATGCTACATCCACTGGACACAGTGCTTATTCTGGCCTATCCGGGACACATGCTATTCCAGCCCCAGCTAGTCCACGATGCATGCCCATCCAGTCTGAGATGGAGCCAACTCAGCCTGAGACCTGCCTTGGGGACAGGCTTCACACGTGGTGTATGTCCTGGACCGGCCAAGGTACGTAACGTGTGCTAGACTGACTGGGGTGAGCACCGTGTGTGGTGGATGTCTCAGACCCTGCATGTGGGACTGGTTTGGAGTACACTTCATGCTACATATGGGTCAACTTTGGACATAGAGGCAGCACTGAGGGCCAGGTAATGGGGCTCTGTGGGCCATATCTTTGACACTCGTGTTAAAGGGATCAGTGAGTGTGGAAACACATGCCCACACACACATGCACATGCACACCCACTTCTCTCTGAAATAGGCTTTCCCCACTCTAAATGTTTTTGCTTAACAATACCTGAGATTTTACCTTTAGAATACTTGTAATGATATACGAGAATATTACCTGTAGTTTGTTTGATTTAATTTTTTTTGCTTTTAACAGCACTTTTTGTATGTTCTGCTTCCTCACTTACTTTTACAATGAGTCCATTTTTTTTGCTTGTTGGTTTGGTTTAGGGTTTTTTGTTTGTTTGGTTTTTTTGCCAATAAGAAAAGTGGGGTAAGAGAAACATTGTAAATTGTAAAACTACAAAACTTGGCATATGGATTGAATGACTAGGTTTAGCACTTGAAACTTATTTTAATTCCCATATTTTTAAATGGACTCAATTTCGAGCTGGTAGTGGGTTTTTATATCAACTAGTACTGTTATTACTGCCAAGTGTTTTTGTGAGCCAAGGTGCTTGGCATGAATTAAGCATTAATTTATGGCCATAGAGGATTCTTTCAATTTTGCTTCAGGACCACTTTCATTTCACTTATAATGCACATTAAGGGCACTTGCAGATGTAAAAAACAAAATGGTGCTTTACTTTACACCTGGCACTTTCCTGCCTTGTGCCCTACTCATGCCCAGAAGAGGCAGCATGTTACGTCAACACGGTTCACCTGACATATGTAAAGATCACGTGCCTTAGTGGGGCTTTTTAAACTCTTTATCTAATAGGTGGTTGAATCAGCTTTAGCTAAAAGTGCTAAATACCCCCGCTGAAGTGCCTGATTTTTACTGATGCTGTGGAGCTGGGTCCAAGTAATGCGCTTTGCTTTTGGTAAAGTGCGTATTTTGGGTGTGCGTTTTTTTTTTTTTACATCTGGAAGCAGCCTTAATGTCTCATTATGTTCTTCTGAGGCTTTATCATATTTAAGTGTAAACTTTTTCCTTTCCCATATTGTTTTTTTATAGAGATTCTTTTCCTGCAGTTATGTATCTGACATTCCGACTAGCTGTCATATTGCTAAGAGGTTTCATTAAGTCTTCTACTAGTTCTTTGGGAATTCTTTAGCTTGGCAATTTTAAGATTCTTTCAAATTTTCTTACATTAGAAAATGCTATAGGGCAATTCTGACTTTCAGCTGAGCTCCAGTTAGTGAAAGAGCCAAGAAGAGAGCCAAAGGAATTACGCTAAATCTTAAAGTTGTTAGACAGAACTAACCTTTGCAAGTCGCTAAATCTTGAGGGATTATTATGCCAGTCAGGATCACTGGACCACATATCGCTTTGATATCCTTCCCTGCACTTAGATGCTCCTTGTTCTAGGAGGAATTGATAGCTGTCCTTTTATGCCACTTCTATGGTCCTTTTGCACTATCTGAGCATAACAAATGAACTGAAGCTGAATTTTGTCCTTTAATAGTTTAGCAAAGTATTGCCAGGCAGAGTAAAATGATGTGTGAGGTGTTACAAGCAAAAAAGTTGTGATACAAAGAACTGCTTTTTCCCAAAGAACAGCTGCTGAAAATTGGGGTTTGCATTATGAGAAAGGAAATATAGTAATAACTGTTTCTGGTCCTTAAGTATCTAATGGACAAAAGTAAAAATAACTGCATTCGATCTATAGGAAGCAGAACAATGAGCCCACTTGACTGCCTAGCTGCTTTTACTTAGTTACTTACTGTAAGGAATGGTCTTTTTTCTTCATTCTGCCTTTCAAAAATAAGGTGCATAGTTTATTCTGGACCATGTTATATGCAAGAAAATATGGTAAGAGTTTGTGTACATGGGAATTTTTTCCCATTTTATACCAGGGTGCTTCTACGGTGTTGGTTATACCTTTATAATTCCCTATGTGGGCATTCATAGTTCAAAATATATAATACTCTGGTAATGTAAGCAGTGTAGGTATATAGAGACAGAAGTTTATTTACTGACTTCAGTCGCATGATGTTTCAGGGTTAAAGAAGGTAACACTTTTGTCATATACCCAGGATTAATTGTTGTTCACTGTAGTCAGTAACTATAATACCATATTTACCTGAATCCAAGATGACTTTGAATTTAAGACCGTCCCCCAGTAATTAGATTCTACACATGGAAAATTTTAAATTTGTTATAATTTTCCACATACAGAATCTAATTATTGGAATATCATCTTAAATTTATTCATTCCCATCCCCACTTCCTTCCACTGCTGCAGTGAGGAAAGAAATGGCAGGGGGGCAGGCGGCAGTAAAAGCAGTGGCAGAGAGGGGCAGGTGGCCTGATTAAATTGGCATGTATTGCTTTTATAAATAATTTTCTGTATTTCCCCAAGAAATAGAGTATAAGTTCTGTTCTTAGTTTTGTAGAAATATTTTCTGTTTCTCTTTAAAAAAATGGAATAGGACATGCGGCTTTTGTTTTAGCCAATATTTGTGTTGGCAAGTTGGCAGCTTTGTGTTGGCAGGTTGTGAGCACTTTTTGTTTGAAGTCTTACCCATTTTCACCACTTGCAGTGGAATCAGTCATTCTGATTCTAATTGCAGTCATTTTTTTTCTTTTTGAAGTTTGGTAAAGTGTTTTGTTTTGTTTTGGGGGTTTACTATTGCTTAGGAGTTAATTGACTTTTTAACTCAAGAAGCTTGAAAGATATTGGCAACATATTTTTTTTGTTTTTTATTCTGCCCACAAATCCTACAACTGGTGATACATTTTGAGGCATATTTTAAAACTAATCAATGTGAATATGGAGCAAGTAACACAGGACTAGCAAACACGTTAGCAAGCAGGGGTTTGAACAGGGAGTGGAGCTGGCCTGACCTGTTGGCTTTGAGCGGGGAGTTTGCCTGGACACTTCCTTTCTTCAATATAAACTTACTGAGTGGAAGCAGGTAAAGGAGTAAGAGGATATTTTAGGAGTACCAATGGAAAGAAGGAGCTGGCAGGAGAATCAGTAAGATGACTGAAAGATGTTGCAATGCCAAAATCCTGCTAATGCCTGTACCAGCTTGTCCTCTCTCCAAGCACAGCCACTGACCACTGAAGCTTCCACTCAAGTTCTGGTCTGGTTTTGCGGGGCTCACAGCCTGCAGCCTGCATGTTCCTGTCAGATGGGGGAGTGCTTGCAGTGTTCGAGGTGTTTCTGGGTGGATTCTCTTAGGAATGGGGTAAGGGACCTTCAGAAGGAGGAGGTGAATAGTTTTAGAAACATGTGTGAGCATGAGGCCTTCATGACTCCAGTGCACAAAGAGACTTCCAGCATCATGGAAGAGGGACACCTAGAGAGGGCATTGGAAGACCCAGTTTCTTTGGAAGCTGGATGTTGGCAGTTTGTCACTTCTGGCAACAGACAGCACTCCTCTTCTGAACTTGTGGCTGTCCAGCTGGAGAACAAGTATGAAGCCCTAGCATAAGATGAGGAGGAGCCCACTCTATTGGCAGGAGAGGCCAAGCCAGGCCCCCCTAAAGGAGCAAAGATTGAGACCTCTGCTGCCAAGAGGAAGCAACAGGTGGTGGTAATGGTCAGTTCCCTTCTGCAGGACACAGAGGCATCTACCTGCTGGCCTGACCTGTTGACTTGGGAGATCTGCCAGGAACCCTCATCAACGATGTCACAGAAAGGTTGCCCAGACTCATCCGGTACTCGGACAACTATTCCATGCTTCTGTCAAGCCAGATCATGGGCGACCAGGGGATCAGGCAACAAGTCAAGTCAGAAAGCTGCCTGATTAGGCAGAGAGCAGAGTCAATGAACAAGCCTGTTTGAGAAGCCAGGAGATCAAGCAGGAAGCAGTCAGAGCGCAAGCCAGAGAAAACAGCAAAGCAGTGTTGGATCAGGTTGAGCCCTATTGCCCAGATACTTCCTGGTTCAGACCAGGGGTTTATATGGGGGAACTGGGAAGTTAGTTCATTTCCACTCTAATGTGAGTGAGTGGGTGGAGGGCTAGGTCCTGCTGGCAACTTCAGGACAGCCTTGACCTAACTGGGCAACCATCTGTAGGTTGGCAGGCCAGGATGAGTGGCTGTGCTGGTGAGATCAAGGACCCAGGTTTGAGGTTGCAGTCTGACAACTGCTTATTCCTGTGGGCAATAATGATCCTTCTGGGTGTGACCCTGAACAGATCAAAAGTGTCTACATGAGGGTTAAGCTGTATATGAACTAACAAAGTGCTCTTATTATGGGGGGAAAAAAAAGCCAACAAGCAACAGCATTCTGGGTTGTATCAACAAGAGTGTCACTTGCAAATTAAGAGAAGTGATTCGTTTACTCTATTCAGCACTCTATTTTGCACCTGGATCACTGTGTCCAGTTTTGGGTCCCATGCTTCAATTGGGATGAGTCCAGCAGAGAGCACCAAAAATGATTAATGGCCTGGGAAGCATGATTTATGAGGACAGTCTGAAAGAACTAGGGTTATTTTAGCCTGGAGAAGAGAAGATTGAGGGGGGATTTGTTACTAGACTTCAAATACTTGAACAGTGATTATAGAGAGGATGAAGATTGGCTTTTCTTCGTGGCCATAGGGGACAGGACTAGGAGCAACAGACTCAAGGTGCAGCAGAGGAAATTGGGGTTGGAGACTAGGAGGAACTTTCTGACTTTGAGTGTGATCAAGCATTAGAACAGGCTATCCAGAGAAGCTGTGGAATCTCCATCTTTGGAAATTTGCAAGAGCAGGTTAGACAACTTGGATTCATAGATTCATAGATGTTAGGGTCGGAAGGGACCTCAATAGATCATCGAGTCCGACGCCCTGCATAGGCAGGAAAGAGTGCTGGGTCTAGATGACCCCAGCTAGATGCTTATCTAACCTCCTCTTGAAGACCCCCAGGGTAGGGGAGAGCACCACCTCCCTTGGGAGCCCGTTCCAGACCTTGGCCACTCGAACTGTGAAGAAGTTCTTCCTAATGTCCAGTCTAAATCTGCTCTCTGCTAGCTTGTGGCCATTATTTCTTTTAACCCCCGGGGGCGCCTTGGTGAATGAATACTCACCAATTCCCTTCTGTGCCCCTGTGATGAGCTTATAGGCAGCCACAAAGTCGCCTCTCAACCTTCTCTTGCGGAGGCTGAAAAGGTCCAGTTTCTCTAGTCTCTCCTCGTAGGGCTTGATCTGCAGGCCCTTAACCATATGAGTGGCCCTTCTCTGGACCCTCTCCAGGTTATCCGCATCCCTCTTGAATTGCGGCGCCTAGAATTGCACGCAGTACTCCAACTGCGGTCTGACCAGCGCCCGATAGAGGGGAAGTATCACTTCCTTGGACCTATTCGTCATGCATCTGCTGATGCATGATAAAATGCCATTGGCTTTTCTGATGGCTTCGTCACACTGCCAACTCATGTTCATCTTGGAGTCCACTAGGACTCCAAGATCCCTTTCCACTTCCATGCCACCCAGCAGGTCATTCCCTAGGCTGTAGGTGTGCTGGACATTTTTCCTCCCTAGGTGCAGCACTTTGCATTTCTCCTTGTTGAACTGCATCCTGTTGTTTTCTGCCCACTTGTCTAACCTGTCCAGGTCTGCTTGCAGCTGTTGCCTGCCCTCCGGCGTGTCCACTTCTCCCCATAGCTTTGTGTCATCTGCAAACTTGGACAGAGTACATTTCACTCCCTCGTCCAAGTTGCTGATGAAGACATTAAAGAGTATCGGTCCAAGGACCGAGCCCTGCGGGACCCCACTGCCCACACCCAGGTCGAAGCCGACCCATTCACCATGACTCTGGGTGCAACCCTCCAGCCAATTCGCCACCCACCGGACTGTGTAGTCACCCAAGTCACAGCCTCTTAACTTGTTCACCAGTATGGGGTGGGATACCGTATCGAAGGCCTTCCTGAAGTCTAAGTATACGACATCCACCCCTCCTCCTGTGTCCAGGCGTTTTGTAACCTGGTCATAAAAAGAGACTAGATTGCTCAAGCATGATCTGCCTGCCATGAACCCGTGCTGGTTTCCCCTCAGCATAATTTGTCCTGCCGGGCTCTCGCATATGTGAGCCTTGATAATTTTTTCAAAGACTTTGCCAAGGATGGAGGTGAGACTGACTGGCCTATAGTTGCCCGGGTCCTCCTTCCTCCTCATCTTGAAAATGGGGACCACATTGGCCCTTTTCCAGTCCTCCGGGACTTGGCCTGTGCGCCACGAGTGTTCAAATATTCCCACCTTGGCTCTGCAATGATGTCGGCCAGTGCCTTCAGCACCCTTGGATGGAGCTCATCCGGGCCTGCCGACTTAAAGGCATCCAGTTCTTCCAAGTGACTCTGCACCATCTCAGGGTCTACGCATGGAAGTTTGGCGCCTTGCTGCTGCTGCCTCTCTACAACCCCAGTGAGAGACTTGTCGTGCCCCTCGCTTAGGAACACTGAGGCAAAGAACTTGTTGAGGAGTTCAGCCTTGTCCCCCCTGTCTGTCACCAATTATTTCTGCCCATTTAGCAGGGGTCCTATTCCTCCCTGGGCCTTCCTTTTACTCCCTATATATCTAAAAAACAATTTCTTGTTGTCCTTTACTTGGGATGCCATCCTCAGCTCCATGGTAGCTTTGGCCCGTCTAACTGCCTCCCTACAAGCACGAGCAGAGGGAGGAGGTATATTCGTCTTTGGTGATCTCTCCCTGTTTCCACTTTTTATGTGCTCCCCTTTTGGCCCTTAGGCTGCCCTGGATTTCTGCGGTCAGCCATGGAAGCCTCCTGGCCCCTTTTCCTCTTTTACCCCGCATGGGGATCGTCTCGCTTTAGTGGATGGGATGCTTTAGTCAAGAATGATCCTGCCTTGAGGAAGGGGTTAGACTAGGTGTATGTCCACACATGTAGGCATGTATGCTCACAGCAGCTCAAATATCCGTGGCATAAATTTGTGTTGGAGATTTGTGCTTCAGCACATGTGCCTGAACACGCACTTTGGTGCGGGCAAATGGTGCCACTTATGCCACTTCTCAGCTCCTCACGGATCTTCAGCCCCAGTAGTATAAAAACCTGCCTTGGTGAGCAGCTCAGGGCTGCTTGCCCTCAGGAGCTACTGAGGACCTGCCAGTTGGTATCTGTGGACTCTAGCCCCTTGTGCCAGATGGACTGCTGAAGCAGCCCTAACCAGAGTGGCCCCTGCATCCTCTACCCACGTAGCAGTCTGGCAGTGGGGGCTGCTGGCTGTGACCTACTGCCATCTGCAACAGCATCTCCCCCCTTGGACCTGTGGCCCTATGGCTGTGTGCCTGCCAGACCCAGATGGGGACCACATGGCCACCTGGGCTGTGGTGTGGGCACTGTAGCAGGGCCTCCTGCAGCTCTGAGCCAGCTGCTGATGGCCTGCTGCTGCTGCAGGTGGTGGGGCTATGTGCTGTGTGGGGGGAGGAGGCGGGGGACCCACCACTCCCATACAGTCCCCCCTACCTTTTTAGTTCTCCCCCCACCATCCACCCACAAACCCCACACCCACAAACCCCCCACAGTCCCCACCCAACCTTCAGATTCCCCCCATCCACACACTGCCACTCCCATGTCCCTGCTTACTGGGGACGGAGCCAGGGTCCCAGCCACTGCTGCCAGACTTGCCCTGCTTCTGTTTGCTCCAGCATGCTGAGGTAGCGTGCTGGAGGAGCAGGGGCATGTGGCAGGCATAGAGGCACTCTGGCCAAACGCTAGAGCATGTCTTTAGAGGGCCCAGCCTCTGGTTGCTTCAGGGCACACTCCAGGAGCATGCTTGGTGCCTCTCTTTTCTGGCATGTTTGAGGTTTTTTTGTCTTTTTTCTTGATACCAAAAAAAAAAAAAAAAATAAAAAAAAAAAAATGCTGCATATGATATATCAGAATCCCATCATATGCAGCACTTTCATTTTAGTAGTTCTAGTCAAGTGTTATACTTGGAGATGCCTCTGCTTTTCCTGTTGGTCATTCACAAAGAATTATTCTCTCAAACGCTGGTAAAGTTGGGTCATTTCTGTGTTTCTCATTTGAGCTTGTAAAACATTTTTTTCCAGAAATGGGTAACTCTTGAGTCATATTTACTTCAAACACCTCTTCCTACAGCTCCTTGTTTTTGCTATTTATAGGTGGTATTGAAACCAGTCCAGTGTAAGAAGTTGTTTTGGTTTTTTTTAAGACGATCCTGTGTTTCATTTTTAATGAGTACTTTCGCGTTTTCATGATTTTCTGAAGCATAAGCTTCTTTTTTTCCTTGATGATTTATCAAATTTAGCTTTCAACAGTTATGGCCTGTTTTGTATGCACTGATTGCTGCCCCATAAGCCTATTCATGAAACCATTCAGTCTCTAGTGGTTCTTTTTCAGTTGAAGTGCAATGTTGCTATAGTCAGTGCTTTAGAAGTTCATGCTGCTGCATAATCATTTTGCAGAAGAACAACCCTCTATTCTTATACGTACAAGCACACTTAAATATTAGAAATATTATTCTTTTAAAGATTTCAGTAGTGGTACTTCTGGACATCTTTCGTTTAAGTGTGTAGTGTTCTTTTAAGTGGGCAGTGTGTAATGTTTTGATTGTGAGAACATTTTTAAGCAAGTCCAAATTCATGGAACAATTACATTTATAGATGAAAGTCCTCCTTCAGAAGGCGTCCTAGATATGTTTAAATTGCCTCAATATTTTTTCATCAGTCCTTGGTATTGAATATATATCTTATTTGATTTATGAGTATCCAGTTCAGGCCCTGTTGTCATTTTGTTCCTGTTTAGTTTAAGGTTTTGTACCTTCGCGCACATTATTAGTTTCTCCTCTTACCAATTTTTATCTTAAACTAACTGATCATCAACTGTTACATCTGTTCTGTTTCGATCCTTAGACACTTCAGACTTAATTCTTTGGTACACCTCAAGTGCTGAAGTAATCCCAAAGGGAAGTCACTTAAATATAGATCTATTAGAAGTAGAACAGGTGATGCAGTCTTTTTACTCTGTGAATTGTGTTAGACTTCCCAAACTCAATGGCTTGCAACTGTTTTGATTTTGAAGTCTAGGCCTGAATTTCTCAAGAGCTACCATGGGGCAGTGCTTTCATTTGTTGACTAAATTCAGGGTAAATTTATTTGATTCAGCACAAATTCATTAGCACTTGGGTCATTATAATACTGTATTTACCTGAATCCAAGACAATCCCCCAAATAAATTAGATTATATACAAGGAAAATCTATAACTTTGTTATAATTTTTCATGTATAGAATCTAATTATTGGAGGATTGTATTTAATGTATCTCCCCACTGTTGCAGTGGGAAAGCAGTTGCAGGTATGTGTCGCAGGGCACTAAGGTGCCTGCTTCTTTAAGAGCAGAAACTGCCTAGGGAGAGGGCCCTAAGAGCCAGACAGAAGCGCACAGGTGCAGGTTACTATGGCAACAGGCTAACGAGTAAATTAGCCTGCGTCTGCACCTGGTCAGCTGACCAGAAGGGGCAGGGCCGTGGGTGTATATATAAACCCCAGGGGTTGGGACTAGAGGCTAGTTCTCTGTCAGCTGCTAAGGGGGAAGGAGCTCTTAGAGAAGAAGCTCACCAGAGAGGCTTGACTGCCTGTTCTACTCTGGGTAGGGTTAAGGGACTCTAGGAGCTCACCAGATACCCTGGCCTACAAGGCACTTAGTGCTGGGGGAAGTTTGATTTTTTTTTTAATTTAATTTAATTTAATTTAATTTAATTTTTTTTAAAGGGACAGAGTACACCCTGAACTCCTTGTATTAGGTTATAGCCCAGGGGCGCATACTTTAGTTGGTGTTTATACACCGGTGGATTGGGCTGAGGCTATTGGGGAAGGAGGAAGCCTCATTGGGGGCCCACTATGGTGTGGGAACCCCAGCGCCAGAGAAGGGCGCAGTGACAAGGGGGTGAGCAGAGCCTGGCGCCAGTGCGGGGCGCAGAGACAGGGCTGCAGAGAGCCTGGTGAGGACAAGAGACCGAGTTTTATAGCAAGGCCCCAGGAGAGACAACGTTTAAATACCATCTGTGAGGCTTGGGGCGTGGTAAAGGAGTGGTTTTGGAGCCACGCATCTAGCCCTTAAGGCTGAGGGTGTCCTGTGAGACATCTGTTTTGAAGCAGGACCCAGAAGGGCTCTAAGAACCCATGGGGTTCAGTGGGGTCTGTCAAGACCGTGTCCTGAATACAAGCTCAAGGGCAGCTTCCCGATTTTATTAGAATTACCAGCAAGACATGGCAGGCGAGAAGGAGGGTGCCCATGGGACAGGATTGGCATGGTCAAGGAGCCCTAGGAGTATCACGGCCATTCCTGGGGACCCCATGCTGTGACAGGATGTCAAGTGGTAGGGAACCTAGGCATCCTGATGGCTCCCCTTGCCTCTCATACCTTGTCCTCCGATGCTTGTCTCCTGCCCCACTACCCCACCTGTCCTGCCCCCCAGTGCTTCCATCTGCTAGTGCTTGCTTGGCCCCCAGCACCTTGCCATCTCCAATGCCTGTGCCACCTCCCCTTGCCCCCTATGGTGCCTGTACCTCCTGGCACATGACTTTCCACCATTTGCCTCCCCTCTTGCCTGCCCCCCCCACCTGCTGCTGCTTACCCTCAGTCACATGGTGGTTCCAGCCTCCACCCAAATTGGCAGCAGGGATTGTGGCTGCAGTGGCAGCAGTTTTAGCCCCAGCCTTAGGATAGGAGCTAAGTGGCAGCAGGGCTGGGGGGTGGGGATAAAAGCAGGAGGGCAGAAGCTGGGGGGTGGGGGTAGGGATGGCAGTGGCCGAGGCTCTGACTCCGACCCTGAGCCTGGGTCACGGCTGGAGCTGGAGCAGCTGCCTGCTCCTCCCCCTCTGCTTTGCATTTGAATCCAAGATGAGGGACTTCCCCCCCCCCCCCATGTTGAATAGGGAAAAATACTCTTTTTGGATTTCAGTGAATACAGTAAATCAACAGCATCACTAACTGAGTTTGGTGTCAAGTATGAGTGATTTTACTGAGCTGACAGTTTCTACATTTAACATTTAGAAAATTCATGTTTTACTTTATTTCTCAGTTTCAATGCAACATGTTATAAGTTTAGCTTTTGTCAGCACAGTATCAACTATAAGTTACACGATGTCTTTTAAATTAATATTATAGCCTTAATTCATTCCAAATGATGAGGCATGTTATTGCCTTGCTTGAAGAATATCTTTAGCATATGATATAATAGGTAGTTATCACCAGGGATCCTGGTTTTCTACAACAAGAAAAAAATGCTCAATTTTTGGATTTAAAACAGTAACCCCAAATCAACATTTTTTGTATGATCAAAATGAAACACCATTATGCCTATATCTATAATGTCTGTTCAGAAAGTATTGAGACTGAATGCGTATTTGTGGTACAAAGTATTGGGTGGGGGCCTGGCTTTGCTGAACATGTGCGGGCATGTTGGGACTCCCCTGGACAGGTTTGCAGCTCATGGTGTTTCCCCAGTTTTCTGTGGCTAGTGGTTGAAGTAAGATCACTTGCTTCTTGCATCCCCTTTCATTATGTCAGAGTGTCCAGAACAACAGGTGAGCATTACATTTTGCATGAAAATCAGGAAAATGGCAAGTAAAACATTTGAATTACTTAAAATAGCATTTGGTGATGACACTGAGAGCCATGCAAGAGTTTTTGAATGGTATCGTCGCTTTAAAGAAGGACGATCATTGGTCAAAAGTGATGAGCATTCTGGATGCCCTTCAGCATCCCGAAATGATGAAAATGTGGCAGCGGTTCCCAGTTTGGTTTGAAATGATAGGCGATTGACTGTCTGAGAGATAAGCAGAAGTTGGAATTTCTGTTGGTTTATGGCATTCAATTCTAACCAGTGATTTGGGAATGAAATGGCCAGTAAAATGGGTATCCGACTCTTAGATGCTTCACCACAACAATGCACCCACCCAGTCAGCACAGCTTGTGAAGCAATTTTTAGCCAAACACTGTATCCCACAAGTGCCGCAGCCTCTATATTCACCTGATATAGCCCCGTGCAACGTTTTTCTTTTCCCTCAACTAAAGAAAACCTTGAAAGGAAGCAGATTTTTGTGATGTGGAAACCACAAAACAAAATGTAACTGAGCAGCTTTTAGAGATTTCACAAATTGCTTATCAGAGGTGCTTCCAACAATGGCAGAAACGTTGGGAGAAGTGTGTGGCTGAAGAATGAGCATACTTCAAAGGAGATTAAGCTGAACCCCCTGTAAATAAAATATTTTGTTTCCTACAGCATTAGTCTTGATGCTTTTTGAACAGACCTCGTATATATTAGCAATGTTTCATTTTAATTATGGAAAAATGTGGTGTTTGGGTTAATCCAAAAATTGAGGATTTTTTTTTTTTAATTGGTGAAAACTAGGATCCATGGTGATTAGTCTGCAGTTGTAGTCTCCTTCAGTATATTCCAGTGAAATCATGAAGCTTTCCCGTACTTGTGAGTTTGGCACAGGCGGCAGAATGGAAGACTTCAGCCTCTCAGATTTCTTTGCAATCTCACTTGTTTCCAGAAAATTTGTAACTGTTATGATCAACTTCTCCATTTCTGTGACAGATTGTCTCTGAGGCTGAGGGATTCATTTACTCTGTTTTTCCAAAACTTAAGTTTTTTCTAATGCCCTCTAGTACAAAAAACACTGGTGACGGGCAAATCTTTATTTCCTGGCCACAGTTATCTAACAGATAAGAATAATTTTTAACTAGTTTATAATCTTCAGATACTACCTTTAACTTTATTTTCTAGTGCAATTTTAAGACTTCATCTGATTAGTTTAAAATTTCATATTACTTCATAGACTTAAGTGGTTTTTAGGCAGGTGCAATTTGCACTTGAGAGAGTGAATTGGTGGGTGGCTTTTTGGCACTCTAGATTTGGGAGGAAAAATTTTGCTTCAGGATGTTACAGCCTTTTTCAGTCAGTTCATCTGTAGTGGGTGAATCATGATGATTTCTGCAGTAGGTATGGTTTGGCTATTGAAAGGGGTGGCATACAACAGACTGTTTCACCAGCTTAACTAAAACCTACATTGCCTTCAATGTTTGTTTCATTTAGTGGTTCAGACATCTTGTACTGTGCACTCATTTTGGTAATAGACGGCATATTTACCCTTGGATAACCAGGTTCAAGCTGAGTGATATTCAGTTGAGTTGTTCTATCAAATTTGATGTAATTACTCATGTGAATAAGTGCTCTTCAGCATAAGTATTTGCAATTTGTCCTATTTACAAAGAGACCGTATAGCTCCGGTATTCATAATGGGCTGTTTTTATTAGGTGATTTAGCAGTGGTCCTTCCATATCAAAATAGAGTTACTTTGACATAATAGCATGGAAAAGCTTGCTTTGCCCTTGTATTTATTCTGTGGATAAACAAAGGAGTCCATTTCTGAGACTTGACAGTCTGGCACCTTTTTGTGATTTATTTGCATACCACACGCCATTTTTTCTTCTTGAAAGTTAGCCCTTTAAAGTTGGGGTGAGTGTCTCAAGGAAGAAAACTGATTTCCCCACTGGGATGGAGGCATGGGGACACTGGAGTGGCTGCTAGGGGCTGGTTCTGTGCTGAGCTCCCAGCTGCACAGAGGAGGGGCAGAGTCCACTCAGAAGCGCATCTCCTCTTGTTGTGAAGCTTAAGATACAGGGTGAGTGACACTTGGGGAGCAGACTTCTCCCCTCCTCCATGGCCAGCATTCAGCCATGGTGAACCCACGCTCTGACAGCTAAGGTTCTAGAAAACCTTTTTTCTTCATTCTGCCTTCCCAAAACAAGATGCACGTTGTATTTGAGGGTGTGTGGCACGTAAATAAATATGGTACTAGGGCTGTCTGCCTACACTGCTTTTGCGACCCTCTTGAGGATGCTGCTGAAGACCATGCCCTTCCCGTCTCCTTCTGCGCTATGGCTAGGTACAAACAGTCAAAAGGCCAGAGGCTGAATCGATTCAGTCTTTGCAGGTTAGTCTAAACTGCACAGACTAAATTGAAAGAGATGTGAACAGGCATTTACCTTTCATTGAGTAAATGCACCCACATGCCTGCAGTGGATCAGGCCAGAAGCTTGGGGGTACTAGAGCATGGCTCTCTGACTGTGTGTTCACTTCCTTGTCCTGCTGCCTCCAAGGTCTCTGGGATTTGCAGTCCAGAATTACATCAGCAGGACTCTGCAGGGTTGCTTATCACTTCCTCTTTTTGCTTCCAGGTGCCTCTGGGATTTGTAGTCCATAGTTGCAGCTAGCTGTAAGTTTGAGTGGAGGAAGGGGTGTTTAACCTCCTTCCCTGGCCCCAGACCCTAGCCGGGGTTGGCTTGAGGTGAGGCAGTTCCCCCTGCCCTGCAAACTGGGCTGCATCCCCAGCCAGGCTTGCCCCCCGCCATCACTTTGTCAGCCAGCCCTTGCTGCTGCAGCTTGGGAGCAGAGGGGCGGGGCCAGCCCTGCTCTCTGGAGCAGACAACGTAGCACAGCCCGGGCCGGGGCTGAAAAGCATGCTGGGATGCTGCGGGGGGCTGTGATTGAACCTGAACCAGGAAGGGTTCTGGAACAGAAGTTTCATAAACTGGTTTGACTCATACCACTTAAGTCTGATACTACTGTAACCTGGGTGGTACTCCAAGATGTAGCCCTTCTCCAATTGAAGGGATCAGAGCAGGTGCACAAGTGCTGTGGGAGGTGTAGAGACCCTCCTCGCCCCTATAGAGCAGAGCCAGATCACTAATGGGGACTTAACCATATACCTTTTAATGAGAGAACAGTACTGGGAACATAACAAGTATAAACCAGGGGGGTATAGGGGACACTACAATGCCCCAAGGGGGCAGGATTCAATAAAGGTTAGACACTTACAATCATAGACATATTCATCCAGTTGACACAAACAGCAGAACAAACAATACTGGTGGGTGAAATATAAAAAGCACAAAATACAAAACAAATAACAAGAAATATAGGGCCTAGGTACCTGGATGGGGGGCGGAAAGAGGGAAAACACAACGACCCCTTTCCACTGCAATAAGCATTTCTCCCTGTCACTTCACTCACCCTAAGTCACCCCAACTGGGACTTGAACTCAGATCTCCCACATGGTCAGAAACTTTACCACACAGCCACCAGTGCTGGTATTGTGCCAAGCTGCTAGGGGTCTTGACCTTCCTGGAGCCCCTGCCTCACATCGAGCTTCCTGGCTTCTTACTGGAGGAGCTGGAAGCAGAGCTGGGAACCTCTCAGGTTGCTGCTCAGATTCTTGCTGGAGCTGGTGAGCCTTTCCTGCTGGCCACAGCCTCTCATAGGGGATCCTGGAGGCCAGCAGGGAGCCTCTCCTGCCGGCTGCATGCCACGATGCTGAGGGTCCAACTGCTGCCTGCAGGTCCCACTCCTTCAGGGTCTTCTGGGGCAACTGCTCTCACCCCGCTGGCCCAGTTCTTTGCCAGCTCTTTGAAACTCCTTCCTTGTGGTCTCTCACTGGTCTCCTCTGAGTCAGCTGCGCTGCCCCTTTTACTCCCCTCCAGGTGACCCTAGGGGCCTGTCTCTAGTGGGTTATGGAATAGAGAAAATCCCACACAATTTACTGATTCGGTTTGATGCACGGGCTGGGGGAGTAGTTAACTGATTGCACGATTTCACAATGATTACACACTTAATTTATACAACACAATTTTATTTTAAAACTCTTTGCTACATATATAACACTGCTTAGCTTTAAGAAACACCACAAACATTAAAAACACAATAATTACATATATCAGAAACAGTGCTCTGAATGCACTTCCTTCCCAAACAATACTATAAGAATTAGTGTTACAAAAACAACTACAATTACAACTAAAAGTTAAATTTGAATCAATACTATTATTTTTCATATTATACTTACAATCCTAGAATTCCAAGAAGCCAAATACCAAAATATGGTTTCATTCCTCAGTAGTACGATTTAATGGGTTGGCCTCAGTAGTACAGTTCAATGAAATGGGCTCAGCAATACAATTCAATAGGCTGGCTTCAGCAGTGATAGGACTAAGTCCCCTTCAGTCCCTTTCAGGTGCTCTGCGGCTTCAGCGTGAACTAAGAGATTAGTGTTCACGGAGAGGGTGGTTCAGGTGATCAGTCTGAACCAGGCTATACTTGCGATTTTTCCTTCGTTGTTCTACAAGTATAGTCACCTCCAAATTGGGACAGTAAGTTACAGTTTTTATTGAGCGAGCTGCCGTCAGTGGGCTCCTCCTACTCAATATATCACTGCTCCCAAATTTGGGCTCGGATCTTACTCAACAGATTCTTTTACCTTTGTTGAGCATTTTAAATTACCTTTGGGAAACTTCCATATCACTGCAAATGCCCTTTTCTTACCAACCTGGTCAAAAGGCCTCAGGGTTTGATCTTTTGGAATTCAGGATATTTGCTCTCTTTGTAAAAGATTTCTAAAAGATGAAATTTAAATTAAGACTTTAAGCGAAGTCAGGACCTTTTGCACGTAGTCCCAAAACAATGAACTAGATAAGGAGATAAATCTTATCTTCTTCCTGAAACTGGCTAATGGGCAACCTTTACAAACATTCAAACTATTTCATTCAATATGACAGGGCCAATCAGGGGACATAGAGGGTGAGTCTCTGGGGCCTGATTGGTGAGGAAAGGGAATTCCAAGACCTCCAATCATCTTTTATCTTTTCAAAACCCCTGGGCCAAACCACTACCAGCTAGCCCATCGCACTATATTCAACCAGATTTATCTTAAACCAGTTTCAGCCATTTGAAACTGGGTTATGTGCACTGAGCTTTGGTCCTGTTACAAGTTTAAACCAGTTAATGATTACTTAAACCGGTTGATATGTAACTTCTGTCCCTAGCCTAAATGTGCCAAACCCAGAAACAAGGCAATAGAAGTTGCTTTGAGTTTTCCCCCATGCTGCTGCTCTCAAGATCTGTCTCCTGTGGCCCTTGGAAGAGGTGGCAGTGTCATTCTGGGAGTGACTTCATCTCATTTCTGATTTTGATGCATGTGACATGGGAATGCTTTTCTGATATACCAGGGCAGTGGTGCAGGCATACCGTAAGTTCCCATAAACTTCTTGTGATCTTTCAAAATGTTGTATTTCCTCATGATATACAAAGACGGCCTGAAAGTGTGTGTGTGTTACTGAGAAGTGTCAGGAATATTAAAATATTGTACAAATGGGATTATATGGTGTGGTTGCCTGTGATTTAGTATGGAGCTGGACACAGGATGTGCTTCCAGTCTTGCATCCTGTATGCCAATGAAACAATGAAACAGTCCAGTGCCTCTGAGCTGGGCACATGAGGTAGAATGGAAGATTTCACCCTCTCAGATGTCTCTTCAATCTTCTGGACTCATTAGAGGTCTTGGTTATGGTTTATGAAGTTTTATAAACTCCCAACGGAAGGAACAGGCTTTGATTTTTACCAAATATATTTCTTCTCCCAAGCATTTCTCAGGTCTTATGTTTCATATAATCATAGAAAAGTAAGGCTGGAACAAACTCTAGGCAGTCATCCAGTCTACCTTCCTGTTCAGTGCAGGAACATCTTTATCAAAGCTGTCCTAGACAAGTGTTGGTGTAACGTATTTGTTACAGACTATGGAGTTCCCCCAGGGCCCCTGATTTCTTCCCACTCTCACGCTGTTTGTCTCATGGAATGGACTGTTTACCCTGGGATGGCTTCTTGTTTCTGTAAGTCTCAGCAAAACTTTCCCTTACAGCATACTCCACAAGCTACTATGCAAAATTTTTGGTTCTCCCTCCATCCATCCCTTCATAGAAGAGGCAGACCTGGAATGTCACTTGTTCTGAGATCACACTTCACTCCAGGCAATCAGTAAGGCAACTGGATAGCAAAAGATTTATTACATAGAAGAAAAAAGTTGACCATGTAGTTTAGAGGCATAATAAAAACAACAGATAGAATTTATCACCACTCTCTTCCTTGTCTATAATGCGGTTCTTCAGGGATCAGCCTTTCTGATGAACAGGGATCCTGGCTTTCTCCAATTAAAAAAAACAAACAAAAACCAAACCCCAATCCCCCAATATCCCACATTTTTCCATGATCAAAATGAAATCTATCTATCTATCTATCTATCTATCTATCTATCTATCTATCTATCTATCTATCTATCTATCTATCTATGGTGTTTCATTTTAATCATGGAAAAATGTGCATTTGGGGTTACTTTTTAAATCTGAAAATCAAAGAAAGTCCTTACTAACTGTTTGTTTAAGAATTTCATGGTAGATTTTTTCCCCCAGAAGATGACATGAATTTCTAGTTTGAGCAGTAACATTCAGCCTACATAAATTAGTTCAGAGTCTGAACTAAACGTTAAACATTGGATTTCAATGTTTTTTAACTTGCCTTTCCTTGTGTAACTTTGCTGTGTCCTGTTAAAGCTGCCTTTTCTTTCCATCTCAGAATTGGCTGTGTCAACAGCGACTGAGATGAGGCATATTTTTAAATAGCTGAAGTGCTTATGAAAGATGCTATGTAAATATTATAATTTACCTTCAAAAGGTAATGAAAACATAAAAATACAAGAAAAACTGTGGTTTAATGTCTGCTATTTAAATGTAAAACTCATGAGGGTTGAGAGGTATATGAGAATATAGGCATATGGATTCCTTGTTTATTTACTTTTTTTCAAAAGTCAATAGTAATACTATATTTTTTGCATATAACATACCCAGAATATGACATGTACCTTGTTTTTGAAATGCAGAATGAAGAAAAAAAGATCTCTCCTTGTAGCAACTGCGTAGCACCAGCTAGGGAGCTGAGCCTGCTCATTGGCCTCTCTCTGGATGATGTGCAGTTACTTTCATTTTTGTTTGGCAGATGCTTAAATGCCAGAAACTGCTGTTGTTGTATTTTCCTTGCTTACAATGTGTGTCCCAATTTCTAGCAGCCATTTTTTGGAAAACCTTCTTCTGAATGTGACTGAAGGTGATACAGATAGAACAGAGCAGCACTTTTCACACACACTGTTTAGGTTCTTCTGCTTTTGCAATATTCACTTAATCTCACAATAAAATTTGCCAGTTGGGATCCCAGTACAGTGGTTCTCTACTTTGGTTTATGATAGTGGATTCCCTTTTAGGAGCAGTATGGGTAGGGTGACCACCTTTTCAAAATGGAAAGGTGGGACACATGCCCACCTCTCCCCTTCACCCCACCACTTTTGCCAGCTGCACAATCAGAGAACTGAGTGGAGCAGGAGTGAATGTGGTCTGCCTGCTGTGGGCTCAGGGCTCTCTGCCCTGCTGCCCTCCCCTGTGAACCCTGTATCAGCTGTGCACCCCCTGCCTACCCAGCAGTTATGGTAATAAGCTGATGGAGACTAGGTTTAGGTTAGAGATCAGAAGGCAATATTTTACAGTTAGGGTGGCCAAAATCTGGAACCAACTTCCCAGGGAAGTGGTCCTCACCCCTACCTTGGGCAAATTCAAGAGGAGGTTGGCTGATCACCTGTCTGGGGTCTTGTGTACCCAGCATTCATTCCTGCCTGTGGCAGGGGGTCAGGCTAGATGATCTGTTCAGGTCCATCCTGACCCTAGCTACTATGAAACTTCACGCCACTGCCTCTGCTGCCGCTGCTACCAGGCACACAGGGGGTAGCTCACCATGGTGGTCCAGGGCTCCCAGTGGGAGGGCACCTGGGTGGGGACCCCTGAGCCTGCAGCAGGCAGCCTGCATCTGCCCCTACCCTGTGCACAAATAGTGGGGGGGGGGCACATGCCCCCCCCCAGGAGTGTGCGCAGCGGCAGGGTACTGTACTCCCACCCTCCAGATCAGCCTCCCACGGCTCTGTCCCGTTCCCTCCCAGCCCCTACACTATTCCCTCCATTACTGTGGGGGCCTCAGTCTACCCCCCACCATGCTCCTTCCTTGCCCCATAGACTTACCTGCAGGGAGCTGCTCTCCATGCTGCCTGGCTGTATTTCCAGCCACTTGCATGTGTGTGGGCACGCACATACATGTGGCACCCCTTGCCCCCACTCCCAAACAGCCCCAAGTAGCCCTTTGCAGGCTGGAACACTGCCGGCCTGAAAGGGGAAACCTGCCATTTCCTGTGGTGAACGGAAAACCTGGATCCCTGTACGATGCTGCAAATCCAGGACAAATGCTGTCCAGGAGTCATGAGGTTCCCATTTTGGGACTGTCCTGCCCAATTAGGGATGGGTGGTCATCCTAAGAGGGAGTTAGAAAGGTTGGCTGATGGCTGTAGTGTAGTTGCTGCGCAGCTAAGCATGGAAAGACAGATTGATGTTTCTCAATAAAATGAGATCTTAAGTTTGTTCCTATGGGTTTTTGTTTCTGCCCCCCCTATCCCCCATGTCATAATTATGGCACACTAATGAATATTTAGATGCAACCTGGGACTAGTTGGTAGAGCAGATCAGAGATTTTTCTTTCTGAGTTCCCAGAGGAACTCGGGAGAAAATATCAAATGGAAACGTGAAGAGCTTGCTTATTCTGAGAGAGATTGCATCGTATGTTTATCCTGTTTTTTTGGATTTGTTTTAGTCTGATCATTAAGTTGGGGGAGGGGGGGTTGTTTTGTTTTGGATGCTTTTTTTTGTTGTCCAGTTTGCTTTAAAATTTGTGGGAAACCCTTCCTGCTGTATTGCCTGTGCACCCACAGACTTACCTGGAGGGATCTGTGGGAGCTGCTCTCCACCGCTGCTTGGCTACCATGTGCATATGCACGTGCACGTGGCGCCCCTGCCTCTGCTCATCCTCCCTCACTCCACCTTAGCCCAAGCAGCTCCTTGCAGGTTGGAACCTGCTGTTTCCCGTGATTTTCTCCTTTAAAGGAGGAAACTGCGTTTTTCCATATTCAATGGAAAACCTGGATCCCTGCTGATTAATTATGTCTAAAGGGTAATGTCTGCCAGAGGCCTCAATGTTATATTAAAGGCAAGTAGTTGATGAAATAGTTGTTTAACAGGAATGAACCAATTGCTTCATCTTTGTTTCATTTTGGACCTGGATGTTTAAAAATGAGGATCTACCAATGCTTTCATCATTTAGGGGTCTTAATTTAATTTTCTGATAAACTGGAAAGGAACAAAGGAATATACATTATGAAGACACAGATTACTCTGAACTGCTTGTTTTGGCCAAAAAGTCTGCTGTACATACTTCATTCAACACTAAGCTTGGAAGCATTTTAAAAGCTGAACATTTAATGAGATTACTGTACTTAATAACAATAATTAATACTGGGATATGCATAAGTTTCGTGTCACTAATTTCTATCATTAATAAGTGTTCTCTGTATATGTTATGGAAGTTTTTTGTTATGCCACAGTAGATGAACTTAAATAACATGTTATTTATTTTATTCCTTTGCAGAAATGTGTAACAGAAGAATGTTTCTTTTTTGAGCGCTTGGAATCCAACAACTACAACACTTACCGGTCACGGAAATATTCTGATTGGTATGTGGCACTGAAAAGAACTGGGCAATACAAACTCGGATCTAAAACTGGACCAGGACAGAAAGCTATCCTTTTTCTTCCCATGTCTGCTAAGAGCTGATTTCAATGGCAGATTCCAAAGTTTATGCCAGAACACAGTAAAGATGTCAATTTCCTCATTATTCCGAAAGTAGAAAAATGTGAGCAAGTATTTCCTGAAAAATTATCTACTTTTGCAAATATTTAACTATATTAAATAAAAGTTTATATAATGTAACCTTTAAATTACTGTATGTTCTGAAACTATTGTGCCATATGTGTTGGGGGGAAGCATCTGGAAAATGCATAGAAATTTCAAGTTCGGCATTATGTCTGTTTTCCACCTGATATCTAATTAGAGCAACTATATTTGCTTTATTTTAGCTTTACAGTGTAAAGGAAAATTTAAAACCATGCACACTTACAGGAATATTTACTATGTAAAATATATAATTTTTATCACATAGCTTACTAAAAATAATTGAAATTCAGCCTGAAAACAGTTCATTAATAATTTTAATGTGGTACAAGCGCACCCAAATTTTAGAAGATTGTTATGTATTTAATTTAATAAATGTGAAGCTTCTTATAATCCTCCCATGTCCTTATAAGACTCTGGTAGCTCCCTGTGGTACAATTTATAGACTAGGCCTGTATAAACAGCTGAAAATTCTTTCATAGTTATATCAATCTTATCAAACCCTTCCCTGTATCCATAAAGTAACAATTTAGCTATGCTGCTGGTGATGGGGGTAGCATCTTTCGTCTTGGCAAGCTCATCAAGGTCCATCCATTCACACCTCAGGCACTCCTGCTGGCAGAAGCTGATGTTGAATGAGGAAGGCTCCAGGCGACAGATGATATACATATCTGACTTCCCAAAGGCTCCAGGGTGTCTGTGTTGCTGTCTTATGCTTAGGATGGACTTGAATTCTGACTTGATGCCAGTCTCTTCAAAAACTTCTCGAACTGCTGTGTCTCCTAGGTAGAGAGAAAATTCTTATAGCACATGTAAGAGCAGACTTTCAAAATCTTTTTGTAATCTTAAAAGGTTTCCAACAGCATTATCTCTATTGCTAACAAGGTTTTGAGAATGTAAACGCTATACAATCCAACATCAGAGTAAGTGCAGTTTTTATCCTTTGAACAGAACCAGTTGATGCAGGCTATTTTGTTTCCGTGTATATTGTATCAAATGATTTATGTAGCTAACTTTCCTCAATATTGTACAAGTAATATACACTTCTAAAATGGATACTCAAATGGTTGCAGAGAACAAAGATATTTGTTTTTGGATAAAAGCTTCCTTTTATCCTAAAAATGTATGTGTTAATTTCAAACCTTCAAAAGGCAGATGTTCCTTTTGTATCTAAGCATTTGCACCTCTGTCTGACTGAGAGCAAATGAATTGGTTTAGAAGCAGAAGTTCATAATATATCTTCCAGGTGTAAAGTCTGGCAACAGATTTTACTCTCACAAAAATGATAGTGATCGTTAGTCCTTCTGAAAATTTGCCTTAAATGTCTTTTAATATCATTAAAAAGATGGAGTCTATCAATGGATAGGGAATGTCCCTTGGTAGCTCCTCTTAATGTTGAATATATAATCCCTGTGTACACTGATTAGTGAGAAATGAATATTATTTCTCTTTGAAAAAATCTATAAAAGTTCATTAAAAACAGTAACCATGTTAGAGAAGTTAATGAAATTCCTGGGCACATGAGTAAACTCTGAATAAATGAATGAATACGTGAATTAGTGCACATGAACAAACTTTGGAGCTTGTTGATCCAGAGGTTTTTGCTCCTGGATGCACCATTTGAACATGTGCCTGGGAAAAATTAACTCTGGAGCAGTCTGATCTGGAATTTATTGATATGCAGCATATGGAGCCCAGTTGGAGCAGCCTCAGCTGGCAAGGGGCTTAGGAGCCAGCCTGCCATCCTGGGGCTGCTCCAACTAAGCTCAGTATGCTGTGAAGAGGCTGGCTGGGGCATGAGTGCTCCAGTCCTGGGCTAGCCAGCAGGCAACCCCTGCACTGAAGCACCCTTGTGCCCAGCCAGCCAGGTCAGCATCTACATATGTGCTGCTGTGCACAAAATAACTTCCTAGCAAGGTAGTAGTTGTAAATACAGTATTTGAAGTATTTGTACTCTGCAGTAAATAAAAGTTCTACCCTGCTGTGGAGTGTATTAGCTTCCTGTGCCCTAATAGAGGCGTATGTGTAGATGCTGAGACGTTTACTGCGGAGCTAATTGGCCAGCTCTGTAGTAAAATGTCTCATGTAGACGCACCCCCTATGTGCTTAAAATTAGAACTCTTGAGTTAGGGCCTAAGTAGTTAATGATTATCATGGTAACACACAATTATTGTGTATTTACCTCCAGAATTTTTACTAACCAAATTCTGAAGAGTTGTTTTTGAACAGCAGCTAGACAGATCTGATATCCCAGGCATTTAGGAAAATTATGCAGTTGTAGCTCATTCATAATAAATTTTTCTTGCCTAGAGTATTTTTTATGACAAATTGTAAGGGCTGTTGAATGCTCATGGCTATTTTGTAAGGCTATTTGCTGCAGTTAATTACACTACTACCAAGGCTGTATTATTCAGAAGTGAATTAGAAGACTGGTTTATGTTTAAGGGAAAATGACATGCATAAGATCCGTATGTGATTTCCTTCTCTACAAACCACTAACCTAAAAAATCAGAAGTACATGAGATAGATACATGGGGTTTATTTTAAAATGACTGGAATTAATTTCAGGACATCCAGTAAGCAGTATCCCTAGTAGCATGTTCTGTCCTTATCCTGCAAAGATTTATACATGTATATCTTTTAGGTACATACAGGGCATAACTAGGGCAGGGTGCCTGGGGTAACTGCCTTGAGTACCACCTGGGGTGCATGTGGGGGGGGGAGAGGGGCAGCTGCTGCCAACAGCCACATGACCACAACAGCAATTGTGCCAGCAGTGCAGCGGCAACCAAAAGTTGCCACTGCCCCTGTGCCCCAGGCACCCGGCTGTGTCTCTACGCTGCTGAGTACATGAATAGCTCAGAAGAATTCAAATAGATTTACTTGCATGACTGAAGTTGAACACGTGTGTAAGCATTTTTAAGGTCAAGGGTCAATGTTGTAGAAATGTGGACTGTCTGAGGAACATTTGATACACTGGTGATGTTTTCTTGCAATTCTAAATGATTACATAGTTACTCTAATTTGGAAAAAGCTCTTTTGTCAGCTTGCTAGTAGTGTCTACAGCTGTAAGAGAGATGGTTTTGGTAAATGCTCTTGGATCCTGCAGGCTAGAAGTACAGCTAGGCAGAGAATACTGCAGTGAATGCTGCACTGCTCAAAGAAGTCCCATCCAGTTGGTTTTTGGTTAGAAAAGTTGTACTCAAGCAAATTCCTAAGTGTGTGTGTGTGTGTGTGTGTGTGGCCCTACATTACAGATGTGGGAGGAAAGTAGTAAAACTTTGGAAATGTGGAGTAAAACAGGAATGTGGAGGGAAACCATCATTCTAAGAAAGATAATTACTTGACAAGGAATTCCAATTTAGGCTTGAGCTTTGCTTTGAAAAGTGCCTTATTGTATTTGCCTTTTAAGAAGAATTATTTAGGGTTCATATTTCAAAAACATGCAAAAACAAAAAATGGGTGTGCAACCTAGTCCTTAATTTGTACACAAAGGTATTGCAGTTGCTCACAAAAATTGGTACATGTGCATAAAAATGGTCAGTCATGCATTTGTTTGGTTAATCGTCTGATCTGTAAGCACTCTACATTGCACCTTTACATTTTTTTAAAGTTGAGTCCTTAAATGTTTGTGAGTTTATAAGGCTTAATGTAAACAATGAAAAACTAAGTTCTGCTCTGTTATATTTTATGCTGCATTAATTTATATATCTTTTACATATCAAGATGTTATATAGTTTATTTCCTAATGCTGATTTCAGTAGTATATTATGTAATAGTGTCTTAAAGGCAACTTTAAGGAATATATGTTTTGAGAATGTAGAATGTAGGAAGTTAGACTAGTGGTCCATTTAGCCCAGTATTTTCTCAGACCGTGGCAAATAGTACTTGCTTTAGAGGTAGAGTATATGAACAGGGAATGTCTAGAATAATCTATCTTCTGTCATACTCTCTAAATCATCAACCGTTATTGGTTTTAGGGATATCAGAGGATACATCTCATTACTGTTATATTCAATAGCTCTCAGTAAACATATCCTCCATGAATTTGTCTAATCACTCTTTGAACCTAGTTTAAACTGTTTTCCTATTCTTTTTCTCTGGTTATTTATTTGCTGGCACCGCTAAACAACACCTACAGCTTCACCTATTTTAGAGGGACACTGCTCACAGAGATACTGTGTACAGTATTTTTACACTGAAGCTGTTGCTAATGCTGGCAATATTTTTCCCATCTGTTGTGTAATAATTCATAATACATAATCCATAGTGTACAGCCTTACACCCTTTCCTCTCCATTTTTGTTTAACTAGTAATGGACAGATACCCCAAAGCACAGAGTATATAATCATAGCATCCTGTACTCTTCTGCAAACATAAATATATCTTAGATAAATAAACCTCCATTTCACAAATTTATACATGTTTGAAACATCAACTAAATATGAAGATCAATTTTGTAGCAAATATACAGGGAAAGAGCAATTGCTTGAATGAAAGTGCTAAAACAGTTTTTGAAATTGTACTGAATGACTGGAGGCAAGTTGTACAATGGTAAACTGTTCTCTGCATGGACTTTAACAATAGTACCATGTATGACTTTGGACATTACTGCGGACATAGTATGCATGTGGTTAAGATACAGAATTAGATTAGGGAAAGTTGGGTTCTGTTCCTTGTGCTGCCAGATTTAATATATGACTTCAGGTAACTTTTTATTTCTTGATTTACTATTCAGAAACACACAGATGATAAAAATCTCACAGTAACTGCTTGTGGCTAAATTCCTCCATATAAATACAAAAAAACATAATACTGCTCTCTGGAGGTAACTTTTGAACTCAACACTTACATAATTATTCTCATATATACATTTAAAATTACAGTCTATGCACTTTTTGGATGGGGATGGAAAGGAGGAAATGTAGAGGCAGTATCAGCTTCTTCTCTGTCTCTCTCTCTCTCTTCTCTTTCCCCCCTAATTCTAGCCTTTCCATAAACTTCTGCACTGTAAACTCATTTATACTGTTACCTTCTAAAGCAGTAGTATTAAACGCCACCTACTTTATATAGTTATAGGTGAAATATTTCCTCAACCCTTAGTGTAAGTTCTTTTCCTTTAAGTATTATTATTTGTATTACAATAGTGCCTCATCTCCATCTGAAAGCAGAGGCCCAATTTGGTAGACTTACATAGAGCTTATATAGGTGCTGCCCCAAAGAGCTTCTAATATAAGCAGACAAGCCAGACAAAGCATGTAAATATAGGTGGAGGCAGGGATTTTTACTCTTAATATGAATGGGCTCACTGGTATCCTAGGTTGTGCTTGAAGATTTTCAATTTTATTTCTGTGCTATACTAATCAAATTCATCTTCCTTGCATATGGAGTAATAAGAATAAAAATGCAACAAGCCTAAGAAAGGACTGCTTAAGTGGAAATGTGGAATGAGTTTAAATGTGTCAAAAACAGTCTTTCTGCCCTGATTATGGTGAAGCTTTAGTCACTTTTCTGAAGGGGCCTTTAGGATGCAGGATTGTGTCACTTAATCTCTTAGCCATCAGTTACAAAAAGGGATAAACTAGCCACAACAAAGCTATTTTGGATTATGTATCTCTGTTCCAGCCAACTAAAATTTGAAGGACACAAATCAGTGGACTTCAGTGGAGTTGTGATCACTTGCTCCATTCATTGATTTAGCCCAACATTTAGGGACTTACCAATATCTTCACCTGGATCAGACAAGCCTCCTGGAAATTTCCATGCATTTTTAGTCTATAATGGAAGAGGAAATTATTAACACAGCATACAGCCTATTTTGTACTCGCTAATAGAAAAAGACAAAACAATTCCTAGAATTTTTAGTGAATTTTTAAAGTGTTGACATGTTAATTACTTCTATAATTGGCAGTAGGTTTTAAATAGGAACTTCTCTATTTTTGCTAATGTGATCATCTAAGACAGCTACCTGTCTATATGAAATATTGGAAGAAAACATCTACTGAATGAAAATATAAACTGTCTAACAGACATTAGACAAAGTTGCTGCTAGAAAACTAGTTAAAGAAGCTGCTATAGGTAGATATAATCTGTATACTCTTGTATTTAATCACTGATGTATTCTACTTCAATGTTTTTGGCTTTTTTAAAGAAACAAAATGTATATATTTAATCTTCCAAATAGATTTTATGATTGTAGTACTGTTCTATACTGCACTGGCTGTAATGATTATGTGTGTTTGTAATAACCGGTTAATGTAACCTGTCATTTTGTTTTATATGGAATAGAAAAAATAAAATTTGAGGCCTTTTGTGTGTTAATTTTATATAGAATCATTTCCTGAAGTCCCTCAGAATCAAGCTGAATAATAAGAGTGTGAATTGAAGCCTCTGTATTGTACTGAACACTGACAGTGCCATGAGCCTGTAGTCCTTACGTACAAGAGGAAAGGCTAAAGGATGAAATCTTTAGTCTCTGTACACTTTTGTCAGAAACCAAACAAACTAGTCAGGAAAATATTACCAGGGTGACCTTCTAAACTGTACGTTCTCCTAAGGGGAAAAAAAAGCTTTTCCTACATTTAGAATCAAGCAGCTGTGTGTTTCCCTCTCACTCCAAACCCCACTGATTACATTGGAAAACATTCTTTCTGGGCATTCTTCAAGGGCTTGGACAAGACATTATATTAATTAAGAAAAACAAAACTGCAGATGGAAAAAGTATATATTTGTCCACTGGATTTCAGGTTTTGTTTTCAATTCCTGGAAATGTCTCTCTGTGTACTCTGTAACTTTTCTTCCATGACACCACACAAACAGCTCTTAATATGTTCTGACATCACAGTAGATTGTATAAATCACTAATGCAAACATGCTTGACATTTTTTTCCAAACCCTTTATGGTATCAACTTACTTAAGTAAAGCAGTCACCATATTGCAAAAATGTCACATTCTGGGGAGAGAGAAAAACTTGTAGGGGAATATGTCCTTTTGGCTAAATTAATTTTGCTTGTACTGAGATGTTTTGTTTAGATTGGCCATCTTGTGGGCTAAGATCAAGTTGGAGCATCCAAATCTCAAAATCTCTGGCCTTCCGCTTGTATGAAGGATACCAGACAGTGGACTTGGAGGTAACTGAAGTCGTGACAGCCTGGGGCAGAGGATGCTCGCCAGTTGTAGTGCCATACGTGGTGTTTAGAATGGTTGAGTTCTGCCTGCTCAATCGAAATGGTTTTTGTAACGACTGAGTTCTGCTCAATTGATATGATTTGGAACTGATTTTGCTGATTTGATCTGGAATACAAAATATATTTTTAAAAAATTGGTCATTGTAACAGCATATATATTATTAATACCTTCAGCTTTTGTACTTAGTGGGTACGTCTACACGTTGCCCCATGGTGATGTAGCGATGCGCTATGTTTCCATATGCTTGCTACGGCGATGTAGCGATCATGTGCGTCTAAACGTGATCCTCAGCTATGTCACTGTAGCAGCATGCTCCCCAGGTATAGTGCACTGCTATGGTGACATAGCAGCAAAATTTAACTGTGCACCACACATACTGTGCAGTAACTGCTCATACGGTGCTGTGCTTTAGTACTTTCAAAAGGAAGTACTAAAGCATGGTGCCATAGCAACATCTCCATACAGCGACCTGTAGATGTATCCAATGCAATGTACCCGCTAAACAGGGCCGTAGAGAAGAAGGTACTCAACATAATATATTTTGTTTTCCTCTTCCTCACCAATTGCCCTTTCGTTCTGGCAAGGAGTGTTGATGTAGCTGCCCCTGGACATTGCTCACTCCACATTCAGTAATTCTGAATGCCTTTTATGGGATAGTGATGCCGGGTTTACTTCTCAAGATAAACATGCTGCCCCTATTATATCTCTTAGTGTAGGCTACCTACTTATACACCACAGTGTAGTCAAAGGTGACCAACAAACCATGAGGCCTCACTACCATCAGCAGCATCTAACACAGTGTATACTGTGGAATAATGTAGCAGAAAGCCCCCTTTTCCTCTTGCCTGCATTTGCTCTCCCCTCTTTGGATATGTTTCTCTTTTTCTACCTTTTCTTCCTTCCTCTCTCTCTCACTTTAAGATAAGGAATTGTGTTTTAAAATTTGTGTGTGTGCATTTTGTATCTCCCCTTGTAGTTTGGTATTTTTATCTATTTGTGTGCCATGGCATTTGTAGCTTATATTTTATACTTCTCACCTTTCAACTTTCAACTGAATGTGTTTAGTTTCATAAGTAAATTATACATTGTAACAATGTTAACAAGGGCAGGAATCAAACTGCTCTTCCCTGTATCAGACTGGCCTCTGAAAGAGTGAGTGAATCAGTGATTGAATGTGTAACATAGTAGCAGGCAGCAATTATCACGTGGAAGCTGCAGATCAACCAACAGAAGAACTCAATAGAAGACAATGTAACAACCGGGAAATCTCTAAATGTCACTGATCGAGGGCTAGAAGCCCTGGTCTGAGTTAATCAACACCAGGGACCAACTTTTGGGCTGAGTATCTCCAGATCAACCGCTCCCAGAGCCCTAGTCAAAATTCATCAACAGACTCCCAAACCTGCACGTACATGCAGACGACCCCTGGGGCTGACAGATGCCGTCCAGTAGCCACCGAGGGGGGGAAGTCCCACGAGGGTCAATGACCCCTGGATTGGGCAAACCTGAAAACTGGGGAGTCACCAAAGTCTGCCAGGGACAGATAAAAGGCAGTGAAAAGTGACCCTCAGTGGTGCCCTCTTGATCTCCAACTCGACCAGACCTGTCCAGCCAGAAAGACCAGCCGGCGACCCCCTTCTGGAAGATAACACCACGCTGAAAGAAGCCTCAATGACAGACTCCAGCGCTTGTAGGATAGGTATACCCGACTCTGTAGCCTGCTACTGTGTGTGTGTACGTGTGTGCATGTGTGCGTGTGTGTGTGGGGACCAGCCCCAAGGTTTATGATTACAGTGTTTCAATCTGCCTAATAAACTAGAATTTTAAGGATCCCGAGTTGGACATTTGTAGCCAACAATTGTAATAAATTAGTTTTTGAAATGGGGTGCTGCTCAGTTCACAACAGTTATGGAGGTGTGCCTTGAGTTTTATGGGGGATGTCTTGAGGCTGAAAAGTTTGAGAACCACTGATCTATAGGAAACAAACTTCAGGACCCTCTGTCTGGCTCTTTAGGCAGCAATGTGTTATGTAGCCTTTAAGTGCAAAACTAGATCAAGTCTTCTGTATTTACAAGTGGCAGTTGCTGAAATGTTAACAGAAAAATGAGACAGGATGCCAGATGTAAGTATACAATATTCCTTCATGGTTTCAGGAAACCGTTTCTTTTCTTCATTTGTTACAAATGTAAAAGATTTAAGGATTTGCTGCTTTTGGGGGGAGGGGGGGAGGGGGGAGAGGACGTGTTGTTTTTTTGAGAGCTGGCTATTTCCTATGTTGCCTTAAAAGTAAGCATGCACACATGTATACACAGGCCAACTAAAAGTAAAATAAATACATTTCTAAACTGGTATAATTGTATGGTGTTTTCTTCTTTTACTTATACTGGAAAGTTTCATCTAGAATTTAAGCCAGTTCTGGAGCGTATATTCTTCATGCCAAATGTATGCATTAACTGGCAGTTACCCAAAAGGAGCCTGGAGGCCCTGTTATACAGAAGTCTTTACAGTTTTGCTGTACCACAAGTTAAAGTACAAAGTTAATACTTTACAGGAAATAGCAAAGGGGTGCTCTCTGAATTCTTGCATTACAAATTCAGAATATTTTATAATTATGCCTGCCTTTGAATATACCCTTTCATTAAAGTTGATTAGCTGTTCTGGAGCAAGCTGTGAGCTAAAGTAAAGTTTAGATTGGTTGCTGAGAATAAATCTGTTAGTAGTTATTTCACTGAAGGGGGAAAAATATAGCTAGGGAGAGGCTGGCTTAGATCTAACTACAGAAAATATATAATTGAATGCATCGTTTTCTATCTTTGTGTTGCCACTTACAAATTATTTAAACATTCCTTCTGTATCATTATGGGGAATATCTTCTGCTCCATTAGAGGGAGATGCTTAAATTTGCAAAAGATTATTCAGTTACAAAAGAAATAATTTTTAATTAAAATAACTTCAGTTAAGTTACCAGGCTTAACATACCTTCATGAAGCAAGAAATGGTAGAATGACTCAGGAGAGTGATAATGAGCTAAGCAACATTTTGCCACTTGGTCAGTGGTTAGATTGATAGTGACTGGAAGCCATTATGATGTGATGGATATTTTGCTTTCCTCAATCCAGTACCACATCATAAAAACCACCATCACCACAGCTAACACCCTTGCTTAGCAGTTTCAGTTAGGAGGCTAAGCAGTAAAGTTTATATGAAAAATTAACTACCTTTACACCTGTAATTGTGGTCCTTCTAGGTCATGATGAAGTGTGTTACTTATTAAGTCCCACAGATACATCTGGCACTTTACAAAGCAAACAAAAATCGAATCCCTGCCCTAAAGAGCATACTTGGATTCACTGAGGTTTTACTGAAGTCTGCATGAATCTAAAGTCAGGATCAGGGCCTAAATTAGGGCAATAATAGAGGACAATAGAAAATTGTGAGAGAGAAGATTTAGATGGTAAATACAGTATAATCACGAAATGCTTGGCTTGGGGACTAGAGAATTACACTGTGCTTTTTAATGGGGAAGGGGATACAGTAGGACCATTTTTACTGGCAGGGTCACGTGGGTGCACTTGCATGTCTGATACTCATGCTGAAACTTATGTAGCTGTCAGTCTAATATTAGTTAAGTACTCCTAATCAACGGTAAGGAAAAAGCCCACACACCAGGAAGTGTTTCTTATGGGAATGCTTAGGCCTAGCAAGAAACTTTAAATTGATTTTCCCTTCAGTGGGAAAAATGTAGCTAACTTGGGCATTCTGTAGTAATCATCCCCATTCCACCTTTTTTTGGAGCTTACACGTGAAATTGTTTGTTAAAATAAAGAACAAAACAAACAAAACTTTCTACTTGGTTCCACATTCTGAAAAGATTTATGCATATGCAGAATTTTTACCTGAAGAACCTATGGAAATCAAGTTATGACTAGCAACCTAATGGATAATAATACCATAATTAATAAGTGCTAGTAATAACTAATGTTTCTTGATAGACTAAGTATGTAAATGGGAACATTTGCTGAAATTGCAATGTCTTGCAGGCCTATGGTTTATGATGGGTAAGTAAGTTCTAGATGAAGTCAGGAGACCAAAAACCTGTTATGCTGATCTCTATTGTTTTAGAGAATAAAGAAAAAAATTCTCTCTTCTCATAAAGAGACAAAATTGTGTCTTAATGGAATGATTCTCAAATATTTCTACAAAGTGTTGCCAGATAGCCTGATAAGGGTTTTCAAAGGCTGCACAGGTAGAAAAGGAGAAGCTTGACAAAGATCAGTCTGTGGCCCCTTAGGAGAAATGTTCTATATCCTTGTTCCAACTGCCTATCTCCCTGGTCATTAAACTGCCTTTTTTTTCTTGCTTCAGCAATCCCAGCAAGCTGTGTCTGCCAATGATTTCTCAAGGTGCCAACGACAGCGTAAACAGTTTTGAACAAACAATATTTGACCTATTGAAGACTACTGCTCTCTTCTTTACAGCAACCTTAATTATTACTGCTGTCTAACAGCTAGAAAGCAGGCAGCTTCCTTTAAGGCAGACATATTATTCTTAGGTCTGCTTCTGGGTGTAAACTTAAGTGTTCAGTACATTTTACTTTGTTACCTGGCTGAGATCTTTTCAACATCAATTTGATTTTTTTTTTTTTTTTTTTTTACAATCAAATTATTGTTTTGAAGCAGGTATGCAGAAGATTTTTATAAAACTGTATACTGGGCATGAACCATTAGGTTGGAATAGAGTGTCTCCTTGATAGAATGTCTAATTAAAAATGAGAAATCTTCAAACATGTAGTCTGATGATGCCAATATGGTCAGTTTTAGATGCAATTTGATTTTTGCAGAATGCAAAATTTATATACAAGGTTACTAATATTCACTTTGATATTACTATTTTAAAATGGTATTGGTTCAAATACGTGTCTTGAGTGTGCAGTACGATAGAACCATCTATAGGCAACACTTTCTAATGCCTCTTTCTTTTCCATACCTTATTTCAAATTCAGTCTGAAAGAAGAGTAAGACTAATTTCAAATTTCACTAAAACGCTCCATATTTTAAAATAAACATATATATGTTAATTATCAAGTCCATGTGATCAGTTTTAATGAGGACAGAAACACAAATAGATTTTAATAGACAATTGTCTAAGTAACATGCAAAAGTTCATGTAATTGGTAGGAATCTGCTTTTTCTTAAACTCACTTCCATTTTAAAATGATGAAAAATAAACAGTACCATTCTACGTTTAGAGTACAGCAAGTCAGCCATATCAGCCAGCAGAATTCCCCTTCCTTTAGCCTATCTGTGTCCCAACCTAAACGTTGTTTCAGCATGGTTTTCTCCTCTGAGTTTCCAAATTTTAGTAGAGTGCAATTCCTCCATTCTTGTGTTAATTCATAGTTGGCTGATCACTAACCTGCTAGATAGGATGGCGCCAAGTTGTTGCATCAATTTAGAGTCTGGGCAGTCTCTGTTAAAATCCTTGATGACATTTTATTTGAAAAAATAATTGATGGCCAGTAGGGCATTTTCAAATCTTTATCTAGACTACTTTTTCCACAAAATGCCAGAAGTGACTACACTACATTGTACTACTGGGATCCTCATGTATTATGGAGTAAAGAGTGGAAGGTCCCAAACTCCATTGGTTCAAGTTCTTTCTCCTTAGAAAATTGTAATAAGTTAAAGGATGAAACATACAGTGCACCTACTGCTAGTAGTACGTGTACCACAGTTTGAAAATACCATTTTTTTAGATATATATATATATATATATATATATATATATATATATATATATATATATATATATATATGTAAAAGGTAAAATCACAGGAGTAAACAGATTAGTATTGTTTCCAAAAGTGAAGGACGTTATTCCCACCTTCCAGCCACCAAATCTGCTCATAACTTAATGTAATATGAACCTGAAAAATGCTTCAAAATAACCAAAGGAATTCCATGTAAAATCATGAAAGCACAGCAAGACAGTCAGAAAATATCAATCCCTGCTGCAAATACCCTCCCCCAGTCTCAAAGGGTGCTTATACACGACCAGCAGCCTCCTGCATCTTGTGCATTGGTGTCCCTGTGCTTCAAAATGGTGGCGGGGACGCTTGCAGCACCCCACTGCTATTTTGAAGCACAGGGATGCTGATACATGAGACATTGTGGTGCTTTAATTAAACAGGCTCTCAGAGCCACTCTAATTAAAATGCCACCCCCTCTACCTCCAGAGCACATGTAAAAATGCCCTTGGTCTTATCCTGGTAAACTGTAACTGATGTGAATAAGATACCTACATATGTGGTTACATTACTGCAAAGCTACATTTAAAAGTGGTCATTTCTCAAAAAATAATGACTGTCATTATTTCCTATTTATTTGCTTATTGTAATAGAGCAAAAAATGGGCACAGACAATTAAATCTGCCAGTAGGCAGACGTTACATGCCAGCATCCAAAACTTTGTTCCAAAAATGCTTGTTCAGTTCCCAGGTTTCTCCTACCTTGACTTTGAACTTTCCTATGTGCTTGCAGTTCAGCTTCTGGAGAAGCCTTGAACTGCCCTGGTGTGAGCATCTAGGCACCTCTGGGATCCAGAAATTAGGTGTGCAGCTATTTTGGATTTTTTTCTCAAGGCTTCTAGTTCCATCCATGCACTGTATAAGGAACCCAAGCTCCTAACTCTCAGTTTTGGATTTTGTTCTGTGGGCCTGATGCCTAAAAGAGGGGTGTTGCAGTGGCAAACTAATTGGTACCTAAGTCCTTTACTGGACCTAGTCCTACATTCTTTCACAACCTTTGAGCAGCCCCCTACTCCTGGGAGTTATGTCTTTGAGGAATACATCAGTACAACACCCTCCAGCACACTGTGTGAACCTGACTGATCATTAATGAAGGCAAACTGGAAGTGTTAAATAGTTTGGTGTGTTCTAACTGTTGCTCTGGTCTTTTACTGATTAAACTTTCATTGTTTCACCACTAAACAAAAATACATGTATACAGGTATGCAAATATTAGAGAACTATGCATTATATATACAGTATTCTTTTGATTCCATTTATTTCTACTTTTTACAGTAATTTCTAGCAGTTATATATGTGTACATATCACGTACCATGCATGAGTTTCTTTCAGTATTAATATGCAAGTAAGTATATAGGTGCATATGTTATGAGCTTAAAGTATTGATAGGGGAACAGAATAGTTGAAGAAAAGCCATATTTTAATTGAGTGTGACATACCACAATAAAATAATAATTAATCATCAACCTCTCCTAGAAACTTGACTGTTGCCCAAATGTTGCCTGAAGTGATAGCTCACTAATAATGATGTATTCAAGACACAAGTGAAAAGTAACGTTTAACTCTTCTAATGGATCTGAAATGAAAGTTAAGAGATCTTTGCTAATACACAAGTTCATTGCAAATAACTTTTTGGCATTTTAGAACTCTATAACAGACTTACTTTATTTTTGTCCTGTACAACCAACACTTTTCCAGTACTGTTATCTAACACAGCACCTGTTGGAGGAAGAATATTTTCTTATAAATTGAGAAAGATAAAATAAGTGTCTGGGAAGTATTACAAAATGTTAGAATTCAAAGCTTTACATTTCCCCATGAGGAATGCAGCATAAATATTATGAGATTGAACTTGTACTGAGCTCAGATTTACCTGGGCTTGTTCCAAGATGTGATCTATCATCAGAAAATTGATTTGAACTACATGAAAAAATATTTATTGGTACAACAGCTAAAATGTCACAGCAGGGATATATGCTTCAATTTTAAGACCCAGATTATAGCTGTAAATTAAAATAATAGACTAAATAGATACATGTATAATATTTTCATAATATAGATATAATTTATATGTGCATTTATGATGAAATATATTATCAAAATTTTGTGTACATGAGTGTACTGTATACACTTGTTTATTGATTCTTTTTTTATTTCATGGCTCATAGTAGAAAACTTAGGAGATGCAAGATAAGCAAACATTTATCAAATAATCTAGCAATATATACCTGGAAGCCAGGTTCCTTCTTCATTAGGGCCCTCACCTAAAGTGCATGGACAGTCTACTGAAATTAGTATGACTAACCAGGGTAGATGAAATCCTGGTTTTGCTGTAAGTAGTGACAAAACTTCTACTGATTCAAATGAGGCCCAGAATTGCCCCCTTTTAATAAGGGTATTTTCAGACTAGTAAACATATAGAAATGACAACTGCTTAGCCTAAGCACTTACAGATCGATCCTCCTGATAATAAAACTGTTTTACCTGTTTGCTTCTATATTGTTCCATCTGCTGATATATTTATATTGTGCTATTCATATGCCTTACAATTCTTGATAAACAGTGGGCAGTATTTTAGTCAATGTGTCTTTCAAAGCACACCGCTCTCAAGTGACACAGGGCAATCTTTTCATTCAGTAAAGGTAAGTCAGAGTCTGCTCAATTAAGCTTTGCAAACTATCCTATTGCCTGCTGTCATCCTATTGCTTTCTTCCGTGTACTATACATTTCCTTAATTTTCTCAAAACCCTATGTTTTTCATATGCAGGAATCCTGTCATATGTTGTAGTTATTCTTTAAAAATGTCTTCCTTACAAAAATATGCATTTTAATAATCCAGCCAGCTTTTTGACAGATTTTAGATTTATGCTCTGTGGTGAGCACGAGTGGGTACATTTCTCATGTCTTTTTCGATATCAGTGGTGTGCTGGTTTAAAATTTGGTGGATAATTATAGAGAAACTTTCCTATCAGTTTCTAGCAAAGGGAAACCTATGTGGATAGAACTATGATACACACATCTAGAATACCATGGACAAATGTTCCCACATAAGGAAATTATTAAGGAATGAGTGTCTAGATTGAAAACATCCTTTTCTGCTTAATAATGTGATGGTAGTTTGATGTGTGTAGGAGGAATACTTAAAAGATGAAACAGCAACCCTGAAGTCAAGCTCCATTAAAGGACATGCTTTAGGGAATTAGTCATATATCTGCTTCCCCATGACAAGTGGCTTGCATGACCTCCCCTACTCTGTAACTGTTTAGCTGGGTACTGGTGAGTGTGGAATCACACTTGGGAGACCAAACCTGCCTGCCCCCCCCCCAATCAACATTTTACACTGATTAAAGGAGTTGTTTTCTAGAAAAGCTTATCTTTACATGGCTGTTGGAGCTGGCAAAAGACTGTCTGGATTAACTAGAAAAGTTCTGTTTTTTCTCAATAAGCTCATGTCTGTAAATACATTTTTTTATCAGTGTAGTTTCGTGTGAGGTGCTTAAAACCTGTGAGAGGTTCTGGTTGTATTTGGCTGTATCAAAAGCAGGAAGAAATGGGGAAATATATATAAAAAACTGGTTTCTTTCAGTATAAATCAACAGTAAGTCTATTGAAGCCTGCTGTTACACTGGTATACTGTCAGCATGAGTGAGATCAGAATCCAGCCCTGGTATCTGATCCTGTGGTTTTAAGAGTTTAGTTCTTGGGATTTGAAATTGATGTTTAGAACTTTAAAAGATTAATACCACCCTCTCCCCCTGGTGACTCTTAGGCAAAGTTTAAACCTTTAGCCTGCCAAGGAAACAGCTATGAGATTGTTATTGTATGCAAGCATTAATGTCAAGAGAACTTTCTCTGACTTAGCTGTCTTAAAAAAAAAAAAAGAGAAAAAAGAAAAGTACAGCAATATATATGTGTGGTGATATATATAACAAAAAAAATTCGGCTCCTTCCCTTGCACTCTTCCTCTTTCAGGTAGAAGATGGGGACTGGACCCTAGCTCAAGGGGCTTCTTCCAGTCCATGAGAGAACATTCATGTAACAGTGGGTAACAGAGCAATCTATCCTGTTAAGTGGGGTCAGCCCTGTTAAAGAAATCCAGCTGTGGGGCATTTGGATGCACATTTGGGAATGTCTTTAAAAGCTGTATAAGCTTCCAGAAGTGTAAGCAAGAGATGAAAGGAACAGTTTGCTGCAAGGAGGGGCCAGAACAAAAGAGGTTTCATTCCTAGTGTGTGGGACAGGGTGGCAGGATTTTGTTTTGTTTGTTTAAAAGAATGAACTTTAGCTTTACAGTACGGGTCAGCAACCTATGGCTGGTGGACTAGATCTGCCTTGCAGAGCCTTTTGACACAGGGCTTTGGTAGCCATCACTTCCCCCATGCCAGTGCAGGGAAAAGTAGTGGCAGTGGGTGCCTTCCCTGCGGAAAAGCAGCAGGACAGGGAAAAGTGGTGGTGGCAGGTGCTTTCCCTATGCTGCTGCACAGGAAAGTGGCAGCAACAGGGGCTTTCTTTGTGTTGTTGGTGAAGAAAGGCAGCAACGGTGGCTGGGTCCTAGTCCGCTCTTCCCTGTTCTTGGCCTGAATTGGGTCAATCTGGCCTGCAGTCTTAAAAGGTTGCAGACCACTGCTTTAGAGGGCTGTATGAGCTGAATTCCCCCGCAAAGATAGGTTAAGAAACTTGCTTGCAAGTTGTTAGTTACAGTACTTTGTGAACTACAGGAAGGTGCTGAGATGCTATGGGGGTGAGCATAATATAGGAATCTATGCAGAACAGAATAGTACTGTTACTACCTCACCTAAATAAATCTATTGATTTACATTATCAAATGTTTTCCTGATCTTTTGAATAAAAAAAAATCCAACTTACTAATAAAACAAGTATCAACCTAATTCAAAAGCAATAGCAGGAAATATAATAGATATTATCGGGTTATTTGTATTATGCAATATAGTTTTTAATTAATATGCCAACATTTCTGAAATTATTTAACCTCCTCTGCCCTTCCAGGCAATTCCTATTTATATAAAATACAACCAAAATAGTCATTTGACAAAAAGTCAAATGATACCACCATTTAAGAGTGTATCCCTATTTATATAAACATTTTTCTTTAAATATTTTAACATTGCACTTTGAGTTACATGAATGTTACTTCAGAAAAATCCCCTTTCAATTAGTTTATTTTTCTCAAATATGTAAATTGTAACCATAAGTAGCAATATTGTACTTCTGCAAAGGGAATGCATTGTCTGACCCCAGTTTAATGCCACATATTTTAAAGATGAGGTTTTCATACCTTAGGAAAACATGCTCGAACATGTCCATTGAAAAAAAAACAAGACTCATCTTAAGCATTTTATCTGGTCTGCCCTCTGCTGATTTTTACTGCAACTAGCAACTCAATTTGCAATGCTGATACACAATGTATATTAGATAAAAATAGGTTTTTTAAAGACTGTTTTCTTAATATACACAAACCTATGATTGTGTAGTGTCTTTTACCTCTTGTGAGTACTTCTTAAATAGAATTTGCATTTAACTATTTATAGTGTCTCTAAATCATATGGTAATGAGCTAACTTACCCCAAAGCCCAACCCCATATGGTAATTTGGGGTCCTGCACTTTAGGAACTTTATGCATATGGTAATTTGTTCTTCTGTCATGTAGTAATTTATGATACTACATGTTATATTGGTTTTACTGTTTAAGGGTTTTTACTGCATGCATATGTTGAGTTAATTCTATCTCAAACAGGAAGGAAGGGAAGACAAGAGCTCAGATAGCCTCTCAGCCAGCACCCAAGGCTACTAACTTTAACGCGGCTCACCATTGGAGTCTGGATGAGCCACCCAAGCTAGCATATCCAGGCTTGGAAGTTGTAGGAGAACAATAGGATTTGGGACTGGATTTAAAGACACATTTTTAGGGACAGCTAAAGTAAACCCTGCCACTAAGGAATCTGGAGGAAGTTAGAGTGGCTGCTCATATCCCCAGAAGGCAAATGTGAGTAGCCAGAGGAATGTTAAAGCAGCCTTTGCACTACTGTAACTTATGCTGGCATCTGTAAAGTTAAGATGGACATGAAATTAGGACTTGTCACTGGTCACAAGCTTCTAAATAGAAAACCTGAACCAAGGTCATACAAGTTTAAACCATAAGGTACTGTAGCTCAGGACCTGGCCTAAGAGTAGAACTGTAGCTTTCAACACCAGGAACATAAAGGCATGAGGCCTGAGATGTAAAGGGTGCACTCATGGAGACCACCAGGGGCTAGAAGTGAAGCTAGTCCTATTACCTTGACAGATATTTTATCATGAAGTTTGGATGTAGGGAAGAAAAGGAAAGGAATCTCCTAATACCCAGCAAGTGGAACATGCTTGCAACAAGCTTTGATTGAAGCAGGTCAGCCCCTCTCCTGTACCTAATCACAAACTTGTGAAATCCAGGCATAGGGAGACAGCTGTAAAGACTAAATTTACTGTATGTTTCTAGTGCTGCCAATTTTCACAATTTTATTATTATAAGTCCTTGTAAAATATGCTAGTTTGTTTGTGGTGGATTTTTTAAAAATACTTTTGTTCCCAGAGTCAAATGATTATATGATCTTTGTTTTCTTTAAAAATGTTAGCTCCCATGGTTATGAAGAAAGATTTGAAAACACAACCCCTGAAGACTCAGAGAAATGCATTTACTGAAAAAAAACTTATGATTTTCTAGGGCCTGAATCATGGCATTTGGACATGTGGTATTAGTAATACTACATCCCTAAATAATGACTTCAACTGCTGGAGAGGGAGGAGTCAAAAACAACCCCTAGTTTATGTGGCTGAACAATGGGATGGGATGATAGTGCTGTTGAGAGCGACGAAAGAAGAAAGTGGAGATGGTCTGAAAGAAAAGTTAAAAAGTTCATATTGGCCAGCGCTAGTCCCTTTGTACAAATTTGATGGTGCAAATGTTCTGAAATACTATCATAATCAGTAAGGGTGTGCGAAACAGGGTGTATTTGATTCGGATTTGGCCTGAATCAGGGACAGTGATTCAATTTGTTGATTCGGATCACTGTCCCCGATTCAATTTGGCCAAATCCAAATCTAAAGATTTGATGCTGATTCAGAGAATCAGAGATTCAGCCATAGACACAGCTTTAAATGTTTTTTTCTACAAACCTCGAGGTACCAGGCATGACTCATGAACGCTGCGATGCTGGGGTGGATGGAGCGTCCCACAGCGTCCCACATGTTTAGAGGTGAACCCAGAAGTGGACTGGAAGTACTTTCGGTCCACTTCCTGGTCTGCCGGGGAGTGCACTGAAGGGCTCCCCTGCACCCCCCAGGCTCGACGAACAGCCACAGGGGACCCTGGGTGCCCCCCACCAGTCACTGAGTCGGGGGGGGGGGGGTGCCCCCCACCACACTCCCCAGCGGACCCAGAAGTAGAATGGAAGTGCTTCTGGTCCACTTCTGGGTCTGCTGCTGACCGCATTGGGGAGCCCCCCATGCTCCTGTGGGATGGTCCATCTGTCCCAGCATCTCAGCGTTCACGATCTGCCTGCTACCTTGAGGTATGTAGAAAAATCATTTTTAAGCTGTGTCTATGTCCGAATCATCGAATCCTTCCAAATATCTCCGAGTCGATTTGGAGGGTTCCGATTTGATTCGGAGAGATTAAAGGGTCTCCTGATTCAATTCGGATTTGGAGATGCGGTCCAATTCTCCACCAAATCGAATCAGGGACGGAAGCTTCACACAGTCCTAATGATCAGCTATCTGGGAATTCCCTGGACATATGGAGAATCTCCACATCAGCTGTGGGCATGGGAGGCATTACTGAGTAAAGGTGTTGCCAGGGAGACTGAAGTTTAGCTATTCCTTGATGACAGCGTAGCCTCTTCCAGCTGTAGGCAGCCATGAGAATGTTAAAGCAATCTTTGCACTGTTCTTAGCTGGCAGCTGAAATGAAGCCTGGATAATACTGGGTGGTTTAAATGTACTTTTGCCCTTACCATCTAGATCCAAACCTGTGTAGTTTTCATGGACATAACACTAGAGTCCATAGGGCCCTTAGCATTTGCATTTGCATTTACATATTTGGCACTATAAGAAAGTCCCATATTTCTTCTTTTTTTTTGAAAATATGCAATTTGTTGTATTTTTAAAATATGGTTATGGACCCCCTAAAAGATGATCTCTCCCAGAGGACATTTCTTGCCCTGGCACACAGAATGCCATGAAGTTCCTTTTAAAAAATAGTTCTTCTGCAAGGTGAGATTTTAAACCTTCAGGAGGACTGTATTGTCTCTTCCCTTCCAAAGTGTTTATAATTTTTAAAAATTTTTAAACAGACAACTCAACTTACTAGTTGCTTTCATCATTCCAACCTAACACACCCAGTTTGTTGTGTAGGAATACTCATGAATGAAAGACGTCCCTTTATCAGGATGTCCAACTGCTAAACAAGTAATTTCCCCATGCCTGCCTGGTATAGAAACCCAGCTGATTTACTGCTCAATCTGATCCTAAACTATCAAACATATTTCATGAATATAGTTATTTCTAGAACTAACCTGCAACTCCTAATTGATGTGTGGCATACCCTGGTAACCTGCTGTTTCCATCTCCTAGCCACAGTGTCAGTGTGGATGAGTCTCCTTCTGCATGGTGAAAAGTAAACCCCTGTAATGCAGCAGTGGCAATAAAACTGCTTTGAAGGACAGGAATGTGCAGCCACACAGCTATTTTGCCTTCCCTCTTCCATTGCTTGATTGAATCTGAAAGAAAGAGTAACAGAAAGCTCCTCAGACGTTTTCAAAGACATGTGGGCATGAAAATAAAAACTGCAGTCATTTGACAGTCTCTCCTTCCTTTTATTTTTACTATATTTTTACTTCCATTGTACAGACGAACATAGCTTAATGTGCAATAACAGCATCAGTCAGAAAAACGACTATAAAATAATAGTGTGACACAGTCCATTATTCTGCTTCAGGGTCTGGTTTGTAAAAATCTTAAATCTGCCTTTACTGAAGGGAGAAATAACTGCAGATATAAAGAATGGGCACAAATAATTGTAAATCCAATAAGTAAACAAGACCCTTAATTTGTACTGTATAAAATTGTGTTTACAAATCAAAAATACGGCTTTCCTCCACAATATTACTCGTGCAAACTCTGTCAAGGATCTGGCAATTGTTTGCACCTCGCATAAGGTTGTTTTTAAAAAAAATATTTTCCCACTGATTTTGTTGAACGTATGTGATAGAGAACACAGCTCGCTGTTCTGCACAGCTGCATGAGATTTGCAGTGGATATATTTTTGTCAGAAAACTCAGGCCCTTTTGAAGTGCCTATTGCATTTATGCGGCCCTTATTATCAAGGTATTTGAGCACATTAAAATCTTTATAATATTTATTTCCACAGCACTACTGTGAGGTATGGAAATCATATTATTTAAATTGTAGAGTTGGAAAATTGGGGCTAAGAGGCCTCAAGACACAGAAGACTCTGGCAAAGGAGGGATTCAGTCTCATGTCCCTAACACTATGTCTGCAAGGCAGTGCAGATACACTAAAGCCAGCTCTGCACATGCTGGCTCTAGAACCAGAAGCAGCCCTAGCACATGCTAATCAACTATTGAGAAGCAAAGCAACACAGCTCTTCTAGTTGCTTCTGCCCGCTTCTAGTTTTAGAGCTCATGCTCAGAGAAGATTCTGAGCATTGTCCCATACTTTCTCCTTCGGAAGTACTTATGGTAGTAAAGGTAAGTATGTGCACAGGTATTGGCTGAGTTCTGTACAGAGTCAAATAATAAGCAGAATAATAAACTACCATACTTGCAGCTAATTTTCTGAATGCAGACACAAGCCAAGATTTAATTTCAAATGATTGTCTTCCACAAACATTCTGAGTAAACGTAGTGAAAGTGCACATTCTGCATTTCGCATGGGATCACCCTTTTTTTTTGCCTACAGTAATGGATTTAGATGTTGTGCCATTCTGCAATTGCCAGGAAAGATCATAGATTTGAATTAGTAGGCTAAGTAAGTGCATTTCAGGCTAAAGAATGACAGGTGGATATGTAAATAGAGGGGGGACAAGGATGTTTCAAGCAGTTATAAAACAGACTAAAGAGATGCTATCAGGCTTATCATAGTACTTATAGAGTGCATTTACATGTTGCCCTGTGGTGATGTAGTGACATGCCATATTGCTGCACGGCAATGCTAGAGATCATGTGTCTATGCATGATTGCCAGCTACGTTGCCATAGCGGTGCACTCTCTGGGTAGCGTGCCACTATGGCACTGTACCAGCAAAATTTACCTGTGCACCATGCGCATGGCACAGTACATGCCTCCACTATGCCGTGCTTTAGTGCTTCCCTGGTGTGTCATGGCATGGCTGATCTGCTTCATTGGGCAAAATGTCTGTTGCCCCTTGTCCAGCCTGTTGATGGTGTGGGACAAGGGGTGATGTGGGCAGTTTTGGATAAGCAGGATCTGTTTTCCCACTCACCCACATCTCTCCTGTAGATCCCAGGAATGAGTGTGGGGGAGCAAGGAAAGCCTGTTTTCCCCTCCCAGGATCTCCAGGGAAGGGGTAAGCAGCGAGCCCTGATTTTCCTTCTAGAAGTGCCCTGAGATACCCCAGTCTGCTTATGAGTGGGGAAAGCCTAGCAGGTGACCGAGGCACCTGCCTGGGGTTGGCTGGAGAGCAAGGGCAGCTCCTGTGGGTGTCCCTGTTCTCTTTCCCCACATAGAGTCATAGAAAATGTGGGTTGAAAGTGACCTCAGGAGGTCACCTGGTCCAACCTTCTGCTCAAAACAGGACCCTGCCCAACTCTTCTCATCCCAGCCAAGGCTTTGTCTACCTGGGCCTTAAAAGCCTCTATGGCTGGAGACTCTACCTCATGCTCCTGGAGCCCCACTCCCCTGGCAAGCAGAAGGAGCAGGACTGGGTCTGAATTTATTATTATTATTATTAATATATTTCTTGTTCCAGACCAAATCAGCTAAATCCTATCAGTCGAGCTGAACTCAACTGTTCCAAACACCAGACGGACCGAGCAGGCGGGGCTTAATCATTGTAGACACCAGTGTTTGGCGCCGCTACTGGCGAGCATCCTCTGCCCCCCGCAACACCAGATACTTCCACATGCCCTGGCAGGTGTCCTAGGTGCAGGCCCAACCCCGGAGATCTGCGGATTCAGATGCCCTCAGAAACCAGAGGCCGAGCCAAAACCCAAGCTCTGAATCTCGGATCCCAAATCGCCCCTCGTGCCACAGGGCAGGAGGTGCCATCCTTGGGGTTGGCGGGCCCCAAGCCGCAGCCTGCGGGCGCCCCCACCACGAGCGCGGGGCCTGGCCGGCGGTGGGAGAGGCTCGGGGGCCGGCGGGGCGCGGGCCAGGCCTCCCGCCGCCGGGAGCGGAGCGGCGCGGCGCGAAGCGGAGCCGCACTTGCCCTGCAGCCAGGCGCGGAGGAGGGCGGCGCGCGGGCGCTCCAGGCCCCGCAGCTGCGCCAGGTCCACGCTGACGCCGCCGAAGCGGTCGGGCCGGGCCTGCGGCAGCTGCAACACAACGCCCCTGCCCCGGCGCCCCGCCGCGCGCAGCAGCCCCAGCCCCCGCATAGCCGGCCCGGCCCGCCGGCAGCACGGCAGCGGGGCGGGGTTTGCAGGCGGCCTTTGCCCCCTGACTGGGAAGCGCATCCGCGCACGTGGGAGCAGCAGCGCCCGGACATGTCCTGCCCGCGGGGGAAGGGCCGGGGGCGGCCGGGGCCCGGCGGCGGCGGCTGCTCGGAGCCACGCGTCGTCCTGCAGCTCGCGGTCACCGACGGCACCGGCAAAGGTACCTGGGGCGGCCCGGGAGCGCACGTGGGGCTCCTCTCCGCCTTTTTCCCCTCCTCCCCTTGCTCCCGTTCCTGCCCTCCCCTCCCTTTCTCTTCTCCTCTTCTCCCTCTCTCTCTTCTTCTCCCCTTTTCTCCCCCATCCCCCCTCTTCATTCCTCTCCTCTATCTCCTCTTCCCCTTTTCCCCCTCTCTCACTGCCTCCCCCTTCCCCCTCCCTTTCCCCACTTTCTCCTCCTCCTCCTCTCTTCCTCCCTCCCTTCTTCCTTTCACTTCCCCTGGTCTCCCCCCCCTCCATCTTCTTTCTCCTCCCCCCCTTCCCAGTATCCCTTCAGCTCCCCTTCACCTGTCTCCACAGGGCTCCCCACTTCCCCCGGCCCCTTCTTGCAGGCACTCAAGTCACCATCAGCCAGTGGTTCTCAGCCAGGGCACTGGCCCTGGGGTGCTGAGAGATCTTGCAAAGGGTGCCTGCCACACAGCATTAGGAGGTCTAAGTCTGTTTGAGAAGCACAAGCCCAGGTTCATTTCTGTCTGAAATATACATATGTATAGATCTATCTATGGATCTAGATATAAGTGCATCTATCTATATCCCCTTTCCCCCCCACGTCTGCCCCTGGGTATATAGGTAGATAGATATGAAATATGAGCTCCATAAACAGGAGGATCTAAGGGCCCTGCCACTCATTCAAATTAAAACTGGGTAGAAACCATCTATAGAGTTTGTCACACATTTGCAAGCATTAAGTTTGTAGCTGGTTGGCTCTTTTTAGAGCTGGAAGGGCATTTTTGTCACATGATAATTACTTTGCACGTGTGGCTGGTCTAAATATATTGTCCCATGTAACCATCTGAGGATGAGGAATCCCCAACATACAGGCTCAGTGGCACCAAACTGACTAGCTCTACAACTGAAAGGGACGGTGGGGTAATAATAAACCATAGTATGCATGAGCTATCAGTGTGATGCTGCAGCCAGCAGAACAAACAGTCCTCTGGCATGCATCAACCAATGCATCTCAAGCAAAACCAAGGGAGTGATTCTTCTGCTTTACTCAGCATTGCGCAGCTGGAGTACTGCGTCCAGTTCTGGGCACCACACTTCAGCAAGGACGTGGGAAAACTTGAGAGAGTCCAGAGAAGAGCCACCCGTATGATCAGAGACTTGCAAGCCAAGCCATACGAGGAAAGGCTGAGGGATTTGGCCCTCTTCAGCCTCAAAAGAAGACTGAGGGGGGACTTGGTAGCAGCTTATTACTACATCAGGGGAGGACATCAAGGGATCTTTGAACAACTGTTCATCAGGGCACCCTTGGGGAAAACCAGGATTAATGGTCACAAACTCCTGGAAGACCATTTCAGGCTTAACACTAATAAAAACTTCTTCACAGTCAGGGTGTCCAGACTGTGGCATAAGCTCCCTCCAGAGGTGTGCAATCACCTCCCCTGGAAAGCTTCAAGAGGAGACTTGACGTTCACTTTGCTGGGGTCACCTTACCCCAATTATCTTTCCTGTCTAGTGCGGGGGGACTGAACCCGATGATTTTGCAAGGAGCCTTCCAGCCCCTTACAATCTATGAATTTTATAGTAGATGTAATGGGCACTAGGAGACAGCAAAAGTGCAGAAGGAAGGTTAGCTTGCTTAGGGGAAGGTTAATACATTTAAAAAGGGGAGAGGGTTGTTAGCACCTGCGGATTGGAGAGTTTAGAAGAAATCAGGTTGATCATATCTATCTACATATCCAGAATGGGTAGGGGGTGCAGTGTTGTCCAGCAGTCCCCACTTTTCCCCACCACTTTGATTGCTGGTCCATCCAAAGTTTAAAACAAACTGTCTGGCAGTGGCAGCAGCATTTCTATTCAGGCAGCAGTCAGGGAGTCTGGGACAGCTCCAGCCTGCAAGAGCCAGTTGCAGAAAGGGTGGGAAACCCTTTGGCTGGAGGGGGAGGGAGAGGGGGAGGGCAGGGCCTGAGCCTCTGAGGCAGCCAAGGCCAGGCTCAGACTTGCCCTTTGCCCCCGGAGCATGGAGCTAAGTGGGGCTGTGGTGCAGAGCTGGGGAAGATGGTTGGGGGGCTGAGGGAGTGGGGGGTGCTGCTGGTCCCAGGCAGCACATCGCAGTTGGGAGCAGGGCCAGGGGATGAAGGCAGGGATGCCCCTCGGGGGAGGGGGGGCTTTGCGGGCAAGCAGTGTGGGGCACAGTATGGTGCTGCCTGCTGTGTGCGGGCCGCACGCATGCTGCCTGGCCGCCTGCCCGGGGGTGGTGAGGGGGGGAGAGGGAGGCTGGAATGCGGCCAGAGCATGGCTCTGTGGTCAGCTCTGCAGCCACAGTGAGGGATGGGAGTGTGGGGACTTGGGCTTGGGTTTGCACGTGGCGGCTGCTGCCACTTACTTGGAGGCCTGTGATGGTGGTGATGGCCGCTGCCTACAAAACCTCCCGCTGCTGCTGTGGAACTGTCTGGAGCTGTGCGGCTGGCCGCAGGGCGGCAGCGGCAGCATGGTGGTGGCCGGGCGGCACGCAGCCCTCCCCACCACCCCCCTGTGCTGCTGCCACCGGCTGCACCGTTCTGAGCATGGCTCTGCGGTGGCAGTAGGAGGTTTTGTAGGCAGGGGCAGTCACCGATGGCATGGGCGGCCGCTGCTGTTTACCTGTGGAGTCGCCTGTGCCAGCGGTGACTGCCACTGCATACAAAACCTCTTGCTGCCTGCAGAGCTGTGTGGCCAGCGGCACAGTGCGGGGTAGCGGTGGGGATGGGAATGGCTGCGTGCTGCCCAGCCACCACCACCCCACGCTGTGCTGCTGCTGCCAGCCACACAGCTCTGGGGATGGCTCCACAGTGGCAGCAGGAAGTTTTGTATACAGCAGTCATCACTGCTGGCACAGGCGGCTGCACAGGTAAGCGGCAGCGGCCACCTATGACGGCGGTGACTGCCGTTGCTTACAAAACCTCCCACTGCCGCTGCGGAGCTGTGCTCGGAGCTGTGCGGCCAGCAGCAGCAGCAGTGCAGGACGGGGTTGTGGTGGGGATGGCTGTGTGCTGCCCGGCCACCACCACACTGCCGCCCAGTGGCTGGCCACACAGCTCCGGGCACAGTTCCGCGGCAGCAACGTGAGGTTTTGTAGGCAGTGGGTGTCACCGCCATCACAGGCCTTCAGGTAAGTGGCAGCAGCTGCCATGTATGAGCACCCCCCCCTCCTCCCCATCCCTCACCATAGCTGCAGAGCCGGCCACGGAGCTGTGCTATGGCCACATGACAGCCTCCCTCTCCCCCTTCCCTGGGTAGGCAGCCGGATGGCATGTGTGCAGCCCGCACATGGCGAGCACTACCACACTGTGCCCCACATCACTTGCCTGCAAAGTGCCCCCACAGAGGGGCACCCCTGCCCTCACCTCTTGGCCCTGCTCCCAGCTGCAGTGTGCTGGCTGGGGCTGGCAGCACCCCCACTCCCTCAGCCCCCAACCGTCTTCCCCAGCTCTGCCCCACAGCCCCCAAGCCCCACTTACCTCTGTGCTCCAGGGGCAAAGGGCATGGCTCCGCAGAGGCAGTGCTTAGCTGCAAAGCCGCCCCAACCTGCATGCAGCTGCCACCACCCCGCACTGCTGTGGAGCCGTGCAGCCATTTGTGGGGCATGCTGCTGCATCCAAGCCTCCTGTTTCACCCCCCAGCCGGGTGGCACATATGTGGCCTGCACATGGTGGTTTCCACTGCACTGCCACGACCTGCGCCACTTGCCCACAAAGCTGTGTAGGTGGCTGTGGGACGGTAGCGCAGAGTGCAGTGGCAGAGTTGCAGTGGCGGCCTCTGTGTGCAAACCTCCTGTCAGGCCAGCTGGTGTGTGTAGCCCACAGAGTGGCACCCCTGTCCTCACCCCCTGGCCCTGCTCCTGGGAGTGGGCACAGAGGCACACTCCCCCACTTCTTGATCTACACCCCCAGCACCTTCCATTTCCCCCACCCTGCCCTGCCCCTTCACCCCACACACACTAACCTGCTGCGGTGGGTGTTAGTGTCTGTGTCTGCATGTCTGTGGGTCTGGGGGACTGTTGCAAGGGGCATCAGGAGTGCTGTTGAGACTGGGTGAGGGAGTGCGGGGTACCAGCAGTGCTGGGGGGGGAGGGGGTGCTGTAATTTTTATCACGGATTTTGGGTTTTTAATTAGAGAATTTGCAATTTTTAATCAGTCTCATAACCAGGGATCCTGGTTTTCTCTATCACAGCTTCCTAGATGTTATTGTCTTGCTTTAGAAATATTTCTCCAAAGAGGCACTGGTGCTGTGCTGTTTATTTTTAATGTCCAGCTGCTATGACATTGATTGAATGTAGACTGGTAGTTGGATAGCCCTTTCCGCTTATGTCACTGGTTCAAATTGGTTGTGACCAAAACTGTTTGATGCCTGTTTAGAAATCTAGATGAGCCATACCGAAGAATGTGAAGTAGTTAACTGTGTTAATCTGAAGTTGGGCAGAAGGCAGGGTAGAGATGCATCTGACAGACTATTGATTCTCAACCAGGGTGCCAGGACTCAGGTGCCTATCCCTCCCTGGCTGATCCCTCCTCTCCAAGGATTGGGCTCTCTGCAAGGAGATAAGTACTGTAATATATAAATTAGTTTTTGAAATTGCATTCCGTTCAGTTCACAAAAGTTACTAAGGTGTGCCTCCAATCAATGAGGGGTGCCTCAAGTCCAAAAAATTTTGAGAACCACTGCGATTGACTGAATCAGAGTTGTATAAGCAGTATTTCTGTACTATTCATCAATGTTAGTGGGGAAGAAAACGAAGAAGAGTAAGCACATCTCCAGCATCTTTCATTTTAGTGGTGGTACATGTGTTTAGTGGCCTGTATGAAGTAAATTGGAGATATCTGCTTATACCACAGGAACCCCCAGTGATTCATGCTTTAGTGGTAAGAAAGAGTGGCACCAAAATTGAATGGACATGGATATTGAACAAGCATGTAAATTTCTTCAGTGCAAAGTATTGTTTTGATTGTCATTCTTCATACCTAGTTGCTTCATGTGAATAGGGAGTTTTGTTTGCAAAACAACCTGACCTACAGAATAATGACACATTTTTTTCCTAAAATTTTAGAAGATGACAACATTCCTAAAACATACAGGAACACTCTTGTACAACTAGGACTCAACAGTATGAAATCTGCCAATATATGCATAGGTCGACCAGTCTTGCTTACCAGTGAAGATGGAAAACAAGAGGTGTGATTACTTTTCTTATTTAGCATGAATAAGACAATCTTATATGATTAAATGATGTATTTTAGTTGTTGGGTTTAGGTTGTGAGAGGGGGAGGGTTTAGTGATTTAAATCCAGTGGATTTAGGTCTCCATGCAATTCAGTGCCATTGCTCATTTCACATGAGGATTGAAAAAGGAGAAGAATTGTGTATTTGGGTGCTTTTGCACACCACCCAATTGCTGCATGCCTGGATTTATCCAGTGCCATTCATTGATTAAAAATACTAAACATTATTTCCTCCTATTTAGTTTTTAACAGAAGAAATGACTCCCCACTTTTTATAGCGTACTCCCTAGATAGCATAATGTATGCTTTTTCAATTGTCTACTTATTCTTCAATTTCCACTTAGATTACCAGTGGAGTTTTCCTTGGCATTGTCGAAATGAAGTTCTCCTGTTAAAAACATTTTGGTTCATCCTTAAGTTGTAGTACTGCTGTATGTAGTTTCTTGATTCCAAGGCAAAGTTTTCCCCCTCATTTAACATGGGGAGTGGGGAGGTCCCTTGTCTTGGAATTGAGTATGGGGTGGGGGGCAGGTCAGGATTGGAGTCACAGCTGCTGCCTGCTTCACCACTGCCCTTGAAGCCTCAGTTCATGGTCTCCCTCTCTGCACCCCTCTCTTCTTTCCCTCTAGTGCCAGCACTGCCCAAGCTTTGCTCAGATGCCACCATGCTGGCCCTGTACTGCTGATATGGGGATAGACTGGTGTTGTGCCACAGGCTGCATCAGGGACAGAACCTGCCAGCACCAAAGCAAGGGTAGGGGGCTGGAGGGGGTGGTTGTGGAGAGGAGGGGCAGAGGTTCTAGGGAAGGGAAGAACTGGGGAGTGGGGGCAGGCAGGGGCCTGTGGCTGGTTGGGGGGGGCAGAAAGTGGTAGGGGACAGATTAGATGAGACAAGCTGCCTGCCCCCTGTACCCCTACTGATTCCCTATTGCCTGTCCTCTACTGCCTCCACTCCTGCCTGATCCCCACTGCTTGCCCCCCTGCCACTGCTTTCTCTGCTGCCGTGGTGGTGGGAACAAATTTCAGATGACCCTCCAATAATTAGATTTGTTATAATTTTCCAAGTATAAAATTTATACATTTTCCATATATAGAATTTAATTACTTGGGGGGGGTAGTCATCTTGGATTTGGGTAAATAGGGTAACTGCTTAGCATCTTAACTGTTTGTGATTCATTATATTTTGATCCATTCTTTAATCCCTTGTGGAGTTTGAGTTTAAAAGTTCACCTTCAGAATTAAGAATTGGAGGGAGGGGGAAAGCTCTTAAATTACCAATTGTTTGTTTGTTTGTTTGTTTGATTGAAACTTTCTCTAGGTCTGTACTGCTTGGCCCATTGCAGGCTTCTCAGGAGGAAAAATTGGCTTGAGTGGAATCACTCAGAAGAATTTGGTCGTGAAACCTGGTGATGTAGTCACTGTCCAGCCTGTGGTCGGTGCAGTGGTACAGGCAGAAGAAATCTACGTTAAGCTGAGGTTTGGAATTTTTCTGTGAATGCTAGCTACTGGTAGCCATAGAAATCTGTTTTGTAGAGATCCAAATCTGCAAGATGCACCTTTACTTTCCATTTGAATGGGACTGCAAGTGTGAATGAAGTTAAACACATTGGTAAATGTTCACAGGATTGTTGGTTGTAGCCATGTTGGTCTAAGGACATAGGCCTTAGATCAGGTCTTAGGCACCACCAGGTTCTTTGGGTAGATGTGATATCTTTTATTAGATTAACTAAATAGTTAGAAAAAATTTTTTTGCAAGCTTTTGGGCACAAACACCCTTCATCAGGGATCAGGAGACTGCTGGTGTTCTGTGTCTTCTGAGGTAGAAAAGAAGCTAATTTACAACATTCAGATCTGTGAAAATACAGATGAGTGGACGTTTAGAAGACAATGGGTAGAAATAGGAGGGGAAGGAGTGAAGGGAGGGAAACATGTGAAGGAATACAAGTGGTCAGCTGAAGGCAGGGTACCTGAGGCATCAGGCAGGTTGTAATTTGTCATAAATCCAATGTCTATATTAAGTCCATGGGAATGGCACGCAGCCATTCCCATCCCCACCACCACTCCGCACTGTGCCGCTGCCGCTAGCCAAACAGCTCCGAGCATGGCTCTGCGGTGGGAGCAAGAGATTTTGTACGCAGTGGCCGTCACTGCTGGCATGGGCGGTCCCACAGGCAAGCGGCAGCGGCTTCCCGTGCCAGCGGTGACGGCCGCTGCCTCCAAAGCCTCCCGCTGCCGCTGCAGAGCTGTGCGGCTGGTTGGTGGCAACGACGCAGCGTGGGGTGGTGGTGGGGAGGGCTGCGTGCTGCCTGGCCGCCACCATGCTGTCACTGCCGCCCGGTGCCTGGCCGTACAACTCCAGGCATGGCTCAGTGGTGGCAGTGGGAGGTTTGGTAGGCAGCGGCCATCACCACCATCACAGGCCTCCAAGTAAGTGGCAGCAGCCGCCACGTGCAAGCCTGAGCCCAAGCCCCCACACTCCCATTCCTCACTGTGGCTGCAGAGCTGACCACAGAGCCGTGCTCCGGCCGCATTCCAGCCTCCTTCTCCCCCTCCCCAGGGCAGCCGGTTGGGTGGCACGTGAGCAGCCCGCACATGGCGGGCACAGCGCCCCGTATCACTTGCCCCCCTGACAGATGGGCATCCCTGCCCTCACCCCCTAGCCCTGCTCCCAGCTGCGATGTGCCGCCTGGGGCCAGCAGCACCCCCCACTCCCTCAGCCCCCAACCATCTTCCCCAGCTTTGCCCCACAGCCCCACTTACCTCCGTGCTCCAGGGGCAAAGGGCAAGTCTGAGCTGGAGCCCAGCCTTGGCTGCCTCAGAGGCTCAGGCCCTGCTCTCCCCCTCTCTCTCCAGCCAGGGCTGGGGGTTTCCCTCCCTTTCTGCAATCGGCTCTTGCAGTCTGGAGCTGTGCCAGCCTGCAAGAGCTCTTTGCAAAAGCGGAGAATCCACGGATTTCTCTGCTAAAAGGAGAAATTCTCATTTTCTCTGATAAAAACAGGGAATCTGTGGTTTTCTCCGTTTTTCCGTGAGAAACTGAAAACCTGGATCCCTGGTTATGACAGACTGTCCTTCCCTGGAACCTATACAGAAAATCCCTAAACAGTTTCAACCCATGCTAGAAAAAAAGACTGTATTTTTAAAGAGATCTTTCCAGAACCACCCATCCTAGCCTTTAAATAAGCACTGAACCTCACTAACCTTATCACCAGAAGCAAACTTCCAATGACACAAATCACACTGGATGTAAAACCCGCTAACGCATCTCCACCAGTCCCACAGTAACTACACCCCACAACAGAACCATCACCATTCCTGGGTCTTACCTGCACCTCCAGAAATGTAACAGATCTCATCCAGTGCACCAAGTGCCCTGATGGAAAATATGTAGAAGAAACCAAGTGAGAACTGAGTACCAAAATGAACGTACACCGAAAATCCATCAAAGACAAAAATGGGGAGAAGTTGCTGCTTGCCTTTTAGTCCCTGGAGTCACCCTGGTCCAGCAGAGGTGCATAGGGCTGCTGCTTCTGCCCCTCACATAGGTCAGAAGGGGATGGGAGGAGCAGCAGCTCCTTGATCTTCAGTCATTCCTCAGACTGGGTTACCTGGTATAAGGAGCAGGCAGGGGGCTTTGTTCTACTGCTCCAGTCCCCCTGGGAATTAGGAGGACTGCTTCCAAACCTTTTCCCATCACCCAGTCTCAAGAAGGCACAAGGAGCAGGGCAGAGGGTGTGGTTGCAGGCTGAACACCTATATGGCTCCCTTTCCTGGAAACATTTCTGGTGGTGGAAAATTTCCATAGCTAGAAATGAACACCTGTTCATGGTCACTGTTTGCAGTTTCCTCTGACTTTTCCTACATGCCCCCATGCAAAGCTCCTTCTGTCTTACTTCTCGGGGATCTTAATTTGCATCTCTGTGTAGAATGCAGATTGGAGGATCTAGCCCAGAAGAGCCTCACTTGAGAGCAGCAGTGCCATATCCAGGTTTTTAGTATGGTAGTGGGATATGTAAACGGAATGAAAGGGGCATGGAAGTGAAAGGGGCAACTGTATCTCGAGACTTTCAGTGCCTGGTGTTTTTCTTGAAACTGAACTTCTGGATTCATAGTTTCATAGTCATTAGGGCTGGAAGGGACCTCGGAAGATCATTGAGTCCAGTCCCCTGCCCGAAGGGCAGGAAGTCAGCTGGGGTCATAGGATCCCAGCAAGATAAGCATCCAATTTACTCTTGAAGGTGTTCAGTGTAGGTGCTTGAACCACCTCCGGTGGCAGGCTGTTCCAGATCTTGGGGGCCTGGACAGTAAAGAAATTCTTCCTTATGTCCAACCTGAAACGGTCTTGCTGGAGTTTATAACCGTTCGACCTTGTCATCCCTTGGGGCGCTCTGGTGAACAAACATTCCCCCAGATACTGGTGGTCACCCCTGATAAACTTATAGGTGGCCATCAGATCACCCCTGAGCCTGCACTTTTCCAGGCTAAAGAGCCCCATAGCTCTCTGCCTGTCGTTGTAAGGTCTGTTTTCCTGACCTTTGATCATGCGTGTGGCTCTTCTCTAGACTCTCAAGCTTCTCCACATCCTTTTTGAATCGTGGAGCCCAAAACTGGACGCAGTACTCCAGCTGTGGCCTCACCAAGGCTGAGTACAAGGGGAGAATGACGTCCCGGGATTTGCTTGAGAAGCATCTATGGATGCAAGCCAGTGTTTCGGTCGCTTTACTAGCCGCAGCATCACATTGCGGGCTCATGTTCATCTTGTGGACAATGATGACCCCCAAGTCTCTTTCTTCTGTAGTGCTAGCCAGAGTAGCACTGCCGAGCCTATAAGGATGCTGCAGGTTTTTCCTCCCAAGGTGGAGAACATTGCATTTTTTAGTGTTAAACACCATCAGGTTCTTGTCCGCCCATTTGCTGAGCTTGTCCAGGTCAGCCTGGATTGCCCTCCTATCTTCAGGTGTGGATGCTTTGCCCCAAAGTTTGGTGTCATCAGCAAACTTGGCCAGTCTGCTTCTGACTCCAATGTCTACATCATTAATGAAGATGTTGAACAGTATGGGTCCAAGGACAGAGCCTTGGGGGGGACCCCACTGGTCACAGGTGACCATGACGATTGTCTTCCATTAATTATCACCCTCTGGGTCCGACCACGGAGCCAATTTCCCAGCCAGCAGATCGTGGTGGACCCAAGGCTACAATTGGCCAGTTTCGCCAAAAGGTGATCATGGGATACCAGATCGAAGGCTTTTTTGAAGTCTCTTGATTTGTGTCAGAAGCTTAATTGTGCCTTAAAAAAATTTATAGCCATCATAGTTTTAGGGAAAAGCTTGAAAACATCAACATTAAAGATAAATTAGAACACAGCATTCATTATATATTTAGTCTCTTCTAACTGGAATGCTTACTCATGCCATCTGACCACTTGGCTTAGGTAGTATACCTAGCCCATAGACAAAACAACTGCTTGATGGACCATCTCCTGTTGCTTCATTCTGTGGGTGCGTCTACATGTTCATTAATGCACTTTAGGTAATACGCATTAAATCTTGTATCTCCATTGTGAGGTACTAGAAAAATGTGCATTAACCTATTTTAATGTGCATTAGTTAAAACATGTTTTTTGTGATGCTTTAATGTGCATTAAAATAGGCTAATGCTCATTAAAGTGCATGTCTAGACATGCCTTATAAGAAGTAGGAGACATGGGAGCAGAGTATAAGATTGGGCAGGGATGGGACAGAATAATCTAGGGCCAGGATGGAGGAGTGAAGGAGCTGGATACAAGGTAAAGGCCCTGGAAGCATAGTAAAATAGCTAGAAAACAGTGCCTCAGGAAGAGGTGGAAAAGTGTGTTCATGTGGGAGCAGAACGTGTACCTCTTGGTAGTATCAGGGGGAATGTTTAAAAGAGAGTGCCCTAGGAGGTGCCTGCTGGGTGGAGATAGTGATGGAGGAAAGTCATCCTCCTGCTGAGGAAAGAGGGACAGAGGAGGGAAGACACCCCTCTATGATTCTTTGTAGTTTCTTACATTTTAAGTTTTCAACTTGGAAAATGTAGGCAGACATAGGGAATTGGATAGGGAAGGAAGCAACCCACAATGGTCATGGGCTGCAAATCATGAAAGTGTGTGAGGTTTTTTTCTGCTTGTTTTGTTTTTATTTTTGCTTTAATTTATAATTCATCTCCTGATGTGTTTGGTGGTCTCTTCCTTGATTTTTTTTTTTAACTTTGTGGTGTTAGCATTTGAGGGAGTTAGCATTTGAGTTGATGGTGAATGCTTGAGTCCAAGTGCAGATGTTTCATTTGCCTTTTAAAGGTTTATAATATAATATTTATTACAAATGTTTTATGATGGTGTTTGTGAACTGTTTTCTCCTGTCCCCATCGCAAACTTTACATTTTGGATTTAACTACTTGCTTTTCCCTTTTGAAATGGGACAGACAAGCCATTTGGTTCTCAAAAAGGGTTAACTGCCAACATCTGGATACTAGAAACTACCAACATTTGGATACTAGAAACTAAAGCAGGCTATGCCAGTGTTGATACCATGATCAAGCTCAGTCTAATTTAATCATTATTAGTTGGTTCTGGTGCCTGTGCTCATACTTTCATGATACTGACTCCCTAATGGTCAGCTTACTTTTTCGTTTTTCCTAGTCAGCAAAGTAAAACCAAACTGAACCAAAATGACAACAACAAAATGCACGACAAACTGCTTTATGGTGTAGCAAAGGAAAGAATATCAAAAGTTTGCTTAATGTTGCATTAACTTTACCAACTTAAGTGACTGACAATACTTCTTTCATATACAAAGTAGATATTTTAAATTATGCAAATAATTACAGAAGCAGTTTTTTGTGATATCTTTTATTGGACCAACTGCATTGTTGGGAAAGATGCTGGACAACATTTTAGGGACAAAGTGCCCTTATCCAGATCTGAGTAGAGGTAGAGGTCTCTTCAGGTAGGACCTTTCATGGTAGAGGTCCCAGGCCCAAAGAAGGCTACTTTGTCATTGAAATGTTGTCCAACATCTTTTCTTACTGTACAGCTTGTCCAATGAAAGATGTATTGAAAGCAACTTTTTTCTCATACATTTCCTTGTCCATCTTCGCTACAACACACTATCTGTGTGTCATATACATGTAGTAGAACATACATCTGTGAACTTTTTGTAGAAAAAGATTTTCCTTAACAGAGAGCACTGCCAAAGAGTATTTCATAATTTCTGGAATATTTTCAAAACTTTTCCTGACCTGAATGTTGAACCTTTTTCTGAAACCATGTTCTTTCCCATGATCTCATATTTGTTCTGAGGGCCGATCTTCTAGAATTACTGTTTTTATATACTACTATATTGTAAAACACAAATGTTGGTTTTCTGGATTTACTCAGGTACAGAAAACAAAGACTGATATGTCATATTTTAAGCCACTCATTACCACAGACCTTAACACTTTCATTTATTTTTTTGTAAGGATATTAGGTTTTTACAATAATTAAATACAGATTCCTGGATCCTAGGACTTCCTGATCCAGTAGCCACTTGGTATACAGGCTTGATTGTGTGTACAAGTGATATGTGCCAGTGACTTTAAGGGGACTGCTCTCATAGGTCTATTTGATTACGTTTGTTGATATTTGCAGTATCAGGACTGTGATGACTTGAAGTACTTTTAGAAAAAGTTACAGTAAATTTTTTTCTAAAGTTTGCTTCTTGCTCATTAACAATTTTTGAAAATGCTTTTTTTTTTTTTTCATCAATGGCTTGAGATCGCCATCTGTGGATCATGATTTTAATTGCAGCTTTTTTATTTGGGTGTTCTTGTTTTAGTCAAATTTAGGTGTATTTTATGATGATGATATGAAAAATAGTAATGCTTAGTTCTTATGTAGTGCTTTCCATTACTAGATTTCCCATGTTCTTATAGGGGTAGGTTGATTTCATTTTATCCATTTTACACATAGGTATCAATCTTTTACTGTAAAGATGGAAAAAGATAGTTTCTAATTTATCATCTACAAATATTTCAAGGGTGTAAATGAAAAATGTAGAAAACATTATTTCTTATGTTTGTTGGCAGAAAAGTAAAACGAGATGAAACTGAGAGGGAAGAAAGGTAGGCTAAATATCTAGAAAGATATCTGAACAGTGGATCCTTTTGAACAGTGGGATTGGGTTGGGTGGGAGGTGGTTTAGGTTCCCTCTCTTGAGTTACTTAAACTTTGACTGATAAACTAAAACCAGAAAATATGCTGTAGGGAGAACCTTGCATTGAACAGTAAAGGACTAGGGCCTTGATCCTGTGAACATTTGTGCGACTAACTTGAGAAGTGTGCGCGCCTCCAGTGAAGTCAGTAGACGGCTCGTGTACGTATTTGGAGAGGTATAAATGAAAACTTCAATCTATAACTTTAATTCAGTGAATGTAGTATTAAGACTCATAAGCCAGGAGACTAGTTCGTGACATACATATCATGCTTGTCATTTTAAGGAATGAAATCTGATATTTTATAAAATAATAGAAACAACTACAAATCTGTAAACTGAAAATTAGCTGCGGGACAAATATATTTACATTGTATTTATGATTAGACAAAATGAGTTAAAAATTAACTTGTTGTTTGCCCTAGAGATCCTTCTCTTTGTACAGTTTAATTATATACTTCAAAGTAATTCACTGAAATTATGAATAATTGTGACATTAATATTTTGTCTTTAGTGCTGTTTGTAGAATGGGCAAGGATTGTAAAAGAAACTTTTTTCACAGAGACAAAGACACCTGTGTTAATGCTGAAGAACTGTCTGCCTGTCTTTTGATAAATCTAGGTAAGAGGTTTTTTTGGTTTTTGGATATATATTTTTTTGTAATAAGGTTGCAGGCTTTGGAGAGTAGAATACTGGATTGAATACTGCTGATCAGATGTTTAATGTCAAAATTACTTTTTCCTTCCAAATGCATTGTCTTAGGAGAGTTATACACTTCCTACATTTTTAGTAGCATTCATTTGGAACTAAACTGTCTCTTTGTCCTATTAATATCATACTATGCTTGCATGAATCAGAGTTTCAAGTCCATCATATCTCATTTGATTTTGAAGTATCTAGCAGTCTTTCTTGTTCTTCTGGAATATTGTCTAATGCTCTCTATAATTGCAGTTATCCATTTATTTGTCATGGGGAGTTGGGGAATCAGTTTTTTTTTCATGTACATAATAGTGCTCAATGTATCAGTAGCTACATTTAATTTGACACCCTTATCCTCTTTCCATGCTGATTATGTGAACAAAGCTGGTGCTCTGTGTTTGATACTTAGCCATGAGGGAACTTGAGAGGATAGAATGTTTTACACAGCTGCTTTCCCATCTACTCAACTATTTAATTCCTATCTATGGAAAGAAGGCCTGGATTTACTTGACTAGTAGATTACAAGTAGTAGTACAAGGCCCAGAAGTTTAAAAATTATGAATCGGTTCCAACAATGTCAAGATGACATAAAAAATAATGGCTTTGGGGAAACTTTTATTTGTTGTCTTGGTTTTGAGCCTTTACTGTGTGTTTGGGTCATATTTCCAAGCTTATCTCCTTCAACTGTGAAGGCAAACATTTAATTTTTTTACAGATCCAAGCTAAGATTTTCTCATAATCGCATCACTCCAGAAGCTGTGGCTTTGAATAAAGTACAAAGTACTGTGAGGTTGTGAGCAGCACTGATGAATGGAGAATTTTTGTTTCTACAGTGCCAGTTCCTTAATCTGTAATCTTTTAAAGTTACAGAGAGCATATAAAACAAAAAAAAAATGCACTAATGACCAGTGATTTAGAATGTTTATCCACTTACAGCCTGACTAGATTGGAAGTGATTGTTTTAAATGAGAAAACTCTATTCTCTGTCTTCCTTTCTTTTTGTCAAGTGACCTTTCCCTGGGACAAGTTAATTTGTGCCACTTGTGGTGCAGGTGTATGGTTTGAAAATTGCTGTGGGAAACTTAGGTTAATAGACTTTTGTTTTTCTTTAAAATTTTATCTCGTTACAGATGGGAAGATAGTATTGCCAGGCAACCTCTTGCCCCTCACTTTCTATGGTAGACCTTGCAGCCTGGTGGTGATGAAGGTGAAAGGAACAGATGGGGCCCTGTTGGAAATGCAGGGCAGTAATGCTTTCAACAAAGCACAAGAGACAACCCTTGAGAAGTCTGACTTGGAAACCAGTGCACTAAATTTATCCTTACAGCTCAGCAACTTGGACATAGAAGACAAGCTAGAAGATGCACTTACCAGTACGCCATGCAGATCAACAGATCAGTGTTCATCAGTTGCATCCAGTGATACTATAATAGGGGCTGAGCAGGTTTGTGCTCAGGTCAATGAGCTATATGATGAGCAGAATGTCAGAAGCCTCATTGATGGTTCTGAATCAGCTGGAGAAGTCCATGAGAGAATGCTGCTGCATGGCAAAAAAGGAGCAAAATGCAATTCTGATACATTTTACTTCATTTCTTCAAGAACAAAGGTCAATTTTATTGAGACTTGGCCCACTGTGACAGAACAGGATTGTAAATCCAGAGTTACCTATGATATGATAGGTGGTTTAAGCAGCCAGTTAAAAACTATTCGAGAGACAATAGAATTGCCTTTGAAGCAAGCTGAACTGTTCAAGAGTTATGGTATGATGTTTAAATATTGGCATACTCTACTTAATACAGTGTTTTTTCTTTAATTGAGCACTCCAATCATTATGTGCTGCTATTAATTTATATTTCGCAGTGTGTGAGAAAATTTATATTTCTCAGGGTATCTTCACACAATAGAAAAATTAATGCACTTATTTATTGTGGCAACTTCGATGAAAAGTATACTACTTGGGACATTCTATAATAAGGCTGGACAGCATATAATTTTTAAAAATATAATTTATATCATTATATAAAAAATTATATAAAAATCACATGCTGTCCAACCTTATTATTGAATTTCCCAAGTAGTCACCTCACCTTTTATATACGTGTGCACGCGCGTGCGCGCGCGCACACACACACACACACGTTCTCTCTCTCTCTCTCTCTCTCTCTGACTGTATGTGTTCAGGTATGTATAGCAGATATAGATATTATTTATTAAGGGGCATTGCTCCCCAAGGTTTGGATCCTCTATTTTATCTCTACAAGGCTTGCTCAGATGTGTTATTCATTTCACCTTCTTCTAGTGTAAAGATGCAGTGACAGAGTAACTACCTTTTGTCTGAGGAAGATTTGAAGCATCACTTTCCATCACACACAATTTTTTTCATTCAAACACTTCTTAAAATGGCGCTTAACAGAAATCCAAGTCTTCTCTCCTCTGCCTATCTCCTGAAAAATGCTACTTCTGCTGCTCCCTCATCCATACTGCTTTGGTCTTGACTGAGTCTTGAATTCTGATCCCTGCTTAACTTTGAATTAATGTTACTGCTCTCCTGTCATAACAGCCATTTTTTTTACTCTTTGTTAGTTCCATACAGAAGTGCAGTGACATCTTGTGAACTTCTATGGCTTTGGAGAGTTGTGAATAAGAACATTTGATTTATGTCTAAATCTGTCTTTGTGTTGGGGCTTCTTAAATTAGTACTAGTGTGGGATTTTTTCCCCTCTTAGGTGTAAACATTGGATTTGTCCTGTCTTGGATATAAAGAAAATTGGGTTACCCTGTTTCACTTCTACCAGGCTTTCTTTATTGAGTAATTTAATATTGTTCCCCTAAATATATGAACAGGGAACAAAATACTGGCCTGCAGTTCTTAAATTCTGTCAAATATGGATTTAATATTTCTAAGATGTGTGAGAATCCATATCATTCAGAGCTGAATTAATTAAAAATGAAACAAATCACTAAATATTAAATTGTCACCTTGGTTATTATTATCTGAAGATACTTTTAGGAAAGAGCATATTCCATTCCACAGTTTCTTCTGTGTACAGAAAAGTAGCCATAAGTTTAAATTGGTTATTATTTTCTCATAGATGAAATCACATTGCTTGAGATATTATAAAACAAGTTTAGATAAAGTTCTGAAGAATATGTCATAGGAAATTAATCCTTTATTTTCATCCATAATTTCTTATAAGAAAGCTAAAATTTTGAGGGAAGTTTTCTAGAGCAGGAATATAGGGAGATGAAAATGTGGCATGATTGCTACTTTTACAAGTTTTGGAGTAAACCCCATCAGTTACTTTGACCCCTGAAACAGTTCTGGCCAAGAGATTGCGCTCAGTTGAGAAGAGCCTATAAAGGAGTCAAAAATATCCAGGTCTCACCCTTGGAGGGACCACACTTATAGCAGCAGTAAGAGGCTTCCTTGCCTTCCTGTAGCATTGCCCAGAGAAATATGACTTCCAAACCCATGAATCAGCTGAGAGTATGTGGATATAAGGTAGAGGTTAGAGTTGTTTATTGTAGAGGCCTTCTGTATAGTTTATCTGACTTGCCTCTTTATGTGGTCATCTTTTATGGGGAGGGGGATCTCATGGATCACAGAGGTAATCTGTATAAGACTGTGATGAATATGTCAGTTTATACTGTGTAGGGGTTCTCGGTGGGTTTCCAAGGCATGGTATTGTGGACGCTCATATTCTGTTTTACCAGTTCCTGACCTTCAGGCCTCCCACATTTTTAAGATACACCATCTGTTTTCCTTTGGTCAGGGATGAGGTGCAAAACCAGCCCTACGCCCCTTCATCACTCCACAAATGGATTTGCCTGATTGTGGATATTTACACTGGTAATTAACCTTGAATAGGTGGCTATCTGCATAGGAATTGCTATAGGAGATCAAACCAGACCATTGGTAAATATGGTCCAGTACCCTGGTCAGCAACAGATGCATTACAGAAGTATGCAATAAATCCAGTAGGCTGTGTGATGCTTCAGTTGCTGATTCGATTCGGAGGAGATTTCATGGTCAAATCTCCAAACTGAATTGGGAAACCAATGAAAAGGTCTGAATCGGTTTGAAGCCTCTGAATTGATTCGGAGATTCGGGCAGTCCCCACTTGCCACTGCAGGGAGCTGGACCTGGGCTCCGTGCTGGTATGTGGAGAAGTGGAGGGGGGAGAGGACCATGGGGGGAACCCCACCAGGCCCCATCCCCTGCCTGCTCTCCCAGCCCCCCTGAGCGCCCCCTGACCCCTGCCCTCTCTACTAGCCACGTCAGTGGTTGCCCCGTTCAGTCCCAGAGTCCTGGAACTTAAAAAAGCCCCACACTCACTGGCTGCTACAGTGGCTATTGGGGCCTATGGGGGCTCGTGGCAGAGCCCCCCACGCAGCGTGGGGCAGTGAGGATTGCCCCCCTGCCTGGCAGGAGCCAGTGAGTGCAGGGCTTTTTTTTTTTGTGTGCCAGGATGCTGGGGCTGGGCAGGGCAACCTTTTACAGGACTGGGAGAGCTGGCAAGGGATGGGGCCTGTTTGATTTGGAGATCTGGCCAATTCTACAATGGCTGAATCTCTGAATCGGATTTGGCCAAATTGATTCGGGACAGTGATTTGAATCACCAAATTAAATCACTGTCCCTTGAACCATCTGAATCCGAAGTGAATACTAGCCACTTCCCACATGGAGAGTTATGGGCTAACCTGCTTATAGAGTAACTTTCTCCACAACTCCTGTCAATTAGTCGATAGCGTTTGGCCTTTCTGCTACCAAATTCCTAAAACTTGGGCTTTGTAGCCACAAGATCTGCTGTTCTCAGACTTTTCTTGTTAAATGTTACCCCTCCTCTTCTATGTCTTAATCTGTTCTTCCTGTATAGTTTATAGCCAGATATTACAACAGATCATTGGTATTTTCATTCATATGCTTTGCACCTTCTTTAAAGGTGTTTGGTACAGGGAGCTCCTGAGCTAGTAAAGATATAGGCTTCTATTAAAGTGGTTTGATTGTTTATGAAGTTGATTTTAAGGTTAAGTTTATATTATGAAATAAACGTAGGGTAGGGCAATACAATGTGGAGATATTCTGCCTTGAGCATAAATGACTTTCTCTTCCCTCTGTGTTGTGTGTGTGCTGTTTGTTTTTAAAGGAATTCCTCCTCCTAGAGGAGTACTATTGTATGGCCCTCCAGGTACTGGGAAGACCATGATTGCCAGAGCTGTTGCAAATGAAGTTGGAGCTCATGTTTCCATTATTAATGGTCCTGAAATATTAAGCAAGTAAGTCAGCCCAATTTATTTATGTTAGTGACTTGCAGGTAGTGAGCCAAATTACACACTGATACATATGTATTGTTCAATGCCAGTGTTTATATCTGTATGATTGTGTCCAATGTGTATGCCTGAGTCTCAGAAATTTGCAGGGAAGGGTTCTTTTTGTAGGTATTATACTGCTCATAATCTGAAAACGAAAATCCAAGTTTGTTGCCTCCAAGAGGTTTCTAATGGTCAATAGAGTGAAATTCTTGGAATGGCTTTCTGAACAAGGCAGTACAGACAAGGAACCTAAACTTTTTCAAAATGTAACTTGATAAGTTCATAGAAGGGATATATAGGGTGAAAACAGATGTAACATTTGAGGTATTTAAAGGTGCAGCTGTTCTTGAAGCACTTCAAAAATAAAGTGTTTCAGTAGTGGATAAGCATAGTGTTCTCTTGCTGGAACATCTTGGAATTAGTGTGGTGTGCCTTCCAGCTAGGGGGTATGATGAAGGGGGAAGAGTACACAGTGTGCTACACCTCAGTGTAGTCTAGCAGCTCCTAATCTCCAAGCAAAGCCAATGACAATAAGGCCAGGTATAGACATTGTACTTTTACCAGTATAAGTGATCAGAAACTGGTCTATACTCATAACAGAACAGAAGTTCAGAACACAAAACCAGTCTCTACCCATAACAGAACATATGTTTGGCACACACAGATTGGTTTAAAAATGGTAAAACCTGGTCTAAGATTTGCACACCCCCCACCAAAGGGTGAACTTGTGTTCTGTTCACTACTGATTTAAATTACAGCGCTTACAGAAAGCTGCATAATTTAGATAAATTATGTCTCAGCTTTTTGAATGTCTGTACCTAGTCTAAGTGTTCTCCTGTCTGTCCCGCCTCTGCTGTCCCAGAGTGTGCCCCTGCCCGAATTGGGAAACCAGAAAGGTACAAAGGAATTTTGGGGCTAGAGAGCCAGCATCTTGGTTCTGGTGAGCATCACCAGATCTCTCAGTTCCAGTGGAGGGGGGTGGGAGTGCAGGGTCTCTTGTCTCCCAGTTTTGGTTCCAACCTAGGGTGGGAGGGCAAGTTGCTTTGTGTGAGTGGAGGTCTAATGTGCAGGACGGCGCTCACTGGCACAATATTCTGGTCCCTCCACCTTCCCCATTCTCCTGGCCCCACTGCAATAGTGGGAGAGAGGGGAGTACAGTGTGATACCAGGGTACTCAGGGGTCATCTCCTATGTTCTGTAGAGCACAAAGGGCCCTGCATCTAACTTCATTTTGAAGTGCTTCAAAATGGTACCTGTTTGTTTAGGGTTAGTTTTGGAGTGCTTCTGCCATTTTTGGGGCACTTCAAAGACTGTGTACATCTGTTGGCTTGCAGTCTAAAGTGCTTCAAATGTTACATCTGTCCTCTTCCATAGAAGAATCTCATCTAAAAAGTTTATTGTGGAATTCAAATTTATATAATAGCATTTGTGGCATTCATACATTCTCTGAGGATTTCTGAATGGATAAAAACTGATTTGTAGAAGTAAAAGGTGAAGAGTGTTTTAATGAAATAACAATAAAATCCTCTTACTAAATTATTTTGGTTGTTGCAGGTTTTATGGTGAGACTGAAGCAAGATTGCGACAGATATTTGCTGAAGCTTCTCAGTGGTATGCATCTTTATGCATATTCATTTAGGACACTATTTCAATCTTAATGTGTAAAGAAAAGTTTATGAAGGCTCTCTGACTTGCAATATTTTCTTGTGGAAGTATTTTAAAATAGAGGTATTTTTCTTTTCTCCACAGTGACCCAAAGGCAGGTAGTAAAATTCTAGTCTTCAAATGAAATGCCTTAGCACACTTATATAAAGCAGTATCATTTAAAGAGCTACTGCATATTACCAGGGACCTACTGAAATCTCAATTGCATATTCTTTGTGGAAATCAGGATTTTGGGTGAGCTCTGTGAAAAAGTGTGCGCGCTGCACTTTTGGCAGGCTTGCTGCAAAAAATAAATAATCAAACTTACTATCAAGCAGAGAAAAGCATGTGAGAAGCCCTGCAGTCTTGGAGCTTGTGGGGAAGGTGGAGGGGGAAGGCGGGGGGCAAGGGGAAGAGGAGGAAGGGAAGAGGAAGGGGTGGGGCTGTTCACAGGATCCTGCTGTTACCAGCCCTGCTCCCTCCCACGCCTTTCCGTGTGCTCCAAGACTGCAGGCTTCCCCCCACGCTCTTCTCTGCTTGCCGGTAAATTTAGTTATGTATTTATTTATTTGCAGTGAGCCCTTGGGAATAGCCTGAAACTGCAGCTTAATTACCTTGATTAAGCTTGGAGGAACCATTAGTTTTTTAATAACTTGTAGACTAATGGCTTCCCTAGGCTTAACCAAGGGAATTAAGCCGCAGTTTCAGGCCATGTGGCAGCTGCAGGGTGGGGGTGGGACTTCTGGGGTACCTCAGCCAATCAGAGGCATGGGGGGACCCTGCTGTGCTCAGCTGACAAAAATGGCGGCTGGCCCCAGATTTGTCTGCAAAATTGGCCGGCTTCCCCGATGAGTTCAGTAGATCCCTACATAATACCTCTAACCAATGAGCTTATATTCTCATTGTAGGCGACATTAGAACCAAAGCTTTTATTTTCGTTAGAAAGGACCGCTACCCCTGTAGTTGGTGTCTACATCCAAACGTAGCATAAGTGGTATCTACACACCAAAATGAAATGCCCAGCAAATTGTGAATAAGCTAACTTGACTAACTGAAGCAGTGTAGCTGTATTAGCATGGTGTTGTGCCTGGCTTAATAAGCTGTGCAGAAATACTTTTAACATACCCTAATGTGTAAGAATAGCTGAACTAGGTTTGATACTGATGACCAGGGATCCTGGTTTTCTCTGATAAAAAATTATAAATTCTATGATTAAAACCCTCAAATCTGCAGTTAAAATGAAATGCCAGTATGTAAATTGGTATCAGTTGAACACAATATTTTATTAATATATTTACAGTTGTAAAGCAGTATGGAAGCCTACCAGTGCCTCAATCACTATAATAAAATCAATTCTAAATCCCTATAAATTTTTGGCATTTGATTTGGGTTTTTTTTATCATGGAAAATCAGAGCTTTCCCTGCCCCCTTCTCTCACCAGGACACAGGTCCAGGCTCTTCACCCCCAAGCCACAGCCCCCCAGCCCTGCTGGCACCCCTTACCCCCCACCCACAGTTAGAGGTGCACTGATTTATTGGTGACATCAGATCAGCACCAGTAAAAGAAAAATTAACATTATTGGCAATTGGCCTTTTTTTGGCTGGTGTAGCTGATAATGTCACTGCTAAATGCAGTATGCATATGTGCAGACGCAACATACATGTGGCCAGGAATGCAGCCTGGCAGCTTGGAGAGCAGCGTCCAGCTGCTAAGTCTGTTGGGGGGAAGGGATGTGGAGGAGGGAAGGGGCAGATCAAGGCCCACATGGTGAGGGAGAGAGTGGGGAAGGGGCAGGGGCAGGCGTTGCCCAGCTGGGGTGGTGAATGTGACCCCGCTGGGAGTGGGGCAGAGCCATGGGTACCTTCTCTGGGGTGCATGAGGGCTTGGGGGAAGTGGCTCACCGGTGCTGTGTGCATCCCCAGGGGAGGAATGTGAGGGGGGAAGTGCCCCTCTCGATTTGTAAGCAGGGCAAGGGCAGGCTTCTTTCTGGTGGGAAGGCTGGGCCAGGGCTGTGATTGAGGCAGATGGCGGTGGCGCTGGGAGGGTTGAATATGGGGTGGGCTATGGCCACCCCAGAACTTGTCATAAACCCCCCAACCCCTCCCTCCCCCTCTCAGCGCTGTACCTGCCTGCCCAAAGTGCAGCCCTGGCCCAGCCCCCCTGTTGGGAAGTGGCCGGCATAGCCCCTAGCCCAAGCCTGCAGATGGCAGTCTGCCCTCACCCCACGCACAAATCTGGGGGGGGGGGGCACATGACCCCCCATGCCTCCCCGGGGGGGGTGTACAGCGGCAGGGAGCCACGCCCCTGGCGCCCTCTGGATAAACTGCCCCCCCGGCTCTGCCCTGCTCGTGGCGGAGACAGCAGGGTGGGAAGCCTGAGCCTGCAGCAGGCAGCCCACACTTGCCCCTACCCTGCACACAGATCTGGGGGCATATGCCCCCCCCCCCGAGCCCCAGGAGTACATGCAGTGGTGGTGAGCCAGCCTACCCTGCCCCTGAGATGAGCTACCCATGGCCTCATCCTGCTCCCTGCCTGGGCCCTGTGGCTGCACACGGCCCTGGACCCCAAGCCCCATGTACCACCTGGCTGGGCAGCAGCTCCAGACCTGCCCGACTCCCTTCCTTCCTCCCTCCCTTCCTATGGGGTCCTCTATTCCCCTCCCCCCCCCCCCACCGGATTTACCTGTGGGAGTTGTTCTCCATGTACATGCACGTGGTGCCTCCTGCCTGACTGCCATCCTCCCACTGCCCCCAGACTTGCAGGTTGGAACTCTGCCAGCCTGTAGAGAGCAATTTGCAAAAGTGGAAAATCCATGTTTTTCTCAGTTAAAAGGGAAAGTCCACATTTTTTTCTGCTTTTCTGCAGGAAATGGAAAACCTGGATCCCTGCTAATGACAGTGAAGCTATGACAGGATAGGGTTCTATGCAGACTGCAAAACCTATCTGAAACCCTGGATAAATACTTGGGCAGCTAGTCAGGTCTGTTTTTTGTGCTAATAAGAGCTAGCTAGCTTAAAGTGAGCTTGGAGATGTCCATAAAGGCTGCTTTATACACCTTTGGATTGTAGTGTACGTATACCCTCTGAGGTTGGTGGGACAGTATATGATTTCTCAGATAGAAAAACTTGGAGGCCAAAATGACCTGAGGGCAGAATTTAGACTGCAGGATTTTTATTACTGGTGATATGTTAGCAAAAAGGAACCCAGCCTGACTTTTAGGTCCTAGGCTGATTTTTTTCAGTGATGGCAATTAGAAAAGGCATCTTTGTGAAGTTAGCAAATTGAATATCTCATCTTTGAGAGACAATAAATATGGGAGCACACAATGCTGTTAATTTATGTATTCACATCTTAGAGTTGAACCAGGTCTTGGGGCTGAAGGTTTCAAAAACCTATTAAAATTAATGATAATTTTGGGTCTATATTCCTTAGACAGTTTTGCAAATCTCCATGTAAATCCTTTGAATATATACATTGGATGGATTAAATTGCTTTTACTTATTTTTCTTTCAGCTGCCCCTCAATTATATTTATAGATGAACTGGATGCACTCTGTCCAAAGAGAGAAGGAGCTCAGAATGAAGTTGAAAAGAGAGTTGTAGCTTCATTGCTAACACTGATGGATGGCATTGGCTCAGTAAGTATAAAGTGTGTTGACTTAGTTAATATATTATGGGGAAAAACTAAGCAAACTGTGTTAGTATTTATCATATAGTCAGACCAACTTTTAGAGGAAACTTTAAACTGTTTTACTGGAGTCTGTATACCTAACTGGATTTTTTGGGAATAGGAATAGCTATATTTATCGGTAATCATGAAGTTAATATGACATTTGGAGGTATTTTTGAACCTCCAAAAAAAGAAGAGTGTGTGCATACTTTCATTTGCTTTCTGTCCTTTCCCATCCCCTGATGTTATTTTGGTGACAAATGTAAGCCATGGGAAGAAAAATTTTGATTCAAAACAGATTATTTTAATATTGCTTTGAATTTAAGTAAAAATAACTGTTAGTAGTGTCCAAAGTCAGTTGTTAAGGGCCCCTCCACATGTGCAGGTAAAGGCACAATAGGATCTAATGTATGATCCACACAGTTGTTCCTCCTGCTCTCCCACATGTGCATGGCAGGGGGCATGATTATGGGGTTGTGCAGTAGATCCCAACATATCTTAATGACAGTACAATACCACGTGTGCATTGTGTGCATACCATGTTTTTCATGGCTGGGAGATGGTAGCAGCTCCTATTTCCCAGCCATAGGGACTGTAGACTGTCAATCCAATGCCACGCCACGCCAGCAAACAAGTTTGCTGTGCTGCCCATTTTCCTGCGCCAATGCACCATGCCGCCCATCTCCCTGACTCAAGATGCTCAGTTGCTGTTCCGATGCAATTTTTATGTGGTGAATCTGTGTTTCCAAACTTTTTCTTAAAATTTAGTGTTTCTTTGCCCATCAAAATGGCAGAAAAGCGCAAATCTGGTGCAAGTGATGTTTCTAAGAAATGTAGAGCAATTGCTATGGAAGCAAAAATGGAAATAATTAAGATGTCCGAAAAAGGTGGGATGTCAACTGAAATCGGTAGAGCTTTGGATATCCCCAAACGACTATCATGGGGATATCCAAAGACAAGGTAAGACTTCAGGAACATGTTAAGGGCTCAGCTCCTATGCAGTCAACTGTGATAACTAAGCATCATGTTGGACTTATTGCTCAGGTTGAGAAACTGTTAATCGTTTGGCTGGAGAGATCAAAATCAATGCCGTGCTCCTGTGAGTTAGACACAATTCAGGAAAAAAGGCTAGGAGTCTTTATGATGATCTAAAGAAACAACAGGGGGAGAGTTAAGAACATTGGTGAGGCATGGAAACAATCAAATTTGAATGGTGTTTGGAGAAAATTGTGTCCTGAGTTTGTGCCTGACTTCCAAGGCTTTACAGACACTGTTGAAGAGGTGACCAAAAATGTTGTTGAAATGGGCAAACAACTCAACTTAGACGTTGCACCAGAAGATGTTGATGAGTTGCTGGCATTACATTCTGAAGAATTAACTAATGAAGACCTCATTGAATTAGAACAGCAAAAAGTGGCAGAGGAAGAAGAAGATGCACCCGCTGTTGAAGAGACTCCTTCTCATAAAGTCTTGACGACAAAAGTGTTGGCTGAGGCATTTCAGTATTTGGAAGCTGCCATGTTCCTGTTTGAGGAACATGACCCCAACATTGAACACAGTGCATCGGTGAATAGGGGCCTATCTTTCATGTACAGCTGCTACAGAGAAACTTACAAGCAAAAGAAGAGAACATCTGTCCAAACTTCCTTGGACACTTTCTTTAAGAAAGCAGACAAGACCCCAGAAAGACCTGCGGCCAAGACTTGAGAAGACTCCAGCCAAGAGCCCTTCAAAAAGTCCAGCAAAGTCACTTCAAAGAAGTCCTTCCAAATCAGTATGATTGCTATTTACAATATAAATACATTAATGTAACTATATTACTTGTCTATAATTGATTGAGTACAAAATTCTCGGTTATTTTTGGTGAAAATAGGGTATCAGGCCTTGGTTCAGGAACCAATCCCCCATTTATAACATTGTTCCTTTGCAAAAGTCAGTTCCGAGTTACAGCGTTTTGACTGAAGACGCAGTTTTCAGGAACCAATTGTGTTGTAAGCCCGAGGACCACCTGTAAACATTATCAAGGTCAAACTTTATAGCTGCTTGGACCTTTTTATGGCATGATAGATACTTTGAATATGTAGCTGGTCTCAGTTTAATTGTGCGATTAAACAGCTCTTGAAAATTTTAACTGGATCGTGTACAGAGGGCCTAAAGTCCCAGAATCTGCATTAAGCTAACCTTCAATTTTCAAGGCCAAATTAAAAGTCCATGGAAGCTGTGGGACTTTATCTGTTGACTGAAGTAAGGTTTGCTTCAGGCACATAGAACATATTAATTCCTAGTCTACTTCTGTCTAATTCATTTGTTCTCAACCTTTGTAGACTTGCGGCATCCCTCAGTAGACTGGAAGCTCCCCTTGAAATATGCCAGCTCTTCCTTTTTAATTTTTTTGACTGCAGAGCAGTTTTGACTATAGAGCAATTCTTCTGTTGCAAAGAACTCAAGTTCACAGCAGATCAGAATGTGGATTCCTGTTTGAAATCTCTGGGATTATTTTGTGAATCATGTTTGCATTTCTAACGCTGCTAACATTGTGTGGCACCCCATAGAACCCTTGAAAAAGGGCCTCAGGGCATGGCACCCTGGCTGAGAATTACTGGTCTGATTAGCACGGACACAGGAGGTGAGGTCTCTTTTTTTTGTTTTGTTTGCTCCATTAGACGCAGTGTTTCTGTGTTTTCTTTTGAGTTTACTTGCAAGTTTCCATTATATTATTGCATAATAGTCCAGAGATTTACTGGCGGGGGAGGGTGGGAGGCAGAGAGACCCAGACCTGATGATCTTTTTTTCAGACTGAGATGCTGAACTCTTACACGTTACTGGAAGTAACTTCCTGTCCTCTATCACAAACATGTCATATAACCTCATTTGTAAACTGATTAAGCTCAGTCTTGTTAATCAGTTAGGATTTTTGATGCCAGTACTCCTGCTGAAGGGCTGTTATATACTCTCCTTTCTTTGATGGCTAGAAATATTCTCACAGGGTGCTGACAGATGTGAAAAAAACCCCAAACAAACAGCGCTTTACCAAAGGAGGAAGCGTGTTAGTTTCTGCAGCGTCTGTATAGATGGGGTACTTCAGCCGGGCTTTTTGGTGCTTTTATCGAAAGCTGATGCAATCAACTATTAGTTAAAAGCACCAAAAAGCCCTGCTGCTGAAGCATGCAGTATATACAGATGTTGGGTAAGCTGGGTCAAACTAACATGATATCTTTTCTGGGCGTGCACTGTGCTTGCTGTGGGGGGCGCACCAAGATGAAAGTAAAGCACTAGTTTTTTTGGTGGGACGGGAGATTACATCTGTAAGCAGCTATACATTTCAGCCTAACCTTTTATTTAGGTTTATTTATTCTTGTGTCAGTACTATCCTGTTCCTTGAATAGTTTGTTTTCCACTCCGCTGCTTTTCTCCTTGATGTCACGAGAGAGTAATCATGTCCCCTTTCAGCCTTCATTTTACGAGGTTAAATAGGTTATTCCTTTCCTGATTTTCTACCACTTTTCTCTGCACCTGTTCCAGTTTCAGTTTATTTGTTAAATTTTACCCCATTTCCATTAAAATTATCTATTAAAATTTATCCCGTTTCCAATCCTGTGGCTTATCTGGTATAATTTTCTGGCCATCTTCTGCTCATGATGTCTCCCAGTTTTGTAGCACAGCAAATGCCATTAGCATACTGTTTTTTCAAGTCATTAATGAAAACATCAATTGTTTCCAGGGCACATCTTTGTGAAACTCCACTTGCCCATTTCTGCGTAGTTCAGTAGAACAGTGGCAGTGTTATGCAGAAAGACAGATATTATGACTTTCAGTACAGTTCCTTATTTTTCTACTAGAGCATACTGTCTCCTGCCTTCCCAGTGCATCAGTCTAAACCAGGGGTGGGCAAAATGGCAGACCTGGTTGGCAGCCAGACTCCATTTCCCAGCAGCCACTGCTTGTGTGGTTGGGGTCAGTTTCCATGGAGATCCCAGCAACAGGTGTGCAAGGCTAGGGTTTCTGTGGAGACCAGCCCCAGCAGTGCTGGCAGGGCGTAGAGCTGCTCTGGAGCCAGGCTGGGATCTTGCAGTGGTGACTGCATGGTCCAGAGTCAGGGCAGAGCTGCAATCTATAGCCTGTATGCCCTGGGCAGGGACATGCAGGTAGCAGAACATGGCTCTGCCCTGGCTCCTTGCAGCGGTGACAGCATGGTCCGGAGCTGGGGCAGAGCTGCAATCCACTTCCTGCATGCCCCAGGGAGGGGCATGCAGGCCACAGATTGCAGCTCTGCCCTGGCTCTGGATCATGCTGTCATTGCCGCAAGATCCTAGCCTGGCTCTGGAGCAGCAATCTACCCTATCATGCACCCTGGCAGTAGAGGCAGTGCTGGGGAGGGGGAGACTTGGGGGGCTGTAGCCATCCCAAAATTCCTTGTAGCCTCCTCCTGTAGCCAACCCTCCTAGTGGTGCTGCTGCTTCCCACTCTGCACAGGCAGCGGCAGCTGAGCCCACCTTGCTCCTGTGCACAGCACAGCCTTCTCTCAGCGTCCCCTCTCCACCCCCCCAGGAAGAGGCTGGCGCCACTGCTGCTGCTTGTCAGTGCTGCTGGGGCCAGTCTCCACAGAAATCCCAGCCCCACTATCACAGCATGGTTGCTGCTGGGGTCTCCATGGAAACTGACCCCAGCCACGTGGGCAGGGGCTGCTGGGAAATGGAGTCCGCTGCCAGCCATATCCAGCCTGCAGACCAGACTTTGCCTGCCTCTGGTCTAAACAAATACCCTCACACTTACTGGTCAGTCATATAATCTTACAAGGAGAAGGCCTGTTAGTCTGTATGCCGATATCTAGTTCAGGACAGGCTGAGACTCGTGTTTCAAAAGCAAGGTAGTTTTTTATAAAGCAGAAAACAATTCTCAGCATTCCCATCTTTGTTCTGAATTAGGTCATGTGTTTTGGTTAATCTGTATGGGAGTTCTGATTTGGATATCCATTCTTTCCTGTGGGCTGGACTTATTGGTAGTCATTAGATTTTCTGTCATGCGTGAGTCATTCCTCTGACTGGGCCGCATGGTTCATCTTGGAAGGTTCATAGCTGTGGGGATAGCATGAAAGATGTCATGCGAGGTGGGATGGAGGCATCAGATTGTCTAAAATTTGACTCTGATGATTCAGTGTGCTGCAAGAGGAAAAAAACAGTTCAGTATAGACCTTAACTTGAAAAAGTTTGGACATATTAAAAAACCAAGCCAAACAAAATAAGTACTGTTTTTACCTGAATACAAAATGATCCTGAGTTTAAGACGCACCCCCTAGTAATTAGTTTCTATACATGGAAAATTCATAAATTTATTATAATGTATGTGTTGGAATCTAACTGTTGGAGGGAGGATCAACTTAAATTCATCCGCCCCACTACTACAGGCAGTGGGGTGAGAGGTAGCGAGGAGGGCAGTAATGGGGCAGGCAGGGGGCACATAGTAGGGAAAATGATGGGAGGTAGTAAAGGGACAAGTGTTGGAGGGAGGTGTTGGGGGCAGGTGTAGGGGGGAGCAGCCGGGGGGAGATGGGGAAAGTCAGTCCCCTGAGACCTTGTACTTGATTATAAGGCAAGTAGTTTTTTCCCTGTATGTTATATGGGCAAGAAAAACCTTGTCTTGTAATTGAGTATGTATGGTAATAGTTTTTATATTTATCTACAAAATGTAAACTCTTTGTTCTGAATTGGGTCAAAGGCCAATGTAGAAATATCAACGTTTTCCAGAAGGCTGAAATTTCATTTGGCTTTGTTGTCCCCCCTTGTTGTCTTCAGTTTATTACCATCAGCTCATTCTCTTTCCCAGGAGCTCCTGTGCTGGATAATTTCTGGTCTAATGAGTTGAAAAGTGCTTTGTGTGGTGGTGTTTTTTGTAGCTAGAAGGAGGCTTTATGTGAAATTGTTGTGGAAAGCTCATAGGGGCCATGGACGGAAATTACACATAAACCGGTAAAAATGATAGTAAGCTTGTTCAGATTGGTAATGTAACAGAAGTTCAGTGCATATAAACTGCTTTCAAAATGGCTGAAACTGGTTAAAGATGAACCAGGATGGATTGAACTGATTTAGGTTAAATTGGTTTATTGAACTTCTGTTTCAGATCAGAAAGATAGTTGTTAATGTTGAATTGTGTTTAATAAATTCAGTAGGATTTCAAGGTTTACTTTCTGATCCTTTTTTCTCCTTTACTTTGGCTTGTTTAGGAGGGTAGTGAAGGTCAGCTCTTGGTGTTAGGTGCCACAAACCGTCCTCATGCACTGGATCCCGCATTACGGAGACCTGGGCGTTTTGATAAAGAGATAGAAATTGGAGTTCCAAATGCACAGGACCGACTAGACATACTGAGCAAGCTTCTTCATCAGGTTCCTCATCTGCTGACTGGAACAGAGTTGGTGCAGCTGGCTGACAGTGCCCATGGATATGTGGGAGCAGACTTGGCAGCATTATGCAAGGAAGCTGGTAAGGTTTCTGCATCTTGCTTAGGATGTGATACTGCTATTCAGTTTATGATTTCACTTACTCTGCAAATCCACGTACTGATATTGTATAGACGCAGTTCATCAGACAGAAAGATCTAAAACAATTAGGTCTTTTTTGCCTTCCTATTTTTGTAAAGTTTTGCAACAAATTCCACAAAGGATTTTAAGTAATTTAAACAAAAATACACAGGAAACTCGGGTGGTTCAGAAGATTAGTAATAGTTTATAGAGACCTTTGCTTTTTAGTCAGCAGCTGGAACCTTGCTCAGACTATTTGAGACCAACTGTTTGATAGTCAGATTAGAGATTTAGTAGGGCTGGTTCTCAAATAGTCATTTTAGACTTTTGTACAGAGCAAATGGAGAGGATAAATATGGATCCTGTGCGTCACTTTTGAAGAGGGACTTTGCTAGCTATGCTCACGCTTTAAACTGTTCTGAATTAGCAAGCGTTCTTTAGTGTGTGCCTCTCCCCTGTACCACAAACTAACCATTTCTTTTCTGTTCTTTGAGGAGTCTTTTCTGCTTTGCAAACTTCACATAAGAAATATGAAATAGATTGGACTGAAGTTTTCAATTTAACTAAAGACGTTAGGATGCATATTTCACTGGAGTTTCAGCATAGGTTCCACTTTTGCACCCACAGCTTTGTTCTTTTACCTTAGTCATTTACTTACCTATCCATAAATGGATGCTAATGGTTGCTCACTTTTATGAAGGCCTTTTACATCTGTGGATGTAAAATGCTGTGTAAATAAATACCACCCATATTTTATTGGGTAGACTCTCTGTGCTGTTATTGTTTGTAGTGCTTTCAGAGTCTAACCAAGATTGCGGACTGTGTGCGCTAGGCACTGTACAAACACAAATTGAGAGGCTTTTTTTTTTAAATTTTTCCTGCAGGGCCATATGGCTTATAGACCAGTCAGATAAAAGGCAAGAGGAGAAATGGCTTAATTGTCCAAATTCCCACAGCAGATCAGTGATGGTCAGGAATTTTTCCTACCCCATAACTATGTTACATTTTGCCCAGCATGCTGCTTTCTGTATCTGTTGTCATAGTCATATGTGCCTCAGAACTGCAGGACATAGAAGAATTTAACAGTATTTTTTGTAAAAATAAACATTAACTTTGTAATGACTTTTTTTTATAATTTGTTATCCTGGAGTGACCTCTGCTGGAGGAAATGCATCCCTGCTCTTTTAATTGTGCTTAGAGTAGGGTAGATGTATTTTTCCTCTTGACAGAATTAAAAAATAAATGACTTTAGCTTACAGTTTAAATGAATACATTTAAATCTCTTATTTGAGGGCTTCGGGGTTTTTTTTTTTTTTTTTTTTTACATTATTGTTTTCTGGAGAAGAATTTAATATTATTTTTTTAATATGTGCCTTATAAACAAGGACAATTAACTATTTTATCTGCAACTTGTCAAGCATATGCCATTTTTATTACAGAATCCTAAAAGTTAGCAATGCATATAGTTCACTGGCTTACCAGTGCAAGGTTGTTCCTATGGCACAATTCAAACTATCTGTTCCTAAATAACCTTGAAATGCCAAGCACTGGGCACTTAGTGCTTCCCTGTGGAGACTATTTATAAGCTGATATGTTTCTCTGTGCAGAAGTGTTTTCTGATATTCAGTTTAAGTTTTCCTTGTTTCATTTTATCCCTTTTAATTATTTATCTTTTCAGTATGCCCTTGTGTAAACCAATAACTCTTCCTGCTTGATGTTTTCAGTCTTCAGATATCTGTAGTGTTCTCATAGTCCCTACCTCCTCATTCATTACTTGACCAAGCTGTAAATATTTAGCTCTTTTAATATTTCCTCATAAATAAGTCATTTGTGCTTCATGAAAATGTTGGTGGTTTTTTTCCCCTTGAACTCCCTCCAATTTGTCAAGAACTTATTTTGGTAATGTGTTCAGAGTTAAACACGATATATTATCAGTATTACAATGTAAAGTACCACATGCATTTGTAGCAAAGATTGTTGATTTCAGTTCAAGGTTATTTAGGAACAGATAATTTGAGTAGTTCTCTGTAAAGCGTCTTTCACAAACTTTAGAAGCAGCTGCTACTATTGATTTTATTATAGTCAATACATTTAATAGAAGTAAATGTGAAAATTGTAAACTTGTACAAGACTAATCCTGACTACAAAATATATCAACTCCCTTTTATTACAAAATATTATTTCTTTTGAGTTATTTTCTTACTTCAGTTAGCAGTCAGCATCCTAGTGTGTTATCCATTCTACTTGTATGTTACAGAACAACAGTTCCTGTCCATGAGTGCTTTTAATCTAAATGTATTTGTATGTTTTCAACAAGTTTAGGCTATTTCTCAAGGGCTCTTCATTCCTAATAATTGATGGCACGATACCTTGTGCGCATATATATAATTCTGTATGTTTGCCACTGGCCCTCTGTACTTGCTACCTCACTGCCTATAAAATGGTAACTACGGTGCTGCAATAGGTTAATGCCACAGTGGTGCCTATTGGTTGGCACCTACAGAAATCATGGCGGAAGTGCGCTGTGCAGTGGCTCCTATAATTTGGATTGTTTTGCTGTGCTCCCCCCCTTCCCCTGGTTGGCAGAGGGGACCCAGCAGCCCCACTGGTTGCTGCTGATCAGCTGGAAGGCAAGGGAGAAACAGTTTTAAGTATTTTTCTGTGATTTTGGTAGGTCCCTACCTATAGGTAGCGTTGTCTAAAGCTATATCTTAGGGTGTCTCCTAAATTGGAAATGTGATTTCAAGCCAATTACTTTGGGGACAAGTTTATTGGTGCTGTAGCACAGCAGTGCTATTTATCCTGTCCCAAACTTTGCTAAGCAGTGGCTTCATTGTTTCTGGTATAGGTGCAGCTTTCCCAAGCTCGAGGATGCTATCACTGGGGACTGTTAGTTCACTAAGACATTTTATTGTAAATTCTTGTTTCCAGTTTTCTCTAATTTTGCCTAATTTCAGCATTCCAGGGTGAAATGATCCATACTTGCTCTCTACTGATTCCTCAGAATTAGGCTATTGAAAAATAGATTTTCTAATGTTAAAAATATATTCCAGCTTTTTCTTTGAGCTGTAGCACTTTCATGCTTGGACAGGAATTTGAAACCTGATAGGTCAGAGCAGTGCCTTTATCTGTATGCACTACACAAAAATCTACTGAGATCTCTGAATTATTCAGCTTCTGAAAGTTGCCCTCTACATGCTCAGTAGAGCTTGTTAGAGGTTGCCAAAACTTATGAACCTTCACTTCATTGAGATGACTTCATGGTATCTGCTCTTAATATGTTCCCAGTCTCCTCCCTCCATACATAATATGCAGACAGCACTGCATATGGTGGACTAAAAGCAGCCACTCTCCCTTTCATTAGGAGGAGGGCATCCTTAATGCCCAGAGAAGGCCATTAACTGGATGAGGGGTAGGCAATTATTTTAGCTGGAGGGCAGCTTCATGAGTTTTGGTGAGCTGTCGAGGGCTGCAGTGGTAGCCCCGCCTCTTGACAGGTGCCCTGCCCCCTGGTCATCATCTTGGGATCAGAAGTCCCGTCCCCTAGCCCCCTGACCTTTGCCACTAGAAGTCCCTCCCCTTGCCACTGGAGGTTCTCCTTGTACTAGCTTGGAACCAGAAAAAAACCCAAATCATATATCAAAAGTCAAGCATCTACTATGGTTCCTTGGGTGAATCTGATATCTTTTTACCCCCTGCAAGCTTCTACTATAACATTTTAATTTTATTTTAAAAAATATTTTTTATTTTTGTCTTGATTTATGTGTGTTTGCACAGTGTACATAGAGGTGATTGAATAATAGCTAAAAAATGAAGTAAGTTGGGTGTGGCTGTGTGCATGTTGTGTTGGGGTGTGGGCAGGGTGGGTGTGAGAGAGGGTGGGGGTGTGTGGGAACCCCTCCACGGTACACAGCTCCTGCCACCAGCGGCAGTAGCAGCAGGCAGTATGCGCTTGGGATGCTTGTGGCCCATGCAGGCACAGTTACCTGATGGTATGTGGCTCCATCCAGTTCTGGGAACTGCATGTGGTTGCAAGGAGCAGAGCCAGGCTGGCTTACCTCTGTCATGCAGGGCTCACGTGCAGCTGCTGAGACTCGTGTAGCATCAGGAGAAGCCCCACACAATGGAGCCAGTGGCCTGGCCTTGTTGCCTACTGCCATGTGCAGCTTGTTGGACTCTGCGGACATGGCAGGAAGCCCTGCTTCCCAGTGGAGTCCTGGGACCTGCACATTGTGGCAGGGAGCGGAGCCAGGCCCCTGGCTCCATTGTGCAGGGCGTCCCCACTGTGGTGTGCGAGTCCCAGAATCTGCACGTGAGCCCAGTGCCCTGGCTCTGCTCCTTGCTACCATGTGCAGCTCCTGGAACTGGCTGGAGGTGCACACCGCCAGCTGGCTGCACCTGCATGGGGCACAAACACCCTGAGGACCTGCTGCTGCTGTCAACAGCAGTAGGAGCTGTGAGTCATGGGGTTAGGGGAGTGGTGTGGCAGAGGACCCCACACCCTCCCCAATACCCACACCTTGCCCACCCAAGCTCCACACTCCTGCCGTCCCACTAAGTGTGGGCACCTTGCTTCTGCCAGCCTCAGCCCCGCACTTCATGCCCCTGCCCAGCTGCAGCTTCCCTACCTGTTGCCTGGAGCCAGCACTGCAGCAGGGACATGATGAGGAGCCACTGGAGGCTGGGAAAGCTGAGCAGGTTCCCTGGTGACTGTAACAGTGGCAGCAGCAGCAGCCCTGCCTGGAAACTGTGTGTGCTGGCTCAGCCAGGGTCCTCCCATGCATGAGGGTGGGAATGAAGTGCACAGGCTGGGCAGGGTTCAATTAATTGGTGGGTGCCCCCAGGCGGGATGAAATTGCCTGGCAGGCTGGATCCGGCCTGCGGGCCGCATTTTGCTTGCTGCTGGACTACATACTATTCCATTTTATTAGGCACCTGTGTATGGTCCTATTCCATCCTTCTTGAGTCTCTGGAAATACATTTGTGTGTCTACTTCTGTAAGACACTATTATAATAGCCTGAAGACGGTCACAAAAAGCAGTTAGGAAGAGGAGGACAGGTTTTTATGGACTTTTGCTGACTGTATTATTTACCAAATACCAACATGTAGAAATTGAGGATCAAACTCTAAAAATAATGAAATATTTCAGCATTAATAGATTGGGAGTACATCTGTCTATTAATAGTACTTCTTTAGACATCAGGATGAACTTCTTTACAGTAAGGGTTGCCAGAATCTGTAATGGGCTTCCAAGGGAGGTGGTGCTCTCCTCTATCTTGGGGGTCTTTAAGAAGAGGCTAGACATGTACCTGACTGGTGTCGTCTGACCCTTGCGCTCTTTCCTGCTTAGGGCGGGGGGTTGGACCTGATGATCTACTGAGGTCCCTTCCAATCCAAACATCTATGAATCTATTTATTGTTCTGGTTTTTGAACTTTTAGGATACATGATGGACACGTTTTTTAATCCATGGGAGGACATTGTTTTGAAATTTCAGATTCCATTTTCAAAAACCAGTCTTGATTCTGGCTTATGGAAAATGCAGTGGATATCATGGCCTGAGTCTCATGTTATAATTGCGAAAGATGGCAATACTGTGACTAGTGGCAACCCTCCATGTACTTCATACCTTTACCTGTTGAGTAAAGCCTTGGTATCTCTCCTTTTGGAGGCAGTATTGGTCTATTATTTTTTAAAATGTAACAGAGAGATTGTATAGTTGCTTTGGCAGAGCAGGGGATGGAACCCAAGGGTGCCTGTAGACATTCTGGGAGGCTGCTCCAATGTGCTACAATTATAGCATGTTGGAGCAGACTCAGTGAATGGAGTCTGCTGGAGTGTGCTAATTAGCATGCTCCAGCCAGCCTCTGAGTCTCGTGTATTGATGTCCCTGCACTTCAGAATGGAGGTGGTGGCGCCTCAACTAATGTTCCTTAGATGAGCTTTAGTCAAATCGCCCCTGCTGCCATTTTGGAGACGCTGCAACACTTTAATTAGAATGCCTCTCAGAGCCAATGCAATTAAAGAGCCCCTTCTCACTCCCCCCTCCCCTCCCCTGCACGTTCCAAGAAAAATGCCCCAAGTCTGTAACGTGGGAAGTGTCATTTGCTTAGAGTCGCTTTGTTCAGAACAAATATGCTAGATTTCTGTGTTTGGTTATGTTGTCTATAACTGCTAGGATGGAGAAACCAGGATTCCTGATTTACAGCACTGTTACTGTTCAGCAGTTTGTTCTGTAAGCACCAGGTAAAGGTTTGTGTTGTGTTCTCCTTTAACAAGTGGTTTGCATCTCTGAGAACTGGTTAATGTGGAAGAATCTGCATAAGCTTTAGTGATCCTTGAATCAAGCCTTTGGCACCAATCCTGCAGTGAACCCCAGGTAGAAGTCCCCAACTGATTTCATTGGGGCCCTGCGTGGTCTTGTACTCATCTGTACCAAACTGGCAGGATACTTGGTACAGGTTTAGGCCTTTGAATAGGACAATATTCTTGGGACTGGAGGAGGTTTTCCATATCCTATGTTGTTTAGTAGACTACCTTTTAGCATGAACAGCTGAAGTGTTTTATCTCAAACAGACATGCTGTTTAGAAGATCGGCTGTACCATATCCTTGCATATAATGTCTGTGTTTGTATTCCCTTGGGATCGGGCTGCTGCTCTAATTAATTGGCCGCACAGCCTTTTATTAATTCCCTAAAAATTTATAATGGTTTTAAATTAACAACAAAGATAAGCACTGCACTTTTTTGAAAACATATGAAATGTTAATTATGTAGCACGGACATGAATGATATAAACTGTGCTGAATGTTATAAGATGCTTAGCAACAAGGGTTTCCAAATATAGCAATTTATTATAAACTTATCCTTCTATGGCTGCCTGTAGCATTTCAACAGGGTGAATATAAATATAGCTTGATTTCTTCAAGAAGTGGATTCAGTCATATTGTTTACAGTGAAAGGAAGTATTTGCTTTGTAACTCTTAGAATTTATCTTGAACATCCTTGTACATTACACACAATTTCAGCGTGCTGATATAAAACACTTGGTCTATGATAAGATAGCGTCATGAGGAGAGGAAGAACAAACGTCCTTGTTTAAATAGAGGCCTGTCTTGCAATAACATCTAATTGGTTCCAGGAAGGATGCAGCATCAGAATCACTGTAGCTTGGAGCCTTCCCTGAGGGAAAAGGACTAATCACTTTGTTTTACATCTGAAAGTCTTGCAAATTCAAATGTTTCTTTAATGCCTGTGAGGTGCAACAACAAGAGTCTCTTTGCTTTGGTAACTTCAGAGTTGTATTGTCATGTAAATTGAACTCAAGTCTATTGCTTCCTGAAATGTTATAGATATCTAAGAAACTGGGCCACATCCTCAGCTAGTACAATTGGGCATAGATCCACTGAAATCATTTTATCTGTGCTTGCTTGCATCAGCTGAGGATGTAGCTTTTCCCCTTGACAAACTAGCTGTTTTAAGAGTAGCTTTGTTTAGGAATCGGATTGTCTGTGGCAGTGTTTACACGTCTTATCTATTCTTTAAACTCCAACTAACAGTACATTTATGATATAGACTCTCTGTAGTATTTGAATCTGTGATAATGAAATAGTCCTTTCAGTTGCATTGCCTGACAGAGCTGCCTTTGAGCATTTTTGCTAGGCTTATGAAACAGTTTGCTGTTTACTTCTTGCGACGTCATTACCTAACCAGTTCTCTTCCCAAAAGTGGCCACAACGCTCATTCTTGTCTTTTGTGTTAATGGGAATAATAATACAGTTGCGGTCAAAAAAGGAACTTAATGATACCAAAACCCAGGAACTGTCACTGCTTATAGCGTCCGTGTTGTATCTTGCATTTTGTAACCTTAGCAAACTGGATATATGAAAGAACTAAGACCAGCTGAGCTTGTGCAGTGTAGAACAGCCTGGCTAGGGAGAGAAGTTGCACACAAACTGGTATAAGTGATTGGAAACCAGTTCAGATCTGTAACACAACAGAAGTTCAGTGCACATAAACCGCTTTCAAAATGGCCAAAATTGGTTTAAGATAAACCTGGATGGATGTAATATCAGACTGAACTGATTTAGGTTAAATCGATTTATTGAAGAACTTCTGTTCCAGATCCCCTGCAGATTCAAGTTAACTCACAGTAATCTGGCATCCCAGGATGCTTTGCGCCTCCTTTGCAAGTGCCCCCACCTCGCAGGGTAGGCAGGTTAGGCTTGGCCCAATTTGTCTGTTTCAGCCCAGCAGGGAGGTATGCTCTAGCGTCCCCCAGCATCTGGCCTGAGCCACTGCAGGCATATGGCTGCATTTCTGGACTCAAAAGTGAATATCTGTTCACTTGCTTATTGGTTCCATCTATGCAGTTTAGAGTAAACTGCAACAACTGAATAATTTCAGCCTTGGGCTTTTTGACTGTCTGTAATTAGCCCTTGTGTGAGTTTCTGGGGACCCCATGTATGATATAGAGACTTTAAATTTCTTAAGGCTGCCAGTGCTAGTCCAGCTGGTGTTACTCGTGTTGTGCCTTGGTGTACCTGTTGATTATTGTTACTCCGGGGTGGTCAAGGTCTGAGGAGTACTCATTTTCTTCCACTTTAACTTCTTTTTTTTGTAGAGAGGTTTTGTGGCCATAATTTTGTTGGTGCAAGAGAGCTCTACTTTGAATAGTTACTTAAAGAAATGGTTCCAGGAGATTTTTATGGGTTATATCCTTTATTGAACCACCACATAGCCGGGATGGACTTAGACAAGCTTTTGGTTATCACAGTAGCTGTTTCGAAAGAATTGTGTTTTTGATTGCCTAGCTCCATAGAAATATTAATACTCCTTACAAAATGTACAGGTTCTACAAAGCAGAAGCTTTCTGCCTGCTTCTCTCTCAGAGACCTAAGGAAGAATACTGTTCTTCCTAAAAGTTCATTGTCTAAGTTTATTGAACCAACTATGTGGTTAGGATAAAAGGTATTGCACACACAATTTTTTTCCTCTCGTGTATTTCCTGGATCATTATGCCTATATTGTCACTTCAGCACTGCCATTGTATGGTTCCATCTTTTTTTTTCTTTTTTTTCTTTTCCAGATCAAATGTGCTCAGTTGTCATATAAAAATTATGCTCCCCCTGCCATGCTCCTTGCCTGGCAAGCTAAGCGTGAGATCTGAAAGCTGAGCTTTTTTTGTTGTTTTACTGTTCATCACCTGTCATAAAGATTCTGCAAGCCAAACATAAGAAGAATGTGCATGAGAGATGACCTGAGCCTTGATGCTTAGATGCAAATCAGAGCTGAATTCTGTTTTCATCTCCTTAGTGGTATAAATGTTAACAATATTGCAAACATCTTTCAGGCTTACTTTGTTAAATGCAGTGTGCATGTAAGTGAAGCAGTCTTGGACTTTTATGCTTTGATAGAGAGAGTAAATTACCAGTTAATTGGGGTGGTGGGTTGTTTTTTTTCTAATACCTGGATTACAGAGGTGGATTTAGGAGGGATACTCCAGTTGCCATCCAGTTGTAGCTTTAATGTACATTTAAAAATTGAGTGAGAATGCTCTGTTTTTTTTATTTAAAAAGACGAAAGGAATCTGTGCAGTTGCAAATTAGCTGCTACTGAATCTTGTGACTGAATCTTGATTCCTGGGGGTGGTCTGCAGGTAAGTGGGGAGATATGAACCTATTTCATTATAAAAGATTTTGTAGGAGCTGTAATTTTTGTAGGGAAAATTAATATTTGTATGGAGCTAGACAATTAAAAACACAATCCTCGTGAAATGGCTAGAAGACAAATTTTATGCCAAAATGGCAGAATGTAGAATTTTGAAATTTTAGAGGTACAAATACAGCTGTAAATTAATTACTGGACTGTGATTGTCTCTCAGATAAAATCAGCCATTTTTATTAAAAAGTTGACATTTGTAAACCTGTTAATGTATACAGATATTAATTTACTGGGTAATCATATTAAGTGAATCCTGTTAGGACCTTCAGTGCTTGTGGGTGTTTAAATTACAAGCATTCTTTATCACTTTTTGATGAACTCCTTAATCCAAACATTATTTTAAAAGTGAAACAAATGCCCTCATTTGCCCTCTTAACAGGTTAGGAACAAATATGTCTTTGCTTGCGTGCACACACACAAAGCACTGTGGTTTTTGTTGACTCAGGCTGTAACATAAGTTTTTGAATTGTTTTTAAGAACGCTAATTCAGAGTGATTGTTAAAATACAGAAGTGGTTACATCTGGATATTGATGTGTGGCTTGAGGGAGCATATCTAAGACTGGATGGAATGTGTTGACCTTATTCTTGCCTATGGAACCACTTGTGTTGTGTTTTTCCTCTTTTTTCACATTAACTTTTTGTAGGACAGAGGGAAAATCATAATAACTTTCAGAACTACAGTCTACCTAGTTGGGGACATTTCATTTTAGTAGTTTTTTCCCCCCAAGATTCCCTATAAAACCACTTGTTTGGACTGTTTCAGTCAGATTTTTACCTCTTTTTACTTTTGTTGAATACTACCTAAATTAGATTGTAGACTGTTTAAGTCATGGAACTTCATTTTTTGTTCAGTGTGTAGAACACCTACTACTGTGGAGTACTGGTCAATGGCTTGGCCTCCAAAGTACTACTGTAATTAAAATAATTTGTAATATACCTTAAATGGTGCCATTTATTTTACTTAGTTTTTTGACATGCCTAAGTGATCTGCCCCTGGATAACTATGGAGTGGCAGATTTTAGGATAATAAATATTTTACATTGAATGAATCCTGTACTGTATAAAGTGGGGACTGGGATTTTGGTTAGATATACTTATTTTTGAGAGTGAGAAGGAAATAAAATCCCAAATATATTTTAGCATATAGGTGTGAAGTTCCTTTTTTTCCCAATTTTTTTGGATGTAGGTTCTTTCTTCTTTCTTTTTTCCTACTTTGATTTCTGTTCTGGCCAGGACCATTAAAATGGATTGTTTTTAAAGAAGCCTTTTCCAATAAGCAATACATTTAAATTTTGTCTGAAATTAGTTTTCAGTTAATTTCATTTCATTGGGCTTGTTAACTTCTGTGTTGCATATATATATAGGTGTTTCAGTCACTTGTTTAAAGAATTTTTAAACCCATAATGGTCACTTGTTTAAACCCTATTTATTTTTAATTCTTGTCTGTTCATACTTATATAAGAGAGAAATAAAAAATATATATCCCATATTAGTAGTTGATACTTTCATCCTTAATTAAGCTTGAGCTCATTCTCTTGTGGTAGCCAATCATTTGTTTAATATACAGATGATACAGGGAAGCTGTCGTGGAAGCTTGTAGCCATATATAGTTCATACAACAAACGGTTCATTGGTCTTGCTTGGTAAAGAATTCAGGAGTTAAGAATCTAAATCTCCCTACTGGGTGATGTTCTATGCATGCTTTTCTATCCATTTTCTTCCTTTATTCCTCACCTTTTCCTTCTTTTTTGTGAGTTTTTCATGCAAAGGTTGATTTTGGGGTGGGGAGGGGTTATTCCATTGAAAGAAGTGACAGTTCTCATCACTGTATATTCTGGGCCTCCATGTTTATCTCTTATCAACCTGTTCTGGCTGGTAGATGGGGAATGGTGGATATATCCTGCCATGGCCCCTGCCATTCACAATGCATGTGAATTCTCATTGTTATAGAAATATCTCCAGTGTGCTTTAGAATAATGATATTAAAAAGAGCAAACAAATAATTGTTTGTGTAGTATAAATATCATATTCCTGCTCTTAGAATGCTTCATTCAGCAGTGTGTTCTTGGGAGGGCTCTGTGGATTAAGTGTTGTAATTCATAGTTGGCAATGCTTGCAGTGAATGTTGTTTTTGGAGATGGTGTAGTGTTCTAAAACAAGGTGATTATTGTGGGTGTAGCATACCATAAGGTAGTTTATATCATTTCACTTGTCCTTGTACAGACTGATCACAGAGGCTGTCTGTGTAGTGACAATCCACTATCACTCATTGGCTATTTCTTTAAAAAAAATTAGCACTATTGGCATGTGGCACAACAATAAAAAGAGCTAAGGGCAGATCAGTTTCCTTCAGGATGAAGCCAGAAATTGAAATTAAGCAGTGTAAGAATAATTAAGCTGTAGCTGAGGTATATCTAGGGAAGTAAAGATGGTTCTAAATCAAGGGTGTCCAACCTTTTTGAATGTGGGGCTGGATCATGAACTCTTTATCACCCAGCGGGCCGGCGAGGCATATTCTGTCCTGGGCCAGAGACACCCTGCCTATGTAGCCCTGCTGCACCTGCCTGTTACTGCAAGGTTCATAGTAGCTGCTGGTGGGCAGGAGGGATCCATTTTGCATCTAGCCAGCTGCTGCCCCCGAGACTGAAGGGGAGAAATAAATAGCTCCACATCTCCATCCCCTGAGCAGCGCAGCCGCACGAGCCAGTGCTGCCTGAGGGGGGCTGGAGCGAGGCAGCTGCTGCACCACAGCCCCTCACCCACCCACCTGCATGGCCCCACTCACCGTGGTGCCCGGCCGCTCGCGCATGCAGCCCTGGTGGCCTCAGTGCTGTGAGCCCAGAGTGCGGGGTCCGGCAGACACTGGTTCCAGCTGCCTCGCCCTGCAGAGGTCACGCCAGGATCCTGCCTGCCGAGGCCCCCTGTGCTGGCTTCCCACGTGCTGCTGGGGATGGGAGGAGGCCGGCCAGGTCAGCACCAGCCAGCAGAAGCGGCGGTGGAGCCATGTGCCACTCGGGACTGACCGGTGCAGGCAAGGGGAAATGCAGCTGAGTCCTTGCCGCTCTGGCTGGGCTTGTTCCGTCCTGAGCAGCACACGGCTCTGCTGCCGCTTCTGCTGGCCAGTGCAGACCTGGCTGGGCTCCTCCCATCCCCAGCAGCATGTGGGAAACTGGCTTCAGCTGCATGCTGCTCCTGATAGGATAGACCCACCTGGGTTGGCACCGGCCAGCGGAGGCGGCGGTGGAGCTGTGTGCCGCTCAGGACTGACTGGCACAGGTAGGGGGAAAGTGCAGCTGAGCCCCTGCTGCTCTGGCTGGGCTCATCCTGTCCCGAGAGGCACATGGCTACTTCTCTTCCCACATGTGCCGTGTCGGCAACGTCAAGCCCACACACACCGTGTCAGAACGTTGTCCCTTCTCCAGCCCTTCAGCAGCCATTAGGAAGCTGTTGGGGGAGGGACAAGGGGTGGGAACAAAAGTAAACAGTGTTTACTTTCATTTCCCGTTGTGGCATCGCGGACCTCAGAAAATGCCTTGGCGGGCCGCATGTTGGACAAGCCTGACTAAATCATCTTCACTTCTCCAACTTGGGGAAAGCTGGGAATCAGTCCAACTCCAGAGGTAAGTTAGAGCAGTGCACATTTAATTTATACCAGCTAGAAGGGTCTGGTAGGGACTATTCTTCTGTTCAAAGATTGCCTGTTTCTGGCCTCAAATTCAGTCACTGTAGAATATGCCAAGATCTTTATGCCACATGTGGATTTTCCCATGAAAAAGGGTAGAAGCTTCAGCTTCTTGCTTATGGCAGCTGTGAATGGTCAACGTGGATTTAGCTATGACTAAACACCTGGAGTCAGTTGTTTTTAAAGGTATCCAGGCATCTGGCTTCCATTGAAATCACCCTATGCAGCTTTAAAAAAAAACAATTGGATCCTGACACTTGTGTTTGCTTCAAAGGGCTTTTATATGTCTGAGGACTAAGGATGTGCCCATACCATCTCCATGGTGATTCAGAAGCCACCACTAAGAACCAAGCCCTGCCTACTTGCTCTTGCTTTGTGCATGCTTCTTGCCAAAAAATGTTGTATAATCCCTCACAGGATCTTAGTTTTGGATGTATCCCTGAGAGTGATGCTGGACATGCTCTGCACTGCTCTTCTGACGACCCTACTTTTTTTTTTCAGTGTAGAGCAGAAGTGGATGGGTAGGGTTTTTTTTCTCACTAGCAATCTTGGGATTGCTGCAAGGGCAGTTTTGACATACTATGCCATTCCATCCTCCCTCCCCTCTTAAATTTTTCCAAGTCTACCTGGACGTGCCGTAATTGAATAATTCTCAAAGTGCATTCTACCTGTTTATTTACAAGTCATTTTCCCTCCCTCATTATGTTATCTTTGGGACCTACAAGATTGAATCCACTTTTTTGAATTTTCCTCTTTTGCTCCAGGCCTACCCAATTTCTTCCTAATGTGACTAAACCACTTTTTCAGCTAAAGTAGGGTAACTGGGGTCACTATTCAAATCATTGGGACTGCTACTTAGTCACTGGAGAAATAACATTAATCTTCCCTTAATGAGTTAACTGTCCTGTTAACTGTCTAGGGAAATGTCTTACCACTAAGCATCATCTACAAAATGTGGCAAAGTAGCAAGGTATTAAACCTCAAACCTGTATTCCTTGTTCTATCTATCGGACATAATTTATTTATAGTTTTAAGTTATATATTCAGAATGCGACTATTTTTCTTCCTAGATAATACATTCGTATCAATAGGTCACTTGTAAAAAGCATTTGAAATATTTTGAGGGAACTCTTGTGAGCTCTTTTATTCTGACAGGGTTTTTCCTGCTTTATTTCATTCTCTATTTTAATTTAATTACCATATATCTCTAACTATTTGTAACATTTATGTTTTTCACTTTGTATTTCATTTCATAGAATCATAGAAAATTAGGGTTGCAAGGGACCTCGGGAGATCATCTAGTCCAACCTCCTGCTCAAAGCAGGACCATCCCCAACTAGATCATTCCAGCCAAAGCTTTGTCTATCCAGGTCTTAAAAACCTCCAAGGATGGAGAGTCCACAACCTCTCTGGGTTACCTGTTCCAGTGTTTTACTACCCTCCTAGTGAGAGAGTTTTTCTTAATATCTAACCTAAACTATGGTTGCTGCAACTTGAGACCATTGCTCCTTGTTCTGTCATCTGTCACCACTGAGAACAGTTTAGCTCCATCTTCTTTCAAACCCCCCTTCAGGTAGGTGAAGGCTGCTATTAAATTCCCTCCTTCTACACTTCTCTAAACTAAATGAGTCCGGTTCCCTCAGTGTTTCCTTATAAGTCATGTCCCCCAGCCCTCTCACCATTTTTGTTGCCTTCCGCTGGACTCTCTCCAATCTGTCCACATCCTTCCTTTAGTTGGGGGGGGGGCAAAACAGAACACAGTACTGCAGATGTGGCCTCACCAGTGTTGAATAGAGGGGAATAATCACTTCCCCTGACCTGCTGGCAACGATCCTACCGATGCAGCCCAGTATGCTGTTAGGCTTTTTTGCAACAAGGGCACACTGTTGGCTGATATTCAGCTTATTGTCCACTGTAACCCCCAGGTCCTTTTCTACAGAGCTGCTGCCCTGCTAGTCAGCCCCCAGCCTGTACCAGTGAATGGGATTGTTCCATCCTAAGTGCAGGACTTTGTACTTGTCTTTGTTGAACCTCATGAGATTCCTTTTGGCTCAATCCTCCAATTTATCTAGGTCACTCTGAATCCTAGCCCTACCCTCCAGCATATCTACTATTCCCCCCAGCTTGGTGTCGTCTGGAAACTTGCTGTGCACTCTATGCCATCTTCCAGGTTGTTGATGAAGACATTGAACAAAACTGGCCCCAGGACCAACCCGTGGGGCACTTCACTTGGTACTGGTTGCCAACTAGACATTGAGCCATCAATTACTACCCCTTGAGCCCGACGCTCCAGCCAGTTTTCTATCCACCTTACAGTCTATTTATGCAGCCTGTACTTCTTTAGCTTCCCTGTGAGAATGTTGTGGGAGACTGTGTCAAAAGTCTTGCTAAAATCAGGGTATACCACAACCACAGGTTACCCTGCATCCGCAGAGCCAGTCATCTCATAGAAGGCAATCAGGTTGGTCAGGCATGACTTGCCCTTGGTGAAGCTATGCTGACTGTTCCTAGCTATCAACTTCTCCAAGTACTTAGAAATGGATTCCTTGAGGATCTGCTTCATGATTTTTCCAGGCACTGAGGTGAGGCTGACTAGGCTGTAGTTCTTTAGATCCTCCCTTTTCCCTTTCTTAAATATGGGCACTATGGTTGCCCTTTTCTAATCATCTGGGACCTCTCCTGATCACCATGAGTTTTCAAAGATGATGACCAGTGGCTCTGCAATCCCATCAGCCAGCTCCCTCAGCACCCTTGGGTGCATCCCATACGGCCTCATGGACTTGTATATGTTCAGCTTTCCTAAACAGCCTCTAACCTCTTCTTTTGCCATTGTGTTGCCAGGTGCAGTAGTCTGGGAGTTGACCTTGCCTCAGTGAATACTGAGGCGAAGAAGGCATTGAGCACTTCAGCCTTTTCTGCATCCTCTGTCACTAGGTTGCCTCCCCTATTCAGTAAGGGACCTGCACTTTCCCCCATTTTGCTTTTGCTACTTACATCCTTGTAGAAACCCTTCTTATTACCGTTCACAGCCCTTGTCAGCTGCAACTCCAGTTGCTCTTTGGCCGTCCTGACTTCATCCGTGCATGCCCAAGTAATGCTCTCATATGTCTCCCGAATTATTTGTTCAGGTTTCCACTTCTTATAAGCTTCCTTTTTTTGATTTAGTTTGCTGAAGAGTTCCCTGCTAAGCCAAGCTGGTCTTCTGCCATACTTGCCAGTCTTCCTGTGCATAGGGATGGTTTGTTCCTGCACTCTCAGTAAGGCTTCTTTAAAAGTACAGCCAGTTCTTCTGGACTCCTCTCCCCTTCTGTCTGGCTTCTCAGGGGATCTTGCCCATGAGTCTTGTGAGCGAGTCAAAGTCTGCTTTTCTGAAGTCTAGGGTGCTTATCCTGCTGCTCTCCACCTTTCCTTTTCTCAGGATCCTGAACTCCATCATCTCGTGGTTGTTGCTGCCCAAGTTGCTGCCCACTATACATTCCCCACCAGTTCTTCCCTGTCTGTGAGCAGCAGGTCAAGAAGAGCATGGCCCCTATTTGGCCGCTCCAGCACTTGTACCAGGAAGTTGTCCCCAACACCGTCCAAAAACTTCCCGGATTGTCTGTGCACTGGTGTATTGCCCTCCCAGCAGATGTCAGGATGATTGATGTCCCCCATGAGAACCAGGGCTTGCGATTGGGAAACCTCGTCTAGCTGTTTGAAGAAAGCCTCATCCACCACTGCCTTCTGGTCTGGTGGTATGTAGCAGACCCTCACTACAACATCACCCTTGTTGCTGTCCCCTCTGACCCTAACCCAGAGACTATTCTTCCTGCTCATTTCCCAGGCTCCATGCATTTGTGTCCGGGTACATGATTTAATTAGTTGATTGCCCTGATTTCTCAGGAAGTAAGAGAGCACCTCCCCTGTTGCCCCCTCCTGGTCTCTCGCTTCCCCACTTACCTCAGGGCTTTGGTCTCCAGCTCTTCCATTTCACACACATTAGTCCAGTTACATTTTTACATCCAAGTCTATTTGGATTTTGGCTGTCATTTCTATATATTTCTCTTCTAATTCTGTGTCTGCAAGTTTACATGCTGAAGGTAACCACAATGAAGATGCCTCCTGACTGAAATGCAGTAGCATCTCTGCAAGTAATTTCTTTATTTTTTTTCTTTTAAATTTGGTCTGTAATCCAGTTGTATATGTAATTTACACATGGACAATTGATATGAAATCCTGGATGTATTGAAGTCACTGGAAGTTTTGTTTCTGAAATAAGAATGAGGCCTTTAGTAAGCCACCCTGGTTTACTCTAAAGAAGGAGGATCCAGAATATAAAGTAGGCATCTTGAACAAATTTGTGTTTAAATGGTGTCCAGTGGGAGAGGCTTCCATGGTTATTGGCTCTAAATAAGTTTTAGGTAAAGTATACTTTGCAAAATCATGAAGTTTGTATTGCTGCTACTGTTGAAAACTTGACCTGAGAGTTGGAAGTTTCAGGTTCTCTTTGGCTTGTTTCATTAACAGTTCTGGGGGCTTCTGGAATTAAACTTTACTTAAAAATCCTGCTGGTGGGAAAACCATCTCTCTGTTGGCTCTGCAAGAGTAAAAAGTGTAATAACATGCATTTGTATGCAGCATAAGCAGGTATGATTGTAGAGTAGATCTGTTGCATTAGATGGTGGCATTTTCATATAGTCTGCATTAGATTAGAAAGATTAATTAGTAAAGATTAGATTACAGCTTTGCTGCTTAACTGTCATGTCTGACCCTGACTTGTGATAGTTTAATAGTAGCCCTGCAGTCCTTTATTTCCTACTGTGCAAATATGGCCAATCTTAAGTAGGATAGGCTTGAATAGACTGGAAGTAGAGGTATGTCTTTATTTTTTTAGGAAATAAGTCTGATCTGTGAGCAAGCTATGATAGAAATTTTGAAAACAATTCCTCATCCTTCTCTTCCCCTTGCTGTACCTCTCAGCAACTTCTACTCAGTTCTGTAGACATGTTCCAGCAAATGCCAGACTATTCATGAAGGACTATAAATCGTGTACACAATCCCTAGAGTAGATTAGAGCTCAGGGTTAGCTGCGTGAACTCACAGTGTTATGGTTACGAGGGATTTAAGAGCATTATCTTTCCTGTGCAAACAGTACATAAAAGTTCTTCAGGGATTTTTCCATATTGCTCTGGTAGTTAAAGCAGATTATAGAATATAGTTTTAAAACTAAAAATAAGGACTTTTGTTTTTGTAATAAACACAATTTCTAAATTGGGAGTGTACCTTTATATACAGATTAAGCTAAAAACCTCTTTTAAAACAAAATAAAATCCATTATAGGCAGCGATATAGTGCTTTCAGCATGTGTTATATTTTTTTTGTCAGTGTATTTGTCTGCATATTGGCATTTAAAAAAAATTCCCCAGATGATATATCATCCTTTCAGAGATATAAATGAAAGTGTATCTACATTTGTTCAGTCTATAAAACTAAAGGCAATGAGCCCAGGAGAATGATCTGTGCAGCATTTACTGGTTGTCCATGAAGAGCAGGCTGGTCATGTAGTGCTGCCTCTCCTTGTTTCAGGTCTGGGGGGAAAACCCTCAAAAGACCATTTCCCTGATGTTCCTGTGTGTGTGTGTGTGTGTGTGTATGTATGTATGTATATGTATATACATACTAGGCAGTGCCTAGTTGTTATGGGAAAGTTATGTGAACAGGAATTGGGGTGGGGCATGAATTGGATAGGAGATTACTAAACTCCCCCTTAAAAGAGGAAGATTTGTCAACCTGGCTGAACAGAAAGGGTCACATCTGTGAAATAAACTGGTTACTTTTGTTGTATCTTTTTCTCATTTATGGTATTTGGTAGTTGAAAGTGTGCTGTGTATTTAGATGTGCGATGTGTATACTGTACAGTGCATGATTTTCACTTTTCAGTTACTCATGTCACCTTGATTCAAATCTCTGTATTGCACAGATGGTAGAAAAGCTGTTTATTTTAGAAATATTTAGCAAGTTTAATAAAATACTGGAACTGTTTAGTTGTAGCCTTCTTCCTGTTCAGCCAGGTGCCTTGTCTAACTTAAATGCACACTGAGGCAGTGAAAATTTAATTTAAGAATAATGAATGATATCTAGGGACCTTCCCAAATGGAAGGCATAAATAGAAGCAAGTACTCCATCTGTTGGCTTTAGAAAGCTGAACATGTTTTTCCCCCATGTTTCACTCGGATGGTATAAATCTCCCATTTCCAGCCCTGCAGGGTAACAAGGTATTTGATCCGAAACCCGTCTTTGATGTAAGAGAGAATGGTCCACGTGCAACAGTTTGGGCTGTTGTAATTTTGGAGGCAAATCATGCAAGTTGGGTTCAAACAACTGCCATTTTATTTTAAGTCATTCACACATTTTGAGTATTAGAATAATTGTGGGGGAGACGGATTAATGGAAAGAATGAACATGAGGCAGTTAAACATGATGAATACATTTAATCACATTGATAACATCTCCACATCTTCTGTGTATTTTCAGTCTGTCAAACCTAAAATGGACATGTTGGGTATTCATTCTCTAGACACTTTTTATTACTTGCGTTGGGGTGTAACCTTGTATAGAATCTGACAAAATATAGCTACATAGTAGTGTTCTTACACTTAGCCATATATTATCATAATGTGCTAACACCTAACCACAGCTATGAACAAGAATAAATTAAAGGGAAATAATATTGTGTACTCGCTTTTAATATGTGACAGAAGAGAAGCAGCTGTACCATGACAAATTGTTCTCCTCACTTGCTTCCTCTGTCCGCTTTGCTTCCTCTGTCCTAGACAGACAGGATGAATTTGTGAGGTGTAACACACAGTGCTGGAGAGTAGAACAAACTGTTTATTTTCCATGGTTTGTGATGATGCATAATAGACCTATGTTTGCTTCTTTTGGTTTTATTTCAGAAGTTTCCATTTATGCCTTGTTTGGGAAGCAGAGCTCTAGTATATTTAAATACTTTGTCCTCCTGGTTAAGTTTCTGCTGTATATAGGAACAAATCCTGCAACCCGAAACTCAGAACAAGGAGTCCTTACTCACATAGATCGTTCCATTAACTATGTGGAAAAGCTTTTTGTTTGTTTTTTACTGTATTTGCTAAGACTTCTCATTTGAGTAGAGGCTATTTTTGTATGAGAGAGGCTAAAGGTATAGATACCTACTTAATGAAGATAATAGAATGTCTCTGCTCATTAATACACTTCAGATCTGTCATGCCTGAAAATGAGTGTGCAAAACTTGTGCATAAATGCGTAAGTAGAACCAGTTTACAATAGAGGATAAACACTATCTGGTTCAAAACAAGCTAGAGACATCCTATCCTAAGAAGCTCGTCTGCAAAGACCAAATGTTTGGTATTTTCTGGGATACAATATATAGTACATCTGAATTAAACATTCATAACTTTATGCTTCCACAGAAATAAGCTTATGGTCACCATTGTGTGTGTGTGTGTGTGTGTGTGTGTGTGTGTGTGTGTGTGTGTGTGTGTGTTCCCCTGTCATTGCCCCATCCATCAAAAAAAGGTTCAAGCAGCATGTACGTAAGACATCTTCATACTAAATAGACCTTTCTGTGGCTTAAAGGGGAGGGGTGTGTGTGTTTCTCCCCCTGGCAGCCCTTTTTGGCTATATCTTTCTGTAGTTTAATAAGACTTTTTTGTCAGGGGTCAATGTGGAGAGCAGGAAAGAAAGATTATGATAACAGGAGGAAACAGGAAGAATCATGCTCTCATTTTCAATCTGTTTTTTATATTTGTTTTAATGTAAAACATTGTTTCAATTAAATGCTGACCTGTGTAATGGCGTGTGCTCACACATGCTTTAATGAATTCAGTCTTTGTTCGGAGAGCCGTGACCTTTTTATCCCTGTTCTGGAACATAGCTGCTGCATTTCAAACCCACTACTGATCAATGAAACTTCACTCAGATATGCTTACTAGCACTGGCAGCAAGAGTACGTAAGACCCATGTTCCTATTTGCCCTTTTTAAGGTTATATTTTCATAAAGGAAAAAGAAGGCACATTTTATTTACGCAAATAAAAAGGTAGACATGATAGATGAAAAAAATCAACAAATAGACTTTTGGTTAAATTTGTACCTGATAGAAAGGATGTTTTAAATTGAAGAGCAGAGATCTTTATCATTTATTTGCTTTCCCCAAAGACATAACTTTTCCCTAGTAAATATGTAATCTTTTATTTTAAATTGTGCATGCCTTATGAATTAACTTCGTAAATACCTTTAACCTAAGGCAAAATGTGGATTGAATTGCTGTCCTGTTGTTGAAACTATCTTTTTTTTTTAAATAACTTGCTGGGGGAAATAGGAAAGAACCACGATGTTCAAGAGAGTTAAATTTTTCACTTCTCTTGTGACTAGCATTGCTGCATCCCATTTGGTTTAAAGAAATGTTTTTATTTATATATCCTGTTGTTTCTGAATGTTTCACACTAGGGGAAACCTGAATTACAAACATTTTCTTTTTATTGTATTAAAGATCCTGTGCAGTGAGTGCAGGTGCTCACGCTTCTACAGTAATTGATGGTGTAAGGAGACTTTCCAGCTGTACTGATACACAGGGGAGATATTGTATCTCTTCACACATTTTATGTATTGTAGGAAATGTAGGATTCCTGTAATTGTCCCAGATTTTCTGTGTCAAAGTTTGTGAGTGCCTCAGTGGAAAGAAGAATCTTCTGATTTATTTAAAAATAGCTTATCCCTTGTCTTGATTGTTTTTCTTTAGCATAGATTGACATACTTTGTTTTGTTAAAATTAATCAGCTTGATTAATCAGTCAAATTAAATTGTTAAAATTATTCTATATATGTCTTTTGGTGGCTCATCTGTAATGAACTGATACCACAGTAACTACCTTTATGTTTTGTAGAGCAAAATAGGTTAAATTTTGCCCTACAAAAGTCGATCTTTTTCATATTATAATGTTTTTTAAATAAGAGGGTAGTGGAAATAAACAAAGAAAGAAAACAAATTGATATTAAATCTTGAAAGACAAATTAAATGCAGGAAAATTTCTGGGGCTTTTGCATAGCATACTCTGAGTTCTCACTCCCCAAACAAGGCTTTAGCGCAGTCCCTTTCTGTATGGAACTGGTGAGATATCACTTAGTAGCTCAGTACCCATGAGTTTAGTTCTGGGTGCCTCTGTACCCAGAGAGGGAAAAGATAAAACTTCTGAGGTATTTAATGGTATGGAAAGACTATGTGCATTTCATATGATTTGAGTAAACAGAGGAGAAAAGGAGTTGTGATTGTTAAGTGTCTGTAAGATGTGGACTTCGAAAAGATAAAAAAGCATGCACAGAGAGGTACTTAAGACATATAAAAAAACATGGGGAAAGTTTTATTTAGCACACAATGAAAAAAGCTCGTAGCAGTGAATTATATTGGATAGTGGAAAATGCCCCAATGAAGAGAGCAGAAATTTCATCACTTAAATCATTTTGGAGTACTAGAAAATAAACCAGTAGGATGCAAGCCTATACTGATAGGGGAACAGATGAGGTAGCCCATCTTGAATAAACTGATTATTCCTATATATCAGTCAGACATTTGTATTTTTTTCTCTTAAAAAGAGACTTAAAAAATTATTCTAACCAGTTTTGTTCTATTTTTTGTGGGCATCATGCCTATTTTTATCCATCCTTGGGACCAAATCTAGTATATATTCTACATGTAACCATAAGTTCCTCTTTCTCCTTTTCTTTCATTGGAAAAATCCGTTGTGTTCCTGGACCTAGTTAGAGCCTAACATTATGGTGATCTTTTTGAAGCTTATTTCCTTTCCAGTGCTGCAGTCTGTGCATATGTTATGTGTATATTGTCTTTGTGGGAAACGGGATGAAGTCAGTGTATGTTTAATTTTTTTTTAATAGGTTTATATGCGTTGCGGAGAGCACTGGGAAAACAGACTAACCTATTAGACAGTGAGGTGGCTGGGTCAGTGATGATTACTTTCAATGACTTCCTGCAGGGGATGAATGATGTTAGGCCCAGCGCCATGAGGGAGGTGGCTATCGATGTACCAAAAGTAAGTAATATTCTACAATACACTAGAAGCATTGTTAAAGTTAAACTCAGAAAGGTCATACTTAAACTTTGAAAAACCTTATCCACAAAGGTTCATATTAGAAAAAAGTAGGCTCAAGTTACCAATAAATGTTATTTGCCAGCTTCTTTTTTTTAAACATTCTGAGTTTTATTTCTGGCATTGCCATTCAGAGTAACCAAATGGCACTGCAAGAGGACCTCTCATTAACTGTGTTCCACGTCCAGAGTCTCCAAATAGATTAAGGCAGGGCTATCCAGTGGGCCTCTGGGCCACAGGCTCATGGATGCAGTACATCACACTGCACTGTATGCCTCCTTCTCCATGCCACTGCAACAACCTTGTGTGGATGCTCCCCCTGCAGGTGCTGCATCACATGCCCATGCAGATGCCCTATCGCTGTGCAGTGCCATGCCTCACCCTGACCCTCCTGTGCTGTGCTGTATTGTGTCACGATACCCCCTGCAGTGGGCAGAAAACCTGGAACCCAGCATAGGAAGTGTGAACTGAAGAGATGTGGCCAGGCAGGAGCTCAGGGGCTGCAAACTAAAACCCCTTACAGGCTTCATGCAGCCTGTGTGTTGCTAGTTCTGCAGCGTTGGGTTAAAGCATTAAAAGTTTTAACATACAAGTTTAGAGTGTACATTTCACCTATTTGCAATGTAGCAACGAATTCAATTGAAAACAAAGTGTTGGTTTTGCTACCGGGGTATATGGAAATAAGGGAATGGAAAGGTGTGCCTGTTTTGCTTAGAAAATAGCTGATAAATTGTCTGGTTAAACAAAACTGGAATCACTGAAAGGAAGTGGACACAATTTACATGTTGTTGCATCTGTCACTGATTTAAATGAGATGACATGGCTTTGAAGGCAGAATGGGACTTCACCTGAGTCATTGCTGGTCAGCAGCAATCTCTTCAGAAGTCTGTTCTTCTCAGTGCTTCAGTGCTACTGTGGAATGTGCATGCTCATTTGAAAAATATGAAATGAGAAAATAATGGTCCGGTCACATTTTGGATTGCCACCTTCTGTCACAAATTCTTTCACTGCATTCTTGTTTAGTCTACTTCTTAAAAACATTTTAGGCTTGTGGTTTTGATACAGGGGAGCCATCTCAGCCTTGGAATATAGTAATCATTTATTTAAATATCAATATTAGAGTAGTGCCGCAATGGATTGCCATTTGGAACCCTGTTGCATTTCATGTTGTACAGATATAGAAAAGAAATGGTCCTTTTCCCAAAGGTCTTGTAGTCTGCCTTCAATAATCATACAACTTAATCTTGTGTTGTTCTAATGGGCCCTGTATTATTCTATACAAACCTAGGTATGCCTCCTAAAATAAAAAAGCCAAATAAACAGTTTAGTAACAGAAGAATTTGTAGCTATTACCATATTTACCCGAAGCCAAGATGACTTTAAATTTAAAATGACGCCCCCCCGCCCCCGATAATTTAGATTCTGTATATGGAAAATTTATAAATTTATTCTAATTTTCCATATATAGAATCTAGTTATCTTAAATTAGGTTGTCTTAAATTTGTCCCCCCTCACCCTTGCAGCAGGAAAAGCAGCAGGGGGGCAAGGAGAAGCAGCTTCCTCCCTTCCCCTGCCCTCCCATCATTTGTCTCCCCACTGCAGCCTGATCCCTCCCCTCAGTGCCTGCTGCTGCTGCTGTATGGCCCGGCAGACCCTGGAGCTTCCACGTGCTCCATGTCCTGGGAGGAATGGAGATGGAGCTGTGTCTGACTGTAAACAATGGGGAAGGAAGGGGCAGAGGCCTTGGAGAGAGGGAGGTGGTAGGGGGGAAAGAGGCAAAGGGCAGGGCAAGCCCTGGCACTCTACTGCCTCATCTCTGCCTTGTACTCAAATTGAAAATGAGGGACTTTTTTTCTCATGTTGAATGTGGTAGGGAACCTCGACTTAGTAGAGCATAGGTGACGTGTAGGGAGAACACAGGGTGGCATGTGACCCCCCGAGATTGGCTGCTGTCAGTTTCCGTGGGCAGTTGCTGCTTGCCACCTGCCCTCCCTTGTTGGCGATGCAGCTGCTGGCCTCTCTTGGCGGTCCCTGCTTGCCACCGTCCCCCGCTGCTGATACTGCTGCCAGTGTCTGCAGGCGGTCCCTGCTCAGTGCTGCCGGCACCACTGCTAGCATCTGCGGGTGGTCTCCGCTCGCCGCAGACTGCAAATGGTGCCCCCCCCAGTCTCAGGAGGCACCAGTCGTTTGTGGAATAGAGTAAATATGGTAATATGTCCATTTCAGTGGAAATGGACTGAGAAGCATGAAGGGGTTTACTCAGTTTATAGATCAATAAAATAAATATTTTTAACAGCAGCTTAAGCAAATTTCAGAAAACTGCAACAGGTACATAGATCAGCTTCAAGTTGGGGAGAAAAAACCCCTAACGCCAGAAGAAAGCTAGTAAGCATCATCATACAAAGATGACTCAACGGAGAATTGTATCATACAGTAATAGGTAGTTATTCCCACACTGCATGTTATTGTGGGTCATACTTTGTTTTGTTATTGGAATCAATGGACATTTTTTCCTTTCATATTGTAGTTAAGATTTAGACCAGTGAAATTTAAAGTTAGAATTTGGTCCCATCTATCTTAGATGCTAAAATGGCCCCCCATTACTGCAGTAGTATCTGAATGCTTCAGAATAGTGTGTTTATTCCCCAGCACACTCCTGTGTCCTTAGAAGGCAAATCTACTCACATTTTACAGATGGGATTGAGGTACACAGGCAAATTATATGTCTCGCCCAAGATCTCTGGGGTGAATTGTACTACAGTCTGTTAGGGAGCTGAAGTCGGGCTTTCCTGCTTTGTTCCCTAACAACTAGATGTTTCTTCGGTTCATTGGTGCCTCCTTCCTATGTTTCATTCTTTTTTCTTTCCCAGAAACTGCAGTCAGAGTTTTGTTATTTACTGAACTGACCATACAAGAAATATTGTACATATTGCTGCTAGACAGCCAGATTTTTACAAATATAGATTTTATTCTGTAAGGGTTTAATCACACACTTTCTTTCACGTCAAAGGGGCAATGTATGCTTTAAAGGTAAACTTTTATAGGATTGGCATCATAGTATGAGTAGAATGAAGGGAGTAGTGTTTTCTTTTAATCTTTTTATCATATTAACTTTACAGTTTTATAAAATCATGCTGTTTCTTGTTTAAAAAACTTATTCTGTGGTAGAGGTATACTGAAATGTGTGGTCCATTCATGTACTATGGGACCCACTTTTCATTTTCATTCTTGTCAAGAATAAATATACACAAGAGAAATGAATAAGAAGAAATTTTTCATCCATTTTTAAATACTTTAGTATAGGATGGTTTCTGATAAGGAATGTTTTATGGTTGCATTTTTATTAATGGGAGGGTGCCTATTATGAAACAATTGGTTTAGGTTGCTGGCCATATTATGTATTGTTGTAAACGCATGGGAGGATTTTTTTTTTTTTGAAGTGAAATATGACGAGTTGTCTGGAACATTTATTACCATACTAGACAGTTGCCCATCAAGAATTGCCCTCCCTCCTCCCCGAGTCCGACTCCATGTGCCCACTCTCCTGCTCCAGCCCCTCAGTCCCTGCTGTCTTGGTGGCACTGTCCCCGCTGTCCCCCTCTGCCTCCAAGGAGCAGGGCCGGGGTTAGGAGGGGGGCCAGCACTGCTGGCCTCGTCCCCCTGCTCCGGCCCTTCAGTCCCCACTGTTATAGCGGCGCTTCTGTCTGTGCAGAGCACTCTGATTGATTGGTTGTTTCAGTAAGCATTGTGATTGGTTGCTGAGACAACCAATCAGAGTGCGAATAAAGCATTACGGACAGACAGACTGACTAAGGCTTTTATAATATTAGAATGCACAAATTTAATGTAGCCTCTAATTCTCTAGTTAACTCAAAATGGCATGTAACATTTTATGCTATTTTAATGGTCATTTTTAGTCACGTCTCAACCTAATATCAGAACTTGGTTTTACTCCTGCATTTGAAGTGGGTAAAAAAACATAGCTGATCAAATTAATGTTCTTATACTTCTTAAGATGCTTAGATACTTACTAGTGAGAGAAACCAGGTAGGTGGTTACCAACATTGTTGTAACTGTAGAAATTGGTAATTTGGCTTATAATCCTGTGCAAGAATATTAGTCACTTATGCCCTGCCACACTTTGTGTTTTGGGATCATAATACCTATATTTTGAGAATCCCTTTGGAAGTCTCTGGAATTATTTCCTTGTCACAAGAAATGACACCTATATTACATTCTAATTGCTGTGATTAGTTTTTCCATCTTTTTTTATCAGTAATATATTTACAGTTCATGAACTTGGCCACATTTCCATTTAGGACTATTAGTTGTCAGCCATGATGCACTGGTATAAGTTACTTATGTGCTCTGAAGTAGTTTATACCCACAAAAAGTGCTTTTGTTACTGTTTTTGTTCATATCAATTTTAAAAATGATAGTTTTAAAATAATAAAACACCCTGAATTAGTTTCCTGAGAAGTGGTATAATCCAACAGTTGGATATCATAAATTTTAATTTTGTTTTCTGGCTCATATATTGTGAGTACACAACAGTGTTTCTAGTCTGGAGTGATTAGTCTTTAGCTTCTTTCATCTTTTTATTTTCAAAAGAAGATCTCCCCCGCCCCCCCAACCCCAGTACAAAAAAAAGAGAGAAAGGAAAGGAAAGAAAAGAAAAAAGCAGGTATCTGAGTAAGCAGACAATCACATGTATTACTTTTGGTAAATCAGGGATTAAATTGCTTTGTTGAACGTGTTTTGTGTCTGACATTTAATTCTGTTTGTCGACTAAGAATAAATTAAAGCATAAAATAAATGATCAGCCATGGGAAAATTTTGAATTAGGGTGCAAAAACTTGGATAGGAATACTGTTAATACAGTATTAAGTGTTCATTTTATTTTTAAGATATATTACTGAAGTGTCTGCCCCTCCAGAGAATGCATTTTTGAGCTCTGTTGTTGATTAGCAGCAAAAAGCTTTTACAGCTTTAAGTTGAAGTTGCTTTCATGATGTTAACTCAGTGTTTTTCAGTGGGAAGTTTTGTTTAAAACAGTCCTTTGCAAATCGGATTAGGGGAGAGATAACAAAGAAAGTATAAATTAACCATTAGATCATGCATGAAGGCAGTTGTTAGTTGGGATGTTCTTGTGCTGTTTTTGTATCCATGCCATTTCATCCCTGCTAGGTTTATTTTCCTGAAAGTAGGACAGTGTCTTCATATCAGTGAAAATAAATCATGTTTTTTTTATAATGTACTCTTCAGAGCAGAGGTTGGGAACCTTTTTAGAACAGTAATCTGTTGCTGATGACCCAGCCATTGCTGTGGGCTGCTGATTTTTCCAATAACGATAATATTGCTAGGAGTGCACCAATAAAGATTTTTTGGCCAATACTAATGGCAGATTATTAACCAACCATACCCCCTGATACCGATCTGATAGCTGATATTCAGCCTGGCAGCTTGGAGAGCAGTGTCTGGACAGTAAGTTTGTGGGAGAAGAAAGGGGCATGAGGGGAGCAGATCGAGGCCCCCACTGCGAGGGATGGAGTGGGGCTGGGGCAGGACACGGGATGGAGCTGCAGATGGTTTAACTGGGGGAGGGGAGGGGAGGTAGCTACCCACAACTCTGCAGATACCTGGGGGAGGCAGAAGGGGCATGTGCCCCCCAGACTTGTGTGCAGGGTGAGGGCAGGCTGCCTGCTGAGGACTCGGGGCCAGGGCCTATTCAGGTCTCTTCCTGGTGGAGGCTAGGCTGGGGCTGCGCTTGGGGTGGGGTGGGCAGTGGTAGGAGTAGGGGTTAAGGGCAATTTTGGAGTGGGTGTAGCCCCCCCCATTTCAGTGCTGCCACCCAGTCCTGCCTCCCTTTTGGGAAAAGGCTGGTGCACCCTCTGACCCCGAGCCCGCAGCAGGCAGCCAACCCTTGCCCTGCTCACTAATCCTGGGGGCACATGCCTCCTGTGCCCAGCATTCCCTCTGAGCTGCATGGCCACGCAGGCATGCCTGGCAGTGCGGCATGAGTGCGCTTGCGTGGCCACACATGCCACATAGTTTAGAGGGAACACTGCCTATGCCTCCTTCAGGGTTCACGCAGCGGTAAGGAGCTGCCCCCCTTTCTGCATCCCTGCACCTTCCAGATGAGCTGCCTGTGGCTCTGCCCTGCCCCGCCCTACCCCGCCTGGCTGGGCAGCCCAGCCCCTGCTCCATTCCCTCTCACCGTGGGGGCCTCGATCTGCTCCCCCCGCCCCCATGCCCCTTTCCCCCTACAGACTTATTAGCTGGACGCTGATCTCCAACCTGCCCAGCTGCATTCTTGGTTATGTACATGCTGTGGCTGCGCACATGCACACGGCATTTTTGGTTCCATTTTTGGTTACAACAACCAATTCTGATAATGTCTATTTTCCTTTTATCGGTGCTGATATGAACCAATATATCAGTGCTCCTCTAAATATTGCAGTAACTCTCCTCCGCAATATTTGAATAATCAGAAAACAGTTTTATGTACTATTTTACTACAAATAGTACTATTTTACTATTAAACTACTACAGTTTTATGTACTGTTTTCATGTTGTGCAAACCATATTATTGATGGGGAAACAGCCAACACTATGTGAGTTTGGGAAGGAAGTTGAAGGAGACTGAGGTTCTTTGGACAAATGCTGGAAAGGGTTTTCCAATCTCAGAGGGAACAATAGCCATGTACAAATGTTCATTTCTAGTGGTAGAAAATCTCCATCATTAGAAATGATTCCCGAACAGGGAGCACTACCAACATCAGTCTGTATCTGCCCCCTCTTTCCTGTTCTCTGCACCTTCCTAAGACCGAGGTGCCTGTGAAACCTGGACCATTTACCAGCATCATGCCAAGAAATTAACCACTTCCACTTGTGCTGCCTGCGAAAGATACTGAAGATGAATTGACAGGACAAGATTCCATACACCAAGGTGCTAGGAAGATCAACTCTCCCCAGTATTCACACCCCACTGAAATTGGCACAGCAAGAATGCCTGAGACTTGTCTGCCAAAGAATATCTTCTATGGCAAACTGTCAAATGGAGTATGCTTTTGCGGAACACCAAAGAAGTGGTACAAGGTCACCCTAAAGGTGTCCCTAAAGTGTTTCGGCATCAACCCAGAGTTGTGGGAGCAAATCGCTCGCGACCATCCCTCCTGGAGGCCCCAAATCCAGAACAGAGCATTGGCCTTTGAGCAGAAGCAGAAGCAATGAAAAAAACTTGCAGCCAGGAAAACAAAAACCTCCCATATCCGGTCCTCATCACTCCTGCCCCTGCTGCAGCAGATTGTTCAAAGCAAAGATTGGACTTGTAAGTCACCTACGTACTCATGTGACCTAGCCTCCACTCCCACTTTGTTCTCTTCCCTTTCTCTTTTTTCTCCTTTTCCTTCTTTTTCCTTTTCTCTCTTCTCCTTCTCTTCTTCGTTCCCACTACTTTTCTCTCTTCTTCCCTCTCCTCCCCCTGCTGGATGCGATCATCTTTGCCTGAGAAGGATGAAGTATATATAAGACCCAGGTGATCCTGGTCTGAGAAAATAATGGGCTGTTCCAATCCTCCCATTCCCAGGACTTCCTGCCCTTTTTTCTGCTTGCCAGTAAAGTTTTTTTTTCGTTTGGGGGGGGGGTGGATTTTTTTTTGCAGCAAGCCTGCTGAAGTTGTGGAACCCGTTTTTCAGAATTTGTGAATTTGTGGATTGTGCAATTGCGAATTTGGTAGGTGACGTAGGTAGGGACCTACAAAAATTGTGATTTTGTGATTTTTATGGAAACCACAATCTCAGGTGGGCCCTGCAAAAAGGCACAAAATTGCTGAGCAAGAGGGGAAAAAACTAAAAGCTGCAAGTAGAGAAAAGGGAGCCCTTGTGTCCTGCAACACAGGGGAAGGGCAGGGGGTGGAGAGGGAGCAAATCGAGGCTCAGCCCCTGACGTAGGCTCAGTAGGGAAGCGGGAGTGTTTAGGTGCTGGCTTTTAAAGCGCCCATAGGCATGCTCCTGCAGCATGCATGCACCCACCTAAGGAGGATTCTTCTTCAGTGTGTCCGGCCAAATATGTTTCAGCACTGGGCACAATATGCTGCAGGGATCTTGCATGCAGATGGAGGCAGGTTCTTCTGTACTTCCTGCAGTGTAACTCCGGATGTGTTCAGAAAAACCATCATAGATTGGCACTTGGAGTCCGAGGCATACATGGAGGGAGGCTGCTACAGAGGCTGAAGATCAGAGCAAGAAGCACGTGACCATGTCCTCCCTTTTTAAAAGGATCACAGAAAGTAGCTTGGCAAGGTAAGAAGCAGCATTTTCCCTTGTGTAGCCTTTCGCAGTGGCAAACATCCCATTGGAGAAACTTGATCACCCAAAGTTAAGGGACTGTCTGAAACAAAATGTGCCAAATGCTGGCAGTTTTCCATGTGCCCACAACCTTTGCCAAGACTATCTCCCTTCAGTGATTGCTTTGCATGTACAGTCCACGAAGGCTGCTTTGGCAGAGCATCAGTCCCATTCCACTGCGGCTGATGAAGCCACCGACTCTCAGAATAACTATGTGCTACACATTTTATTTGTTCTGTGCTGCTGGACCAACTAGGACCTGTCTGCGTTTTAAACAGAGCTGGTCTACCTCACGTCTATGAATTTTTCTACTGTCCCAAGCCATTGTGAAGGTAATTGTCAGCTACGTTGTAGACTTTAACTAAGATTTCAGCATTGTTTGACAATGCCATGTACATGTGCAAGGTTTTCTGTGATGTGTTCCAAGTAATGATGCCCAACACTGTTCACGTCCCCTACGGTGAGCACATTCTGTCCATAGTAAGTGACATCTGACACATGCAGTTCCCCAAGGTGGATAGCCTGGTGTCGTCTTTCAAGAAATCTTTCAAGCACTGTCCAAGACGTAAGCTCCAGGACAGAGAGTCCATTGTCAGTCGAAGTGGGGACTCACATGGTACTGTGCTGCTGCCACCAGAGCCTGTGCTTACACAGTGAAATTCATGGTTCAGTGCAGCCCATTGCTATGCCAAGCATATGCAGCACTACCAGCAGTTTGAGTGAGAAGCTGGAAATTGCACCCAGCACACAGCGCATGCTCAAGCTTTGCAGTCTCTTAGGGCAAGGCAACATTCACGATCAAGTGATGTTTGTGGCTGACAGTGCCACCCGGTTTATAGAGCTCCTGACGTGGTTTGAAGGCTGGCAGGCTGTGATCCACCTTGCACACAACAAGCTGATGGATTTGATAAGCTGGGTCGAAGACAGGGAGTCACAAGAACTATTGAGTTGTCCTCATGAAAACCAGCACAGAAAGGACCTGTTCCAGGCCATAGTTATGAAGCTGAACCAGTACTACACTACAGGGATGACCTGTCATTGCCACTGCAGTTCATACAACCAGGTGCTCCTTTCCTTAGTGCTGTTCACATTTTGGACCCCAACCAGGTGTATTTTGCTGAGCTGTGACCCTCAGCTATTGAAAGCAATCCCAGGATGGGGGAAAGAGCATGACAGTGAACATGCTGTTTACATGACTCTTCAGAGTGCCAGATGCCTGTGTCTGTGCCTGTGTTCTGGGACTCTGTGACCAGTTTCCACATCTTTAGGCCCTGGCAAGACACTGCCTCACCATTCCAATGAACTTGATGGACGCTGAGTGTACCACCTCACTATCTGGATAAGTGTTCACCCCACAGAAACAGAATGTCTCCAGCAACTCTGGCTGGGTGCAGCATGCTCACATTTAATGCATAGTATGAACTGCCTGTCTCAAGGTTAGTATTCAGTTTCAGTAAATTCCTTTTTTATAATGTCCTTTATTAAAGTGTATATAATTGGTATTAGTTACAATTCATGTTATGCATAGCTTTATTTCCCTTGGTGCAGTGTCTGCTTTACAGTTTCATTGCTGCTGCTTAACAGCCCTTGGGTGTTACTGTTCTGCATCACAATTTTCTCTCTACTAACAGCAGTCTTTCCTGCCCAAGTGCAGGGGGGCTGGACCCAATGATCTATAAGGTCCCTTCCAGCCCCTAACGACTATGAAACCTGGTGAGTTAGATTTGGGTCTGTAATGAAGCCCAGGAATCCTACATAAGCAAAGTGTGATCACTATACTGCTGAGCCCAGGGCTGTGGGTAGTTTTTTCAAATATTTCATAAAGTGACAGAACGTTGCATATGTTGTTAGAAACCAAACTTCTTTTCCTATCCAATGACAATTTACAGAGAGTATCCAACTGATTCATTAGTTATTTCTTTGATGTGATGAATATGTTTTGTGTTTAACAGAGGTATTTAAAGTTATTCAAAATTGTACATGTAAACATTTAGTGTCTTCTTTCTTAGATGTTATGATATATTTAAGTTAATTCATGTTTTATCATTGGGCTGGGCTTACGTTCTACTTTCTTTCCCAATAGAAAGAAGAAAAAAACAAATTCAATAAAAACATACTCAGAATAGAAAATATTTCCAATAGGAAAAATAGCAGTTGAAACGTTGTCTTATAGTCATAGTTTCATAGTGTTCTTATCTGGTCTTACAGACAAAACAAATTTAGCTAAAAATTCAGTGCATCATGCGTTCTAATATAGCTTTTAGGGATTGAGCAGTGGCTTTTCCGTTTGGCATGTTCTAGGATAGAAACTGACTTGCAAGCTATCTTTCTGGAAAGCTTCCCTTTACCTCTGTCTTTTTTATCTCTGTTCACATACGCCCATCTTGCTGGTGTAAATAGTACGTAGCTGTGGAACAGCTTGCTTAAAGTCATTTGACTCTATACTTTTGCTATAATCTAAATTTTTCATGTATTTAGAGGAAATACAGTTTCCATACATTCTTTTCCTGCACTTTTTTTGGTTGTACCAGGTTACCACAAAGCCAATTTTGCATATTGCTTTTGAAAGTTTTAGTAGCTTCCGGATAACTTAATTCATTATAAGAATTTATTCGTCTCTATGTTCTTTCTGTGACAAGATCTCCTGTGTCTGGCTAGAAAGACAGCGTGTTTACTGCTGAAACAATTACTTTGTTTTTTACAGGTCTGAATCTATATAATACTAAAATAATGTGGGGCTGTAAATTTAGACAGGCCTAATTTATATCTCTTGATGTTCCCTAGGATGATTATGCTGCTGTTATTATTTTAAGGTTGATTTATTAATTTTATATTTAGTTTGGGCAATGTATATGAATTTTAAAACATAGCATTTTCAGTTATATTATTAAGAAAATAGAGGAAAAATATTTTTTCCTGTCTTTATCAAAACATTATTTATCTGAATCCAGATGATTCTCCCTCCCCCCCCCCCCAAAAAAAAGAAAAAGATTCTATACATGGAAAATGTATAAATGTGTTGATCTGAAATTTGTCTCCCCCATTGCAGTAGTGGGGGAGGCAGTAGGAGCAGGCAGGAGAGGGTCTTACTTTAAAAGACAGCTGGTGAGCCACATGAGGACCACAGGTTCCCATCCAGCCACCACTCTCCTCATTTCTCCTGCTATTGTGGTTGCCTGCATCTTTAGGCTCCCCCTCCTTCCTTCAAATTTTACCTCCTACCCCTGCCTCTGGGGACCAGACCAAGCTTCCTACACTGCCTATGCTGGCTATGCAGTAGAGCAGGACCCTTAGTCCCAGTTTTGTGCTGTACAGCCCTAAGCTGCTGAGGAGTTAGGCAGCCCTGCTTTATGACTTTGTCTTTGCATCATGCTAGTTAAGAATCTGCAAATGTATCGCGGTTTCTTATTTTGTTGAATTACATGTGTGGAAATTTCACAGATGACTGTTTTTTACTTCATTCGGTATTTTCAGAAACTCTTGATTCTTCCCTTCCCTAACGTCAGAATTCCAAGCAACATTGTGCAGAACCATAGGCAGCCCATTTACAACTATTTAGTCAGTCCATGTTCATTCAGTCTTGTTTCTATGATGGAATAAAATCAAAAGTGCTCTTTCATAGCATTTTTCTAAAACAGCACTTTGGAAATAAGTGTTGGCACTGTCAGGTAGCAAAAATTGGCATTGACAGATTAGTAAAATTGGCAAACTGCTTTGGCAGTACAAAGGCCCTAACCACTAATTCCCCTGCTACTGGATTCCTTTGCTTTTCCTGATGCTATCCTTTCTGCTCTGACCTTTTATTGAGTTTGTTTCTCTTTTTTTTAATCTTCCCCCACAGTGAATTCATCTGTATTCTTAGGTAATTTTACATGCACTTTTGTGTGCTTCCTCAGTATTTCAAGTATTTATTTATTTATTCAAGAGGTAGAAAAAGTGACCATTACAAATCAACTATTTTAAGCAGAACTTTTTCCAGAGCTTCAGCAACAGTTTCCCATAGAATTTCCTTGTGTGGGTGACTACCTCCTCTGGCAGCAAGTCATCAGCTTCTTACTTTTCAAATAACTTAAAACCGCAGGTCAATTTTGAGTTTATGTCCCACTTGTATAGATCTTTTGTGCTTGTTTTGATTGGCATTATTTTCCCTTCTGTTAAAGCAAGACACCGAAAGTGCTATTACAGTTGTTTTATTTGGTTTAGAATTTGACCATACTGAGCACCAATTCTGAAGTGTTTTATTCTTCTTAAATACCCTGTTGATGCTTGTTCTTAGGCTGAATTACTTTACTGAGAAGTGATCGGCACATTTTTAGCTTCTAATGTTCAGAAAGTACAAGTAAAGCCATGTAATAAAAGCGGACTATCTAATTATTTTAGTTTTGGAGAAGTACAATTTCCAAAGTTGGGAATAAAGCTGATGTATTATAGTAGGCTTTTGTAACAGTGCAGTCCCATGCCTACTATTCTTCCAAGCACAGCTGAATCTCTAGAGTGGAATCATCATTTTATGTCTCTGAAAATCTGGCTCCCTATCTTTGAAGACCTGGGGTGAATTCCTCAAGACAATGTCAAGCTATTCAATTGCTTGCTTAATGTTTTTAACCCTTGAAGCTGACAAAAGGGAGAGACAGGCAGACCCTTTGGCACGCTCATAGAAAGTGTGTCACAGATGTAAAAAGTTTTCAGTTTTCTTTATAACTATATAAGAAAAAAAGTAGCACATATTTTAAAATATGCAACATTACATTTAATGGAGGGAATTCCATATTGATATGCATGTGTTGATCCTGCCTCTCCTCCTTTAACATGTAATTGTTTGTGAATTAATGTTCATCTTATTTTTTATATAACTGCTAGTTAAATGTCCAGAGTATGAATCTATGATGTAGTAAATAAATTATGATATAGAGTGATACAGATCCCAAATAATTCATGCACTTAAGCATGTCAGGACTCAATAGAACTGCTTGAATATAGGACAGTGTTCTTTCATAGTACTTTACAGTACACAGTAAAATAGCATGTTGTAAATAAGTATTGGGACTGGCAGGTAAAAAGAAGCTGTCATTGACAAGTTAGGAAGATTGGGCTACTAGAGCAGCATGCCAAAACGCTAGCCACTTGTTCTTATGCTACTGAATTATTTTGCTTTTTGGTGTTGGTGTGTTAGATGGTATATAGTAACCTATTAAATTCATATGGTACTTTTTCTGGAAGGGTGGTCATATTTATAGAATACCACACAGCCAGGAATTGAAATGATGGGAATCTTTTAATGGCTTTACTGTCTTTATCAGCTATGTACTAAAATTAACACTATGTTGTATTTTTGTACAGCTAGCAATTGGCATTTGAAATAGATGTCCAGTATGCATTTTATGTCCCCTTTTCTTCATATAGTTTTACTTTACTATTTTAGAAGTGTTTTTCTTTTTTCTTGCTTTGTTGATTTTGTGGGTGGTTTTGTGTTTATCTGAAAAAACTTAAAAAACTTAATGTATATTTTTAAACTTAATGAACAAGGCTTATTGAAAAGGGAGATTTATGCCACAGTTTTGTACAATATTTGGTTCTGTGCTAAGGCATGGATTCAGTAAAAACTTTTTGTTGTTTTTACAGGTATCTTGGTCAGACATTGGGGGACTAGATAACGTCAAACTGAAATTGAAACAGGCAGTAGAGTGGCCATTTAAGCATCCTGAGTCCTTCATCCGGATGGGAATTCAGCCACCAAAAGGAGTACTGCTTTATGGACCTCCTGGATGCTCAAAGACAATGATAGCTAAAGCTTTGGCCAATGAAAGTGGGCTCAACTTCTTGGCAGTCAAGGTAATTTGTTTGTTTATACTTTTTATTTTTACTTTGTGTTATATGAAAGACCTGTGTGTAAATCTGAAGTAAGTTTTTTGTTTTGCAGAGTAAGCTTGCATTTTATGATTTGCCTAAGCCATTGATTCTCAACCTTTTTATTTTGTGTTTTCTCTGGTTATATCTTGTGAATCATATTTGTAAATCTAACTATGTGAACTTTGTGTGGCATCCTGCAGTACCCTTGAAAATATTTCATGGTACCTCAGGATGCCATGTCCCCCTAGTTGAGAATCACTGGCCTAAGCCTTACTAGTTTATGATGTTTCATTTTAAAAAAAGACTGAGTTGAATCAGAAAACATTATATTGAAGCATAAATGAACCTTTGATGGATGGGTAGATATCTTTAATTTACAACTGCGCCAAAAATTCTGACAAAGCCAAAAAAGGGGAAGAAGAGAGAATGGAGTTTAAAAAAATATACCAGGCCGGGGTTGGGGGGGGGGGGGGCGGTGAAGCAGTGAGAACAGATGTGTAGAAAGCAGCACTGTTGAGTATTGGTGTTGCTAGGATCTTCCACTGGCCTTTTCATTACTTCTCAGTCTCAGCCTGTTTTTCTATTATCTGTTTTACAGCTTCCTTCCTTTGGACCACATTGCAATCTTGGGTCTGTCCTTTCCTCAAAGCTCTGAGGCATTTAGGCTTAATCTTTTCCTATAAATACCCATTCATTCAAGTCTACAGAACTTTGTTCTTTCTTTCCATTAAGACATGCTTCCTAGTTACAACTTCATCAATGAAGAGTTGCAAAACCTCTCGGGACACTTGGGTCACTGGTAAACAAGGCTATTTTTCACTCTGTACCTACCAAGAAAGCATTATTTCTTTCTTTTGTATAAAGCATTGGTGTTTGTGGGGGGTGGGGTATGTTCCAGATCCAAGAAGAGCAGCTAAAATATACCTTTGTGCTTATCCGCTTTGACGATTTGGGAAGCAGTATATATGTATGTACCAATTTAGCTATACTGATCAGAGCTCTTACTGTAGATATAGCCAAGTGTGAAACTTAATTGGGGAACTTGCCCCGCTTCAAGCGTGCATAAACTGCAGTGGTACCTGCCACTTCTTTTTCTTCTTTCTTTTTTTGACATTGATGAGAAATACAGAATTCCTGTAGAGCAAACATGTATGTAGGCAAGCCCTAGAAGAAATGCTCAGTTTTGGAAAATAACTTCTGTTTTTTTCTGCCCGGTATGCATTGGGCTGAAACCATGAGCCTTCTTCATATTGTTCAAAAGCTTCATCTTTGAAAGATCATCAGCCACAGATAAACTTTATCTCCCAAAAAGTATCAGAGCCTACTTACCATAAATGTCTCCTGGGTAGAGATGGCACCTGCTACCACAAAGACGTTTGTTAAATTTGCCCCTTGGCTCATTTATCAGCAAGCATGACTTTGTCTCTTTTGCAGTGATACCTTTTGGCAAGGAAGTACTGTATTTACTTGAATATAAGAAAACCCTGATTATAAAATACCCCCCAATAATTAGATTTTATATATGCGAAATTTATAAATGTGTTATAATTTTCCAGGTATAGAATATAATTATTGGAGGTTTGCCTTGAATTTGTCCCCCTCCCACAGCTACAGCAGGGAAAATTAAATCTGGGGGGGGTCAGGTAACCCCCTTGCCTTTGCCCCCTCAGAACTTTTACCCTGAAGCCCTTTCACACCCTTCCTTACCGTCAGGCCCTCTTCTTCCTGAGCACATGGAAGTGAGAAGCAAATTTGTAAACACTGACCTTGAAATAAACGTATCTGTAGTAACTTGCATGTAGAGAAATTGCTACAGGTACCCAGAGGCTTCGTTCATCCAGAATTGATGCATTTTACCTCTTTTGAAACTGTTGCAGGCTTTAGCACAGGTACTCCATAAACACACTTTTAAGCAGCACTTCTGTACCTACTTGTATATAGTATAAATGATGCATGCCATTAGTCCAAAGCCAAAAGGCTCATGATTTTTACTATATGGCTCATTGGGTTGGGCCCCAGCAAAGACAACAGCATTTCAAGTCATGGTGACCCCACAGCTCAGCACTGATCTGGATACCTCCCCACAGAGGATCCATATGATGATATCACCCCCCTCATGACAGGAACTGGGTGTTTTTGTCACATTCTTGGGATCCTCTAGAAATGTATATGCAGATAAGGTGCATTCGCAACCTGGTCCAGCTCCACCTCATGCAGGGTGAGACCACACTAACCATATGCAACAGGCTAAGAGAGGAGGCAACAGGGATTCTAGGTAAATTATATGTGGCCATGTTTGGTGATGTTCGCCAGACATTTAAGGCTGTGAAGAAATAGGACTCATTGGAATAGGAAAGAAAGGCACAGCTCACCTGTGAGAGTAAATAGAAAATATAAGTGTATTTAATGTAGTGGCTCACCATGACTTGAAAAAGAGTTGGTGCTGAGGGGGGACAGGTATCTTATTCAGATGGGTCACACTAACCTATCTGTGTGGTAGGTTCCCATCAGTATGTTTGTGCAGTATGGGCCATGTGTTTTTTAGTTGTGCTCAGTGTTGGCTGCATTTAATGAGCTTTATAGTTAGTTTTCATTACTGAGCATGCACTACTTTTAGCACCAGTTTAATGATGGACAATGTATTTAATGAGATTTTCTTGTATACAGATATAGGCTCTTTTTCCTCATGTCAATGTGGGGGAACCTTGTCTTATATTTGAGTAAATGTGAAACTTACCAAAACCTGCTTTTAAGAAGGGGAGACCATTTCAGTTTTAAAAGCCCTGGTTTCCCAATATTTTTTTCCTTTTCTACTGACTGTGTCCCAAATGTCTGTCACTGGGTGAGCTGTCAGGGTCCTGAGTGGAAAATTGGTTTTCTGATAATTTCTTTCGAGAGACCTACCTACTTTTCTCTATCTTTCCTAAGCCAGAGGAAATTCTCTAGATGTCTGTGCCAATGACCTCTTCAATTTACACTGTTAGCACAGTTAAGTAAGGTATTGCTGTTAGGTTGTTTTTAATATACTAAAAATAACATAGCATTCCCATATATATACTCAAATGGCACAGGAGTTAGAAGGGGCATAGTGAAATGCTGCATCCCAGAGGATAAGATGTGTTTCTAGTTTGCCTCTCTTGGTGAGTATAATCCAAATATATTTCCCAGGAGTGGGAGTTAAGGGAAAATATTATGGTAACATTGTTTACATTGTATTCCGTTCTCTTTTGCTATCTCCTGTGAAACAATAAGGTTATGCTTAGAATGAGTTTAACATTTTTGTGTTCTTGCCTTTGGATATTCATTTGAGCTCTCCATTATCTGTGGTGTTATGGATGTCAGCAGGGGAAAATTTCAACTGTCTTAAAAGAGCAACAGTGAGCCTAATTCTTAAAGGAAAAGAATGAAAATTGAATAAAGATCTGTCTCTCTTCCTTACCCTCACCTTTTTATTTCTTAAGTTTATTAAGGAGGTGATTGTCCACTGCTTCTAAGGCAGTGTGAGGGGGAGGGGGAAGTCTTTGTTTCACTTTCTCATCACTCAAGGCACTTTTACGTGTGCTCTGGTGCATTCTGATTAGAACATGTCCGAGCAAACTCGAATCGAATCTGCTTGTGTTCTCATCGGAATGCTCCGGTGTGCTGCAGAGTGTTGAATGAGCTTTACTTAAAGCACTCCTGCTGCATTTTGAAAGGCAGGATGCTGAATACACAAGACACTGTGGGCATATCAATTAGAGTGGCATCTGAGGACCTCTCTAATTAACCCCCACCCACCCATCCATACCCACACCCACCCACACACACACACTCTGGAGCATGTATATAGGTGCCCTCAGAGACCAATATGACTTTTTAAAGCATTTTAATGTGTATTGCATTTTTAAAAATCTGATTTACTGTTGATTTACTATTGATACAGTCCTGTAACTGATACTGTCCTGTAACTTAAAGCCTTGAAGAAATAAGAAAAGATTTCAGTGTTTATGCATGGACTAGTATAAGTGTATAAAAACCTGGAAAGGAAGAAATCAGGTTAATTTTTGATCTCTGAAACAGGCCTGCCTCAGTGTTTGAACTTCTGATTTGAAGTAGACATTTCTTTTGCCTGGTTTAATTCTTATTTCTGTCAATTCATGCAGTCTTCCCTAGCACAAGCCAAAAGACTGATAGCTTTCCTCAGATTTTTTTGGTGCTTTTCTATAACCGATAGAATAAAAATATCACCTAAAGGTATTAGGCCCATATGTATTCTTAGGATACTGAAACGTATCTTTCAATTCTTGTCAACCTGATGACAGCTCTTTGCTGTGCACAACTGTCTGTGGCATTTAGCTTTGGCTGTCATCTAGTTCCCTGAAATTGAATGTGGAACAAATGAAGCCCTTAGTCATTGGATCACTTCTGTCTTGATTTTTTTACCCCTAGTTTCTTTTGACAGTTTTCTTAGGATGGCTAGATACCTGTCTTGTTTTGACAGCTGCTAAACCTGGGGTCAGTTTTGACAGGATGCATCTTTCAGACTTAATCAGGTTAAGGCTTTATGGAACTGCTGTGGGAGCAACTCTGGATGATACCCACCATACTGTGTATTTTGGGGATGTAAAGATTTTTATATCCAGGTTTCTGTTGCATCTTGATTACTGTAGTTTTTCTTACTACATAGTTTGGGGCTTCATTTTTTAGGAACTGTTTTATTTCATGTAGTGAGTTTAGGGTTATAGCTTTGCTCAGACTGTCTTTAAACTTCAAACAGCTCTTTATTTCCTAGGTACACTTGCCTCAGGAATATCACAGGCATTAATCAGAAGTCAACAACATAACTTAGCATAGTCCATACAGCTTCTGTAAGACCATGTGCCTCTGACTGTGATGGATGGACTCTCTCTCTCTTTTTCTCGCTCTCTCACTGAGTTCTCAGCTCTCAGTTCCTGTTCTCTGTCTCCTTCCCCCAGGAGCTGAACTCTGCTCTCTGGCTCCCTTCCCCATGAGGTCTTCCCCAAAGCCCCTCTCCCTGGCAGCCTTTCATCTTCCTGTGGCCAGCTAATTATTTTTCTCAGCTGGTCCAGTTCGCCTACGCAGCCTGCAATTAGTGCCTACTACAGGGGCGGGCAATTATTTCAGGGTGAGGGCTGCTTACCAAGTTGGGGCAAGCTGTCGAGGGCTGCATGGGTAGCCCCACCCCTTGACAGGTGCCCCACCCACTGGTCACCATCTTGGGAGCAGTGTCCCAATGTCTTGGGATCAATGTGTCAAGGCCAGCACTGATGGGGCCCAGAGCAGGGCAGAGGCTGGCAGGGGTCTGTGGAGCCAGGATGGGCTGCACCATCAGGGAGAAGGGGGAGCTGGCCCGGCTCCGTAGAGACCCTGCCAGCCAGGAACCCTGTACCCCTGCCGCCCTGCTCTGGGCCCTGCTGGTGCTGGCCCTGGGACGCAGGTGCGGGCCCTGCTCCCGCACCTGCTCACTCCCAGTGCCCGCCCCAGCTCCGCGGTACAAGCGGGGGGCAGCATGCAGCCCTGACCCCTGCTCCCTGGCAGGGAAGGAGTTGGTGCTGAGTTTGGGGGAAAGGTGGCCCCTTGCCCGCCCTGTGGCCCGTACTCCCTGCTTCAGCCACTTGCAGCCCGCATGGGGCTGCCCTGAGCAGGTACAGGCAACCCCAGGCAGGCTGTGAGCGGCTGCAGCACAGGGGAGGGTCTGCTTCCCCCCCCCCCCCCCGCACTCAACACCAGCTTGTAACCCGCCCCACTGCCAGCATGGGTCCTGCGCCAGTTCTGGGCTTGCTCATCAGGGCTGTGCACTGCAGCAGCAGCTGTGGTCCCTCCACTTGCCACGCCAGACAGTGTTGACTGCTGCTACTTGCCCGGAGCTCATGCACTGGGCAGCAGCAGCAAATGCTGCCCAGAGTGGCAAGTGGGGGGGCCCTCAGCTGCTGCCGCCGCGGCGCAGCCCCGATGGGCAAGCCCGGAGCTGGTATGGGGCCCAGGCTGGCAGCGGGGTGGTCTACAAGCTGGTGTTGAGCACGGAGAAAAAGCAGCCCCTTGCCCTCTCTGTGGCTGGTGCCCCGCACTGCAGCTGCTTGCAGCCCGCGTGGGGCTGGCTGTGCCTGTTCAGGACAGGGGCTGGGGCTGGCGTGGGATTGGGGCTGGGTAGGCCCTGCTGTTGAAGGAGCCTTCCAGGGCTTCCCCTGGATCCTACTGCCCTAGGTTCCTGTCATCTTTGACAGGAACTAAGGACAGATGCATTTTAATTTTCTTAATTTTTTTTAGGGGCCCTGTGGGCCGGATAGAATTGCTTCACAGGCTGAATTTGGCCCGTGGGCTGTATTTTGGCCACCCCTGGCCTTCTGCCTGCAGCTGGGCTGTAGCCCCTGCAAGCCTGTAGTCTTCTGTAGCCTGATGCCTGTAGCATGGTATGTGTAGCTTGCTCCCAACCCCTACAAGTCAGCAGTCTGCTATATTACCCTTTTTCCCTCTGTGGTTCTCTCCAAGAGGGTGTAAATAGATGAACAATTATACCATCTTATAGGTAGAGAGAGATTTCCTGTGCTTCAGGAGAACCTGCTGTAACTCTTTCATCTATTGTGCTCTTATAATAAATAGAAATTTAAAATGGGGCATCTTACCTCTGAATAAAATAAGGTTAAGTTACCACAGTTTAAATTCCCTTGCTGTTTGATAGAAACAGATCAACAAAACAGTCATAATAGATTTGCTGAAGCATATTCATAAGTGATAAACAGGGATTCTGGTTTTCTTTTTCTCATAGAAAAATACGGTAAAATGCGGATTTTTTTTTTTTTTTAAGGAGAAAAACATGGGAAACTGTGGGTTTACCCTTGTAGGCTGCAGAGTTCTAGCCTGCAAAAGGCTGGGAGGAGCAGGAGTAGGGTGATCAGGAAGGGAGTCCAGGTGCATGTGCACCTGCACACATGAACTTGGCAGCCAGACAGCACAAGAGCAGCTCCCACAGCTCTCTGCAGGTAAGTTGGGGGCAGAGGGAGGATTGAGGCCCCCATAGGGATAGAGTTGGACTGGGGGTACTGCCCAGCTGGGACAGTACATGGGGCCTGGGGCTGAAATGCATGTCCACAGGGCCTGGCTGGGGAATGGGACCTGTCTGGGGGGAGACTGGCTCCCCACCCCTGCATGTACTCCTGGGGGAGACATGGGGACATGTGTACAGGGTAGGGGCAGATGTGGGCTGGCTGCTGCAGAATTGGGGCTCCCCGCTGCCTTCCCTGCGGGGGCATCTGTGGCCCAGGAGGTGGGACCCAGTGCAGCAAGGCAGGGAAACTTGGTGCTAGTGCCAGGAGCCCGGTGCCACCATGATGAAGCACCCCCTCCCACCTAGCAGCAGTGGGGGGCACAGCTTCGTGCCGCCACCCCTGCTGCTGCTGCTGGGTTGGTAGGGGGAGCCTAGCCATGGTGGCACAGGGCTCTGGTGGAGGCACCAAGCTTCCTTGCCGTGCTGGGTCCTGCCTGCTGGGCTGTAGAGGCCCCCTAGGGAGGGCAGCAGGGTGGGGAGCTCTAAGTCTGCAGCCACCAGCCCGCATCTCTTCCTCCCGACCCCACAGGCTCCATTCCAGCTGTGCCACTCTGGCCACAGCAGCTGCCACCTCCCACGGGTGGCAGCTGGGGCTCTGGTTCTGCTGTGGTGGGGCAGGGGACTACAGACCTGGGTCTCTAGCCCTGGCAACTGGGGTCCCCCTCCAGCGGGGCTGGCACTGGCAGGGCCAGGGGGCTGTGGGTGAGGGGCACTGGCAGGGCCAGGGGGCTGCAGGTGGGCAGTGAGAGGCACATGCAGATTCTGGGGCTGTGGGTCAGGAGTGAGGGGCACTGTCTAGGCCAGGGGACTATGGGTTGGGAGTGAGAGGCATGAGCAGGGCTGGGGGTCTGTGGTTTGGGAGTGAGGGGCAATGGCATGGGCGGGGCACAGCATATCAGGACTGCTCAATGCCCCAAAGTATTGGGGGGCGGAGGGGAGGCAGCCACAGCTGGACCCGCATCCTGGTGAGAAAAGGGGGCAGAGGGAGCTCTGATTATCTATGATAAAAAAAACCCAAAATCAAATGCCAAAACTTATAGGTATTTAGAATTTATTCTATTATAGTGATTGAGGCACTGGTAGGCTTCCAAGTTGCTTTAAAATTGTAAACATATCAATAAAACATTGTATTCAGTTCATACCTCGATAGATAGATAGATATAGGTATAGTTGAATTTCATTTTAATCACAGAAAAATGTGGATTTTTGGGGTTTTAATCAGAATTTGCACAGGGGGGGATCAGAAAATTTGTGATTTTTAAACGGAGAAAACCAAGATCCTTGGTGATTAAACACTTTAAACGGTTTACTTTTTTTAATGGTCCCTATGCTGCATTTAACATTGCTCTTTAGCAATCTGGGTCCGATACGAAATGGATTTGAATGTGCTAGTCACCTACATGCCTTTCTCTAACGCATTGCTCAGCGGTGTCCACCTAAATGTTTATATATATGTGAAAGCTTAGATATTTCATTGGAGGTCTATGTATTCTAGCACTTGGGCAAAGATGGACCTAGGTGTCTGAAAACATTGGTTTTGCATGTGCTTGGTATATCTGCCGTTTTGAATTAGATAAACATTGTAGCTTTTGAGTCTTGTCAAAGGCCATTGGAGATGGTCACTCTTTAGGTAAAGTCCCTCGATAGCCCAATTAAAGATCGCTTTTACGCCCTGGGCTATTGGGGAGCTGTAAATGCAAGATTGAAGCTGCCCTATTGTAAGGGGCTGTAAGTGCAAATTTCTAAGGTCAGAAAGCAAGCAGGTGAGAGGGAGTCTAGCGTAGTGAGAAGGGCTCTCCCCTGGGAAGAAGGAAGCTCGGGTTTTTAACCCAGTGCGTTATTACTATTAAATACTTACTGGATAAAATGCATAAACCACATTGGGAGCGAATAGAGGATGCCTTCAGTCCTGCCTAGCTTGTAGCCTGGTGGTTAACATCATGTTCTTGGGAAGTGGAAGATGTGGGTTTAAATTCCCTCTGGCTGAGTGGGCCTAGAACCCTGGTCTCCTGTTTGCTGAGGAAGTGCCCTAACCACAAAGACACTAGGCAAAAATGGGGGAAGGTGGCATCCTCCTATTGTAACAATTAGTTATGGTTCAATGAGGATATAGCCTAAGGTGAATGAAGCCTGTGTAGAAGGTTTTTTTTGCAGATCTGACATTAGCAGAAATACCTAATTTGAGGGCTGTAGGTATTTGCATAATTGCTGCCTAATTCCATGAGAGGAGTTAGGTCGTACATATCCTCTTCCTCCCCTCCCAAGCATCCTGTTTGCTGGCCTGTACATTTGCTTTGGTAGTCTGCCAGCTGCTGTGAATTCCTACCAGAGTATGCATGGGTGTCTTCATTCAAGGTATATGGATACCTGGAATGCAAAATTCACAACATTGTCTTGACTAGGAACCATAATAAACTGGGGCCTGATTCAAAGCCACCTAAATTCAGAGGGAGCTGTTAATTAAGCCCAGATGAATACATCACTTTAGTCTCCAGACCTGTTGTTGCAGCAGCTCACACGAGTTTTGAATTCATGGAAAACAATTAACTACAAAAATTGTGTATGCACTGTATGTTGTGAAAGCTTTCAGAAGCACTGGTCCTTTTCTTGCTGCCTGTGGTTGTTTAAGATTTTTCTGTTTAAGAAAACAGCATAGTGATAATGACAAGAGAGTGCCTAGACTTCCTGAAAACTTGAATCACTAAAAACTAAGCAAGTTAAAATCCAGGTCTCTAAGTGTGACATTGAGTGTTATAAAATACTGAGTTGGAAAAGCAGTATTTTATAAACTGATGGCAAGAAGCATATGCACATTTACGCAACGAGCATGTTAGTTGGGCAGATGTTGCAAAACTTATGGCTTGAAAATACTTTTTATATTTAGTTACCCAGTGCAACTATGGTAAAGAATTTCGGTCGAAAATGTTCCTGACACTTCATTTTCTGAGGTTTTTGGGTTTTTTTAAATAAGGGCCTTTCAGTTCTTAGCCTTTTCCAATCAACAGTAATTATAAAAATATACACTGTGCTCAGAGCTCTGACTTCACCTCGGCTTGTGCTAACTTCCTGTATCCCCCTGCAGATGCCTTTTTGCAGCTCCTAGTGCTTGACATGTGCTTAAGTTTAGTTTGTCATCTGGGTCAATTACGTCAAAATATTTTCCAATTGAAATTTCCTCTGCCTTTCTCCTTGGCTTTTGGCTACAGCTGTTAGAACAGATTAATGAGGTCTGGAAAGGCCAACGGCTTTGCTTTATGAAGAACTGTCATTGAGTTTCTGGAAGAAGATAGGTTAGTCTTTTGACAGGGATTTTCAGCAGGCCCTTCATTAGTGGCTTTTGTAAGCAGATGCATGAAACACAGAAGTTTGGTGGTCATAACTAGCTGAGCAAAGAGTATTTTTAAAAAAAAAATTACTCCTCTCATTGAAGTAGTTATTCTGGTACAAAGTCTCTGTATAATGATTTGTCCAGGACCCCATTTTGAATCAAGACAGAAGTAGGAATAGCTTCCAGATCACCTGCTTCCCACTCTGCTGCCCATCCTCACAAATCCGTATCAACTTTCGGCCTATGTACCGAGCTACAAATTTTGTCATACACCCAAAGCCTATGCCAGTGCCCTTTATTAAAATAACTGCCTTTTTCTATATCTTGTCACTCAAATAATCTACAGATATTTCTACTTTTTGCTCAATTCCTTTTAATTTATGTGCCTGCTACACTGTGGGCTGTACCTTTACAGCATTCTTTGATAATTTTTTTGGCCCTTTACATGTACTGAACTGATGGCTCTTTAATGAGATTAATGTTTCTAACACATGGGGAGTCTTGACAGCAAGACAATAGATTAGTCTTTGTCCAATGAGTGGCATTCTAGCCTAGTATTGCTGAAAAAGTACCTAGTGCTACAAATTTGATAAAATAAGTATTAATTTGTATAAGAAATCAGAATTACAATTATATGCTGGTATATTACTTAAATATGTCTTGCATATTTATCATTAAAACTTATCAGTCTGGGTTCAAAACTGATTTGCCTTCCTTTTACCAAAAACATTGTATGGTGTTATGTTGTTTTTGCCTATATAGGAGAAAATTATGCTGGGCAAGTGAGTAGACAGAAGTTTTAAAGGTTTCCTTTAGTGTCATGGTTTTATAAGCCTAAGAAGTTGCATTGACTACAGGTACAACTTTATGCCAAATCAGTCCCCGTGATAGGTTAGAACCTACAAATACCTGATTAAAATTGTAATTGTCAAAATACTAGGCAGGTGTTAGACACATTTTTTAAAAGTCCTTTGTGGTGCAGGTTGGAGGAAGGGGAAGTGATTTAAAGGGCAAAATGGCAATGAGCGTAAGGTTTAAATGTTGCACAAGAATTTATGAATGACAGAGTAGAACAGCAGAGCAATAAAAGATAAGAACCAGGCTTCCTTCTCACCAGGTATATGTAACAGCTGAATAAATATCTTCTGATATATATGGCTAAATTATATATATATATATGGATAAATTTTACACATGGTTAAATACAAACTTTGCATTAAAAATGGCTGTGCTAACTTTTGATGAGGTTTTTTTTTCACACATCACTGCTAACAGTAATACATGACTCCACGCATTATGGAAAGCTCAAGGTAAGCTCTGAGGTGAGAGTTGTAAAGAAGCAATGTTCCTCATTTCTGAGTTCCGCCAACAAGCTTCCCTCAATATTAGATTTGGGATCTTCTTTATGACCCCTGTTAAACACAGGCATTCCAGAGTCATTCATGTTTTTACTTTCACCAGTGTGAATCTAAAGTAAAAGTCACTGCCATGCAATTATTAGTAATGAACATCTATGACACAAAAACATGTAGCCAAGCTAAGAGAGGTCATTCTTGGTGACAGAATTCAGCATCTTGGATTCCCCATCTAATTTGGTTGAGGGCAGCCCTCTATAGCATGGGTTGGGCTGGACACTTGTGTCCTATCCACCACCAAGGGCTGCTGATCCCCTGTTACTCTGATTTCCCTCCCTGCTTTGTGCCCCCCTCTGCTTAACAGATGCCCCCAAAAGCAGTGGTGAGCGCCAAGGGGAAATGGCAAATTCGGCAGCAAGAGCACAGCATAGGGGGTTTTAAGCATCTGCTTTAATATAGCCTTTTAAATCACCGCTTTAATATGGCTCCTCAAGTTGGTGTCTGCCACATACCTTCATGAGCCAGATCTGGCTCATGGCCCATAGGCTGCTGACCACTTCTCTGTAGTGTGAGTCATAGCCTGTACCTGGTCACATCTATAATTCAGGTTGACCTGAAAAAACCATTTATGTTTACTGGTGCCACACTGGCCTTGACCAGTGTGAAAATGATTCAGCAGGGTCCAGCATTGACTTAGTAGATCAGAACATGACTGTTGCAGTGAATGATTGTAACCGTGCAGCTGAAATAGTGAAGTCATGTATTGTGGAAAGACTTGCTTAAAAAGTAGCTTTGGCTGACAGGCTGATATTATATTTCAAATTTTCTCTAATTGTACCTGTATTATAAGGCCTCTAATGAGATAAATCTTTAGTGTTATGGGACAATTAAAAAAAAATTGTGTACATGTTAGCTTGTAACTCTGGTCATGGACAGATATTACAATTACAGTGTTAGAAATATCCACTTAGTGATCCAAAAAGTGAACATATAGCAGTTCAAGCAAGTTGCACGGGGAAAAAAAAGCATGGTGAAACTACCACAAAATGTTAATTCTTTCCAACAGGAACTTATTGGCAGCCCCACTATTTTTAGTGCCATGTCTAAGACCTGTATAGTTACACATCACCCATCCAGCATCCTGGAAGGCTGTGTTCCCGTTCCCCCCTTTTCCCTCCCAACTCCTGGTTATCTGTCTCCTGTGATCGAGACTGAACTCTATTACCCCATGGAGGTGGAGTATAGCAAACATGTCTGTATGCTGACTTGCTGCTCAGCACTGTCTTTGTTGGCTGAGCCAGTGTCAGAGTCCCATGGTGTGGAGTTCGCCAAGGGCTGCGCTGTGTGTGGCTCTGTGGCAAGGTCATGTGAAGCCTAGGGCTAGGTATAGCTCTGCTGGACCTGTGAGATCACAGGGTTGCTGCAGTGCATAAGCCTGTCAGGCTTAAACAATGAAGCTACCAACGTGGTCAGCAGTCCCCTGCACCTCCCACATTGGCGCTCTTGCTCAGTGGATATCTTGTTGATAAGCCCTTGTGTGTACTTGAGTCCTTGTTTTTGATTAGCCTGCTGAGGCCTCCAACTACATAAAGCTGCAGGATGTGAAGTATTTTGGGTATGCAGTCAAGGCATTTTACAGACATGCTCCTGGGCGAAACGGGGGGCGGGGGGGACATGGGGACGACACTTTGATTAGTGCAGGTCCTATGCAAGTTCCTGAAAAACAGTTAATGCGAAAGGGGAATGGGTTCTCTCCACTCCTGTTTACTGCTTTTTGTTACCTGGTGTTCAGGCTTTGATGCTGGAGTGTTACAGAAGTAGGCACATTTAATGTCTTTTCAGGGTTTTGAGCAAGTTTAATGGGATCTGGACTTTTGTATATTTGTTATTAGGCAGCCAGTTTATCATGAGATATAGCATCTTGCTAGGGATTTGTTTTCTGAATAGGTCTCATTTGTTCTCCATGGAACAAGCTTAGGGTTAAAGGGCAGTATCTGACATGCTTATATCATTCACAGTCCCTTGATTTGAGGATGGAATAAAGCCTTTTTCCTACCATGGTTCATGGATGGGTCTTGAGGTGACTTAAGAATCCAATCCTTGAGCCATAGATACATCCATGGGAGTTGCAGGTCTTTCTACCAGGGAGAATAGTCTATAACCTAGGATTCCTCTCCTTTTCCTTGCTCTGCTCTCTCTTTTCTGCTTTGAGGGCAAGATGCTTTACCTCAAATTGGGATGCCACTTGGTTGAGGTTGCAATGCCAGTGAAATCGGTTAGCAGCCAGCTCCTCTCAGCTCTTGATGGCAGCATCTGTTTTCTTGAGATATGCCTCCAGTGTGTTCTTAACAGTGTTTCATCTGGCCACCATGAGATCTCAGCCATTACTAAGCTTGGGAGTAGATCACTTACTTTGGGAGTCGAAAGTTGGGCATCCAAACACAATGACCTGTTCCAGCAAAGTTAATCAACTAGATAATCTTTTTGAGTACAACTACCTCAGCCCATGCCTGGAGAGTGAAATTTGAGGGTCTTTTGTTAAAATGATATGTTAAAAACAGGAAGGAAAAATTAGCATTTTAGAGTATCAGACAGGTATGGGTTAACTTGCTGTTTTGTAGAAAGGATTGATATGCTGTCCTTTTATTTTCTGAGCAGGATTTTTCAAACTTCATTATAGAATTGCCTGTCTGAAAACGTTACTGGTTTTTGGTACTGGAATGCTAAATCAGAGATCCTATATAATGGCCAGAAACCCCCCCTGAAATTAAGTATTAAATATGTGGACAAGATGTCTGCTCATATTTTAATGACTATTGGATTATTTTTACAGTATTTGGAACCTGGCAAATAAATAATTATTTTGAAATGTATTGAATATTTTGCAGTCGTTAAAATCTAATTTGGGGTTTTGGAAAGCCCTAAACCAATGGGAAATTATTCATAGATTCATAGATTGTAAGGCTGGAAGGTGTTAGGGTGACAATAATTTGGATTTTTGGGGAGCATTGGATCTGCAGCTGGAATAAAGGCTTTTTCCTGTGTCTCAGCAAAGTTGGTGGCCACAAAGCAGGATAATATATTAAGACTAACCTTGCAAATGCTTAGGTAAGCAGTTTTCTAACAAAGTCATAGTGTTAGAGACCATTGTGTAAGAAGAACAACATGCAGCCCACCAGCTATCTTTAGGAGATAAAGCAAAACAAAACCTTGGAGCTGAAGGAGCTGGCAAGAAACCAGAAAAAAACAGCGATTGACTGACAGCACCTAAGTTCATGTCCTTACGCATGCGCTCCTAGCAGAGAGGCATGTAAGTGATGAAATGCATAGGCAATATTATGCTAATGAAGTAAACAGTAAACCAAAGAGGAGCTTGTGATGGGAGGAGAAATGGGTGGAACAAGAAGAAGGACATAGGTGGAGTGAACGTTAATATGTATGAACCAAGGTGTATAAAATGTGAAAGAAACTAATGTTCAGTGCAGGTCCCCAGTTTGTTGTTTTTTGGGACCTTTGCCCGAAGCTGTCTCCATTCTGAATAAAGCTGTTGCGAACAATGTGTGCTGGTGTTTGCTCCCTGCTTGCTCTGGCTAATGAGTACCAGGATCCATGAGCAATTGGATCATCGTCTCCCTAGTTGTTGGGTGCTGCATGGAGTTGGGGTCTAACAGAAAGGACCTTGGAAGATCATTGGGTCCAGCCCCTTGCACCAAGCAGGAAAGATAACTGAGGTCAGGTGAGCCTGGAAAGGTGACTGTCCAGTCTCCTCTTGAACATTTCCAGGGTAGGTGATTGCACCACTCCTGGAGGGAGCTTATTTCACAGTCTGGACACCCTGACTGTGAAGTTTTTCCTAATGTTGAGCCTGAATCAGTCTTCCAGGAGTTTGTGGCCATTACTCCTAGCTTTCCCCTCTGGTGCCCTGGTGAACAGTTGCTCACTGAGTCCTTGATATACTCTCCTAGTGTAGTGGTAAACTGCTGCCAGGTCCCTTCTCAGCCTTCTTTTCTTCAGGCTGAAGAGTCCCAGATCCCTCAACCTTTCCTCATATGGCTTGCCGTGTAAGACTCTGATCATACGGGTGGCTCTTCTGTGGACTCCCTCAAGCTTGTCCACGTCCTTGTTAAAACGTGGTGCCCAGAACTGGATGCAGTACTCCAGCTGTGATCCTACTAGTGCTGAATAGAGCAGAAGAATCACCTTCTTGCTTTTGATGGAGATGCATCAATTGATGCATGACAGAGCATTATTTTCCCTACTGGCTTCAGCATCGCACTGCCAGCTCATATTCATACTGTGGTCTATTATTACCCCCAGATTCCTTTCATTCATGGTGCTAGTCAGTTTGGTGCCTCCAAACCTGTTGGTATGTTGGGGGTTGCTCATCCTGAGGTGGAGCACCTTACATTACTCAACATTGAATTTCATCTGGTTCCGATATGCCCAACTTACTAGCCTGTCTAGGTCTGCCTGTACCTGTAGCCTATCTTCAAGTGTGACCACGCTCCCCTGTAACTTGGTGTTCTCCACTAACTTGGCCAGTTTATTGTTCTTATTTTTTTTCTTGGGTTCCTTAAGCTTGTTGAAATACATCCTCTTCCCCTGCAGAAGATGAAGGCTTCTCAGGAAGGCCATTTCTACATAGTTTTAGACCTGCTTCTTTACAGTTCATTTATATTAGACTCCACACACACTTTTAATTTAAGATAAGTAGTTCCATGTAGTGTTTTATGCATCATGTTCCCTAGTTAACACTGCAATGTCTGTGTGAGTGTGCTGAGTATTGCAGCACAAGGTTATAACAGTATTTTAGATTGGAATAGACAGAGCTATGTGTGGGAGAACTTTGGAACTGTGTCTATCTGGCTGTAGAAGTATTTTGCTTTCTTAATTGTCAAAATTAGATGTGTAAAGGAGACATTTATTACCACTAAATTTCATATTGGTGGCAAGTTAATTACCCTGATACCTTTAGGTGGGAAATTCCCTAAGAGGCTCTAAAATATTGATATTTTTAATTAAGAAAATTACTATGTTTTGTATTTTAAGGATGCCAGGTGTTGTTCTTGCAGTTTAAAACCTCCTTCAAACAGTCATTATAAGTGTGCATATACAGGCTTATCTCTTGTTGTAGCATGCATGAGGAGGTTTTATCTTTTGTGCCATTAATCTTCCAAGATCTAATCCTAATCATGTTTTAAATGCAAGGATTTATCTTTTCCCTGCCCCTCCCCCAACCCCCCCCCCCCAAAAAAAAGCAAAACAAAACTGAGGCTTCCAAAAGAGGGTCATCTATCACGTGGGTGAAGATGGAATGTTCAAACAGAGCAAACGTAGTAACTGTCGACTCTCCTGAGGCTGAAAAAACAATAGTTTAAGGATATTTGATTTCTTTCTTCTTTCACTCTTTGTTCTACACGTCCTTTTACAGTATCTGTTGAAGGGAGCTAAAGCTCACGAAAGCTTGTACTCTGTCTGTCTGTCATCTACTTTGATTAGTCTAAAGGTGCAAATTGACCCTGCCTTCTACTTGACCTGGAAAAGGCTTCATAGATGTTAGGTGTTAGGGTCGGAAGGGACCTCAATAGATCATCAAGTCCGACCCCCTGCATAAGCAGGAAAGAGTGCTGGGTCTAGATGACCCCAGCTAGATACTCGTCTAACCTCCTCTTGAAGACCCCCAGGGTAGGGGAGAGCACCACCTCCCTTGGGAGCCCGTTCCAGACCTTGGCCACTCGAACTGTGAAGAAGTTCTTCCTAATGTCCAATCTAAATCTGCTCTCTGCTAGCTTGTGGCCATTGTTTCTTGTAACCCCCGGGGGCGCCTTGGTGAATAAATCCTCACCAATTCCCTTCTGTGCCCCCGTGATGAACTTATAGGCAGCCACAAGGTCGCCTCTCAACCTTCTCTTGCGGAGGCTGAAAAGGTCCAGTTTCTCTAGTCTCTCCTCGTAGGGCTTGGTCTGCAGGCCCTTGACCATACGAGTTGCCCTTCGCTGTACCCTCTCCAGGTTATCCGCATCCTTCTTGAAGTGTGGTGCCCAGAATTGCACGCAGTACTCCAACTGCGGTCTGACCAACGCCCTATAGAGGGGAAGTATCACCTCCCTGGACCTATTTGTCATGCATCTGCTGATGCACGATAAAGTGCCATTGGCTTTTCTGATGGCTTCGTCACACTGCCGGCTCATGTTCAACTTGGAGTCCACTAGGACTCCAAGATCCCTTTCCACCTCTGTGCCACCCAGCAGGTCATTCCCTAGGCTGTAGGTGTGCTGGACATTTTTCCTCCCTAGGTGCAGCACTTTGCATTTCTCCTTGTTGAACTGCATCCTGTTGTTTTCTGCCCACTTGTCCAACCTATCCAGGTCTGCCTGCAGCTGTTCCCTGCCCTCCGGCGTGTCCACTTCTCCCCATAGCTTTGTGTCATCTGCAAACTTGGACAGAGTACATTTCACTCCCACGTCCAAGTCGCTGATGAAGACATTAAAGAGTATCGGTCCAAGGACCGAACCCTGCAGGACCCCACTGCCCACACCCTTCCAGGTCGAGACCGACCCATCTACCACGACTCTTTGGGTGCGACCCTCTAGCCAATTCGCCACCCACCGGACTGTGCAGTCATCCACATCACAGCCTCTTAATTTGTTCACCAGTATAGGGTGGGATACTGTATCGAAGGCCTTCCTGAAGTCCAAGTATACGACATCCACCCCTCCTCCTGTGTCCAGGCGTTTCGTAACCTGGTCATAGAAAGAGACTAGGTTGGTCAGGCACGATCTGCCCGCCACAAACCCGTGCTGGTTTCCCCTCAGCATAATTTGTCCTGCCGGGCTCTCACAAATGTGAGCCTTGATAATTTTTTCAAATACTTTACCAAGGATGGAGGTGAGACTGACCGGCCTATAGTTGCCCGGGTCCTCCTTCCTCCCCTTTTTGAAAATGGGGACCACGTTAGCCCTTTTCCAGTCCTCCGGGACTTGGCCTGTGCGCCACGAGCATTCGAATATTCCCACCAGTGGCTCTGCAATGACGTCGGCCAGTGCCTTCAGCACCCTCGGATGGAGCCCATCCGGGCCTGCCGACTTAAAGGCATCCAGTTCTTCCAAGTGACTCTGCACCACCTCAGGATCTATGCATGGAAGTCTGGCGCCTTGCTGCTGCCTCTCTACAACCCCAGTGAGAGACGTGTCGTGCCCCTCGCTTAGGAACACTGAGGCAAAGAACTCGTTGAGGAGTTCAGCCTTGTCCCCCCTATCTGTCACCAATTGCTTCTGCCCATTTAGCAGGGGTCCTATTCCTCCCTGGGCCTTCCTTTTACTCCCTATATATCTAAAAAATAATTTCTTGTTGTCCTTTACTTGGGTTGCCATCCTCAGCTCCATGGTAGCTTTGGCCCGCCTAACTGCCTCCCTACAAGCACGAGCAGAGGAGGTATATTCATCTTTACTGATCTCACCCTGTTTCCACTTTTTATGTGCTCCCCTTTTGGCCCTTAGGCTGCCCTGGATTTCTCTGGTCAGCCATGGAAGCCTCCTGGCCCCTTTCCCTCTTTTGCCTCACTCGGGGATCGTCTTGCTTTGTGCCCAAAGGATCGTTTTCTTTAGGCACAGCCACCCTTCTTGGGCACCCATCCCATCAAAACTCCTACTCTGCAGTGCTTCCTTGATTAATCGCCTGAGTGCAATGAGATCAGCTTTCCTAAAGTCTAGCACTTTCACCCTACTAGTTACCTTACCCACTCGCCGTCTTATGTTGAATTCTATTATAAGGTGATCACTGTCTCCCAGATAGCTACCGATCTGGAGGTCCCCTATCATGTCATCTCCCGTTGCCAATACCAGATCCAGTATGGCATTCCCCCTAGTGGGACCATACACCTCCTGTGTCAGGTGGAGGTCCTGTACACAAGTTAGAAACCTGCGTGAGCGATGGGACCTTGCTGTCTGCATCTCCCAGCAGATGTCCGGGTAGTTTAGGTCCCCCATGACTACCGCCTCTTTAGCTTTTATGGTCTCCGAGAGTTGCCTCAGGAGCCCCGCATCTATTTCTTCCCCTTGGTGTGGGGGTCTGTAACAGATCCCTACCACCAAATCCCTTTCTCCTTGCCCCCCATGTAGCCTAACCCACAATCCTTCTACTTCCTCAGCCTCGGATTCTGTCTTGATGAGGGTTGATGTATATTGCTCACTGACATAAAGTGCAGCCCCCCCCCCCCTTTCTTCCCCGACCTGTCCTTTCTATACAATCTATAGCCCTCCATATGTACCGCCCAGTCATGGGATGAATCCCACCAGGTCTCTGTTAGCCCCACTAAGTCATAGGTGTTTAGTGCAAGCAGGAGCGCTAGTTCATCCTGCTTGTTCCCCATGCTCCTAGCATTAGTATATAGGCACTTGAGCCCTGCGACTGGCGCCTTTGCTGCCCCCCCGCTCCCAGTCCCATGGGGCCCATTGTTTCTTACCTTCTTGTTCCTTACCTGTTCTGTTGTGCTGGCCTCCCCATGGCTTTCAGGTTCCCAGTGTTCTCCTTCTTCAGTCTGGGCTGTCCTTGTGGGTGCCACATGGTTTGGTGGTCCACAGCTTCCCCTGCCCTCATACTCCCCTCCCCCCGATGAGCCTAGTTTAAAGCCCGCCGGAGGAGATCCGCCAACCTAGAAGAAAACACACGCTTCCTGCAAATCTTTTAGAATTCCCTGGATCACTGTTCGGAAGGGGCACGTTCTGTTTCTTCACTGAACATGATGGGGAAGATGACTTGGGGAAAACAGAACGTAACTTTCTAGAGATTAAATCACTAAACTCTACTAGGTGTTAATAAAATCTGTGGTCAGTGATATTGAAACTTCTGACCAATTTATATCAACAGGTGACTTGTGATAAATGTTTGAATGACTGCTTGTTGGAGGAAAGCTGACAGTCTCCAAGAGAGGTCTTAACAATCCTAGCCAACATAGGACCAAATGCTCCTTCTCTTGCGCTTACAAATAATGGGAGACAGAGATCAGGCTAGGGCTGACTCATGGCGAGTACATACACTCAATTTTGATAGAAGTCCAGTTTTCATGGTGTGGATTTAGCAGTTTGTTAGGTGATGCTTATACTAGTATCCTCTCCTTCTGTTTGTGATGCTATTCTAGACTTCCCATCATAGTGTATAACAGCAGAGTTTCCTGATTTTTGTGATGAAAATCTTGTTTGCGAAGTCAAAACTGTTTTTGAGCGGCAAATTGTGGGTGTATGTTGATTAACTTGCACAAAAATCCACACAAAAATGCACTGTTAATGTGTAGATGGACCTATTACTTCCATCTGGTATTAATATTTGAAGGGTGGGGGGAAGGAAAAACAAATTAAATGTCAAAGTAGACTATTAACAAAACACACCTTGAAATATATTTCCCTTTGTGGGACACATTTTAAAAGAGTTGCTTTGAGGTTGTTGCAAGTAATTGTTTTGGCACTTTGTTTAAAAAAGGCTGTAAGCATGTGAAATCCTATTGTAGACCAGAGTGCAAAGAAACTTTTGTTTTAAAATACTTTTTTTCCTCAGAGGAAAAATGTAAACTAAAACAGTGATGTGATTGGCCCTACTGACTTGAGTGAAACTTTTGATTTGAATGAATGTGTGAAAGCTTGACAGATTACATTTACAGGCTCTTGTCCCATCTCTGCCCTCTAAAACTTCTTTTAAAAAAAAACCCGGTTATTCAGATGACATCTGGTCAATTTTCTCATTTTATCATTTTGATTTAACAAAAAGCCAAAGCAGAAGGAAAACTGTTACTCAAGGATTTTTAGACCTGTGCTATCAGATTCCTCATCTGCAGTGGACATGATGAATGTCTGGGAGCTGGAGCAGCTGGGTGCTGTCTCTTTTGAGCTACAGGTCTGTTCTGCTACACGCTCCTCAAGTTTGGTGTTTACAATAAGTAGGGAAAAGGCCTTTTTGTTCTTGGGATTCTCCCCTCCCTCCTTGTCTCCAGGATAGACACATTGTGAGCTCTTTATCAATTATGTGACTGGAAAATTATGTTTTTATGCAGGTATTTTGCAGTATCAAATTTCCTACCCTTTGAAATCCTGCAGAGCTTACTGATGATATGTTAATTTGTGTTTAAAGCAGCCATCATTTAATGAAGGGAGTGGAAGGAGAGGGGAGCAAGTAATCATCATTGTATGATTCCCATTTCCTACTTCCATGATCCATGCTGCCCTTCTTGTTCACTTGTGCTCTTTTGCTTGCTGTCGCACACACTCGCAGTCTATATATGACACATTAGGTCTGACTTCTGCATTTGCTTCCCTGCCTCTCTTGTGTCACAGAACAGGTGTCACTAGCTATTGCAGCACCCTTGGCAGAGCTGGATGAGGGCTGGGGCAGGATTGTGCTGAGCACAGGAGAATGGAGGTTGTGGGGGCAGCTCACAGAGACATCAGAGACTCCCACCATGGGGAGCAGGGGCAGAATCTCTTCATCAGCTTCACTCCTTCCCTGCCAAGCACAGTCCCCAAACACAACAATTCCAGCACCCTTGTGTCTGTTCTGATCCACCCCTAGTTACACTACTGATCATCAACTATTTTCAGAAATTACACTACCATAAACTGCACCTTTTAGATCTACCAGTGTTACTTCATTTTGTTAGGGAGTCTTTTCCTGTCTTTGTGCATGGGCATTAAGTCCCTTCGCTCTTTCAACTTTAGTGCCAACTTCAGTCTATGGCTAGTGCAGTAAATGTTGCCACAAACTGGAAAAGCATGGAAGGGAAGACTAGACAAGCAATTTGTCATATTTGTAGTAGAAAATTCTTATATTAATGGACACAAGGATCTTTTATTATTATACATACTAATTCCTGATGGTTCTGTTCAGAGAGAATTTATCATCTGTTCTCTCAGTATAAAGACATAAAACGCATCTTTCTGCAAGATAATATTAGAGAACAATCATTTTAAAGCAAAGCTACTTCATACTGTCCTTTTACTCTGCATCAAGCATAGCCTGAAGGCACTCATAGCATTTAGGCACAAAAGGTAATTGACTTTTCAAGCCTGTTATGTCCATAGATGCTTTGTTGAGAAGGATGCCATGTGTGATTGGGGAATTGTGATGTGGATATGTATTCACTAGAAAATGGACTGAAGCCACTGACTTGGTTCACGTATGACAGCAACTTGTCATTAGAAGGTATTGATTGTAGCTTGTTGAAGTAAATTGGCTTGACATCAGTTACTTAATGGGTCTGTCCTGGAACAGTAATAAGAAGCATCATTTTTAACTATCAAGTTCTTACAACATCTGGCAAAACCTAGGAGGCAGCGATTGTTCCTCATTGATTTATTTTCATAATGGTAAGTATTTGTTAAAGACCTGAACACTGACTTTGTGGTCTTAGTTCAGTTCTTAGTGGACAGGACTTTCAGTTTGAAAAAGCTCTCTTGTAGTTGTCAGTAAAAGTCTTACTTGGCAGCCTCAACAGAGAGGTCATGGAAGAAAGAATTTGTATACTGAAATAGTCTCACCAGGAACAGAATTTCTAGTATGTATTTCAGGTGTGTTTAGTGGGGCATTGAATGGCAACTTCTTTTCTGTTCTCTGACTTGGCAAACTATCTTTGATTCAGCAAAACACTTAGGTACAAGGTTAACTTTAAATGCATACTTAATGATGAATAGGGGCCAATTTGTGCATGTGTGCAAATGCTGTTCTGCTGAATTGAGTCTTTTACATGGTTATCCATCTAGCAGCTTCCAAAAAACTAAACTTTAATTGTTTTTAAAATCACTTATTTCTCATAAAAATAGTATATAGGAGTCATGGTATTTATGTAAAATGCCTAGCTTCTTAATGGGAACGAGCATCTGTATATCTTAGCCTGCAAATGCTCTAGCATGTGTACCCAAAATAATGTGACAAGTGGAAGGAGATTTAGTATGCAGAGAAGGTGAATCTGCAAACAAATGTGTAAAACTTTAGTAAGTGGTGGTTTGTCATGTACACACACAGGATGCATCTATACGTGTACTTTACTGCTGAGTTGACTAATTAGCCCCACAGTAAAGTGTCACTGTCTACACGTGTCATTATTAGAGGCACAGTAAATTAAGTAACTTTGCTGTAAGATAGTACAGTTGGTGACAGGACTGTCTTACAGCAGAGTAATTAAGCGCAATAAAACGCACATGTAGATGGTGACGAGGGTGATATGAGCTGTCTGTTGCGCAACCTGGTGGCTGCCTACAAACTCATCAGGGGAGATCAATAGCAAATAGGTAGAGCCCTTTTCTCCCCAGCACCACCTGGGGTGACAAGGAACAATGGTAATAAGCTGATGGAGAGTAGGTTTAGGTTAGAGATCAGAAGGCAATATTTTACAGGTAGGGTGGCCAAAATCTGGAACCAGCTTCCCAGGGGAGTGGTCCTCGCCCCTACCTTGGGCAAATTCAAGAGGAGGTAGGATGATCACCTGTCTGGGGTCTTGTGAACCAAGCATTCATTCCTACCTGTGGCAGGGGGTCAGGCTAGATGATCTGTTCAGGTCCCTCCTGACCCTAGCTACTATGCAACTATGAAACTTGAAACTTTGCAGTTTAGCACTCTTGTGCCCTAGCTAGCCCCTCCACTGCCTGACACCACCACCCAGAGCCCAGGGCTGACGCTCCAAGCCTGCTGCCAGCCAGAGGCTGCTGTGTGTGGCTCAAACTGCTGCTGACATGGGTGCACGTGTAGACACTGGAGTTTGTGTTGCCTTAATTTCACATTAGATGCACTCACAGCGTTGCATAACAGATTGAACTTTTTAAAAGCCCTTTTTTTTATCGTTGTGCAGGGACCTGAACTGATGAATAAATATGTTGGTGAATCTGAGCGAGCAGTGAGAGAGGTAAGACTCATGTTGAGAGTGGGGGTGTATTGTGTCTTAGCAGCAATTTCACTAATACTATGTCTGGTAAAGCCTAAGCATTTAACAGAAAATCTTACTTCAGTCATAGATTTTCACAAGAAAGAGAGAGGTTGTTTTTGTTTAGTTTTGGGTTTTTTTGCTCTTTTTATTTAAAATTAGGATTTTTCTTTTTAATGTGACTTATGATGGCAGTTGCTTCTGATTTTATACATGTAATTTTGAGTTCCAGATTAAGTCTAATTTTAAAAGATATATATTGGGTTGTTTGAATACCAAACACTATTCTAGCAATTATGCCTCTCTTCCCCTTACTTGTGTTGTTGTTTTTCTAGATCTTCAGGAAAGCCAGAGCTGTGGCTCCCTCTATTCTTTTCTTTGATGAAATAGATGCCTTGGCAGTTGAAAGAGGGAGGTAAGGATAATTGTTACAAAAATGTTGAATGTTCATTCTGTTCTGATAAATAACTGCTTATGTTTTTTGGCAATTCCAGGTTTTTTGTCTTTATCTAGAAATCTATATTATTAAGTGTATTCTTTTTACAAGGGGAAGGATGGTATTAATGACCTCAGTCTAGCATGTCCCACTTGGCATCTGAGGGTAAGGTGGCAGCTTCTTCCTTTCTCACATCATTAGTCTAAGCCAGCAGGTGAGGTCCATGACCTTTAATCCTCTGCAATGACAAACTTGGACTAAATGCTAATTATTAACTATTCTTTTCCACTGCTCATGTCTGACTTTATGGTTAGTTCCTGTTGTTGGAGTCTGTTTTTCTCAGAATTTGCACTGCACCATTTGAAGGCCTTGATCAAACAAAGCACTTGAGCATGTGCCTAAATTTAAGCCTTGGAGTAATTCCACTAGAGTCACATTGCAGTCAGTGGGACTATCCAAAATATGTATTGAAGCACTCTTCTGAATTGAGACCTAATTACTTATTTGGAAGCATTTATGTCCTTAATGCCTAAGATGAAAAGATATAAGGCTGTAGAGGTAGATAGTATAACTAGGTTTGAAAAGAGCCTAGACAGAGAATTAGACTGGTGATTCTCAACCAAGGTGTCATAGCACTCTGGGATGCTTTGAGATCCTTTCAGGGGTGTCGCAGGGTGCCACACAGTGTTAGCATTGTTAGGTTTACAAACCTGATTCACAAAATAAACCCAGATAGAAATCCACGGCTCTGGCCTTAGTTCTTTGCAACAGAAAAACTAATCTATTAATTTTTTCTGTAGCCAAAAAAACTGCGAAAATTTAAGAGCTAGCATTTCCTAAGGGGTGTTTATCCAGGGGTGCCTTGAGTCTAGGAAGATTGAAAATCACTGGATTAGATCCACGGAGCATAGGTCCATTGATAGCTGTTAAATTGAAGGGTTGGGGATGTATCCTCTGACATCTCTGAACCAATGATGGTTGAAGCTAGGAAGGGTGTAAGAGGATGGATTACATTAGATATGCCATGAATATATGCTCTTTCTCTCAAGCTTCGACTGCTGTCAGTGTTGGAGACAGGATATGAGCTAGATAGCCCACCGGTCTGACCCTACATATAACAATCATTTCATAACATCTTGCTTTGCCCTAATTACACAAAAGCAAAAAGGCTCTAGAAGCCTAATGCTGTGCTATTCAAGGATAGCAGTTTTTACTTCTTGTTGTAATTCATGGGTATCAGACATACCTAGGACCCTGAGTCAGATCTGGACTGCAGGGCTCCTCTCAGGTCAGATCCAGGATGAGGCATGGGGGTACCCACTATGGAGATGGATCTATAGTTGGCATAGGGTCAGATGGCCACGAGTCCAGGGATGGGATTCTGGCAGCAGTGGAGGTCTGGGGTTGCAAAAAGGGTTTGTGGGAAAACTACAGTAGCAGCCAGGCAAGCTCTCTGCTTGCAAGTATAGGCAATAAATTATTTTCCACTGAGACAGCAAAAGTTGACAGAAATACAAGATTTCCACTCAGAAAATAATTTTTTTTATGTACAAAATATGCACACATGGTTGAACAGTACTGAACTATAGCTATAGAACCACCAACCTGCTTATCACAATAGACCTAACAAAAATTTGTCTTGGAATTGAGCCAAAATAAAAAATCTATCCATGGTGGAATTGTTAACATGTTTAACATGTTAACATACTGCTTCATCTAGATGAAACTTTTTTGAAGAAGAAAGCACAGTGGGTTTTCAACTAGCCTTTTAGTTCTATGCCTTCAGGCACTGGGGCTTTCTATATTCTTTTTAGGGGATAAATAACCCGACTTCACCTTACCTGAAGGGGGGAAAAATAGCCCTGGCACAGCTTGCTCAAGAATGTAGTATGACCTGCTGCAGTCATGTTGTACTGGAGACATCTGTTTTTGGAGCTTTAAAAAAGAACAGGGTGGGGGACACAAATATTTCATTGTCAAATCTGAACCAGATGGGAGGTGAAATATGTAGCAGAGTTCTCATAAAATTCATCTGAAATTAAACGGTGGAGGAAACCAGACAAGGCACTTATTAGAAATGGCCTGTTTTTACAGGCTGATTTTGCACAGTAGGAATTTCCAAATGCATTAGAGATGCTAACGATTTGCAGCCTCTGGAGATCCATTTCCTGTACTATTACTAGCCATACCAAACTTTTCAAGGAAACACCTGTTTATATTGTCTCCCTGTTCCCTTGGTAGATTGAAGAGGTTTTCTCTGGTTTTCTCTGTCTTGGCAAGACAAAACACTCTGGTACGAATTTTGTAGGACTTTTTCTTCCTCTTTAGTTCTGATTGCAATTTATTACATTTTCATCTGTATATCATGAGCTATATTTCAAGGTTTTGCAGTCAGGCAACCTATTCTGATGCTTGGATGACATGTCTGCATCAGCAGTGTATTTTCATACACATAGTACACAAACGGCGTTGTAAACTGTTAAGCTGTGTAGTTCTATGCCTAATTTAAAATAAGTATATACAAACAGATTAGTATTTAGTATTTGTATTGTACTTTTAATCCTCAAAACAGTTTGTAAACATAATTAACTTATATTTATAATATAATTATAATGCTTATAATATTTATAATTAACTAATACTTATATGGAATGGAGGGGGTGCAATTGAAGTAGAGACTGACTTGACTGATGCAAGAAAAGCTGGGATTTAGTTTTAGAAATTCTTAGGTTCTAGTTTTTCATGGAGGCCACTAAACAGTCTGTTTAGTATAAGTGGAGACATTAAATTAATATCCATAGTACTGCATTGTCACTGTCTCACTAATTTGCACATTGTTAATCCTTGTTTGACTACATAACCCAACACTCCTCCCTATGGTAATTCTGATTCATGGTTTAATATTACAACAAAATGGTTTAGATATATCCACTTAGTAAAGTTGGATTAACTTAAAAAATATACTTAAGAGCAAGCGTACTTTTATAGTATACAGTAATAAATGAAAATCACATGAAAAAATATACTAAACTATTAAGTGGCCTTTAAAAGATTGTTTTAAATAATCAGATAAATATTTCATTTAGATACATTAATAATTCAGTTGAATTCTGTAGCTAATGTAAGGAATCAGAAGGGATGATGAAAGCACCTGGGGAACCTGAACTAATGCTTGTTAAAGTGGCATGTTTTCAAGGGCCACCAAGGTATAGTTGGCAAATAAATTCAGGAGTTTTGTTGGTTATTATGCTATATTTGTATGTCTCTGTTATTAAGTCATTAGTTAGAAAAAAATGAAGTAATTCACAATTCAAACTTGGCAAAGGGACCATAAGCAACAGGAAGCGATAGATGGCATAGTACCAAATTGTAGCGTATTACAGGGTCTAGAAGAAATCAACTGCACATTTTTTTCAATTTACTGGTGGTAATAAATTTGGAGGAGTTGTGAACATCAGGGAAGAAATGGGAATAACATGCAAAGATTAGAAATGTGTTTGAATATGTCATAATGTGATATAATTTGCAAATAAATTAATCCTAAACATCTGGGGGAAAAATAATGCAAGGAAAAATCAGTAGGAAGGAGAAATTTGGAAATCAACGAGGCAAAAAAGACTTGAGGATGGCTAAAAAAGATATTGCATATGTGTTTAGCAGGGCAATAGGGGAAGATAAATGTAAACTCTGCTGTGTTCAGAAAAGCATGTGAGGTCACTGATCAAGAAATGTTTCATATCTGCTGGGCTACATGCTTACCCCTCCCTGGAATATTCTTTATCCAAACCATATTGATAAATTAAATAACTTCTTTGTCAGATAGATTGAGTCCTAAGGAAAGAATTTGTTTTTAAGATGTATTCATAAGTTAAATGTAAAGGAGAGGAAATCGGTCTACAAATATGTAAAGCCTGTAAATAATGATAGGGAGGAAGTACTGAGGAGTTATGAGCAGTTATCATCAGCAGAAGGAATGAAAATAGGACAAGAAAGGGAAAATTTCTGTTCACACCAAGGAAAACTGTTTTTGATAGGAAGATCTACTGTGTTTTGAACTAGCATATGGTAGAAGCAGTGTCAGGTTATTGCTTTGCCCATTTTGAACAAAATCGGACAGACTACAAGTTAATGTACAACAAGGGGCAGTCCTGCATTGGCGGAGTAGCAAACCAGCTGACGTAGTAGATATTTTCTGTCATTCTGTGGTTCTGACTAACGTTAGGTTCCGTTACCTTATAGATTTTGTTTGGTTTTTTTCCCCCTCTTGGTTTCTGAAAGTTGATTTTATGACTGTTTGCAGAAGATTGTATTAAGGCCAGGCCTACATGACAGTTCCAGATACAGCAGTGTGCAAGAAGGAATGTTTGCTTCTAAGTAATCCCTCCCCCTTTCAAAACTTAAGTCTCTAACAAATTGTGCAGCTGCAAAGAATTATGGGTATTTGTTATTCCTTGGTATCCTACCATTTAAACCCTAATTCATCTGGCCGTTACAGGTTGCCAAAAGGGAAATGGCTTGGTAATTAGACTTGAAAATGATGAATGAACATAGCTCTGTGTAAATGCAGTACAGACAGTCTGTTTGCTGAACTTAAGAAATCTACGTGCTTTGGAAATGTGACATTGTTTATATATGTAGAATTTTTGGGATTTTTGGGCAACAGACATATTGGTTCCTTTTCTTGTTTTTCAGGAGCAGAGAAATGTTTTTCTCCTTAACTGCAAAACCTTGTAATGTAAGACATGAAACATTGTGGTCTGGAATGAAAGAGTTCCTTTTTTCTAAAGAGAAAGAAATCAACACCTTGCTATTCTACTTATGTAAGCTAAGACAATTCTTAAATTGATAGTTTTTCTTTTTTGAGGAGCTAGGGCAGGGGTTGTTTCAAGGTAAGCCCTGCACTTCCAAAGTGGCTGGCCATTCAAGGATTTATGTTATGAGGACATTTTGGAGGCATATATTCTTCTGTTGTCTACGGTTTTGAGTGATTACTTTAAATCAGGGATCAACAACTTATGACCCATTGGCCACATTTGGCCCCCAATGTCCATGCCTCCAGTACCCTCCACAGCTCTCCCCTCTGTTTTGGAGCTTGCTGCTCTACTGCATGTGTGCTTCCCTCAGGCTAAATTCAGACATTTGGGGATGCTAAAACAGGTTCAAAATGGCCACCCACGCTAAACTTAGCTTGTCCCAGTGCTGACTTTATACTTGAAGACCCAATGACCAGCAACGAGTTTAAACCTGTAACTGTACAGAAGGGCCACGCACACAAACTGGTTTAAAAATCACAGAACCTGGTTTAAGATAAAATTGTATCAAACTTACTTGATTTAGGTCAAACCAGCGCATAGAACTTTTGTATACTTTCCCTGTGCAGCCAGGAAAATCCAACCACTGGCTTCAGACCTGGGCTGCTCTTTTTCACTCTTTTCACACCCCACCCTCTGGGCTATTTTTTTCCTCCCCCAACCAGCCAGCCCTTTCAATCCTTATCCTACGACAAGATGCTCGGAGTGCCATTGCTTTTATTAGCATTTGCTGCTGCTGGAGCTGAGTAAGTAAATCTTGGTGGGTGGAGGGAAGGGGGGGGGTCACGCCAACGCTGCCCATGCCACCCGTGGGTCTTGCCTGCCCCCCGCCCCTCAGGAGTCGCACCTCCCCCCCCCATCCCTTGGTTGGCCTCTAAGTCCCCCACCAGCTCCCCCATCCTGACTTACCTGATATTGGGCAGCCATTTTGAATTGATTTAACCTCACCCTAAAGCCCCCGAATGTCTGTACTTACTCTCAATGCACAGAGGTTGAGAATCTGTAGCTGGCTGCTGTGGGGCAAAGGAGACTTCTGCCAGCAAAAGGCTTCTGAGCTCTGGTCTGAATATTTAAATAGTAAGAGAAGATAATTCTATAAATTTATAAAATACAGGTGTAAATCTATGGATTCCAGTGGGAGTGTGGATTGCTCAGCATGCCTGAAAACTAGGCACTTTATATTTTAGGTCCCAAAAACATGGGGTTAGAAATCTAATTGAAGGTATGCAAGTTCCAAAGTTTATGTCTATGAAAAATCAAATCTTCTCTTGCATAGTCTGGCACTTCTGCTTGTAACAAGGGGTGTGGTAGATCTTCTGTCTCTCCATCAGGATTGTATGATTTACTGGAATATATACTATAGTGCACACACATTTTAAGAACAGGTTACACTAGGGATACCAGACTTACCACCCATGAAACTATATGGTGTGGTCTGTGAGGCTGGTAGAGGAGGCAAGAAATATGGGGATGGGGCTTCTTACCCAAATATAGGGCAGGGGGACTGGTTGGGCATTTGTATTGGCAGTGGGAGGAAAGCAGTGGTTGCATTAATCCCTTCTTCCACTGCTCCTACTGCCACCACATCTGGATCCATCTCAGAAAGAGGACTGTGGTCTAAATCTGGTCTGGGGCAGAGTATGTTTGACATCACTGGTTAGACAAACAGGTCAGGAATGATACAGGAATGCTGCCTTGGGCATAGGTGGCCTCTCAAGGTCTCCCTTTCAGCACCTGCTGTTAATTGGTTTCACTTATTCACAGAAGACACTTTGTCTTGCTTTTTTAGGACAAAGTAGCCTGAAATCGGCAGGAGAATCCGCCTGCCTAAGGTAAATCACTAGTATAGAGTTGGTGGAGGTGCTGTCACCATGCCCACTACAGGAAAGAGTGGAAGGAAATATTTCAGTGACTGTAAGATAACCCCTTGTGGGCTGCATGTGCTCATGGGCTGTGAGTGGGGCAGCTCTAATTTTGCCAATAAATAATTCAGTTGAGTCCAGAATCAGTTTGTGTATCCTTTTAAGCATGTTCTTTATTATCTTCAGAATTGGAGTCTTTGTCAGTTAGAATGGCATATGGAAGAATAAAGAAACGGATAGTATTTAAAGCCCATTAAATAGCTGAAGCTTAGTTTACAATCCAACTAGAAGTACACCACTATTGTATTTAAATATTGATATATGCAATACTGTGAAAGTAGAATCCAGACTGGTTATTCACATTTCACATTCTGGTCTGTAGTACTTCCAGATTAAACATTAGTTGCTTCCAGAATAGACATGATTGATTATAGTTTTCAACTTGATTAACTTTCTGGAATGCACGGAAGGAGAAGTGCTGAGGAAAACAGAATGAAAGGAAATGGAAAATATACTGTGCATCAGGTTTCTTTTTCTTTTCTTTATGGGTTGTTTTTTTTTTTAACACAGCTACTATGCAAACAGGGTAGTAGAATTTTAATTTTTATCATCGTCCTGTAGTGCCTAGACATTGCAGGACAAATTGGAAAACAAGGTTTCTTATCTCTCTTCCATAAATATGTCTTCTCTCATGAGTAAATTAATAGATAGAAAAGACCTGGTTTTTAATACCTCTTGGTAAAGCCACATAGAGCGTGCGGGGTGGGGCAGAGAGGGGGCTATAATTAGAGTGGATTCAGGAGCCGCTCTAATTAAAGCACCCAGAGCGTCACGTGTATCGGCATTCCCATGCTGAATGATGGTGGTGGAGGTACTTTAACTTGTCGAACAAGCATTAGTCAAAGCACTTGTGCACGCATTTTTTGGCACGGGGATGCTGATGCACATGATGCTGGAGTCTGCTGGAGCGTGATAATTACCACGCTGCAGTAGACTTGATTAATTGAGTCTGCTCCAATGCACTATAATTACAGTGTGTTGGAGCAGCCTTGCTGCACATCTATAGGCGCCCTTAAGTATTTATGAACTGGGAGTGTGCGCTTGGGGTGGATCCCTGGAAGACAGGCCTGCAGGTATCATCCTGAGAGAGGTTTTGAAAACTAAAGCCTGCTACTTGGTGCATGCCTGTGAAATATTCTAGTTTTTAATATGGAAGTTGTCAGAATTTGCTTTGTGTAGGAAGCTCAAATGTAGTTCCTTAAAACATCTTCGTCTATTAATATGATGGGTACAATAAAATATTTACATATGAGAAGGGCAAGCATTTTTGATGAACAGTACATTTGCAAAAAACAAAAACAGGAAGTCTTGCACATGTTGAAAATGTTGATATATTTAATTCTTACAATTTCAAAATGAAACATTTACTTTTCTTTTGAAAACGGCATTTTTCTTGTAAAAAGTCTTCTAAATGACGAGGAAAAAGGTGTAAGTAACTTGAAAGTGAAACAATGTGTTTTGTTTCTGTGAAATGAACATTTTATATTGACTTAAAATGATTTTTTATGTTATTGTTCTGGTTTAACTTGAACTAGCGTTTTGGGTTTTTTTTAATTGTTCAGTACAGCCATATAAGCAAAAATCCATTATCTGCTCAGCTGATTTACACACAGACATAATTAATTTTGTTTTAAAAAAACTTTTAGAAAGTTTCATAGTTGATCCCATTGAATTTTGTTCTATCCAGTTTTACTTCTGTTAGTGCCACCCTTTCTTTTTGTTAGTTTACCTTTTAGCTATTTATCAGTTTGCTTTGTCTTACCTCCTCCACTGATTTTTCTCTCTTCTTTTCTTTTATCTTGGATTTTCTTCCTTACTTTTTTTGCCTAGTCTTTTTTTCCTCTTCCATAGCCCCACTCCATCTTTTCTTCCCTATTTTTTCTAACTGTTTCATATTCAAGCTTGTTCATTCAACCCTTCCTTGGTCTGTTTGTGTGCTAAGCCCTTTGAGATAACTCTGTCACGTATTTAGCACCACCTTATAATTTTGTTTCTTTTTGTGAAATCCCTTCCTTTCTCCTCACTACCACATACCAATCCTTGCATCTCTTTCTGCTCTACTCCAAGCAAAATCCTCCCTCCAGGTGAGAGATACAAGGAACTAAATTGTTCTCAGTCCTTTTATAGCGAATGAGTTAGTTACTACTAATCAAGACAAGGTTGGAGTGAGTGACTAATAATGATTATTCTCCCTTTTTTCCTCCCTACATCTTCAGGTACAGGAGAGAGCGTGTTGTAGTAGGTTAGTCTTGCCCTCTTTCTTATTTAGAGGAGCCAGGATGAGGGGAAGACTTTTAACCATAGAGATGTTTACCGAAGTGAGGGCCCTTTCCTGTGTCTGCTCCAATCTGAGCCAGTGGAAAGTAGATCCCATTGTGCATTCACCGTTTTGACCCAGACCTATCAAAAATTGAGAGAGCAGTGTGAATTGAAGGACAGGATGAAACTGATCTTCCCTTCCCTTGGTACTTGGAGTTCCTGCAGGTTTTTATAGGGCCACTTCCTTTTTCCTGTGCTCTCCTCTCAGGTGTCAACTGCTTCTCAAATAGACCCCAGTTCAGTTTCCTTTCCATTTCACTGACCCCTATAAGTAGCTGGGGGATGAGAGGCTTATGCAAATAGAGAAGTTGGATGTTCAACTAGAGGAAAAGTCAGATATTCATGAAGCCCTGAATTTGTATAACTTGCCCTCTCTCCTTTTAGACAGTCTGCAATCCCTTGGCAATCATGGGAGACAAAGCAGGCATAGTGCATTACAGTCGGTCATGTCTGACTTAATTTGGATGTAGAATTGGGGCCGTCTGTGCCAGCTGTAAATTTGGTCCAGCGTTTCTTTAATAGTTGTACACACTTGTGCTATGTCTGTGCTTTGTGAAATTCCTTTCACAAAGGGAGGCATGAGAGGAGGGGTGGAAGGAAGGGAGGTAAATCACTTATCCTTGCCACAGTTTTCCATCTCAAAAAGAGGTCATAACTAACTTGAAGAGGTAATGAATAGATTTATTTCAATTTGTGTTGAGATACTTGGATGAAAATAGTAATGTAAAGTATAACTATATTATTGTATTGCTGTTATGAATGTGGGAAACTTTATAAGAACAGTTAATTTACTCAAGTAGTAGTGATGTTCTTTGAATCCAGATCAGTTCTAACATATGAAAAAAAGGCGTAATCCTGCTTTCATTAGATATCTGTAATGCTTATTTGCCTGAATAGTCTGGCTTAATTGAATGGATTGGGAAGTATTGCCATTATTATTGCTGCTACTAACGCTGTTGGGATAGGTAGATTTTTCCTTCTTTTTCTTTTTTTCTTTTAGTCTTAATATTGTGGAAAACCTTGAACTGCCAAAGTCATATTTCACCAGAATTTGTGAGGGAAGGAAATAAAACAGTGTGACAGTTAATTATGATCATGGCAGTTGGACTGAAAGACTGACTTGGCAGGTGTTCCTTGCTGACAGTTTACCCTTACAACGCCCTGACAGAAATGTCAGACTCAATAAAATCCTTCAGACTGCGTGAGCAGAGTGACTCCTGCGTGGGAGTGTGCTGGCAGGGGTCTTTGGTATTTCAGGAACCTTTTACCTCAGTATTTTGTGTAGAAATTAAGAAACCTGCCAGTAAAGTTTATTTGAGCTAATACTAATTTTTTAATACTGTTTTGTTACGTCAATGAGTTTTACATTTATTTCAATATTAAATTATTTCCATAGAGTTTCAGTAAAATAAATAATCTGAGATGATATCATTTCCAGGAGTGTTTATAAAACTTGAAACTTTAGATTTTTACTGTAATTTTTTTTGTGCAAATTTGTCTCTATTTTTAAGTAAACTTTGTCCAATATTAAAAGATAAATACAACAGGCCAGATCATCCCCAACCTCTATAATTCTGCATACTATGACATTTTGGTAGTAATCTCCATGCAAATATTTTCTGATGCTGTTCTGTCGGCTAGAGGTGGTTCACTTATCCATGGTAAATCTTGTAGGGTCTGTCAGAAAACCTTGCAGATATACAGGAAAACTGGTTACTTGCATGGAGAAACTACCCTTGCCCTTAGCAGCTCTTCCAAACTTTCTTTGACTTGCTTAGCTCTGCAGGTTCGGTGGATCTACATGAGGTTGTTGTTTCTTTTCCATTTTCTTTGGATGCTGACATTATTTAAACTTACATATGATATTGGAATATCTCCTTGGAATCTTCCACACACTTTGGAATTTTCTTCTTAGCGCTCCTGAACTGTGCATTTAAAGATATGGAAAGTGAAGTGTACTTCCATACAAAATTGGGCAGAAAACTCTTCAAACTTTCACAATTTAAAGCAAAGACTAAAGTTAGAAAGGTGCTTATCAGGGAGTTTCTGTCACAAGATCCATTAGTCATCCTTAATGAGAACCAGCTAGCAGTAGTCCAAAAGTTCTGCTACCTAGGTTTTACAATGACCACCAACCTCTCACTGGATGAGTAAGTTAATGTTCGCATTGGAAAGGCTGCCACCACCTTCAGCAGACTAACTAAAAGAGCATGGAACAACTCAAAGTTTGCCATAAAGACCAAAATGCTAGTGTACAAGGCTTGTGTACTCATCACTCTCATGTATGGTGCAAAAACATGGACAGCTTATGCACATCAAGAAAAAAGGTTAAACAGCTTCCACGTGCACGGTTTACACTACACACTCAACAGCAAATGGCAAGATAAAGTTACCAATGCAGAGGTTATTCAAAAGGCATATTTACCACGTGTGACAGTCGTACTCAAACACAGCTGACTGAGTTGGCTAGGCCATCTGAGCAAATTGGAAGATGGATGCATACCCAAGGACGTGCTATACGAGGAACTATCAGAGGGAACAAGAACAACAGGACCTTCCAAACTTCACTACAAAGTCACATGCAAGCGAGATATGAAGGCATTTGGAATCGATCCTGACCAATGGGAAACCTTGGCAAGTGATTGTAACAAGTGTCATCATAGTCTTCACCAGGGCATCAAGGTCCATGCAAGAAATTGGCTCCAACAGCTTGAAGAGAAAAGAGCCTGTGTGGCAGGGCATCTTTGGTGCCTGCCACTTTAAGGGCTTGAGCAGTCTGCAGATCAGCCTGCAGGTGGGACCAGACCCAATCAGGAGTGTCATATGGCACCCAGGAGGACTGCCTGATTGGTGTAGAGCTAGGCAATTAGGGTATAAGACAGGCCCTGAGAGCAAAGCCTGGCAGTTGTAACTGGGGAGCCAAAGGGTGAACATCTCCCAGCTGGAGTACTGCTCCAGCATATCTGGTGGCCGTCTATAAACTTAGCAGAGGGGACCAGCGTGGAACGGGAGAGTGTCTGTTCCCCTGAGCACTACCGGGAGTAACTAGGAATAACAGCCACAAGTTGACTGTGAGTAGGTTTAGGCTAGACATCAGGAAGCACTATTTCATAGTCAGGGTGGCTAGGATCTGGAACCAACTTCCAAGGGAAGTGGTGCTCACTCCTCCCTTGGGGGTCTTCAAAAGGAGGCTAGATAATCACCTAGCCAGGGTCATTTGACCCCAGCATTCTTTCCTGCTCATGGCAGGGGTTAGGACTTGGTGATCTGCTCAGGTCCCTTCCGACCCTACCAACTATGAAACTATGCTCCCAGAACACCTGGAGATCAAGGGTAGGAACTATGGGGATGGAGGAGGCTTCTGGTCCTGGGGCATCATCTGGAACTACAACCTGCTGTGGATGGTGTGGTGGGACTGCCTGTGGCAGGACAGTTTCCAGGAAATGCCACACCTGTGTCTCCCTAGTGAAAGGCGAGTATGGGGTGCCAGAAAGCCTCAGCCCCCACTGCCTTGTGGGTGACTCCATGGAGGGGAAAGGCCAGGGTAGCACATCCTGACAGAAAACCACAGGGTCAAGGCCCATAGAGTGGGTCTTGAGCCCCCAGGGCATAAGGCCCAGTGAGGAGCGGAGTAGTGGCTCAGTAGGGTGGAGCAGCGGGCCCAGGAGGGGTCCAGGGTGACTATGTGGTCTATAAGCTCAGAAAGTGAGGCTAGTGTGTGGATGGGGCCAAGAAGGTGGACCTGTATGAGAGAGCTGCCAAGAACCTACTTATAAAATCGTGACTGGTCAATGCTGGGGCCAGGACTAGGACCGTCAGAGGGCCAGAGTGCTCACTACGAGGGATGGCCAGAGCTAGCAGCTTGAAGTCCCGATTGGCCTAGAGGCAAGGCCAGGGCCTGTGAGGTCAAAGGTCCCTCCCAGGGGGGGCCACTGCTGAGAGGGAAAGGGATCTAGAGGGGTTTGCAGCCCAGTATGATGGCAGAGTTTAGGCTGCCTGAGTAGGGGAGGATCCAAGGTAGGGTCCTAATGTTCAGTCTGGAATATAGTGGAGTCCAGTGTGGGGCCGGAGCCATATAGTGATGCCATCTGCGAGACATGGGACATGGTATAGAGGCAGTACAGAGCCATGTATTACAACCTTGGCATTGGGGCATTAAATGGGCAGCCCCCTGCCTTGAAACATCTTTTCAGTTATATCAGAGGTGAGGCAAGTGGGCAGACTGCCTCAGACAGGTGGGTGGGCCAACGTTGGGACTGGCCTTGGGATGGCCCCCTGTCACACCTGTAGGAAGCAAGCTGCCCCCAACCCACCCAACCATGACATATACATCTGTAACCACTGCCACAAGTCATGCAAGTCTAGGATTGGACAGTTGAGTCGCATGAGACACTGCAAACCGTCTACATCATAGGTCCTGTTGACTAAACGATGTCAAAGCAATATGAAATGGGTTATTTTAATGCTGCTGTTGATTTAAAAAGCATAATAGCCTTGTTGTTTGACTACTTTGGCAATTCAGGACACCATGTTTAAGACTATTGATCTTAAAGAAGAAATATGGAATTGCATCATTCTTGCGCATACTTTTGCTAATGTTTAATATGTTCATTTGAGGGAGTAAATAGTTTCTTCGGCTGATTTTAAATAATTAGGTAAGAAAAGGTATTGATGAACTTCTTTCAGTTCTGGAATTTACTTTTAAGCCTGTCTTCTGCTTGTGTATCTGGTAACTTAAGACCTGGATTGTGCAGCTGATTTTGTTTAGGCCAAGTCCTGCACTATAGGCACCGAAGTCAACATAGGCTCCTGCAGGCTCAGTAGTTCTCCATAGGATCACTATCAGATAAGGGCTTAAATAGGTTTTCCCATCAAAATGATACATCCTGTATTCTGCCAGACTACTATAGTGTACATTAGTCCTGCAGAATAACCTTACAACTAAGTGTCTGATTGTACTTTTATTATGAACTCTAATTCACAAAATTTCATTGTCAACTGAAACTGTGTGTGTTTGTCTTGCGGAATGGTCTTGAGATATTTTCAGTCTCAGAAATGGCTTCATTTCTTAAACTAGTTATTGGGCCTTTTAGAAGCTTTGTATATTAGAGTGTGTGATGCATAGGATCATGTTGTGTGTGTATGGTACAGTATAGTGGATAAAAGGTGCCAAACAAGGGAGGCGAATATAATGGCAGGAAAAACCCAAGCCCATTGTAGTTCACAAGCTACTTATAACACAAAGATTAACTGATGTGATATCTTAAGTATCGTTAACACACCCAAATCTGAAAACAAAATCTCCACAGCTTGGGCATTTGTGCAAGTAGGTATATTGTCCTGGATTTGGAGACTCACCTTCCAAAATACATTTCATTTCATAGATTCATAGATGTTAGGGTCGGAAGGGACCTCAATAGATCATCAAGTCCGACCCCCTGCATAAGCAGGAAAGAGTGCTGGGTCTAGATGACCCCAGCTAGATACTCGTCTAACCTCCTCTTGAAGACCCCCAGGGTAGGGGAGAGCACCACCTCCCTTGGGAGCCCGTTCCAGATTTCTCCAACTTCATCTAAGTAGACACTCATGGATTTTCCTTTGAGAATGTGAACAATCAGACTCCTACTGACTTAACTGGACATTTGCCTCCTTGGTCTTGAGTCAGAGAGGGAAGATGAGCTAAGGTAATTGTTTGCCAGGAAACAGGTAATGGACTCTTGTCACAGAGTCCCATAAACTGAGCTTTGATGATTGATCATGGGTAACAGTGGTAAATTTTTTATGTTTATTTTAGACACCATATTTTCTCACATACAGTATGCACCTTATTTTTACAAAAATCAGCTGCTGGAAATTGGGGCATGAATTTTAAGGAAGGAAATATGGTAATAGCAACTTCTGCATCAAAGATGCTGCTGGGGGAAAGCAAAAGTTATGCTATATATGTGGCACAGAGGGCAGCACATGGAGCACACAGGCTCCCTAGCTGCTGGTGTTGGACACTTTTTTTTTTTTCCTGGCAGAGGCTCAAGCTGCAGAAGCTGTTACTGACTTTGCTTGTCACATGTGGAGCTGAGTTTCAGGTGCTGGGACACAGGGTCCTGCTGAATCAGTTGGGTGGGACTTTTGGCGCACTCCACAGGTGCTGCTGGCTGCCCACCCAGTTCAGCTTGAGAAAAAAAGAAGGGTTGAGCAGTTTGGCTGAGCTAGCAGCACCTGTGGCATCCTGTAGGTGGGTGGTTAACCCAGTAGCCACAATGTTTTGCTCCCCTGCTACTTCAACTGCTGGTTCCCCTTGGATAAATACTGTACTGGTATTTTGAAGGAACGATCATCTTTTCTTTATTCTGCCTTTCACAAATAAGATATGTATCTTATGGGGGATGTTTTATGTGAGAAAATATGGTATCTAACTCTTTTAAAATGCACATGAAAGATGCCATATTTAATTCAGATTATTAAGGACTAAAGTCTCTCTCACTGTGAAGTTCACTAAACTCATGAACAGTTTCACTTGGTGTACTTTGGAATTCAGGGCTTTGATATTGATATTGAATTGGTATTGATAGGCACATGCAAGAACACCAGCTGTCTGAAACCAGTGGATTATCTCCTGAATTAGACTATTCTTATGCTGAACTGTATCTGGCTCCAAGTGATTTAATAAATTTAGCTTTATGCTATAAAATATTATTGCAGATTTGTAGAACGTAGGCCTACTAAAGAAGGGAAGAAGAGTTGACAAAAAAATCCATATGTATAATGTTTGACCTGTAGATACATGTTAAAGCTTGGTATTTAACTAGCACTGCACAGTCATTTAATAATTATATTCCATACTTTAAAAAAAAAAGCTATGCCATTTTAATTTAACAACATTGCATATAGGATTTGGCAGTAATAATGATGCCAAATATTTCCCACCCCCTTTTTTTTACTTTGGAGTTCAAAGTATTTATAGTGAGAACAGGGTATGTATGTAAAAGCACACCACACCACACGCACACACAAAATATGTATAACTGAAGTTTGACTGCCTTAATTCTCAGTCATTTTATTGACAGGAAATTAGTCTGTAGCAGTATGCATCTTTTGATAGCTATTTCTGTGCAGTTTTGATGATGACATAAATGTGTGGAGGTCAAGTGGAAGAGGAAAATAGAGGGGATGGTAAAGAGAGGACGACTTGGCTGGAAGTTGGTTTTGACAGTATGTGAGTAAGACTGGAGAGTTGATCATAATTTGTTTCTCTGACTGCTGAGTTTGCGTCAACAGCCCAGGCAGCCTTAATGAGCATTGCCTGTGCTAATTTGAAACTCTTGCTGGGAAATCATGGGAAAATGGAAAAATGCATACTTGTATGTCACCCTTCAGATTAACAGTTTATACAGTGTTAGAGCTTTTCGGAGCACACGGTGCTGACGCAGGTCTAGAGCAGCTGGGGAAGAAATCTCTCACTATATATGTCTGTCTGTCTGCATTTTTATAGGATATATACTGCTAACCCAAAAGATCTTATTTATGGTAGAATGCATGCTAAATATGGTGCATAGTACAACAGCCTAGTTCAACATATAAATACAAGCACAAAAGTACCTAGTAAATACAAGCATTCAAGATAACAGTTTTAGTATCAGAGATTCCAGGTGTTTCATTTTCTTTCTTTTATTTTGATTTACTTTGTTTTCAGTCAAAACAATATACTTCCCCTCCAGCCTTTACTCTATTTCCTCCATGAGGGAAAATTCAGTAAAAGCCAAAATCCTTCAGTGGCAGCCCTTTGCTCAGATCCACTGACTTAGATGGTATTCCACAGTATATGGTGTATGTATGTAGGATTTGGCATGGGGTGTAAAAGAGTAAAATCTTATATACATATAAAGCCTGGTTTGTAATTTAGAACTTTTTTCAGTTGTTGAAAACATTTTTGGATTTTGTCATTACCAGAATTAGTTAGAATTAGAAGAAGGACCTAAGGAGGTCATCTAGTTCAGCCCCCTGCTCAGTGCAGGATCATCCCTGAGTAAACCATCCCAGTCAAGTTCCTATCTAACCTGCTTAGGAAAATTTTCAGGGATCTTCTCTAGGTAGCCTATTCCAATGTTTGACCACCCTCATAAGCACAAAGTTGTTTCTAATCTCCAACCTAGATTTTGTCTGCTTCAGTATGAGGCTCCTAGTCCTATCCTCTGTAGCTACAAAGAAAAGTCTGTCTTTCTCTTTTCTTTGTAATCACCCTTCAGAATTTAAGTTTATGTGGATCTGTTTAATTTGAGACCCTATTATCAGTGATTTCTGCCCCCTCTACCCTGGAATCAACATTTTCTCATTACTACATGTCTTAAACAGGGAAGCTGCTTTTTCTTTCCTAGAATAGAAGCATGGAGACAATGCGGCAAGATGGCTGCAAGCTTCTTCCACAGACAGTAAGCAGAAAAGATGAATTCTGGTGTTAGTGTTTTCACAGCCCTTCTTAAATTGGCAACAGTTTTTGCTGAGCAGCTAAATAATATCATTGCCAATTTGAGTGTAGCCGTGAAAGAGTATACAGTATGTCTACTGGACTTCCTGTGTCCTGCTTGCTGTCCCACAAGGAAGCTGGCAGTCATGTTTCAGCACTGCCTCTCCATGAAGAAGCCAGCTCAGGCCATAATTCTGAGAGATTGTTTTTGAAAGACAGAATGTTAAAAAAACAATGTGTACCCTCTTATTTGGGAGTGTGGTATACAAAAAAAATGGTATTCATATTAGGAGGGGTGAATGTACTTACTAGCCCATTCTTTCAAAAACATGTTAGGCTTGTTATTTCTGCTCTCCTCACCAGAACAAAAGTCTATCTGCTCCCCCAAAGACTTGTGATTTCATACTATTTCAAGTGCATTTATCATTTAGGCCCTGATCTTGCACATATTTTTGTGCTTAACTTTCTATCAGTGGATATAATGTTAAGTAAGTATGTGAGTTTTTATAGGATTTGGGGCATGAGTCCCTGTTTAAGACTGGTTTATTTTACAGAGGTGATGTTATTTATTTATTTATTTGTTTATTTGAGTTCTGTGTCCTTTGAAACTTATTTGCTATTCACATGCAGCAACTGTATCATTTTTACCATGTTATATTTAATTTAAATAAAGAGGGTTGTGTCTCTTGGATATGTTTCGAAATCCTTTGATTTCATTTGTGAATTTCTAGCACTGCTGTATCAAAGTAGATAAAACTGGCGACTAACAAACCCAGGACTCTACTCTAGTATTTCTAAGCAGTCCCCTCAGTCATCTCCAAGATGGTGGCAGATGCCTTTCAGATTTTGAATACTTACAAAAGATGTTCAAATACCTGTTCCAGAAAATTATAGAATATCTATAGCAGTTATTCATAACAAATCTACACAAAATGTATTTTGTGATATTAAGATTTCTTGAACTCTGAAAACAATATCAAGTATTGTTCTCCGATGGATATTGACATTGTTTATGGTAGTGATGCACTAATAATCTATGTAGTATAAGCATCCAGCAGTTAGAGTAGTTGGTATACATCATGAATTTGCAAACAAAAAATTGCAATATTCATTGTATCTTAAAATCAACCTGATTATAATTTACTGGTCTGTGTATTCATAAATAAAGATATTCTAAAAAATTATTGCAAGTCATAAAAAGTTAATGTTTGCCTAGAAATGTGCGGGGAAGAGAACAAAATAAATGTTTGCCAAAGAAATAATGATAAAATCAGCATAAAAACCTTGTTTCAGTTATTAGCATGAAGGTAATAATGGAAAATAGTATTTTTAAAAGTATTGGAAAAGGTCCATTTAAAGGCAGGGAAATGAAGTGGCACAATGTGATGAACAGCTGTGAAAACTCCGCTTGGAGCAATCCTTCTATGACAAAGATGTACATAATAATTTATTGAGTTTTATCACCAGCAGGCAAGTCCCACTGAAAACCTGAGGTTTAGCCCATCAGAGAAGCAGGCCTTCAATAAAGTGGTTACAATACTATTTGTACTGTACTCCCTTCCTCACCTGTTTTAACTATTCAACTGTACTTACAGCAGTTGTTCAGCAGAGGGAGCTTTTAGAATAAGCTGTTGACTGTCTTTGCCTCTAGGGCAGTGATTCTTAAACGAGATATCTTGGGGTACCTTTAAAAAATGCTGTGGGGTGCCACATAATGTTAGCACTGTTAAGTCTGTAAACATGATTTGCAAGATAAACCCAGAGATTTCAAAAAGATATCCATAGTTGTGTTTTTTCTGAGTTCTTTGCAACAGAAAAAGTGTTGTTATTTTTCTGTAGGCAAAAAAAGATGAAAACCAAAGCTGCTTGCAGATGTTTAAAAAAATTAAAAAGCTGCACTTTACCAGAAGCAGCAGTGTGTTACTTCAGCCTAGCTCTGCAGTGTTTGTAAAGTTTGGGTGCTTCAGGAGGGTTTTCTGGTGCTTTTAGCTAAAGCTGATTTAATCATCTATTAGATAAAAGCGCCAAAAAAGCCCTACTAAAGCACCTGATCTTTACAGATGTTGGGCAAGCCAGGTTGAAGTAACACGCTGCCTCTTCTGGGGATGTGTGGCATTTGGCATTGGAATGTGCCAAGTTTAAATTAAAACAATGGAATTTTTTGGGTTTTTTTGTTTTAAGGGTGCACCAATAAAGACTTTTTGGTTGATACCCATGGCCAATTATTAACCAGACAAGTTGGCTGATAACGATTTGCTTGCTGATATGCAGCTCGGCAGCTTGGAAATCAGCTTCTGGTGGGTAAATCTGTGGGAGAGAAGGGGTGTGTGGAGGGAGGCAGATCGAGGCCCCCCGCTCCCCCCGCCCCGTGGTGAAGGGAGAGAATGGGACAGGGGTAGGTACTGCCCAGCCAGGGCAGGGTGGTATGTGGGACAGAGCTGTGGGCAGCTCATTGTGGGGGGGGCATGGGGGTTGGGGAGAGGGTGCGGGAGGGGTGGGTAGCTCCCCACTGCTGCATGCACCTCCAGGGGAGGCATGGGGGGCATCTGTGAGCCCTGCTCAGGTTCAGGTCCAGGGGCTATGCTAGTCTCTTCCTGGCAAGGGGGGCTGGGCCGGGGATGCAGGTGGGGGTGGGGGTGGTGCTGGGAGGGGTGGCTACTGGGGGACTATGGTGAGTTTTGGGGTGGCTGTAGCCCACCCTGTAGCCCCTGCTCCCAGCGCTGCTGCAGCCTGCCTTGCCCCCACCTGACCAAGCAAAGTCCCAGCCCAGCCCCCCCACCAGGGAGAGACTGGCACAGCCTTTGGCTCTAATTCTGCAGTGGGCAGTCCACCCTCACCCTGCACACAAATCCCATTCCTCCCCTGGGGGTGTGCGCAGTGGCTGGGAGCTTCCCCCCACGCCGCTCTGCATCCCCCGGACAAGCCGCCCATGACTCCATCCCACACCTTGCCCACCTGCCCTGCCCCGGCTGGGCAGCGCCTGCCCCTGCTCCATTCCCTTTCTGTGTGGGGGCCTTGGTCTGCCCCCTCCCACGCCCATTCCCCCCACAGACTTATCAGCTGGATGCAAGCCTCTGGGCTGTATTCCTGGCTGTGTGAATGCGTGTCGCCAGCTGCATGCACGCACATGACATTTATCGGTGACATAATTGGCTACACTGGCCAAAAAAAGCTGATTGCTGATAATGTCAATTTTTCTTGTATCAGTACTGATCCAATATGGAACGATATATCAGTGCACCTATATGTATTTTTTATGTCTGCAAGCACCCCAGTAGCTGGCATTTTCTAAGGGGGGCAGGGGAGGGGGCTTATGGTCTATCCAGGGTGGCCTCAAGTCTAAAAAGGTTGAGAACCACTGCCCTAGGGAGCAAGTATTTTGGCTTAGTAAACAATCTTAAGTCTTGGAAATGAGGAACTGCAGTCTAGCCCAACCCAGTGCACTTTTGGATACAGCTTTGTTCCTATTTCTGATTATGAGTGGGTGGTTTTTTATGGGGAGGGGAGGGTCAGTTTTTTAATTGCAGTCTTAATAACTCCTTCAGAGAGGGGGAGCCTTGGGTTCTTACCCTTGTTCCTAAATCTGTATATACATTTTATTCAATGGCTATTTAATATAAACACATCTAAATAGCTGTGGGAACGTAGAGCAGAACCCAGGAACCTCCTGCCCAGGGAATTTCCCTTCTCACTAGAAGATCAAGTTGGGATTCCTCTGGCTTGCTCTCCTGGGTTCACTGATTCCTGTATTACTTTCCACCTAGTGGCCCAGATTTAATGAGAAGCATGAGAGTGCCCTCAGTCCTGCCAGGCCCCTACCCTGGTGGATAAGGCATTTTCCTGGTAAGTGGGAGATGTGGGTTTAAATCACTGCAAGGTGATTGGAGCCAAGAACCTACATGTCCCATAATTTTTATATTGTTTCTGAAATGAAGTATGGTTAATGCCAATGTTGACGTGCGTGTGTGTGTATGTGTGTAATATGTATTTGTTGGGGGAGAGGAGTGGGGGTGGAGCTAGGTTGATGTGTGTTCAAGCTAAAGCTCAAACTTGCACCTTAGGATTTTGTAACACAATGCTGTAATTGCTCTGTAGCCACATCCATTGAGCCTAATGTAGTTCTCTTCCTAAAATATCTGACTAATTAAGAAGCCACGTTACTTGAGTTCTTACCACCTTAGAAATGTTTAACTCAGACTACTGTATTATGTGATGATCTTGTACAAGCCACCATGGTGAGGGAATAAGTAACAAGCCCAGCTATTTTTTCTAGTATTAAGAAATCTTTTGTAGGGCTGATTCTGGAATATAGGTTTAATCAGTTTAATGATTAATGTTGTGTTTACCTTTAAGTGTTGAAGGTGAAAAAGATGAATTTGAAAGTTATTCCATGAAACTGAATATATTTTTTCCAGGTTTTAAATAACAGTAAACCCTTCCCTTCTAGGAAGGGGGGAAAACTAATGCTGTGGTATTATTTTAATCAGCTCTTCAGGTGCTGGGAATGTAGCAGACCGTGTCTTGGCTCAGTTGTTAACGGAAATAGATGGGATAGAACAGCTAAAGGACGTGACAATTTTGGCAGCTACAAACCGACCGGATATGATAGACAAGGTAAGAATAAATGCACTGTGGTCTCTTGTACAAACCAGCTTCTGGAATAATTTAATTATATTTTAGTGTTTATTCTCTAAATAGTTCTCTAATCAATTTTTTTAGTTAAGGGAAGAAATTTCAAAACAAAGACAAAAGAGGAAAGGATTATGTCCATTTTCTTTTTAGTTACTTGAAGTTCAATAAAAACAAAAATGGTTTACAATATCCTTAAGTATTAGTTTGCTGAAAAATTCTCTCTTAAATCAAATTCACTAAATTTGTGCAGTGACATGTCTGGTGAGCCACTTGTCAGTTTTTTTCTTACTGTGCTTGCTTTAGAAGGAGTGTAATAGGAAAAATATTTTTAAAATGATGTTTTCTGAATTTTCTTGAAAGTTTGTAAATATTTTATGACAATTTTAACCTTTTAAAAGTACTTATAGGAAGTTTTACCCCCTTTCTTTTTTGCAAGATTTATATGGAGGATACATAGAAACAGTACTGTCACCAGTTAGTTCATATATATGAAGCACTGAGAACAAAGCTCAGGACTTCAACTCCAGAAATACAGTTGTCTTCCACTTGAGCCATAGAAGACTCTCCATTGGTGTTTACTCTTATACTTTTCATGCAGCTAGAAAATAGTAGAACTGGTTGGGAATTTTTCATTAAAAACCAAACAATTAAATGAAAAATGTATTTTCTCCAAAAATAGGGTTTTCCACGAGAAATTTCAATCATTAATCTGTGTCTGCCTGAGCCGATTCAGTGTGTCATGGTATTTGTACCAGTGTGTCATGGTATCTGGTATGCCTCTATTCTCCTCTATTGGCCAGGCTTGCTGGCTGGCTTCTCATGACATACCAAAGTCCTCCTGTCTCATTTTCTGCAAAAATTTCTACTAATACAGTTTTCTGCCCCCATTTTGAACAGAAGCATATATTTTGAAATATGTTAGTATCTTCTGGCACAGACATTCTAGTTAACAGGAGCCAGCCATCAAACTCAACAGGCAGTTATTAACTTGTAGTAATGCAGCCAGTAAGGCTTTTGTTAGTAGCATACTGAGACTGGTGCTGCGTACACACATTCAAATAATTAGGGAGAATTTTCCTGGGTTTGTTCCTCTGGTAGTAAAAATTACCTAAATGAACATTTGAATGCGAAGTCCTCGAAGAGAAGAGAGATTAAACTGCTGACGCTGTGCAGCTAGGCGGGGCCCCTGTGCACACATCTCAGCATGCTGTGCAGGCTCCCTCTGTCTGCTTGGCAACAGATGGAGGCCCTGCTTGGAGTCAGCCTGTGTCTCCCTGGAGCACAATGTGGAGATTGTGAAGGGGACATGTTCTGCTCCCTTCTGGAGCAGCAGAATCCAGCAACAGATGTGCTCTCTCTTTTTAGGGGGAAATATGTTAGAGGTCTGTATTCCCTTCTGAGAGAAACCATGGTATATACAGAGTTTTGCTCAATTTGAGGTATGTTCTGTTCCCTGATTGGTTGGAGTAGTAGAGTGACAAACTGTTTCCTTGAGGGGGAGAAGGGGAGGGAAGGGGAGGGAACAAAGCACCCTGGAATGCTGCAAGATTGTTCTATGGCTTCTTTCAGAAGGGTTACTTGTACAAACATTCACTCTCCCAGAAGAAACTCTTTTGGGAGTAATTTAACCCTGGTTATTCCTAGATTATTTTTCCCCTTGAGCAGCCATTTTTGCTTTGTGAGAGAAAATCTGAACATTTGTATGAGAGGTTCACCGATATCGGCTATCAGCTTTTCAAACTTTATCGGCTATTAGCTTTTTTTGGCTAGTGTAGCTGCTAATGTCACCAATAAATATAGTATGTCTTCTGGCTGTGGGGCCCCTGGACGCTGCGTACATGTACACGGCCAGGAATACAGCTGGGCAGTGTGGAGAGCATCATCCTGCAGGTAAGTCTGTGGAAGGGAAGAAGCAGGACGGGGAGGGCAGATGAAGGCCTCTGTGGTGAGGGAGGGGCTGGGGTTGGGGGCACTGCTCAGCTAGGGCAGTGAATTGAGGTGGGAAGCAGGTCAAGAGCTGTAGACAGCTTGTCCAAGGGGTATGGGGAGCAGGGGCCTGCCTCCCTGCGCTTTGCACACCCCCAGGGGAGACCTGGGGGGCATGTGCCCCCCCACCCCCCAACGGATTTGTACATGGGGTGAGAATGGAGGCGTACTGCTCACTGCAGGCTCGGGGCTCTCTGCTCTACTGCCTTTGTCCAGGGAGCTGTGCACTGGCTGGACATCCCCTGCCTTCCCAGCAGCGGTGGGGGTAGTGAGTTGTGCCTCCTGCTGCCAGGAGGGCAGGGGACGCACGGCCAGCATATGGCTCCCAGGGCAAAGGCAGCAGAGCAGAGAGCCCTGAACCTGCAGTGAGCAGCCCACCTTTGCCCCACTCAGCTCAACTCCAGTTAAAATCATCTCCACGCTTAAAAGTGGTGGTGGCAGCACTTCAGCTAAAGCTCATTTGAAACGCTTTAGTTCAAGTGCTCACACTGCCATTTTTAAGTGCTGGGATGCTGATCCCCTGGATGAGCCACCCGTAGCTCTGTCCCACTCTGTGTCCTGGCCCCGGGATCCTATTCACCACCCTGGCTGGGCAGACACCCCAGTCCCTGCCCTACCTCGCTCTCTCTCTCACCATGGGGGCCTCAATCTGGTCCTCGCACACGTCCCTTCCTCTCTACAGACTTATCTGCAGGGAACTGCTCTCTATGCTGCCTGGCTGTGCTCCTGTAAAGCGGTTATTGGATTGATATTGTTCAATAGCGGATTATTCATCAGGCATATTGATATTGGCCAACAAAATCTTTATCGGTTCTCCCCTAATCTATACACTGAATATGGTACAGTGACTCTCCCAGGAGAAATTCAGTGTCTGTTTTTGGCTGCATAATATATTCTCTGCCACTTAAACAACATCATTTTAAATTTAACCTGTTGGTTTTGTCTCAACATCCTTATCATATATTAATTTTACAGTGTCATTCTAGTTCAGCGAAAGACCTGTATGTACATCTACTTTCATAGGAACAGCTTGTTTTAGTTAATAGCTACTACAGAGTCACCAGAGGGAGGGGAATAATGGACTGCTGAATACATGAACCAGTGAAGAGAAAGGGGCATATTTAGAAATTAGCAAAGGCTTCAACTTTACTTGAATGTAGACAGGATGAAACCTGAGGTCAATAAGGCTGAAATGGAAGAAGGTAATTGAAGCCCTTTTACAAGCTCTGGCTTCTCTCCATGCAGGTCATATATTCAGTGTTCTTTCAGTTGAGTATGGAATTGAGGTGACAGGAATTTCACTCGTAGTCAGGGAAATAGAGCTGATATTTTAATTTAAATGTAATGGCTGCTGTTAACTTTATTTTTACTTTCTTTTACTCTAAGCTGTTTCGATGGTTTAGAACTTCAGAAAATTCTTATTTTGATTTTAAATCAGTAATTTGTGCATCTACTCCTAGACTATTGTTTGTACAGTGAAAAAGATTCAACACTCTTGGTTTTGCCAGTAGACAATAAAGGAAAGCAGACATATCAAGCGTAAGTTAAAACTCTCTGAAGATCTCATATAATTTAACATCCATGAGAAATTGAAGAGACAGATTTTCTTTTAGATGATTTTTAAGCATAAATTGTGCTTTTCTTTCTTTTATTGCTAATAGTCAACAAGGTGTACTAGCTGAGGCACTGGACTGGACAGAAAGATCAAGCTGAGGGATTAAAAAAAGAGATATATTTAAATTTCTTTAAGTGATTCTTATCTTATATTCAGTAGCAAAAAACAAGAATGTAAAATAAAATTAAACTCTTTAAAAGGGCCTGTTTTATTGAAGCATAATAGAAAAGTTTTACCAATCCACAGTGGAGGAGGAGAGAGTTTGTGTTGTTTAGTGAGATTTGAGACTTGTGAGTCTGTGACTGATGCAATATTCCTGAAGGCCAGATGGGCTCATTGTGCTTGATATTATACCCTAAGGCTTAGGGATACTTTTCCTGTTTCCTTTTTGGTCTTTCTCCTCACTGGAAAGGAATGGGGGAAGGGTGAACACCAAAAGAATCTTATTGTTCTTGGCTAGATTCAGCTGTAAACTTGGACATCTCAAAGTGTATGGCTTTCTGGTTTACTTTGCGATTAATGATATCCATATATTCTTTTAAAAACTCTGATATGTACTGCATTAATGCAGCATATTTAAATATGCATTAAAGCAGTCACATATTCAACTATGACTAGATTCATAGATCCTGGGGTTGAAAAGGATCGAGTCTGACCCCCTGCCAGTGGCAGGAAAAAAGTGCTGGGGTCATGTGACCCCAGCTAGGTATTTGTCCAGTCTTCTCTTGAAGACCTCCTCGGTAGGGGACAGCACCACTTCCCTTGGAAGCCTGTTCCAGATTCTGGCAACCCTAGTGGTGAAGAAGTTCTTCCTGATGTCCAACCTAAACCTACTCTCCATCAGCTTGTGGCTGTTGTTTCTGGTTATTCCAAGGGGTAGTCTGATAAATAGAGCATCTCCTATTCCCTGCTGCTCCCCCCACAGTGAATGTGTATACTGCCACAAGATCTCCCCTCAGTCTTTTCTTGTGGAGGCTGAAAAGGTCCAGGTCCCTCAGACTGTGCTCATAAGGCATACCCTGGAGGCTTCTACCCATGCAAGTGGCCCTTTTGAAGTGTGGCACCCAGAATTGGATGCAGTACTCCAGCTGCAGCCTTACCAGTGCCACATAGAGGGGGAGCATCACCTCCCTGAACCTGTTCGTGATACACCTACTAATGCATGACAAAGTGCGATTAGCTCTGCTAATTGCTTCGTCACATTGATAACTCATATTCATCTTGGCGTCAGCAACGACTCCAAGATCTCTTTCTGCGCTGTGCTGCTGAGGTCAGCCCCAGCCTATAGGTGTGCTGATGATTCCCTCTCGCTAGGTACAGCACCTTCCACTTGTCCTTGTTGAACTGAATCCTATTGTTCTCTGCCCACTTCTCTAACCTGTCCAGGTCCACCTGGATTCAGTTTCTTCCCATCAGTGTGTTTTCTTCACCCCATAGTTTGGTGTCATCTGCGAACTTGAACAGAGTGCTTTCCATGCCCTCATCCAGGTCGCTGATGAAGATATTGTACAGTACTGGCCCAAAGACCAAGCCTTGGGGGACCCCACTGCCCACATTTTTTGAGGTTGTTACTGACTTGTCCACCACCACTCTCTGGGTACAACCCTTAAACCAATTTGCCACCCGCATGACTGTGTAATCGTCTATGGCACACCTGTTCAATTTGCTAATAAGAATAGGATGGGAAACTGTGTTGAAGACCAATAGATGACATTTACCTCAACACCTACATCTTAAGCTTTTAGTGATCTTGTCATAGAAAGAAAATAAGGTTAGTTAGGCAGGATCTGCCTGCTATGAACCCGTGCTGGTCACCCTTCAGCATTATATTACTCTCTGGACTCCTATAAATGTGATCCAAGGATAGAGGTGAGACTAACCGGTGTATAGTTACTTGGATCTTCCTTCCTCCCCTTCTTGAAAATAGGAACCACGTTGGGCCTTTTCTAGTCCTCAGGGACCTCAGTTGAGCACCATGAGTGCCCAGTCTTGCCAGTGGCTCTGCTATAACACTGGCTAATTCTTTCAGCATTCTTGGGTCCCACTGATTTAAACACATCCAGCCCCTCCACATGTCTCTTTACTAAGTTGGCACTGACAGTTGTTGGGCTGGTGTTTCCGCTGCTTCTGTCAGTAATGCATTTGGGAGATTTGCCTAGATCCGAGTTCAAGAATACAGAGGCAAAAAACTCTTTGAAGAGCTCTGCTTTGTTCCTCCTATCTGTCACCAGCTACCTTGTTTATCCTGTAGGTGTCCTATGCTGCCCTGCTCCTTCTTTTTGCTCCCTATATACCTGAAGGACTTTTTGTTGTCCTTTAATATTTGTTGCTAGCCTGAGTTCTAATGCTGCTTTGGCCTTCCTAATTGATACCCTGCAAGTGTGAGCCAAGGAGGTATACTCCTCCTTGGTAGCTACCCCCTGCCTCCACAGCCTGTATGCCTCTTTTTTGCCATTAGGCTTTCCTGGATTTCCTTGCTTAGGCAGGAGGGTTTCTTAGCCCCTTTGCCCCCTTTACTATGCAGTGGGATTGCCGCCTCCTGTGCCCAAAGGATTGCTTCCTTGAGGAATGACCACCCTTTTTGAACCCCAATTTTGTCAATGCTCTTGAGCTTTAATGCACCACTAACTAAACTCCTAAGCACCCTGAAGGCAGCCTTTCTCAAGTCTAGCACTTCTGCCCTGCTGCGTACTTTTCCCACCCTTCGCCGAATAGTGAATTCAGTCAATTGATGGTCACTATCCTCTAAGTTGCCTTGTACCTCCAGATCCCCAGCCATGTCGTCCCCCATAGCTAGCACCAAGTCCAGCAAGGCATTCTCCCTAGTGGGATCGTATATGTCCTTTGTCAGGTGGAGGTCCTGTAGGCAGGTTAAGAACCTACATGAGTGATTAGTTCTAGCTGACTGATCCATCCAGCAGATGTCAGGGTAGTTTAGGTCACCCATGACAACCATATTTCTTGACTATATGACCTCTGAGAGCTGCCCAGAGAATTCCAGGTCTAGCTCATCCTCCTGGTGTGGTGGTCGATAGTAGACCCCCACTACCAAGTCCCTTTCCCCTCGCCCCCCCTCCCCTCCCCCCTTGTATCTTAACCCACAGTATTTCAGTTTGATTCATAGATGTTAGGGTCGGAAGGGACCTCAATAGATCATCGAGTCTGACCCCCTGCATAGGCAGGAAAGAGTGCTGGGTCTAGATGACCCCAGCCAGATGCCTATCCAACCTCCTCTTGAAGACCCCCAGGGTAGGGGAGAGCACCACCTCCCTCGGGAGCCCGTTCCAGACCTTGGCCACTCTAACTGTGAAGAAGTTCTTCCTAATGTCCAGTCTAAATCTGCTCTCTGCTAGCTTGTGGCCATTATTTCTTGTAACCTCCAGGGTCGCCTTGGTGAATAAAACCTCACCAATTCCCTTCTGTGCCCCTGTGATGAACTTATAGGCAGCCACAAGGTTGCCTCTCAACCTTCTCTTGCGGAGGCTGAAAAGGTCCAGGTTCTCTAGTCTCTCCTCGTAGGGCTTGGTCTGCAAGCCCTTAACCATACAAGTGGCCCTTCTCTGGACTCTCTCCAGGTTATCCGCATCCCTCTTGAAGCGCGGCGCCCAGAATTGCACGCAGTACTCCATCTGCGGTCTGACCAGCGCCCGATAGAGGGGAAGTATCACCTCCTTGGATCTATTCGTCATGCATCTGCTGATGCACGATAAAGTGCCATTGGCTTTTCTGATGGCTTCGTCACACTGCTGACTCATGTTCATCTTGGAGTCCACTAGGACTCCAAGACCACTTCCACTTCCGTGCCACCAAGCAGGTCATTCCCTAGGCTGTAGGCGTGCTGGACATTTTCCCTCCCGAGGTGCAGCACTTTGCATTTCTCCTTGTTGAACTGCATTCTGTTGTTTTCTGCCCACTTGTCTAACCTGTCCAGGTCTGCTTGCAGCTGTTGCCTGCCCTCCGGCGTGTCCACTTCTCCCCATAGCTTTGTGTCATCTGCAGACTTGGACAGAGTACATTTCACTCCGTCCAAGTCACTGATGAAGACATTAAAGAGTATCGGTCCAAGGACCGAGCCCTGTGGGACCCCACTGCCCACACCCTTCCAGGTCGAAACCGACCCATCCACCACGACTCTCTGGGTGTGACCCTCTAGCCAGTTCGCCACCCACCGGACTGTGTAGTCATCCACGTCACAGCCTCTTAACTTGTTCACCAGTATGGGGTGGGATACCGTATCGAAGGCCTTCCTGAAGTCTAAGTATACGACATCCACCCCTCCTCCTGTGTCCAGGCATTTTGTAACCTGGTCATAAAAAGAGACTAGATTAGTCAGGCACGATCTGCCTGCTACGAACCCATGCTGGTTTCCCCTCAGCATAATTTGTCCTGCTGGGCTCTCGCAAATGTGAGCCTTGATAATTTTTTCAAAGATTTTGCCAAGGATGGAGGTGAGACTGACTGGCCTATAGTTGCCCGGGTCCTCCTTCCTCCCCTTCTTGAAAATGGGGACCACATTGGCCCTTTTCCAGTCCTCCGGGACTTGGCCCGTGCACCACGAGTGTTCAAATATTCCCGCCAGTGGCTCTGCAATGATGTCAGCCAGTGCCTTCAGCACCCTCGGATGGAGCTCATCCGGGCCTGCTGACTTAAAGGCATCCAGTTCTTCCAAGTGACTCTGCACCATCTCAGGGTCTATGCATGGTAGTCTGGCGCCTTGCTGCTGCCTCTCTACAACCCCAGTGAGAGACTTGTCATGCCCCTCGCTTAGGAACACTGAGGCAAAGAACTCATTGAGGAGTTCAGCCTTGTTCCCCCTGTCCGTCACCAATTGTTTCTGCCCGTTTAGCAGGGGTCCTATTCTTCCGTGGGCCTTCCTTTTACTCCTTTGGCTCTCCTCTGATCCCATCTTGATTATAGAAGATGTTTATTGCTCCTTAACATAGAGAGCAACACCCCTCCAGCTTTTTTCCCCACTTTATCCCATCTCTGCAACCTATAACCATCAATTCCTACTGTGCAGTCATGAGTAGAGTCTCACCAGGTTTCAGTTAACCAGGTCGAAGATGCTGTTTGCAGGCAGGAGTGCAAGTTCCTCCTGCTTGTTCCCCATGCTCCTAGCATTAATGTAGAGACATTCAAGTCCCCCAGTGGGTGCCCTTGGTACCCCCTTGTCCTGAAGTCTTTCAGGCCCCTTAGTGCTTACCTGGGCTGATCCATCGCATGGCTTATGGTTCTCTGAATGTAGGTTCTTGTTTTCCACTGCATCCCTGTCCCCCGACAAACCTAGTTTAAAGCCCTTCGGAGATCAGCCAACCTGTAAGAGAACAGAGTCTTACTTTTAGAAGAAAGATGAAGACACATGTGAATAAATGAGAAAAAGAAATGTTCTCTACAGGTGTGGATAAGGTGACTGTACTCTCATTTTAGTGCGCTTCCTTAGAAACTGTACAAAGGCACAAGTACAAGACAAATGTGTGTTCTTTCCCATGGTGCCCCAGGGATTCAGGAATATATTAAGTAATTTTTTCAGGTTATATTTTCATTTTTTTTAAACAGCGAAATTGTTAAGTTGCTTGTGATTTGTAATTAGAAATGAGTAGTTATCAATCCAGGATATTCCTGTTTTATGTATGTCTTAATCTTCTACTATTCAGAAACAATATAACTTGAAAAAAGCATTTACAATTATGGAGTATATTTCCTCCCTCATTATAATGCAGACTTTGTCATCACTATAAATGTTACAGAACATTTCTCTCATGTTTGTACGTAGTCCACACATTTCTAGCAAGTCATTTACTAAGGTACATGTAACTATAATATTCTTTGTGCATTTTGCATGTAGTACACATATTGTGTGTGTGCTGCATACATTTATTAATTATAGTAATTTTCTAGGAATATCACAATGGCATCCAACTGCAATTAGAATCTTAAAATGTGAGAGTGTTTTTGTGCAAGACACTCAAAATTGTTTTCTATTCATTTCTTTCACAACACAAGGTGATCTGAGATTGTTACTACATTCCTTAAAGAGAGACATTTTTATTCAAAGTACTTCTGTTCCAGAAAATTTCTTCTCTAATAAAAATTGCTCTTCCTGCATTGACACATGTGATGGAAACAAGATGTTTTGAGCATGCACTGAAGGTGCTAGTGAAACAAAAAATGCTTATGAGTCAATAATAATAAAAATCCTTCCTGTTATGCAACAAATATGTTTAGTTTTTTACCATCTGTGATGTCTGGGGAAAACAGCAATAGAAATAGAATTGATGAGACAAAGTACAATATGAACAAATACATATTATTAATAGTGACTTATACAGTAAAGCAGCTATAGTATTAAAATATAAAGTATTTTGAGCACTTTTTAAGATTAAAAATTTTTAAGATTATTTAGCCTGAACTAAATATAAACAAACTTATAATTTGCAGTCGTTCCAGTGTGCCATCTAGCTTATTTATTTGGACTAGAACCTATATATTTTCTCTTTTGTGTCTGTTAATTTAGGCCAATTCACTTTTATTTTGAAAACCCCCTCAAACACAGCTGTTAAAGCAGAACTTGGTTCTTAGGTAGGAAGGATGGATTGCTATCATTATTACTTGCCTTGTGCAAGTGTCTTTTTCCTTTTGAGCTGTTCTTCCATCTCAATTAACAAGGGTCAGCTGAAGGAAAAGAAGCTGTTAGATCCCCAGGGAACTCGGTGATTGTTTCAGCACAGGAAGTGAGATGTGTGTAGCTGAGAAATCAGATAGTTCTACCTCCTGGTGGGTCAGATTTGAATGTCAAACACATTAGCTGTGATGTAAAACACAAGGTGCTGAATGAAGTGATGGTTTGTGATGTGGGAAGGCACCCTGGGGCTTCTGACAGCTCTACTCCTTATCACAGAGTGGAGAAAAGTTGCATCCTGAAGTGTAGCATTTGCATGAGAATGATGGGATGCGATGGGACAAATGAAGATTAATGAGATGATATGATGTCATAGTGGCCCGTTGTGTTTAGATTGATGATGATCTGGCTTTCTTTAGTGCTGAGAGCCTTCGTAGCAGTATAAAACAGAAATTATATTGATGCACAAATAATGCGTTGATTGTCAAGGAGTTGAGAGTTTATCAGAGCTTAGCTGAAAGCTATGATCATCCTGGGACAGTTGGGGTTCAGAGCTGAAGTGTCTGATATGCAGATTATTATATGTAGAGTGTGCATGAAACTGCAGAGGATTACTTCTCTCTTGTTGCATTCTTAGCAGCAATAACTTTTCTTCAAAAAGTTGGGACCAAATTATTCCTTGGAGTAAGCTCTGATTTCAGGAGATTTAAAAACAGGGATGAATTTAATTTACTCACTTTAAAAACCCATGTTGATACTAGTGTGTTAAGGTCATGTGAATGGCATAAAAACTAAACTGCAGTATATGTTCTCTTCAGAAACTGCCAACAGTGAGGCAGTGGGATCACACTCTCGTCCCTCACAATACTTTTTGATCTCACTCGGTGTTAGAGGGCTCCTTTTGGTCAGCGGGTTTACGCAGTTGTTTAGCATGTTGGTCTGATGCTCTATTTTGATCATTCAGTAGCTATGGGACTGTTTTAAATTATGGCGGTTTGCTTTGATGAAAATACATTTAAAAAAGCATTATACAGCAATTTGGCAGAATTAATAAAGAAATTCTAATTTTTAGCCTGCAGCAAAAATAAATAATCTTTTCTCTTTAGAAACATCAAACATTCTGCTTTTCTGGAGGCTTATGGAAGAGTTTCAAATATTTAGGTTTGAATTTTATGAGTTAAAAGGAATAGGAGAGAATCTTACATATTTATTATTGTCTGGAAGTATGCAAGTTATTATGAAGCACACTCTAAGCGTGTTTAGCAGTCAGTCACTGACAAACTACAAATACTACCAAATCGTGTGCATTTATTTGTTTACTGTCCTATTTAGGATTATGACGGCCTTTCTCACTCTTCAACTTGATCAGATATAGTTCCCATTAAAGGGTCTGGGTTATGTAATGGTTTTTAACATACTAGGAGTTCCTTTACCTTGGTACAGTGTAAGGCTGAGCTGGATTATGTAGCTCATGAACTCTGTTTCTTGTCCCTGGATTTGGTGGAAGATGGAATCGTGAAGAAGGACATCAGTTTTCAGTTTAAACCAAAAATGTATTTTCTAGCTTTATTCTTTGCACAGAACATCTTGGAAACATAAACGTACCCTAGACTGATTGCTAAGAGTGAAAGGAAGAAGCAATTGTGCTTGACTTCCATAGGATCAGAGGGTGTCTGAAAGAGTTCAAACTAATGCTAATGCTATGCAGAGGGTTGGAATTAAACAAACATTTTAGGTTTATGCTTGAGGCTTTTTCAGTGATGTGACTAGAGCAGAGCATTAGCTTGTGTTTGTGGGTACGTTTCTAATCTGCCTATTGAAGAGATTGAAAACATGAACCAACTGTATCAGTTACAGTGGCATCTGTAGAGAACCTGAGCAATAACTCAGAGGGCTACAGACTGCTACATTTATCTAAATGCAGTAGTAAGAAAGGCCCACTGCTTTGAGGTACCCTCACTACCATTCCTGCAGAGGGCTCTGTAGGTAGCAGGAGAGATGAGCAGCATGTTTAGATTCCCTAAATGTGACCATATTATTTTTAAGGAAATCTGGGACTCTGACCCCCTGGCCTCCAGCTGCTGCTCAGGTGGGTGTCAAAAGGCGTCAAAATTCAAATTCGGTCAGGGCACCACGCATGCATGCATGCACACAAAAGCCCGCACTCACAGCAGGGCTCTTCCCCTGCCATACTCTACCCGCTCTGGCTGATCCCCGCCCCAGGCAAGAGCAGCAGTGCTTAGCTGCTGTTCAGGAGGAGCTGGGCCTGCCAGTGCAGGTGGGTGGTGCCAATCCAGGACTTTTTTTTCCATTTTCACCAACCGGTTGGGACACCGGGATGGCCTACGAAATCCAGGGCTTTCCGGACTAAACTGGGACATAGTCACCATACCAAAATACAACCTGGCTGTTTGAGATAATGACCAGGACTAAGATTTGTTCCCCACCCTGCTGCTCCCCTGACTGTTCTGTAAGAAGGGTTTCCTTTTGCTGTCTCACCTGATCTTGGAGGTTCCCTACTGTTGCTGCCAAAATGGAGAAAGATTGAGAGTGTTGTCGGCTTTGCCCTTCTGAGACGAGCATCAGCATCCTGCCTCTAGCTTGCTAAAATGGGGCAGGGCTACAGGACTACATATGTCTTGGGCTCCAGAATGCTTTAGTCTGGAACTGGCTACATACATTATGTAAAAAAAGCATCAGCATTAAGTTCAGTTTATATCTCAACCAGTCCTTTTACTAGCTGACAATACTTAGGCTAGCCATTACAGAGAGATGTGAAAGAAGTTTGGTCATCTTTATAGAAATAGTGTTATAAAGATGATCATTTACAAAGTATTTTCACATATCATGATGGCAAGTGCTAGGACAGTGAAAGATTTTGATACTCTTATGCAGTTGTAACAGAATACTTAAGCACCCTGCCTAGCCTCGCTGCATGGGGCAGTGTCATCTGAACTGCTGGCAGCATGGCAGTAGCTGGTTTGGCAACACTGCTGCTGCTGTTTTTGGTACACCCCACCCAGGGTCATTGTCCAGGGCTGGTGCCCCAGATCCTTCCCTTCCCCCATTACACTATTGCTCTTATTTTGGCACTGTTATCTTACTGAAGTAGAATATGTCCAGAATGCAATATGAGGTCACTTTGAAAAGTTTTTAAGATCCTTATTTTGAATTTTTTAGGGATGAAATTGATAATAAGTAAGAGCTCTCATTTTAACCTTATGAGACTGGGAAATAAATATTTCCAGGTGTACAGAAGTGATTTTTGTTTCTAACTACTTAGTTGTCAGTCTGTGAAGGAGCTGAGTAGTAAATCAGCCTTAAGGCTGCTTACGCATTGAAAAAAAACAAACCTTGGAGGTGACAGTTGAAGAGCATAGTGACTTTTTCACTTAAGATTTATTGTTTACCTGAAAAGAGAGATTGGAGAGAGAACTTGTTAGGCTGCATATTTTCTCCTTTAACAGGTATGCTATAAGGCTAGGATGAATTGCCTTTTTTTGTCTGTGAAAACATAAATCCAGATAATGCATGTAAAATATACATACAGATAATAGCTTTACTTCAGGTAGAACGGAAGAGTAAATATACATGCACTTACTGTTTATAACAGAAAACATTCCTTACACTGAAGCAGCTGGGTATTGTAACATCCCTGATAACTTTCAGAGGCTTTTGTGCACTATGGCTGCTTGCACTTGTTAAACCCATCCCCAAAACTGCACTTCACTGGAAGCAGCAGCATGCTGCTTCAGCCCAGTTCTTCAGTGTTTGTAAAGATCGGGCGCTTCAGCTGATCATCAGCTGAAGAGCAATAAAAGAGGGTAAAGGCCAAGGACCAAAGATTGCTCTCATTCATACCTCTCAGCCTACAAGTGTCCAAATGAAGATCAGAATGTGTGACAAAGAATCAACATGATGAAAATACAGGAAACTTAACATGCAGAGGCTTAATTCTTTCAGTATAAATAAAAGTATTATCTCAGTTCAGCAATTATGTTATCAGTGATATAAATGATTTTTCAACAATGATATGGAATGTAAGTACATCAGGGAAGAAAATGAATTATGTTCTTGGAATTGAGGTGCGCTTGAGATGGTTAGATACACATTGGTACAAACTGGGTATTAGAACGAGATACTGGCATAGGTTAGCAAATATTTCATTCTGTGATATCTTTATTTCAGGAAATAAAATAATAGTCTTGGCATGAGGTTTTGTAGCTAGAAAGTTAATGTCAAGAACCAGAACCATTTTTCCTGTGTATAAATTTACAACTTTTAACAGCTTGATGACTAAAGCCTTTGGATATAATATCTTTAGCTATGCATGTTGATGTGAATATTATCTCCTTTCCTTTTCCTTTCAAGTACCTCCATGCTCCAGAAGTCTTTCTTACTTGATCATCACCTTTTTGTACCTTTCTTGTAGGGTGACAATTCAGACCAGCTATTCTTTCCCCTAGAGCCATGCCAGCTTTGTGTTGTAGATCAGTTAGTATGTGAAAGTGCTTTCGAGCTATCAGTGCCTTAATTGTATTTAATCTGTGATGTTGAGCTCTATGGCAGAGAGGTTAAAGTGCAATAAAGGCTTGTTTTGCAATCTGTCTGCATATTGGATGGCCTTAATCTTTTTAGCTGATACACTTCAGTAGGCTAGAGACAGCATGGGTTGAAGGAGAATTTTGGAATCTTAAAGGTTTGGGGGGGGTTTGCATTTTTTTTAAATATTATTGGAAAGGATTGTTGTTACAGCACCATAGAGGACCAAGAGGAGTGGGTGCATAATTGTGGTGGTTGGGTTGTAGCCACAAAGGTGGTTAGGGCTCAGTTTTCACTTGGTTGTTTTCACTTTTAGTGTGTGCAAAAATATTTAGTGTGTGTGTGTGTATAATTTATATAAATACCTTCATTAAGCAAATATTATTACATCTCAAAATAGTGAAGTCAAAAGTCAGAAAATGTTAGAATTAAGATTGCCTTTTCAATCTTAATAAATCCTTCTTGTTTGTATCTGTTAAGAGACAATCTTCAGCTATGTTGATTAAAACTATTAATAATGTATTTGTAATTGATACTAATTGCGTTACTTTAAAACAACTAAAGTATTAAGTAATTATGATTGTCTTAGTTTTAATTATTGTTATTCAGGCTATGCTCTACTTTGCAATAATTTTGGTTACTGATAATCTTTATAATGGTGCTGTTGTGTATAATGAATGGCCTAGGTTTTTGGAAAAGAAACTGGAAAATAGATATTCTGTCAAATGGCACCTTGCTGAAAACCGCAGGGGTCATCAGCAAGGTTGGAATGCTTAGATTAGTGATTCTCAACCAGGGTGCCACAAGATCCTTTCAAGGGTGGTATGCAATGTTAGTAAGAGGAAGGGGAGTGGCATGTTTTGCGATTGGGTATTTGGCTTTGCTTGGCAAATATCAAATCTTCTCCACAGAAAGCCACGTATGCCGGGGCAATTCAAAGAAATAAAAGCTGTGGTTATATATTTTTCCCCTTAAAACTTGGGCAAAACAGCATATTTTTTGCCTTACCTTGTTTCTGTAAATTAGCTGCATTCTGTTGACTGAAATATTCCCAACCAGCATGAAAAAGATCAAAAACATCTAAGTTTGGAAAAATGATGAGCAATTGACAACAGGATCTTGTCATGGGAAGTAATAATAGTTGCTTCTACCAGTTCCAGTTCTAATATAATGGATCCTCTTAAGGTAAACTTAGAACTCATGATGAAATAACATGTAATGTGCTGGGTTTTATGCATTGCAGTATGAACAATTTAATCCTGGTTAAAACATTTGTTGGTACAAGAATGATAGTGATCTTTGTGGGGAGGAAACAATGGCTTCAGTACAAGTCTTTCCGGTATAATGCAATTTAAAGTCTGGGGAACAGTTTAATTGGTGATTTTTAATCTTTCAGGTTATAATGCCTCTCCACCCCAAACAAAATAAACAATGCTGTATTTAGTTGAATATAAGATGAGGGCTCCCTCCCCCATCAGCATGGAGGAAAAATCTTATATTTGCATATGAAGCAGGAGGAGGAGGAAGAGGCTGCTCTGGCTCTGACTCTGGCCTTGAGGCTTTTGTCTCGCCCTTCCACTTCTCTGTAACTTCTGCCACCCTGCTCACCCCCTTCTTTTACTGTCAGGTGCAGCTCAGCTCCAGCTAGGCGCTAGGGTCTCTCCTGGGCATGGAGCACACGGAAACTCGATCCTTTGCCTGGCCAATCGGCAGTGCTTACACTACTGTATTGCTTGCCCAGGTAATAAGCAGTGCTGATGCTGCTGCAAGGCCCGGCAAGGGCTGAGCTTCCATGTGCCGTGCTCCCAGACGGAGCAACCTGAACTGCATTTGACAGTAAATGGCAGGGAAGAGACAGAGACTGGAGAGTTGGGGGAAAAGGGGAAGAGACTGGGGGGAGTTTGGAAGGAAGAGGCAGAGACTAGGGGGAGTGTGGAGAGGGGTAGAGACTCTGGGGAGCTGGTGGCGGAGGAGTGCAGGCTGGGCAGGAAGGCTGCAGAGGGAAGAAGTGGGCAGGGCAGAGGGCAAGGGGTACCACCTGACCCTCCTCATTCCTTCCCCCCTACCAGCCACTGTGCTTGGGAGGGATTCAAGGCAACCCTCAAATACTTAGGTTCTATATGTGGAAAACTATTATAATTTTATAAAATTTCTATATGTAGAATCTAATTATGGGGGTGGTCATCTTATACTTAGGATTGCCTTATATTTGAGTAAATATGGTACTGCTTTATCAGGGAGACGATCAAATCATATTTCCTACTTTTGTTAACAACTTTTGAAAAGCTGGTACATCTGGAGTGTAGCTGATATGAAATAGCATAAAATAAAATCATTTTTAATAATGACTTTTCCCCTGAAATTTGACTAGTTTTTTTTTCCCCTTGAGTAGTACTACTTAATAGTGCTGTTGCTTTTTGCAACACCTTGGAAAAGAAAAGACTTTACAAATCAAGGTTCCATTAGTTGACTTTTTCACACTGAAGGAACTCTAACCTAACATTTTATTTGTTCAGCGTGTGAGAAAAGCCAAATGCCTGATATCTGTTGCTTTCCTACTGTATATGGATAAATAGTGATTGCTATATTCACATGGTGTTATTTTGTATGGGTGTGTACATGCACATAAATTGTGTGCATTTCATAAAAAATAATTGGGAGGAAGGCATGTATTCAAGTGAAGCAGACTCTGAGATCTTGGTGTATTTTTTAAAATGAAAATTACTAATATCTCCACTAAGTATAAGAAGTACACCAAGAACTAGGGTAAGAGAAAAATGCATAAAAGCTGCACAAGAGAAATAATGGGCATACAGCAGTGTATCTATAAGGTAATTTACATAATGCTTTTAGGACAGTTGGTATAATTACAAGCGGGACTATTGGGGTTAGGCCTCTAATATTTTACTAGAGTGAGAACAAGAGGGAGAGAATGATGAATATTCCCTGTGACAACTACAAATCCAGGGGACCTCCACTGGACTGCCTCCAGACTTACTTAGGCTGAGGTTGTTTGGAACAAAGCTTGTGCAATTGTTTGGGGGTTTTTATGTGGCTTACTGCGTAGATTTCTATACAACTCTGAGAGGAGATGCTGGGAGGAATACCTCTATACTTTGACAGCTTTGTGTCCTGGTAGAGATGTCCACCTACCTGGTCCTGCTTGTATGCAGAGGCTGTTCCTGGGATGTCCTCCGCAGTTGCTTTTGAGACTTTGATACCTGGTATGCTTGAGAGCAGCTTCCCTGGTGCACTTCTAGATTGGATGCATGGGAGTGGGTAGGTGGGGTGTTCTGGAAAGCATCCCTACCAGAACATGCTTCTGCTCTGCTGTTGACATGCCCTGGATTGTTTGATGAAACTTTGAATATCTGGCAGTCATATAACTATCAAACTTACAGACTTACAGTCTTATTATAAATAACTGTCTAAGAATCTAATGCATGCTTCTGTCCAAAACACAGACAGGCAAAATATCAAGTGTCCGGCAGTGGTAATGGTATTCTATTTAGCAGCTTTTTTCTGTATGTGAGGATGCCAGATGGCTTCTTATCTGGATTATGTTTTTGGGTATGGACAAAACAGTTATACCAATGAATTGAAGGGAATGCTGAACCCCTGGAACTGTTTCAGTGATCGACTCCTATCCTGTCATAAGTGGAGTAGAGCCTATGTAACTTTAACATGATTTTTTCTTAAATTGGTACTCGCATCTGTCTGTAGCCTTCTTCCTTTATTTTGCATTTCTGGTGGGTTCTTCTGTGATGAAGTGAGGCTTGTATTGTAAAAATAGGCTTATATATCTGTCATTAAAAAAATCTGTTATTTACTTATGTGCACAGTAATTTAATTGCTCTCTAGCTTTGTCTGTTTGGTTTTGAATTTAGTTCTGTACTCACTGTGTGATCTTTACCACTCTCCATCAGCAGTTGCTTGTTTAAACTATTTCTTTGCTTTTGTAATCATTTATTTATTTGTTTATTTTAGCTAATTATGAAAATGTTTTATTGCTTTATATTGCTCAGACACTTAGACCTGAAAGTGGATTTCTTCTGCCTTCAGTAGCCAGTAGTTTAGAAAGGATATATTTGCCTCATTTAAAGTTTTAATGAATCCAACAGGAAACAAATTCAAAAGTAGGGAGGGGGGGAAAGGGAGATGGTAGTGCTAGATGGTAAGGTTTGTAGAATGTGTGTGTGTATGTATGTGTGTGTGTGTGTGTGTGTGTGTGTGTGTGTAAAATTGTTAGACGTGAAAAAAGACACAAATGGGAAATAAGTATTGCTGCCCCCCCCTCCCCCCCTCCCTCTTAAGTGTCTGTAATTAACTATTCTTGCAAGTCTTCATGGTTGGGTTTTATTTTCCCCTTCCTTTGCTTTGCTGTTTCCCCACACATGAAGTTTTGCTTTGGAAAATGGTCCTCATAAGAACTGTGTTTTGAATTTTGGGTAGCAGAATGATTGAGATGGATGAGAGAGTTTGCATGCTTCGTTACTTATCTTTTTCCCAGACAAAGACTTGGAGACAGGAAGTTAATAGCATATGGAAAGCAAATAAACAGATGGGGAGCTACCTGCTGAAACATTGTGTTATCTTTTCAGAAGGCTACAACCCTTGCTGATTTATGCAGATATTCTTCAAAGGAATAAAATCCTCTCTCTGCATCATTAAATGGGAATATATGCCTTCCACAAAGCTGTCAAGAGAAAAGCCAGCATTACTCGGTGGAAAGAGCCTACAGCTAAGCAACCAATTATTAATTGCGTTAATAGTTAGCTTTTTCATTTGCATACTCTAGGAGAGCTAGCACAGGCCATAGAGTTTCATCAAGCATAAATTGTCTGAAGGCTCAAAAGTTTGAAAGCCCATTTTAGTATTCAAATATCTTTTTGTTTAGGTACCTGATCTTCTGTTTGGTCCTTCCACACTGATGATGTAACTCACTCCCTGAGTGGATGGGAGAAAATGTTGAAATTTTTTGTCATCTCGTATTTCTTCCTGTTTTTTCCCTATTTTCCTTAATTCTTTGAGCTGCCCTATCTATTTTCCTGAAGCAAAGAAGCTCCCTTTTCAAAGCAAGCTCAGTGCACACCTGAATTTTAAACAACCCAACTTTTGCATGTAATGCTATACAGTCACAAAGAAACAGCAATACATTGAAAAAACAGTTAAGTAAACCGCACCTTTAAAAAAATCACAAAGCATAAATAACAAGGGGCTGCTATTCAGAATGACGGAAGAGAAAAATTTGAGAATGGAAGAATTGGAAGGTTCCCAGAGAAGATGTTGAGAGCTTATACACAGATCTCCAGGCTACCTCCTCCTGCAGATAGAATCATAGAAAAATAGGGTTGGAAGGGACCTCAGGAGGTCATCTAGTGATTCTAGTCCATCCCCCTGCTCAACGCAAGACCATCTGCAACTATATCATCTCAGCCAAGGCTTTGTCTAGCCAAGTCGTAAAAACCTCTAAGGACGCAGATTCCACATTTTCTCTGGGTAACCTGTTCCAGTGCTTTACCACGCTCCTGGTGAGAGAGTTTTCCTGATATCTAACCTAAAATTCCCTTAAGAGGAAACTGATTTCTGTCATTCCCTGTTTTGCTGATGTTCTGACAAAGGCCATGAACAGATGTTCATTTCCTTCTGGGAGAGAGAGCAGTAGAGAGATTTAATCTGCAGCTGCCCCCTTTCCCCTGCTCTCTGTGCCTTCCTGAGATTGGCCTGATCCCGGTCTGGGAAAGGTGAGGGGAGCAGAAGGCAGAGACTCCTTGCACCTTCTGCAGGGAATGGCGTTAGGAGTGGCCTCCTCCACTCCGCTCCCAACTCTGGGAGCAGAGCAGAGGAAGCACTTGGGCAAAGCCCTCAGCCCCTATCCTAAGCCTGGTGGTTGGCTTGGGGAAGAGGCAGACAGCAGTGGTGACTTTTCCTTTTTTCTCACCTCCCCTAGAGATGAAAAAGGAGGGTGAGGCACAGGCCCCAGCCGCTTTCTCAGGCTGGTAGTGCTTGGCTTGGGGAAGGGGCTGGGGCCTTTGCCCTGCTGCTTGCTTCCCCTCCTGGACGCAGCTGGGAAGGGAGAGGAGCAGTGGGTCAAAGCCCCCTATGCAGAACAACTGTTCCTCCACTGGTCCTGGTCTTAGGAAGCGAATAGAGGGAGCATCAGAGCAGACCTCTGCCCACTTCTCACTCCTTTGACTCTGGAGTGAGAAGGCAAGTAGGGGACTTGCAGCTCTGCTCCCTCTGCTTGGCTTCTGGTGCCAGGGAGCCAAGGTGACAGAGCAATGGTCCCCTTCACCTGCTGCACTTACCTGGAACTCCTATGTGGGGAGTGGCTGGGGGCTTTCCCCTACTAACCTGGTGGCTGGCCTCTCCTTGGTGCCCAGCAGCTGAGTGAAGGGAGTAGTGGGGCAAAACTTCTCTCGGAACTCCAAAGTAAGAAGCAGATGCAGAACAGCTAGTGGCTACCCCTTTTTTCTCCTTCTGATCTGTGGGATGGATGGGAGCAGTTGCCCCCATCCCTTTTCCAGACCCTTACCTTGGGTCTGGAGCCTTTTCTCCAGCTCCACTCCTCCTAGTCTGCGTGAAGAGTTAAGCTGGGAAAAGTGTGATTCTCCCAATAGAAACAAAAAGTTTGTATATAGCCCAAGATCATCCTCTGATTTATTTTTTTTAAAGAAGGGAAGAGATGATATGCCTAGAAACTAGTCATTATAAGTATAACTAAAATTTTTGCTTTTATTTTACTTTTTGTTTAGTTTTTTTTCTGAAAAGAAATGGTTAAATTGGTCCGTTAGTAAGGTATTTAAATACCACAGTCTCTTTAGGGTAGATTCTGCAGTTAGTATATCTGAATTTGATTAATATTAAGGAAACATGCAACTGAAATCTTGGGTTTGTTTTGGTTGGAAGTAGAAGGGAAAGAGAGACATTTGTTGATATAACTATAAACTAGAATCAGATGTATTTAAGGAGCATCATAAAATTTTATGTAATTCTATATCTATTTCTCTGTTTATAAAACAGTATCGAGTTAATAGAATGGGTTACCAAACTTCCGACCTAGAACTGGCTTTCAGAGTGTCACAGCGGTCAGCTGCATAAACAGTTCAAATGCTGTGCTGTCACTCCAAAGTCTATGGATAGCAGTGAAAAGTTAGCACTAGTGTTCTTAGCTCTGAAAATCTGACTTCCTCTTGGTTATTTTTTAAAAATATTTAGGTTACTATTTGCACCAACGGCTCATAATTTTTATATAACAGAATTGTATTTAAAGTATCAGTGTTAGAAATACAATTTTGGCTTATTAATTGTATCAACCCCTCATAGCAGTGTGAAGGGTTTAGGAAGGAGATACGTATTTGACAGGAAAAGTTAGATAAAATGCTAGGAGTCTGCATTGGGTCACAATGGAAAGTAATATTGGAGACTTATATGTGTGTGTCTGAGCTCTGATAGGGCATGGTACTATGTAAAGGCAAACGCACACAAATCGTTGTTCCAATAGTATTAGAATGTAAAAAGAAAATGCAGTATGCAGTACTTTTTTCCAGGTTAGATAGGTTTGCACTATTGTACATTTGATACTGAAAAATAAAAGGAGCCGAGCAATAAGCATGACAACGTTCACACCATGTCTCAGCATCAATCATTTCCATGATAGATGAGCTCCAGATCCAGGTGTTGGCATCTGTGTAAAATTAAGCCCTGTAAACAGCTGTAGGTGAAGGTGGAGAATTTCATAAATTAGTTCCCAGTGGGCACAGAAACCTGTTGTTTTGTATAATTTTTACTTTTTCCTCTCAAACGTTTAAAGAGTTTTAAATACTTGTACAAAATCAACACGTTTGTTTCCACTGATGAAAAGAAAAACAATTACATTATATTTATTGTTGAAATCCTGGAACAGAGCTACACTGGGTATCACATTCTTGATTTTGTCCAGTAATAATCACTGCCTAAAGGCCTGGAAGAGTGTGATTGGCTAATGGATGTATAGCAATCCTATTTATTTATGATTTGTATTATAGTAGCACCGACACGGTGTAAATGAGAAAAGGGTTCTTTGAGCTAGGTGTATGTAGATAGCTGGTGTTTACCTTTTGCTGTAAACTAATGAGTGAAGGTGGGGAGAATAACTGTCAAGCAAGTTTTACACTGCAAAATTCATTGAAATTTATTATGGGACCAAAAAAGGGGAATCTCTGAAAAGTACTATCTCTTCAGGAAGATGCTGACTCCAAACTGTGGAAGAAGTAACGTCCGATAATGCTGAAGAAAATAGAGTTGCTCACAGAATTGTTCCTTGGAGGAGGAGTATGCATATGAAATCCTAAATATCTGAACTTGTTTTCAGGAGTTTGTTTTTCTTAGCCATGAATGTTTTTTGCAGGGGCTGCAGAGCAAGAAAAGACAGTGTTACCCAGTGTATGAGACATCTTATTCCATTACTTAACAAGCAAGCACATGAGATATGTAAGCAAGAACACATGCCAGGATGTGTGTTCATCAGTCAGCACACAAGGTATATGTAATTGGCGCGCACACACCTTGGAACATGTTACTGCACTTATTAAATGGCCATTTAATTCACTTTTATTAAGGCATGTTCTGGCTTACTAAAATCCTTCATTTTTTAAAGCAGCATGCCACATTTTCTCACATTTAAATTAAAGTGTGTTAAAGTTTTAAATTCCTAATTTGGCATTTAAGTACCTTTCTGTGGTGATTCCCCAGAAGCTACCTTGTAATCCTCCTCTGCTGGCAGTGCCATTCTGCGCATGGGTGGGGGGAAACGTGGACCAGATCGAGTGTACATCTAGTCTAGTATCCTGTCTCTGACTGTGGCAAGTGGTTCTTTTAGAGGAAATGTGTATGGGACAGGGCATGGGGAGTGATTCTTTTCCTTTTGTGCCCCCTCGGTCATCATGAGTAGATTGCATCCCTAGCTGTTATGCATTGTATACAGTGTTTCCTTTTATTCATTTTAAACCGGTTGCCTAATAATTTAATCAGTTTGCCTCCTAGTTCTCAGGGCTAGGGACAGAAATTACACATAAAACAGTTTAAGTGATCAGGAACCAGTTCAAATTTGTAACAGAACAGAAGTTCAGTGCACATAAACCCTGTTCAAAATGACCGAAACTGGTTTAAAATGAATCTGGACAGATGTAGCACCAGACATAACTGATTTAGGTTAAATCAGTTTATTGAACTTCTGTCTCAGATCCCCTCCAGATTCAAGTTCACTCACAGTCCCCCAGCATCCCAGGATGCTTTCCACCTCCCCCACAAACCCCACCTCACAAGGTAGGCGGCCTAGCTTAGGCCCAAGCTGTTGTTCCAGCCAATCAGAGAAGCATGCTCTAGCACCCCCCAGCTTCTGGCCTGGGCTACTGCAGGCATGCAGGTGCATTTCCACAATTAAAATTGAGTGCCTATTCACTTACATATCGGTACATTGTACACAGCTTAGACTAACCTGCGAAGAGTGAATCAATTCAACCTCAGGGTTGTTGAGCTGTACTGTTTGTATTTAGCGTAGGAGACTGGAATAATAGAAGGACTAGGCATGAATATGCATTTAAGTTATAGTTATGATCAGGATAAAATTTACATCTTCCTACCAAATACATGTCCTTTCTTTGCACATTCAAAATGAGACCTGCTTACTTTAGTGTCCCCTGCCATGCTCCCCCTTCTTCCCTCCCCTACCCAAATCTTTTACTCTTGTTACCATTGAAGAACAAACATAGCTGTGGAAGAATGAGATGATTTCCCTTGGGTTGTACTCGGGTTTCTGTCAGAAAGGCAAATGTCTTTCCTCTGTTACACCTGTGCAACTCTGTTGCTTTGAAATAGTTTGTACAGGTATAACTCAATACAGAAAGCTAAGACAAAAGATGTGCTCAGTCTGCATGTATATTTATGGTGATTAATCCATGAGAAGGAAAAAAACAAGTATGAATTTCAGATTCTAAGGCTTTGCAGGTCTTGTGAGCAAAACATATTTCTAATGTGTATGCTGAATAGGTTTTAACTGGCAGATGCCAACATAAAAATATGAAAATCAGCAATAATACTTGAGCAATTATATTTCAGAACCAAACTAAACTTTTGTCTGCTGTTGTAAGAGAGCAGAAACAAGTTGAATATTTAGAAAAAGGGAGTAGATTGGACACACTTTTTTTCAAGAAAAATTGAGATGTATGCTTTCATATTCTTGAATGCCTCCAAAATTCTTAAAATCCTATTCTGAAATAGGAAAAGGTAATGATGCATTCAAGACCATTATAAATCATGTACTTGATGCCTACACTCATGAGAGAATACAAAAATGATTTTCCCCTCAGAAAATGGTTTTGAGACCAGGTTTTTCTGAGTTTATTTTTTGCTCAAGTAAATATCTTCCTTCTAATAGTGCTGCTACAAGGCCCTTGGCAGACATTAAAATAATGGTGCAATTTGGATCTGAGGAATTTTATGCCCGATCCCAAACATATATTTGGTCCTGCCTGATGGCTAGAAAATGATATTTAGAGGTTTGCTTTTGGGAATTGATTTGTAGGTGAATATATATGCATTAGAATAATGGCCCAGGGTGGCAGCAAGGGTTAATTGATTTCTAAAGGCCTGATCAGTCACACAGTTCTTATAGCCTTCAAGGCAGACAGGGTGTCTAACTCAGGCAAGCAAAAAGACCAACAGATAGATACACAGCCTGGGAAATTGTGGGCATGTACCACAGTGTTCCATAGCATGAGATAAGGTGACACTAGCTCACGAGACCTAAGAGTGGGAGGCCTGAAAGTTCCAGTTTTGGGGGAACAGACTAAATTAGGATGTGTGCATGTGATTATCTCTTGAAACAAAGGAACATGCTGACAGGACAGATTGTGGACAGTATGATGACCACAGAGAGACCAATTAGCAATAGTCATGGATGAAGAGTCATCAGGAGGGAAAAAAAATACAGAAGCAGAGACTTTAGAGCAACAAAGGGTCCCTGTCTCTGAGAGGGGTCCCCCCAAGAGGGGAACCTGAGGCACATGGACAGCGGGCATACCACCAGCCTGTCTCATCCACCTCACTATGCGGGGGTGGGCCTCGGCCTCCGACCTTCAGGCTGCTGACCTCTGACATTCAAGAAGGAACCTCGTAATGAAGCTTGTGTCCTAGCCAGATGTATCTTGACTCTGATGACAGCCCTAGGATTGGTAGCTATAGAATGGCTTGTGTTATTCTTTTCAGTTATCACTGTGTATCAATAAATTTGCCTATAATCACATGGAAAGGTTGTGGTTGTCTGAGGGTTTTGAGTCCCCACAGAACAAGGCATCTGGGGCATAAATCCAGTGCCAATACTGCCATGCCAGATATATGTGGCAAGAAATACAACATTTGTGATGGGGCTGTCCAGGGCTTAGGTCCTAGGGCTGTCCCTTGCCCAGTCCTGGGGATCAAGCACAGTTCAGTCTTGTCTCAGAGTCCAAGCTGCTTCATGCCTCCAGCTAAGTGTTGGGCACTGGGCAGTCCTGGCTCTGGGATGCATACCACGTGTTCATTTGAAGGCATGATACAAACCAGCCACAAGGGTGTTCTGTATTAAACGTGGAATATTTTTATGACTGGTTTGCCATTTTACTACTCCATAAATTTGCTGAAGGGGTGGCATGTTACCATTTATGGCATAATTAAGACATTCATCCTACCATAAATATAGTGTCTGCCAAGGCCCCAAGTAAGTTTACTTTGGATCTTGGATAAACTTGTTGGGACTTCTTTAGCCAAAGATCAAATCCTTTACAAAATGCCCCTTTTTCCATAAACCATAGTGTCATAACCCAATGAGTTTGGTGCCTCGGCACTATGGAATTTTCTTGACACACAAGAGCCTCTTGCACAGCGAGGGTTTTTGCTGCATAAAGAACCCGCGTTCAGGAGAGAGTTCCCGCCACTTTGCAGCTGTCTTTGCAGGACGCATTCTCTTTGCAGCACAGAAATGCATGGTGCAAAGAGTTCCCGCCATTCGGATGCAAATTTGTGCCCTGCAATTGGCTAGTGCTAAATTATTCACACGTGGCGGCCGGTAATTGGCTTGCTGGCCGTTTAAAAACTAGCGCGACTTCTGCCCAAGTCGAAGAGCTTTGAGCACGCTGCAGAGTGCCTCTTAGAGATCCGACTTGCGGCTAGCTGATCGATAGACTGATCACCTATCGATCCTTCTTCCCGTCGCCGAACGCAGTCCCAGACGTACCCTTTTCCCGCCAGCTTGAATTACGGACAAGTTTACTGGCATTGGCCTCGCCAGCTGGAGCAACTCACATTGTTGTCCAGACGACCGAACCGTTTCCGTCACAGCCACCCGCGACGTAAGTAAAGTTTTTTGCAACCATTAAGCCTTGTCAGCCTCTCTATTCACCAGCCCGCCCTGACGAACGAGTAATTTCTGAATCACTTCGAGTCGGTTCAGCCCGGCTGAGACACATAGATTCATCTAGTTTACAGTCCTGCAAACATTTGTGTGTGTGCTTACTGTCTTTCAATATTTTCAGAATTAGAATTTTAATGGCCATAGATTTTTTTTTAAAAATGACTCCTGGATCTGAACATGCTCTTACTCCAGCTCTGTAATGATATGGTATCATCCTTTGTAACTCATAGCGTTGTAGGTTTTAACGTACTCTACCTGAACAAGTAAGATTACCTTTTCCCCCTCTACATACATTCAATGTGGGTAAGGAAGTGGGCCTTTGCAGAAGGAAGAGCAGGAAAGTAAACTTAGGAAAAAGAAATATTGGCTTTAGGAAGATAATGAAGCAAAGGGGAGCTTTTTTTCTGTGCCTCTATGCACAGATTTGATTTCTCTCCTAGTCCTTATGAGTTCCACCTCCCCACTCCCTCCTCCCTCCCCCCCCCCCTTCTGAACTCAAGTTATACCAGAATTAAAGTGCCCTGTATGGCTTTAGCTGTTCTTGAATGGTAAGCATAAACCTTATGCCATTTTAATTGCATCCAAACTGTGGATTGTATTAAACAAACAAACAAACAAAAACACTTCATTGGGGGAAAAAATCAAATCCCTAACCACAATAATTCTGCCAATAGAAAAACTGTATGCAGATTAAATGTGAGGAGTAATCAATATTGTTACAGCCTTGACTATCCTTGTGGTCCTAAGCTCTTTAAAAGCCTGATTGGTTGGGTGGACTACTCATGGAACTTCTTTCATTACAGGAGTGATTCTTTACCAGGGTGCCACCATATCTTTTGAATCGTGCATGACATGTGAGGAGATAAGTGAGGTATGAGGAGATAAGCAAATAAGCACAGGCTCAGGATTTTCCCAGCCTCCATGATCTCCCCCATTCCCATTGCCAGGCCCTGCTGCAAGGAAGTAAGCACTGTAACCTGTATATTGTTTCTGAAATTCGGTGCCACTCAATTTGCAAAAGTTATGGTACGGTGCTTTGAGTCCAGTGAAGGGTGCCTTGAGTCCAAAAATGTTGCGGGCTACTTCATTACATGTTGTTAAGAAGAAACTTGATAAGCGTCTCAGAGTTTAGGGACAGTGAATCCTGTATTAGTGCTGGAGGTTGAAGTAGATGACTCTTGAGAGCTTTTCTGACTCTGTGATTCTACAGAACACTGTTCAAAGGAAAAGGGATTACACAATGTCAGGTTTTCTTTTTAAAGCAAGTTTTAATATATTTTTTTCAGAATGTGTTATATGCTTTAATATAGTCATCCATATAGTAATATATATTCATATATTCTTGCAATATTTCTGCAAGAAGTAAATTGGTGGATATTTCATCCTTAAGAGCATGATAAAGTTAGTGAGAAGATCATTTCCTCAATGTTCTTGTTCAATGCAATGTTCTTCAATAATTACTTTGGTTGCTTTGTTCTTGGTTACAATATTAAATCCAATTTTTCTTTCTTTAAGAAATATTTGCTGTGTGTGTTTCCTGTTTCTTGTCTTGTAGATATTTTTTACTGTGGGCGTGTCTGAATAATCCCCTCATTAATGCATACAGTTTGTTGTGTTTGTTTTGTTTTTATAAATTGAGGGGGGAGAGGACAACAGACACCAGGATGCTTGTTTAAGGCGGGTTTTGGTGTGGGGGAGGGGGTTCTTTTGGTTCCATGTGTTGATTTCTGATTTGATGCCTTAATGCTTGTGTTATTACAATTTCCTAAATCCTGTTGTCACCAAGTAATAAGACAAGAAACCTGAGCATTCCTTAAACTTTGTCTGCACATCTCAGACTGACTCCCTGAGTTGAAGAAACAGAATCAGCAGATGGCAGTCAAACCAAACTTCAATCTGTTAGATTGCCTAAAGGTTTGAAAATTACAGTGTAAGCATCTGTAGAGAAAGAGAGGGAAAGAGGCTGGCTTACGAGTTGTCAGAAGTGGTATTCTTACAAGATTGTATATAAATGAAAGTTTGTCAAACTTTAGAAAAGAGGAGTTTTTATTCTTCCTTGTCTGGGATTTGAATGTATTTTATTTTGGGTCTTCCTAGCAAGAAAGCTTATGTATATGTAAGATAGATAGATAGATAGTAGCTGTCGGTGTTTTTTCTCCAAAAAATAAAAACAAATTGGATTGTCAAATACAGAGCTTTGTTATCACCTGTCCTGTTTCTGTTCTAAAAAAATTGCTCATTTTAAAGTGCTTGCTTACTCCATGCTTCTTAGGCAGTGATTTCTGGTAGCACCAAGATTCTCTTTCCCATTTTGGGGTAATATGCTTTTTATTAACCAGTAATTTGTTTGTTGGGAACCACACTTGGCTCTGTTATGCTGAGTAATTAATAGAGTAATAAAGCAAGATTTTTTTTGTTTGTTTTTACATTTTTTTCCTAATCGCTCTGTTTTGTAGCAGACCAGTCAAGTGGTAAAAAATTTAGTAGTGTATATGTTTTTATTTGCTTCCTGTCCTAAATTGTTGCCACAGCTGCTGCTTTATACCCCAAACATGGTTGCATTTCAGTTACTGATGAAGTGATTTCCTGCATATATGAATTTACTTGTGTCATGGCCATAATGGCCTAATTAACCAAAATGTAATTAATAAAAGTCAGTCCAGAAGTGCAAAGTGTTAAATATTTAATTCACTGTTATTATAAGCCCTGTGCATGTGCATTTTCAAAGACATGGTTAGATTTGCTCACCTTTGTCCAAGTATAGCTTAACTTCCACATTTCCATCACTTAAAGCTTATTCTAATTCCTAAATTGTAATCTCTGGTCATTTAGCTTCCACTCTAGTTGTAGTCTGCTTAAAAACCAACCAACCAAACAAACAAAACTACAATACAACTCTGGGAAATATTCAAGGTTTTATTATGAGTCATTGTTTTCATTTCATACTTCATATCTCATTTTCCCTGCAGGGGTTAACACTGCACTTATTAATTGAAGAGCACAGTTTATACTAAGTGTTATTTAACATATAGTGGTGGTATTACTGTACTTCCTGTTTTGTATTCACAATAATAGGTTTCTAAAGAGCTGCCTTTGTATAAATACCTCACTGACATTCTAGGCAAGTATATTCATGTCTTAGAGTAAGCACGAAAGAGTAATGTATTGGAACACTGCTAAAGAAGGAAATCTCTTTGTGTCTCATAAATGATACCCCTAAAGCCCTTTTAAGAATGTATTTTTTAAAGTGACAGCTATGCATTTGTTTTGTTTCCCTGCTTTTATTATTTAGGCTTGAATTTGTTCTAAGAGCCATTGGTTTGTGGGGGGTGGAAATCTGAATAAGTAGGAACTTTCTTTATATTTGTAGTGAATTTACTCTAAGAATGAAACAATTTTGTAATGCAAAAGCAAACATAGAATAAAATGTATGTGTTAGAGTTTGAAAGTTTCAGCATAAATGTCTATGAATGGATGGGATGCAATACTTTCTCTTTATATTAAAGGATCTAGTTTAGGGTTGCTTGCGAAATACCCTGGTTTTAGGGATTTTTCTCCATAAACTTTGTGTCCAGTTTTTGTTTCAGATGGTTATGGAATGACCAAGGTGCTTATGATGGCCAAAACTGATATCACAGCAGTGATTGTGTCTAAACTAATCAGGTTGGGTTAGCAAAACCCATTTTCTAATACCTACTGACCATCTGGTTGTTTCTGAAATTTATTTTGAGACTCTGGGGAAGTACAGAGAGATCATAGATAAAGACAGTAGGAACATATTTAACTTTATTTTGAAAAACAAGAAAAGATCATTTTTGTGGGGTGAAAGGGTAAAAGCTCTGTGGTAAAGCTTTGTCTGTTGTATTTTCTTTGCTGCCATTCATCACGTTCTGATAACAGAGTAATTTGGCAGACAGCTCCTTCCAAATTATGTATCCCTCTTGCAGCTCATTTATATAAATAAATTGTACCATCTTACCTGTAAGGTGGTGGATACAGTTATATGGGACATAGATTCCACTCCCAGAGTATCTGATCAGCAGACTTACAACAAAATAGAACTACACGCAGACTCAGGCCAGGTACAGATATTAAAAAGCATGAGGGGGAAGTGATCTAAGCTCCACACTTTACTGTAAGTGCCCTAGGTTAGTTTGGGAGCAAACAGAACATATGTTCTCTCTTTGGCTGCCTGCACTGGCTGAGGCCAGCAGGCTGGGGCTGCTCCTGCATGCCTCTCAGTAGGCTCCCCACTGCTGAGCGTAGCCCAGTGGATGTGCCACCCCTGATTGGCTGTCAGGTCCATGCAGCAGAAGCCTCCATCCCCCTCCCTGCTGCCTGGCTGTAGCTGACAGCTGGCTGGAGGCAGGAGATGGGCTTTGGGAGAGATTCTGTGCTGTCTTGGGTCTCAGAGAGCCTAAGCTGGGCCCATTCAAGAGAAGCTTCCATTCTCCCACCTGCTTGAGGTTCCCAGCTGGCTGGAGGAAGGATGCAGGGCTGGGGAGAGATTCTGTGCTAGCTTTGGCCTGTGAAAGCTTGGGGGCGGGGCTGGCAGCCAAGAATGAACAGAGTCCCAGTGTGCCTCCCTGCAAGAGGTGGTTAGCATGGATGTCGCAGGGCACTAAGGTGCCTGCTCCTTTCAGAGCAGAAATTGCCTTGGGAGAGGGCCCTAAGAGCCAGACAGAAGCCCCACAGGTGCAGGTTACTATGGCAGCAGGCTAACAGGGAATTAGCCTGCACCTGCACTTGGTCAGCTGACCAGAAGAGACAGGGCCCTGGTAAACCCCAGGGCAGGGACCAGCAGGGCTTAGTTCTCTGGTAGCAGCCATGGTTAAGAGTCTCCAGGAAAGAATTGCATAGGGACGCAGTGGCTTCCTGATATGCTGCATACAGGGCTAATGGGACTCCAGGAGCTCAACAGGTACCCTGGCCTACAAAGCACTTAGTGCCGGGGGAGCGGGGCGATTAACTTTTAAAAAAGGACAGAGCACACCCTCACCTGTTTATATTATGCTATAGCCCGGTGGCTTATATTTTAGTTGCTGTTTTATCGGTGGATTGGGTTGAGGCTTTTGGGGAAGGAGGAGGCCTCACTGGGGGCCCACTATGGTGTGGGGACCCCAGTGCCAGAGAAGGGCACAGTGACAAGGGGGTGAGCAGGCCCCAGCGCCAGGGGTGCACTGCCAAAGGGGGTGAACAGACCCCCAGTGCCAGTGCAGGGTGCAGAGATAGGGCTGAGGAGAGCCCAGTGCCATTGTGAGTGCAGAGACAGGGCTTCAGAGAGCCCGGTGAGGACAAGAGGCTAAGCTATAGTAAGGGTCCAGAAGAGACGATGTTTAAATACCATCTGCGAGGCTTGGGGTGTGGTAAAAGGGTGGTTTTGGAGCCATGCATCTAGCCTATAAGGCTGAGGGTGTCCCTTGAGGCATCCATTTTGGAGCAGGATCCAAAAGGGTTCAAGATCCCACAGGGTTCAGTGGGGTCCATCAGGACTGTGTCCAAGTACACGCTCTAGGGCAGCCTCCCTATTTATTATAAGTACATCAAGATGTGGCAGGCGAGATAAAGGGTGCCCGTTGGGCAACATTGGTATGGTCACGGAGCCCTAGGGGCGTCATGGCCATCCCTGGGGACCCCATCCTGTGACGGGACCACAAAGCAGCCTGGGGTGCCTACGGACAGTGGCCTAACTTGTATTGGTAAGGGATCTAGTACAGAAGTTTGATAGACCAGTTTAACCTAAACTGATTAAGTCTGAAAGCACATCAATCCAGGTCTATCTTAGACCAGGTGCCTCTATTTTTAAATCAGTTGATGTGCACTGGACTTCTGTTTGGTTATGGGGGTAAACTGGTTTCTGATCACTTATACTAGTTTATCTGTAACATCTGTATCTGGCCTTAGTGTGGTCCTGATTTATCACTGCTTTGTGTCTAGTGCAAAGCAAGGGTAAAATAGATGCAAAATATTACCCCATTCACTTTTTGTCATTTTACAGTTACTTTGCATTGGCAAGTGAGTGCATGTGGTTCAGAGCAGTGGTGGTTGTAGTTTGAGAGCAAACTTTGTTTTTATATTTAACACTTCAAAATTAGTATGTGTATTATCACAGTATAAAAAGGGTGTGATGTAAAAATAGTAGAATTACAAATTGGAGGGGAAAAGGACAAATCTAAGTATTTTGTTATATCAAGACACAAGAATTTTCCTTTTTTTCTACTCTGTAAGAGGAGTTTCCATTTACAGAAAGTCCTTTGAACAGGAAATGTTAAAAAAACCTCAAAACAGAGAGAATCTGGAGTGATGGTGATTGTGACTTTTCATTAGTATTCTAACGGGGTCAGAATTTCAATCATCGCTACATAAATTATAGAGAGATTAAGGAAGTTTGACCTGTCCCAACATTGCTCAGTCTACATAAATTTGCTGTTAAAAGTCATAGAAGTATGTGTCCTCCTTGTAACCTGCCAGTCTAAATTGTTAAAAGAATATGGTGCGTATCTTTTATGACTTTGGTGACAAGAAGTTCCTGCCTCAAGGATCTTAAAACCAAAAGGTTTGTTCCAGTTTCGCTTTTTCAGATCCCGAGTAGTGTCTGGGGATGCCTGCATTTACCTCGTGTGGAGGAAAAAGACGCACAACATTTATAAAAGTGTTCTGGAAAACCTTGTTCAAGTTGGTGATGTGCACGTCTTCTGGGGAGGAGCAGTAGGCATTCACCTCCTCTTTTGAGCAGTAGTTGTAATGTAAAAGGGGCCATATCCCAAACCATCTAATAGTCTTTGAAAATTTTGCTGTCCATTTGAACAAATGCTGCTATCTCCCTCTTCTGTATGGGAGGTAGCTAGAATCCTTTCTTAAGTAGAGGGATATAACAACTCACCACAGTGGAGCACCAAGATGATTTTTTTTTCTTTTCTTTTGTTTCCTTTTCCATTTTCCCTTGTTCTTAATTACACCGTGGTTGAATTGTCTCCATTTTGTAACACTGCTCTTATGTGTACAGTATTTGTGCATAGTTTAAAAATGGGAGTGGCAGCAGAGACTGTCCAAAAGGGGGCTTAACAGTGAAAAGCAACCCAAAAGAAGCGAGGGATTTAAGAGGATTAAGTAGTGTCAGGGTTAACAAAGCTAACTTTGGTCATAAGTTTTATGTAGAATTCTAGTATGTTAACAATTTAACATTTTTAAGCTAAGCACTCCTATGTTATCTGAATGACATTAAGGGTCTACACATGGTTAAATTAGTGCCTAAATAGTTTTCCTCATGCTTAAAGCAGAACTGACTGTTGAATGATTTAAATTACCTAAATATGTACTGTGACTGAGCAAATGCAATTTGTGTTTGCTAAAAAAACTTAAGAACCAGCCAAACAAATCTAACCACCCGCATATTAATTCATTTTACTGCTGAACTTGACTTTCTGTTTTTATTTTTTCTGTCTTTTCCCTCCCATGACAAATTTTATGGAGAAAGATAACTTAAGGGTAACTATTATATGATTAAAATTTTGGGGGGGAGATGTGACATTCTTCAAGTGCCAAAAGTATCTTATCATTGGTTATACATTACTTTTCCTAGTTTTTTTAACAAGTTTTTACCATATAATTTGTACACGCAACTGCTCTTCATTATCAGATAACTTTTTTGTTGGACTGGGTATATAGAACAAACACGTGGAAACCCCCCACTAAGCTAACACCTAGCGAAGCAGTTATTTCTCTTTCAAATTTAACATAAAAGTAGCTTATTAGCTAGATATTTACCAGTGTTGTATATTACTTCTAAATGCTCAAGTTAAAGAGCTTTGCTTATGTTTTGACTTTACTTCTTACCTCTTCTGTAAGCAGCACTCCTACCTTTCACCTGTAAAATCATTTTCATCCTGTTTTATTGTTTGAGAAGAAAAAAATACAGTAGTAGCTCTACCAGTAGAGTTCTATTGCTGGTACCAGTTCCCTAAACAAAGTCAGACCTACCAGAGTCTTTCGATGGAATGCCTGCATCTGAGCTTTTGCTGATTCAGCTGTGTTGAGGAGACAAGTCATTTTTTTTTTTCATACTCCTGAACTACATAGCTAGGTAGATAAAAAGTTTTAAGCATAAATCAAGGCCACTGTATATCAGCAGCCTTTCATTTGGGTGGGATGCTTATGCCTAAAATTTTAATCACATGTGCCATGTAAGTGCCTCTTTGCCCCCAGGTATCAAGGTTGTAGTCATATTGGTCTAAAGGCAAAAGGAATCAAAACTCATGGAAGAGATGATATCTTTTATTAGACAAACTAGATATTTGCAAACTAATTATTTTATTTATTTGCAAGTTTCAGGCACACTTGCCCTTCATCAGGCATTGGAGAGAGTAGAGATTGTAGAAGTTCTCCTAGGTAGAAATGAAAAATTATATTTCTCAGGAGAGAAGGAAATATGCTTCTGCATCCTGCTTGCCTAACCTGGACAAAATGAACTATTCCAAACAGGAGATTTTGCCATACCTTCAGCTCTCCTGTGAAATGAATATTCATTTCTACTTAGGAGAACTTTTACACTCCCTGGTCTCTCCTGTGCCTGATGAAGGGTGTGTGTGCCGAAAGCTTGCAAATAAATAAAATAATTTGTTTGCAAATATCTAGTTGGTCTAACAAAGGATATCACCTCTTCCACGAGTTTTGATTCTTTGCCCCCATGCACTCTACTTTGGGAAGTATAGTTGGAACACTTTGCACTTTGACAATATTCAGCTCAGGAAAAGGTCCCTAGTGTCATAACCCAATGATTTTTAGTGCCTTGGCACATTGGAATTTTCCCGCCACATGGAGCTATCTTTGCACGGTGAATTTCTCAGCTGCAGAGAGAAAACCCCGGTGCAAAAGAGTTCCTGCCACACGTATGCAAATTTGTGTCCCGCTATTGGTCAATTTTAAATTATTCCTACCTGGCAGCTAGCGATTGGTTTGCTAGCCGTATAAAAGGTTAGAGTAGTTTCCGCCCAAGTTGGAGGACCCCTCAACCATCTCATGGGGAACTCTAAGCTCGCTGTGGAGCCTAGCAAACTCTGCGTGTGTCTTGGAGGAGAACTTAGGGACCTGATCAGACTCTAACCACTCCCCATCATTGTGGAAATATTGACGTACACCCATGTTGAGCGCTCATGGAGTCGCGCACCGACGACTCATCTCGGTTCGGTTCGAAGAGGGATCTCACCCCTGTGTGTTTGTGTGCAACTGTAATTCAAGCTAGTTTTCTTCCTGCACTGCGACCATCGGCAGTGTAAGTAAAGCTTTCTTTATACAACCAATACGCTTCCGTGCCTAACTCTATTCCATCGTGGAAAATACCCACCTGACGGTCCGGGCTACTGGCCATAGCCTTAGACCGCCCTCGGCTCCCACATGGCGTCACGAACAGGATGCGGGGAAGATGCGATGGAATTAGAGTTAGTTAGAAACTGCCTTTGGCACAGTGGGAAACGGCACGTAACAGAGGCCGAAAAACTAGAGGCGCATATCACTTATCATCAGGCGGGTGGAACGGGTGAAAGGCTCATCAGCGGCTACTTTTCGCTGAAGGGAGAAGAGAGGGAAGCACATCTTCATCCCGGAGCTTTTGGGTTTATGATAGGTGGAGAGCGGGTCCTATTTAGATCCCGAGAGGAAGGGGGCACCGTATCCTCAGTCCGAGTGAAACCGGCGGGTGCAGTAGACCTGACCCTCGACCCAGAGTAGTATACCCACTGCCTGCGATATGTGCAGGAGATGGAAGACCAGTTCAGTTCCCAAGCAGTGTTGTCTAGATTGAGGAGCCGCGAGCTCCCGTCCGATCTCCGTGAGAGTTTGGAGACAGAGGGACGCGCCGCAGCTGAAAGGGCAGCCCCAAAGTATGACAGGGGGAAAATGTTAAGTGTAATGTTCTATACAATGACAACTCTAATGTGGGAAAATGCAAGTTTAAAAGCGCAGCTGCTTGCAGCCTTTCAGGAGGCTAAAGATGCGGCTGTGAGAGAGGATCCTGAGACGCCATTTCAAGATGGCGCCGAGCAAGAAGGGAGCCATTCGGAGGAGCCGGAAAAGACGGGCGGAGCTTCAAAAGAACAAGCGAGAATCCGTCCAGCGGTCCTGCCCACTGAAGTGACGTCGATTCTGGCGGCCCCGCCTTCTTGCCATGGGGAGGGAGCATCGAGCGGAAGAGAGCATCCGCCCCTCCTACCAGAATCAGTAATGGCTCTAGCAGCAGTTCGCCCTGTGACAGTGACCTGCCAGGCAACTGATCCACCGAGTGCAGCTTGTGCCACCACCTATCGTGCTCGTACTTGGACTGAGTTGCAGGAACTGTACGAGGAGTCAAAGATCAAGCCTGAAGAGACCCTAGCCGTGTGGATGGGACGCCTAGTTGTGGAGTTTGGGTCTGACTTGCTGGACTTGGAAGAAGCAAGTTTCCTGATCCGGCGGGCCTCGTGGAGCGGAGGGCATGCCACCGACATCAATACAGTGATGTTTAATGCTCATTGGCCCATTCTGCTTCCGGCACTTGCCGCAGGACAAGTCGGTCAGGAATCTCACGCATGGCATGACGGACAGCCGGAGAAAGCCAGCGCGGAGCAACTTTTGCTGGCCATAATCGGGATCTCATACTGCTCCTGGAACCCCAGAGCATGTGTACTGGGACTAACATCCCAGCAGAGAGGGCCATGGCCTCACCGCCATCTGCGAAATCCTGGAACTGTTCCAATAAATCTGAACAGCGTAAAAGCCTGTGTTGAGGTCTGTGGAGGAAAGAACACCGTTGCCCTCCGGATTTTCCTCAACCCAATGGTTGGTCAACCTGCAAGCAACCTTTTGCGTCAGCTTTCGCGACTGTGCATCCTTATGAAGTCGAAAACACCCAGCGACTGGGAGCATCGATCTACTGCATACCCGATCGAAGCTCAGGGTGCAAGCCATAGCGAATCTGATCATCAACTGTTGCCGCAGAGAACGCCCAAAGAGCGAATCATGTTTGGATTCCTCCTAAGCCATTCTGGGCTCAGTAAATGACAACTCCGAATCCTGGGAGACACAGGCCAGTGGCAACTGGCCTATGAACTAGGTTTTCAGTATTCAGAAAAGCCAGATGATGACTCCTCGACGTTGTCATCGACGTTTTCATCTTGCTGAACGTGGATAAAACCCCGCGGTGTTTGCCATCTACTTCCGCGTCGGTTGTATCTGCGAGCGTGCGAGAGAAAAATTATCCAAAGCGGAGCCGTGCCTGAGCACCTGTATTGTGTGCTGTGAAAAAGTGGGAAGTGGCGACAAATCTAGCTGACTGCCCTATTGCACGCGGTTCCATGTAAATATTGTAATATAGGTTAATTTATCGTTTTGAGGATTTTTCTTTTCACAGGTTCAGGACTTAAAGTGCGTGGTGGAGGGAAGTCCCGAGAGAAAGAAAGAGAACATCATTGGAGAAGCGAGGGCTTGACTTGTGACTTCGCCATGACACCTACTGAAACCCTGATAGTTGAATTTCTTGTTATGAATATAATTATGTGTCTCTGTGTTGGTGCCGGCTATTATTTGATTCGATCCTTAGAGAACGAACTTATTTTGTTGTCTGAATTTGTGTTTAACCGTTTAGCTTATGAACCAGCTGAGAGAGCTCGTAACGACTCAAACGACACGCATGTGGTTTAAATTCCAGCTGTGCCATCGGCAAGGGGGCATGTCATAACCCAATGATATTTAGTGCCTCGGCACATTGGAATTTTCCCGCCACATGGAGCTTTCTTTGCACGGTGGATTTCTCAGCTGCAGAGAGAAAACCTTGGTGCAAAAGAGTTCCCTCCACACGTATGCAAATTTGTGTCCGGCTATTGGTCAATTCTAAATTATTCCTACCTGCCGGCTAGCGATTGGTTTGCTAGCCGTATAAAAGGTCAGAGCAGTTTCTGCCCAAGTTGGAGGACCCCTCAACCATCTCGTGGGGAACTCTAAGCGCGCTGTGGAGCCTAGCAAACTCCGCGTGTGTCTTGGAGGAGAACTTAGGGACCTGATCAGACTCTAACCACTCCCCGTCATCGTGGAAATATTGACGTACCCCCGCGTTGAGCGCTCGTGGAGTCGCGCACCGACGACTTATCTCGGTTCGGTTCGAAGAGAGATCTCACCCCTGTGTGTTTGTGTGCAACTGTAATTCAAGCTAGTTTTCTTCCTGCACTGCGACCATTGGCAGTGTAAGTAAAGCTTTCTTTATACAACCAATACGCTTCTGTGCCTAACTCTATTCCATCGTGGAAAATACCCACCTGACGGTCCGGGCTACTGGCCATAGCCTTAGACCACCCTCGGCTCCCACACCTAGGAACCATTATGCAAAGTGCAAATTAACTTACTAGGCTGAGGAAAAAGAAAAGGTGCTTTAGAGTCATTTTTCACCTTCATGTCTTGGACTAAGCAGTTTGGTCAGAAGTTGCCAAACTAATACAATATAGGAAGCTTAAGCTTTATACTACATAGTATTCAGTTATATTTTATAAGTGGCTAAAATAAAGTAATTGTATTTTTACCCCCCAAGTTTTCTAACTCCTTGCAGTTAGTTCTAACCTGAAACTTTATTTTGTTATTGTTAAAATCCTTTGTTTACTAGAAATGAACAAATAAATCACCTATCCAATTTTGGAGGAGCTATGGAGATGAGGACAAACTGAGAAATAAAATTTTTCACATGAAAAGAGGCCCAATCCTATTTGGTCTATTTCCATCAGATGAATAAGAGGGGACAAAAATATGGAAAATAATGAATTTAATACAAAAATGGGGAAAAAAGGTAGAATAGGAACTTCTATTCACCAATTTTTGTAATAAAAGGGCTTGGAAACAGTTCAAAGGAAGAGTGGCAAGTTCAAACTGATAAAACTAAGTACAGTACTTGTTCTTGTTCACAGGAGGGCAAAATTAGCTTTTAGAAATCATTCCATGGGAGTATCATTAAGGCCAGTAGTTCAATAGGAATAAAAAAAAAATGGCATTTATTGGATAGCAACAACATACAGAATTAAAACAAAATGTTAGAAAATGAATGGGTTTTGAAAAGGATAAAAATATCTGAAAAGGCTTTGGTCATCCTCTACTTATTGGGGCTAGGAGGACAAGTTTAAGTTAAGCCTTTCATTTTCATTAAGTATTAAGTAGATGATGGCAGCTATATGCCCACTCTGTTTGAAGGATGAGAAAGTTCTGAGATTGTCATCAGTTAAGAAATGCAAATATTTATATGCTATCTCTGTCAAAAAGAAGATGTCAAATGAAATGTTATGGTAGGAAGACGGATCAGAATGTTTTATGTAAATATTGAATAATGAGACTACTCCTGGTATATTTTTAGTACTGGATTGTCTTCAAGATTTTTTGTTCAGAAACAATACTTGTTTATAGAAGGCTATGTAAGAATTTATTATATTGTATTATTACAAAAGTGTCATAAAATTAATCATGGCTGATTATAACCAATGTATTCAAATATCTGTAAGCTAGAGAATAGTGTTTCTTTCACTAATAATGTCGTTATTCCAAATGTAAATGTGTAATATTGTGTTAGGGAAGTGATTTTCTTTGCTAGGGTGAGAGTTTTCTTCCCTTCATAGAAGCTTTAACAAATCTGTATTTGCAACTTCTACATTTTATTTATTTTGTGATGTTCATCTACTATATCGAAGACAAAACATTTTTAAAGATCTTGTCATGTTTTTGATTGTGTTGCATGAAGAAGTCCTGAAAGAAAAAAAAAATCTTCCTGATTTTTTTCCCTTGGAAATATTCTGGGCGCATATGTGATCCTTCCTGCTTTTTGCTGGAGGAACATGGTCACCTCAGATCATACATGCTGTGAACTCTTAATCAAAAGGTAGCTGGGTATTAAATTTTAACAGATAAACTTCAAGTGTTCCTCGACTATTGATATTAAAAAGCTATTCACATATATAACAGACAGTGAATCTGATGAAGAATACCTTCTTTATCTCTGTTGCACCACTTTTACTTTCTTGCACTAGGTCTTAAGTCACCATAACATCTGGATTAAATTTGTATGTCCGACTAGCGAGAGCAGCAGCTTTCCCTCAAACCTTGGAGAACAACAGGGGCGAAGACAAAGACAAAAACGTATTCTTCCTGTATGTATTACGGAGAAGTAAAGAAAAAACAATCATTCAAGACCCCTTTTCCTCCTCCAATTGCAAGTCATCTTCAAAACAGTTTTGTACATGCATAAATGCTTCTATATAGTATCATATATAAAAACTATTCCAATATGATGGCTACTGCAGATGTTAATATATGTAATATGATGTAATAAAAGAGGCATTTCATAGTTGTCAGGTTATAGCTGATTTCTTAACCCATGAAACTTCTGTAGTATTTTAACCAAGGAAAACTTAGAATTTTAAGGCTTAGTATTTTACAACTGTCACAGAGTAGACACAGACTGAACATCCAGAAATCTTGGCTTCCTAGTAAAATATCACTAGTAATAATAATTGAATAGTGTTACATTTAGAGGTTTAGACTTCCTAGAAGGGAAAATGTATGCATGTGGGAGAGGGGGTGGAGCTTTTCTTATCTGGCTTTGCTTTTAAATGAGGCAGAAGGCAAGAAGGCAATAGGATAAGAATCTGTAGTCCCTGTTCAGACCATACATAACACAATCCAGTTCGTGGATGATTTGTTTTTCTACAGTTTCACATTCAAGTTCATTTTTAAAACTTTGTTGTCTTAAGACCAGCTACTCTGGGCTCACAGCAATGCAATGGGAGTTTAAAGTGTTTTGTCACAGGCTTGTCTGTCTTTCTGGAACCAATGTCAGATTGATGTTCATTCATTCTTACATTTAGGAATCGTCCTATCTGTCCAGTGTAGGCAGCAGAGGAGCACTGTACGTGGGTGACATCATATACGACATTGGTAAAGGTATATGTGTATGAACCTTGGTTTCATCATCTGGGTTATTTGGTCCTGTGATGATGTGACCTGTTTTGATGATGGGGGTACAGCTTGCATGTCAGCTTCCACTGGGTCAGTGGAAGGCCTGGTGCCTTGGTGACAATAGGAGTTGGTAGCCTGTTGCCATTTGAACTTGAGAGAGCTGTCTGTAAATCAGGACAAGTTTGGCCATGATGGCCAACTACCTTGAGATAGTCATCCGTATTCAGGAGGGCTTGGAGGTAATTTATCACGTGTCTAAGCTGGGTGATTTCAGTGACAACCAGAGGGACTCTGTTGTCTTTGTCTCAAGGTTGGTATTGTGGCAGGTTGGAGGGAGGTCCGAGTCTGGCTTGGTTGATTTGTGTAGCTACAGTTTTGGGATTATATTGTAGGAATCTCTAGTCCAGATCTTTAAAGTGTGCATCTTGGTCAGAAAGATCAGAGCAGATACAGTTGTAACATAGAACTTGGCTGGAGATGATGGATCTAGTGGTGTGCTTAAGATGAAAGCTGGTGGTACGAAGGTAGGTGTGGTGTTTGGTGGGTTTCCAATACAATGCAGTGGCAATGTGACTATTACAAATCTTCACTGTAACAGGAGTGACGTCAGGGTCGCCGTGCTATCCCCTGTCGCCTCCTTTACTGTGCCAAGCTTCTGACTCGTACCCTCCTATTCTCGCCCGCCATGACTTTGATTGTATATGTGTTTTTATAGGGAGGCTACCTTTCTTCTACTTGGCCACAGTTCTCCTGCTTCGGGTGTTCCGTGTATCCAAGCCTTGTGGGCTATGCGTGGCTCCTTCCACCCCAATACCACGCCCCAAGCCTCACAGTTATGATGTTCTGTCTGGGTCTACACCCCCTCTGGCACTCGGGCCCTTCGTGGCCCTGTCTCTCTCTGCATCTCTCTCCGGGGCCTTCTCTACAATGCTGCCCCCTATCTGTAACGCAGCCCTCTCACAGGGGCCTTCTCGGCAATGCGGCCCTCTCACAGGGCTCACCGTACCGCTACCCCCTCTTCTGGGGTTTCTCAGCCTCCCGTCTCTGGAGCTGGGGTCTGTACACCCCGAACACTGTGCCCTCACTGGGACTGGGGTCCTCACACTACCGTGAGTCCCCTATGAAGCCTCCTCCATCCCCTTATAGCCTCACTCAAACCACCGGTGTAATCAATAACAAACATAAACAGTAACATAAACACCAGCCTCTTGGCAACAATTTAAACATAAGCCACTAGCTATAACTATGCTCAGGCCTACCGGGTTTTCTATCCCACCGTGGTGACCAATGCTGCTCTGACATTCAGGCTTCTCTCTTTTCTGGCAGGGAGCTCCTTCATCCTTAGCTGCTTGTCGGGGACTGCCTCTGGCCCCCTGCCTATGCTTTATATAGGGGCCAGGCCCTGCTCCTTCCTTCAGCTGGCTAGGCAGGTGTAAGCCATTAGCTCCCTTTGGTTGCCTCAGCAACTGGCACCTGAAGGGTAATCCCAGCACTTCTAGTAGCAGGCACCCTGGTGCCCTGCTACATTCACCATAGTTACTAAGAAATGGATTTCCTGGGTGGAGTATTTCAGAGTTGCCTTGATGGAGGAGTAGAAGTTGTTGTAAGTCCTGGTGAAATTTCTCAAGAGATTCCTTCCCATGTGTCAGTACAATGATGTCATTGATATACCTTAGGTATATCAGCGGGATGAAATGGCAGCTGTGGAGGGATTAGACTTCATAGAATTCATAGCCATTAGGGCTGGAAGGGACCTCGTAAGATCATCAGGTCCAGCCCCCTGCCTAAGGGGTAGGAAGTCAGCTAAGGTCAAAGGATCCCAGCAAGATAAGCATCCAAATGTTTCTTAAGTGTCCGGAGTAGGTGCTTGCACCACCTCTGGGGGGAGTCTATTCCAGGCTTTGAGGGATCAGACAGTAAAGAAGTTTTTCCTTAAGTCCAGCCTAAAACGGTCTTGCAGGAGTTTTGGACCATTGGACCTTGTCATCCCTTGTGGTGGTCTGGTGAACAGGTGTTCCCTCTGATCCCGATGCACACCCCTTGTGTACTTATAGGCTGCCACCAAGTCACCCATGAGCCTGCACTTCCCCAGGCTGAAGATTCCCATAGCTCGCAGCCTCTCTTCATAAAGCCTGTTCTCTTGCCTTCTAATCATGTGCGTTCCCTCTGATCATGCACGTGGCCTGTTCTCTTGCCTTCTAATCATGTGCATGGCTCTTCTCTGGATCCTTTCAAGCTTTTCCACATCCTTTCTGAATTGTGGAGCCCAGAATTGGATGCAATACTCTAGCTGCGGCCTCACCAAGGCTGAGTACAGCAGGAGGATGACATTCTGGGTCTTGCTTGAGATGCATTGGTAGATGCAAGCCAGAGTTTTGTTCACTTTGCTGGCAGCGGTATTGCATTGGTGGCTCATATTCATCTTGTGGTCAACCATGATTCCCAAGTCTTTCGGCTGTGGTGCTAGTGAGTGTAGCACTGCTGAGCCTATAAGCGTGATGTGCGGTTTTTTTTCCCCCAAGGTGGAGCACTTTGCATTCTCTGTATTGAATGCCACCAGGTTTTCATCTGCCCACCTTGCAAGCTTATCAAGGTCAGCCTGGATCAGCAGCCTATCCTTAAGTGTGGATACTGGTCCCCAAAGTTAGGTGTCATCAGCGAACTTGGCCAGTCCTCTACTGACACCAGAGTCCAGATTGTTTATAAAGACATTAAAGAGTACAGGTCCAAGAACAGAGCCTTGGGTGACACCACAGACACTGAGGACCATGTTGATTTTGGTTCCATCAACTACAACTCTTGGAGCCAGTTCCCCAGTCGTCAGACTGTAGTGTTGTCGAGGCTGCAGTTGCAGTTTTTCCATGAGGACATTTTGCGACACCAGGTCAAAGGCTTTTTTAAAGTCCAGATATATGATATCAACCTCTTCCCTTTTGTCCATGTGATACATCACCTTGTCATAGAAAGAAATGAGATTGGTCAGGCAAGACGTACCTGCAGCAAACCTGTGCTGGCTATCCCTCAGAATGTTACCTTCTGTTAGCCTGTCAAGAATGGTTTCTTTGATAATTTTTTCCAAGATCTTTCCAGAGATTGAGGTCAAAATGATTGGTTTGTAGTTTCCCGGATCTTTTTTCCTCCCTTTCTTGAAGATAGGCACCACAATGGCCCTCTTTCAATCTTCAGGTACTTTGCCTGGGTGCCACGAGTCTTGAATATCTTTGCCAGTGGCTGCACTATGGTGTTTGCCACTTCCTTTAGCACTCTTGAGTGCAGTCTGTCCAGATCAGTTGATTTGTGGGTGTCCAGCCTCTCAAGGTGCTCCCTCACAAGATCTATGCCAATGGTGGGCATATGTTCACCCTCACTCAGGTCATCCTGCATCATGTTAGGCAGGTCTCTTTGGGCTGGTGAAAAGCTGATGCAAAATAATCATTGGGTGTTGGTTGTCAGCTGCTCCAATTGGTTTAGCAGGGGTCCAGTGTGTCGGGACCCAGGGCAGCCGGCCAGCAGCTCTCCCTGACTCCCACCCGGGCAGATAAGGGTCCGGGGCCTTAGAAGGCTGTCAGGCAAGTACTTGTGACGCTTGGAGTGGAATTAATTAGGCGGACGCTTATCGGTTGCAAAGCAAGATTATTTACTCACACCGTCAAGGTGGTGAATAGTGGAGGTCAGAGATACTTGGTTAGTTACAGCTTAAGGTTCATAGGTCGTATGTCGGTCTGCATAAGAGTTTGTTGATCGGGCAGATAAACGGAGAAAAAATCGAGCCGGCAGGTCGTTGATTTACGTCTGATAAGGTTGAGACGGGGGAGACTGACAAGCGATCAATTTGTCAGTTATTCTCACGCATACGTTCAGAGGTTTTTCAGGTGTATGTGCGGAGGTCTCCCGTTCTTCACGGAAGTCAAGACGGGTTTTATTTGTGTAATAGCCAATTGCTTTTCGCCACGTCATAAATTTAATTAGAATCGCCAATTATCTAGCGGTCTTCGCTAGGGTGTTATCTCACAGGGTTACTCCCTGTTTTCTCTGACCAGTTATAATGATTTATGTACAGCACAGAAGGCTAAGTTTCATTTCATGTTAGTGTCGCAGTTATAAATTTCTTTTTGACATGCGCAGCAAAAAAAAAAAGCGGTTACTATCATTATTGTTAACCCTTAGTTAACCTAGTGCAGAAAAAAACTGTTTTGAATGGTTTTACTTGTTTGTGACATGGGCACTACTTAATTGGGTTGTGACACAGTGTTGCCCTGTTTTTCTTCTGAGTTCTCATGTATCTGAAGAAGAACTTTATTGTCCTTGGTTTGTGTAGCCAGTTTGAGTTCCATTGCAGCCATGGCTTTCCTTGTTCACTCCCTACAGGTGCGGAGCAGTGTAGTATACTCCTCCTAAGTGGTGTTTCCTGTCTTCTATCGTTTGTTAAGCCTCTCTTTTTAGATGTTGGAGGCCCATGAGTTCTCTGTTGAGCCAAGCGGGTTTCTGAGCTCATTTACCACCTTACCTATGGGTTGGGATGGACTTCCTTTGTACTTCTAGGATCACTTCCTTAAGGAGCAGCCACTCATCATGAATCAAATCATGGCCTCTCAGGGCCTCGAATAAGTCTCCTGAGCTTATGACAGTTGGCTTTCCTAAAGTCGAGTACCAATGCATTGCTGGCTGACTTGCCAGCTTTGTGATGGATAGTGAAAGTGATCAACTCATGGTCACTGTCACCCAGCTTCCCTTCGATTCTTAGGTCACTGATTAGATGATCCCCTTTGTCCAGTACCAGGTCCAGCAGCACCTTACCCCTTGTTGTCCCATAGACTTCTTGAGACAGGTAGAGCTCATCCACGCATGTGAGGAAGTTTTGAGACCAATCGGATTTGGCCAAGTGCTGTTCCCATGAGATGTCCGGGTAGATGTCTCTCATGATAACCATGCATCAAATGTGTGCAGCCTCAGCCAGTTCCCTGACGAATTCATGGTCAAGCTCTGTCATAAAGTCTGTCATAAATATATTAGCATATTGGGGGACCATATGTGTGCCCGTGGCAGTGCCATTTCGTTTATAGGTTAATGAGTCTCCAAATCTGAAATAGCTGTGTGAGAGGACCAAGTGGAAGAGTACAATGAAGACAGAAGCAGTGTTCTCATTGGGAATAATGTTCTTTTTGGCTTGTAATCCATCCTCATGGGAGATGCTGATGTACAGAAATGTGACATCCATGGTAGCTAATATTGGGGTAGCTAGAAGCTTGTCAATGGAGACCATTTTTTTAAAGAAACCTCTGGTGCATTTCAAATAGCTGGCACCTCCAACGACATAATGGAATAGGATAGAATCAGGTGTTTGAAGCTTAAGGGAAATTTAGTACATCAGAAGTGGTTCCAGAAGAGAGATGAATATCAGACAACATGCAAGTGAGCCAAACAAGGGTGTGAGATTAAATGTGCTCCATCATATGCTTTAGGAATGTGCTGGCCACAAGGCTTTGAAATGCATCACTTGATTATCTGGATATTTTCAAGTAGCACTAATAGCGAAATGCAAATAGTCAACAGTGTTATGCATAGTTGCTTCAATGGTTAGACTAAGATCTATTTAACCATGTAAGGTTTTATTCATGTACTTCTTCATGTTTAGTACTTACCTATTAGCCTTTACCTTGGCTTTAATGTGATCTGTTTCACTTTATCTCAGCTGGTTCACTTCAGCATAAAAAGGAAAGGGGGGGGGGGAGGAATTGCAAATGTGCAAAGACAACCTTGGGCCTGTGGAGTGGATTACCTCCGGGATATACAGTTGGAATGTTTGAGACGCCTTTTGAGTTTGGCAGCTTTCCGTTTGCTTTCCCTTTTCCTTCCTTTCTTAGTTCTCCAGTAATAGTTCCCTTGTTCCTGAAGAACAAAACCAGTACTTAGTGGTCATTCAGAAAGATTCATTAAAAACAGGAATGGAGTAATTGTAAACAGGCTCCCCCACCCCTTCCATTTTAGCCCAGGGCACAACAGTCTTATGTAGTCTGGCTCCAGACAGTTTTGGAGTGTGGGGGGAGGGGAAGAACAATAGCCTTTAGAGGTTTAAATATTCTTTATGTAACTTAGTGTTTTCCTAGAATAGCCAGGAAAGTAAGATGATTTTTAATATATTTGTTAAAAAGACCTTCAACTGATAAATTCTTCCCTTTTTTACTAAATGCAGGATCCGTAGCAGTTGGAGCCCAAGGATAGCTTTCCTACAAGACAAGAGAAATGGCTATATAATAAAGCAGTGATTCACTTATAATCAGTCATCATTATGAAGCAGGCAGTCAATAAGTCCTCCAGGCTGGTTAATTTTTGTGCAGACCAAAAATTAATGGCAGTGCTTTGTGGGAAACAGCAGCAATTTGCTGGATAAGTGACATTTGGCGAGATTATTATAGCATTGGGGCAGAGATCCATTATTACATAATTATGGAGAGTGGGCCTTTTGGTTTGAAGACTTTAAAAAAAATACTGTACCAGAGTAAAACTTGTAAAAGGCACTGGCTTATCATTGGTAGTGGTTTACTTTAATTACTGGTTAGATCTGGTAATAAAGTTAGATCTGGTAAAACATCAGCGATTTAAATGAAACTGCTTGTGCCAGGTTTGAATTTGGTACTCTGTATGCATTGCATTGCAGTTGTTGTTTTCTCCTGGATCACCACATAGATGAGACTGTCAGTTACTAAAATGGAGCATGTGCTCACATCTGTCAAATACAGAATCGTATTTAAAATGTCTCTGCCTATTACAAAATATGTGGTAACACAAGGATAAGGAGATGCAGACGTATTTAATGTATATTGGAAAACAGACCTTTATCATCAAAATCAGTAACTGAAATAATATCAATACCTGATTTTAATCCAAATATTCAGGCAGTTTGCCTTTATTAAATTGTTTCAGGATTGTTTTTTAAATGGAAAGCATTCTTTCATGTCCACCACTTTTCTAATACCTTCTGTGCTGTTATTAAAAGGCACTTCTCAACTGCAGAGCCATTTCAGGAGCAGTGGTATAAGTTGCAGGCAGAGGATTTCATTGAAAAGTGAATGGTTCAGGTGCAAATGCTACTGGGAACCAATAACAATATTATTGTTGCCAGGCTTGATTGGGTATCACAGCTGTTTGTGGCAGGGAAACTAATTATCATTAGAAGCAGTTTAAATCCATCCGATCTGCTTACTGTTGTTAGTTAAATACTTGTAAAAAATTAAACTTTTAAATGAGGGCACCTTTCTTTTGGTTAGTGTCTATACATAATCTATTTAAATGACTCCTCTGAGATATCGATTTAATTTTTAAAGGCAGAGGAGGATTGAAGGCATGTGGAGGGGAAGGACAGTGCATGTGTTGCCTTTCATATACCAATGCAAAGAGACAGTTTCTGTGTGCAAAATGTTGGATTGATAGAATGTGGCGTGGCTTCTTTCACCTCCAGCATAACCTCATGGTAAAGGACAATGTAAGTGGTCTTCTAAGTGATGGGTATATAATGGGAAGTCATGTGTATGTATTGAGTCAAAGATCCGCACCTGTTCTGTGTCATAACAACTTCCTCTCAGAACATGGGGGAGGGACAGGACAAAGTACTCTACTTTTTGTAAGATTGCTAGAGGCATTCTTTCTGTGAGTTGGAACAATTTGGTTTTAAATATTGGCATTAAAGGAACTGCCTTGTAGTTTTATAGCATTCTTGCTTTACACTGATACTTTTTAAAACTGACCTGATAACTATTGTTCAAAATAAATGCAATTTTAACATGGCTTATTAATGTTATTAAGGAATATTATTAATAGCATATTAATAACATACTTAATATAAGGAATGATATTAAGAAATATATACAGCAATAATAATAATAATAGCAGCAGCAATAACAAAGAAAGCTTTTAGCTTCTGTCTAAGAAAAAGTTTCTCTCCCCCTTGGTTCTGCAATAGAGCTGGAAACATGACTGCACTCTTATGGCTCCAAAGTTTGGAGGAAAAAGTACAAAATTTACTATTCTTTATAAATATCTCATGAGTATTAAGTCAAATCTCTTGACATGTATAAGTCTGACTGTTTTTACGTACATGTTGGCAATCCTGATACTGACATCATTTAGCTTCAGAATTGATGCCACATGCAATTAATGAGGGACAGTTCACCTTTCCATTAAAGTAGTAGTTGTTATGAGGAATAGAAACGTTTCCCCAGTACAGGATGGAGGAAAGCAGCAGAAAGTCTGTGCAGTGGAACTTGGCATTCCTGGGACAAAGGTCTCTTGGAGATCTGGGAACAGCAGGAGTTTTTTTTACCAGTGGATCTGCAAACAGTAAGTGTGCAGTGTGGAAAGTGAAGTACAGTATAATGTGACTGCTGCTCCGCATGTTAGTAATAGCACTCATGGCCTACTGGCTTCTCAGCTGGAGTGGAGGATTTTGTCCCTTAACTCTGTGGTCAGCCGTCATTGAGCAAAACCAGCTCTGGAGGCTTTACTCTCAAGAGTTTGGCCCAGTCTTAGAAGCAATTGCAGCCTAAAGACATATGGGAAACTTCAAAGACACAAAGAATGGAAATAAGAGTTTGGTAAACAAACTATTTGCATTTAAATATTTAGTAATGTATCTGAAGACACTTACAATAGAATGCAGAAATGAGGCTTGTGTGTGAGGTTAGGGGTGAGAGAAAAAGGCAGATAACATAAATTTTCATGCTATTATCTACTGTTATACACACCTTCCCCCTCAAAAAAAAAAAGCTATTAAGGAGCAAGGGAATTGTTTGTTTTTCCCGTTTTGGCCTAATACTAACTTGTCTTATCTGGATGGAGAAACAGAACAAGTTCTCTGGGCTGTCAGCAAAGCTTTCACATATCTTTGCTAGTCTTTTTGGCTAGGGACAGACATTCAAAAAGCCTGAGCCTGAATTGATTCAATCTTTGCAGGTTAGTCTAACCTGTCTAGGCTAAACCGGGGTGTGGCCAGGCCCGAGCAGGTTGCTTTGATTAGAGCATTTGATAACATAGTGTCTATCAAACCACCAGAAAAAAAAGCCTCTCTCCATTAGTTCAAGCCCTTTTTAAACAGCTTTTCCAAAGAAGAAACCGGTCTCCCACAGCACAGACTGTAGCCAGCATGTGGTCTGCTAGCTAATGCTGAGAGGTGTCTGTGTAAGGCAGAGGGGAGAGGGGAATCCCTGCTTAGCAGGGAGTGGTGAGGGGAAGTGGGGAGCAGGGGGAAGCCAGGCAGATGCCTGCAGTCTCTGTTGGAGCTCCAGCCACGGAGCAGAAGGGAGGGGCCAGCTTAACTGTGGAGCTGAGAGCCCTGCCCAGCCCTGAGAGCATGCCAGGATGCTGGGGGAGTCTGGTTTAACTTAAACCAGGAAGGGGTCTGGGACAGACATTGTATAAACAGGTTTGACCTGAATCCGTTAAGTCTGATACTACATTCAACTAAGTTTATCTCAAACTGGTTTCAGCCATTTTCAAACTGGTTTATGTGCACTGAACATCTGTCCTGTTACAGGTTTAAACCAGTTTCACTTAAACTGGTTTGTGTGTAATGTCTGTCCCTAGCCTTTGAGGCACCTCTAAGGTATGTTAATGTCTTGAAATAACTTCATTAGAAGGACTTCTGAAATTTTATCAAAATGTTTTTCTTTTGTCCTGTGTCAGGGGCGGGCAGTTATTTTGGGGAGAGGGCCGCTTACTGAGTTTTGGCAAGCCATCAAGGGCCATATGACAGGCAGCTCAGGGCAGATTAATATTAATTTTCTAAATTTTTTAGGGGCCCCATGAGCCGGATAGAATGGCCTGGCGGGCCACATTTTGCCCACCCCTGTCCTATGTTCTGCCCAAATAGGCCACTATCCAAATGGAATTATATTATAATTGGTACCAATGTGAAGTATCACAAAATAAATTAATATTGTTATGTTTCAGGGCTAACTCTACTACCAGTGGATGTTTCAGCTTGTAAACCGTGCCCTAGAAAGCACAAATTCTGCACTTGGCTTTTAGTAATATTCCTTGTTTACCCCTAACTTTCTATCTACATTGACTTGATTGGCTTGCCCCAAGGGAATGCTCTCAGTCTGAGACTGACAGCACAAGAACTGGGGATCATCCTGTCTTTGATTTGTTCATTCCTGCTTGAGCAGATTGTCACATTGCATTTGCTGTATTGCAATTCTGTGCTGCTGCTGGTGGAAATAAAATTTGGTCTTAGTAGCTGAGCTAGAGAAAAAGTTCACAATGCTAGCGAGGAGGGATAGGAACTTTTATTTAATAAAAGTGAGAAACAAACAGCAATGACATCTTGTATGTCTCTGATAGCCTCATAATAATTAAACTAGTTCAGGTCAGCGGTACATATTTAATTAAGGCTAGTTTACTTTTAGGGGGATGTTATCATAATGCATACAATGTCCTTCATCATATGCAAGGAGATCTACTGATGCAATGGATTGTGAGGGTACAGCTTGAAAGACTTTTTTTGTAGTACTGCAACCAAGTACACTTTGTGTTTGCATATAGTGCCTTTTATCCAAAGCACACAAAGCTTTCACAAATAAAATTCATGGTACTGTAGTCAACACAAATGAGCACCGTTTGGGACACCGCAGTAATCTGGTTTTATTCATATTTTATACTGGAACTTCCAGTTTTTTGTCTCCCTCCACTTTTCCTGCACCAAGACAGAGATGAGGAGAAAACATCATGAAATTGGTTGTTTACCTTGGAAATCGCCTAATTCCTATTATTTTGGTTGAGTTTGTGGTATAAGAGATACAGAGGCATAGCCAGGGTAAGTGCAGCTAAGATGGCGATTCACTGGTTAGAATTGGTTTGGGTCTGCAGATCTCAATCTATGTGCGCTTAACCAAGCTACCTCCCAGCTCCTCTCCATACCACTTCCAGGTGTTGGCAGCAAGGCTTTTTTTAATGTTGCACTACAACTTTCTTCCTTAGTATATGAGCACTGAAATGTTGGGATTTATTGATCCTGTTTTTCCACTGTGTAGCACCTGTGCTTGAAGGGGAAATTGGAAGGCTGCCGAAAGCCAGTTGTGATTGCCCAGTTTCAGGAAAATTAGAGCCCACAGGGAAGTAAATGATGCAGAGTATCTTTAGCAGGGCAGACTGGCTGTTGCAGTCTAAAACAGAAATGTCTACATTCTAAAAAAATTCCCTACACTTTTCAGCTGTTTTTGAAACTTTAAGCTTGGTCTTATAGTCTGCTAGCATCTCTAAAGATGCTGTGAAATAGCGACCTCCTGCACAAAACAAAAATATTGCTGCTAACCCATTGTCATAATCCAATAATTTGAAACAAGTGAATGCTTGTCATAGCCAGTGTCTGTATTTTCAAATAAGATGCGATATGTGATGGCAGTATATATAATTTCAGACTATGGCATACTTCAAATATCTCTTTGTTTAAAATCTTTTTAGTTTTGACTTGCACAGTTGACACTTTGATAGCTTCCATGCTGCATACACAGAAACAATAATGTCCAGTACAAGGTGAGCTTAGGTTAGGGTCTCCCACTTAGAAGAAAATGCTATTTTTTTTAAATACAGCCAATGTAAATTATACCAACATAGTTACTTTTGAAGTGGTAAATGCTGTAGTATTACTAAAGCTACTCTTCCTTGCCTTTGTTCTGTCATTACCTAAGATGAGATTGTTGTTTTATAAACAATGTGCAGCACTGGGTGCCAGATGAAAGCATAGCCAGAAGATTAGATTACATTATCAAGGGAGAAACCAAGCAAGATGCATTTGAGAATGGGTCTGTTGCAAGCCACCAGGTAATTATCAAGCTCCATAATTATAAAGGGGCACCCTCTCCTTTCTAATGTCTGTTTTAAATGTTAAATGTGATTAAAACAGATTATTTTTAGAAAGGGAAAGAAGTACTTCCCCCCTTCACCTCCCCCCACCTGTTGTTTTTGAAACAAAGAAGAGCCATGGGGGTACAGTAAGGGGTCTGGTGGCACATAAATGTTCCTCTTTGTAAATTATTCCAGAATCAAGAGAGCCTTTGACTCCTGATTTCTTGGAGAGGTAGATTCAAAATATCCTTCCAAAATTAAGCACCAGACATTCTATAGGGAATATTTCTTTTAGTTGTAGGGAAGATTCCATAAGTTATGTTCAGCTGTTTAAAAGAAAAGCTTTCTGCCAAACGGAATGGATCTAGCCAACATTCAGCATCCTCATTACTTATACACTGGTGTCTAGCTTTATGTTCAAGCAGACAAAAGTCACTTCTAAAGACAATACAGTCTAACACCCCTGTAGATTTAGTGATCATCAGTAGATCTTTTTCAGCATTCTTGTAGTGTCATCATGGGTATTAGAAATGGAGGGGAGTAAAGAGTGTTCCCAAAGAATATAGTTTAAAATGGGATTCTGTGGAGCCTGGAGAACAGAAGGCCAAATGAAGGTCTGGTATGCAATCACTTGTGGCATTACACAATATAGGCAAGTGATTTGCCTTGGCCTTCATGCCTACATTAGGCTTTTATAAGTAGTGTTACATTCAGATTAGCATTAATAATTGCTTTGCCCTGGTGTTGAGCTTTTCATTTCAAGATTTCAACATTGCTTTACCAGTAGAAATTAAGCTTTCTAACCTCTAGGTAAACTAGGTAAGTTATAATGCTCATGTTTAAAGTATGTAATTTGAGGTGCTCCAGAGAGACTCCTGGATTAGAATACAGGTCCTGCATCCTAGGCCCTTGCTTCATCAGGCAGTCACACTTCCTTTGTGCATCTTCATTAACTTGATGCTTCTATTTGTTTCAGAACAGCATATTTTTCTCCACAAGCCTTTTCAGACATGTAGGCTGAGGACAAGCACATAATGATGGGGTTAATTTAAGCGTTGTTTCCTGTAATATGCTGTTCCATTAATCCTGCCCATTTCAGCAGTTCTAACAATTTGTTTCATTTTATATTGGAAGGAAAAAAAAGTACTGAGCTCAGAATGAATAAATGAAGGAGCAGATAGACTGAAGATATGAACTGCTCTTCAAAAATTCTAACCTGGATGGATTTTGTTGTTCATGGTTTAATCTTTCCTCTGTAATAAGAATTACTGAGTAACTTGGCAGATGTACTGGCTTGCACAAATATATCAGTTTTGCAGAGATGAAATCAGCATGCTGCTTCTGCTGGATTCCTATCCCACTTCACCATGTGTTCAGTTCCTGTGTGGGTACCTGATATAAAACTTTTTAGACACATTTCATGTCATATTATGGTAGACAGCTTCATTCAGCCCCATGGTACATGTTGGCATCTTAGACATCAATGAAAACATCTATGTCCCTCTTCTCAGGTATAAACTTCCTAAGTGCGTGGAGTCACTGGTCATACTCAGTAAGTAGCATGCCACAGGCCAGCAAACTCTTGCCCAGAATTTGGGATTATTTCTCTGTGTTACCATTGGTTTACAATATGGGACAGGTAGGGAGAGACAGAATGAGAAACCTGGGTGAGATATTTGTTAAAGGAAAAACTTGTCTGACTGAATGACTGATCCAGATGGAAGTTTTAAGCTCCTACGGCAAAAGAAGTCATAACCCCAGTACTCACTAACTTCCCTTTTTTCAGTAAAATAGACTTAAATAAAACCAGCAAAATTGTTTCTTTTATACAAATAACTGTGGGGTTAAATTAATTAAAAACTGAATTAAAGGCCACTGTCTTTGCACTACACTGTCACATGGGTAGTAGATGCTGACATTATTGCAAATTGCTTTGCTATTGTGGCATGCTTTTTTTTATTTAATTAGCAAAGCTACAAGACTGTGAAACTTACTTTTTAAGCAATCCTGACAGGAAAGCATGTCCTTATTTTGTACATAGAACCCTCTGGATGCAGTCCCTTCTTCTAGCAATTATTTACAGTGTGGAAATTACACCTTGATTATTGTAAATTGCATGTAGAGATTAAACATTAAGAGAAATGCAAGGAAGACAGCAGTTTCTGTAGTCATGGTAATTACTCCCAATAGCATCTTTTGCTGTCAGTCTCCTTTCACGTGATCTCTCCTATGGCTATGCAGCTTTATTCATTTCACTCAAAGCCTTCGGAAGGTACCTAACCACCTGCGTTAATACTACACACAGGAAGGGAATCCTTCCTGATACTTGTACTGATCAGTTTACAACTTGAAACATGAGATTTTATTACTCTTATCTTAGCAGGTGTTCAGAACTGTTAATATTTAAAGAAACGGGTGGCTCCTTGCCTGTTTTGTTCAGCTGAACAAAATTCATCCCTCATGCTCATCTGCTGAAATGTTTTCAAAGTTGTCAAGAAGTTCTAGACATTCTAAATCCTTTCTATTTATGTAAAAATGGCTTAAAAACAGAAGTCCAGTATCTACTGTGTTGCATATAGAAGCACATATTGAGGTAGACTGAAGTGAAAATAAATTTAAAAAAAAATCAAGTTTCCTCCATGTCCTCAAGCATGAATTTGCTTCCACCTCCCCTGAGAAGGAAAGATAGAGAATAGATCCAGCCTTATTACCAAACGCTCCAGATATCAGCCTTTCAGAAGAGCATAATGTAAAAATTATCTCCATCTTTGTCAAAAGACTCTAGCATCCTCATGAGAATTTACAAAATGCAGTTACATATGTCACATGACCAGTGACGAATTGATGGCAACATGGGGGACTCTTTACAGATAGCTTTACAGACTCGAGAAGTAATTTACCCCAGATACCCCATTTCTGAATTTGCAGGACACTTTCCAAAATGTAACGGATCTTTCTCTGCAGGCTTTAGGTATGGCTTATTTCAGAGTATATTAGATTCTGATTCAGAAAAGGGAATTTTGTGGGCCAGAACATGTTTAAGAGGCAAAAGATCAAAAGGGAGTCTACAGAAACCCAAGAAAATACAAATCGTGTGCATGTAAGCAATTTTACTTAGGAAGGATTGAAGCTTTGATGGGGGAGCAGGGTTTTGCTAGCTTAGGGAGTAGAACCATGCTGTCACTGAAATTTCTAATACTTGCCATGCAATGTATTGGCCAGATGGTTGTTTACCTATGTAGAGAGGGATAGGTAGCCCTATTATTCTGAAGTCAGGCAGAAGGCAGAGCAGGGTAGCACCATAGGAGTTTAAACAGACTGTCACCAGAAGTGGTAGATCAGTTGTGGTACAATGCGTCCTTCCACAGCTGATCCACTTCATTGGGTAAAACACACATTGCCCACTTTCCCATCCTGCAGGACAGGTGACACATTCTCTACTTAGAAATGCACCTTGGAGATTCCCTGCCGAGATTAACTGGTGTAGAGAGGCATAAGTTTTCAGGTGACAGCCTACATTGTCAGATGCTGTGAACAAAGTGAGCTGTCATTTACAAAAGCATATATCTATGTAGGTGAAATGGTGGTGAGGTACTTATGAAAAGGTGGCTGTGTTTGTTAACAGTCACTTTGCTACCTGTATCTCCATTGCTATAAGGCAGACAACTTTGAAGTATTCAAATTTAACAGCCCTACTGTAAAGCCAAATTCTGTTTGAATTGGTTAACAAATTCTATTGTAAATTTGTGGGTGACTTTTCTTAACACTCATTACCTAACCCCCACTGTGCACTTTTCTGTTTAGAGGAGACCACTATGAATAAAGGTTCCAGACGTTATAGAAAAACCTTTCTTTTTCTTTTTCTTTTCCTGGGGAAAAAATAGCTCTTATAGAATTGAAGTATTACTACATTATTTCAGGGCAACTCATTCAGCTCTTTAGAAAAAGAGATGGAGAGAAAAGCACCACATGACAAACCATTGTCTCTGGAAATCAAACACGCCCACAAGGTATTTTTCCATCAGGAAGTGTTGAATTAGTTCTTCCCTGCATCCTGATCAGAGACACAGATTGTAAAAGTAGGACGCTTGCAGTGAATGGACTGTTTTTTTGTCAATAGCTTTGAAACTGCCTGCCAGAGCTCACAGGCTTTGTGCTGTAATTTGTTTATCATCACTTCCTTCCTATGAAACAGAATCAAAGGGCTGACAAAGAAACAAAATACACATTTGGGTAGGATTTAACAGCTTGGAGGCTTAATGGGTCTAGAAGAATAATTTGATGATACACTTTTGTTTGTTCATATGGTGGGAGGAGAGAGGGGGCTGAAGGGGAACAGTTGCTGGGGTGCCTACTTCAGAAGTCAAAACCAGTAGGGCACTGCATCTATGTAGTGGGTATGTTGTCATAATTAAAGCTCAAGACAAAGCCAGGCCTACCCTGAAGTGTAGTGTAGAATACATCCTCCTAGAATACTCCTAGAATACATGTAGTGAAGACTGTATCCATTGTACTATAAAGGAGTTTGCAGATGCAGATAACCAGATGTATTTATATATTAGATTTATATGTTCCCCTGCCCAAAAGAAGCTCAGGACAGTATACAGTAAAAACAAAGGCAAATTATAGAGAGAGATAAAAATACAAAAATAAAAGAATGTGCACTAGAACAGACTCCCCAGAAATGTCCCAAAACCTAACCCTTCCTGCTTGAAGGGGTGCCCCCCCCCCCCCCAAATAAATAAATAAAAAATTGACAGTGCTTCTAGGAAAAATCCAGACTCAGGCTCTGATGGACCACAGGGGGAAGGAAATTCAAGAGCTGAGACATGACTTCTGAGAATGACTCACCACATGTTTGGTATTGATTATAGCAATAAAATATTGCTTGTTATAAGTTGGCATCAAATCTTTGGTAGAACAGTAGCTGCTGGTGTCATAGATACTTTTTATTTTGAAGTAATAGTGAGAATATTTTCCTGGGGAGACGCACACATTATTTTACTTAGCACCTGTGGAAACAACTAATCTGTGAGTCTTAACATATTTTTAAAGCTCTAAAAATGGTAAGACTCAACTGAGGAGTTCAGGTCTCTGTCTAGGCAAGAGACTTCTTCACACCCCCTTGCGCAGGAGGAAGTAGTTAGCTGTGTTAGTCTGAAGTCAGGCAGAAGATGCATAAGCATTTCTGATTCAGTTAGTTTATAACAGGGATGGGCAAAATATGGGCCACGGGCCAGATCCAACCCACCAACAGATTCGATTCGGCCCATGGGTGGATGGCTGCCAACTCACTGGATCTGGCCTGTGGGCGGCCAGTGGTTCCAGCTGCTGTGTGATGCCAGGCAGGCAGGCAGGACTGCCTCGGCCCAGCAGCATCAGGCATCAGCTGCGGAGCTGGGCAGGGCTTCCCTAGCAGCAGATGGATAGTGGCATAAGCTGTGGACACAGCAGGCAGGTTCAGGAGCCTGGAAACACACATGCACAGAGAGGAAGAGAGAGATGCACACACAGAGAGGAGGAGGGAGGGAGAGAGAGAAATGGAGGGAAGAGGGACAGACAGAGAGAAGAGAGAGAGAGATGGGTGTGGCCCTCAACAGGTCCCAAAAACTCATTAAGTGGCCCTCCAGCTGAAATAATTGCCCACCCCTGGTCTGTAAGGTGTGCCTTTACATTATCCTTTGATGTTCTTCAACTAGAAACTAAAGAGACTACTTGTAGAAACTAAGAATATGGTTTGGGTCTTGTCCATGGGCAGACTCTCATTAATGTATAATGACAATATTTTTGGCTTTTGTTTAAAATCCTTTAAGTGACCAGTTCAATTGTAAAAAAAACAAAACCAAAGGCTCATCTTGGACTATGTTTAAATTCACATTTTAGGTTATACTGAATAAACTTTTCTACCACTATAGACCAGCTTCCTCAGTGGTCATTGAGCCCAGTGTTTCTGTTAGGCAGCTCAGCAATAGTGTGGTGGTTCATTTGCAGTTGGTTTGGAAGCTACTGACAGACACCAGATAGTAATAAATTTTGAATTTTGCAAACGGTGGGCAAATTTAAACCAATGACCCTTGAGGCTTCTGGCTCTCTATCCCATGACCAATGTCTTGAATTGTTCCATTCCCAGATGGACAGATGTGTGCACATACGAAAAATGGTGAACATTAAAAAGTATAGTTCTGTGAGTGTTCTTTTTCTTTTACAAAAGAATGTTGTTTATATTTTCATGACAGTAATTCTGTACCTAATTGCTGGAGCTGCACAGGACAGATCTGTTCTTTATACTCTTGAGCAGAAATGTAATTGACGAACTATCTGTCTGGAAAGCCATACTATTATTTTTATCATTCTTTTTAGTTTATTCTTTGTATTGTTGCAGCATCCATGAATCCCAGTCATCAAAATGATGCCGTTTGTTTGTCCACACAGACTTAACACAGCAAGAAGGCTATAAATAGATTCTCCCCTTCCCCAAACTTCCTCTGAGAAGAAATTTATTTAAATTATTGTGCATGGGTAGAAGGTAGGAGATAAAAGAAATACTTGTGGCATGAACAAGGTATTAATAGGTGCCACCAGACTGATTGTTGCACTGAGTGATGCTGTGAGAGACCCTTCCAGGACATGGTTTCTAGCATCAATAAAACGAAGCCCAGAGATCCTAGGAAGTACAATGTACTTTCCTTAGCAAGTCTTGGGTGATTAGCAGTTGGCAATGAGCTGATATGAAATGATAATGCAAGAGTGGCTGTGGTAATTGTTGTGTTGTCTGTGTCTCAGGAAGAGGTGTGTCTGTCTCTTGCCTGCAGTAAAATTGATGACACAGTCTGATAGACAAGTGCTACACAAAGACTGAGAGGAATTTATAGGCACCTGAAGGCAATACAAGCTGATGATGAAAGGAGTTCTCAATGTTAGACACTAATTCAGAGTGAAATGAAATCCTCACAAGGGCTTTGTGTCTGCAGTACAGCTTGGGAGATGAAAGCCCACCTAAAACTTTCAAATGGCAGCAGGTTGTAATTCAAGTGTGATTTGGTGCCACAGTGAAGTTCACAGAAGAAAATAAAAGTATTAATTAGACCTTAAATACAAACTTCTTATTGTAGCTCTTTCATAAATACCTCCTTCTTTGCCAGTGGCCCTATGTAGTACTTTCTACCCTCATGCTTACCTGGTGATTTTTTATTTTTTGGTTTTCTTAAAGCATTTGATACACTACTGTCATCAAAGAATACTCCCAACATTACTTAAAACGTGCATCCTGTACTAATTAGGTTTGAAATCAGGGAGATTTACTATATTTGAAGCAAACAAAGGAATATTTTTTGGGGGGGGAATAATAGACTTATCACCCACTCTACTTCCTCTGATGTATGATTTATTTATCTAGTTTGTCAGATTCATATTAGTCTATAGTGAAATCAGCAGAATTCAGTTGCTTTTTGAGGTTTTCATTTTATAATTGTGGAGAAACATGTTCAGCATATTCTGGAGTATTTTGGTTGAGCTTATTAAGAAAGGATGTTATCCTGTAAGGGTGAGTTCTTTTACTGCGATTTCACAAAGCATTCAGTAATGTTTGATTGATTAGAATTATTGTTGCTAATTTAAATTTTGATTACAAAGCTGTACCTGCTGAGGAAGACTGATTTTAGAAAAATCAGTCTCCAATTAGAAGCTGCTAGTCACTCACCAGATTATTATAAAACCCAAATGTAAAGCAAAAGAGTAGATTTATTTATAGGAATAGATTAATAACTGATCCTTGATAGGGAGGAAATTATGTATTGCACTTGATTCTAGATGGTTGTATAATTGCACTGAAGAACAGCAGAAGTTTTAACATGTCTTGTATTTAGGCATTTTTTAAAACTTCATATCAAGCTTGTTCAGTTTTAAGTGAAACAATGCTTCTTCTTACCTGCCAGCTTTGCAGTTGAGTCTGGGATCTGGAAATCCAGCTGTGCATTATCTATAGTAATGGACATTCTGCAGATTAGATTTTTCTTTCAGGTACATTTGTGCAGCTCCACTGATTTCAAAGTCTATCTCAGCCAAATGTTTGCAGCCACACGCAGTGGGTGATGGATTTGAATATATATAGTATTCCTGGAATTTGGCCAACATTTTCTACTGAATTTATATTTTAGTAATTACAGTCTTTGCTTGTGCATTCTAATTTTAAATGTTGTTTTCTTTGTTACAAGGGTAGTAAATGTGGCTGCTTGCGGAAAACTAGCAGTAAAATGGTATCATTTTGAGAAATGTAAGAAATCTTCATGTTTATGGTAGTTATATAGGACTAATACATATATCCTTAAAATTTAAATTTTTGAAAACTTTTAATTCTTTTCTCTTTTTTCTCCCCCCCCCTGTTTTTATAAGCCACAAAACATGTTGGGTGCAATCACTTTAGTTTAAAATCGGATGCTGGTTTATACATGAATACCTGCCACTCTTCTGCAAACGCACAATATGTTGTTCTGTTTTCCCAGGTCAGATTAGCTTGGTCAGACTGAAATCTTTTTTTTTAACCACCTTGTTTGATCTCCATCTTTGGACAGAATCTCCCTGTTCACCACCTTAGGCACTTTCTTGACCTAGTCTTTACTAAACACTATTTTCTTTCAGCTCTTTCTTATTCTCAGTCGTCTCTCTGAACCAGTACTTGCCCTTTTCCATCACTGCTACAGCACTTTGTGTCTTGACTTATGCTTTTTGTCTGCTCAGTTCTTAAACTTCTCTGTTGCTTTCAGCTCAGTCTTTCTTCATTTTGTTGACATCATTCTCAAGTTAAACACTGTCTTCTCTACTTTTTAATCCTTCATTTGCCTCTTCCGGGACACAGTCTGCCCTTGTGTCACTAACATTAATACCCTTCCATCCCCACACCCATAAGCTTACATCTCATTCTCTCCTTGTGAAACTGAGCACTTTTTAAATTAAGTTTCTGGTTTCCATTCATTTTTCCTTCTTTTACTTTGCATAACCTTACTTCTTCTCCCTGATGAAGTTTTGCACTCTCATCACTCTCCAGTCTCTCTTCTTCCCTACTTACAATGCAGTGTATGTTACCATTTGAACCCACAAGAAAATGGGCAATGTTCATCAGGAAATTCCCTTATCTGTTATCATTCCACTCCATTCTCCTCCTTTTATTCATATCTTTGATATCTCTAGTCTGCATATTTATTGTTTCTCAACCCAATCCTCATCTTCCTTTTCTCGGTTTTTTTTTTCCATTCATTTGCTTATCTTTAACCCTTGCTCCTTCCTGGCTGATTGCAACTTCACTGTTGGATTCCAGTTCTCAAAAACATTTTATTTAGATTCCCTGTCTATCAAGTAGAGAATCCAGAAGGAGGGGGTTGTTGGAGGGAGGGAGTGGAGTTACTTTTGTTTTGGGTTTTTTTCCCCCTGTTGTTCTTTTCCTTTCCCCATGTTTCTGCTGCTTAGCTGATAGTTGCTGTTGTCAGTGTCAAATTCAACTCTTTTGTTTTTCAGAAACTTCTGCAGTGAGTTTAATCCCTTCCCTCTTAACTCCACCCAAAGAGTAGGTCTTTTGCAGTGCCATGCAGAGACCAAGCTAGCTCTAAATAAGTTAGCCTGAGTACTGGAAGCAGTATAGCCATGTTAGCACAGTGCTCAGCTGCTCAGAGAAGTGCGATATCCTGAGCAGAGCACCACACGTACATGGCTGTATCTACCTGCTGTGTCTCTCCATGGCCCTACGTTGCGATGCATAGGTGTATTTTTTACAACTTCCATCTCATAATCAACAAAGTTGCACTGTCATGGGCTTCCTTACCCTTCACTAATGGCAACTGACTTGTCTCCAAAGCTGCCTTTTACAATACATGTTAGCTGCTGCTGTCATGTTAAAAGCCCTTTTGTAAAGTGAGTTAACTGGGTTGTTTAATAGCCAGAATAATGCTGCCAGTACTGTTTTGTCTCCACCATTTATTTTTAATACCACCGCATAGAAAATAAAAAAGAACATGAGATGGTAGGAGCGTGCCAGCAGTGTTACTTCAGTTACTACAGAAACAAGAGATGCCCATTTTGGCCTGGAACAAGCATGCATCAAGCCACTTATGGCTTTTATTAAAATTTCAATTAAGGCTGCTAGAGGTTGGTGGTAGATGCACAACATTATACTTTTTGTCCGCTGCCTCAGCCTTCCTAGTTGAACTGTTTGAAGAAACCATTCTGCATCTACTCTCAGCCCATGTGTAAAGTTCATTGTTGAATTCCACAAGTGCTTACAAGAAAGGTAGATTATAAAGATAGAATATTCTTATTTGATGCATGTGTTTAAAAGGACTAATGGGTTTGTGAAATGGAAAAACCACCTATACTTTTACATGCAACTTATAAAAAGCCTACTGATTTTAATTGAACCAAGGAGAGCATAATAAGGAAGTATACAGAATAAATATCCAGTGTTGCATTTTTTGTGTCCTTTAGGATCCATAACACTTGGTGTGGAGTGAAAGAAGTGATTTGTAATCTATAATATGATGCCTAAATTGCAAGCAAGCCTGGGAGGGGAGGGGAGGGGAGGGGAGGGGAGGGGAGGGGAGGGGAGGGGGGGGGGGGAGAATTACAAAAGCTAAACCACTGTTTTTAAAAATGCAGTGTCTTTTCTGTATGTGCATTAGTTAAATCAAAAAGCTGACTTTGATCACTTCAGTTCAGTAATTGCAGCATTCCACATCTTTCCTTGGAACTACTGCACTATTTTTAGGAAACGTTTAGTAATATTATTTTGTCGTCTAAAGTAAATGGCAGGTAGGTAAATATCATCACTAGATTGGGCCAAAATCTGATCCATGAGCATCTAATGATTTGAGTAGTATCAGCATGAGGACAGATGTGATCTAGTTAGAGAGACCTCCTGATGCTTTTGCCTTTCCTTACACCAACATACTACTTTATCTGTTCAACCATATTTTATGTATCAGTGCTTTTCTGTGTTAATTTTTTTTCAGTAGTAAGGAACTTATTTCATTTGGCGTTTCTAAGAGTAGCCATACTACTACTATTACTACTGCTGCTACTACACTTGATCTTAGCCCACAAGAAGCTGAGAAGCAAGTGAATATTACATTTCAAATCTTCTCTCAAGTATGTGACTAGTGTTTACATAAACATGTATTCTCTCTGTAGACATGTTTATTTTAATGTGTTTATATACTTGTAAGTATGGTGATAATTTAAGTAGGGCGTTAAATAGGTAATCTTTTTATTTAGATGTTTACATTTGTATTTAAGTGTCAAGTCTTAGTGAGAATATATGAACTTGAGCGTTTTGGAAAAGTGCCATAGGATCATCAACTTCCATATATTCTGGAAGTGTCACTGGAGATGACTGAAGGGACCTGGATTCAGTATCTGGAAAAATACTTTTTTGAGGTTATGGTTATGATTTAAAAAATTACTTGTTTTTTTTCACAAATGCATGCTTGAGTTGCTTGTCAGTTTTATCCTGGAAGTGGTTTGAAAATATGGATCCACTTAAATTCCTTTTTTTTTTTTTTTTTTAACTTATATGCTATCACTACCGTAAAGAACCTATAGAAAAAAAAATCAGTTAGTGTTTTCCTTATTCTGGAACATGATTCATGTAAATATTTCAGTTAGTGTTTTCCTTGTTCTGGAATATGATTCATATTTGTGTTTATTAATGAGTTGTCAAATGTACTACTGTGCTATTATTATGATCCATCAGAGCTGAAACCTCCCTGATTCCTTAATGATGGGACCTGGAGTGTTTAATTTCATAACAGGTATGAATGTTGACCTTCTTTGAGTAAGGAGCTTATGGGAACAACTGTATATTATTTTCATGGGGCAGTTTCACTTTGGCAGTGGCTTGATTCCACAGTTGGAGTTATGCAAACATACATTCGAGCAGGCTGTACTCCCATATACAGTGTACTCTATGTATATACATACTAGATAAGTGCAGAATTCACTTCACTGTATAGCACTATGCTAGTCCAGTGTATTGCTTACGTGGCAACAAATTTCTGCTATCTGCTTATCAGTTAAATGAATAAAGCTTATAACTACATGGTATTCTTCAGCTTCACCCTGTACTTTGTAACTTAGTTGTACTTAAGTTAACTGCATACTGGTTGTAACTGTATCTGCCAGTTTAACTAGCCAGAAGGAGTAAAGGGGAAGCAGCTGTCAAGGAAGCAGCTGAAGGGGAAGCCTTGAAAATGACAGGAGCAAGTCAGTATCAGAGCTACTATCTCTTCACAGTTTCAAGGTTCCTCATACGGTCCCCAACACTGCTCCAGTTGTTTTCTAGACTTCCCAGAACAACAGCACTGACAACCCTCTATACTGATGGAGAACTGTATACACTGAGTTTGGAGAAGTGCATACTCTGGGTAATTGCGTAGCCTTTTCAGTGTGGAGGCTGTATACTTAAATAGAGAGTACGGTATAGTCTCATTGAAGATGTACCTGACTTATTAAAGTGTTCTGATATATTCATGGATAGTCAGTACAGCTTGAAAAATATGTTCCCAGAACTATATAATATGGCTGTCTCCCACCCTTTTTTAAAATTAGGGACAATTTCAAACCATGCTAATGGCAAGAGAAGGTAACATATACCCGTTACCTACAAATGCATGCTTCATATTCCATTTATGCATAGATATGACAGTCAGTAAGTAGTACCCTGTTGTTCTGAAGAAAAAATAAATGGTGGATGAAATGTATCTTATGTTGAAGAATATTTTTTCAACCAGGTTGATCTCTCAAAAATTCTGGAGACTTGAATAAACTATGTAGAGAAGGAGTTTGTGCCTCAACTTTGTTCTAGCTATTGGCAAAAATTTCTAACAGTGTTTTGAGTCTAATTGCAGGTGATTGGTTTTTCATTTTTCCTTACAGGTCATTGTTTAAATTCTGTGCCTTTGACATGTTCTGTCCTAGAGCACTGCCTGTTTACAATTCAATACTTCCATTAGCTTAAGGCCTGGCTAAGCAGATCCTGTTCTGTGTTAGCAAATGACTTGCTTTTTGACAGATGTTGCAGTAAGAATCTGATGGATGTGACAACTACAGCATTAACGCTGCAGTGATGAGAGAGAATCTGTGTCTTGTCAACTCTTGGTAGAATCAAAGTTCAGATCTCTTTTTCAGTGGAGCAAAACAGTAGCAGCTTCCCACTCCTAGCTCCAAATGTTATTTATTTATGTATTTATTTATTTATTGTAAAACAAATGAAACCCAGTGCCAACTTAGTTAGCCTTTTAGGAGTTGCATCCATTGTCTGTTTTAGTATTTATAAAGTAAAACATTATATAATTTTTTAAAATTGACTTTCAGTACTATACTGCAGGACATTCATATCACAGACCATTTTAGAAACATTTTGGTGTTTTTAAAATCCAAAAGACCAATGGATACTCTTTGTTTTACAGATGGCTTAGTGGGACAGCACCTGTTGCTACTGGCAGAATTTTCTCTAGAAAATAACATTGCCATGTAATATGCAGCTATCCTGTGTAGGGTGTGACTATCCCATCAAACACTCATTTTGTCATCTTATGGCAGTTAGGATGACCTCGGAGATATCTAAAGCTGCTTATACACGTGCTTGTTCATGTTATAATTAGAACATGTTGGAGCAGACTCAGTTAATCAAGTCTGCTCTGCATGATGATTAGAATGTTCCAGGGTCACCTCATTGTCCCTTCTATTAAGCCCTATGCATTTTTAAATGGCCATGGGGGCACTTTATGTAAACCTTGTTGAATGAGCTTTAAAGTGTCCTGTGGCCATTTAAAAATGTGTAGGGGCTTAATACACATAACAGTGAGCTGTTTTAACTAGAACTTTTAATTAAAATGCAGCCCCCGCCGCCAGCATGTGGCTAGGCAGCTAAAGGTTCCTGAGCAATAGCTCATGATACCATGTGGTGCAGGTTCTTTTCATTTGTTTCCAATTAACTGAGAAGGAACAGATTAATAGAGGAGATAAAGGGGTCACATAACAAAGTAGTTTGCTGTAATAATTGCACACCAATAGCTATACCAGTATAATATGCTGTGTGGCTGCTCTTACTCGAGAAGAAGAGTGATTTTTCTCAAGTTTTGTTTCTTTAGCTTCCAAGTGACAAAAGCAAAACAAAAGCCTCTTTTGTAGTTGACCTCAAAAAGAAGAGCTAAATTAGACAGTGGGCATGTCTACACATGCTTTTATGTGTGCCTAAACTTAATGCACATTTGCCTAGTGCTCATTAAGGTGATTTAGGCGCAAGTCGACATGTGCATGTGCTCAAGCACATTAATGTGGTGTGCGGACTGACTTGGGACTAAGGTTACTCCCAAGTCAGTTGACATACCTTAGCGTTAATGCCCCTTGGCGCGTCTACATGTGCATTAAAGCACTTTAGCTATTCGCACCTAAATTTGATAGCTGCTCTTGCAGGTATCAAATTTAGGCATGAGTAGCCTAAAATCGGCATTTTAAAGGCACATTAAGAGTGCACATGTGTCGACCTGCGCCGTTAATGCGGCTTAAAAATGGCTAATGTGCCTTAAATTGGCACATGTAGACGTGCCCAGTATGATTGAATTTTGTTCCAGAAGCATCAAAAGTTCAAATGTACTGTCCTACTAGCACTTTTCCATGTAAACTATCGTCACAAGTTACTACGGGGATATTATAGGATCATAAATGGAAGAGGAGATGAAACCTATGTTAAAAATACTAGGGGAGGACTCCGAGATAACAACTACTAAAATATGATCTACACTATGAAAGTGTGTGAGAACTGATATTTTAATTCAAGATCTTATAGTAAGGATCTGATTCAAAGGCTATGAAAATAAATTGAAAGGCTCCCAGTGACTGCAGTGGAAAACAGATTGGGTCCTAAATTTTCAGCAGGGCTACTGCAACATCTATGAAAAATTTGTACTTAAGTCCACGTGTTATGAACACCACTGCTAGTAGGTAAAAGTATTAAACTTTCAGTACTGCTGGCAACTAAGGAACAAATATTGCTTCCATAATATAATAAATACCATAATAGGTAATATTTTGCTGCATGGGAGTCTACTAATCCTCTTGCCTTCTGTTCCCTGGAAAGACCTGTTCTCTGATACAGGCATTATCACGTCTTGAGTCAAAGGAAAACTGTCAATATTTTTATTATTCTTTGATATTGATATTATGTTTTGCTTCCTATAGGACTATTTTGGAATTGTAAAATAAAAGGTTGCAGTTCCAAAAGCACTCGGCCTTAACCCAACTCTTGGTAAAATTCTCAGTGACTTCAGTGAGAACAGAGGTAGGTCATTGCTGAGTGCTTTTGAAAATCCCACCAAAATATTTTAAGAATGTTTTCCTTTCTCACTTGGCAAATATTTCTCCATTCCTTTGTTTCTAAAATAATTTGAACATGAAACTTCATGTTTGCTTTCTTGAGTGTTCACCTCAAATAATGTCATTCCTGCTTTGGCATGCAGTACTACCTACTGCTTCCTGCTTAAGCTTTCTATTTTGATTTGTCCTTTCCTAACTTTTCAGTGATGCTATATAGAATCAGTATTAATAATGACTATTGTGCTTTTGTTTAATTATTACATATTTTTCTGAAATATGTTATGTTTGAACTTTACAATATCTTTGCTTCTCTGATTAATAAAAAAGTCTGAATGTTGCCATTCTCAAAATTTGAGAGACAAGTCAATTATACCTAGGAGATTCACTTTATGCAAGAGGTTTCTATTGTTTTTTTAAAGACTTCTGCATTTGATTATTTTTGTACAATATATACCATGTGTGAAGTGCTGTCCTTTCTTCTTAATTATACTTTGTAGTTTGCTGATTACATGTACCTTTTGACTATATCCTTTGGCATCCAAAACTGTAAATAAAGCTGCAGACATTAATTGCCTCTCTTTCCCTACCAAAAACTAGATGTGCTTTTGAATAAAAATAAGTACTCTAGAATTCTGAAGGGGTTTCCCCATCGTTGGAAATGTGAGTTATTTCCCTTAATTTTATTCTTAATCTCCAGTATCATTAAACAGAAAACCTAGCTTCATGAAAGAGCCTGTAAAAATCAATGTGACACACTGTTTTCAGTTTGAGGTGATTTAAAGAAAGGTAATTTTAATGCTTTCTAAGCACATTCCTTTCTGTGACTGTGTTCAGTCAGTGGTATTCAACCTGTCTGGGCCCAGAGGCCAATATTGGTCTGTGGGCTGGATCCTGCATGTGGTTGTTCTGCAGGCCTGATCCAGTTGTTCCTCAGGTGTAGTCTAGTGCACTGGTCTGGGCCTTGCATACTGGATATAGCTGTGGACTGGCTTCCCATGCGAGCACAGACTATACCAGTATTTGAGGCCCAAAGTCAGAGAGTGAAATAACCTTAACTCTTCCTGTGAAGGGAACACTTAAATGTCTGGCTTTTCTCTGAGACACTCTTCTATCCATAGGGTACACCTTTAGATGCAGTTAACGTGCAGCAGTAAACTCTGGTGCATATCACGCCAGAGTTTATTGTTCCTGGGCACCGTGTTTGAATGTGCGCATTGGACTGCAGCACACTGAACCGAGGATCAGAGCAGCCCCAGCTGGGGGGGGCCCAGGAAGTCGGCCTGCCAGTCCGGGGCAGCTCTGACCCAGCTCAACATGTTATGGAAGCGCTTGCTGGATCATGAGGGTGCTTCAGTGCAGGGCTAGCTTGGCTAGCTGGCAGGCAGTCCCCGCACTGAAGCACCTTTGTGTCCCAGCCAGTCCCATCAGCATCTACACATTAATTGTTGCAGAGTAAAAACTCAGCCATAGGATTGTACTCGTGTTTACAAATATTAACCTGTGGTGGAGTTAAATTAGTTTGCTCCAGCCTAATAGCATTGTAGGTGTAGACACTGAGATCATAGCTGCAGAGCTAATTAGGCAAGTCCACAGTAAACATCTCATCTAGATGTGCTCACAGGTTACTATCTATCATGGTAATCAGTGGACCAGAGAGGACAGTGGTTTATTTTGTATTGTGGAGTATGGCTCAAAATTCCAAGTCAGAAATTTATTCCCATCATAAAGCATGGGTAGAGGTTAGATGATGATGGTGTTTAATTTCAATCTTGATATTTCTGTAACACCTGGTCAGGTGAAGGAAGGAAGTATTATGCTAAACCCTACGTAAACATGTAACAAGTGATAGTCTCTCCTCCCAAGAGCAGTATGTCCTTTGAAGTCAGACTGATGTGTAAAGACATATATTCAGTTAATATTTGCCTCCACTGAAGTCATAAATATCTTCAGCTTCTCCCCTTCTCCTCTCTTTCAGAATGGACTTGTACAAAACAAGCTGTTTTTTTCTGTTGTTTTGGCTATGCACATTCAATCACCTAAATCACCTATCATTTTTAACAGAGCAGTCTAGAGCTTAGATAAATAAAAGTTATTGAATCTGCTATTAAGGTATATAATATTGAATTATTCATAAGGACTTCTTTGTGTTTATTTTTGTCCTTTGGATGTCCATGCTCTGTGCCTTTTTAAATCATGTTTTGTGTAATGTGGCCTTAGCTCTACTATCACTAATTCAATCCTTTTTGTAGTGTGGGCAAAAAATAACTTTATAGTGGTTTGCTTTTTCCAGATACTAATGTGTAAATCAACCTGTTAGTGGATGCTTGTCTTAGATGCAGTGCAGGGTAATATGTAATCATGTAAGTAAGTTTACTATTTCTTACCTGTCTACGTCTGTCTGTTTTCATAAAAATGGTATATTTGATAGCATTGCAATTTAGTGGCAGTGTGCCACACGTCTAGATCTTGGAACCTTCATCTTAGGACAGGGCTGGGCAGTTATTTCGGCTGGAGGGCTGCTTAATGATTTTTGGTGAGCTGTCAAAAGCTGCATGGGTAGCCCTGCCCCCTGACAATTGCCCTGCCTCCTGGTCACCATCTTGGGACCAGAAGTCCCACCCCTAACACTTGACCTTTGCCACCAAAAGTCCCTTTCTTTGCCCCAGAAGTACTCCTTTTGGGAGGCGGGGTGGGGGCTTGCCATCTTGAAACTGGGGAAAAAAGAAACTCCTTTACTAAAAATGTCAAACAACTACTATAACTTATTTTAACTTAAAAAAATGTTTGTCTCAATGTGTGTGTGTTTGCGTAGCGTATTTAGAGACAATTGCATAATAGCTCAAAATACACTCTTAGTTTTGTATAGTGTGTGTGCGGGGGAGGTTAAGGGGGTGTATGTGGGGGCTGTGTGGTTGGGGGCTGTGTGGGGGGGTGTATGTGAGGTGGGGGGCGTGGGTGTGGGCTAAGTGGTTGGGATGGGAGTGTGTGGTGGGATGTGAGTGGGTATGGTAGGGGTAGGAAGGTGGAAGTTGTCACAACCCAAGGGTGTGATTTTTGTTTGTGTGTGCTTCGGCACTGCTGAATTATTTCCCGCCACTTGTAGCTTTCTTTGCAGGGTGCATTTCTTTGTTGCAACACAGAAATGCATGTTGCAAGGAGTTCCCGCCATTTGTATTCAAATTTGTGCCCCACTATTGGCCAGTTCTAAATGATTCCTACGTGGCAGCTAGCGATTGGCTTGCTAGCCGTATAAGAGGCTTGAGTGGTTTCCGCCCAAGTTGGAGGACTCCACGAACATCAGGAGGAGGAGACTTCACGTCTCATGAAGATCTCGAAGCGCTGCGGAGCCTATTGGACCCTGCGTGTATATCAGGAAGGCTATAGGGGTCTGATCAGCCTCTCGCCTCTCCCCGTCGCCGCCTGATCCCTCGACGTACCCTTCCCTGCGCGCAAAGTTCCACGGAGCCTAGCAAACTTTGTGTGAGTGAATCCAGAGCTCTACCCGGGGTTTCAGTCCTGCAGTTTTTTTTCTTCCCGTCTCCGAAACTCCATTGCGACATACTCCTGAGGTTTCTGTTCATCTCCCGTCGCTGAAACCCCATTGCGACGTATCCTTACGTTCTGCTGGTTCGAGTTTTTTGTTTTGTTTTGTAACCGCAACTCAAGCAAGTTTTCCTGCCTGCACCGCGACCATCTTCGGTGTAAGTAAAATAATCTTAAATCAACCACTAAGTGTCCGTGCCTGATTCTAGCGTGCCACCTGCCTTCCCTGACCCGGCGTGTCCGGGCTGCTGGCCACAGCCCGCCGCGTGAAAAAAGGGCCTCGGACCGCTCCCGGCCCGCACAGAAGTGTGTGTGGAGGCTGTGGGAGGGTATGGGTCTCTTTTCAGGTAGGGTGGGGGTAGGGTGTGTGGATATGGTAGAGGTGTGGGAGCGTGTGTGGTGTGGGGTTATGGTGGGGGGTGGAACTGTGTGGGTGTGTATTGGATGGATGGTGGGAGGTGGGGAGCCAGGACTGCCTGTCCTGTCTCGGCTACAGCGCACAGTCCTGGCTGCAAGCCCAGGACCCATATGATGCTTCACAGGGCCAGCCTGGACCAAAGCAGTTCCAGCTGCAAGGCTGGGGGCTGCATGACACGGAACCAGCCTGTCCCGGCCCATCCTAGCTGCGGTGTTCAGTTCCTGGCTGCAAGGCTGGGATGCATATGGTGTGGCTTGGAGCCAGCCCAGCTCCTCTGTGCTGTGGTGCATGGGTCCTGGCCTTGTAGTAGGGAACTGTGTACTGCAGCTGGGATGAGCCAGGAACTGCGTGGTGCAGCACAGAGCCAGCCTGGCCTGGCCTGTCCTGGCAGCACTTGGTTCCCTGCTGCAAGGCCTGGACCCATGCAGCATGTAGGGGTTGGGCTGGGCCGGACTGGCCCTGTGCCACGCTGTGCGGTCCCTGGCCTTGCAGCCGGAACTGCATTGTGCCAGGCCAGACTGTGCACTGACCGGGGCCAGCGGGGCTGTTCTAATTTCCTCTCCTTCAGTTGCTGCTGTCGCTGCTCCTGCCCTTGCCATGCCACACCGCTCTGGGTGGACGGGTGGGAAGCTTCAGTAGGAAGCTCCTCTCTGGTGCACGGAGCTCTGACTCCAGCTTCTGGCCGCCTTCCACCTGCTTCTCCCCACCGACATGATGTGCATCCCCTGCGGGTGAGTGGAGCAGATGGAAGGCGGCTGGGACTTGGAGCTAGCTCTTCATGCGCTGGGCAGGAGTCTCCCAGTGAAGCTCTCCTCTGCCCACCCATGTGGAGTCGCACAGCGTGGTGAGGCAGAAGTAGGTTAGGCATAGGGAGCAGAACAGCCCCGCTGGCCCTGGCTAGCTTGTGCAGCTTCCAGTAGGGCTCTGGTGCTGCTGCAGCCAGCCAGGTGCTGCTGTGCTCCCCTTGTCTCCAGTAGCCGCTTCTCCTCCCACTCCTGCCCCCTGCTGCACTGCTCCAGGCAGCCGGGGTGTGGGGAGAAGCTTCTGGTCAGCTGCTCCTGCTGGAGATGATGTAAGCAGAGGAACATTTGGCCGGCTGTAGCTGCACTGGGAACAGCCCTGTCAGAAGCTGTGGTCTGGCTGGGGCAGGGCCTGGGGGGGAGGGCATGGGCTGCCCAGATGGGAGCAGGTGGGGCTTAGCCCCCTGTGGAGCGTTGCAGGGACAGCCGTGGTCTGGATCCAGCCAGTTGGTGGGCCAGATCTGGCTCATGGACTGTATTTTGCCCACCTCTGGCTTAGGAAGTGGACTAATTAGTGCATAAACATTGTGTAACAGAAGAATTCCAGTTAGCACCGTCTGGCGTAGCTTCAGTTATAAACAATTAGATACATATCAGTGTTTATCTTAACAGTTTATAAAATCTTTGTAGTCCTAGGGGACAGCACACACCAGATACATTAGTTGTAGCAGTTAGGACTATGAGGAAAAAAGCTTATTTTGTCAAACTTAATAGTCTGCGTATGACGCATCATCAGGTTATTTTAGAAAGTTTTTATTAATCTTCATTATTCTGAAGTATGAAACAAGTCTTTCCAAAGTGTGTAGTTTTCTTACTATTGTAAATGGCCCTTTCTGTGTCTTGCAGCATGTGAAATAGCAGTTATGGTTTGTAATATATATTTTGATATCATTATTTTACTCCTTGTTTTATTAGATACTAACACTGGGTCAGGTGCTGTGGAGCAGGGATTGGGAACCAAATCTAACCCATGAAGAGACTTGACTCAACCCACCAGTTTGGGGAATGGGTAGCATGCTCCAGCTGAGGTAACAGAGGGAATGTCTCCAAGGTCCTACTGCCTGCCAAATTCAATATATTCCTTCCAGTACTGGTAGTGCAGCAGTGGAGGGTCCTCAGGATCCTCCTTCCTGCCCCTTCTGTATTACCTCAGCAACATCTGAGGATTGTAGAAGGGATGGTGGGGAATACAGAAATTAATGGCCTACAGCAGAGGCTGGGCTGCAAGTAGCAAAAGTTGCTAACTCCTACTGTAGGGCATAAGTAAAGCCAGGCTTTCTGTCTCAAGAAAATGACAGTCCTTATTTAAACATGGCAAAATAAGTGAGCTTGTTTACAGTAATATTGTTAGGTTGCTCATTTTAGTCATGTACATGTCTTGATAGCTCTTAGGAAAAATGTGTGTCTAGTTGAAGGGCTTTTTAAATGTGCCAGTAAAAGCTGAAAATTAAAAGAATGTAACACAGTCATTTAAAGTACATGAAATAGTCTTAACTCTGCCTGTGGAGCATAGGCTTAAAATATCTGTGTTTTATTTCTCTGTTGTTTACAGTTTCATGTAATCAGTAGACCATAGAGGACAGTGCTATACTCTTTACTGTGAAATAGTTGGAAAACCAGTTTTGTCTTGGCTGGCCAAAAAGAAAGTCCTGCTGGTTATGGCAGGAGGTTGCAGAGAGTAGCAGTTTAGCTGGAGTGACACACTGTGTCTTTGGATCAGCATAGGGGCTGAGAGCCAAGCACAGTGGGATGCTGCAGAACTATGCTGAGACTTCTCTCAGAAGGTACATGTACAGATGTTCACTCTTACAGGAGAAACTCTCCCAGGAACTATTTAATCCTGGTTGTTCCTCAATTATTTTTCTCCAGTTGGCCATTTTTGCTGTGGGAGAAAGTCCTGAATGTCTGTATGCCTGTGGGTTCCACTGGGAGAGCAGCAACTCTCTCAGGAGAAACTGAGGGTGCCATTACATGTGCAGCAAGGCTGCTCTGATGCACTGTAATTAATCAAGTATGCTGGAGCCATGGTAATTACTGTGCTCCAGCAGACTCCATCCATGCTGAAAAATGGTTGTGGGGGCGCTTTAACTAAAATTTGAATTAAAGTGCCCCCCACCACACCCCCCATTCCTGGAGCACACCTATAAATGCCCTGAATGTCTGTATGTAGCCTTGTGTAGTCTGTATGACAACTGTGATGGATACCACCGAGTCTGTCCCCCAGCGCCCTAAAAGGGGAATCCCTTGTCAACTCTCCTGTTCTAGAAGTCTGGTGTGCCATCAAGAAACCAAGAACAACAAGGCTACTGAACCAGATGACATACCTGCTGAAATCTACTAGGCTGGCAGCAAGGAACTAGTACAGAGGCTCCATGAATTTATTCTTCAAATTTGGGACAACCAAGAGATCCCTTGGAACCAACACCATAACTATCTTCAAGAAAGGAGATAAGTCTGTGTGAGAGAACTGTCAAGGTATTGTTTTTCTTTCCACAACAGAGAAAATCCTTGTGCACATCCTCTTGAACCACCGTCTTCCCCTTGCTGAGAAAATCCTGCCGGCATCTCAGTGTAATTTCAGTTCATCCCATTGGGCAGTTGACATGAACCTCATTGCCCATCAAGGAACCTTGTGGAAAATACTGGCCAGATTGGGATGACCTGAAAAGTACATCAAAGTCTTGAGGCTTCTTCACAACCAGGTGGCTGCGACTGTTCTTTGTAGCAGACCCCAGATGGATTAATCTAAACTGGGATCAAGCACGGATGTGTCAGCATGCCAATTTTGTTCTCTATTTTATTTACCATCATCCTGGTTCTCATTAAGGACCACCTCCCTTCCAGAATGTACAATGGATGGAGGGCTCATCAATCTGGGTCATTTTCCTCAAAGACCAAAGTACTCAAAACAACCATCCTTAACCATCAATATGTTGACAACTGCACCATCCTGATGCACACTGAAGAAAACCTCTAGACAGTGCTAGACCTTTTCAGTGAGGCCTGCAGAACTTTGAGCCTCTTTCTCAACATTGAGAAGACTGAAGTGCTCTGTCAGCCTGCCCCAAGCTGTGAATTTGACCCCCTCCAAATTATCATCAAGGGAAAGACCCTGGAGGTAGTTGAGCACTTCTCTTACCTTAGTAGCCACCTCTCAGACTGAATGTTGAGATCTAGTACACGTTCAATGTATTTTTTTTTATTGATTACAATCTCTGGAAAGAAGATCTAGGTTTACAATGCAGTGCACCCCCACTCTCCTTTAGAGATGTAAAATCTGGGTGACCTACCGTCATCATCTCAAGAGTCTAGAGAGTTATCACCAAGGATCCTGGCTTTCTCTGTTTAAAAATCCAAAATTATCTGATAATAATTTGTTGTCCCCCCTCCCCCCAATAGCGCCCCCCAATTCTCTCACTAAAAATGCCCCAAACTGCTTTTTTCAGTGATTAATATAGGTATCAGTTGAACACAATTTTTTATTAATATATTTACAATTTTAAAGCAATTTGAAAGCCTACCAATGCCTCAATGATTATAATAAAAGAAAGTGTAAATACCTATATAGTTTGGCATTTGATTTTGGTTTTATAATTATGGAATATCAGAGCTCCCCCTGCTCCCTTTGCTCACTAGGACTCAGGTCCAGCTGCAGCTGTCCTCCCCCTCACTGTTCTGTGGTGCTGAGCAGCCATGATATGCCAGTGTTCCTCACTGCCAAGCCACCCCCAGCCCTGCCAGTGCCTCTTACTCCTAACCCACAGCTCCCTGTCCCCACCGGTGCCTCTCATGCCTGACCTGCAGCACCTCCATCCCCAGGCCTCACCCCCCATCGTGTGGGGAAGAGGGTGGGTGTGTGGGGCAAGGGGAGTGCCCAACCATAGGTGACATAGTAGGTGATGTGTCGGGGGGCATGAGAAGGCTCATGCTCCCCCAGGTTTTTTGCACCCACAATGAGCACGTGGGGTTGCAATTTGACCAGACCAGGACAGGCAGGAGCTGCCTCTGTGGCCCAGTGGGTGGGACCTGCTGTGGGAGGGCAGCATGGGGTGGTGAAATTTGTTGCCACTTCCAGGACCCCCATGCCAGCCATGCTACTAGCAGTGCCAGGAGTAATGGACTGAGGGGGTCGAGGCTCTGCTGCCCTCACCTCCTCCTACTGCCAGCCACTCGTACGTCAGGCCATAGCTCTACCCTGCTGCCATGGCTTGGCTGCTGCTCCCTTCAGGCCACTTGTGCTGCCATCCACTCCACCCTCCTGGGATAGAGCTGTGACCCAGCACATGAGCCGCTGGAGGAGTTGAGGGCATTGTGGCTCCAGTGTGCACCGCTTTGTGTTGCTGGTGGTGCAACAGATCTCTCCACCCACCCACACTGGGTCCCGCCAACTGGGCCATGGAGGCAGCTCTTGCCCATACCAGTCCAGCCAGGCTGTAGCCCCCCATGTCCTCCTGATGCATTGCCTATGCCCCCCAAGCATTCCCTATGCCCCCCTCTGTCACCTGTGTCCCCCCTACCCTCCCACGTGTTGCCTATGCCCCCCCATAGACTTACCTGTGGGAAGATGCGGGACCTGCTCTCCACCATGCTGCTGTTTGCATGTGCGCATGCACGTGGCTCCCCCTGCCTGTGATCACACTTCTCCCACTCCCCCCAGTTCCAAGCAGCCCCTTGCAGGCTGGAACTCTGCCAGCCTGCAAGGGGAAACCATCGGGTTCCTACATTTTTCTCCTTTAAAGAAGAAAATCCAAATTTTTCCATAGCAAACGGAAAACCCAGATCCCTGGTTATCACCAACGATGCCTCTGGAAAATCGCCTGCATCAAATGGGCAGATTGCTGCTCAAATGCCAGCACCCTCGTTGAAACCAGTGTTACCAGCATTGCCACCATCAAGAGCTGAGAGAAGCTGGCTGCTAACCAATTTCAGTGGCACTAGAACCTCAACCGGCAGTCCATTTCGAGGTAAAGTATCTTGGTTTTGAAGCAGAGAAGCAAGAGTGGAGGAAGGAAAAGGAGAGGAATCCCAGTCTACCACCTACTCTCCCCTGTGGATAGGCCTGCAACTTCTGTGGATGGATCTGTGGCTCAAGGATTGGACTCTTAAGTCACCTCAAGACACATCAATGAGCTGTAGTAGAGATCATCCTTGAATTGAGGGATTGTTGATGAGGGCTGCTACCACAAAACCCCTGACAGCAAAAGAGAATTTGATGCATCAGAGTTGAGTTTTGTGACACCCCTGACATGTTCCTACATTTCCCTACATGAAGTCTTCCCTGGGCATGTAGAATACAGTTGGCATGCCACTGGTTGGGAATCCACCTTTCATACTGTCAATCTGCCAGTTGGGCAGATGAATGGATAGGATATTAAAGGCAGCTAATCATGCTCATCAAACATGGCCTGATTCAAAACTCACTGAAATCAATTGGGAGCCTTTCGATTGATACCAAAGACTTGAAAATAAAATGTTATTAAATATAGAACTAACTGTGGTTAGAGATAAAAACTATGCCATTAAGAGGGAAAGAACAAAAGCTAATATAGCGATTAACTACTATATCACACTTACTGTTACAGTACCTGACTGATTTTGGTCCCTCTATATGATGAATAGTTTAATTAAAAGCAGCCTTTAAACTTCTATGATTGTCTATTGCCTGCAACAAATGGGGCCAATATTGTAGCAGTGGATTAGCAATGCATAGAAAGGTCTCTGCCTTGGCACCTTTTACTTTGCACTGACAACAGGAGGAAGTTGGGTAAAGAGTGGCATAGCTCCTGTCTCTGTGTACCACCAGAGAGTCCTTCTTCCACAGAGTGATGCCATTGAAGCTAGATAATGCCAGGTTTAGGATTAGATCTTTTTCGTCTGGAAAGGCAAAGGTATTGCACCACTCCCACCAGTTAGAGAGGATTTTTTTTCCATTAGAGTATTGCAAATGTATCCATTTAGAATATAGCAGATAGGGGATACATGCTCAGAGGGTATTTAATTTGCATATAGTAAAACAGCCCTGCTGGTATTTCAAATTCCAATATAAAGATGATTGAAAGTAACATAACTAACTTTTTCCCCCTTTTCTTCATTGTCCATCAGAGCTTGTTGGAAAGTCTCAGATGGACCATTTTTCCTTCAGGAATGCATTGATTCCAGTGAAAGTTTGGTGGATCTTTGCTTAGTTTGTTTTCTGCTAGCCACCTCACTAATTTCTTGGTAACTGTAGTGCGAGGCTGGTTTCAAATCAAAGGCTCCCAGGATTCATAAGGTCTTGGTTCCTCAGCTAATTGAGCTTCCATGGAACTGAAGCTCCCAGGGTTTCCAGGTGTCCCAGCTCCATGGCAGCTTATTAGGTATTGGCGTTTGGGACTGTAATTTATTGAAAAATTGCTTCCCTCCCTCCACAAACTGATTTCCTCCCCCCACCCTTCGGTGATTGTCCAGTGTTGATAGGCCAACTTTGACTACAGAATCTATTACAGCTGCTTATTATTTTAGATCTTGGCGTAAAATGTAACATTTCCCCCAGCAAAGCATGCTACTGTTATGATAGCATGTTGCAGCTTGTTGAAATAAAACATTCCCCCCAGTGTAAAATGAGAACATTAATATTTCATGTGGGAACATGACTTTGGCTTCAAACTGACACAAAAGGTTTGCAAGATAAAAACAACCTAAAACTCCAGCAAGCCCCAGCAAAATGATATTATATATGTGCACATGTGCATGTGTGTACATACATGTATACATACATGCATACACACACATACACATGCATGCACACAACAAATATAATTGTTATTGAAAGCACTTTTAAAAAGTTGAAATCTATTTGCCACCACTTATTTCTTGGATGATATAATATCTGAATCCTGAAGCTAACTACTTTTCCAGTGGGGAAAGATATCTTCATTTTGCTATCCTCAGTAGAATTATATTTTTTGGTCCTCTCTGATTTATCCAGATTTGAATCCCTTATATTCCTATATAAAATAGACATTTTACCTTGAATTTTTGATTCTTTTCATCCATCATTCAGAGCTCTCCTTGTGAACAGGTCCTCACTCTTGAAGGAAGCTGGCTTTTCAGTTTATTTAAAGGGTTTAGTTGTCTTCTTTTGTTTAAACGTTGTCTTGGTTCTTTCTCTCCTTCCTTTTCTTCCTTCTGTTTTCCTTGCAGAGCCACTCTTGAAACAGCCTTCCCTGCAGCATAGGTTTGAATCCCAAGTTCAGAGTTGCACAGTATCACTCTTAGCACAATGCATATTCAGTGTTGTAGAGATGCAGTGTGGTCTCAAAGAATGATCATAGGACTAGGAGTCCAGGTCCAAAGTACAAATACAAGCTCTCTCCTACTACTTGTTTTGTAGCCTTAGGCAAATCACTTTAACTTTTTGTCTGTAGTTTGGAGATACAAACTTGTCTACCCTGCACAACTGCCATAAGAATTAATTAGTCAATGTATGTATGGTTTTTCATACACATAGAGTGCTGCATAAGAAATATCAGACAAGATTCTCAGAAGGGGTAAATTAATGCAGTTTGGTCTAATGTAATGGAACTATGCTGGCTTACCCTGGATCAGATTCTACTTGTGATGTTGCAGTAGTATATGGTATGCATTACAGTTTTTTGTAAATTTTAATGCATTTATTGTAATATATATATATATATTGTTGTAGCAAATAAATAGTAATACTGAAAAAAGAGATCTGTAATTTTTAAAAAAATGTTAAATGCACAGGAACAGTTTTTACAATAATTATCATTTACAGTACTGTCACTTTATTTATGCACAGGGTCCAAAATCTTCCTGCACCAATGTTGGAATTCAGCTAGAATTTCTTTCTAAAAAAGAAAAAGTACATGGTCAGTTCTGAATCTCTGAACTTTTATTCACTCAAAAAAGATAATTGGTCTTAAAGCTAATTTATTTTTGCTAGTAAAACTATGGGTTTTTTAGGACTTTGGAAATGACAGCAGGCAATTCTGAATACTACAGCCAAGAAGACCATTCCTCCCCCCTTTGAATCTGCGAAATGTGTTAGTTACAGTGCTATTGCAGTCGATTAGAAATTCTTCCTAAAATAAATGAATGTTTATAAATATTAAATACTCTAAGTCATAAGTATTTACATGATTTCCACTGATTTACAGTTATTTTACTTCTCTAGGCTGTGTCCAGAAGAGCGTAGCCATGCAGCACATTCAGCTATTCTCCATGCTGCAAGGGAGCAGTACAGGGTTTGTTTGTTTGGGTTTTTTTGACCCCTGGGTATCCAGGGGTCAAAAAAACCCATGCAAAAAAAAAGTGGAGCAGTGCATGTGGAGTCAGGGTGCACCGCTCAAAACTGGAGCCTGGCCAACTAGACCTACACTCCGGTTGCTGGGCAGGCTCCGAGTGGCAGGATCTCTGCTGCTGCAGCCCCAAGAGGCCCTTAGCACCACAGATAAGGCTGCTGGAGCCAGCCCGGTGCCCCAGCCTCCCCTACCCCACTCAGGGTTACCTGCTGCATGCCAGAGGGCGCATGGCACAGGCCACTTGTGCCGCTGCTAGTTGTCACCGGGGAACCAAATGTCTGTGCTTGTGTAGACGTGGCTCTATTGGTTATAGAGAAGCTTAACACAGGAAACAGATATATGAACCTATATTACTCATTTTATCATATATTGGTAACGCTGTATTCTTGAGGTTTCATTAATGTCACTGTAACACCTGGTTTTTATATTGCCTGACATCTCAGAGAGCAAGAGGTGCAGAGGTGCCATGCACACATGCACTGTCAGTCTGGTTTGGTTTTTTTTAGAATTAGTGCACGTAGAGTTCGGACCTCTGTAAAAATCATTCATTTGAGCAAATATTCTTGCCTGTTAGATGTAAACATAATAAGTGAAAGGCATTTTGGTCAAGAGGTTCATCAGGAATGGGGTACAAGCAATAGAGTCATTTTTATTATTTATTCTTTCAGGGATTTTACAGGTAAATTACTGGATTAAATAGGATTTTTAAAATGTCTCCTTTTGACCGCACTGGTAAGAAGTGCCACATTTCCTTTTTGTGAGTTCCTGTTTGGAGTAGACAGAACAGATGTTTGGCTTGGAAGCAGTCTGTACTTGGCTTGATGGCAGGAAGTACTGCAAGGTTTGCTACTGACATTTAATACTTGATGTTTCTATCATCTCTGAGGCCAAGGTCTGATTTTTTTTTTGTTTTGTTTTGCTTTGTTTAATTTTTTTAAAAAAAATCAGAAGTTATCTTATGTATTTGGCAAGAGATCTGGAAATAGTGTGTTCTATTTCTTATACTCCTGACAGACCCATGCATAAATCCAAGTCCCCTGAATCCTCTGTTCTGAATAGTTCTTCACTCAGGTGTTTAAAACCTGAAATAAGTTGGTTCCCACAAATCTGTGGCAGATCTTTGTCATTATAGCACTTGAACTAAGGGACGTATCCTTCCAGTTATTCTGGTTAAAGAAAGCTTCCCTTTTCATCATACATATGCTTTTTAATGTTAATTTGAAAATGAAGAGACGTTGAAAAAAAGAGGACCAAGCTGGTTTTTTTATGAAAATACTGAAAAAAAATGCTGTATTAGCACATTTTTGTGCTTATCTACAAACTTGCTATGGCAGGAATTTCCATGTTCAGAATTACTTTACAGAGATTTCTGAAGAAAGGAATATATTATGAATTGTTCCTGTCAAAGGTGTGAGTTCCTTCAATTTTTGATGTTTTAAGGCCCCCTCTACACTTTGCAGGTATTGCACAGTTACCTTGAGACCAGGTATATGTGCAGGCACAATAAAAAGCTCCAACCAGCTAAAAAGTTAGACCTCGAAAATGGTTGCAATCAAGATTTTAGTTGTACATGTGGCGGGGCACCACATAAGTTAACAGGGCTCCCAGTCACAGTGGTACAACCCTCAAGGCCTGGGGATTGTGAAACCCTTGGCCCCGCATGGGGCTCTTGGTCCTGATTGAGTTTTGTATGCATCTGGTACCCAGAGTCCTACAGCAGACAGGGTTCTGGGTCCTGATTGTGTCTCATGTGCAGCCAGGAACCAAAGCCCTGTCCACTGCAGGACTTTCTCAGCCCTGCATGGCTAGGAGCCCCTTCAACAAAGTGGACTCCTAGCTTTGAGTGTCTGCTTCTTGTCAATGTAGGGGGAGCCCTAATTGGGCTCCCCCTACACCAGCAATAAGGCACAATTGGATCTAATGCATAATCCCACAATTGTACCTCCTGCCATGCATGTGTGGTGTGACAGGAGGCATGATTGTGTGGATCGTGGATTAGATCCAATTGTGCCTTTACCTGCATGTGTGGAGGGGGCCAAAGTAACATACAAAATATATAAGTAGGAAGTATCTGAAAATGTCCGTGTATGTATGAAAATATATACATGGACATAGTTCTTCAGTGATGGAGATTATAGAAACTATTGAAAGTAAAGGACATGAAAAGTATTCAGAGATTATTCTCATTTTAAAGCACAAAAACGTATTTTGTGAGAGAGAGGAGTTATTCTGATGACTGGTGTAAACAGCTGATGTATATTTTTACATGGTATCTCCTTCCTGAAACCTTAGCTAGAAGCACGAAGCAGTTGCCTGTAAAATCTTATGTTTTGGAACCAGGTGATGCTACCCTGCGCTACTGTTTATGACACATTTTATCAACCTAAGTTAGTGCTAATAAGAAGTGGATGATAACTAGAATCAGCTTGGGAAAAAGAATCTTTCTGACCATGTTAGTTCGTTAAAATTTGCAGTATATGCCAACTTTATCGTTGGGTAATATTATGTTATTTCAAATATTCATAATACATAAACATCTGTTTCCCATCCCCCTGCCTCCTTCCTCTTCCTCCTCTTCCCTCCCCCTCCCCCCCCCCCCGGTCCCACCTCGTCCCATGTATTGCTACAATGCATTTCCCTAAATAAAAATAACAGGACTTCTGGTCACTCTTGTTCATGTGTTTGCTTGCTGTCATGTGCACACACTCTTTCTCTCTCTTGCATGCGCATGCTCTATTGCAAAATTGTAAAGGCCAGTTTTTATACCCTGATGCAGGGTGACAGCTGATCCAAAATTGAATCCATTAATTCAGAATATGAAGAATTTTCTCTGTCCTGCTTGAATGAACCAGGTGTTTTAAGAAACTCTTGGCTGGAATACCAAATTGTGTATTTTGTAACTTTGCTTTTACATTGTAAGTTACTTGGGCAAATATATGAAGTGTTATCAGATAATAAAGGGAGGAAAGACTTGCCCTCTTGTCAGTATTTTTCTGCCAAAATGTTATGCTGCATGCTTTATATGACCCTCAACTTGTTATTAACGGTCAAAAAGTATCCTGAAAGGGGGTGGGATTAAAGTATACTCTGCATTTGTTCCCGGAAGAATGAGTCCCTGTAGAAACCTTTCTGGATTTGTACCTGGAAGCTGAGGGATAACGGAAATAAAAGCAAAGCTATATTTTTAATATCTTATTTAAAAAAATAAAATTTAGCTGTTGTAAGGCGTTTATCTCTATTAATGCAAACAGTGATGCATCACCATTCTGCAGTTATTATTCTGTGGTCCTTCTGCAGTCTGATGTATTGCAGTATTCTCTTCCTGTTGCTTTGGCACTTGGGAGTTCAGCCTCAGATGATATTTTCCAGCAGATGTGACTATCAGTGCTTGTTTATTTTTAGCTGGAGATCGTGCACCTTGATCTCAGTGGGAAGCTTCCTGTGCTCATTGTCTTTTACAGCCAGTTGTAAAGGCAAGTGGCTTATAATGACCTGCCCTTATTTCCCCTCGCTGGTTCCAAAAGACACAGGAATGTCATCGTCAAATGTTATAACTTACTCTGGGACTTTCCGATGAGGACCTCACAGGTTTAACCTTTCCAAAAGCTGTGTTTATTCAACAGGGTAATAGGATTGTAAGCTTGACTGTTAGGGCCAGGAAGTCACAGGATCATATCTCATACCTTGGGTGGTTTTATCATTTTATCTATTGAGCAGTTTTCTGTTTCACTGGTAGTGAACCTACATTTTTCAAGAAAGAGTATATCCATTACTTCTGCTCAGAAGTAATTTAATCCTGGTGACTCTGTGTAATCTAACAAAATACTCTGACTTAATGTGTATTTTTAATGTTTCATCCTACTTTTAAAATTTCACAACAAGATATAAGGCAGGAAAAAATATTCAAAAATATCATAAGTGGTCCTCTTTTAAGTTTCATGACAGCTATTAAACACTTAACACAATTCCAGAAATGTTTTTTATGAAAGCTGGTATGCTATAATTAATCAAATTTCAGTAAACTTTATGTGCATGTATTGGGTGGGTGGGTGTACAGCTGTATACCCACAAATATGTATTTGGGGAGTCGGTTTAAAATTGGCTTGAATAGAACATTGTAGTATTCCTGTGTACCAATTTGGGGATATTTTTATCTTTCAAGCATATACCCCTAAAAACAGATAGGTTTGGTTTGCATTTGTATTATACCTATGTTATTGGTGAAAAGAACAGTGTTTACATTCTCTTATATTTGTGAATAGTACTGTCTTGGGTGTTGTTCTGTCATAGGAAAAACAATAAGCAAGCAGATTCGTATCTGTTATATTTTTTAGAAGTTCAATAATACATTTTTATTAATAAAAATATGGTGTTTGGGATGCATCAGAAAGTGAGCATTTTTTATTATGTGCTCTCACATGATTTGTTTTCTCATTCTAGGGAAAAGGCTTCTTGTTTCCTAAAGTTCTTATATGACATATATGGATAACTAGGTACACAAGATTAACTGCTGAAATAGACCTTTTGCACTAGTGATATGCAGGTTATGTTTGTCTATGTCAAGTGGTCTAGACTTTTGGGAATTCTTTTTTAGTTTGCCTTTTGTGGATGTCCATGAAAGCATTAACAACTTAACACCTTTTTGCCCAGAGCTTTCTCTTATATGGCAAACAATAAAAATCTATGACTTCTAATTTGCTGAATATTTTGGTAAGTGAAGAGGCCACTGGCAAGTACTGGGCTATCTAATACTTTGAGACTTTTGGTGACCATTTAATTATTTTATAGTAACAACCTTCTCTTCTAAGTGTTTGCCGTGATGGAATGCTGAACCTGTCTTACTATTTGGTTGCTGGTGAGTGGACCTGTATTATTGGGATGGCATCTTTTGCATGGCTGAAGGATTCCTAATGGTTCTGGCATTTAGTTTATTTTTGCCCTAAATCATGTGCTTGAAATTCCATTTTTATTAAGCACCTAAGGGTCTTCAGGTAGCTTTACCACAGTAGACCCAGCCATAACAAAAAGAATATTGTTTCTAATATTTACCCTTGAAGTAAATATTGCAGGTATTTATACACCCTCAAGGACTATGATTTAGGAGGCTCTAACTGCATCAATAATATCTCTCTCCATTTTAAACATTAAGTATAAATTGAGTAGGGAACCAAAAAACTACTTATATGCTGCAAGTAAAGCTTAAGTTGATTTAAGGCACCTAGGGCTACATACACTCATTCATATAATCTGGATGGATTCTCCCAGGTTTGTTCTCCTGGTATAGAAATTTACCCAGAGCCTCTTGTACAGACATTCGAATGCTGATGCTCTGAAGAGTGGAGAGCTTGTAGTGTTGACACTATGCAGCTGGCTGCGGGGTGGGGGCACTGTGTATACATCTCAGCATGCTATGAAGGCTCCCATAGTCTGCCTGGTGACAGATGACAGCAGAGCATAGGTCTGACCCAGGCTGCCCATGGTCAGTTTATATTTCCCTGCAGCACAATGTGGAGAGTGTGTTCTGCTCCCTGCAAGAGCAGCAGAGTCCAGCAAGTGACACACTGTATCCCTGCGGTGGGGTGGGAAGGGAGGAGAACGGAAGATGCTGGAGGACTAAATGCTCTTCTGGACATTTGCTCTGCCAGGAGAAACTCTCCTAGTAGTGATTTAACCCGAGTTGTTCCCAGGTTTTTTTTTTCCCTTGGAGTAGCCATTTTTACTCTGGGAGAAAAAGCTTGAACATCTGTACATTCCATGGTTTCTTCTGGGAGAGCAGCAACTCTCCCAGGTGAAACTAAATATCTGTATGAGGCCTAAGTTTAAGTGAGCAATGTGCCAAAAATCTCTCATAGCTTAGGTGCCTCTTAGTACATAGGTGCTTTAAGTTTTTTTCCAATAAAATTGCTTGGTTCATAAAGATCTGCTTCTGAGTTGCCAGCATCTTGGCTAAGTTAATCATTTCTGTGCTTTCATTCAGACAGCTGTTTGGGACTCATAAACCAGGTGTTGCTGTATTTAAGGCCCAAGAGCCCCAGTTGGGTAAGCAGGCATAAAGTACACCTGATATTCACAGGCAGCATTGAAATCAGTACAAAGCATAGCAGCCATAGACATTTCCATCCAAAAATATATTTGAATCAGAGTGTAGTAGTAATGTTGTCCACCTTTTATGTAATAGCCTAGAGCAGTAGTTGTCAACCAGCTCCCTGAGGCATGCTTAAGCCTCTCGTGGCACCCCAAGAGACCATGGCATGTTGCTCAAGAATAACTGGTCTGTAGATTAGAACATTTGCCCAGAAAGTGGGACGCTTAGGGTAAGTGCTTTCCTCAGTTTGAGGTGGTTTATTCCCTCACCGTTCACATTCACGAAAGTGCCTTGACACCAAGCTAGAGGCTAGTCTGCATGCGGGCACCCTCACAGTTTCCTAATGTTGTGCCACTGTGCAGCCAAGAAGTTTATGTGACCAGAGGCACAGTAGGCAGGAGGAAGTCTGACTCTTTAGTTTGTGGATGAGGGCACTCCCTTGGGATTTGCAGGGACCTGCATTCCAGTGTGTGGCCTCAAAATACAACTTCATCCTTACATCCAGAAGAGGATTTCAGGTATCATACTCATCAAAATCTGGGCCACATATAAGCATCTCAGTCTAGGAGAAAAATGGGATTTTTAGATGTTTTCTTCAACATTTCTAATTAGCTGGTTTCAGCTTCTCCTTGCTCAGCATGCCTGCTGTTGTGAACCCCATTCTTATGTTCCTAACTTTTCACATTAGTTGTACAGGGACCTTAGGCACACAACTCAAATTTTTAAAAATTTTACCTAAAAGTCCCAGGTATGGGACACCAAAAAATCAGCATCGCTATGCCCAAAGTGCTTTGTGGATCTAGCCTTATGTCTTTTGCTCAAAGGACATGTTTTCTGTCAGGTTAGTGAATTCTGCCCTGCTCTCCTTAGTCCCAGGCTAATGCCCGAACCAGTGAACCATTCTTTCTCTTCCTGGATTCAGCCTGACAAACTGTAGGACAAATTGCAAAACATCATAGCTAATTTTACATTCTGTTTTCAGTATGGAGCTTAGGAAACTTTTTATTGAATTAAATAAGTTAGATTCTATTACAACATGACAGAAAGTAACCAGGTTCATCAGGGTTGTGAATTCTTAGAAGTCTGTTTTTATTCTGTATTTGTCCCAGGAATTTGATTCTTTTTTACAGTTTAGCCAGTTTTATATTTCACCTACTTTAAGGGCCTGAATATTGTTCTTGGATGCACGTGTGTATTTGGATCTATGCACGTTTCATGAACAGAAACATTTAGTTATAACATAGAATTTGTAAATCCCAGTATTTTACCAGTTATTTACTTTTGCAGCCAAAAGCAAAACAAGATATTTAATACCTTAAGTATTATAAATAAAAGTGTCACTACCTAGCAACCTAAGTATATAGAAACTTGTGTTATCCTTCTACTTTAATTACACTTAAGAGGAAGTGTCACCTATTCAGCCATAGAACTTAAAATACTTCGGAAAGTAGGGTAATTATAGTCCTCCCCACTTCATGCAGAAGAAAAATGAAGGAGAAAGTTGTAATGATTTGCTCAAGAGCACAGAGCAGAAGAGTACGAGAACCAGGTTTTAATTATTTGAAACTAAGAACAATATTATCATACTTCTTCCAAAAAGGTTATTATTTCTTCTCAGCTGCACACAGTTGAGCTGTATGGCTGTCTGTATGGAATTATCTTCTTTAACATTTATGATGTCAGCTGTCATTGACTAAAAACTTAAATCCTACGCAAGGGGTTTCACTTGTGACCTAAGCTCTTTCACTTATGATACTTTTGTTGATACATTATAAAAATATTCCAAATTTACTTATGTTAAATGTCAAGATGTTGGTAAAAAGGAAGCATAAGAAAAACCGAACTAAAATGGCATTTGAGGAATTCCATCTGTTTCTGTTAGAATGTTTTTGTGCACTCGTGGTGCAGATTCTGAGGGAGGGAAGGGGAACATGTACCTACAAAGCACTGTTGAATAGCACATGTTGGCCTATGAAAGGAGAGATGGTGAGTCTGAACGACCTGAAAGAATGGTTTGGCATTCCTGTGGCTGAGGGGCACTGCTTTTGAAGAAACAAAAGAAGAGATGGGGAGGAGCTTGGAAGCTGGCTGGGGTAGTGGGAAGGAGAGAAGGAGACCATATCCATGTTTTTCCAGGTGTTTCTTTTGTAATCTTTTTTTTTTTTTAGAAGGAGAGAGGCAGCAAATCCAGTCATTCAAAAAGACAAGTGACAACAAAAGAGAAAAGCTAGGTTTCTTCTACTATGCCTTCATTGACTGCTTTAGTGCAGTTATTGCAATTTACACTTCATTTTTAATGCTTTCTTAATTACAGTATGTCTGCCATACTCCCATTCCTTGTCATTTGTTCATAGTTACTTTATTGCTATTTAATGTTTTATCACAGGTGTTACTTCTAAAGTCACTTGCAAAGTACAGAAGCTCTTAAGAGATTATGCTAATCTTATGAATTGATTGAAACTATTTTTTTCTGTCCGCTGTGATGAAATATTTGTTGGAAATCATTGTAGAAATACGCAATTTCTTCACTGATCAGAAACTGACAGAATGGCATTATATCAGTGTCTGTTTTACTCCAAACCTTTTATGCTTTGAAACATGTATGATTGATGAAAATACTAAATGTGAATATACTTTAGAATATTTAAATTGACAAAAGACGCAAACTAATTTATGTCCTGGACTTTTATTTTTGGCCAGGTCTTTCAGTGTACTTGTGATAGATTTCAAACTAAATTAGAATATTCTGTATAACCAACAAACAGGATGCAGGAATTAAAACCTCTTTCCTTAGGGATCCCCAATCCCCTTAGCATCCCTCATCCCCTTCTCTAAGCCTACAAATGTGATCATATCTTGTTCTTTATGTCACCGTTAAAATTGTTCCGTACAAATTAAATGACAAATATCTTTAGGGCACTTTTCATTGCAGATGTTTAATGCGCACATTTTTGTGGGAGGATGTCCTGCAAAACAGTTCTGTACTCTGAAAAATGATTGGTACAAGGTCTATTGAAAATCTTGGCATTTCTTTATTTATATTTAAATTGTTTTAAGATAATTTTTACTGTAAGTAGTAAATCTGTCTAGGAGTCTGTATTGCTGTGTGTCGGTGACTAGTTATAGTTTTTGGCTATGTCCACTGTTGTTTTGTCTGTTTAAGTTTCCTTTAACCTTGTTTTTTTTAATACTTCCGCTGCCAAAAGTGGGGGGGAAAAAGAGAATTCAAATATTGTTTCCAAAATAATACAATGAAAGGCTGATTTTGGGTAGGAACATACTCAGTGAAAAAGGCTGATTCAGGGTTTGGCTTTGTGAAAACATATTAGAAGTCTTTTACAGGTTAGTCCCTTTATAAATCAGGGCATTACAATGAATGGTGAACCATCTCATTTTAGCTAGCTGTCCTGTATGCGTTTCAGGTACTGTCAGTAACGTCCTCTACAGTCTGCGGTTCTGGTGGCTTTTGTATTGTTTTGCTATGGCTCTTCTAGTCATTCATGCAAATTGGCAAGTTGCTACTATACATATTTTTACCATTTACAGAAAATCAGCAAAGAGCATGTCTGGGTTTTAGCAATGTGTACATTAGTTGCATCTGATACTACAGGTATTTCACCTATACAATAATAGTAGTACTGGAAAGGTATCAAGATAAAAATTAACCCCCAAAATGTGTTAACATTTTATATTACGAGCTTTCCAACCTAGCACTAATGATCTTGAAAAAGTGCTCTCTGATTGCAGAGTAATGGCTAGATTACACTAAACTGAATAGAGGACTTTTGAAGTATCACTTTTCTAGACTAATTTGCATCTTTCCTGTGTATATTTAATAGTCAGCATAAAAAGAGAGAGAGTTTGAAGGGTACCACTATCATCTTCCCCTACTGAAAGAACTTCCTATGTTAGATTAGTGTTTTGGACTAATAATACCTTCATTCACATAGGGGAAAGGAAAGGAGGGGGGTCTATTGAAAATAAAATGATTCAACTGTTTTTAAGATGGGGGTGTGAAGTGTCAACACAACACTAATACCGGCCTTGTTTCTTTATACACTAAGCTGCTTTTTTGTCTTTTCTATAAAATACTAGCTAGCACCATAATATGTAAATATAAAAAGTAATGTATAAGTGACAAAAAAGTAGAGCAAGCAATTGAAAGATGTTAATGCTTGTTTCTATTTGTGAGTGGTGCTGCATCTGTCCTTTGGGGTGGCTTTTGTTTTTCTTTTAATGGCTTAATACTTCAGTTGACAAGTAAAGAAAATCCACAACTATGGAAACGGTATGTCTGCTTTGCATTGCTTTGCAGTTTACAATGATGCTGTGATTTATTATAAAACAACAGAAAATAGTAAACCTCATTTAGAATCTGAATTAAAATCCTGAAATGTCTTTTGCTAATGTGAAATAATACCAGGAAAAACTTACTAATGTAGTATTTTATTCAGAGTTTGAACTAGCTGTGCTGAACGATTTTGTTGTTAGATACAGAATCACTTCTGCATTTAACATTCCTGGAAGAGTAGGGAGGAATTCAGCTGAAAGTGCTTGAAGGCAAGTAAAGTACACTTATGAAATCAGGAGTTTTGCATCCCATTTCCTTTCCTAAACCAGGCACTTGTACATGTGGTACAGGAAAGTAATCTGAATCAGAGCTGTATAGTTCTGAAATCCTTTTCATTTCCTTTTTCCTTTTAATACTTTCCCACCCCAACTTGATTTTGGGAATGGGTAGTTGTATAGATTTATAGAAACTTAAAATGTGAAATTATATAAATATCAGCTAGTTTTGTGTGCAACCCACAACATTTTTGTGTGTGACATTTCCACCTTTGGACTTGACCGCCATGGTAGTAATTGTCTGCAATTTGTCAAGTAATACATGTCTTTCCATAATTGTATTAAAAACCCCCCAAACCACTATTTTGCTTCTGACTTAATATTATAGATAGGGTGACGATATGTCCCAGTTTGGCTGGGAGACTCCTGGATTCTGTAGCTTGGTCCTGGCTGGTTGGTCAAAAGTCAGGAGCCAGACTGCAGCAGGGGGTGGAGAGACACAGTGCACCAAGAAGATTTCTCGGCAGGCACCACTGCTGCTGTGTGGGAGCATGAACATGCCACATACGGGCAGGGGAACCTGCTCAAGTCTACTTGCCTTGCTCCCATGCAACAGCAGCAGTGCCTGATCGACTGCCTGCCTGCCATACCATGCCAGGACTTGTAACTAATCATCCAGGACTAGGCTACAGAATCTGGGTGTACTGGCCAAACTGGGACTTAAGGTCGCCTTAATCATAGCATGCAGGAAAGGAAAACTTATTCTCAGGAACAAAATCAGATTAACGGCAAAGGAGGCTTTCCTAATCTTTGATTGCTATATCACACCATGATTTAACTGGAAGCCAATGTTGAAACTAGTTTATTAGAAAATAATTTTTTTCAAAATTGGAAAAGAAATTTTAGGTATTTTCTCATATATGGAAGTAATATCGAGTCATCATACTATAAAGATTTCATTATTAAATATTTTTAATGATGCCCTCCCAGAGAGGAGACCATTATAAATAGATATCTATTTAAACATGAGCCCATATTTACATCTGAGAGACAAAATTGTGATATATTTGCGAGCTGTTGTTATTCTTAATTGAAAGGCCCTGTTATTCTATAAGAGATAAATGGTGTGGAACATTAATGAGTTTGTTAGGCATTTGACCAACAACATTTTATCTTTGTTATGTAAGAAGGTAATGCTACAACTATATCCAAGTAAACAGTACAGCCTACAAATAGAAATGGAAACAGGTCACTGGCACTTATTTATGATAGGACTTTTTTTTTTAAAGATGCATAATCCCAAAATAAATTGCTTTTACACTTGCAAGTGGTTTTAGCAGACTACAGAATCTTTTTCCCGTGACCATTAGTTTTTGTTTTAAAATAATCATTGTTCTTCCTGTTCTCATTATAAATATTATATTTTGCAGTTGTGTTTCAAACATGGTCATAAGAATGGTATTATTAAAAATGACTTCAGTTGGTTAGATGGTGTCCTGGGTACCATTCCAGCACAAAATAAGAAACTATTTGTTACTTTTTTGTATGCGGCAGTAACAAGTTCTAACATTAAAGCATTATGGTATCTGATTGCCCACAGGAAAGGGATATAATATTCACTTAGCAGCCAATGAATGGATGATTAAAATCTTAAAAGCATTTAATAAGATTGAAACACAGAGCAGGGCTGTTCTCTGGTGTAATGTTACAGAAAAGGTTCATTGGGTCAGAGAAGGAGTACTGGGGATTGAGTTTTTTAATTTAAAAAGCAATGCACCTCTTCTATCAAGTCAAGAAAACTGTGAAGGGAAGCCCATGGAAATTTGGTCGTATATTAAAAAACAATCTAGATTCAGCAAAATTCATAATTTTTGCATCTGTAAAAAGTGAAAAAAAATTAAATGCCACTACTTGTACTAATAAGGGATGCTACATAAAATGTCTATCTTAGATGTCTGTTAAAACAGACCACACATGCTTACAATCCCTAGCCCAACACTCAGAAGGGTTTACAGTTAAAAAGAAGACTTAATGGTGTCAGAAGCTGATGTCCCTAGTGGTTTGAGAGGGAAGATATTGTGCAGTAGGGAAAGATTGTACCCATCAGTCTTTCAGTTTACTTCATATCCTTCTGGTGTGAGAGAAGAATTAATTTTATCAAATTATTGTGGTTTGAAGGTACATTAACCAATTGGCAGTATTACACTGCTGGGGAATTGCACAATTATACACCTGTGTAATTTTGCACATAAAACACATGACCATGCATAGTTGCATAATATTGCATAATTTAACCTGAGTGGGCTATGTTCCTCCACCTCCATGGGGCTCCTGGCACTGAGCTGGGAGCCCTATGTAGAGACACTGAGTGCGATGGCATGCAACTGGACAGCTGGTGAGGGGGGGCGGGAGCTCCTTCCTGCTGGAAGGGGGGAGGAGTTGGGGGTGGTTGGGCGGGGTATGTGGGTAGGTGTGGGCCTGCCTGCCACATGTCTCCCCCCCCCCCCTCACATGGCACACACAGCCCCCACTGCCGGTGGCAGCAGCAGCAGGCCCTCGGGGCACTTGTGACAAGCAGAGCCCTGCCCCTCCCGGCGGCTTCAGCTGAGTCCTGGGGGCTGCATGTAGTAGCATGAGACAGTCTCAGCCCGGGGGGGCCTGCTGGCCTGATAGCATGCGACTCCCCATGCCTCCCGGTCCGCATGCCATCGTGCCAGGCAGGCTCCATGCCTCCATATGTGGCTTCTTGCTGGAGTGCTGGAAACCCCATGTGGAGGCACAGAGCCAGCTTGGCCCGATGGTACTGCAGGTGGAAGCCTGCACCATAAGTCTCGTGCTGGCATGGAGCTCGGTCTGGTGTGAGAGCCTGTGTCAATGTACTGGGCCAAGGTGGCTCTGTGGAGCTCCCAGGAATCAGCACATAATTTTGAATTTTTCTGCGCATAATTCTCTGGGGTGTACAATATTTCCATTTATAGAGTTACTGGTTGAACTCTGACCACCAAATTAATTTTGATACGGTCACTTAGATCCAGGGATGTAAGCTTTCTCAAGGCCTTAATTCAAAAATTGCTTAAACATATGTCTTAATTAATAGCATGTGAGAAGTCCCATGCTGATGGTTTCAGCGTGCTTTTCTGAATTGGGGTCTAACTTCAGATTTGCCCTGTTTTCTCTTACAATACCATTCAGTCCTCAATAGTTGTAATTGGTGAAATACTCCTGCAACCTGGAAATGATATGCATTTCAGGTATCTCTCTTCTATGGAAAAGATAAAGCTAAGCTGATGGGCAGACCTAAGAAAACATTGCATTTTTATACGAAATGCATTAGTAAGGACAGATGTGTTTTATTAGCTTTTTATCTGGCTTAACTACGAAGTCAGTTTAAAAATTAAAAAATAATTTTCGATGCCTCCTTCTGAAAGCCCAGATGCTTTCCATGGTTTGATTGTGGAGGTTAACAAATATGATACCACAGCTGACCTTTCTGGGAAGTTTATATTGGTGCTTGTCCAGCATTTCAGGAAAAAGGCACATTTAAATCAATTTTAAAATGTCAAGCTGTTTATTAATGATATCTAGAGGAATTAAGAGTTCAGTAGATCAGTATAGTGGCTTGAAAAAATTTTTTGCAAGCTTTTGTGCTTTAGAAGTTGGACAGCACAGAAGTTTGCCTGTCTCAGTGATTAAGGGGCAGATTTTGTAGTCTACCAAGGCCGTTTTGCAGTTATGTGGTGCCAAAAGAACTTAAAGCTGCCAAGGGTTCTTAGTGGAGATTGCACCATGTGTAGGAGGAATCTCCAGTGACAGAGCTGGCAGACAGCATAGCTGATTTTATTGTTAGCAGCATTCCCCAATCCTCAGTGTGAAGGGGTGGCGGAAACTTTCAGGAGATGAATTAGGGGGAAGGGTGGCAGTTTGAAGGAATTGGAAGACCCCTATAATTAATACCTCACAGATTTAAAGGACCTTGTGACCACAGAGCAAGCTAGAGGAAAACTGTCTCCCCAGTTTATGCCAAGGAATTGTTATCAGTTCCTTCTGACTGATCTTTACTACTCCTTATTACAGCTAAGGGGTGGCAGACAATCAAGGCCATATTGCTTGAAATGAAGTGAATGAACAGGGGTGTAGGTTGTAGCTGTGTTGTTCTGAGGACATAGGCAGACAAGGTTCTTTGGGTGAATCTGCTATCTTTTACTAGACCAACTTAAATAGTTGGGGGAAAAAATGTTAAGCAAGCTTTCGGGTTTAAAAACCTTTCGTCAGGCTGAGGAAGTGTCTGCAGTTGGTGTGCGCCAATTTTTTTTTAAACTTTGTTTAAAAATGAAGGGTTTTTAAACCCGAAAGCTTGCTTAATATTTTTTTCCAACTATTTAAGTTGGTCTAATAAAAGATATCAGATTCACCCAAAGAACCTTGTCTGTCTGTGGGTGAACTCCAGGCATTTGTGTCTGAAAGGTTTTCAAATACCATATTTTTCCTTTGCAGCCAGTTGCATAGTGGCAGTCATGGATTTGTTTCTTAAAGAACTATGAATCAGTGTTGCTTTTCCTTAATTTCAATCTCATTAATCACTGAATTTGTGTTTCCAGGTTTTTTAGTTTAGAAAAACAAACAAACAAACAAGAATTTAGAACTTGCCAGAAAGGGAGATTTCGTGGGTAACAGGCTACTGTTGGCTTCCCCAAGGGATGCAGTTTTGCGTAAGACCAGGTATAATGCCTGGTTTAGGTCAGTAACATGTATTATATTTTCACAACTGCATGCCTTTTAGTATAATTTTTTCACCAGATTCTGCCACTAATATTGATTTTTCAAGTTTAAGTAAATAGCACATTAAGATAAGAATCTTAATCCTTTAAATAAAACAAAGAAGCTGGGATAACAGGTTTCTCCAACACAGAAGGCTAAGTAAGATATTAGAAATATGTTTTTCTTTCTGTCTCTGTGACCCTCACTCATCATATGTTGAGCATCATCATGCTCACTTTCCCTGTCAGTATTAGTGGCGGCAGCCAGTCTGACCTGGAAAGAAGCTGACACTCCAGAGGTCTCCTTTCAAACCCGGAAGTGTCAGTAATTCACTCCCACAGTCAGCTCTGTTTATCTAGGGCACCGAGTGCCTGTTTCACCTGACTACGTTGTCAGAAAGTAGCCCAAGGCTCATGTAGCAGTGGTTGCAGCTGATTGGTGTTTAATTTTGGTAAACAATAGGTGCTGTTGCCATTTTTTTTCTGTATAGCGAGGCATGATTTCTTTTTGTTTTTTGTTTTTAAAACTAATTTAATGCTTGTGAATGGTACTGGATTGACAGCAGAAGTAGCAACCGAAGTCCTTTATTAAGCCACAATTGCTTAACTCGGCTATGAAGGATTGATTACCTCTAGGGTTGGGAAGGCTGTTCCCTCTCTAGTCCTGTATTAATGTAAGATTAATGATTGCTACTGGAGCTTAGCAAACCCTGCTGAGTTATGATTTGTGTGAGTTACGTCAGCTCCACCCAAGGGGTTCAGTTTGCATAGACTGGCGAAGAACCAACCCCTGCTGATTCACTTACAAGTTCAGGTTCCATACACCCAAATTTCTCGAATTCTGTCATCCCTCTTTTAGTCTTAAGTCCTCCCTGGCAAACTGAGCAAGCAACACCGTTACAGGACATCTTGCTTGCTCCCTTAACAGCTCCCAGTGATGAGCAGAAGGTTGTCTCCTCCCTTTCTCCTCCTCTGGTTACTCTCCATACCTTAAAACGCACTTTGAAGATTCATTAGAATACAGTCATTTTCATTCCCTTTATCAAACTGTTTCATTTACTAACATTACCTTATGCCCCCCAAATACCTGTGATTTACTGGTGGATAAAAGATATGTTTATCTACATATTGCACTTTGCAAAATGCTTTAAAATCCTTTGGGATGAAGTGAGGCAAAATAATGTTATTTTTTCTTGTAACAAATCTTCCTGGATGCATGAGTCAACTGCACAAGACATTATGACCTAAGGTGGAAGAATTTCTGTTTCTTGCTGGTGTGGAAAGCACTGCATATGATTCTTACATTCACCATTTGCTTTTGACTTGACACATTTATCAGTAAAAAGCAAATTAGTCATTCTCAATGGACCAGCTTCTACCTTAGAATAAAATGAATCACATTTTGTTTTGCAAAGATTGAATTTCATTAGATATAGTATCTAAAGTAATTTTAGAAGAAGCGCAAGTATAGCAGACTAGGAGGATAGTTCTTTTTCCTCTGATTAGACAGTCTCTTTAAGGGAAGGAAACAAAGATACAGGGGCTGTGAAGAGGCAAAGGTTTTTTCCTCATTGTGAGCTCAGATAGTGTGCAGTTTTTTTACTGCACTTCTGTCTTTGCCCCTTCTCAGACTTGGATTTGGATTTTACTTGACAAATTCCAACTGCTGTGGAACCCACAAAATTCTCAAAAAGAAGTGTTACATACGGTGCCTGCCTGTCGAACTCAGAAAAGTTGCCTATCATTCAGACAGTTCCTGAATAGTGAAGACCAGTGGTCCAACTATTGTGCTTGCTAAGATCAGTTTATGTGTCATATATTTTGATGCATGTATTGATACTACTGCTATAGTACATATAGAGTGATGTTAGCAGTTATTCATATTCTTTCCCTCCTGTCTGGCATGACATACTGGGGAAAATGTATTTGATTTGAAGACCTGCTGAGCTCCCACAGCTTTCCTTAACATTTAATGGGAGTGATAGGATGCTTTCCATGTCTAGAGACATGCCCCCTGTCCCCGCTCAAATAATTCCCAAAATAATCACCACCACTTCTACTATTGTTCAGATGGAAGCCTCTCGAATGATATCAGCAATCTGAAGAGTTTCTTAAAATGTGAAACTGGCATGCATTTCTTTCCTCCTATGCTTCTTCTTTCTATTAACATTATACAGTGCCGAAGAGGATTTCTGCTTGCAATATCTTTGCATGAAGTAGACTGCTAACATTAGATGTGGTGATGCTGAGACTGTTTGAAATTGTTTTTTTTCTCCCTCTGAATCAAGTGCGCCTATTTGATTCCCTTACTCTTCAGTGTCGAAGTACTCAAGTCTAGAAATGACATCAGTACAAATGAGATTAGGACATCTCATATTGTCTGTTTTATTTTGTGTCAAAGCTACCTATAATCTCATCTACGGTAGATGCTTATATCACTGTAATATCAGAACACCTCCATATTTTTATATATTCTCAGTATACCACTGTGAAGTGGTGTAGGTATCTTCATTATACAGAATACAAACTGAAGCTCACAGTCTAAGTAACTTATCCACAATGTTCATGGTAAAGTAGTACCTGAATCCTGTTTTCCTATTGCATAGACTAGCTCTCTACCCGCTGGATCATCCTTCCTCTGGATTGATGTTAAAAATGTCTTTGCCAGCATGAGTTAGGAATGGGTATGTTAGCAGGAAGTAATGGTTCTTGAAAACATTATATATATGTATGTATGTATATGTGTGTATGTATATAATTGCATATATTTCACATATTATATATAGATTATTATATTTTATATACTATCTGTATAGCTATATAGGTAACATATAGATGCTATATACTGTATTTTAATATAGACTGTATATAAAATATATATAATGCTTTCAAGAACCATTACTTCCTGCTAACACATACATTTCTAACTCATGCTGACAAAGTGGATTTCAACCTCAACCTAGGAACCAGAGGAAGGATGATTCAGCAGGTACAGAGCCAGCCAATGGCTTGGAAGTAGGAAATGTACATACATACTTAACTTGCGCCAGTTTTTCTATTCCAGGCCTCTCTCAGACTTGTATAACTTATTATGGACAAGCTACTTGACAGTTCTGCACAGTTTTCTCTACCAGTCTTAGGGAGATGATGATATTTCTCGTTTTTAAAAGCATTTCTTTTATAAAGCATTTATTTATAGATGAGCAGCTGTTTATTTCTTTAGATTGGTATGCAATGCAGCCCAGTAACAACATGTCATGTTTGTGTTAATTTTTATCAGTAGAAAAACCATGAAGTACAAATTAAGATGCATTAAATATAATTCATTATAAAAAGACAGTAAAATGGTTTAAGATATATTGGAAATACCCATTTTGGATAGTTTTTAATGGAGCTCAGGATACTTGTATGGATAAATTCTATGAGATTTAAAATAACCCTATTGTGCAGAAACTTTATAATTTTGTTGTTATTACTTGTATTACTGTAGTGCCGATGAACCTTAGTGAAGGAGCTTGATAGTGCTACATTCTGTACATGTACAGAAAAAAAGATGGTCCTCTCTCAGAGACCTTACGGTCTGTGTTTAAGACAACAAATGGATACAGGCAGGCAGCCTTGGGGGAGAAGGAAACAATAATACAATACTAACCATGCAATGCTCTCAGCATGCCAGTGGTTTAAGCTTTGTTAGTTTTTGTCTGGGCATCATATTAAAGAAGAAGATTTGAAAGAGAATAAGGAGGAAGCTTTGCAGATATTTCTGGGGAGCAGATGAGCAGCCTGTAAGTAGTCAGTGCTAAGAAGGGAATAAAATGTGCTGGCAGATGAGATTACACAGAGCTAAGCAGTACAGATAGAGAGAAGGGGACAAAGGACAAAGTCCTGTGGAACAAGCTCAGAAAGGTGGAGCAGTGGATGAGGAGGATCTTCAAAAGATTGACTGGAGAAATTATTAGAGATAGGAATAAAAGCAGGGGAAAGTAGAGTTAAGAAAGCTCAAGGAGGACAAAGCTTAAAGAAGAAATGTATGGTCAACTTTGTCAAAGAGTTGATAGGTCAAAGAAGATGGGGCTGGTTCCTAAACTTTGGGTAGGGAAGATTATTAGATAATTTCATGAGAGCAACTTCATTGGACTGCAGAGGACAGAAGCTGATTGGAGACCATCTAGGATGGACAGGAGGAACTCAGTAACTGTAAACAGCACATTTAGTGAACTCAGATGATGCAGTGGTTGGAAGTAGGCCTTGTGAAGTATTAGGGAAGTATTTAATTTGGATTCGGCTGATTTGGAGGACAGCAATTCAGTTTGGAGGTTCGGATCACTGTCCCAAATCAATTTGGCCGAATCAGCTTCGGAAGATTCAGTGCTGATTTGGAGAGATTCAGTGATTTGACCATAGACTATAATGGGGAATCACTGAAATACCTATAACTGTCCCTTTTTGGCAGATTTGGATGAGAACAGCAGGGATGGCAGCCCCTTCTGAGGGCATGAAGCCTGCCAAGTTTCAAGGAGATAGGTGTAGGGGTTTCTGTGAAACTGCACCTCAGGGTGCTGACAAGCAAAACTCTGACATGTAAGGCATAGCGGGATGAAAAACTGCCCATATGGTAGCTCCTTCTGAGGCCATGAAGCCTGCCAGGTTTTAAGGAGATAGGTGGAGGGGTTTCTGGGAAACTGCACCTCAAGCTTCTGAAAGCAAAATTAGTGATGTGTGTGACTTTGTGTGTGTGTTAAGGGACAGCAGGATAAAAACAGCAGGTATGATAACCTGTAACAGGGGGCCTTCCCAGTGCTCAGGCAGAAGCAGCTCACAAAAGGGACATAAAGCCTGCAGATAGAGGCTTATGTGCTGTTTCTACGTCCCTCCCGCAGAGCACTGTGATTGGAAGGGGACTCAGGGAAAGATCACAGTCACTGGCCAGCTGCAGATGTCAGTTTTCCCCCTCCTCCCCTCCCTCTCCCTCTTCTCAGTTTCTGTCCCGTGAAAGATTGCCTGCCAAATCTTTTCTAAATTGACTTGGGGGTTTTCTTTCCACTCCTGATTCGATTTGGATTTGGTGATTTGGCTTCCAAATTGGGCCATATCTTCTCTGAATTGAATTGGCGACCAAAGCTTTGCACACCCCTAATTGCAAGATAGACAGAAGGAACTTTATGGAGAAAAGCTGGGGAGGAAGATTAAGGAGAGGAGGCATAAAATAGGATAAGAGTGGGGTTGGGGAAGATGAGGAAATGGGTTGTAGTGGGGTCATTGGGGCTGAAAAAGGAGAGGATAATAGGAATTTTTTTCATCTGTGATAGGGGAGAGCAAGAAGAGAATGTAAGAATGAATTGGGTAGACAGTAAAGAAGACAAGCCAAAAAGTAAGGGAAAGTCAGTTTTTACTGGAAGAAATTGGCTAGGTCTTTTATAGAGAAAGAAGCAGAGGTGAGAAGAAAGGAGGTTTTGCAGAATTAATCCAAGTTGTCAAGCAAGTGCTGGGATTGTGGTCATTGATTCAGTTTATTTACCTGGAAAGAAGTAGAATTGTCCAGTTAGGAAGCGGGCAGAATTATAGGAGAAGAGAATAAAGCTGTAGTGGAAGAAATGAGTCTGGTTAAGAATTAAAACCGTACATGCTCCATGATTCAAGAACAGAAGTGGAAGAAGCAGAAGTTTGTCCAGCTGTGAACACCCAGGTTGTATGCCAGAAGTCTGGTTATCAGTTTGTCGGTGATATAAATGGAGTATCTCAATTCATTGTTTAAAGTGTGTTGCTCATGTTGTCCTGTTAAAAACTGTTCTTGTCCTAACATGCTGTATGCTAGCAGCAAGAAGTGTGGCTGTGTTATGCTCTCTGGAATTTGGATAGTTTTGACTGTAACCTCACTAATACAGGTAACGATAACGAGATGTCACTAGCTTTTTAAAACTGTAAATTCAAGGAACTCAGTTTATTGTATAATGAACTTATATTTGAAATCTAGTTTCTTTACATTTCTTACAGTTAACATCTTCCATCATAGTTGATGATTAATAGAAAGTTGTAGCAGGGCACTGGGGTGTGCCTACTCCTTTAAGGGAGTTAGCAGCCTGTGAGGCTGCTTGCAGGTGGGGCAGGGAGCTAATGAAAGGCTAACGTGACTGGAAGGAGGCTCTGGCTGTAGCTTTATAAGGGGCAGGCTCAAGGCCTGAGCAGCTGTTGAGCCTGGAATGGGCAGTTTGTAAGGCCATAGGGGCCAGATGGGGGCCAGGAGCCCAGTAGACACGGGGGACCAGGCACCCAGTGCCTGAAAGGGCCAAACATTACATGGTAACACTCATGAGGCTTGGGGTGTTGTATAGGGGAGGTTAAGGAGCCATACAAGGAGCCCCTAAGGCGATCGGTGCCTGTCAGGGCACAGGCAAGCTGAGAGGGCCTGATGTTTTGGGGTGTAGGATTGTTACTTTGGGGACTCGGGGGGAGTCCTGTGGGGATCAACACAGGCTCAGGCTCACATAGAACTCACAGGCAGTCTCCCTTTCATAATCTTTATTAAAAGCAAGGCATGGCAGGAAAGATTCAAGGGAAGGGCTACAACCGAGCCTGAGCCAGGCAGGGGCCACATGGCCACCAGGGGGCATCATGGCCGCCCTGTGGCCACAGGCTTTTTATAAAAGTATGTATGTTCAAAACAGAACAGAACCAAGTGTCCTGAGAAGCATTTTAAGAATTCATAATAAAAGACTATACTGAAACAACAATAGCGAAGATAAATGTACATTTTCTTTCCAGAAGACAATGCAGCAACACAAGCCAAGCAGAAACAGGAATTTCAGACCTAGAAGTGCCCTTAGCTGTTCTGTTTATTTTTTGATAATTAAAACTAAAAAATTAATTTAATACAGGCCTGTCTGACTTCTGGGAAGCTGTGGGCTCCACTGTACCATTGCTGCCACCCCTACAGGGCACACTACCCCATTACTGTCTCCACCAAGGGCTGTACCACCCTGCCCCTGGATGGGTGGCAAGAAGCTGGAGGATGGAGGGGTGCCCAGTGGCCTGGGAGGAGTAGAGAAGGGAAGAGGTGGCAACAGGAACAGGTAATAGAATCAGGCAGCAGCAGTTGTGGGAGCAATACTTAGACCTCTGGGAGAAATCACCAGGAACTGAAGATGTAAGGTTGACAGGAGCCTGTGGGCTACAGTTTAAGTGCTTGTAGGCTGCATGTAGCTCACAGGCCACCAGTTGGACAGTCCTGATTTAACAGATAGCTTGCCTATCATAATCCTAGTTTCCAGGGCCTCTAGGACTAAATCTGTTCCTAAGCATATCAGTGCTCTATGCAATCATTGAAGATGCAGTTCCATTATAAACTGTTGGATGCCTTTACCTTTATTTGTAGTAAACATTTAATGTTCATTCAAAATGTTTATTTTTATATAATTTCATTTCCAATCAATAGTTAAAAAAACCGCTATTTCCTGATCTGTAGAAGTCAGATACCATATATACATTCATGAGAAATTATTCAGCCTGGATTTACCTGGTATACACACTTGTACAGTAGATATCAGTGACTCAGAATTCTTAGGAGCAGCAAATACTCTGATGTCCTTTAAAGCAAGATCAAAATAAACATAGCAACAGAGTCTCATCAAATCAAATGGGGAATGTTCCAAAAATGCAGACGATATTTCTGAGTCTTAAAGATTTGTTGCTTTACAATTGTTTCCTTCTCCATTTGGAAACTGGGGTCTTGAGAGAGATGCTTGTACCTTAGGGTGACATAATATGCATAATCATTCTTGTTGCTGGTCAAGAGTCTATCATCAGGGGTCAAACTTCAAAGAATTCATGGTCAGAAGTGTGTTACTCTCATTCTTAACCTGAGCAATCTATTACAAAGATCACTTAAATAAGGCCTACTGGTAATAGCGATTTTAATTTATTTCACTGGTATTGATGGAATAGTTGAGGCAGAGGGATAGCTGAGGAATTAAGCTGGCAGAGGATTAAGCTGGGGAATAGAACTACTTATTTAGTCATATTTCATAAAGGGAACATGGACAGAGGCCAGCTTTTCACAGGTGGCATCTCAGGTAGCTTGGTTTTTGCCCATTCTATATAATACCATTTTGTGGTTAATGTGGGTAAAAGATTACTTTCTCATTGCCAAACTCTGTTACCAACCATTTAAATATTATTAAACTGGTCACTTAATCTTGCTGTTTTCCCATCAAGGCTGTGATGATGAGTTGGATTTGCCTTTGTTTAATCTGGGAGTTTACAGGAATTTAGACCTCACTTTTTTGTGCTGTAGAACAAGGAGAATTCTGATGCAACATGTGAGGCTGGAAGCCAGAAACTGTGCTAATCCTAGTTTTACCCCTGGCTTCCTAAAAGGTTTACAGTAAATTGCAAAGATACTGTTCCTCAATTTGCCCATTTGTAAAATTGTGATAATGCCTGTTTTGTCAGGGTTTTACAAGGGTAAACTACTGTGCCAATATTAATAAAATGCTTTGAAGATACAGAGTGCTGTGTAAATAGAATAATTATTATCAGTCTGATTATGATTGGCCCTCGTGCTCACCATTTCCTATGAATATTATATACATAAAATCAAGGCCTTTAGTTGAGTGCAGCAGGATTACAATGGATACCACAGACATAGGGGAGAATTTATTTTGTTCCATTCTTTCATAAACCTGACTGCAAAATTTACACTTTCCAATTATTGTGTTCGCTTGCTGAATAGCTTGCCTGACAGAAAAGTCTGCTTCAAAATGGCAGTGTAAAATTAGCAGGCTCCAGCTGGAAGTCCTCTTGAATCATAGAGCTTTGAAGCAATGATCCATTTAACTTTTGGGTTATGGAAGAAGTTTGGAGGGAAGTAGAAGGAATTCAGGTGGAGTGTAAAGCATCTTTCAAGAGCTGATACAGAAATAAACTTTCACCAACTTTTTTTAGTGGCAGGAAGTGCCCTGTTAAGGTATATGTATTCTGTGGACTGTCTTTCCTTATAATAATACCTTTCTGATATTTTATGTACATTTACAAAGAGGTGAACTTGTTGAATGTTAAAGATCCAATGTTTTAATTATTCCAGATATCATGTGTATGACCTTTTAATGCCAAGAACTTGTACAATTCAATAAGGTGAATTGCATATGAACTGTAAATCAAGAAAGAAAAAAATAACTTAATGTACATGAAGTCAGAAAGATGAGTGTAAAGAAATCTTACTCAGCAGGTTTGCTTCCTGTGTCTGCTTCCTATATTTTGAGTTGTGCCGGCTCATTTTGTAACAAAAATAGATCTGCAGAGAAAACATAGTTCAGATCTCAAAATATGGGCTGACTCTGTGTGTATGTGCGCATGCATGCAGTTCAGTTTAAATGTATAAACTTACAAAAACTACATAAGTATTAATTCAGTAGTCTGGGCTTAGGAGACAAGTCTATGTAGGCAACTAATATAATAAAATGCAAAGCCTACTAAAACCTACCTTCATGATTTTCCACTTGCAGAAGTTAAAAAATCATAACAATTTATAACACCAAAATTCTTAGACCCTCCATCCCCTCCTGTCCACCCCTCTTCTCAGAGTTAAACTTCACTTTAAGACTAAATGTTATGTATGAAATATACTTGTTAATTCAGGCTTTTAGGAAGGATCTAGCCCAGAAGTGCATTTTCAATTACTTACCAAAAAATGACCATCTCCTCACTCGTAAAATTAAGTCTTTTTGGTACATTGTATTCTGCTGAAGGTGTCCCAGAAAATAGTCTATGTTGTTATAACGATCCTGGATCACAAAGACTGTTGCTGCTGGTTCAGCACACTGTGACCTTTGGCAAGTCACTCACGGTAAAATCTTCACAAGCACCTATGTTATTTAGGAAGCTTAGACTCCTAAGTGACTTAGGTGCTTATGGAAATTTGACCCATAATTGTTCTTTCCCATCTACACCTGTCAAGGGCTTTGAGATTCTCTAATTAAACAAACCCTGATATAGGCTTGGATATGTGACTTTTTGTTGCCCAGGCAGTACTCCAGGGAGACTAAAGTACAGCCTTTTTCCTTTATGCTCAGATATGTTATTCTTCTGTCTTCCTTTTGAAAGATACCATACATAACATTATTGAGATACAGTATTCAAAGCACAGCCCAGTTTAAGTTAAAGAAAAATAATGGTGGCTATCTATTAATCAAATTTAAATAAAGCAGACACTAGGTTAGGCAGGAAACAGGGCAGGGTAGCACCTTTGACTAACCAGTTCAGAGGGGCATGAGCTTTCTAAAGTAACAGCCTAGTTTGTCAAATGTTATGAACAGACTTGTAGAGACCAGGGGTTCTAAATGGAAAGGAATAAAGTAATTTAAATACAAAGGATACTGCACTGTCTAAGAAATGAATGGAGTAAGTATTCAACAATCAGTTTGATGGAGGAGTGGAAGTTGTTAAAGTCCTGATAGAATTTCTCTGGAGATCTCTTCCCAAGTGTCCATATGTTGAAGATGTCTTCAGTGCATCTTAGGTATATCAGGGGGGATGAGAGAGCTGCTGTAGAGGAAGAGGACTTTACATATTGGCATACTGGGGAGCCATGCATTTGGCCATCTATGGCAGGTATACAGAGTCTCCAAATCTAAAATAGTTGTGTGTGAGGACAAAGCAGGAGAGTACAATGGAAAAGGAAGCACTGTCATTATTGAGGATAATGTTCCTTATGGTTTGTAATCTGGCCTTATTGGAGATGTTGGTATATACAGGGTTTGAATTATGGGGGAGCTCAAAGGGGGCTGAGCCCTCCCATAAAAGATGAGAGGCCCTCCATAAGAGACAAGAGGAGCTCCCTCCTCCCCTATGCCTTTTTAAGCAGCCCAGGTGGTGATGGCTTCTTCTGGCTGCCACCGCCGCAGACCCCCACCCCCCAAGAGTCTAAGTGTTATTTGAGCCCTGGGTGTATAGAGATATCATGTCCACGGTAGTTAATACGGTATTTGGTGGAAGTTTATCAACAGAGCCTAATTTCTTTAGGAAATCTTTGCTGGCTTTCAAATATTTGGCAGCTTCAGTGGCATATGGGAGTAGGATGAAGTTAGTGTACCTAGAAACTCTCTCCCTGATGGTACCAATGTAAGAGACATCCTGAGTTGCCACATTTCTGATTCTTTGGTTGTAAGAGACTCCTGGCCTGGTTTCTTGGGGAGTGGAAGCTAAATCCTCTCCTGTGTTTCCAGAGGTAACATCTTGATGAGGTTGAAAAGTTCTCTCTAGTTTTGTTCCTTGGGGTCTTTGGTCAGGAGTGCAAAACTCTGTGTTGGAAAGTTGTCTCTTGGCTTCCTGTACATATGCTATGTACATAACTACAGTGGCACCCTCCCTTATCAGCCTGTTGTATAATTATATCACAGTTCTTTTCAAGACTGAGTAGAGCTCTCTCTTTCATAGGACGGAGGTTGTGTAGTATAAGCATTATTTTCTGACAATCTCAGAGTGGGCCTGGAGCCAGAAATAGTTCATCTACATCTACTAGTCCAGAGTGGGGACTGTGGTTCTCAGATAGAGTCCAGAAAGTGTCCTCTCTTCTTTCTGCTGTGCTATGTAGGCATCAGGCCTGTGGTGGATTGATCACCTTGGCTCCATGTCATGGAAATATTCCGTTTAGTCTTAGGCAGTGGGGGAAAAAACTCTTGAGGTCTCCATACCGCTGCATCTTATTGAGTTGTGCAGTGGGGCAGAAGGAAAGACCACAGGATAGTACAGAAACCTCAGTGGGGATAAGAGTGTGTTTTTATAGGTTGATAATACTGCCATAGATTGTAGGGTTGTTGTTGGAGTATGTAAGTTTGGGAAGTTTTGTTTCCTTCCTCTTATTTAAGGAGTGTAGCATTTGTGATAGACTTCTGGCTGGATGGAAAGATCTTCTTGGTAAACAGATATTATGTACGGATGGTTTTCTTTGCTGTTTGTTAGTACTGCAAGTCTGGTATTGATTTCTTCCTGTCTGCCGTGTAGAACACTGATAAGATGATTCTTAAACGTCATGGAGAATGAAGCATAGCTTGTTAGAAAATACATTGAAGTTTATATATGTTAACTTTTATACTATCCAAAGACCTAGAAGGCACCTTGATTTGATAGATATGAGTTCACAGTACTATACTTACTCATTTTTTAAGTAAGGAGATGTAGCTGTTTTTAAGTTAACTGCTATATACCTGCTTGTGCCCACTCTGAATTTGACACACAGGATTTAAAGATAAAATTAACCAAAGGACATTCAAGTCATCTTCCTGCCATTGCAAAACTGTTCTCTCTAGTTACAGCAGAACGAACGATTTTTTTTTGTCTGCACTGAAGCAGAAATTTGCCTGACTTCAGACAAGTCTGTCCAAGAGAGAACCTATTTGAGATTGGCACCTCTTCGGAGATATGACACGTAACAGGGACAGATAATTGTTCTAAGTCACACCTTGGCCAAAGCGAATTTTTGTTAACAGCATACACATTATAATTTCATCCTTTTGTTCTAGGATGAAACAGATTTTTGGATGAACTATTGATAGAAGAATACAAATGCATAGAAAATCATAAAAGCAAACAGGCAGAATGTTGGCCAAGTGTGCTTATCACATCACATATTCTCTACCAATGCAAAGTTTATTATTATTGATTAGAGACAAAAAGCTCTTCAGTAACACCTGTGTTTAGTTTTCCGTTTTCCTTTTACCCCCACCAACCTACAGTGTTGTGAAAATTCAACACATTCTGTTGAAATTTGTCATGTGCCTTCTTTTTGCAGCCAGTTATCTCAGTTTCTTTCTTTTTGAGAAATATGGGCTGAAATGTAGTGCGAGTAAGAGATGGCATTTTGAAAAAAATCAGAAGAATTTGTGTTGTAATATTATTTTTCTTTTTTGTGGGAGTTGTATCACGTCTAAAAATGTTTTTTAGAGTAGAAACCCCAAACTTTTTTTTTTCCTTTTGACCTCCATGAGTAGAAAGCTGGAAATGAAGAATTACTGGATTCTATTTCCTTTTCTCCTACATTATGGACTCCTTTTACCTGTGACGTATCCTGCACGTTTAGTTAAGAATATTGATATACTCTGCAAAGATTTATTGGGTACATCCTCATTTACAGATTGGAATCTGGTTTATATGGTTAAAGTGATATGCTAGTGACCATACGTTAAGTGAAAGTGAGTTAGCTGGGATTAGAGTATATCTAATCCTCCTAATTAGCACACCTACAGCCTAGGGAATGACCTGCTGGGTGGCACAGAGGTGGAAAGGGATCTTGGAGTCCTAGTGGACTCCAAGATGAACATGAGCCGGCAGTGTGACGAAGCCATCAGAAAAGCCAATGGCACTTTATCGTGCATCAGCAGATGCATGACGAATAGGTCCAAGGAGGTGATACTTCCCCTCTATAGGGCACTGGTCAGACTGCAGTTGGAGTACTGCGTGCAATTCTGGGTGCCACACATCAAGAAGGATGCGGATAACCTGGAGAGAGTCCAGAGAAGGGCAACTCGTATGGTTAAGGGCCTGCAGACCAAGCCCTACGAGGAGAGACTAGAGAACCTGGACCTTTTCAGCCTCCGCAAGAGAAGGTTGAGAGGCGACCTTGTGGCTGCCTATAAGTTCATCACGGGGGCACAGAAGGGAATTGGTGAGTATTTATTCACCAAGGCGCCCCCGGGGGTTACAAGAAACAATGGCCACAAGCTAGCAGAGAGCAGATTTAGATTGGACATTAGGAAGAACTTCTTCACAGTTCGAGTGGCCAAGGTCTGGAACGGGCTCCCAAGGGAGATGGTGCTCTCCCCTACCCTGGGGGTCTTCAAGAGGAGGTTAGATGAGTATCTAGCTGGGGTCATCTAGACCCAGCACTCTTTCCTGCTTATGCAGGGGGTCGGACTCGATGATCTATTGAGGTCCCTTCCGACCCTAACATCTATGAATCTATGAATAATTCCTCTCATACCTGGTCCTTAGACCATGCTGCTTTCTGGGCAAGCCGCTATTACTTTGTTTCTTTTCCTTAGCCAGTGCTACTTCCTTACTGCACATGATTGCATAAAAGGAGTTTGGAGGAAACAGACTTAATTTCTATGGGAGATAACTGTTTTGCTAGCCTCTTGCTTAATTTATTTGCACGGGCACAAATTATCTTTACTGCACATTACTTTACTCAGGAGGGAAATAAATCCTTAACTTAGCCAAGATAAATGGCTAAAGGTTAAGGTACCTTTGAAAGCCTTTTGCTTTACCTAGCTTGTTCCAGACCCACCTGTTTCTGATTCTGAGAGACTGAGATTTTCAACAGAGTGGGGAAGATTGATCTCACAAATGCAAACACCTTCACGTGGAATCAAACTCCTGATTCTTTCTTTTCACTTATCCCATACAAAATTAGACAACAATATTATGTCTACTAATTTACCATGTGTTAGGAAATCTGTTTAACTGCAGAGCTGTGGGTCCCTCCTTATGGTAAGGGCACATTTATAAATAGATTATACAGAGTTAATACAAGGTTATTAAAGGATTTAGACTTTTATGGAGACTGGCAGGCCATTAGGTTGCTTATAAACACAACTCTTAACTATCTATAATATGTACTGAGCATGTGTGTATTGTAATTATAACACCTGTTAGTCGTTTGTTAACCCTTTATAAACTATTTATAATTTTCCTTAAACACAAAACACAACCAAATTGATCATCTGTACTTAAACACAGCTTAACCTTGGTTGGGATGTCAAGATCAGTTCAGCTATGTTTTGGCTGTTCTTTCCAGTTTAACACCCAGAAAAAATGCTGTGAAACATTTTGATGCAGGAGATCTGGACTGGTAACTATGTATGAAAGAACACATTGGACATTAGGCAGGATGCTAGTGTATTTACTCTCAGCCACTTCTTCCTTTTAGCAGCTTAGCAGTGACAAAGTTCCTCAGTGGATTTTGCCACTGTCTTTGCTGTTGTAAAACTACTGTATATCTGCTATTTTCAGGTTACTATATCTATCTTCCCTATATAGCGGCCAGAAGAGGATCCAGAATTTTACAAGGGGCAGCCGTGGCCGGCGCTGCAGGATGTTACCAAGTCCTCTGCTCCCCCTCCACTGGGGCAGGCAGGCTGTACCATAGGAGCAGTAGTTGGGGTCTTTTTTCAGTCTCCAAAGCAGATAAAAATTCCCCTTTCCCTCCCTGCTCAGAGGCATGTTCCACCTCCTCCATTCTTGGGGGGCAAGGGGAGCTCTAGAGCCGCTCCGGCCAGGCTGCACAAGGCTGGGCATAGCCTGGGAGAGAGGCAGCGAAAACAACAGTGGGTTGGCGAGTTCTTCCTCCCCATGCCTGCTCCCAGGCTGGTGGGGGACCAGGCAGTGAGGGAGAATGTGCCCACGTGCTGCTGTTGCTATCCCATTTTGAACTTGGCCCCCATGCAACCTGTCTGAAGTGGGACAGTGGGGACAGTGTGAGCAGTCACTAGAGATGCGGAAGGGAGGAATGGGAGGAGATAGGAGGGAATGTGTCTCTGAGCATGGAGAAGAAGAGAGGGGAATTCTTACCTCCTTTGGGGACTTAAAGTCCCTGGTTGTTGCTCCTGCTACATAGTCTGGAAAGGGGTGAGGCTGTTCCACCTCACCTGCTTTGGATCTGTTCCTGACAGTGGCCTTCCTTGTTGGACAGCCTTATAGTTTTGCTGTCACACAATCAAATTGTTCCAAGCTAAAAGAAAAAAAAAACTAAATCATATTTTCTTTTGCAGAGTATGGTAGAACCTAATATAGTGAAAATGGTATTTTTCACTAATGTCCAAGAAAATTGAAACGTGTTCGGCTTGAGTCATATGTGCACTTATTCCAGTTATACACACTATTCTGTCTGGCCTACTGTGTTTGGCAGTAGCAAAGGATACATGGTTCAGTTTTCTGATTCCCTGTTGGGTTTATATTTGGACACTATTACTAGGGACCTACCTAATGCACGGTGAGAGAAAGCAATTTTCATGGCTTGGTTGTAGCCTGAAGAGCTGATATCATGGTCATTTTGCAGTGGCCCCATCCTTTGGTTCTGAGTGGCAGAGGCCCTGGGTGGAAGAGGGACAAAGGGGCGGCCCCTATCTTGACTGCTGACTGCCCTTTGCGCAGCCCTACCCCTTGGTGCTGATTGGCGGAGAGGCACAAGCTGTCAGCTGCCAGCTTTAACTCAGCTGGATTTTGAGGCTGCTGCCTATCTTACTGCCCTGCCAGCTGACTCCTACCCTTTCTGGGTGGGCTGTGAGGCAGGGCCGCAAGGATAGTGAGAATTGCTAGGTCCCACTGAGGAGCAAGCATTTTTATCTTAAAGTTTTTAATTTTGTTGTTGATTTGCTGGGAAATTGTGGCCAATGCAATTTTTCGCAGCAGTTGTAGAGGTCACCATTTTTTGTGGTTTCTGTGAAAATCATGAAACTGTGATTTAAGCAGGTCCCTAACTATAATATACAGTTCCTTTTTTTTTTTGGTCAAAATGGAGGCCTGAAGTTAGGATTCTGAATCCTTACATAAGTCATAATTTAGTAAGTAACTTAAGTACATTTCCAAGTGTAAACATGCGTAGTCTGTTGATTTCAATAGGATTGCTCACATACTTAATTTTAGAAACCTGACTGAATTGGGGCCTGAGGGTCCTAAATAAGTGGCTTGATTTTTCAAGTAATGAGCAGCCAACAGCTCCAGTTGAAGTTTCTGAGTGTCCATATTTTTAGACCATTTATTTAGGAGCCTGATTGTAGCCCTGCACTTTGTTCTGTTATTAGGAAACCAAACATTTGAGAGAAAAATAGCACGTCTTTTTTTGTATTTGATAAAAAGGAAGTCTCTCCTTTATGGCTCAGAGATTAAAATGTTAAAAAAAAAAAAAAAAAAAAAGCAAAACTGAGTGCTGAGGGTATATATTTAAACAGTTGTTAATTGTATTTACAAAGTAGAACTTGTTCTCTGTCCTGTGTAATCAGCATAATATTTAAAACAGAGCCAAATGGTTTGCCAAACCTCTGTGGCTTCCAGGCACCTTACAATGCCTGTTCCCTCACATACTGTGATGAAGTTATTGAGTTCTTTGTAGCATACAAACAAGAAGTAACAACTGAAAGAGTTCCATTACTTCGCCCTCTGGGAAAACAGATGGTAAAATGGCCTCAGCAGTAACCACGTATACTCACGTATGTGTAAACATGTGTACTATATACATCTTACAGGAGATTTCAGTAGATAAATGATGGCCTCCTAGTCTGTGCCATATTTTTGTATAACGGCATGTAAGAAAAGCATTGACAATTTGATGGTGTTCATTAATCATAATGTACACTTCAACTCCCATTGTCAAAGAGCTCTGAAGACATTGGAGGGGATGAGTAAGTGTGGAAGACAGTGCACAATGCATATTTGAATATTAGTCATGTTTCTAGCCAGTGGTTAGTTGAAGGTTGGATAAGGATGTTTACTGTGTGGTGTAGACTAGAGATCAAGGTCCCATGGTTCTAGGCATTGTACAAACTCATGCAACAGAAACTTGCCTGAAGACCTTAGTGTAAGGCAAGGTACAAGAAATACAACAAACTAGCAATCCAAGATAGTGATGAGAAAATTAATGGATAATGTTGTGGGGATTAGTCTGTAGAATTTTTTTTTAACTGAATAACTGCTCCAAATAATGCCATATGAATTCATTCTGCACTGGGGATATCTTGTAGTATGCTATGCACGTTTCTGTGCATCTTTTTCATCTTTTATTTTTAGTTCCATATGCATATGATATTATAGCCAGAACCATTTTAAAAATGGTGCCCTAAGAAGACAATTATGAAATCATTATTAAGAGCTTAACTTCAATGTGTAAGTGACTCTCATTTTCTTTTGCACATTGCTTCTTTGTGCCAGGGTTTTTTGTTTTTTTTTAAATCAATTGGTTGAAATAATTCTGACACGATGTTTTAGTTTGTTTTCTCTTGAGTAATTTATAGACTGTTCTACTTGTGGTCTGAGGAGGTAGAATGTAAAGGAGATATCATCTTGCATTCATACCACGCTCCAGATTCTGTTGAAGGTAGTTGGCATTTTAATGGTTCAAGGTTTATAGGACTGGATCATAAAATTTAGGCTATGATGGATGTAATGATGAATTGCCAGATTCTAATTTCATTGATAGCAGTCATCCGTGTGACTTAAGAAGTTGCTTTTCATTACTTCAGTACAAAACAAAAGTCAAGCTCATTGTGTTAAATACTTGAAGGAATGTGGTGGTATCTCTAGTTTGTGATCATTTCAAAAAATTAAATGATTCTTTTCAAGGTGGTGTTGGATTCTTCTCCTACTGTATTTTACCACTCTTGCTGCTTATTTTCCTTTGGAGATTATCACGTCATCTTTTGATCAACCCTCATTATCTTGGTATTGCTTCAGGAAGAACCTCTTATTTCTGAGAAGCATTCTAAGTCAGTTGGCAACAAAGATATGCCAGTGCTCTTAGCATAAAAGGGTCTGGCCTCACTTAACCAATGGTGTATGAGTTTGTGTGTAACTGGAAACATTTGTTTTTCCTCTGTGAAACTGGGAAAGGCTCATTGCCAGGAGAGGAGCATCAAACAATGTTGTAATGCCTTTTGATGTTTCTTGTTGGGACTTAAATCTTGCTCTGATGTTAATTAGTTTTTGGTTTTGTTTGTTTTTTTAAGCATGTGATCATCCAACTATATAAAATCATTTTGTTTGCATGTACCAAAATACTGGTTAGGAGTTGCACAGGCTATATTATAGCAAGTGTCTTGTTGAAGAGGTCAATCTCCATAATAAATGTCTGATCACTGTTGGAGCAAATTCTTTAGCAACTCTAGAGTCCAGTAAAACCAGGTGTTGAACCCCTGCTTGGAAATAATGAGCGACTTCCATTCCCATTTAAGTAGCTCTGAACTTCAGTGAATCAGGCCACAGGTTGTTAGAAGGTGGTGTTTGGGTGAACTTTTATAAGAAACCATTTGAAATTATATAAAACTCATATTTTGATGACTGAAAAATAAGAATCAAAATTATAATCACTCTACAGTACTTCACTTTTCTCATTTTTAAATATTTTTTTCCTTATGGACACTATGAAAGACTGGAATTTAAAATTTCACAACTTCTTAATACACTGTTTAAGATATTGCCACAGACCAAATGCTTCCTCATTAAGTGGGGTTTGTACTTATTTAATTCATATTTATTATTGCTGTTAATTATATATTGCTGTTATATATATCTATATTACTGTTAATATAGATATGTCCTTTAAAATAAGTGGACAAAGAGGATGACTAATTTATTAAGGTGGGAAAATTGTATAATAAAACAAGCATTTCTGATTGTTCGTATGTGCTTCTTCCATGTGTACAATAAACACTTCCATATATATTTGCTGGAATTTGATATTTTCATAAATCAGGGAAAGTGATTTAGTTTAATTGTCCACTGGGGAAGAGAAAGTCCATGTTTCAACTGATTTGATTCCAGCGTTAGTTGCCAGAGACATCCAATATTCAGTCTTGGTTCTGACATGCATAGTTTTTGTTGTCCTGGACAAAATTTCTTGGCTCAGTTTTCCAGTGTGTAAGTGGAGATTTATAATTAGACCTATCACAAGCAACATCATTGTGTTGTGAATGCATGTCCATGCACGCAAGTGTATTGTCCCTTCCTCTCTGGGATCAGAGAACCATGGGCCCAAAAACTTTCCCAACAATGTTTCCATTGAAACTGACGTAACTAACAAAGTTTCAGCTATGATGCAACAGCATATTTTGATAAAAAATTCCCTTTGAAAATATTCTGACCATTATTTATTATAGTACTTGCACATCAAAATTATAATCACTCTACATTGCTTCACTTTTCTCATTTTTTTAAAATATTTTTTCAGAGCTCTTATGAAAATAAATTAATTTAATGTTACAAAATCCTTTGAAGATGAATTGTGTGGTGTAAACACTTAATATTATTGGTATGCTATTTTTCCATATGGTAAATTATATATTTTAGATATTTCCTTTCATGAAACTTTCAAACATTTTATATGAGTAACTGAAAGATGGGAATAAAACCATTTTACAGTACAGCTAATTTTTTTACATGCTCATCAAAGGTATGCAACATTTTTGCTTAGGGTAAGTATATGACTCATAATACTTATCCACACCCATCAACTCTCCCTCCACTTAAATATTTAAAATATAGCTATATTTAAATAAAGGTATATTTTTAACACACTTCCAAAGCTAAAAAATAAAGAACTGCAGAACCGCAGTGCATCAGAAAAAACTTTGTATTAAAAATAAAAAGTAATCACAGCCACATGCAGCACTTCTTTCACTTTGTGTTGCTCCTCTAACTCACAAAATAGATACCTGTGCATGAAGTTATGAATTTAACTTCTTTACTATTGTGAATGCACAAAAGGTTGCAGTTTCCATTAGAATACTTTAGTTAACAGTTTCATGAGCCCATGGTATTGCTAAAGGGCAATGTTCTTTCCAGTGGGCAGCATAGCCAAAGGTACTTTTGGTAGGTAGAGAAGTTTTCAGTCTTTTTTGGGACCTTTGAGGTGTCAAGAGGAAGTGCATGTGTTTGTGGGTTTGCTAAGGATGGCTCAGAGATTGTACTGCCTCTGAAGCTGCCATTTTGGTCCAAAGAGTACATTAGAAATTGCTTGCTGTTGCCTACCTAAGTATCTTAAAAGCACTATATCTTTTGCCCCAGAGACCTTGGTTTTTTCCTGTAAATCAATTTCTTACAGCTTTTTAGTTGAGAAGCTATGGCACCTCCCAGTTTGGGAGCAGAAACTTGCTCTTGTTAGGGACGTGCATTTGGTCATTCTTGTGAAAATCTTTCTAAACTTGTCTAGGCTGAGTCACTGTAAACTTCAATTCACACATGTACGGGACTGAAGAGCAGAGAAAAGGTTGTAGGTGTCAAAGCAGGAAATGGATATGGAGTGGGAGGTTGGGAAGTGGACAGATTGGAGGAGGCAGATGTGGAAGTAGTCAGGTTTGGGGAGGGAGTGATGTGTATAGAAGGGCCTGAAATCAATTGAGAGCGTTGTGCTTAGGTCCTGGTGTAGAATCTGGGATTCCATAGGCATGTTTACATGTTCATTAATGTTCAGTACTTACTGCACACTTAGTTTAGTACTTGCTTCATGAAGTACTAACTAAATGTGCAGTAACACTGGCACATGGTTTCTTTGTGATGCTTTACTGCACAGTAGCCTAATAACTAGGGACCTACCAAATTCTTGGCAGAAGTAGAATGCACGGTAGTTCCTTTAATCTTGCATGTTCCCTTATGTGCACCTTGCCCCTTGACACCCCCTCCCCCACACTGCTGTTAGCGAGGGACCGTGCTGCTCCCTCCTGATCAGCAGGGAAGCTAAAACCATGGTTTTAAACATGGTGCCATTTTTGCCTCCCCACCAGTCAGCAGCAAACAGCAGGCCCACCTAGGGCCCCTCAGTCAATCAGTGGTGGGAGAGAAAAATGCCCAGTGGTGTGTGCCATATTTAAAACCACAGTTTTCACATCCCCACTAATCAGGAGCAAGCTGCAAGATAAGGGCACTCCACCAATCAGCGCAGGGGAGGGGGGGATTGTTGTGCGCTCAGGTGTACAGTGTGAATTAAAAACGAGCAGGAATCTTATCGGGATAAGGCACAATGCCGCGCTTATTGGAACATAAGACATAAAACATGCAACATGAAAAGTATAAAGAACAGTAAGGTTGTCTGCTTCACTCATTACCATGCATACTTATTCATTCATTCATCCATACAAGAGAGACAAGCACACATACACAGATAGATAGACAGTCGTGCAAAGGTTAAGGTGTTACCAAGTTCTAAAGTTGCTCAGGTCAGTTTGGTGTCTGGCCAGACTCACCATGAGAGATGGAGTCAGGTCTTGTTGGATGCACCCAAACTCCTTCTTGCAGGTGGAAAGGACCCAAAGCCTTGTCTTTGTGTTCATTCTTTATAGTGATTGCTGTCCATACAAACCTGTGGATTCCGCTAAGTCAGATGCGAAGGTCATCCTCCTTGTCCTGTTGGCAGGCTGGGATTGGTAGGACGTGTTCTTCTGGCTTTGTGGTCTGAAATCTTCATGGGGGTCATTGCTTGCAGTCTACAGCCATCGGGGTGAAGCATGATCTAGTATTTGGTAATCCTTAACTCCTGACTTAACGTCACTGCAGCCTTTAACCATTAAACCACAGAAGGCTATTTTCACCTGCTGCAAGAGGACTGTCTTCCCTCACGTTGTCACATACATACATCATTCATTCTTTCTTTACCTCTTTCCACATACACCAGACATACCGCAACCCCTTACACAAGCATTTCCCTTATACTAAATTTAAGTTCTAAAGTCATGAGACCAATAGGTCAAATATGTCTAAAATTGTGAGCCCAATATGTCACATATAATTATGCTAAGCAATAAGAAATTTAAAATAGGTGGTTAATTCCAGAACCCTAATATTGACTGATCAAATTATTATAAAAAGTAAATCATAAGATAAAGTTAATCTTAATGGTTAAGTATTTCGTTATTTAAAAAAGAAAAATAACAATATAAGCCATCAAAGCAGTTATAGTTACTGCAATACTACACGAGGCCCATGGGGACAACTGCAATATTAAAGGAGCCACAGCGCACTTCACTTGCACCATGAACTCAGTAAGTCCCTACTAATAACACTGTGCAGTAGTGCATTAGCACAGTTTTTGACCAGCACGTTCCTGCACAGTGTTATTAGGCTACTGTGCAATAAGCAAGAATTGTACTGTGAAGTGTTCTCTTCGTCTTCTGAATATTGCTGAATGTCTATCATCAGGCATCTCACTAATGAAAAGTAGCTTCCTTTTGTGCTATAGCACTTAACTTTACTGAAGACATTCCTGTTCTGTGATACCATGAAACAGACTGGGTCTACTAAGAGTATTGTAGGCTTCTTTGTCTTCCTAGCTTTCTTAGAAATAACTTACATATACTCTAGGGAAATCATCTGAGAGATTATTTGATGCTTTAAGACTTGCCATTATATTACTGATGAGCTGAAAGAAAACAATATTTTACACAGCAACGTTTGTAAGGCTTCTCAAAAAGTTAAGCAGGGCAGTGGGCTAATCAGAATTACTGTGGGAGAAAGATCAATTGGAAATAAATGAGACATGTATAATACATATAATGTATATGCATATATATAGATAGATAGCTATGCATATGTGTTTATATTTGCATGAACACAAACGCACACAATATTTATGTTACATGTTTCTTCAAGTATAAGATATGAAAATTTTGGTCTTTCTATAGAAATGTAGTACTTCAGTAGTGGCCTGTGTTTTACCTCTAATGGGAGACAAAAGAAAAAAAAGAAACAGTCTCTTAACTGGATAGTAAAAGCTATCTACTAACTTGATAGAAAATGCAATTAATTTCTCCCTGAAAGTGCATCCCCTGTTGTTTAACATAATATCACCATTGATTACAAATGAAAATTACTTTGAATAATTGATTTTTTAGTGAAACCATTTGAATGTTCTCATTAAGATTTTTTTGGATATATCCATATTAAATTGAGTATCACAGCATTGTTTTAAAAATACAACACACGTTATCATAATATTAGCAAATCAGATTAGACCTTCAATTCCATAATTATTTTCTCCAAATGTTTTGGAGTTTTTTCGGGCTTAACATAATAGATATTCATAAATTATACTGCTCTTAGCCATTCCTGCAAGGTATGTGCCCTTAGGGATTTCCATGTGTGTGATACAAGCTTTGACACAGTATCAAATTTATGTGGTGGTATATGCACATTCTCTATTTAAGTCCACATCTCTTGTATTGCATCTGCCTTACCTTTCAAATACCAGCTTCTAATTCATGCAAATGACTCATGTAGAATCATTGTTTTTGATAATCATGCCATTATTTGACAATCATTCCAGTAGGTTTGCTTTTGAATTACATTGTGTAAGGACAATATGTGCCCGTAGACACTTATGCTGTATGTATTTGTAGGCTGTTCCACAGAAATTCACTGTAGTTTCTAGTACCTAGTAAAGGAGATATGTAACTAAACACTCATTTGGAATATCCTAAATTATCTAGCTTAATTAAAAAAACCCAAAGCAATAGCTTCTGTATGTGTTCAAGATTAATTTAAGCACTAAATTCCTAATATTCACTGTTCGATGATCATTTGATTGAGCCCGTCATTTACTACAGTATTTTAAACTAATATTGCATTGCTTTCCAGTTTTCATGTTTAAAATAATAAGCAAATTATGTTATTTCCTAAAACAGAAAATAGTGTACTGTTGTGATTATTATAAAGAGCATGGAAAGATTTTTCTTTGATTTTGTTCTTTGTAAAGGAGATTTTGCTAAAGGATCAGATTCTTTTCATTTTACTCTACATAGATTGCTGTCAGAGTAACTTCACTTTCTGCAATATAACATTAATGGGTATCGTTAAATCCAGTTGTGCATTGACAGACTGAATCTAGAAAAGGTAAATGAATGAAAAAAGAACCAATCTAATTTTTGACTTTTGTCAAATTAAAATATTTAAATTTTAATTCTGTATGAAAGCTCTGAAAAATCAGGGCTTTGTTATTTACATTTGGTATATATTTCAATTAGAACTGATCCTTTCTTCATAATGGGAATTTAACGTGATACCTAAATTCATGACAAAATAAATAACTTAATCTTATAAAAGAACCTTTATGACTCAGTGGGTGCATCTACAAGTGACACTACATCTCCGTAGCAACGTTGAGCACAAACCATGACACTGCAGCTACATTGCCGTAGTGGCGCGCTCCCTCAGTATAGTGTCTCACTACAGTGACATAGGAGCTAAATGTAATCATGCATGTCTGGCATGGCATAGTATGGGCTGTTACGGCGCCATCATTTAGTACTTCCACATTCAGTAACAATATGTAGGCGTGGCCAGTCATTACCCATTCTGTGGAAATGCTCAGTAAACCTTTATTTTTTACCTCTTTCAAGTCGTCCTATTTCCATACTTCATCTAAAGCGATGTCAAATATATAAATTTTAAAAAGTTAAAAACATTCTCTCTCTAAAGTAAATCACTGCTAACCAAGAACTATGGAGTTAAATCTCCCATTCCAAGATAGGGCCATGAACTGGCTTGGTTCTGTGCACAGATAAAGACTACCAGTGTATATCCAATAAAGTTTGCTAGTACATGACTTGAAGTAGGATCAGAGCCTTAAAGGATCCTTTATTTAATTTGAATCCTGGAGGGCACTAAACTGCTAGGACTTCTTACTGTGTAGTATTGATTTCTATATCATGTTTAGAATAGAAGCTGAAAACTTGAGAGACTTTTTTTAGTATGGGTCTGTATTGTACTTAAGTTTGGAGTTGTAGTGCTCTGCAGTAGATTGTCAGCTCGGTAGCCTTTTCTTTGACATAATCTTTGACTCATCCCTGTTAGAAGCTCAAGAAATTTACAGTACTCTAAATAAGTTCTTGCAGAGAAAGATGAAAGACTGGAATGCAGATTGTTTCCATTCAGTCTGGTTGAACAGATTTATGGGTATGAAATTGAGAAGAGATTCTCTTAGGCAAAGAGAAAGAAATCACATTCCACAGCTGCAAATAAAGCAAGTGGTGGGGTAAGCAAGTGCGTGGAAAGGGAATATTCTGTGTATAATTATGTGTCATATGCCCACTCCGTGCATCTCATCTAACATTGGTAGTCTTGCATGTGAATAGTTTCTAGCTATGACAGAGGGAGAAGAACGTTGTCAGCCCTTGAATGGAGTGTACAATTATGAAATCTGAGCAGTTTAAAATTGGATGATGCCTGGTCTTCTAGAGTATGGTTTAGAGCTCCGTGCACATATTCTTATAATTGTTTTCCCCCATTTCATTAACATAAATCCATGGGGCAGTGGACCAGGTCCAAAATTACTCATAAGGCAGAACCTCATGCACAGCTGTAGCTGAACAGGCCTTCATCAATTCCCTTAGCCTTGGAAATTGAGGTGATATCGTCAGACTTTTGTCCATGAAATAAAATATGAAGTACTATGCAACAGTATGCAACAGGAGGAAGCTCTGCATTGTGTACAGGGATTTGGAGAGTTTACTGAAAGCATTTCCTGTGCACAAAGAGGGAAAACTGTTGATTTTGGAATTGTTTTCAATTCTAAATGTTCTCTCTCTGGAGTCTCTGTGTTCTCAGAGTGTCCTGTGGCTGTTGAGTTGGATAGTAAATATTCCTGAAGTTCTGAAACCATCTGAATTGTGAAACTCTCCTGATATTTATATGCAGGTGTACTGGAAATGAATTCCAAATCTGAGGATATTTCAGTATTGCAGATGCAGGAGTAATATTACTGCTGTAGGGATAATTCATCACCACTGAATTTAGTGGGAATTCTTTAGCACTGACCTTAGCACCCATGTGTGTGTATTAAAATAGCCAGGGCATTCTTCTTTCTTTTGCAAGAGTGATGATGAGTTCATATTTTAATTTACTTTATACTTCAAGAATTACAAGTTTGAAAGCTATGTTCAAACACTGTTTTTCCAAATGCTTTCTCCAAATCTCTGATGAGCAAAACAGACATACATAAGCAGAGTGATATATCAAAGGAAAGATCAAAGGGTTGTCAGGCTATGGCCTCAAACCTGGGACCTCAGGCTGCCTAGCATAACCACTCATCCCAGTCTGCCATCTCCATGTCTGAGCACCTGGTCTATACTAAAGTGGCCAGAGCCATCCATCTGGTCCTGGCCACTCCTCAACCACTAAACCACTAAAATGGCTAGCCAGGGCCAGTTGACCCTTCAGCCATCTGATATAAACCCATGACCTGGAAGAGGAAGTGTACAGGCAACAGGGCTCAATCTGTACCCAAGCCGCTTTATCCTCAGCTTATGCCACTGCCAGCTCTCTGACTGATCCCATGGCTACCCAACCCAGCTTGCCCTGACCCTTTGACTTCCTAAGCTGAGTCCCAGCTTGATCACCTGGATAGCTGACCAGGCTTGCTTTCTGACTCCAGACTCTGCCTGACCCTCTGCCTCTCTGACTTGGGTCTTTGGACTGATCTTCTGACTCCTGGCTTCCTTGCTTCCTAGCACTGCCTGCACACTCCTTTTGGTCCTTGTTGCTCCCCTGGACCCTGAGTGACTCTCAGACCCAGCCACTGACATTATGGAATGACAGATGTATTCAAAATGGGGTTTTAACTTAGCTTAAGTAGACCTATATTGTGTGTGCATTTTGACATCCATATTTAAAATGTGGCATTAATTATGCACACCTCTGGGATATAATCATACTCCCAGAGGTGTGCTTAATTAATGCCACATTTATTGTCTTCATTGCTATAGGACCATCTCTGTTAAAAAGCTTTGTTTACTACCAATGCATATAATCACATTTGCCTAGAAATTAAAAACCTGTGGTGATTTTCTTTGCAAAATTAGAGGAATATCTAAATTTCTCTAGGTGTTTTCTTTTTTTTCAGTATAGCAAAAAATGTAGCATCTTAGATATTAGCCAATACTAACTATTGGAAAATGGCATCTTAATTATATTAGGTCATCCAGTCAACCATTTGGCACAGACAGGAATGTTTTCTAGAGCACAAGTTCTGCTGTGCAACTTCAATAAATGGGACTTCTGCCATTTAATTTGTAAGTTTGTTCCACAACCAAATGTGTCTTATTGCCTGTAAGTTTCTAGTAAATACTGTCTTCACTGGCTCAACTTCCAGCAGTACTGAGTTCATTCAGAAGTCAGAAGCAAAACGCAAAACTTTTCAAAACTAGAGAAAACTCTTTTTCCCTGGAAAACTGCTTCTTTTCTTCATAAGTCCAAGACCTTATGGAAGGATCTCAGTCTTCACAGAACAAGCCAGAGATTTTCTCCTTTGCCTTGGAACCTCTCTCAACAGATTTTATACTCCTATAAGTGTTCCATACCCTTGTCCAATGAAAGAAGCTTCCCATGAAAGAATCTGAGTTCTCTGACAGCCTCCCAGAGGTTGTCATTTTCCATCCCCCAAAAGAACCCTGAAACTCTGATTTTCCTGAAGAGAAGCCTTGTCCAACATCAGAATTATAATTTTATCCTGCACGTCTGGTTTTGTGTCAGAACATGGTTGCTTAAACTTAGAGACTTGAGGAATAATTGCAAGGACAATTTTGAAAGCTAGAGAGCAAATGGCAAGGCATTTCAATAATTTTGTGAATCCTTGATATAGGAAATTTGTCTACTTGTATGCAGTAAAACTCTTTCTTTTATGCTTCCTTGCTGAATCCCAACCTTAGATTTTTATGTACAGGAGAACTAATCTTTCAGGTTTCTGCATGTTTTAAACCAGTTTTGAACACCAAGTTCATTATGAAATGAGCAAGCATAATATGAACACACAATTACTTTATAACATTTTGGTAAATCTTATGAACACTTTAAGAACTTCAGTACAGTAGCAAATAGAGATGGGATCCTCTTTACAAAACTTGTCGTCTTTGAGCAGTGAGCTGAGACCTGGGACAAGAAAATGCTCAAATCCTGTCTTCAGCTCTCCTAGCAAGAATTTGTACCATTATGTTGCACTCATAAATGGCACCTTTGGAACGTTATTGGAAAAAAGTAGATGGAATAGCATGCTTAGAAAGTTAAACCATTTGTTTGAGACTATGCAGCAAGTCTGTGTCAGAACAAGGATTTGAATCCCTGATGTATCTACTGGTCCAGTGCCTCCAGGCAAATCGGTTACAGCCAGATTCAAACTGATCATATGGGTGCCTGAACAGAATTTAAGCTGAATTTAGGTCTGTAAGTCACAGTGGGCAAACAAGATCAGCTATGCTCCACTTGGCCACAAAACTCCTAAGGCTCCTAAATTCATTAGGTGTCTCCATTTTGGCTTGAAAAATTCCTTCAGTGACTCCATCTAGGCTTTTGTGCCTACTCAGAAGCAATCCAGTCCAAGTGCCTATGTGCCTAAATATTTCCTATGCTCCATTATGATGCAGATCAGAGATGTGGGGTGTATATGTCCATAATCTAAGTGCTCACAGAAGCATGTCTAGCTTATATCAACAATAGCAAGTTCATTCCCTATGGGAATTCTTGCTCTCAAAAACACAGTGTGTATGTGTGTATGGGGAAGGGGTCATGGGGAAAGTGCCTATCCTTTCCAAAGAGTCTGCTGGTTAGAGCACTTAGATAAAAAGAGAACTGGATTCTAGGCCCTCCATAGCCCAGGGTGATTCAAACTTACACCTTTAATCTCCCAGGAGAGTGTCCTAACCAGCAGGCTTCAACAGGAGGAATGGAGGGCATCCACTAACCACTAGGATGTTATGCAAAAGGTGGGCAGCACTATTCAATTAGGCACCTAGATCCCAAGTTGACAAAGATACCTTATGTATACCTCGAAGTCAGGTGTCCATCCAACATGGGTTCATTAGAGGCAGGTCCTGTCAGACCAACCTGGTGGCCTTCTATGACCAGGTCACAAAATCGTTAGACACAGGGGTAGCAGTGGATGTGGTCTTTCTGGACTTCAGGAAGGCCTTTGACACTCTCTCACCCCATTCTCATTAAAAAACTAGGGGACTGTGGCATCAACACCTACACAGTCAAATGGGTCGCTAACTGGCTGGAGGGCCGCACCCTGAGAGTGGTGGTGGATGGGTTATTTTCGACCTGGAGGGATGTGGGCAGTGGGGTCCCCCAGGGCTCGGTCCTCGGACCCGCGCTGTTCAAGATCTTCATCAGTGACTTGGACGAGGGAGCAAAAAGCACCCTGTTCAAATTTGCTGATGACACTAAGATGTGGGGGGATGTGGGCATGCTAGAAGGGAGGAATAGGTTGCATTGGACCTAGACAGGTTACAGGGGTGGGCAGATGAGAACAGGATGGGTTTCAACACTGACAAGTGCAAGGTGCTGCACCAGGGGAGGAAGAACCAGCAGCATACCTACAGGCTGGGGAACTCCCTTCTCGTCAGTGCAGAGGCAGAAAAGGATCTTGGAGTCATTATTGATGCCAAAATGAACATGGGCCGACAGTGTGGGAACGTGGTCAGAAAGGACAACCACACCTTGTCATGCATCCACAGATGCATCTTGAGCAGGTCCAAGGAGGTGATCCTCCCCCTCTACGCGGCACTGGTCAGGCCGCAGTTGGAGTACTGCATCCAGTTCTGGGCGCCGCACTTCAGGAGGGATATGGACAACATGGAGAGGGTCCAGAGGAGGGCCACTCGCATGATCAGGGGGCAGCGGGGCAGGCCCTACGAGGAGAGGCTGAGGGACCTGAACCTGTTCAGTCTCCACAAGAGAAGGCTGAGGGGGGATCTAGTGGCCTGTTACAAACTAGTCAGAGGGGACCAGCAGGCATTGGGGGAGTCCCTGTTCCCCCGAGCACTACCAGGAGTGACTAGAAATAATGGTCACGAGCTGGCAGAGGGTAGATTCAGACTAGGCATCAGGAGGCGCTACTTCACAGTCAGGGCAGCTAGGATCTGGAACCAACTTCCAAGCGAAGTGGTGCTGGCTCCTACCCTGGGGGTCTTTAAGAGGAGGTTAGACGAACACCTTGCTGGGGTTTTTTGACCCCAGTACTTCTTCCTGCCATGGCAGGGGGTCAGACTTGATGATCTGCTCAGGTCCCTTTCAACCCTACCAACTATGAAACTATGTGTCTAAGTTCTAAAGAGAACCTGGAGTTTGGACAAATCCTTGTGTCTTATATTTCTTATTGTCCTTTCATTGACTTCATATGAAGCCTATCTAAGTGTGTCAGTTTGGATTGCCCTCCTGGGGAGAGGTTCATACAAAAATGATCTCTGCCTGGCCCTTAGTAAATTTTCAGAATGATGCTTCTCAAAGTCTGAGAAGCTATTTAAGACCCATACTATTAAGAGCAGTGGAAGAATGTCCTGTTTCCACTTCATATAGGACCAGGAATTCTTCAGTGAGGTTAATTCTTAATAAGGTTTTTAAAAGGTAGTGAAGTCTAATATTTTCTTAGCACTCTAATATTTTCTCTTCTACTGACCCATTATAGCTCTTCCAGAACTAGAAAACAGGAACTGTTTGTGACATTAGCATCAGTGTGGGATTTAACTAGTCTCCCAGAATTAGATGGGAGGGAGGGTTTTAGAAAAAAGGGTAATAATAACTTCTCTCTTCCCTGGAATAATTGCAGTTGTAAGTAACATCAAATAACAAGAATATTTTAAAAAACAAAATAAGTGGCACCCAGTTTTGCATGATGAGATGGACAATTTGAAGAACTTTAAAAGTCCTAAATGTACCAGGAATATTGACAGCAAAGGCTAACAGAGAAGACACTATAGTAGCAAATGTCAAATTGCGCTGAAAACAAATTTAATGTGCTGCAAGACTTGGATCAGCCACAAGAAGTCAATGTTGACATGTTTTGGTCCTGTCTATGTGATAGTATCGCAGATATCCAATAAACGTTTTCCAGATAAGCTGCACGTTGGCCTGAGATAGGTGAGAACGTTGTGCAAAAGAAAGGAAACAAGCCGAAGTAAATACTGTCTCATAAAACACCTCCAAAAAAAAGACAACAAAACCCCTGCAAAAAATAAAAAAGGGCTAATTGCTACAAAATATCATGAGATGAAAAAATACATGGAAAATAACATGACCAAAGAAGATGAACTAGCTGCAGAAAAGGGGTGATGATAGTAAACACTTTATCTACTCAATAAATTCTGCCTGGGAAGTATGTTAAGAAAGACCTTAACAGAGAAAAAAACAAAGAGTTGTGGTGGTGCTAAATAAATGAACGCCACAGAAAAAATGGGCATTTCTGTATCTCTCAGTTATACTGCCAGACAGTGTTGTACAAGACAGGCTTCACTCACTCTTTGTGTGCTACTTCCTGAACCTGAAATAATGTAGCTACTTTGCTGCATGCTGCCTGCATATCAGTAAACTCTAACAGTCAGAACTGTGAATTAAGACAGGTAATTCAGGTTTGGGAGACAAAGTGCACAGAGTAACCACAGTGTATTTCAGTACAATGCTGTCTGGCACTAATTGAGCAGTATAGACTGAGGGTCCATGCAGACGTTACATTTAGATCAGTGTAACTAGGGTTAGGTTGATCTAAATGCCGCTTTGTACACACAATTGGACAGGTTAGGTCAGGTGAAAAATGACCTAGCCTGATCTAACTAAGTTAGATTGGGAATGAGTTAACCTGGTCTACTAGAACATTTGCACGTGGTCAGAGTGCAGCCTGGGGACTGGGAAAACACAGCTTCTTGCCCCAGCCTTGAGACTGTGTTCTTCGTACTTTGGGCTATTTTTAGCACCCTAACCCCTTCACCCTGGACAGATAACCTCCTGCAGAGACATGCCACACCACAACCCACCCTAGACCCTGACTTAGATTAAGTTCCTGGCATGGCACCGGAGAATTCATGCACAAGGTGCTCCTGACCTAGAATCACATGGCTTAAAATAAGATGTAGATTGGGTATGGTGAACATCTGTTCATACCTATACTCTACAACCTTGACAGTGATATTAATTAAAACAACCTTAACTAGATATTCTAAAGGCTAACAGACAAAGAATTCATAGATTGTTAGGGGCTGGAAGGGATCTTGCAGATCATGAGGTTCAGCCCCCTTTCTAGGCAGGAAGACAACTAGGGTTAGGTGACCCCAGCAAGGTGACTGTCTAATCTCTTCTTGAAAACCTCCAGGGTAGGTGACTGCACCACCTCTGGAGGGAGTTTATTCCACACTCTGGACACCCTGACTGTGAAGGAGTTTTTCCTGGTACACCAAAAGCTCTGTTGTCTGGCACCCATGGGGAATGGGGGGGGGTGCCAGATAACAAAATATGCCAGTTACCTGAGAGGCATCTTTGCCTGGTCCTGCCGCATCTGGTGCATCAATGTGCTGGGGCACAGGCACCGTGCCATCCCTCCCCTGGCATCAGTGTGCTGGGGGACAGGGAAGGGGGCCCCATGCAGGCTGCTTTGCCCTGGGCCGTAGCTTGAAGTGTGACTTGGCAAAACCGCAAGTGGGACTTTCAGTTTTGCTTTTGCCACATCAACCGGTGTCAACCGGCATGCCGGTTAATAGAGCATACCAGTTAATGAAGTGCCAGATAACGTGGCTTTTACTGTATTAATCCTAAACTGGCTTTCCAGGAGTTTTTATCTATTGGTCCTGGTCTTCCCCAAGGGTGCCCTAGTGAACAGTTGTTCACCGAGCTCCTGATGCACTCCTCTGATATATTGGTAAGCCACTATCAAGTACCCTCTCAACCTTCTCTTCTTTAGGCTAAAGAGGCCCAGGTCCCTCAGCCTTTTCTCATATGGCTTGCCTTGCAAGTCCCTGATCATACGGGTGGCTCTTTTCTGGACCCTTTCAAGTTTTTGCACATCCTTATTGAAGGCAGCACCCAGACCTGGATGCAGTACTCCAACTGTGGTCTCACCAGTGCTGACTACAGCAGGAGTATCACTGCCTTAATTTTATAGGAGATGCATCGGTTGATACATGCCAGCGTATTGTTTGCCCTGCTGACCACTGCCTCGCACTGACGGCTCATATTCATACGATGGTCAATCATTACCCCTAGGTTCCTTTCGGTCGTGGTGCATGTCAAGCTGTCACCACCGAGCCTGTGTGTATGTTGAGGGTTGGAGCACCTTGCGCTTGGAAGTGTTAAACTTCATCTGGTTCTGGTCTGCCCAACTCTCAAGCATGTCCAGGTCCACCTGTATCAGCAACCTATCTTCTGACGTGACCACGCTGCCCCATAACTTGGTGTTGTAAAAATTGAAAGAGTCAGCCAAAAAAAAAAGTTAAAATTTGGCCTGCTAGTGAAGGCCAAGTCACCGGAAATGTTAATGACATGACAGGTGTTGAAAATTCAGTGATTTTTTGTGTGTGTGAAACTGGAAAAAAAAAAAGAAGCTTCCAGAGCAATTGGAAAAATAACATCATAATTAAAGAATGTCAAAAGAAGGTAACCTAAGCATCTGCAATAACTGTTGTGATACTACAGTTCTTTCCACGGTAACTGTAGTCTTCTGCAGTGTCATCTTAGGGAGATTAAAGGAAGGAGTTGAAGCAAAGTAAAGGGAAGAACAATCTGCATTCCAGCCTAGAAGCTCGTGTGTCAGCCAGATTTATCCCCAAAGAATTATCATTGAAAAGAATATCAAAAGGGATAAACACTGTCAGACAAAAATTATAAGACAGCATCAAGTAGCCTTCATCAGGAATCATTTTGGTATGACTTAAAGAGTAACCATATGCCAACAAAAGAGAAAAATCATAGACTGGTAGAACACAGGCATCTTGTGACTTCAGAATAATGCCTTAGAAGTAGCAGTTGAATCAATGTGCAAACACAGACTAGGAGACTTCCCTTCAATGCAAACAAGCTAGAGTCTTTAGTTAGTTATGAAAATGAATATAAAAGCAAACAAATCTAAAAATTTAGCAACTTTGAACCCAGACCTTCTTTTAGAAAATAATGGAATAATGGAGACAGGTCATTTCACAAAACTTGGCACTCAGGTGCCAGCCAGTTGAGATGTCCAAAAGGAACTAAGGTTACAAATTGGCACAGCAAGAACTGCATTTACAACATTAAACCAAGTTAGTCACTAAAAAGCCTAAATCTTAAAAATGAAGTGATGGATCTTCAACTTAAATTTTATTTCCACCTTAACATGTGGATGTGAAACCTGGATCTTCACCAAAAGTACAGACAAACATCTAAATGCTTTTGAAAGAAAATGCCTCAGGAAAATACTAGGTATTTAATGGAATGAATTTATTACAAATGTTGAGATTCATCAGAGTTGAACAACACCTAATCTCTGAGGTTATCCAGAAAGGGAGATGGAAATATCTAGGACATATTAAGAATGAAGCCAGAGTTGATGCCAGATTGTCTGCCATAGCAGACGTGCCTTTACGCAGTTGAAGGAATAAAAGAATCCCTCAACGGAATAGGAGTAAGGGGAATTTAATGGCTTAATATACATAGTACCCATGCAGAAAAGGACCCAGCTCGATGGAGATGGTGAAGCTGTGTTTATATTTTAAGCAATATTTGATTGTGTGGGAAGGATTCAAAGTCAAGTAACACCCAAGTTTTAAGTCCAATGTTACTTCCTAGCAGGCTCTATAAGCATTTTGTCAGACCTGCAAAATGCTTTCAGGACTTTATAAGAACTGATTCTGAGCCTTTGGCTAGAAAGCAAGAATTTTAATCCCAGAGTCCAAGCAGTATCTTCCATCTGCACCCAGCAGTCCCAACTCCAAGCATTATAATTTATAGAAGCTCTACACTGCCCATAAGCTTCTGGAATCAAGCTTTAAAATAGGTTTCTGTCTTACTAGGGGGAAAACTAGTAGGTCATTTTCCTGCACACAGGTGGAGGAAATTGGTGACTGTCCACCTACAAGAGACGTATCTACCAGGGCCTTGTAACATCGCGTCATCGCACGTGACCTAGCCAGTGCACCACTGTTAATTAGACTTTGTTTTGAGTATCTTAATATCGTGCCATGTAGCTATCTGGGATTTTATAGTTAAGTTTATAGGTTATTTTGTGCTAACCACACATTTTCAAGCTTTGGCATGATGTCACTTCCACTTTTGTCAGTGGACTTCCTTGTCAACCCATCTGGCCTTTCTTGAATCCAGGAAAACAGACAATCTGACCCAATCAAGGCTCTAGGTGTATGGCCATATTTAAAAGCATTTGTACTGTGTCTTCAACTAGAAGTTCTACCACAGATGGTGAAGCCCCAAATACGTTCTCTCTTATGTATAATGAAATGTTACTTTTGTACTATTCTTTTTTATTCTGTTTTCTGGTTTTTTTCTTATACTAGAAAATAACAGAAGTTAAGGTAAAGAATGTCATCTGAGAAATCATTCCATTTGCATGCTTTATACATCTGAGCTAGTAAACAATAGATTCTGAACCTCTAGAACATCTACTATTCCCAGTTCTGACATTGGTGATATATGTACTGAGAGGCAGGGAAGTTACTCATTTAGAGGATAAGAGGTTTTTCCTATTTCTGAAACTATCCAATTAAAAGATAAGTCCCAGGACATTTCTAAGAAGAGAAAGGAATCATTTTGGTGTCCTGGACAGTGTTCCTCTTTCAGTATAGCTTTAATTTCAAATGGCATGTCTTTATTCTCTCCAAATGTCTAATGACTGTTCCATTAGACTGAAGTTAGAATGTTCTTTCACATCCCTTAATCGTGAAAGTAGTTCTTAAAAGAAAAGTCTTATTATCTTTCCTTGATTTCAGTTATACCAACTAAAAAACAAACAAACTTTGATTTAATTTTAAAATGCTTCTGAAAATCTTTCCTGAATAGTTAAGAATTAAGATTACTCTTCCTCTTCAATAATGTCCATGGACATTTCTTACACATCTTGTGTGGTTATGGTTTGATAGGCAGATTTTTGAAATCTATTCACAGGCCAGGTAAACTCAGCAGGATTTTTTTTTTCCTAGGGTAGTCACAGAAGTGACTGTGTGTAAGTAATACAGAACATAACACAAAGAAAATGTGTAAACTGTATCGCATTGATTTTCAAATTGCATGCAATGAATACAGTGCAGTTTATTTCTATGTATCACATACTAAAACAGATCTTGAGAAGCACTCAGAGCTACATTTAGTTAGAAAACCTTCCCTCTGCCTATGAAAACAGAAGATGGAAGAGTGTTACTAAGCAAGCACAGACAGAACTAACCTGCTATGTATGTACTTTTGTAATTTTGAGGATAGATGCCTTTCTGAAAAGAATCTTCTCCAGTGCTGGTAATTTAATCACTCAGGGCAATGGTAATCCAAAGGCATATGTTAAGTATGAAAAATACTACATTATGTGGTAGATTATTGTTACAGCTTTCAAAAGCTTCTGAAAAGACTTGTAATATTTTGGCTTACATTCAATATTCTCCTTCATTTCTGCAAGGAACAGGAGTTTTTTTTTCTCTCTAATATGTCATCTTGAGGTTATACAGTAACATCTGTCAGAACTATACTAACCTCTGTCATCCAGCTGTTATAATTGTGGTATTTTCCTTCCTTCTCCTTCTCTTTCCTTTCCTTCTTTCTCTTTCTCCTCCCTCTGAAAAAAATGCTCTTTTTATACTGAAACTTCAGGTGGAATGAAGTGGTTATAAAAGCATCTATCAACACAGCAATAGCTTGCCAAGCCAAGTATTTGGGTTGGAAGTCATGCCTTCCCAACTGCTTGAAAACAGGAAGTATCTCTGTTAAGTGATGGATAGCTCTACTTTGCTGAGAGGAAGAAAAGGCTTTTTTCGCCTTGGGGCCAATAAATGAGTTCTGCAGTTATTCCATGTATGTAAAGAAAGAATTTCATATATAAATCCATGTAGACACACTCGCACACATGCATCTGTGTGTGTGTGTGTGTGTGTGTGTGTGTGTGTGTGTATCTGTGCATGTGTATATATAAAAAAAAAAAATACCAAAAAAACCCAACCCCTTTATACATGAGCAGTCCCTGTCAGAAGCCAGCCCAGGCACATCTTATCCCAGAGATTCCTGTAAAGCACTCAAAATCTGTCAGAAACAGCCTGCAGGATTGCAGCGGCTCCTGGGTGATTAATTGCCAAGAGAGTCTGCTTCCAGGTTCCATTACATATAATTGTAATCTTTTCTAAAGGGGCTCTTTTATTAAACCCCCCACCCCAAAAGGAGGGGAGGGGGGGAGAAGAAGTAACTAACATTCCTGAGGTTTAGCACTTCTTAGTCAAGAGCACAGAGGACTCACTTACATAAACATGCACTAAGGAAAGTGTGTTATGTTGTTTATTAGCTGATGATAGATTTTTTTTTCTTCAGTTAATTTTAACTTGAAGTGAAAATCATTTTACTAGAAATCTGGGAGGAAGTGATGTCTAGCAGTTAAAGGGGAAGACTGCTAGGATTCTTTTTCTCTACCAAAAATTCACTGTGCCACTTTGCGATTCACTAAGAACATAGACTTACGGCCCATGTATCTGAAAGCCATGGCATTAACACTGCCGTGGCTATTCCACCTCCGCCTAATTTCTGGATGGTTGGTGAGCCCTGTGGGCCTGATGTCCTGGCCTCACACATGGGATTCATCATGCAGCCAGATTTGGCACATAGGGTCGTGCCACAGCGAGATCTGGCACTCAAACTGGCCCCACACCCCTCATCCAGCCCTCAGGGCCAGGTAGGTTTAGCACCACTGGCATAGATGAACAAACTCATACTCCAATGTAATTAACATCAATTCTGTGTGTCAGTGTACTGGGAGCAAGAATGGACAGGCAGGCATCCTTGGGTAGTTGCACAGTAGTTGGGTCTTACTGTTCCTCACCGCTCAGGAACAGGTGAGTGGGTAATAGCTGGGTTGCTTTTGGCATCTAGCAACCTTGGGTTGAGACTAATGGAATCTGTGCTGGTATAAGACTGGTAGTGTTTTACCCCTCTTTTTTTCCAGGGGTAATTCTCTACTGGGTTGATCAAAGTTACCCCAGTTTACAAGTTTCCATTTTCTGTTCACTCCTTGTTATAACCATTGACACCTGTATAAATTCTTTATACATACATATCTGCCTGTACAAAAAGAAGTAAAAAGTGAGGGACCAGTCACTCGTGCCCATGTTGTGGCTGAAATGCAGCCACTCAGATTAGCATAAGGTGATCTCATAGGTCTGAAACTGCTACTGCAAACCAAGGCACAGAAAGTGGCAAGACTGCTGTGTTTTTGTTCTTCTACATACTGGCCAGAAGAACTGGTCAAGCATGTGGGAAGAGGTAAATTTATCTGAATTTGAATGTGGGGCAAATAGTGACTCTGAGGAGGGGTGGGCATATTCTTGTGACTGAATGGTTTCTTTGTCAAAATGTGAGATTTCAGTTATTCCAGGAAGAAGTGGAAAATAGGTTAAGGTGAAATTTTTTTGAAGGGGAGGGGGATAGGAAAGAGAGTGACTAGATTATAAAGCAGAGAAAAGAAAATGATGAATTTCTTAAGGGAAAGTTCATCACATCTTCCTATTCCTCCTCCTTGTAGCTACTCTAGACTAGTCTAGAGAAGGATTGGGCAAAATACAGCCCACGGACCAGATCCAGCCCACAGAGGGTTCCTCCATCCTGCCTGGCCTAGGCACCATTCAGCCCATGGCGCATCCTGCCACCCCCTGGGCATGCAGTGGGGCTGGAGCAGCTCTGCAGCTGGATTGCTTTTCTAGGCAGTCCAGGCAGTGGCTCCTGGCTGCTGCCGCTGCAGTCTCCAGCCCCGTGGTGTTGGCAGGAACCCATGCATGCACAACCCTGGCCCATCCCAACCCCGCTGTGCACTCAGCCCAGTGAAGCAGACCAGCTGGAACCCATGCACACAGCCCCAACCTTGCCCACCATATGCTTGCTCCAGACTCACCCGCCCACAGTGAGCGGCAGTGGCTGGGCAGAAGTCACTGTTTGACGTGGAGGAAAAGCACTCCTGCCCTTCGCCGCTTCCTGGCCCTTCTTACTGAAGCCACCTGGAGCCTACACCTGGGCCTGTGCTTCTCTCACTGCCACTGCTACCCTGCTTGGTGGCCTAGACGTGGCTGTGACAGCAGCAGAGAGGAGCCTCGGGGCAGCCTGGGCATGGGCTCCGGATGGCTGTAGCAAGAAGGTCCCAGGAGCAGTGAGGGTGAGGGGCTGCTTTTCCCCCATACCAAGCAGCAGCTTCTGCCTAGCTACTGCCACTGTTCAGCATGGGTGGGCAGTTCGGAGGAGGCATGGGGCAGGCTGGGGTCAGAGTTGTGTGCTCAGGTCTCAGCTGGTCTGCTCTGGCTGGTGCGAGTCCGGATCAGGCACGGGGTGAGCCGGAATCGGGGCTGGGGCTGCGTACTGTTGGCCATGGTGGGGAGCCATGGGGCATGCAGGGTCTGGGGTGTTGTGGAGGGGGAGGGGTACTGACTGGCTTGCAGCAGCTCCCCAGAACTGTCTATGTGGCCTGTGGACCCAAATAATTGCCCACCCCTGGTCTAGAGTCTGTGCATAATTGCAATGGTGTCAGTCTAGATTTACATTATTCAGTTAGGTGAAGCAGTTGTCTCCTCTTTCCTATTGTGAATGTTAAGCCATTCATTTCCATTGCTTTGCTGCTTTAAAATTGTCCAAAATGGATACTAAACATTTTGAGGTGAGCAAAAAGCTTTGTTTCTTTTTTCTTTTCTTAAGGCTGGCTAATGAACTGAAAAATCAGTTCACTTCATAGGCCTAATTCTGTGAGGTCAATACTGAGGTATTGAGGCCCAGGATAACCCTTAACTTCTTTGTGTGCTCACTCATCAATAAAGCAGCTCTCCATAGTTTTTGGAACTGTAAGGAATCATTATGATAATGCAGGATGTAGAAATTCACCCTGTCATTCCCACATTAAGCTTTCAGCTGCCTGCTACAGCTGTCCCAGGCTCTAGACAGGCTCCTGCTGCTTGCCCCAGAGCCCAGGCTGCTCACAGCAGGTTGTAGAGAGGCTTCAAGCAACTGAACCAAGATCTGCAGAGCCCTGGCCTGGCTCATTGCTGGCAGCAGGTGCATGTGTGTCTTGCGGCAGATGGCAGGGAAGTGGCTGGGGTTGCACTGCCACAACAAGGATTGAGCCCCTTGCGTATTCCCCTGCCATCTGCCCCAAGGTGCAAGTGCCAAGCAAAATGCCTTCAAATGCCACACACTGGCATGTGTGCCAGCGATTGCCTACCCCTGAGTTACCCTTTACTGCAGAGGAAGGTTTGGATATACAGGGAACACAATGGGGCCCTTGAAGCTTGGCATAAAATGTGGAACAAATATACAAATATTATTTTACTAGACTTTGGAATATTTCCACTTAAGCATGATTTTCATGAATTACATGCACTTTTTGCAGGGTTGTTGGTTATAGTTATGTTTATCTAAGGATGTAGGCAGGCAAGGTTCTTTGGTTCTTAGAAGTGATATCTTTAATAGATCAACTAAATAGTTGGAAAAAAGTTCTTTGCAAGCTTTCGGGCACAAATACCTTTCTTCAGGCAGTTTCCCTATGCCTGACAAAGGATGTTTAGATATTAGACCCCAATGAAAGATGTAAATTGAAACCTCCAACTATTAATAATTGGAAATACATCATAAAGTTTTTATTTGGTCCAAAAAAGTCATCAAGAGGTACTGAGCTGGATTTTTAGTCACCAGCTAGATTTTCAGTCACATCTCTGTTTACACTTATGCAAAATTGCTTGTGTTCAACTTTGTGTATACATAATACAAACTTGGATACCTGTGCATTCACTAACATGTTCCCATGCTATTTGGGTATGTCTACATGTTGCCCTATAGCAACGTAGCGACGCATTGTGGCAACATAGTGATCACATGGGTCTATATGTGATCAGCAGCTACATCACTGTAGTGATGTGCTCCCCCAGTATAGTATGCTGCTTTAGTAATGTAGCTGTGAAATCTAACCGTGTGCCGTGTGCATAGTGCCGTAACCGCCCATACTGCGCCATACTAAAGCATGGTGCCATAGTAATGTCACCACACAGCGATGTGTCGATTCACCCTTTAAGTAGTTTTTTTTTGGTCTTACTAATACTTAAGTAGCTCTTTAAGAGTGCTTATAATAGGTCAGATTCTGAGCTCAATAATTATGATATACAACTGTAGTAACTTATTTGCTTCATTGGATTTATCTCAGATTTGCATGACATTTAAAGGAATTAGACTCTTCCACTGGCAGAGGCTGGGTAGATGCTTGTGTATGTGATATCAAAAGTTTTAATTATTTAAAATATCAGACAGTTTGGAAATCCACTGGCTCTACTCTTTCAGAGTAATTGCTTGTAGAACTGCTTACCAAGGGAAGTGACTGAAACCCCATTGCTTGAGCTATTTTAGAACTAGTCTCAACAAAACACCTAGAAATGTTCTGATGTGAACAATTTATTACATGTAGGGAACTGAACAGGATAACCTAATCTGTCCATTTCAACACTAACTTTTGGATCATTTCTAAGAAATTAGATTGTCTGCATTTAGTGATAATGAAATTAATGAAATCTTAAATCACTGGTTCTTATACTGGGGACTAAGAAAATTGTTTGAGGCCTGTGTTTGCTCCATGGCTTCATCTGTGTTTCTAGGATGCCATTATTATACTTCCTTGAGCCAGTAAATGTGGCAGCCAGCTCTTTGATACGAGGAAGATAGGTTGACATTTAACCTTCCTGCTCCTCCCTTTGAAGTTCAAGGAGGAAACAATGAGCCTGTGAGCAGTTCCAGTAAGAACCTCTCTCCAGTGAGGAGTGGAAGGTGTCAGAACTTGATGCTTGTATCTGTTTTACACATCCATTATAGTTGTTTTACATTTACCATTTTAATAAAAAGAAACTTGCGGGAGGCAGGTCTTCCTTTTTCATCTTCTCTCTCAATTTTTTTTATATGAATCAAATTCTGAGGTGGAAACACTGTAACAACAGGGCCAAGTACATTCACTTACAATCACTTAGACACCTAAGAGAAGGAAAGCATTCTGAAACGGAAGTATTTTACATAAAGAAGAGTAAAGCAGGCTGTGGTTGAGTCTTTGCAGACTGTTACAAACTTTGGTTTCACCCCAGAATAAAGAACCCATTGGCAGAATACACTACAATCTTTATGAAATGCAATATGAGAAAATGAATAATCTGATGTAGTCCCTTAGGTGCCTATCATTTTTTAGCTAATTAAAAATACTGCCGCTTTCCAATATTTACAATTTTGGCTGGTCAGGAAATATTATCTGTCTTTCTGGTTCTATATCTTCAGTGAGGAAAAAGAAGAACTCAAAACCAAATAACATCCTTTAATATCTCAGAGCAGATTTAAATTTGATATCTTATTTTGTGCAAAGGTCAGAAAAGTTTTACTTTCTTGAAGTAACTTTGGCTTGAAGTAACTGTGGCTTTCATGTTTTCTTGGGTCACCTACACTTCTGCTGTTGTTCACCAAGGTTTCTACATGTGATTCTGAGTTGTACTAAAATAGAAGCAGAGCAATGGCCTTCTGTCTATGACAGTGACAACTTAGTAAATAGGAAGAAATACTTCTTTCTTAAGAGAAGTTAAACATCAGGTTAATCATGCTTTTTGTAGAGATAAATCAGTTCTCCTCCCACTTAGTGGAGCAGTAAAATAACATGGGCTACGTGCAGACATTCAGGGAGGTTAGGGAGAGGTTGGATTGGGTTAAAAATAGCCACCCAATCTAACTTAGTTTACTCAGGGGCGGACCTTACACTTAGATCTGGTTTCAATGATCAGAAATCAATCTAAACCCATAACAAGACAGAAATTTCACACACAGACTGGTCTAAAAATGGCAGAACCCGGTCTAAGACAGACCTGGATCAGACTTAATAGATCTTGATTAGATCGGGGCATCGAACTTCTGTATGGTTACTTGTGCAGCCCTGGGGCTGGGAAAGACTAGCTGCTGGACCCATCCCCCAGGCTGTGTTTCTTCTCCTCACCACCCTGGCACTGGGCTATTTTTAGCCCCCCCGGCCTTTTACCCACCCATTCTCCTCCATCCCACCAAACCCCCCGTCCAACAAGCTGCTCCCAGTGCCACTAAGATTAGTGTCACCACTGCTAGGAGCTGAGGAAGTAAGTATCAGTGGGGGGAGGGATAGGTATGTAGGTTAATTGGGTGGGGGTTGGGTTAAAAATAACCTCTGGTCCCCCCCTAAGGCTCCCTGTGGGCCCTGTGAGCCCTCCTGATCTCCCCCAAACCCTCCCAGACCTCAGCAACCCCCCATAGACCACACCTGCCCCCAGATTGCTCCCATGGATCCCACCTGCTGCCCCAACCCCGCAGACATCACTAGCCCCCACATCTCCACAATCACTCCTTTGGATGCTGCCTGCTCCCATTCCTCTGCAGATGCTGCCTGTCCTCCCATCCCCCTGTGGGCCCCCGATCCCACCCCCCAGCCTGCTTGCTCCCCCAACACTCTCTACCAGCCTCCCCATCCTGACTTATCTTGGATCAGGTGGCTATTTTAAATGCGATTTAAATATGTCTGCACTTAGCCATTGTGTCTGATACAGCCCATGAAATGTACATACAAGATATTGAACATCCGGGACAGTTGAATGTGGGGTTTTTTCCTAGAAAAAAAGAGTTGATTTAGAAGATACAATGCGGTACATGGAAAGATTTCCCTATCTTGACATGACAAATTGCAGCTGGATACAAGTCAAAACAGTGACTGAAATAAAATGATGAAATATTGGCATTGTACCTAATGAGTGAATAAGGGTGCCAGGTGGCCACTAGTCAAGCAGGGGCACTTGCCATTTGACTGTAAAAGGATAAGTTACATCTTTGTTTGGTTTTGTTTTTGCTGGCTTCTTTGAAATAAACATTCTTACTGTTTGAGTTGTGTTACATCTTACTGGGAGACCAAACCATCTGTTTTCCCCTCCTTTTTATCGTTTCTTTTGGTTAATAACCACGTAAAATGTGCCTTTTCCTCACAAAGTACTGCCACTTGATATTGCACATTCTTCCTGAACACCTGCTGTCAAATGCATCAAGTCTTTTCTTGTCAGCTTGCACAATGCTCCAGGTCTTGAGCAAGACCGACATGACAGAAATGTTGTACAGCCTGAATTTTAGAAATACACATATAATGAAAAGCCCTTGTGTCAGATATGATAATAGATGAATACCGTGCTTTGTAGGAGTCAGTTCTGGTGTCCTAACTATTTGAATATAATGGTTAAAATAATTATTCTTAAATAGGTTAAGAAAGCATTTTACCCCAGTTTGAGAGCAAATTTGAGATATTCTGGAACAAGAGCAGAGAATCTTCCACATAAATCTTGGGAACAAGCAAGAAGGTTTAGTATCCATGGGAAGACGGAAGCTGGCCAAAGAACAGCACATGCTGACTCAAGGGCCTTATTACAGGACATCAGCGTTTCTGGCCCAGTGCAGAAGCCACCTGGGCCTTCACTTTACTTCAACAGGGGGAGATCTCACAAAAATATAAAATGTACCTAACCCTTGTCCTGATGCTGGCAGCCTAATATTAATGTAATGTGCCTGGCTTCTGATTTCATTCTGAAATCAGTTCTAATGCTAGAGAAGTAGCTTATGGTGGGTCTGCTATTTAAAGTCCCAGTGACATTTTAATTTTAGATTCTAGTTTACTCTTCTTGGTATAAGAAATAGTCTTATTTCACAGGGGAAAGTCCCCAAAATCACATAATTTAATCCATCAACAAGAACTCATTATGAACTGGAAAGGAGGCAAATTGGCATCCATATAAGGATTTAGTCCTTTTCAAAGAAGTGGGAATCCCTGGAAGCCTTTATGGTAACCAATGGTGTAATTGAAACTCTTACTACTTTCTGTACTGGATGTAACAAAGACATAATAACCTTGGGCCCCATATTAACAGATTTTCAATACCTCTTTCAGGTAGTGTCTAACCTAAGACATGAAACACAAGTCTCAGCAGTATTCAAGAAACCATCACTTGTCATAGAAATTTGGTGTCTTATCTCCATATATTGGAAGCAAGAGAGATGTCGTTAGTTGTGTTAGTCTGAACTCTGGCAAAAGGCAGAACAATATAGCTCCTTGGAGACTAACTGGTTCAGAGAGGCATAAGCTTTAGTAGACGACAGTCTACTTCGTCAGATGCTGTGTGTAGGCTGCCACCTACAAAAGCTTATGCCTCCCTGAACCATTTAGCCTCTAAGGTGTTACACTGTGCTGCTGTCAGAAATGGAGCCAGGATTTTACAACAAATGGGGGTGTAGTTGCAGGGACCTGTGCTGCCAGGTAGGCTGCATGCCCCCATTCCCAGCCTTCTCCAGGCCACCAAACCTGGGCACCAGTTTCAAATGGATGCAAGAATGGTGGGAGCTGCTGGCCCACCCACCACCACTACCCTGGCTGCTGCACCACCCAGGGTGCAGAAGCTGCTTGTTACACCTGTAGCTTTGCCTGGTTTACATCATGTGCAACTGCATCATGACCCAGCTTTCTTACTGCTTACCCCAAATCAGATACTGGTTAATGCAAGGCTAAGGTGATGCTGATGTAAAGACAGAAGCACTTCAAAGAACTCGCCTCCTCTGAACATCTGACCTCAAGATTAAGTTAATTAGTATATAGCCTTTCTGGATTATTTGCTTTAGATGCTGAAATGAAAACAAACAAAAAAACCCACCCAGTTTGTTTGCTACAGGCCAAAAGATTGTGCCTTATCCTGACCTCATGAGGGCATGATGATCCATGCATTTGTGACCTATAAGCCTTGTTGTTGCAGCTCATTATTTTATCTTGGAATGAAACAGTGCTGAACAGTAATCCAAAAAATTGCCAGCCCACCTGCTGAACAAGACAAATCTGCTTCCATTGAATGCAATTTCCAGCTCAAGGTTTCTATCATTATAAGCAAAGTGTTTCATGGATTGGTCTTTTGTGACCATGACCAGCTACTTTCTAGCACAACAATTAAATTGTCAGTTGACCAGGGGGAGGCTCTTGATTGTAGAAATGGCACTTTTACAGGAACTGGATTTAGGTTATGGGATTCACACCAGCAAAAGACAGGAAGGACAGTGAACTAAAAAAACTAATTTGATTTTTTTTAACTTTGTTTTACTTTGATAGTTTCTTCATTCAGAGTATTTCCTCTACAAATAAAGAAACAGAAAAGATACCACAAACTATCAGACAATGAATTTTTTTTGTATTGACTACAGGGTGCTTGTTTTTAATTACTTTAAGAATCTCATACCGTGTTGATGAAAGTTGAATAATTACATTAATAAATTTAGAATTCATGATGCATGGTACCATAGTTTTCAAGACTGTTTTGTTGGTAGTGGCTTCAGTTACAGATCATCTTGATTTAGATTTGAAGAGTTGAATCATTGTTCTGTTCCTTCCAGTTCTCTTCTTATTGTTTCAGGTCTGATCACAAGGGACTCCTGAGACTGAACTAAACTACCTTTTGAAACGTTCTATAGTTTCTGCATTAAGGGGTTTTATTTAAAATAAAAATATCCCTATTTAGTATAAAAGCACATTTCCATTTGTGAAGATTTATCGCAACAGGGAACATTCAGTACAAATTGTCTGAGCTAATTTCTATTGTCTACTGTCTCTATTTGTGAAGTCTTCATTTTGCTAGAGAAAAATTATGTCAAATTTTGCTGGATTTCCAATATAATATTATTTTTTTCAAATGTCAGGTTGTATGTAGTACAGAGGAACTGAGTTGCTCTAGGATTTAGTCAGAAAAATGTCAGTAGGCTGTGGCAGTAGAAATGTATAAGTGGCTAAGCTTTTATGTTCCAGTTTCACAAAAACCTCTCTGCTTATCTAATTAGCATACTACTGGCAGTGTCTTTTTAATTCTGCTTTGCCTGACAATATACTTCTTGCTGTGGCTAGACATTATTCTAACAAGCTAACTAATGACAGATGCTTAAAAAAATTAATGAACCCCTAAGGTTAATTTTAGTTTAGGAATTAGTACTTCTGTTCTTAGCAGGAACCATAAGTAATTTGCCTGAATGTTACGATTTTAAGCATTTTTCCCCTGAATTACTTTCCCTAATTACATAAAAAATATACATTATAGAGGTTAGGGACAAGGGACAAAGTCCTTAACATTACTGGGGCAAGCCTGTTGCCTGTTGTCTAGCAGAGAAACACACTTCAGTACCCCCAGAGACTTACAGACTTCTACAGAAACCAGCTGTCAAGACTGGCATTGGTCCAGTCAACAGCCTGAAGGTCACCCATATCTATAAAGGATACTTTAGAGAATAGTAGAAGATGGTTCTAGTGGGGAGTTCTGGGAACCACCCTCACAGGCTTTCAGGAGGAAGTCTCCAACTCCAGTGGCCTCCTAGCTAGATATCCAATGCCAGTGTGTCAAGAAGGCCAGGATCCAGGGGCACAACTACACCAATGCCACATCTCACCTGTGGTTCTCTGTCTAGTGTCAGTGGATGAAGCAAGGTTCTCAGCACTGGTATTAGCATTAGACAACCTTAGGGCATTCCAGAAATTCTTCTTCATGTTGGTATTCTAAACAATGTCATTTTATTCGTATCCAAATTGTCCCACAAGCTGTTTGACATTGTCAGCTTCTTGTATAGCCAGGATGACCTTCTTTATTAATGAGGTACTATTAAACCCTGAGGTATAGTGTATCTGGACATTAGACAGATAGACATTGGAGTTCAGTGCCCATGGCTACTCCATGGAATTCCACTCTGTGTGTCCTACATATAACCTTTCCCCTTCTCTGTTCAGGGAAAAAGCCTCTACTCCCAATATTTACTCATTCCAGATAGAAAAAAGGGAACTTCATCCAGGAGCTAAGGAAACTTGTCAACTTATATACTGTCAGGTTCAAGACAATCTTTCTTGCTCCCACTCTTGACTTGTCAGATGCACAGTGCCATATTGCTATTCATTTGGCCCGTAAGAAGTACCCGATATTCATAATGCGGCTCAACATCAAGATAAGGTTTTGTCCCTCAGTCTCACTGAGGCTGTTCACCAACTTCCTGGTAGTTTATAGTGTCATCAGCATGGGGTGATATCTCTGGCTCTACATTTTCTAGTGATCAGCGATAGCCTAGTGGACTTTCTGAGCAGAAATTGGCTAACCAATAAGTGGAAATCCATTTCACAGCTGATATTCTGTCAGTGGAGGATGCCCACCATAGTCTTGCTTGCCATGATGGATGCAACCAAGTGTTAAAAATGCATTTCCACCCATCCCCCCTGATTTCCAGTGTAACAGGAGGGACATCAGGGTCTCAGTGTTCTCCCCAGTCACCTCCTTTACCGTGCCAAGCTGTCGTCTTGCACCCTCTGATTCTCGCCCGCCACGTCTTTGATTTTATTAATTTTTATAGGGAGGCTGCCTTCCTTCTTCTTGGTCATGGTTCTCTTGTCCCAGGTGTTCCGTACGCCCCCAGCCCTATGGGCTATGCGTGGCTCCTACCATCCCCAATATCACTCCCCAAGTCTCGCAGATGTAATGGACGTTGTTCTGTCCCTCTCTCTATCTTTGCACCCTCTCTAGCGTTTGGGCTGTCCGCAGCCCCGTCTCTCACTCTCTTTCTCTCTCTGCGCCCGCTCTCCGGGGCTCTCTCTCCCAGTACAGCCGCCCTTCTCTCTGGGGCTCGCTCGCTCTCAGCACCGCCACCCTTCTCTCCAGGGTTCTCTCTCTCTCTCTCTCAGTACAGCCGCCCTTCTCTCCAGGCTCTCTCTATAACGCCGCCATTATAGACAGCAACACAAAATACTAGCACTCCGGCTATAACTCAAACTGAAGCCGTCCAGCCATAACAACATTCACTCCTACCAGTGACCCTTTGTCTCCCAGCCATGTTATATGCTGCTCCTGTATCAGGCTTCTCCTCACATCCTTACTTGGGGAGCTCCTTCCTCTATGGTTGCTGGCAGGGCACTGCCTCTGGCTTCCTGCCTATGCTTTATATAGGAGCCAGGCCCTGCCCCTTCTCATCAGCTGGCTAGGCAGGTGTGGGTCATTATTGCCCACTTGTTGCCTCAGCAACCGGCACCTGAGGGATTATCTTGGCTCTCTCAGTAGCAGGCACCTTAGTGCCCTGCTACATCCAGAATAATATAAAAAATGAGATGGCTTACTAGTTGTGATAACTCCATAAAGGTGGATATATTTGGTTATCAGATCTGCTGCAAAGATTCCTTGGTCTTCATTTGCCTTCTGTCTTGTCCAGACCTAATAACACAGGCTGCATCTACACGTGAATATTAATACACACCAATAAACTCCGGTACATATCACGCCAGACCAGACTGTATTGCTCCTGGTGCCGTGGTTTACATATGAACCTGGGACTACAGAACATTGAGCTTGGTTGAAGCAGCCCAGTTGGCAGGGGGCTCAGGGTCAGCCTGCCAGCCTGGGGCTGCTTTGACCCAGCTCAATGTGCTGTGGAGGTGCTAGCTGGGGCACAAGGGTGCGTCAGTGTGGGGCTATCAAGCAGGCAGCCCCCACACTGAAGCACCCTTCTGCCCCAGCCAGCCAGATCAAAGTGTGCACATGTGTTGCCATGAACAAAAATACTCTGCAGCAGGATAGTACTTGTATTTACAAGTACTAACCTACTTGGGAGTTTATTAGTTTCCTGGAGGCTAATAGGGCTGCACATGTAGATGCCGGCCGATACATTTACTGCAGAGCTAAATAGGCAACTGTGTAGCAAAACCCCCAGTTTTTCTTTTTTTGTTTATTTTAAAATGCATTCCCTCCCCTTCCCCAACCATTTCTGACTTTTTCTCTCCCTCTCTATTCCCTATAGATAAGTATAAGTAAGCTAAGATGTAGGATAAGCTTTAACATTTTATTTTAGCTAGTAAGTTTTATTTTTCTCTCCCCTCTTTGCAAATAAGTTTCCTGCTATTTTGATATTGATACCCACTGTGATAATTATTATGTTTGTACTGCTTTATATTGTGTAATTACTGTTTTAGGCCTATACATGTAAGTTAGCATAAGTCATGTCAAGTTTCCATTTTGTATGTCAAGCCTCCATCTTGTGTCCTCTGCCCAGGCATCCCCTGTGTTGCAACTGTATGATTCATGTACCCCTCCCATGTAAATTGGTTCCTGGATGAATGAGAGTGATTGGGAATGATTGAAATACAATGGTAGCAGGCCTCTACTGAATGGCCTGTAAAGACCAGGCCATCATGATGCATTGATTTGTCCACGAACCACGGACCTCACCCAGGAACAGAGACAAGAATCCAGTATTTGAAAGGCAAAAGACCCTGCAGAACCAGCAACTCACCCATTGTACCCCACCATTACAGACACCCGAAACTACACATCCCTGCATGGAGCACACGTGCTCAGTACGCCAGGGTCTGACCCTTGCCTGGGCATGCCTCCTGTCACTAGGGTCACACAAGGTCTGCCCCTATAAAAAGGGGCAGTGAAGACAGACCCAGTGGGACACCCTCTCTATCTGGACCAGCACCATGCCACACCACCTATCCACCCAGAGGCCCTGCCAGCGACCCCACTCTGGACAACACGTACTGGACAAGGACCCCTTTCCAGCCTGGAACTGAGGCAGACAGCTGAGATATTGTGGGGGGCAGATTAAACCCTTATGAGCTGATAAATCTCAGCTCGTATCATCCCTAAACTACAAAGTAGTTACCTTAAGTAAACCCAAGACTCAATTCCTCAGCCAGCTTCTCTGTAGTCCACTGGTTCTAATCCTGATTCTGGCAACTTTCACTCCCTACACTTTAACTCTTTCTCTCTCTCTCTCATCTGAACCTTCCCCCAAGTATCCCAGGTACCCCAAGCACGCACACACACACACACACACACACACACTCTCTGTACCATCCAAGTTAGGAACTTACCTGTGTGTATATGTAGGTGGGTTTTATGTGTGTGAACTGGTGAGTGTGTGTGTGTATATATGTATATATGTATGTCAGTATATGCATGATATACAAATTAGTGATTTGTGTTTAACTTTTGGGGTGTATAGTGTATGTGCTTGAATTGGTGATAGGTATGCATGTGTCTAGGCTGGTTTGGATGCGTATGTGCCTGAGCTGGTAGTGTGTGTGTGTGTATGTGTGTGTGCACCTAATTGATTTGTGTGTTTGTATATGTGCAATTGTGTCACACCCTCCTGTCTAACAGCGCAATATTGAGATCCTGAGAATTGGCCTGACCCCACAGGGCAACAACTGCAGTAAACATATACTGTAGACATGCCCACAGAATCCCAGTCTGATACTGCACCACAGCATGCATAATTGTTGCATCTGACAAACTGGATATTGGGCAGATGAAGAAGACTCATGGAGACTGCTGTATACTGTTTAAGGAATTTTCTTTGCAGAGTAGGAGTCTCTTTGTACTCTTACAAATAGAAAAAAAATCATTGTATAGGCAATTCAGAATAATAGTAATCTGTGACAGAAATATTTTACTTCCACAGTTGCTATAGGGTAAGTAATCATTCCCTTCCAATGGACTGCTGAACTATATTAAACATATATGTAGATACTTTCTATTGTAAAGATTTGCATGTGACATTGAGTTAGCTTTGTATAGAACACAGTGTAACCACTGATCATGTTTTACCATAAGAATGGCTTCAAGAAGTGTCCCAGCCTTAAGCCTGTGTTATTGCTGAGCAGATTATAGAGTTTAAAAAAAATAAAATGAGAGGGATTATTAAGATTTAGTAGTGGGGAAAGATAATCTTATAAAGCAGTGGTTCTCAAACTTTTTTTTCTTGGACCACTTGAAAATTTCTGAGGGTCTCGGCGGACCACTTAATCTCCGTCATCAGAAAAAATAAATCAAGCGCAGGGCCAAGTACAGATATTCTCGATTGTTCCACAAGCTTTCTGCGGACCACCTGAATGGAGCTTGGTCGGCGGAGCACAATCTGAGAACCTCATGTAATAGAGGAAAAGCAGGCCAGGGAGTGGAGAGATACAGGCTTTTTAATCATTATGCCATCAGTTTCAAATTATACTTGTAAATGACATTGGGAATCTGGATGAAAATTTCATAGTAGGACATAAAAGCACTCCTGCATCTCTGCCCACCAAACTAATGAATTTATACTTTGGATATATTTGATGTCTCATGAGAATTCACAGATGTGTCGTAAAGTAAATTTCACCATTCGTATCCACGAATTGTGTTGCTTTTAACAAAAGCAGTGATGTTCAGTATATGAGCTTCTCCTTAGCATTTAGTCAGGGGTGGGTGGTTCTGCCCTGTGTTCCCTCAATTCTGCTATTGGGGTCTGTGGGCATTGGTTCTTAAATTGCACGGGGAAGCTATCCCTCGTGCAGCATATTCAAAGCTGGTGGCTGTCAGCTTCCCCTTGCTATCCCCGCCCTGCTGTCTAGTGGGTCACCAGGAGTAGGAATTGCAAAGCACTCAGGATTTGGACCCAGCCTCTGGGAGTCTGTTCCCAAACCTAATTGCTAGCCCTGTCCAGCTTTCTCTTGCTGCCCCCACTGCCCAGCTGAGTGGCACAGGCAAAGATGTCATAGCTCCTGGGTTTGGGAACTCAGGTTGGGGAAGCTATCCCTGCCCCAGTTCTCAGCCTCACAGGCTTTAAATCACAATCCCCTTCCCCCTCCACCACAGCTCATGACCATGGGCTTTAAATGCCAAGGAGACAAGGTCAGGAAGGCTGTCTCTACCCCTCAATCCTTGCATTGCTGAACACAAGGCTGTTCGAAAGCTGGGAGGCTGCATATTAGCACTCTGTCCCCCTCCCAGGTTGGGGACGGAATAGGTTATCAATTAACTGGCTCCCATAAGGATGGGGGTGGCCAGAAAGCAGCCCTCTAACGGTACCTGGATGGAGTGCTTGCCTGTGTAGGTCCCCATCCAGAAGACTGGAATGCATGTACACTCTAGCTCCTGGGCTATTTTTCTACCAGTAAGTTTCAGAGAAATTCTTACCAGTAGAAATGATCACCTGTCCGTGGCCCTTTTCTTCTTTCTCATATGCAAGTATGGTTCCAACTATGTAACGAGGCTTTAAGTTTGTGCTCTATATCCCCAGTCAGCTGGATAGGTGATTTTTTTTGGAACGTGATATTGGATAAAGTAAGATTTTGGGAGGTAAGTGAGATTAAAAGCCCCCGTCTCCTAACGTGCAGAGGTAGTAAGAACCTGCCTTTTCAGGCCTTCATTCTTCTGAAATCAGGGCTCAATACTGAAAAACCTTTTGCCACAGAGCTATTTTTTGTAGTTTAGGGATGATATGAGCTGAGATTAGGAGATCGGGGTAGAATTTCAAGCCTCAGATTTGGAGGATGTACTCTATGGGTGTCACCTGCTCCTGTGGTCTCATGCAGAGAAAAAATGCAGAAAAGATTTTGACTGTTAATCACTCTGTAACACAGTTTGACTGTAACACAGTTCCTCCTCTCTAAAACAGGGATTACAGCAGCACTGCCATTTGTCTGTCTTGTCTGTTTAAATTGCCAGTTCTTCAGAGCTCAAACTGGCTTTCACTTTTGTATGCTTCTTAGCACAATGGGGCTCTGTCCTAGCTGAGGCCGTTAAGCACTACAAAAATACAAATTTAACAATACTTTCCCTTTTAAGAAGAAAATATGGTAAAGAGTTTACCAAACATGTTAGTATTTTTTGCTTGAGCCACCATTTAGGAGTGATGGAGCACTTAAGAGATTTCATTGCAGCTCCAGAAGCCTAAGATCAAGCCCTAGACTTGTGCCAAAGTCTACCTCAATCAGTCTAGCACAGTCATTCAGGCTATGGGTGTCAAAGGCAGCCAGACATGATGCTATGTTGTTGGCCACAAAAGCTGGTAGGCCCTAGCTGCACATGTCATATGGGCCTCAAAGGTCAAGGTTTCTTTGACTAATTGTGAGCCTGTAGAAAACACAACCATTCAAGCATTCTATGAAGACCAAGTGAAAAATGTTATAGTCTCTGTATTCCATTTTGAACTTTGTGGAATAGTTCTCCTGTTTTAAAATACCAGATCTTAGAATTTAGTGCCTTAGTTGGCTAACATTGTATTTTCTGTAACCTAGTTGTGTTCCCCTCCTCACTCCCCATCCCTCCTATGTTAGTCCCTTGCTCGGGCAATCTGTATTTCCCTACTGGCTTTGTCATCCTTTTGAGTTCATAACTCTTAACATCTACTAAATTAGTACCACTTTCCTAGTTGGTACCAGATGACTGAATCCCCTTGAAGCCAGAAGATTTTACTAACCATATCAGCAGCACTGAGCTTTCAGCTAAATTGTCTTCCTAGGAAATGTCCTAATTAAGTAGGCTTCCTAATTTAAGTCTGCCCTGATTTAAGTGAAGTACACCATTGTACTTGTATGAACATTCTCTGTTTTCGGTAGGTGATAGGATTAGTTATAGGCATTTTCTTAGGAATAGATGAAATACAGTTGCAGTATGATGCCTACCCCTCGCAGCCTAGTCATGAAATATGCACGTTCTTCTTTCAAATGTGTTGGCAGAACATGGCAGTGTTCTAATATAAATGATTTAGATGCTGGAGTATAAAACATGCAGCATTGTCTCTTTAGCTTGTTGAGTCCCCAAGTGAAGCCATGGGTGCTCCCGTGGATAGCTAGATGGGGTAAAATGTACTCTAGTACACTTTCTATAGTTGAGAATTTTCATGGTTTGTTTTAAAAATAACAGGACATCTCTTAACATTCAGGATACATTTTTTCAGCCTAAAGCATCATAGCAGTCTTTTTAAAGAAACTCTAGGAAGGGTGTTAACTTGATATGCTGTGTAGGAAGGAAGGCTCTTTCCTACTATTTTTTCACTATGACTTTCACTGACATGATTAGGCTGGGAAAAGACTTACTGGCTGACAGCCCAGGACAACCATGCAGTATCTCTAGTCATCTGGAACTCAAACCACACTGCCCAAGGGAGAACTATAACATAAAAACAATTTAGGTTACATACTGAAACTTATAAACATGGTTCAGTTAAAAATGTATTTTAAAGAGTATTTGCATGCACTTGGGTTGTATGTTTCCCTGAAATGGATGTTCTTTATGAGCTAATGAAACTTTTTAAAAAAATAAACAATTTCCAAAAATATGGAAGACTTTTCCAAAAACATAGAAATGATTCCCTTTCATCTCAAATGTTTAAAGAGTTGGCTTCCAAAATATTTTTTGATTTCCTTATAACACAATGCAGAGGTCCTTACGCAGACAAAATTCCCATTGCCTCCCATATGAATTTTGCCTGAATGAGGGTCTCAGAATTTGGGCCATTATTCAGCTTAGAAATTTTACATGAAAAATTCTGACTTTTTTTGTATTTAGAAAAAAAACAGGATACTTAAATTGTGGGGTGGGAGGTTTTATTTATTTTATATTGATATTTTTTCAGTTTGTAGTTAGGGATGGGATTTAATTTCCTTTTTCTGTTCTTATTTATATTTTATCTTTTATGCATTTGTATATTTTAGTGTTACCATTGCCTTGGTTTATTGAGCTATTGCACCATATTTTCTTATGCTCTTGCAAAGACTGAAGAACGCTCCTAACTTTACAGGCTGCGAGTAGTTCTACTGAACACAAAATGGCTATTAGAAATTCATAGTTATGTATATGCATAAGACTTTGCAAAATTTGGGGCTGCAACTTGTAACTATTTCCCTTTGTTTTAAGTTGCTTTGTAGCACATCGGGAAAACATTCCTCTCAGAGCAACTTACATTGATAATCGAATACACTAAACTATAGTTCTTGAAATCAATTTCTCACAGTTGAAATTCAAAGCCATTGAATGGTACTGCTCACCATTACCTTTTCTAAGTAATAAAAAGTGAAAGGATACCTTTTCCTGCTGTACATTTTTAAAGAGCTAGCAAGATCATATTGCAATGTAAAATAGTAAATTTATATATTATTTATATTTTCTGTCTTTATTGGTGTACTCTTAAGTGAAGGGGAGATTTGGGGAAAAAAGACATTGGCTCATAAACTAAGTTTTAACTTTCCAGCTTTCAATGAAACAAGTCTGAAATTTTTAACAAAATGTTCTGCTTCTTAAAAATGCCAATTCATATAATTTCAATAGCCAGAATCAGTTTCTTTTCATTTACTGGAAAGCTCTAACATCTGAGAATAACACTATTTATGACCTAACTGTTAGTGGGGAAGAGAGAAATTATCTTATTGTTAACTTGTTCCATATTTTGTTGTCTGATCTTGTATGCTGTTCTCATTACAGGCTTTGATGAGACCTGGACGACTTGACAGAATCATCTACATCCCCTTGCCAGATGAAACCACTCGTCAAGAGATTTTTAAACTTCAGTTTCAATCGATGCCCATCAGTGATGAAGTCTGCTTGAAGGAGCTTGTTCTGCACACGCACAAGTATTCAGGAGCAGAGGTAAAATAATTTCTATTCTCCAAATGGCTCAGGAGTGAAAACATAGAGCTATCTTTGAAAAAAATATTACAACTTTAATTAAGATCAATTCACTTAAGTGAAGGAAATTGTGAAGGCAAATATATGTGAGAATACAATGCCCTTTCTTTATGTGCACTTCCTTGGTGATTTGCCAGAAAAGATAATCCAACATGAAGTCGGTATTCCAGGAGCAGTTTCAAGAATAGCTCTGGTTAAAGGGAGAGCAGAGGTAAGGTGGCCCCATTGAAATTATATTGTGGGAGAGACAGTAAAAGTGACAAAAGTGGTGAGAAGGTATGGGTCCTCTGAACAGTTGAACTCTGCTGATCTCTGAAGATCCTTCCTATTTGGAGGTATGATCATTAGCCTATTCTACGTAAAGGACAAAGAACTACAAAACCATGTGGGGAATTCTTTGAGGGAACATTACACATTTTTTTTCTAGAAAATATCTTTCCACGAAGGGGTCAGATTTGGAGGCTAAGACTAAAACTATAAAAAGTAGTCTCAGTACAAGACAGAGGACATTGAGTGTTGCAGTTCTGCGCTGGGGTGATGGGCTTGCAATATCCCAAGGTACATATTATGAGTTTGTGCTTTGAAGAAATTCTTAGGTTTATTATAGGGCATACTACAGTAGTGTTTGTGCAATTGCTAGGCTTAGTAGTTGTGATAGCTCGTCCTGGATTAGATTTCCTTTCCTTGTTCGTCCTGGCCCTGAATTATTCATATGTGTACAATACTCATTGCACTGTAGTATACTGTATTAATCCCATGCTCCTGCCAGTCATGTACAGTGTTCAGGAAGAATTTTTTATTTTCCCTTAAAATGCCTTATTTGATGTCTGGGATTCAAGGGAGGGGATGAATATATTAAATATACCAGGTTTGTTTATATTTATCTATATTAAAAGTACCAGGTTTATTTATTGAGGTGCTTAGTGATTGTGGTGTTGGAGGGGTCAGAGTCTAATGATGCAAAGTGTCAGCCACCTGTAAGTAGACACTACTAACACTGTTATTATAGGCATAACTAGCACTGCAGTTGTGGTTTTATAGACATAACTAGCACTGTAGGCAATCTGTAGTTAAGGTTACCTAACACTTTCTATTATAGGATCTCATTTACATTTCCTTTTGATTGTTCAGGCTAAAATTGCCCTTGCTAGAGGTCTGCCTGAGAATAAGACCAGGAAAAATATGTTGTTTTCCTCTGTTTAAAAAAAAAATTTACAACCTTTTTGTTGGGGAACTCCATGCTTTGGAGCAGACTTGACATCATCACTTTGCTGTCAGTGATATGACATTTGCCATTCTTGTGAGAATTCATCCAAATTTGTCTAAATTTTAAGCCTCTGAAAAGGTTAAAGACAATTAAGAAATATGTATTTTAAACTACTCTCTCTCCAGAGTGCAAGTGCTGGAGAAAGGATAGTTTAATTGAAAACATTTCTGGGGAGATCCTGTTAGATCTAGCTCATCTAAAGCAGTAATGGAAAATTCCTCTAATTTAGCTGATGATTACAGAAAAGAAACAGTCCCCTGGCTGTGGCTTTATATGAAATCAAACCTTAAATTAGTTAATCAATCACTGATTGCATCTACAGACTAGTAACAGGAATAAACTGTTTTACAGTAGCATTTGTCATAACATGAGTTATGATCATATTATCTTTTGCATCATTCAAAGAAGTGTTGCAATTGTGACAGAGCAGTACAGAGAGAACTTCTCAGTGAGTGTTACTTGGAAGTATATGTTAAAAATCTGACGGTTGGCACAGACAGTGCCTTGTTTCATTAAGCCTTTTCTTCCTGGTGTCTCCAGTTTCCCAGCTTTACATATAGTTTCCGCTGCTGAATGGCAAGTTCCCATATCTACTGTTCTATCCTTTGTTTACTGATAAAATGGGAAATACTTGTTTTTGTGACTTTTATATGCTGTATAAATAGGGAACTTCTCATAAAGGTGTCTTGCACTATCCCAAAATGAGCTAAATAAGAAGCAAGTAAAAGAGTTTATCATGCATATGGGCTTCATGCTTGGCATTTTTCATATCTGATATTTGTATCTTTTTCTTACCACTTACAACTTGTACCTCTTAGTGAATATATAACAGATATATAAAGAGAGAGAACAAAATGTATTTATTTTTACAGCTTTACAGTGAAAGGAGGGGGACATAACTTGTGAGAGCAAGAACCACAAGTGAATTGTGAAGTTTCTTCCTTCCCCTTATAAGTGAAGTGCAAAAATCAAAAAACACCCTTGGGGGGTCAGTCATACGTTAAGTATTTAGTAACTTAGCAGTATGGGTCTAAGCCAAACCCTGTATCTGAGCACTCCTAAGTTGTGGAGAAGTTTGGTTTAAAAAATGACCTTAACCTCTTATGTCATTCCCTAGTGCACCCTCATGTTTATGCTCACTATATATGCGCTTGTAGCTCCTACATTGTCTCAAGTGAACTCATATGGATATAGCTTAAAGTATAAGTGGTATAAAGTCATTCTTAGAACTTTTTTTAAATAGTAAGATTGGCTTTCTCTCCCATGCCAAGGATGGTTAGAAGAAGAATAAAGCCTTCTAGGAGTCAGGAACCAAACCTTCCTTGAGGTCAACACAGAAAAGCATTCCCTCCCTCCCTCCCTCCCCAAAGAGACTTCTCTGGCTTCTTCCCTCCTCCTCCCCCCCCCCCCCCCCCCCCCCAATTCCTCCTTCTCTCAAGAACACCGGCAAATTTTTCATGCAGCTGCTAGGACCAAGTCATTCACAAGGTAGGTCTGTCTTCTCTCATGAAAGGTCTGTAGTAACCAACTATCTGCCTTGTCATGTTCTTAGGTTGACCTATTGTCTCCCTTGATTCTTTGTATTTCTGGTGGGGAGTTGGTCCCTTCAATCACAGGTCTCTTCTAGGAAGTTCTGTTAAAGATCCTCAGGGCTGCTGCCCCTGGACACAACAAAGCCATAAGAAACAATGAGACCCAGCGCTTATGCTATTCCCATCTTGCCATCCCTGAAACTTCTAGTAGTATCAGGGAGGAGGAATTGAGAAGTACTCATTGGATCTAATAAAAAAAAGCAAAAAAGGATCTTAAATGACCTAATCTTTCACAAAGTTATTTTCAGCATTTTTACTTTTTAACAAGGGTTAATGTAACAGCATCCCTAGTTACAAAAGAATTTGTGTTTATAAACCATTTTTTGGTGTTTCTGTGTTAATGTGATATACATCAGCAAAGTTTTAGGCTAGCTTTCCAAAGTTCCTAAAAGTTCTGTTCAGAAAAAAAAATCACTATATTATACTTATATGGCAATTTAGTCATAGCATTTCCTAGGGTGCTTTTCATTCTAGTGCCTCAGACCAAGGTGTTCTAGGCACAACTTTCAGTAGTTTATATGATTTATTTTTAACTATACTTCCGGCAATCAAAACCAACTTTTTAAAGTCAGAACCCATAAATATTTTTTTTAAATCTCCTGCTAGTTAACCTAAGTTCCTTAAATCTCACTCATTTTCTTCCATGAATTTCCCTCAATATAGCCACTTTTTTATAGAAGTCTTGAAATATATGACAGGCCTTAATAAGAACTTACTCTCCTGTTCAGACATGGTCAAACAAGATTTTCTTAATCATTTCCTATTATCCCAGCTACATAGTTGGTCCAATAAAAGATATCACCCTAAGAAATCCTTGCTTCTCACATAATTTCTGGACCATCACAGCTACATCACTCTTACAGCACTGTATTTGTATAGAAAATACAAACAGCTGAAGCCTCCAAAGCACTAGTGCAAGTAAAAACAAAATACCTGCTAGCATTTTACTTGTTCTGTAATACTGAAATTATATAGTCTCAAAGAAGCGGGGACATAGCTGGAACACATATTGGCATACAGAAGGAGGAACTACTACTTTTACAACTATAAAGAAGGATGTTTTCTGTAGGTTTGAATTTGGAAAAAAAATGAACTTACCACTTTTCTTCACAGCCTAAATAAGGAAAGAAGTTACCTGAAGTTTCAGTCCTTGGAATTTGATCTGTGGGTAGAGAACAGTGGGGACAGAGACCATAGTTTCTGCAATTAAAATAACATTTAAGAAATTAATTAGATAAATAAGGGGCAAAAATCAAAGGGCAAGGCAGTTGCCATAAGTACCTGAGCCCCAACACAAAAGAACATACCTATTTAAATTTAGAAGGCAACAGCTACAAAGAAGACAGTGAGCAGCACTTTAAGTGGCACATGGATTGTTTTAACTTAGATCTGGTTAGAAATGATAACAATGATGTCTCCTTTGGACAGATACGTTTATGAAAAATGAGTTTGAGAGTGTTTATTTTTAAATATATGAAGAGCAGTTGATGGCGTGAGAGAAACGGCTGGCATCATCTGTATGGAATATCAGTTTCTATGCTTATAGGAAACAATAGTAATGAGAGAGAGACATAAATCTTTCATTTGTACTCAGTTGAAGCTGAGGAATTGATGTAAAAAGTACCTTTCTCTCTTTCCAATAACTCCCAGAGTAAACATAAAACATGCAAAACAAAATGCCAACCAAGTTTCACTGCGGCTCACATGAAAGATAATTTGGTGCCAAAAAATAAACTTTGCAGCAACACACACGCTCAAGCAGTTTGAATATTCATTCCAAAATATAGAGCTATTTTATTTTAATTAGATGGATTTTTTAAATTTTTAAATCTGAACTTCTAAATAAATACCTTCTAACCATATGAAAGATGCCAAATTGCTAATAATAGAGGATTATGTTGTGAATAACGCAACAGCAGATAATAGGTAGAAGTAGTTGAACAAATGAGATTACCTTGAAGCATGCACTCTAAAGATATGAGAGGTTGGGATAAAGAACAAAGTGATACAAAGTGGGATGTGGTCTTTATACTTGCAATTCTTTATGAAACAGGTCGATCTTCTAATGGGCTCTTAATCTTCAGTTAAATTTATCTGGACACTGAATCAAGCCTATGCGGTGGTCAAAAATTATGCAAGGCTGAGACTGGTTGAGGAGACAAAGAAAAATTTCAGGGAAAATGTGAATGAATCATAGGAAAGAAGATCCCTTTTACATTGTATATCCTGCACCATGAGTTTTCATATATGGGGAAAATGTATTTTTGCGTTTGGTTTAAGGTTGTAAACGTCTTGCTCCTGTAGTCACCCTAGTATCTGAATCTCAGATGGTTCGTTTTGAAGCAGGAAAGTTTCAGTTATAATGTCCCAATTCTGAAGATTCTGAGTGCTCCCATTCAGGTCAGTTACAGCTGAGAGTGTTCTGCATCTTACAGATCTCTCACTCCCTAAGATTAGACTCTGAATTGCATCTTTTAGGATATCATGACAGATGCTTGTATTTTCAAGTAAGTTTGTGAGAGGAGATGCTTGGTGGACAGTATTAATGTTTTGTCCATGGCCAAAGTTATTTAGACCTAACCTTACAGATAACTCTAGTACCAGGGTCAGCAACGTTTTTGGCCAGAGTGCCAAAAACACCTGCAACCTCAACCTCTAAGATGTTGGTGTGCCGGGGCAGATGGTGGGGGAGCCACAAAAGGCCTGATCCTTGTTGTGGCCCTTTCCTCACCATTGACCCCGAGGTACGAGTGCCAAGCAAATTACCTTCACAAACCATGCTCTGGCACCTGTGCCAGGGGTTGCCTACCCTGCTTTAGTATTTATTGAAGGTGCATTTAGCTCAAAATCAAGTTACAGTATTTTTATGTACAGATTGTTTTAAAATGGGGAACTGCGTAAGATCACAAAATAGCAAGACGAAGGTGCTGATCACCCCAGACGGACCTTTTAAGTTTCTCTTGGAATGAGACATCGAAACAATTAATTTCTGTCATTGTGAATGAAATTTTTTTTGCGTGGGTAGACTGGAAAGAAAAAGATTTAGATTCTATCCAGCAAAGGTAAGGTGGGACCACCATCTTCCTACTCACTTTTATCAGCTGTGAGGATGTATGCTTGGCACCAGTGGATGAAAGGTGAGGAAATAGCTGGCAGTCAGGATGTTTTCAGAATGTCATTGTTCAGGATACATGAGGTGAATCACTTAAAAAAAATTTAAGGAAGTATGGGTGAGATCCAAAGAAGACATTTAGACGCCTGAAGTACAATTTAGGTGCTGGTTAGGTGCAAATGAATCCAAATGAACAATCCATAAACCCCCTACCTAATCCTAAAGCTCCTAAAGCTCTGAAATTGCATGTGCTATTATCTTGACTATGTTGATCATCTTAGCACCTAGGTCCTACTTCAGCTTCGGGGAGAAGTAGTATGAGTATAATCCACCTAGCAGCAGAGAGGATGAGCTATTTCTCTGAGAGCTGGAAAGAGGATAGCTTAGACATGTTTTCCTCCAGTCATTAGGGCTAAGTACAGACCGTCAAAAAGTGCAAGATGGAATCAATTCAGTCTTTGCAGGTTTCCCTAAGCTGCGTAGATTGAACTGATAATGAACAGAATAGACATTTACTTCTGAGTTGAGAAAGACAGGCAGAGGCCTGCACTGGCACAGGCCAAAAGGCTGGGGGTGCTATAGCATGCCTCCCAGCCTGCTAACCATTACTGGGCCATCCCTGATCAGCTGGCTGGCACATTCCCCCCAACACCCTGCTGTGCACCCCACAGGGAGAGAAACAGTCCTCTGTCCCTTGCCGGCCCTGAGCCAGGCATCTGCCCATGTGGTAAGAGCCCTATGCCTCTGGAGAGTTTTCCCCAGCAGACCTACGATCCCCCTGAGCTGCAAGGGGGCGAGGGTAATTCCCATCCCCGGGCTGCCCGCTGAGTCCTGCTGGCTGTGCTGAATGGCCTGGGGAGCTTGCGCCAGGCTGCAGGGACATTGGCACTCCATAAAGGGCAGGGCCAGGTCTCACCACCTGTCACAAGCCCCTGGGCCTCCCAGCATGTCCCTCTAGAGCCTGGCACCAACAGCAGCTGGCAGGACCTGTCGGGTGACCCAGGAGGCTTGCAGTGACTGGTGGCGGGGATAGAAGCACTCCATATAGGTAAGGATCATGCTCCACTGCCTAGCACAAGCCTCCTGGGTCTCCGGGCATGTCTTGCTGGCTGCCACTGGTACTGGGCTCCAGTGGGACATGCCAGGCAGCCCAAGAGACTTGTGTCAGGCAGTGGAGCCTGATCCTTCTCTGTGTGGAGTGCTCCTGTCCCTGCCACTGCCTGGTGTAAGCCCCCTGGGCCACCTGGTGCCAGAGCCTTGTCCCAGTTGTAGCCGGCAAGACATGGCAGGCAGCCCGGAGACTTGTGCTGGGCAGCAGGAACAAGAGTGTTCTGTAGCAGGGCAGGGGAAGCCCCTCCACCACGCAGGCACCTCCCATGCTGGCCCAGAGCCAGGGCCATGTGGCAGGAGGGCTCTGTTCCTGCCTCCCCGCTTCAGGTCAGAGGCAGAGACTGTCAAGGGGCAGGGCTGTGCAGCTGGCCTGGAGGAGACGGAGGACCCTTGTGGCATGGGGCCACTCCCAGTTGGACCGGCCCCAGCTGAAGGGGGAGGAGCCCAGGCTAGGTTGGGGCTCCTTTCCCCCACGTCCTGCCCCCATGCCCTGCTCTGTGACAGCATGGGGCAGAGCCAGCCCAGCTGGCTGGAGCAGAGAAGCACTGGCGGAGGCTAGCCTGCCCACCTGCACAGGCTCCTGGGATATGGGGGACTGTGACCTAATTGAGTTGGGAGAGGATCTGCGACATATTCCATAAGACCAGATTAACCTAAATCAGTTAAGACTGATACTACGTCCATTCAGGTTTATCTTAAACTGAGTTCAGCCATTTGGAAACTAGTTTATATTTGCTGAACTTCTGTTCAGTTACAGGTTTAAACTGGTTTCTGATCACGTAAACCAGTTTATGTGTGTAACCTCTGTCCCTAGCCCAGAGGAAGAGGAAAGAGCTTTCTGAGAAATGCCCGTGGACAAAGATGTGAAAAAGTAGAGTGTCTCTTGAAAAGAAGGGTCCATAGTCCTGGCAACATCCAGACAAGCAGTACCCCAGTGCTAGAACAGCTCCTTACTAAAAAGATTAAGCTCATGCTTTCCAGAAAATTTCACCAATACACAAATGGCTACATTCACCACTGTCAGAGTTTGTTGTGTAAGGTTTTATTGGTTGTCTCCTTCCCCTTCTTCTCCCCTAACTTTCCCACATTACCATGTAAATGTATCTCTATCAAAAACTCCTCTGCAAGTATAACAGAAGCAAGCGTGTGCAATGAGCAGCCACCTGCAAGTGGGTGGAGTGGGTGCAGCTGGAAGCTGGAGCCAGAGCCTGGCTCACTGAGGTAGGAGCTGCCCAGCTGAATCTCTCCTATGACTCAGAGTGGGGCAGCAGGAGGAGGAGCTGCAGCTGGAAGCAAGGGGAACAAAACAACTCCGCCAGGCCAGGCCAGGCCAGGCCCCAGCCAGTGCACACAGCTTCCAGTGGAGCTGTTATCAGTGTGGCTGCAGTCAGCTGGGTTCTGCTCTGCTCCCCTTGCCTCCAGTGGTGGCTCCTCCTGCTCCTGCCCCTGCTGTGCCACTCTGGGCGAGTGGGCAGCCAGGTAGCTCCTGCTGGAGGCAAAGGGCGTAGAGCAGCACAGGGAACAGGGTGCCGGGCTAGGCCAGTGGGTGCAGGCTGTCCTGGGCAGGGCATGGCCTCATGTGAAGCACTGCAGGGGAAGCCAGGGACCGCATCACCTGGACAAGCTCTGTTGCATGCTTCCCCCACCCCTCCCCTGCACTCTCCTCATCTCTGGCTGAGTCCCAGGACCTAGCATCCAGGCAGCCTCACCCTCCCCCACACATATACACATGCACCCCTCATACCCTCACTTCGTACAGCCGTGCAGGGAGCAAATCACAGCTTCACCTGGGACCCAATCCTGAGCTGTCACTGCCCCACACCCTGACCTCATGATCCTGCCCTTACCCACCCCTCGCACTCTCAAACACTGCTCCCCACCCTTCAAAAGCTTCATAGAGAGTTTTGGTGTGTTGCTAAAGGGGGTTGGGGGGTGCTGACCAAGCCCCTGACAGCTCAGCAAACCTCCCTGTATGGCCCTTGGGCCCAAATATTTGCCCTCCCCTGGGCTTTGAAGTGACAGAAATCAGCTCTGCTACCAGCTGCCCTTTTTCTCCTGGATTCAGCCAATGTTCCCTCTAATGAAAACAAACAAGTTGCTGTTTAAAATCAGTATGAGATGAGAAATCCAGGAGGAAATAACAACTCTTTTAGGGTGTCTGAAATTCAAAGCAAAAATGAGTTTACAGCAAGCCAGGTATACAACAAAATAGACATCAGTCAAAAGCACTGGTTCTGTTCCACTTTTTAAAGTGTTTTATTGACATAATCTAACATTTATATAGAAACAGTCTGGTGTAATTACCTACTATAAAGAAATGGTTTTCCTGCCACTGAAGTATTGTTTTGATTCAAAGTAATGAAATTGGCATTTGCTGTTATGAGGAAACAGGTATCACAGTACCTCACAATTAAATTTGCCTAATGCAATAACTTGGTTTTGATTTGAATGAGTTTGATAAGTTTCTTGATCCTAGATGTAGAGTTTAAAGCAAGGTCTAAAAAAAAAGAAAAATACTACAAAGCCACAAAAAAGGGGTTCAAGTGAATAGAGAATGAGCTTTGATAATGAAACTAGTACTATAGGGCCAGATCTTCAACTACATGCAGCTTGTGTAGGTGGTTGTAGCTCTCTTGATATTAATGAGATTGTCAAAGTCCAATACCAGAAGATCTGGCCCTACACATTTACCTAACATTCCTGCTGACTCCATAAACTATTGTGCATATTCCTAAAAAGAAAAATATTTCCATGTGTTTAAAACCCCACTCTACTTTCTTCTGTGGCTTAGATTTTAAAGCATAAGAGGAAGTTTTACTAAGAAGTCTGTTATGAGGTCTGTTACCAATACCTAGTAAATAAAAGACTAATATTCATATTTTATGGCTCTTAATAGCTAGGGACATAAACATTCCATTCTACCTTTCCCTTAATCCATCTGTCAACTCACCCCTCCACCTGCCCAAACACAAAAAGCAAAAAAATAAAGGTTGCACATACACCTGGATGGTAATATCTGGTTAATAGTGAGCTTTAGATTTTTACCGTGGTTGGCACAAAGAACATTTAAATTACAATACCTGAAGGCTAATTCATATAGGATGTTTATACCAGACTAAGCCATACTCAGGAACACCTTGTACTGCCCTACTTGTATTTCTGGTGCAGTGCCAGTTAAATTGCTGTCAAGCTGGAAGAAACACCAACAAAAAGGAAAGAGGGACTATATCCCTGGAAAGAAGAATCTGAAAAAGGAGGAGGAAGGGTTATAACAGATTGCTTTAATAAACTTCACTGTTGTTCCTGTGAACAAAGGAAGTGTATTTTAATCGCATAGCTTCCTGTTTGCATTTCATTGAACTGTGTGTGTGTGTGTGTGTGTGTGTGTGTGTATGTGTGTGTTTTTGTATATATAATATAGGATGTTTGCAATTCACAGTCATCAGCGTAACCATTTGTTTCTGTTGTGCAGATACCCTACCAATTAATCCTTGTAGCTGACAAAATCAACAGTTCTGCCCTTTGACGAGGGATATCTTGTTTATGCACTGAACTAGATCAAACTTAAAAATCTTTCATTATTAAAGCTATGTTTGAACTTAATGCCCATTGACTGCTTCATTTGCAATCACTTTCATTTTATTAAAAAAAAAAATATTAAAAAAAAATGTTCAGTTCAGTTCACTGGTACTTTTTTTGAGTTGGTTGTTTTCAATATTAAGTCTTAATTCCCCCTGCCCATTCACCTCAATCTTTAAATTTCCTTTAATGTAGGTATAATTTGGCTCCTACTTTAAAAGCAGTCTTATGTCAGCATCTAGGAAAATGTACTTGGGTTTGCAAGTGCCATATGCATTGTTTCTTTCTAGTAGTTCATGATTCTTGCACAATTTTGTTTTACCAAGTTTTTATGAAGGAACGGCTGCTTAAGATATATCCTCATTTTTTTCCCTTTAACTTGTTTTTCCCTTAATTTCTCTTCCTTGACCTAAATATGCTAGTGTATCTAATAGACTGCAACGTAGGGTAAGCTTAGAAAGGCATTATTAGAGTTGCAGGATTTTTTGTTAAGATCAAGTTAGACAGCAATAATTTTTAAGCAATTTGAGAAGCAGATCTGTATTTCGCACACATTCACCTAGCTGTGAGTCTGAGAACAGACAGAACTTTCCAATGTTCACATTCCAACTAATGTTATTAAACTAGAAATATTTCATTTTTATGAGGCTATTCAATCGCTGAAATATTTTTGAATATTACATTAGTAAATAAATATTCTCCCAGTAGTTCACTTACTTCCTCAGTTGGCTACATCATAAAAACAAAAGAAACATAACAATGGATGGAAGCCATTGTTACTGTTTTGGGCTTCAAAACTAGAGCTATTAAAAAAAATCCATTGACTAATTTAATTTTTGTTGTTTTCATAATGACCTCAAATGTTGGTTTTTCAAAAGAGTAGTTATTGCATGTGTTTTACAGAGAGGAAAACTCATTTTGGTCTCTCTAAGTGGGAGGCTTAAATCTAAAATAAGCAAACAGGGGAAACAATTTTTTGACATTATATAAGCATTGCCTTCTGCAGCTTAGAAGAACCTGGCTGTGGCCTCCCAGAAGAGTCCCTGCTTACACCACTCTTCTTTCCCTTGTGTAAAAACTCTAGACATAAGATTCAGGTATTTTATAAACAATATTTTTTGTAACTACATTGATAAGCTCCAAGCTGGTATGTGAAGGTTTGCTTATAAGATTTCTTTTGTTGGACTAAGTGCATGGAATCTTGCACAGGTTTAGGAAGAAATTGTTGCTGTATAGTCTGGCTTTTTCTTTAGTTTGTGGATTTTCCATTGTAAGCATTGGATATCGATATCTTCCATGTTACAGAAATGTTACAGTGATGTTAGAGCCCAGTTTTAGGAGGAAGGCCTTAGTCTCCACAAATATTTTATTATGGGAGCAGCAGCTTCAGCTTCTTACTGGTCTAGCTTCTTTACTTTTCTCTATAATTGACATAATATGATTCTTGTGTTTCTTGCAATTTGTGGTAGCTGTGACAAATAAGCCTTTCTAAATCACTGAGAAGATATGAACTAGATAGAATAATAGACTAATTTTAAATGTGTATGGTTGAAATACAAATAAGTTCTAATCTTAACAAGAGTTGCTTTCTTTTATTTGTACAAAGGCATTGGTGTTGCACAAGTTGTATTTAAGGCTTTTATGTCTCAGCAGTGTTCAGTCACTGTAAATAATGTATAGTAGCTTAGATTTCTGTATATCAAAACTGGAAGTTGGCATAATTTCTGAATTACCCATTTATGACTTCCAGAGAATATCATTGATATAAAATTAAAGTTTAAATTGCTGTTTGGCAGCTAGATTAAGCAATTATTGGCAGACAGAAGCAGTAGCGATAATAACCCCCAGCAAATGATCGGTTCTGTTGAAGATAATTCTTGTGGTCTTTTTTTTCTTTTTAATTAATTTAAACTGTTTTCAAATGTACACTCAGCCCTGAGGCCAGCCTTTTCTTTCCTTCTGCTTTGAATAACATGGAGTGTGGGGAGGAAAACTGAACAAAAACCTTCAGGCCTTTACTGATACAAAACCTTTAAGAAACTACAACAGGCTAGACTGGAGAACTGATTGGTTTGGATAGGCCACTTTCATAAAAGAAAAACCAATGCAAAGCATGGCCAGATTGCTTTAGTGTAACCACGTGATCAACCAAACAAAAAACATTCTGTTCTGTATGAATATAACAAAAATCTGAGCTGAGCTGGTTGGATATTTCCTTATTTAAGGAAGGTGATTCAACTACATTTTTCAAGTGAATCTTCTACCTTTAGCTCTAGGTATTTTGTTACATCCTTTATGTGCATTTTGTTCTGGACATTTGTACCAGCAAACAGAACAAATGCACAGCCTAATGATGTGCACCATTTGAAGTGTCTCCTAGGCTAAATACAGACAGTCAAAAAGCCAGAGGTTGAATCAATTCATTCTTTGCAGGTTAGTCTAAAATGCAGAGATTAAACTGAGAAACAACTGAACACACATTCACTTTTGATTCAGGAAATGCAATGCAGCCACATACCTGCAGTGACTCAGGCCAGAAGCCAGGGGGCACTAGAGCACACCTCTCTAGCATGTAGCCAGTATGGGTTGTGTGTTCAGTACTTCTTCCTGCTGCCTGTGAGGTCTCTGGGATTTGCAGTCCAGGATTACAGAAGCGGGACTCTGTAGGGCTTCTTATCATTTCCTCTTCCAGGTGTCTCTGGGATTTGTACTCCATAGTTGCAGCCAGCAGTAACTTTCAGTAAATTTGGCAGGGCAGGACAGGGCAGCTCTGTACTCAGGGAAGTGGGATTTAATTGGGGAAAGAGGGGTTTAACCTCCCTTCCTGGCCCCAGATGCCAGCAGGCGTTTGCCTGGTGGGGCAGTCCCTGCCTTTCCCCCGGTTCCCCCAACACTTCTCTGCTGGAGCAGACAGCACAGCCCAGCCCAGGGCTGGAAAGCTTACTGGGATGCTGGGGGACTCTGATTTAACTTGAACCGGGAAGGGGTCTAGGACAGAAGTTTTATAAACTGGTTTGAGCCAAGTCATTTAAGTCTGATACTACATTCAACCAGGTTAACCTTAAACTAGTTTCAGCCATTTTGAAACTGGTTTATGTGCACTGAGCTGCTGTTCTGTTGCAGGTTTAAACCAGTTTCTGATCACTTAAACTGGTTTATGCGTAACTTCTGTTCCTAGCCCTAGTCTTTCCCGAATGCCACAGTCTTGCTTTACTTTGGAACAATGCTAAATCAGGTCTTTCCTCTTCCACAATTTTTTCAGTGTATCCTATTAGTGAAGACTCTGATGAAATTAAAAAAATTGTCTTGGGGTTAACAGGTCCCATAATTTTCCTGTTACGAGATTCTGTATTTCTTTACTAACTTCCCATCCCTGCTAGGAAAAGCTTTTATTATAACCAGGGCTCAAGTGGTGTGTGGTGGGTAGTGCTTTGTTAAGGTTCTGTCTTTCCCAATAGTAAGTATCACTTTCTTAGTGATCTAGTGACATTCATGTGATTCTTAGTGACATTTGTGTGATCTTTAGGCACTTGTGATCTTTGCTTCCATGGACCGGCTGCAAGGAACACATGCAGCTTTGAACTGTCAAATCTTAGCTACTCCAGACTCCTATCTTTCTTGTTCTTGAGAAACTGCAGAAGTGTTCCCAAACTGGAAAAGACATCCATTCATGTTGTACCTGGCTGTTGCTCCTGTACCTTCAGAAAGTTCCATCATCGTGGGGACACAGATTCATCACAGGTTCATTTCTTCAATAGTTTAGTAAAAGAAAAGAGAATTGTGGTAGAACAGATTATTATAGAATAAACCTTATTCTCATTTTCCTGTTTTGCCAACCTGAAAAATATAAAAACCCCACTTGCAATCTAATTTTAATATTCAAACAATTAAATATGAACTCATACTAATAAAACCACATTTTTTAAAGAATATATTACGTATATAGTGGCATATTATAAATGTTCCAACTTTAGACTTCATCCCCTTAGCTCACTTGGTGGTAATAAAATCTCAAAATATATTATGTGAAGTTAATAAAATAAATGTTGGGAAGAATTTTAGGAGCTTTTAAAATTTTTTTACTCAGCAGTCTTGTGATTCTGAGGTACAGCAACATATTTATGATTTTTTTCTTATTTAACATTTAACAGATTTGCTTGAAAACCTGAGTAGAAAGGGATATTTAAATATAATTTGCACGACTCTATGTTGCCCATTGCACTCCATGCCAAAAATTAATTTTTGTACTTCATAATGAAACTCATGTACTTCATTTTGCATCTGTGAGTTAACATTGCACAAATGATTTTTAATGCCTGCTGAAACGCAAAACCTTCTTTAGTCAGGAAGACCTGTAATTTATCCCTGTTTCTCTTTGTATAATCACCACATTGACCCTGGAATTAAAATGGAGTTAAAAAAAATAAAAAACTTGTGTTTTGTGTGCTGTTAAAAACAAGAGGAAGAGAGTGAGCCTGGGATTCGAACCATTTCTTAGTCTTGGCTTATTGTTTACAATTAAAACACAGAGTTGCATACATAAAGTAGTGTTATGTTTTGGACTTTTTCCATTGTAACTCCTAAATCTTGTTTGTATAAATGTGCAGTCATTAATGAAGAGCTTCAATTTAATGTACTTTCTTGACTGGACATTGCTGTTTCTACCATACAGCAGTGTCTTAGCCAAACTCAGTACTTTCACAAAGCACTTGAATATGTGATATGGAAATAGTTTTTTTCTTGTGGAGACTTAATGCAGAGAAAGGGGACCGGAAAAGCCTTTTATTGTTAACATAAACAGGAAGTATGACTGTGAAAACAAAATGGTTTTGCATATTTTTATTGCCACCATTATTTTAAGTAATAGCAGAAAATGGCTATTTTATGTTGATAAACATTTGTCCCATGCATAATATTTTTACTTCCTTTTATTATTAAAAAATAAAATAAAGTTCTATCTGCAATGCAAGTGAAACAGTTTGGTAAGGTTAATAGATAAGATAAAACTGAAAAGGTTTAATAATGCAATAAAACTAGATCTTAGATCTTGATTTTTAAACAAGTGAAAGTTATTGTTGTTAATGTTTTTCATAAGAATAATTGTAGTTGATATTTTTGAGATGCTTCTTTAGTAGCAAAGGATTTATTTAGGTTCTGTATATATTATGTAATATATATTTGGATTCGACGTATTGGATTTGTTAACTCCTACGTCTGCAATGTGTGTATTGTTTTAGGATGTATAGTAAAGGCTCTTATTGTACCTTTTAAATCTTCTTTCTCACAGCTTTACTGACATTCAAAACAACATCCTTATTTTCTTTAAATCTTACTATGACCTTTTTGGCTCAGTCCATTCAGTTGCATTCTGCATAATACAACTCCAAAAGAAATTCTCTTTGCTTTTCCATTTTAGCAAGACATTCCTTGAGTCATAGGATGAACTTAATCTGATGGGTGAGGAGACAAAAACTGCCCAAGGTTAAATGAATCACCCAACGTGAAGGTTTAAAAAAGATATATGTGACATTGTAGTTGAACTGTTTTCCTAGTAGTTTTCAAACCAAAAAATGATTTTCCTTCATTACAACGATCACAGTCAGATAATTGTCTATCATAGTGATAAGCTTTCTTAAGCATTCTGTTTTGAGTGATATACACCTGACAAATTTTATGAAGAATATGTAAAATTCCTGTTACATATTGCATAATAATGTGCATGAAATTTAGAAAAGTTGAGATTTTACAAGTGATCTCCAGTTGTCAAAGCTTTAACTATAAAAGCATATATTCTTCATTGGGGTGTATATGTGAAAGTATGTTGCTGCACATCTTTCATTATCTTTAACAGTGTTTATTGCAATGCAGATAGATAAAGTACAGTCCTTTTGATGCACATTCTTTGAGGAACTAAAATATTTACTGCAAATAACAGTTTTTTATTTTTAGTATTTTTAGTACTGTGAAGTGCAATTATCTCCTGTAACTGTTTCCCATCCCATTTCTGAAATATGCTGTAATTGGTAAGGCAATAGGTGCTTAATTAGTTAGAAATGGACATGTTAAATTTTGAACAGATTTGAAGTCCAAACTTGAATCTATAGTCAAATTTTGCAGTGCTTTGCTCTTTAATATGTAAAATCACAATCAGGAGTCTTAACACCATCTAAACCTTAACATATTTAAAATTGAGGCCATTCTGCTATGAACACGTCTGCATTTGCTTAACTTTATACACATTAAAAGTTTCATTGAAGTCAACAGAAAGATTCATGGGAATAAAATGAAGCAACAAATAGATAAATAAAATAGAAGTTACAGTGTGTATGTTGGAGTGTGAGCAGGGAGTGTTTACTGCTTCTAGATCAATTAGGCCCCTGGCAGACATTCAGATAATGGCACCATTGGGTTCTGAGGAGTTTTATAACCCATCCCAAACTTTGCTCATCAGCTGATTATCAGTATCAGCTCCAGACAGCCCAGGGTCTGGTTCCAGACCTGAAGTTCTCAATTCAAGGGGCAGTATAAACCAGCAACAAAGATATATAAGGTCCGTGTTATTTGTGGAATATGTTTGTGGCTGTTGGGTGCCATGAATTAGCTAAACGGGTGCTATGTTGCAATTTTTGTCATGAGTAACATGTTAATTGTGCCATAAACATAATGTCAGTCAGGGGGCTTAAAGAAATGTAGCATGAGGAAATTATCAAAATATTCTAACATTCTTAATTTTTAAGGCAATATTTTTTGCAGCAGTATTTTTTTCTTCACACTGTATTTCTGTCATACCAAATGATGTCTGAGGTAACTAGAGCTATTTTGTGCATTTAGATTTAATTTTGTGATATCATAAAAAACTTGCAGCTTAACTGAATCAAAGAGCAGATGTTTTGTGTTTCAGCTAATTAGAAGCCAATTCTTTTTCTTTGTAAAATAACTTTTACAGTTCCTGATTGTTATTTTTTTCTAGACTTCTAATACTAGCCATGACCATGTTCGCCAGAAAGAGTGTCAGAACAAATAGCTGTTCTTCCAGTGAAGCATTTACTGTGGCTTTTTAAATACTCTGGATGGTTGTAAGTGCATATACCTCTTTTATCCAAAAAGCCAAGGTAGCTAAGAACAGTGTGACTTCTTAAACTGGCCCTCCTTTTATATACATTTCTGTCAGTTTTGTGTGCTGCCCTCCATAGGATTAGTGTTCCCATTTGTGGGCAAGTACATTCTTTTAAAAATACCATTATATGCAGAAAACAGCTACCGAAGTGGAGATTTAAAGATGTGCAGGTAATAATTAAATACTGATTTAAACACTCCATGGTAATTCAGATGATCTGTGAGGGTATGCCACGTGGCTTGCATTGCATTGTTTCATTAGTGCTGTTTCAAGTAAAACAGTTGTAGAACACAATGTAACGTGACATCTCGCACTAACTTTCTGATGGGATGTCAGAGTCATTTTGGATAATGGCTGTGTGATGTTGGTGGACATTAGTAAATGTCTGTGTTTACTATAAAGGTATTGGTCCACTAACTATCTCAAATTATTTTCAAGAGACTGTTAAAAGAAATAAATGGAACATTTTGCACTGTGTATCTCAATGATGCATTATGCTTTTAAAATAGACTTGTTTAAAAGCGCAAGGAAGAGCTTCACAGGATGTTTGTTAAATTTTAAATGATAGAATTTAGAAAGCACTGTAATAAATCTTTCTTTCCATAATCCATGCCCCATTGGAAACAATCCTGCACTTAAGAGAGCTGGATTGGGTTATTTAATAGGTCGTTTCTGTCCTGGACTTTTCTTATTCTGGGATATAGGACATATTTGTAATAAATCATTCATCATAACTTATTAAGTAATAAACACACTGAAATCCTGCAGGCATTCATTTTTATCACCTAATGTTAAAAGTTTCCAGTTCTAAAGACAAATGTAGTAGGTCATATAGATAATGTAAGCAATGCTTCCTTTTCCTTATGCAGTTATTCTGGCATAAATCAGATAGCTACATGGTGCAGCCAGTAGGATGGCAGCTGCTCTAGAGTAAGAAAACAATGAAACATGTTGACAAGTGATGAGAGAGAAAAGTCAGTCAGGAAGTCTGCAGGTGTGTGTCTGGCTGCGAGCTTGATCCTGCAAGTCCTTGTGTGTGAAATGGTATGCAACCCAGTTCTTCTTGCTGGTATGAATCATAGTATCATAGTACTTAGGATCAGAAGGGACCTAAACAGATCATCAGGTCTGACCCCCTGACCCGGGCAGGAAAGGGTGCCAGGACCATGTCACCCCAGCCAAATATCTGTCCAGTCTCCTTTTGAATTCTCCCAAGGTAGCCCATTCCAGAGCCTGGCAGCCCTAACTGTAAAGTAATGTCTCCTGATGTCCAGCTTGAACCTTCTCTGTAACAATTTGTGGCCATTATTCCTAGTAACCACAGGTGGTGCCCGGGGGAACAGAACCTCCCCCAATTCCCACTGGTTCCCCCTGGTGGGTTTGTAAACAGCCACCAAATTGCCTCTCAGCCTTCTCTTGTGGAGGCTGAATAGGTTCAGGCCCTTTAGTCTCTCTTCGTAGGGCCTGCCTCGCTGCCCCTTGACCATGCAAGTGGCCCTCCTCTGGACCCTCTCAATGCTGTCCACATCCCTCCTGAAGTGCAGCGCCCAGAACTGGACACAGTACTCCAACTGGGGCCTGACCAATGCTGCATAGAGGGGAAGGATCACCTCCCTGGACCTGCTTGTGATGCATCTGTAGATGCACGACAAGGTACAGTTAGCCTTACTGATCGCTTCCTCGCATTGGCGGCTCATGTTCACCCTGGAGTCAACCATGACTCCAAGATCCCTTTCTGTCACTGTGTTGACAAGAAGGGTGTTCCCCAGGCTACAGGTGTGTTGCTGGTTCCTTCTCCCTAGATGCAGCACCTTGTACTTGTCTGTGTTGAATTCCATCCTATTCTCATCTGTCCACCTCTGCACCTGTCTAGATCTAGCTGGATTCTGTCCCTCCCCTCCAGTGTGCCCACCTTGCCCCACAACTTGGTGTCATCAGTGAATTTGGATAGTGTGCATTCCACATCCAGATCACTGATAAAGATGTTGAACAGTACAGGCCCCGGGACTGAGCCCTGGGGGACTCCACTACCCACATCCCTCCAGGTCGAAAACGACCCATCCACCACCACTCTCTGGGTGCGACCAGTCACCAAGCTTTTTTAAGAGAATGTGGTGGAAAACTGTGTCAAAGGCCTTCTTAAAGTTCAGGAAGCCTTCTTAAAGTCCACTTACCTGAGTACTACCTGTGTGTATCACCTTGCTTAGTGTAAAACTGCGCACAGGCTAAGGGAGGTTAAATGCTTGAGTGAGGCCCCTGCTATGTGTTAACGTATATTATGCAATTTAACTGGCTAATCGTACAATACATTTAGACTAGCCACACATGGAAAGTAATTAACACATGATAAAATGACTGTTTAACTATAAAAAGAGCCAGCCAGTTATAAAGTTAGTGCTTGAAAATGTGTAACAACTCTGTAGCTGGTTTCTATCCAGCCTTCATTTTAACATGTAGCACAAAGGCCAAGGGAGGTAAACATTTGAACGTAGTCCTTCACACTCACCACAACTTCCAAGACCCTGCTCACAAAAGCTCAGATAAGAAAGGTACAACTAAAGCCTGAAACATTGTTTTGCAGCACAGTGGGTCTGTTAGTTCATATGCCTCATTTAGGCCTCATTTATATACACAGAGCAGCAAATGTATTAATATAAAATCAGGTTCTCTAGATACCCTGTCAGAGTCATCACTTCTTACTTGTGCTTATATGTAAACTATGCCTTTTGTGCCATGCTAATGAGACTATATTTTTGTTTGTTTACACTGTACTTTATACTGGTCTTAGCTTTGTGTAAGAGAACCCAGATTTTTTCTGATTACTGCTGAAATGCACCATAAAACTGTATAGCAAAAAGTTGTTACGTGCATGAGCTAGTAGTCTGGTACTACTGTTTAGAAAGGGAGATTAAAAAATAAATGGGGAAACTGAAAAGAACATTTGTGTCATGATCACCCGGATCATTGAGACAACTGTTTCTCATACTAACATGAAGTGGCTCATCTCGATTCACCACTGCATCTGCCTGTTCAACTTCCAGTGAGGATGGAATGCAAGACTTATCAGAAGCTTATGTATACAAAGTAGCCTCAAATGATCATTGTTCATATTGTGGTTTCCCAAGGTGAACAAAACAACCTTATGGGTGTCAAAAAGATAAACTAGAGCCATTTCCAGCCCAGTCAGAATTCATATAGAACAGGTTGTTCCCTACGTGTCAGAACAACGCTGATAACATTTGGCAGCAGAAGCAAATACACACACATTAATATTTGAGCTGTGATAACAGACAGGTTCTTATTTTGAATTTTATATTTGGTAGTAATAATTCATCCTGGTTTTGAGACTCCTACTTAAAGAAAGTATGTCTTTTCTTAGTGTAAAATAAGAGTCTTTCCAAATGCAAGAAAGAAAAAAAGATCCCAAAGTTACGGGGTTTTTTGTTGGACTTATTTCCTGTACTTTAATATCCTGTAAGAGTGAAATCTACTTTCAGAAAGCAGACAGCTTTTACTTCCTTACCTTCTTATCTCCTTGGCTTCCACTCTCTTTACTTTTGCCCCTTTAGAATCCTGCACTTTTACTTTATTGGGTACTAAGCATGCCAGTACTTTTTACCTACTGGGCATTTTTCACTTGATGAGACTGGAAGAGCCTTACCGTTTTTTTCCTTTTAAATTAATTTACTTTAGAACACAATATTTATTAACTATTTTATTAAACCCAACACAGGGGGAAAGGGAGGCAGAATTCAAAAAGTAAGACTATAATCAGTCAGTAGTATTTAGTAGGCATCTGTCTGTCTTGCAAGACAACAGAATTGTGCCAAATGAGGCATCAGCTCTCTGAACATCTGTGATTGTGGCTGTAGAGCCCAAGTCTTGAGTGACAGTTTCTTCTGCACTTACTGCATTTGAAGTTCATATCAGACAGTCCTGACCATGGTGTGGGGTTATTCCTGCAGTTTTTTCTTTCCTCAGCATTTTGTGCTCTTTTTTCTTCAAAAACCTTCATTCCAGGCCTAATAGACTGTTTCCAAGCCTTTTGATTCCCAGCAGTCTTCTTCCAGTCATTTGGCTTGATGTTGATTGATTCATATCTTTCTTGCAAGCATCTTTGAACTGGAGATGAGGACAGCCACATGGTGGTCTTCTAAAGAGTTCTCCATTTAAGAGATCCTTAGGTATACAGCAATCAACCATTCTCCACACATTACCAGGCCGTTGAAGTTGATACTGGCTAAGAAAATAACAGATGCTTGGAACATTTGCTCATTACAAGACCTCAGCGTGGGTATTTTTGTCCCTCCTGGAAATTCCTAGAATACGGCATAGGCAATATACATGGAAGGTGCTAAGGCACTTCTCTTGAGTAGGGTATGTGGTCCAGGATTTGCTGCCATACAAAAGGGTGCTGATGGCACAAGCATGATATATTTTGATCTTGGTCTTAACGGTCAGTTTGTTGTTGTTCCACACTCATGATACCTGAATAATGCTCTTGATGCAGATTGACTGCACTTCATCCCAAAAGCCTCAGACATTGATCCATCATAACTGACTGTTCCCCACACTCCATCATAGAAAGAACAGATCTTGCTAAGGAGTTTTAATGGACGGCCAGTCTTTTCAAATTGGAATAGGCCTTTTCTGCTGACAGTTGGAGGCTTTCACTTTATCAGCAGTATTTATAAAGGAGTTAATTGTGGAGACTGCTTGTGATTTAGAAATACTATAGTTATTTGGCTGTGGAAAGGGGTTCTGAAGAAATCTGAGCAGATATGGATATTGCCATAGGTATGGCAAATATAGGAATTTAGTTGAATATCTTTTTGATAGTTATACTATACCAGAAAACTATTTTAGCTCTTAAGAATCCTTGATAAGTGATAGGATTCGTGGTGACAAAATTTACCAAACTGCGAAAACCTGGTGTCTATTTGGAGCCCATTCCCAAGTCAAAGCAGTAGGAGCAGAATGACTTTGTTATGGCCAAGCCTAGGAAGCCCTTCCATTGGGAGAGGCTATTCCCAGAAATTTTTTTGAATATATTTTGAAAACTTGGACTCCAGGTGCTTGTTACAAGTAATGTTTATATTCATAGAATTTGAACATTTCAGTCTTAAACTGGTTTTGAATATTATTTAGTCTTCCATCATTAAACGTAATGTCCTCAGTAATGATATGTTCCATATGGACTCATAATATGTTTTATACATTTATGTAAAGTGACATGTATTAATATAAAATAAACAGATATTTTAATGTGTGTTAGTTTCCTTTTCTCTACTTAATGCCTTCCTCTCCCAACTTCAACTTGCCAAAAAGGAACTGCTGAAAGATGATTTGTAATTTTAAATAATTTTCCAGATACTGCATATTCTAAATTCAAACAAAACTGGCAAATAAGAAAGGCAGTGGGCAAAGATCATTTGCATACTGTTCCAAGAATAGCTTCAGTTTTTAATGCTATATGTTCAATATCTTTTATCTTTGCACGTGGCTGACAATGAAGATACTTATAAGCCTCAATTCAGTAAAGCACTTAACCATGCCTGAACGTCTTAAAAAAAAAAAAGTCCTTCCTTCTTCTAAAGTGCACTTTAGAACTTTTCTTTTGAGTAGGAATGGATTTATTCATCTTCAGGTCAAGCAGTTGTGATGAGGAAGAAAACCGTAAAGAATAGAAAGAAAGTCTCAAAGGCCATCTTAGCTACATATGGAGAAAACATTTATGAAGGAAAAAAAGCTTACTTCATTTTGAGAGATTTACAATAGTATTCCCCCATTTGTCTATAGAAGCAATATCAAAATATTTTTTTTAAATAAAAACATCTGTCACCAAAATTTTAAAAACAAACTTTTACTAGATAAAAAGTAACTATAAAGCTAAAGCAACTTAGGATATCTTGATAGCTATTCATATGTTATGAAGGAGTGTATTGAACTTTTGAATTTCCACAAGTTAACTCTTCTAGCACTTAACTCTTCTAGCAGAACAGAATTGACCAAACCCTTGACTTACAAAACTGATACACCTGTGGGGAGATGGAAGAAGCAACATAACTAAGTCCTGAGAATTGCATACAAATATGTTCATATCCATATTTGTTGGAAAGATTTCCCAAAGGAAGAGAAATAAGATTTTTCTTGAACAAAGGGGATTTCAAATGACAAAACAAAAATAATTGCTCAGGAAGATCAGGAACTGCAGAATGAATCTCTGTTTAGGAATGGCTTTTGAGAAAATATGACAAGAACTGGACAAAAGGTTTGTCGATGTGTTTTCCAGGGGAAAAAACCTAATGTGGTGATATCAAAGTATTTCACAAATTGATTTCAGTTTTGCCAAATGTTTTGTGTGTAAAAATGTATAAACATCCAAACATTTCAACATTTTTAAATATTCTGATTCAAAATGACTTTGTTTCAAAATGTCCTTCAGTTTTATTTTTTAAAAATTAAGCACTTGAAACTGAAATGAAATACTTTGCTTGGAGGGGAATGTAAAACTTTGACTGACTGAAATAAACTTGCTTTTCAGATCACCAGACTTTTTGGTCAATTTGCAGCCAAAATTTTTCAAAAATACTTTTTTTTCAATATTTGAGGAACAGTTAGTGAAACAACAAAAAGACTAGATTGATTTCTATGTAGCACCTGTTTTTTACAAACTGTAGACAGACAGAATACTAAGCTGTTATTAAAAGTGTTTGGAGACGATTTACCACTTAGGAGCATATATTATCTGAGGCTGCGGGCAGAAGTAAAAATCGAGATGTTTCAAATCCCTTTCAAATGTTTTAAGGGCCATCTGTGCAAAAGCATATGCTGTAAGGCTTCTGCCCTGCAGCCTGTGTAACTAGATCAGGTGTGCTTTAACACACTAAGCAGGGCTAGCTGAGCCACAGCCCCTTCCCTCTGGTTTGTTCAGGGGCTACACCTCTATACCTGAGCCCTGGTGCACAACTTTTTGGTCTTAAGTCCTTGAGAGTCTCATGTCCCGGTACCTCCTCTGACTCCCTGACCCCTGACTCTGGTTAACCCTCTGGTTCACTGTTTGGACTTTGGCTTGACCTCAGCTTCGTTCCTGGCCTCTGACTATGCTTAACTTTTTTGGCTTTGGTTTGACCTCAGCTTGCCACCTGACTTCTTGATTCTGTTTAGTCCTCTAGCTTGGTTTTGGATTCTTGGCTTTGGATCCCAGGCCTTGGTTGGGAACTTCATCAGTTGCTTCCAACCCATGGTTCATCTCTGCAACCCTGCCAGTTCTCACTCCTGACTCTACCCACTAGACCTGTCGCCCTTGTGAATGCTAACACATGCCCTTTGGAATGTTCCAAGCAGCTGAGGCACTCCAAACTAGTAGCCTTTACATAAGATAATATTTTAGAGTATTTCACTTTTTTTATTTGGGCACAGGGGCAGAGACTGGGCTCACCCCTCCCACTACCCCTTCCAAATCTTGAGGGCCACTGCTGGAGCCAAGTCCTCCAGCCTAATCCCCTTTACCCATCCCCTCCAAGCTTTGCAACTCCATGCTGGATTGGGTCCACAGACTAGATCTGGCCCATGGACCAATGAGTGAAGTTTGCTGCCAATTTTAATATAGAGAAAAAGTGTGTCCCAAATATCAAAAGTTTGGGAAACACTGAATTGGAGGAAGCTGCAGCATTTTAAAATGTTACAGCTGTACAGTGCCACAGAAGACATATGTACATATGTCCCTCAGCTGAAACTCTTCTTTTTTTAAACATTTCCAAGTGCGTTTTACTTGGAAATATTTTAAAACTTAATTCTGTCCACACCCCAAACTGACATATTGCTCCTATACCAATGTGTAGACTAAATCTTGTAACTTTAAGCATGAACTTAACAGGCGTAAGATTACAAAGTTTTAGCTTCCATTAGAGAAGAATATAGTAAGCAGACAAAACAGTTGCAGCAGATCAGCAATACAGCTCTATGATTTTTTAAGTGCTTTAATTGTTCATGTGTCTACACTCACTGACGACACTGTAAGTCCATCTCCAGATATGGTTCTTCAGTTTTCTGTCACAAAACCAACTGATCAGAACAGATATCATGAATACAATGCTGACTATACAGTACATCCTTATATCAAACCGCTGTATCATTTTATCCATATTGCTTTCAGGTTGATAAGTTTCTGAAGAAATCTTCTCACATGCAGCTTCTCAGAAAGATATCATCCTTTGTACTTGAAGGCAAAGCTGTCTGCATTAGGAAAAAAAGGCAGGGTTGATTTGCAGTTTAAATTAAATGATGCAGTGAAAAATCAGTTAAAGGACAGTATGATTATACATTGTTGTGGGTGATTAATTTGTTGCTGCAGGTCATGGGAATACTCACAAAAAGCATTTATTCTGAACAAGAACCCGGATGCGCCTCTTCACATGCCCATTTCCCATATGTTCTGCAAGCAAACAATCAATGAGATAGACCTGAAGAAGAAAAAGAAGCAGGTTTCTACAACATTAGACCTGCACACATGTCGTGTGAAGTTATATTTTGTTTTCTTTTTTTTTTTAAGCAGAAAAAAGTAAAACTCACTCTCTATAACAGGGAACAGACATTATGTATTTCCTAAACTTAAGAACCCTCTTATTTAGAGTCAGCAAAAAAAGCAGTAAATGCCTTATCAGAAACATGAACAGGCAATAATTTGTGATGTCACAATTTAAGTTTTAAAGATCAGAGAAAGCTATCATATCTAGGCTTATTCTGTCATCATATAATTATTTCCTACAGCATTCTGAATTTACTCATCATTTCTCCACTTGTTTTATTTCAATAATAAAGAAACTATGAATGAAACCTATCCTTGTTAAACAATTTTTTTTTTATTGAAAAGTCCTATGACCTCTTTCAGTTGATCTTGAAAGTGAAGTTTTTCATCTCAAGTGGAACCTCTCAAGTCTTTCCAGCCTTCACTAAATAGTTTTCTGTATGAGGTTAATGATATTAAGGATTCTCTTTAGACGCCTTGTTTTTCTGAGTTATCATTGGCCCCATCCATTTGTTTAGTGCTTGTGAGACTAGAACTACCAAAATGATCCCTCCTGGCAGCTCGTGGTCTGTTTGGAGCTTGTTGTCCATGCCTGGAGATTGGCTGAATCTGTTTGCTAATGTTCCCTGTGGAAATGGGGGCATTATTGATGGCCTTTGGGGAATATGGGATATGAACAAATGAGCAAATAAAGAGGGGATGGATTAACCATGTCCTGGCTACTAGGAATGTGGACAAGAACTCATGGGCTGCAAGTCTATAAACTCTTTGAATGCTGAGTCTGAGCTGAAAAATAGAACTTGTATTTGTGTTTGGTCATTTCAGCATATATTCAGTGCTCAGGGTTGTTACCCCAAATTGCAGTTTTCTGCATTACCTGGCTCTGTTTTTTGTTTCGGCTATGGAGCCAATCCTTACAAGGTACAGTGAATTTTTTGAACACTGACAGCCTTAAACATCTTGGTTTTGACCATCAGTAAAAGCAGCTGTTTCTGAGCTTGTATACCTTATGTTAGGAACTGAAATTCATGAGTTGGAGTTCATGCAAGGTTCTCAATGCTGTGGAATCTTTGCGGCTTTTGTAATATCCTTAAATTGTTCATTGTCTTGAACAAGTTTTAGTTAACTGAGGGAAATGAGGATGACTGAATTATTATGGAGGAAAAGTTGGTTTTATTTCAAAGGATGGTGAAATATGTTAGTGTGCTATATAAGATAAAACCATCTCTCTGCTCTCTCTCAACCTTGTGAGATGTTGGCCTAGAACTAATTGTAGCTACAAAAACTTTGTATGGGGAAGTTACTCTAGAATGAAGTATGGTGGGAAATGTAGTAGCTATTCTAGACTAGCATAATGTGTTGTGAGACTATGCACTATTAAACAAGAGAATGATTTAACACATGCCAGTAACAGCCCCTTTAGATGAGGTGATGGCACAGGAACTCAGAAGCAGATCCTAATTGATTTTACTGGGGAGGCCAGCACCCAAACACTAGAGGATCTGGTCCCTAGTGTTTTTCTGGTCTCAATCTGCGGCTGTTTATGTACTATACAAACAATATGTGTATAGACCCATGCTTTAATCTCTGTTATGTGTATCTGAATATCATAATGACCCCATTTTAAGGAAATGAATTTCAAAGTTTACTATTTATCTTATGTAAAAACTTATGAAGGAACTAAAAGTGTTGCTTTAGATAACTTGCAAATACAAGCCATAAGCACCCAGTGTAAATTATGGGCAAAACTCTAGTCTTTATAGTACTGTTATTAACAATGTTTCTTTATTTCAGCATAATTTATATTTTATGTATATACTTTATACGTGTGTATGTGTGTATCTATATATATGTGTGTGTGTGTGTGTGTGTGTATACACATATATGTATACACACACACACATATATAGATATAAATATACACATACACACGTATAAAGTATATACATAAAATATATAAAAATAATATAAGTTTTGATCCCATTTGCAGACATCTAAGATATCTCATGCATTTGGAAAGGCACAAAATTAAAATACTTAAGCTTCAGTGTCTCCAGGAGTAAATTTGTATTTATCCTCCATTTTTAGAGAAGAAAAAAAAAAATATATATATAGTTAATATTGGCATAAAGTTAGAAGTGTGCATATGCAGTCAGTCACACTCCTATAGGGATGATTGCAGTGTGAAACTATACTGTTGTAATGCATGTGGTCTTGTCACGAGGCTTTTCATGCCCATAATATATAATTCAAGTATTACCTGTTTTTATGATCTGATGACAATTAGTATTTATTTTTCAAGTACTTTTTTTTTTCAAATTACATGGAGATTTAATTAGTCAATTTGTAAGGCATGGTGCACTTTTTTGCTATAACTTTCCATTATTTCAGAAACGCATTACCAGATGCAAAGTCCATAAACAACCACACATGGCCGCCATACGTAAATCATCTGCAAGATAAATTACTGCTGATCTCTTCTGATTAAATTACTTTGTCTTCCGGCTCATGAATATATTTTTTAACCACAGATAATTTCTAGCTACTAGTAACTCAAGAAAAAGAAAAAAAGTGTGCAGTTCAACATTAAATTTCCACGTTTGTTCAACATATTTCAGTCAGATTTTGTTCATTTTCCAGAAGCTTTTACAAGAGCAATCTTTTAATCAAAATCTTCTTATGTAATTAGTGTTTGCTAATGTACAGTGTAGCGGGGTATGAAAAGATAAAGAGCTTCTGAGAACCAGTTATTTATACAGATTAATTCATTTTCAAATATGATGCTTTCTAAGCTGACATTGACCTAGGTTGAAATGTGCCATCATATTGAATTGCCTATATTGTGAATCAGATATTAAATCTAATGGCTGGAAATGATGAATTGCTAATTTATTATCGTGCTGTACAAAATATTCTTGGGGATGTGATCCCCTCCCATTCCCCTGACATGGCTGAGCCATTGCAACCTCCTCTTCTTGATAGTGGTTTCTAAGTGTTAGTTCTGGACATTCTAGCACGTCTGTGTTTGGCATTTTGTCTTCCCACTTTATTTTTAAAATCTTACAAAGGCATCTCATGTGGAAGCTGTTCGGTCTCCTGAAGTACCTAGCATATATAGTCCACATTTCTGAACCATAAAGAAGGGATGACAGCATACAAGTCTCATAGATTAGCATCTTCAACTTAGTTGATAGTTTGTTGTTACTCCATGCATGTTTTCCCAAAATCCTTAGCTGGTTTTCCAATTCTATTAGTTCAATCTGAAGGTCAAGATTCCTACTGACTGTAGAACCCAAATAGCAAAAGCTGTCAACTACACTTCCAGAGTGCTGTCCAGGTACCTGTTCTTCCACCCCTTGGTACATGATCATGGTCTTCTTGAGAATAATTGTCAGCTCTTGCATGACACAGCATGGTTGCCCAAGAGATTTTGCAAGGACAATTCACTATGGGTAACCAAAAATGTGTAATAAAATGTGTAATAACTTTCTTATTATGCCATTAATTAAATATGTGGCCACGCATTCCCCTGTGGCTGGAAGCCCCATCAGCTGACCAGACTCCCAGCTGAAGGGCTGGACCATGCACTGCCATGGCTATGAGTCCCGCAGCTGCCAGGGTTGCAGCTGCAGTAGTATCCGAGGACTTGTGGCTGTGTGCCCCATTAACTGTGGGACTCCAGCCAGGGAGCTTGCTACTTGCAGGAGCAAGGCTCCCCCTGCTCAGGCAATAAGACATGACTGGATCTGATGCTGGATCTCACAATCACATCTCCTGCCATGCACACATGCAGTTGTGTGGATTGCACATCAGATCCTATCATGCCTTTACCTGAATATCTTGAGGGGCCTTTACATTACAAATATTAAAATTCATATATCCCGAATAATAACTTAGCTCCTATCCAGAAGGACTGGTTTGTCAAGTTAGGGGTCACCTGGCAGGGTCTGAGAAGTGGTTGTTCCAGGAATCACCTGCTAGCAGGACTAGATTATAAAGGACAGAAGGCAAACTGTGTACTCCCTTCATGTATTTTTACCATCTCAGCTGATAGAGATCTGCCTCTTGGAGATTGATATGGCTGGGGAAAATCCTACATGTCTGAATGTAGACAGCTACATCAGGATTTACAAAGAAGCGCAAGCTAGAATGATGAGCATTACGTTTTGTTGTCATCTTCTCAATACTGTGTTGTGCTTTTTTAAGTAAAAAGCAGCATTGCCTAGGGAAATTCTGTGTCGAGCTTTACACGCACGCACTCACGTGCATGTGCATGTGCCTGGTTGCTCTCACAGTATTATATGACTTCTGGAGAATTAAACCCTAAACCAGAAGATTCGGGCCTTCAGTGGGATTTGGAATCTGAAGAGTCAGTACTAATCCCAGGGAGACAAATAGTTGGAGTATGGAATGGAACTTTGATGGCAGGGCATTATACAGAGGAAGGAAACATCTTTGTCAAGCCAAGGACTGAAATGAGGATTTTTGACTCCCAGGCTATTACAGTCCCCTTAGTAGAAAGGTCAGCATCCGAAAACTGGTAACAGTTCTTAATCCATTTAATCTGTTTCAGTGAGTCATCTAGTATGCAAAATCCAACAAGTATTATTGTCATTTATTATATGTATTTGTATTGTAGTAAGTTCTAGAGGCCCATGCCTACACTGTCAAGCACTAGGCCAGTATATGCAAAGTACAAATAGCTTGCAACTGGGGAGTGTCTCAGTTTCAATGCAACTGAAATAAGAATGGTGGTTCTGTGATTCTGAAGAGAAGAAAACATGGTTCATAAAATAACGATAAATTATATTTCACAAATGTTTGGAAACCCAAAATACAGACTGCTGTTGTGTGCTTCAGACCAAGTAATATTCCAAAGTCAATTACAAAATGTTCAGAAAGTGCAGAAATTATAAAGCAATGTGTAAGTATGATATAAGAAATATGAAACTTAATGAAGTTTCTTAGCTCTCAATAGTTGTACAAATGTTTTGACATTAATTATTTAATCAGATTATGAATGTGACAGATTCCCACCGTGAAGCAGTTTCTAGTTCTGGTAATAGGCCTTATCTAGCTCATTAGAGAATGGTTTGAAATCTAGGACCAGCTTCCTTTTTGAAGGAGAAATGGAAGTTTTGTGGCATGGAACTTTTCTTGCATAATCATTGTACAGTACAACTTCATAAATCCGGATATCAAAAATCTGGAATTATCGAAAATCTGGTACTTTTTAAAACTACACTCCATCGGGGAGTAATGGCAGCCAGTCCTGGAGCAGCCAAGGGGGAAGCTTGCACTTGGCGGCTACCACCGCCATCCACCACCCCTCACCACCACTCTGCATGCAGCCACTGCTCCGGGACCAGCCTCTGCTCTGGTTTCAAAAATCCGGAATTTTCACATTTTCAGCAGATCTCAGTCCCGAGCATCGCGGATTCATGAGGTTATACTGTACAGGCAGTCCTCAGACTTCTGACACAGTCGGTTCCTGAAAACCGCATCTTAAGTCAAAACATGGTAACGTGGAACCAATTTTCCCATAGGAACAATGTTATAAATGGGTGATTGATTCCTTCACAGTGCTTGATACAGCTGCACCCAGCTGGTAAGTCTGTTGTGGTGGAAGGGGAGGGAGAAGGGAAAGGGCGAGGTGGGGGTAGATCAATGCCCCCACAGCAAAGGAGGGGATTGGGGCCAGGGCTGGGACACTGAGCATGCAGGGTGAGGGGGGTGTGGGACAAAGGTGCAGCTCATTCAGGGGGCGTGGGGAGGGGGTGTGGCTCCCGTCACTGTGTGCCTTTTGTTCGAGAGCTGCTCCTCTGATGGCTCCCACCACTGCTCCTGCTGCTCATCCAGGAGGACACAGGGGATTGTGTGCTGCTGGATCTGTGCAGGTGGGTGAGACCAGGGCTGCACCGCACTGTGCTCCTGGCAGGTGGCAGGAGATATCGGTGGGCTACAGCGAATTTTCAGGTGGCTGCACCCCCCCATGCCTCTGCCACTTGCCCAGCCAGGGCAGGATGGATCCCCGGCTCATCCAGGGGGCATGGGGAGGGGGAGGCAGCTCCTACCACTGTGTGCTGCTCATCCGGAGGCAGTGAAGTGGCTCTGTCCCACACCCAACCCACCCCAGCTGGTTGAGTGGTGGCAGGGCATAGCCCCTGCTCCCAGCACTGCTGCGCCCGTCCGGAGCACAGCACAGTGCAACCCCAGTCCCGCCTGCCACGTGCAGAACCAGAGGCACATGCCCCCATCATGCCCTTAAGAATGAGCAGTGGGAGCAGCAGTGGGAGCCACCAGATGAGCAGCTCCCAGACCAGCAGTGCGCAGCAGCAGGAGACGCCCCCCGGATGAGCTATACCTTCGCCCCACACCCCCCTGCCCCAGCTGGGCAGGGGGAGCACAGGCTGTCCCAACGGTTGCCCCAGCTCCTGTCCCAGCCCCTGCCCCAATCCCTCCTTCGCTGCAGGGGCGTTGATCTGCCCCCCTCCATGCCCCTTCCCTCCTCCCTCCCCCCACAACAGACTTACCAGCTGGACACAGCTGTATCGAGCGTTGTAAAATTGAAACCTGTGTCGGAACCTCAAAACATGGTAACAATTTATAAAGGTTGTAAGTGCCGTTTGTCATGAATTGAGAAGTTGTAAGGCAAAGACTGCCTGTATTAAAAATCAATTTAAGAAATGACAAAATATTTGAAGGAAATTATTCAACATTTGAGAGAGAAACTTTCCCCAGGTTCCACAATGGGATTATTGTTTATTACTGAGTCTGAAATGGTGCAGAACAAGTAAATATCATCATCTGAAAGTTCTTAATTAGCTGCACATGTGTATAGCAAACTTTGGTCCCAATTTAGAAAGCTCTTAAGTATGCACCTTAGTCCATCACTGTTTTGGAAACTGCTGACACGAGTGCTTAACTTTTAATCATACACTTAAGGCTGCTTACAGAGGTTGAAAACAAACAAAGTACTTGTTACTTTAAACTTGGCATACCCCTGCGCAAGGCCTAGCACATGCCCAGAAGAGACATTACGTTAGTTTGACCTGGGTTGCCCACCATCTGTATAGATTGAGTGGTTCAGTGGCACTTTTCTGGTGCTTTTATCTAGTAGCTGGTTGAATCAACTTTTAGATAAAAGCACCTAAAATCCCTGTTGAATCGCACTATCCAAGATGCTGTGGAGCCGAGTCGAACTAACGCGCTGCCGCTTCTGGTAATGTTTTGTCTTGTTTTTCCATATCAGCAGCCTTAATGACTTCAGTAAACCTTTAAAGTGTGCTTTATAGCTTTTCTGAATAAGGATACTTCTTCTTGTTTGCATTTTGGAACAACATACACTCTGGTTGTTACCATTCACATTAAACAATGGCTAACAACCATATTCTTTGAAATCCTCTTACTACTGCACTTCATTTTTTACATTTAGTTTTTCTTGTTAATGACATTTGGTGACATGCAGAGATGAAGTGATGATGAGAAACCTGGAAGACTACAGATAATTTTACTAGTAATATTTGTATAAAGTCTTTTGTGGTTATGCTATGGTCTTTGTTTAATTTGTTCTCTTAAACATTCCCTTAGCAAATGTTTAATTAGCACAGAAATTTTGCGGAGGGAAATAATCAGAATAAGGAAGGGAAGTTCTACATCCTAATAACTGACTGAATTGCCTCTTTAAATGTAACTGTTGTGTTTGCACCCCAAATGACCATTGCTATATTACTGTAATATTTGTGGAGAAAGACAGTATTTAGTGTCTGTTGGTAAATATTCTCAAGCCTCTAGGCTGAGATTTAGACGGCATTAGCAGCCAACCTACCTATTTTGAGTATTAAAAAGAAATAAACCATCGCATGTGTGTATGAGCTCTCTTAAAATAAGTTAATTGTGTTTCAAGGCATTTCCCAACGTTCTCATAACTGAACACCACTGAGCTAGAGCATAGTGTCATGCACAGTCTTAAAATAAATAAATGAAACAATGAAGTCCTGGAGCATTGGCCACATAGTTCTCATTCTCCTGACTGAACTCATTAAAAGTCTTACAAACTAAAAATGTTAAGATTACACTGATCTGACATTTGCCATCTATAAATAGGTCTTTTACTTCCTGTTATCTCCAACTCTTCTTCCTGCCCTTTTTACCCTAACCCATTATAACAAACTACTAGGACTATGTCACTTCCCAAAGTGAAGGTCAGCTCTTTATATATTTTTGACTCCTATATAAAGTTCTCTTGTTAGTATGTGGTCCCAGTTTTAACCTATTTGCAGATTCCCTCAATTATCCCAAATCACTTTCACATGGAGCTGAGGTTAAACTTTATTTCTCTTGGCTTGTCCCTTCTGGAGCAGATACTTCCTCTTCACTTGGAAAGGACAAAGCGATGTTCAGCTGCCTGGGGCTGAGCCCAGCTTTTGATTTATACATTATTTAATTTCCTTTAGAAAATTGGAAGCAGGACTTTTAGGAATGGAAGTTAGTACTTTTCATTTGTTTAAGGATCTTTTAGGGCTAATGTAATCATCAGTAGTAGATGTCAGCATGATTAGGGTAACTTAAGGTAAAGCAAAGAAAATTGAATACAAGGGGAAATTCTTTTAATGGAGAGGATGCCAGGACTCATAGCCATCTACAACAACTGTGAGTTATGAATGGTGGCATTAAAAATGAAAATGGAAAATTATCAAATTTTTGAGTGACACGTTTAAGACACCTGTCTCCCCTTACTGCTGTGCAGACTAAGAGGAAAGAATTTTGCACCCTTTATGTTAAATTTGTTAAGTTTGTTTCTTTGGCTAGGGGTGCTTTTTGGAACTTAATTCAACCAGCTAACTAATTTTGCAGAAATTGTTCAGTTAGCATGGAGCTTTTCTTTTGGACTGACACTGCATTCAGTTCTACAATTAGGTCCACACATGCCATGAAGTGAGTGCCAAGACTCTTCGAAAATTTCTCATGCATTGTAGTCGGGAAATTAAAAATTAACTCTGGAAAGAACATTATATAATATTTGGCGGTGAAGTTTGAATAATTTGTCCATATAGGGGTGAGAGGTCTTCTCCCCAAAAAGAAGTATTTGTATTGAAATACTGTATTTTCTCACATAAGATGCATCCTGAATATAATACAGACTTTGTTTTTGCAAGACACAATAAAGAAAAAAAATTGTTTTTTTCCAGAGTTATAGCTGCATAAAGCAGGGATGGAAACTTATCAGCTGACTCACCCTCCCTTTCCTTGTTAACTAAAGCTTAAACTTAGCTACTGCTAAAGACTAGTCTCAGATGAGCAGGTCTGATTTTTTAGGATAGCTGAAGAGTCTCCTAGTCTGTAAAACAGTTGGAGAGAGACCAGAAGCAGACAGCTAAATTGCCCTAAAAAAGGTTAGCTTGATTAGGGGAACATTAAGACCATTAAAAAAGAGAGATGATCACTAGCACCTCCTTCAGGTGCAAGAGCTTTTGCACTGTGGAGCAGGAATCAGAGCAGAATGCTTCTGTCCCCAGGGAGAAAATCAGCTTTCCTTCTTAATACAAGTTGTCCCAATTTTGTGCAGCTAATTTTGGAGGAAAAGATGTGTGTTTTATATGAGAAAATACAGTGCTTCTTCTAGGGGATTTCAAATGATCTAGCCCTGACCATAATATCCAGTTGAGGAGGGACCAATGGCTTACATGTGTCCATACAAGTTTAGTATTAAATATGGACATCATTTAATGACTTAGAGCAGGGGTGAGCAAAATGGCAGATCCAGCCAGTGGCCAGACTCCATTTCCTAGCAGCCCCTGTCTGCATCATTCTGGCTGGTCTCCATGGAGACCCCAGGAGCGGCAGGGCCGTGACAGCATGGGCACAGGGTCCCCATGGAGACTGGCCTGAGCGGTGCTGGCATGATGCATGGCTGGGTGGGGAGCTGCAACGGGGCCAGGATTTTGCAGCAATGACAGCGTGGGCCTGGGCCAGAGCCAGGGCAGAGCTGCAATCCGCTGCCTGCACGCCCCTGCCAGGGCATATGGACAGCAGATCGTGGCTCTGCCCCAGGTCCAGCCCATGCTGTCACCGCCACAGGATCCAGGCATTGGCCCCAGCCTTGGAGCAGCTCCCTGCCTATCTGTTTATCTTGCCAGCACCACTTGGGCCAGCCTCCATGGAGACCCAGGGAGCACAGGGCCATTACAGTCATGGCCCGGCTACTTCTGGGGTCTTCATGGAAACTGGCTGGAGTAACACAGGAAAGGGCTTCTAGGAAATGGAGTCTGCCATGGGCCCAGTCCAGTCCGTGGGCTGGATTTTGTCCACCCCTGAATTAGAGTGAAAGCCCTAGATTGTGATCTGCAATAAGGCAGTTGCAGTATCCCAAATGGTTTTGGGTTTTAGAGGGTTCCATTGTACATGCACATATATTTCTTAATAAAATATTGATAGTTTCATTGTAAATATACAACTTGCATACACCTGCTGAATAGAAAATAATGTACATTACATTATGGATCAGATTTTCTAAATTAGAGCATGAAACTTGCACAGCCAGATGCAAGTAGTTAGATCTTCCATGTCCACATAGTCAGTGTACATAAATTTGTATGTCTGTCTTCAAAAGCTTTGGTTTATTGAGCACTACTGGGTCAGTCAGACCAACAAAAACTATGAAATCCCACCTTCACATTGGCAGTTTGTTCTTTCAAGACATTGTCAAACCTTATATGACACAAATTTAACATGAACACTACAAAGCCTTTGGGAATCATAGCATTTACTGTAATTTGATATTGGGTGTCAGGGAGGGTGGTTGGGACACTCCCTTATTCTTCCACCACTGAATGATTTAAAAACAAAGGAAACCTAGCACTTACTCTAAAATTCAGTGCATGTACTCCATCTGCTATAGACTCCCAATGCACTGTTTGTAGAAAAGTCCTTTTCTCTCTTTCATTAATTAATTAGCTAGGAAGTTGTAATAAGGATTATATTCATTTGCACCTGAATTCTACACGCACACACATTTACACATGCCCTTTGAGTGGTGTATTGACTCAAAGCAGTATAACAAATCTGCCTTCAATGCCTGACTGGAGAGCAACAGGCCAAGAATACCTACACAGCAGTCTGCACCTTGCTGCACAGTCTTCTTCAGGGCCTCCACTCACATTAGAGCACTGGAGATTTGTGTGCTAAAGCAGGGGTGGCCAACCTATGTGGCTAGGTATGGCCAACCTCTAGGGCAGCGTTTCTCAACCTGTGGGTTGGGACCCAAAAGTGGCTCACAGAAATATTTCAAAGAGTCCCAAGCTGCAGCAGGGTAGACAGATGACACGAAGGCACATGCCCCTTCCATCTGGGGAAGGGGTGGAGGAAAGCTGCATGGCTGGGCTGGCAGCACCAGGGCCTGTGCTTGCAGGGGCAGGCCATCTGGGAGATACTGCTTCGGGGGGTGGGAGGGGCCTTGCTTAGGCTGCCTGGCACTGCGCAACAGCCCCAGCCCAGGGAAGGGGGGTGCCAAAGGCCTCTCCTGCTCCTCCTCCCTCCAGCCCATGCTGGGGCTAAACTTGCTCTGTTGCCACTCGCATGAGCCAGAGCTGATGCAGCTGCTGCACTCTGGCTTGAGCGGGACAGGAGCAGCTGGGGGCCCCTCCAGCAGGCTTGGTGGGGGCGGGCAGGAGGCTGCGGGTTGGGAGTAAGGGACACCAGCATGGCACAGGGGACTGTGGTTTGGACATCGGCAGGGCTGGGGGGTGTTGGACAGGACAGGCCATAGATCTTTGCAAATGTGTCCCGGTAGGAAAAAGGTTGAGAACCACTGCTCTAGGGTTTGCGTGACTTCCAATGGTGACATTCTTTGGAGTCTCGCATCTCTTCATTTTTCTCTTTTCTCCTCACCCCTCTCTCTCCTGTCTCCTTTGATATTGTCTCATCTCACTTTTTGCTCTTTAATCTTGCTATTGGTCCTTACTCTTTATAGTTCTATAGCAAATCACCTTCCTCATGGCTTGCTTGCTCGCTGTCTCTCCCTGCCTTTCTCCATCATCTTAAGGCTGCTGTAATCTCTTCAAGTGCTTGTTTCTGCCCAGCTGGAGCCAATCCCCGTGATAATATATGATTCTACCAAGGCATAGCTTCTTTAGGCAATCAGAAGAATGGGAAATAAATAATACTGTATTTTTCATGCATATAGCATGTCCCCAAATGAAAAATTTGCCTTATGTTTTTGAAAGCAGAATGTAGAAAGAAGAGATTTTGGTAGCTCCACGGCCTAGAGCTGACTTTTTCATGGGTCAGTCCAAAATCATTGAATCATAGAAAATTAGGGTTGGAAGGGACCTTAGGGAGATCATCTAGTCCAACCTGCTGCTCAAAACACCATCCCCAACTATATCATCCCATCCAGTGCTTTGTCTAGCTGGGTCTTAAAAACTTCCAAGCATGGAAATTCCAAAATCTCTCTGCGTGTAACCTGTTCTAGTGCTTTAGTATTCTCCTAGTGAGAAAAAATTTCCTAATATCTAACCTAAACTTCCCTTGCTGCAACTTGTAACTATTGTTTCTTGTTCTGTCATCTGCCACCACTGAGAATAGTTTAACTTTGAAACCCTTAGTTTCCCTTAGAACCCTTAGAAACCGTTTGAAACCCTCCCCCCCCCGCCTTCAGGTAGTTGAAGACTGCTATCAAATCCGCCCCCTCAGTCTTTTCTTCCGCAGACTAAATAAGCCCAATTCCCTCAGCCTCTCCTCAGAAGTCATGTGACCCAGCTGCCAAACCATTTTCATTGCCCTCCACTGGACTCTCTCTAGTTTCTCCACAATCTTTTTGTAGTGGAGTGCCACAACTGGATACAGTACTGCAGATGTGGTCTCACCAGTGCAGAACAGAAGGGAATAATTGCTTCCCTTGATCTGCTGGCAACACTCTTACTTATGCAGAACTGCCAAAAACTGCTGCTAGTTTGAGAGTAGCTATGAAAGAGTTAACACTGGACTGCACCCCTCCTGCTTGCTGTCATGTAGAAAGAAGCTGACAGGTTTTTTTGCAGTATCGTGTCTTCATGCTTCTACTTCTCCCTGGTTCGTGGTAAAGAAAATCAGATTCCCTGATTAAGACATACTCTAGTTTTGGATGGCTGATTTTTGGGTAAAGGCTGTATATGGTATGCCATCATAATACCATGTATGAAAATGTCCACAGGGAAAAACTAAGGACAACAGTAGTTCACAACTACCAAAGAGAAGTATGCATATTAAATGTGTCTTGTAACAGTCTATCATTTTGCAAGTTCAAGTGCTGTTAGCATTTAAAGTACATAAAAAAACCTAACTGGCATTGGTATAACAGCAGAAATTTTTAGCATAGGCCTGATCTTGGGCTTGGCCATAACAGTGAATCCCTGACTTTTCCAGCTGATTTGTAGAGTCCTGAGGAACTCTTATAACCTCCTCAAGTTGTGTACAGAAATAGTCCAAAGTAATACCTTAACCAGATATCCCTAAAATTAAAATATGTTTAGTAATCTAAGAACAGTTGCCTACTCTATTTCTTTACTGTCTGAGTGTGTTCTATGTTTCCCTGTTTTATGACTTAAATGCCATCATCTTCACTAACAATTCAAATTACCTTTTAGAGTGTCCATGTTCTTATTGGCTTATGACTCATTTCCTATTGTTTTTCAAGCTAAGCCCCACCCCTTTAACATACATGTGTATCTGTAAAAATAGTTAAGCAGATGGCAGTATAGATTTGCACCTTACAAACTAACTAAATCAGTGATGTATAGCATGAGTTTTCATGAGCCTGAGCTCACTTCATCAGATGCTGTGAGTAGTGTATCACAGAGTAGTGTATCAAATAGAGTGATCTGAACAGAGAAGACAGGCGGGGGGCAGTGAAGATGTAAACAGTTAATAAACACATAGGGACAAAGAGGTCACAAAAGCTAATCCAAGTAATGGGATAAAAATCTGTAGTCCCTGTTTAGACCATACTACACACGCGATTTACCGCAGAGTTAACTAATTAGCTCTGCAATAAAGTGTCACAGTCTTCACATGTGCCAGCATTAGAGCACAGTAAATTAATTAGTTACTGTAAAACAGTACTGTCGGGGACAGTAAGATCTTACGGTGTAGTTACTTAATTCACTGAAATGCATGTATAGATGATGACAGGGGCTGGGTGGGGCACAATTGTGCTAAAGTGTGGGGGTTGCTGCCGCACAGGTCCTCATTTAGCACTTCTGTGTGCCAGCCAGCCTCTCTACTGCCCAACACCATCACCTGGAGCCTGGGGCTGACCCCCTGACCCTGCTGCCAACCCAGGGCTGCTCTGCCTCACCTTAAACTTCTGCTGTCCCAGGCATACAAGTAGACACTGTGCACCAGAGCTGATGATTCCAGCTCCAACTGCTCCAGAGTTTATTGCGTCGCATTAATTTCACGTGTCGATACACCCACCCACTTAATACAATCCGATCTGCAGATGATGCCTTGTTCTGCAATTTCCTGTTTAAATCAGTTCATAAAAGTTTGCTGCCTTAGAACAGCCACCCTGATGTTAAAGAAGCAATGTCCAGGGAGGTTAAAATATTCTGCCCCACACCTTTTTATCTTTCTGGAACTGATATCAGATAAGTATTCATTCACTCTTTCATGGACAGATTGTCCTATCTGTCCAGTGTAGGCAGCAGTGGGGCACTGTAAGCAGGTGATCGTGTATATGACATTGGTAGAGGTGCACTTGAATCCAACCAGCTTTCTATCCACCTTACAGTCCGTTCATCCAACTTATACTTCCTCAGCTTGCCTGCAAGAATGCTGTGCGAGACAGTATCAAAGAGCCTTGCTAAAGTCAAGGTATATTATATCCATTGTTTTCTCAACACCCACAAAGCCAATTATGTCATCATAGAAGGCAATCAAGTTGGTCAGGCATGACTTGCCCTTGGTGAATCCATGCTGACTGTTCCTGATCACTTTCTTCTCTTCCAAGTGCTTAGAAATGAATTCTTTGAGGACCTGCTCCATGATTTTTCCAGGGACTGGGGTAAGGCTGATTGGTCTGTAGTTCCCTGGATCCTCCTTTTTCCCTTTCTTAAAGAAGGGCACTATATTTGCCCTTTTCTAATTGTCTGGGACCTCCCCCAATTGCCACAAGTTTTCAATGATAATGGCCTGTGGCTCTGAAATCACATCAGCCAACTCCCAAATTCTTTCTGGGGGTATTGTAATGGTAGAAATCCTTGCTGCAGATCCTAAAGGTGTACATCTCGGTTGGTAGGATCAGAGCAGATACGGTTGTGGTTTAGGGCTTGGCTGTAGGCAATGGATTTAGTAGGGTGCTTAGGATGGAAGCTGGTGGCATGAAAGTAGCTGTGGCAGTTGTTGGGTTTCTAATACAGTGTGGTGGTGATGCGGCCTTTGCAAACCTTGGTACCTAGCAAATGAGTTTACTGGGTGATGTCCCTATCGTGTTTTTCTCCTTATTTAAAACTCTCTATATAAAAGTTTGCTTGTGTTATTTGTCTTATGGCTTTCTGAATAGCCAAGATGGCAGGCAGCCATGGTCCCTATTCCAAAAAATAGATCACCTCAGTAGATCAAAACTGAATAAAAACCTCTGCCTTCTGGATGCTATCTAGGTGGTCAAGTAGAAGAAGAGAGTTTGGTTATCTACAGACTTTCCTGTCTTCTTTTTACTAGCTGGAACCACATAGAAATTCAGAGCATTAGAAGCATTATAATGGTCTGTGTGATTCAGAGGCAGTGAAGAACATTGATCCATGGTCTTGGGCTCCACAATTCAAAAAGGATGTGGAGAAGCTTGAGAGAGTCCAGAGGAGAGCCACGGGCATGATCAGAGGGAAGGAAAACAGGCCTTATGATGAGAGGCTGAGAGCCATGGGACTCTTCAGCCTGGAAAAGCGCAAGCTCAGGGCGGACCTGGTGGCGGTCTATAAGTATGTAAGGGGTGTGCATCAGGATCTGAGGGAACGTCTGTTCACCAGAGCAGTCCAAGGGATGACAAGATCAAATGGTCATAAACGCCTCCAAGGCTGTTTCACGCTGGACATAAGGAAGAACTTCTTTACTGTCTGAGCCCCCAAGGCCTGGAACAGACTGCCTCCAGAGGTGGTGCAAGCTCCTATTCTGGACTCCTTTCAGAGACATTTAGACGTTTATGGGATCCCTTGATCCTAGCTGACTTCCTGCCCCTGGGGCAGGGGGCTGGACTCAATTATCTTCCAAGGTCCCTTCCAGCCCTAATGTCTAAACAAAGATGTTTCCTACCCAGTAAAAGAGGGTTTCTTTTCCTCTCATGAAGAATTTAGGAATGGAGTGCTTTTCATCAAAACAGGGAAACGCAGACTTTATTTTGATAGGAGCCAAAAAGACTTTTGTTTCTTCTCCTAAAAAAGAGTTATCAAACAGGGAGAATTGAGGCCCAACTGATTAGATATCCGGAAGCTGTAGAATATCCTGTCTTCCCATGCTAGATATGGTATCTTCTCACTATATCACCTGATGTCGTGTAAAGGAAGACATGCTACTGAGAAGACAGCAGCTTTAAGCAGCTGCTTAATGCCTACACTGTAATGTCTTTCATAAGGCAGCAGCTGCAAAGGCTAGTTTTTTTCGAGATAGAGTTCTATGATAGCATTGCCTACAGCTAATGACGTCCTCCAAGGGTGTGTATGTAAGTTGCATTTTACATGCAATGAGACCTCTGAAAGTGCTGTAACACAAAAAATGTTAATGACTGCAGCACACTTTTAAAATGGCTGATCATGCAAAAATTTAACCATTGTCTGATGTAGTATTAGACAGGGGTGCTCTAATGCAGAGTGCCTTAGGGAACCAGTGTATAGGTTCCTTGAAAGAGTTAATTTTGGGTGATTCCACCCACATCCCATGCGGCTTTCTAGGGCTGGGCTGGTGCTCTCATTGGCCTTGGTGGGAGCTTGTGTGGCAGATGGGCACAGTTCCTTCTGCTGTACAAGGCTCTTGACAATGGCAGGGGGAAGGGAGCATCCCCACCCCACCATGCAGGCCCAGCCTCTGCCCTAAAACCTCGGAAGGGGTGGTTGGGGTGGGCCATGGAGCAGGGAGCTCCCTCCCCTCTCCCTCAGCTGCCTCTGACAGGTGCCAGCTGGCGGCAGGGTAGGTTGGGGATAGGGGGAGTTCAGCAGCCTCTTGGGAGGCTGCTGGAGTGCCCCTACCTTAGACAGGCTCTGAGCCCTCCCCCTCATCCAACAGGGAAACGCATGTTAGGTTCAATGGGGGCTCTAAATCATGGCACTTTGTGTAAAGCGCCATAATTAAAGTGCCTCCCCGACAAGTTGCCTAAACTTCTGTACACAACCCAAGTCTTGGAAAAAAATTAATTGCATAATTCAATCCATCTTGCTGGGGGCATTCAGCAAACTAATGTTGGCTCCCTGCACACATCCTCAGGAGTAACACTGTGCTGTAAGTGAGAACACTCTGGGATGTTAATTGTATTTAATTAAAATGTGCATTTTTATGTCCATATATGTTCATAGTCTTTCTCTCTCTTTTTTTTTTTTCCTAAGAAAACAAGCTACACTTTCTCCTTGCAAAAATTAAATCATTTTCAAGGTAACTAGAAGTGTAGCTTAATCATATATGGAAACATGTATGATTTTTTTTTTTAAGTTTCACAAATATAGCTGAAACTCGAAGTTGGCAGAGAAAGCTGTTTAAAAATATTTTGTCCCAGCATGTAAAAACTCGTTTTGTTACAGAATTCTTTTGTGAAAAGCGCAGCTATGACATGTCTCTGCCAGAGTGATGGGATCCATATCAACTTAGTTTTGGAAAATAAGCTGCATTTTGGGCTTGTAGTTACAAATGTTACATTGGAATTTACATGTTTAATATATTGCTTGGAAAGATACCCTGTCTAGTAATTTTTTAAAGACTGAAAAAGTAAAGCTTCCAACCACATTCAAAATTTCCTTTGTCTGTTTAAATGTGCTAGAATGCTTAGAAAGATGGAATATTAAAGTGGTACGTCTGAAGCATAGTTTCCCCAGTTAAGAGTGACACTGTGACAGTTGCAGCCTTCCAGCTTTTGTGTCTTCACTGCACCATGATGCATACAGGTATGAGTCTAGCTCCACATGGGCTAATTTACCCAGCTTCCATGGTTATCCAGTGTCCAGTAAACAAGCCAGCCTGTTTGGAGCCCTGTATTGTGCAGTCTGGACCTGCCACATCACTGCCATGACTTGAGAGTGAAATGAGACCACCACAGACATGGAACTGCAGGTCGCACTATCCTTGTTAGACCGTATGTCTAGAAGGTGTGATTAGCTTGAAAGATCCTTTGAAGCATGCTAAGATCTTATCTCAAACATACATACCATCTAGATCAGGTTTTTTTCAAACTGTGTTCTGTGGTGCCCTGGGGTTCTGTGATAGGTCACCAGGGGTTCTGCAAAGAGATTTGGGGTAATGGCAGAGCAGGCTGGCAGATGGTGTGCCACCATTGCCATGCTGGCTCGCCTATCTCCACATCAGCTCACATGGCCCGCAGACCTAAGGGTAGGGATTCTGTGGCAGAAGAAATTATATGAAAGGACTCCATGACTTTAAGAAGTTTGAAAACCACTGTTTTATATAAACAAACAAACAAGCTAGTTGTAATGGCTTTGACATTTATGCTTCGGGATATCTTCCTCAAGCAGAGCACCTTGTTTTCTATTCTGGGATTTTATTTTATCTGCTCTTTCATGCCCAACAGCCATAATTAAAGTTTTTTCTGTTCTGTGCCAATTTTATTGAAAATATCTGTAGGGATATTAGTTCAATTATGCAAAGGCCAAAAAAAATGGCAGATAAACTTAACTGTAAACAAGTTCAAGGTAATGCACATAGAGAAAAACCTCCACTATATATGCACAGTGTTGGATTCTGAACTATCTGTTACAACTCAGAAAAGAGACTTTGAAGTCATCGTGGCTAGTTCTTTAAAAGCATCAGCTCAATGTCCAGCAAAAACCAAAAAAGACAATTAAATGTTGGGCATCATTAAAAAGGGAATTGAAAACAAAATGGAGAATGTCATCATACCATTTTACAAATCTGTGGTACTCCCACATCTAGAATACTGCATGCAGTTTTGGTCTCCATATCTCTAAAATAATTTAGTTAGAATTGGAAAAGGTACAGAGAAGAGCAACCAGAATGATCAGGGGTATGGAGCTGTTGCATACCAGAAGAGACTAAAAGGGCTAGGACCCTAGCTTGGGAAGAAGGCTAAAGGGGGTTTATGAGAGAGAGGTCTATAAAATTATGAAGGGTGTGGACCAAGTGGACAAAACTGTTATTTACCAAGTCCCAGAAGAATAGAACAAGGGGCATGTTCTGAAATTACTACGTGATGGGTTTAAAACTAACAAGAGGAAGTACTTTTTATGCAATATGTAGTTAACTTGTGGAATTTATTGCCATGAGAGATGGTGGAGGCAGATAGAGCCAGGTTCAAAAAAGGGGCTAGATAGATTCATGAATGATAGGTATATTAATAACTATTGAACAGAACAGTTGCAGATGTTTCCTCTGGCATCTCTAAATCAATACCTGTGAATGCCAGGGAGGGTAATGAAGAAGGGATAGGTCACTTTACATCTATCCATTTCCATGCTAAAAGCATCTACTTCTGCCACTATTGGAGACAGGATAATAGGCTCGATGGACCATTGGCTTTGAGCCAGTATGGCATTTCTCATGTACTTAGGTTGTTAAGTTTCTTCTGTTTGCTTTTATAACAAACTCTGTCAGAACCTGTGTCTGGCTAACAGAAACTGGTTGGACAATCTTTTGGATCATAGAGAATATACATAAATTGCATTGTGAGCCGTCCTCTTATGATATCAGGAAGTCTTCCTAAATAATGAATTGTAAGGTTTACTCTTCCTTACAAGCCGGTTTTTAAAAAATGAGTATTCTGTGTTGTGGCTTTTTTTGAACCTTTTTGTTTTTACCAGCAAAATAGAAAGTTTTATCCTATTTTATATAGATAATATTTTATTAAAATATTATAGAATGATGTGTATACATGAACAGAAAGTTTGCACATCTCAAGATCACAATGGTGAATTTAGGGTCCCTATGCATTGAGTAGGCATTTTTACTTGAATGAAATTAATGACATTCTAAAAATATAAAATAATTTAAAACCCAGGGAGAACTTTCTGTTTGAACTACAAGAGTGGTCCTCTTTCATACAGTTTCTCAGTAATACAGAATCCTTTATCTGTTAATCCTACATCACTTTTGTGAGTTAAAGGACTAAAAAATAAGTATTACAGGTTCACTAAATATATAGTTGCTGTTGTTTAACATGCAGGCATTCACTGACTCAGAGGTTAAAGCAATGGAAACAGTGTAAGAATCTGATGAATCAATACAAAGATTCTGTATAGAAAGTACAATATAATGCAAAGGGAGTACCATATTTACTTGAATATAAGATGACCTTGATTATAAGATAAGCCTCCAATAATTAGATTCTATATATGGAAAATTTATAAATTTGTTATAATTTTCCAGGTATAGAATCTAATTATTGGAGATTTGCCTTGAATTTGTTCCCCTCCCACTGCTACATCAAGGAAAATAAATCTGGGGTGCCAAGTAGCCCCTTAGCCCTCTGCCTCCACTAATTTCTTCCACCCACAGCCCCTCCCCCACCTTACTCCTTACCCTAGGAGACTATGGTCTCCTAGGGTACATAGAAGTGAGGAGCATATTTGAAAAGCTGACCTTGACCATGTTGTTCTACATCACTGCCAGACTGCTCTTGGACTTTTCACCAACTAGCCAGGACCGGACTACAGAAGCTATGAATGTCCTAGTTTGCCCAGGATATATGGTCACGCTATCTATAAGTGTACTTTTAAGTGGCACCTAATTATATATAGTACAAGCTATGCTGTGATATTAGTTCAAAGCCAAAAGGCTCATTATTTACTATATAGTTCATTGGGTTGGACTTCACCAGAGTCAACAACATTTCAAGCCATGATGACCCCAAAGCTCAGCCCTGCTTAGTATGTGTGAGATTTACTCCAGATATTCCCCAACAAAGGATCCATGTGCTAATTAGTCCTCCACTCATGACTGGAACCAGGTGTTCTTGTCATGAGTCCAGGGATCCTCCAAAAATGCATACACAGATGAGGCATTAGGGCATCCTGGTCCAGCTTAGCCTTGTGGAGGAGTGGGGCTGAGCCACACTAATCATATACTACAGGCTGAGAGAGGAGCCAACAGAGAGATTTTGGGTGAACTGTTTGGGGCCCTGTTTGGTGATATTTGCCAGACATTTAAGACTGGGGAAGAAACTGAAATCATTCCAAATGACAAATAATGTAGGAGTGAAGAGGAAGTCGAAATGTATGCAATATAGTGGCTCACCATGACTTGAAAAAGAGTTAGGTCTTAATGAGACTGTGTTTAATGGGCACTACTATACATCTTATTCAGATAGATTGCATTAACTTTTCTTTGTGGTAGGTTCCCATCAATAAGTTTGTCCAGGGTTTTATAGTCATGCTCAGTGCTGGCTGTATTTAATCATATTTGTTTTCCATTACTGAGCACATGCTGTTTTTAGTAGCAGTTCAAAGATAGTGTATTTAATGTGTTTTCCTTGTATGCAAATGTAAGGCTTTCTTCCCCAAGTTGACTGGGGTGGTTGGGCAGGGGCACGTCGTTTTGGATTCAAGTAAATCTGGTATATTTTATTTACTCGTTGCATTTGTAATACATTCTTTTCTTGAAAAAAATACCAAAAAAAGTATAACCTCTTAAAATGAAACACATCACTGAATTCAGCATCATGAACAGACTAAAGCTTCCATAAGAAAAAGGATTTGGAGTGTTTTCTAGATGACATTTCTGTTTTCATATCAGTAAAAGCAGTTCTCAGGATTGTCAGTTATTCCATAGTTTTTGGAATTTCCTTTTTTGGAAAATATTACAATAGGCTGATAATCCAAGAAAAGAAAACAGCCATTAGATATCATCACTGTAAAAAGTCTTATTACATTTGCAGACAAATTAGAATAATTAGAATTAAGATACCAGCAGTCAATTTTTAAACACATATTCAAACTGCCAATTCTAACTACTTAGAAACACTGTGATTCCACCTGATTTTAAGGAAAATTAAGTTGTCTTGGTATCTTAAGTTGTCTTGATAAACTTTGTAACACATTTTTCTGCCACAAAACTCATACTGAAGGATACTTAGGTATTTCAGGCTTCTCACTCAACTGACTGCCTATGTCAGTATTAGGCCACTCTCTATATACGTACTTTTATCTTTTGTGCTTGTAGTCAATCTGCTGATCCAGATTCTAATTTTTAAGAGGCTTCTATTCATGGAGCCACATTCTGAATCCCTTATTCTGTCTGAGTCTCTTATCGTTTACTCTGATGTTACCTGGGGTACCGCTGTTGACTTCAGTGGAATTACTTCTGGCCTATGTAAGCATAAAAGAGAAGAGAATCAGGCAGTCTGATTTTGATAGGAGTTTGCTTAAATAAAAACAGACATCGTGGCCCTCAGACTTAGGCCCTTGAGTTATTCATGCCTTTTTAAAATGCTATTTATAAGCCTTTTCACTTCCTTGAACATTGAGTGGGAAAGTTGGCTCTCCAGTCCCATACATAATCTTTCTTGTAGGGTGTCTGGCAGGCACACACCACATGAACACAACCTTCCAGGTAGTCTTCATCCAAGAAGCACTGCAGTTTGCACTATTCACAAACCACGGGATACCATTCTGTTTTATGTTTCAAATCCCTTTCACATACAATCCCTTACAACATCTGCTTGGGAGGAGGGGTGAGATGGAGGGACAAGCTAAAAAGGAAGGGAATAGGAAAATGAAACACAATGTAGAGCCAGCCAATCAGTCTGCCAGTTAGTCCACATACAATCAGCACCAGCTGCAGCCCAATTAAATTCGATATTCACAGGTGTTTCCAACAGACTGTATGTTAACAAAACCACTTTCTTGAAAATACCTAAGACTTTAACACAGAAGCTCATTTCTTTTTAGGATTCTTTAAAGCCGTTTAGAGCACTTTAAATACAAAAAGTTGAAAAGGAGTTACAGCCCACTGGAAAGAGCTGGTGCTTAATGCCAAAATAGATGAGAGTCAGCTAAGTTGAATCAGCCAGTGTAACCATTGGTCTAGCAGAGATGGGTTATCCTGCATGCTGTTTATTCAGGAAACAGTCACCAGTGCTGGGCATTTTTATTGTTTTCTTAGTGTTAGATCTCTCTCTTTTCTAATATCCATGAGATTTATAACATGACTGTGAGCTTCTGTGTGGCCCTACCAGTTACAGATCAATGCGTTGTGTTTCCATTCAGGTGGCAAGCTACAGTTTTTCTCTTCTGGAGTCATTGCATGACTTCAGTTCGTATAATAAAAATTCTAAATTGTTATTTTTGTTTTTTGTTTATGTGGTGGTTTGTTTGTTTTGTAGTTACCTGCTGAGTTTTTTTATTACCGTACCAGGTTGTTAAAAAAGCATGTTACTTCCCACTATGCCCCATTTCAGATCCTTTGTTAGCATCTCGCCTTTGTTGAACATGTCTTATTAATAAAGTTAGAAAATAATTTCATGCTAAAAGGTGAATCAAACACAGAATAATTTATAGAACATTCTTTATCATTCCATTTAGAAAAAGAATTAGTATCATGTTTAAATATTTGCTTTAAATTTATTTTATTAGAGCACTAATAAAAAAAAACCCTGTGTGTTTAAATATGGCTCAAATGGGATTAACAGCATTCAGCTACCCCAGGGCTGTTAATCCCCAGACTATGTCCTGTATACCTCTTCTGTTATTACTTAATTATATGTTGCCTGTTCTGTTGGTGTTTGATTAATCACTTTGTTGCTTCTGACTTTCATAAATATGTTAATTATTATTTTACCAGTCAGTGCTGCCAATCTGTGTATCATGCTGAAATCAAAACTAAATAAACTTCAGTCACAATTTAACCTTTCAGATGATGGAATAATATTATTCTTCAGAGCATATAGAAATCCAAGACACTTGGCTCTTTTCCTTTTTTGTACTTAAAGATCAGATAATTGGATTTCCTAAGGTTCAGTGGTCAAGACATTTCACATCATGGGAAACTATTTCACCTCCCAAGACTTCAATTGTCTTATGTAATCCATTTATTGCTTTTCTCTGATCTTGTTGCTGTTGAAAGAATATATACTTGCACTTGCATACATTAAATTGTTATTTTCAGTAGGTTGGGAATAGTGTGATGTCACTGGATTACTGTTCCATACCACTTGGTTATTTTCTAATTTTGCTGCATGCCTATATTTGATGTCTCTGTGACAAAAAGAATATTTGAAAACTGAAAGAGAAAAACCTACCCAGCCTCTTATTGCCAATGCAAAAATGACCACTGCTTGGTTATATACCTGAATATGATTAAGAAGCTTTGTGAAACCCAAGATCTAGATGGCTATTCTCTTTAACAATATTCATTTATTAGATTTAGCCTGGAAATATATGTGGCTACATAAAGCACTTGCATTCAGCTGTCAACTCATGAGCCAGTACATTGGTGGTAAAATCCATGCCTACCAAGCAAGAAGCCTTTGAATCCTGGTTAAATTTGAGGTAAGATGAGATGATCGTGATGGGCCCATCTGGCTTTATAAATCTGTAAATCATTATGAGAAATGATTTGGTTTCTGTCTCCATTTGGTAAGATTCAGGGTAGGATGACTAAGAGTTTGGCAGAAATCTACCTAATTCCTTTTCCTCAGAAAGTTAAGGAGTGCCTTTCATATACTATAGATAGTGGGAAATGGGCCAGATGATTTTTTTTCCCCCTGAAAAATTGGCACAGTATTTCAAATGCATGTTCTTTGGCCTAAAGTTATTTAAGATTACTTGTCACTTTCCAGTCGAATCCTTTTGTGTTGTTGAGGAACATATTTAAGTTAATTTCCATAAAATGATACAAAGATGCAGGTAATAGCTCCTAGTTTTAAACAACAATAGGAGATTCAAGAGCCTCTGTTCTTTTGCGGTCCCCTGGAAGTCTATTTGCATTTCCAGTCAGTACATTTATTGGCAGGTCATGATGTCACAGAAAAGGGAAAGTCCTGTTCTGGCTCACATTGGGTATGTCTGCATGTGCTATTAATGCAGTTGAATAAACTCTAGTACAGTTCGCACTGAAGTTTTTTGCTCCTGGGCACCATGTTTATATGTGTGCGGGGGACCACAGCACATTGAGCTCCATCAGGGCAGCCCTGGCTGACAGGAGGTCTGAGGGGTCAGCCTGCCAGCCCAGGGCTGCTCCTACCCAGCTCAGTGTGCTGCAGAGGGGCTGGCTGGGGCAAGAAGGTGCTTCACTGTGGGGCTAGCCAGCAGATAGCCCCCACACTAAAACACCCTTATGCCCCAACCAGCCCCATCAGTGTCTACACGCGTGTTGCAGAGCACTAAATAATGCCTATGGCACCATTTATTAGTTTGCTGTGGCCTAATAGGACCACGTGTAGATGTTGAGACGATTGTGGAGCTAATTAGTCAGCTCCACAGTTAATGTGTCATGTAGACGTGCCCATTATCTTCTTTTTCCTTCCTTTGAGGATCACTGAAAGAGTGAACAAGAAAGGTATGAACTTCTCTTTTTCTGTGTATAAATGAACTTTCTGTCAATGGCTCTATCTGCCATTTCTGTATCTGAAACCCTAGTTCAAGTAGTTTAACTTAGGAAGACTTTAACATTAATAGGAAACAAATGCAACATTTAATTACTTCCGAACTCAAGCCCAAATTTCTGTCTTCCACAAAAATCCTGACCATAGGCTTCAGGCAATACTCTTAAGTGAAATCAGTAATTTTCCATGGATAATAAAGCTTCATATGAAAATAACTGATAATTTGCATCCATCTCTAGGAAGATTTTGTAAGTTATTATTCTTTGGGATGAGAGTTAGATAGCAGAGTGTTGCTTTGGGATAGTGTATGTGTAATTTTTTGACTCAGTGGACTTAATGAGTAATGACCCATATCTCAGGTTCATCTCAGGATTTTTCTAAAAAACTAGCTTAGACTTAGATCACGTACAGATTTTGAATTTCTCGTGGGAGAGTCACTTCTTTCCCAGGAGAAACCACAAGTGTACAGATGTTCAGGAATTTTGTCCCAGAGTCCATTCCTGGAAAAAAATAACCTAGGAACAACCAAGGTTAACTCTCTGTGAGGAGAGTTTCTCCTGGGAGACTGAATGTTTATATATGTTCTCTTCTAAGAGAAGCCACAGGATAGTGCTCCAGCATCCCAAGATGCTTTGTTCCTCCACCCCCTGCTCTCTCCAGGAGGACAGCATGTCTGTCACTGAACTCTGCTGTTCCAGAGCAGAACACCCCCCCTTCACAATTCAACATTATCCTTCAGGGAGACGCAGGTTGATTCAGCAGTCTGTGCACTGCTGCCCGGTGGCCTTGGAAGCCTGCAGAGCATGCTGAGATATGTGCACAGGGGCCCTTAGGTCTGCATTAAGCTCTCTACTCTTCAGGGACTCAGCATTCAAATGCCTGTTCAACCATCTCTGTGCACATTTTTCAACCAGGAGAACAAACCCAGGAGAACTCTCGCAGATCATTTGAACATATGCTCCCAGCCTCATTCAACCTTAGTATCTGTATTTCTTCTGGCATCATTTTCGACATTTCTGAAGAATCCTAAAATTGGCAAGGAATGGCTTCTGCATAAACATCTTCATGTCCATTGTAATGGATCCAGTTATTTCATATTATTGTGCTAGGCTTTCATGAGTGATGCAGATAAACATGCTATTCCAGGTTCTTTTTCTTGGTGTGTAAGTAGGTTTTTAGATCTAATAAGAAACGTATGTGTTGATTTTTAGTTTTGCCTATGCAAGGTTCTGGGTGGTGATACAACTGTATAAGCAGCAGGAAGGGGTTTTTTTTTAGATTTAGTTTACAATTATATTTCTTGGTACAAAGTGGCTGTCTGGGAACCAGATATTAGTAATGGGCTGAAATTCATGATGGAAGGAATCATTTTGCCTGCTGTTTGACCAACTATGCTTCACGCCTGATGTGTCTATGAAAACTGTAAAAGATACACTTTGGATGTAACCTGCTTCTGTCAGCAGCTTTCTCCCCCCCTAGAAGCTGACTTGCAGGACCCCAGGATTATGTTGCTGCTCAGCAGAAAGGGATCACTGATGTCAAAATGGGAAGTGGTGGAAGAAGAGCCATGGGAAAGAAATGCAATAAAATAATGAATGCTTTTGTGGGCCAGATTTTACAAGGTGGATGTGGGGAAAACATTGATTTCCCCACATCCTGAGCACATTGATTTCCACAATGTTGTGCTGGTATTTCTTTCAGGTAGGGAGAAATACTTACTTTCCCACTCAGGAATCTCCCAGCAGCTCCCCAGATGTAATCAAGTTGTTTACACAAAGCACGGATAAAAGGCCTGTTAAAGAACTACTCATTTCCCGGTCTATGATGGGATTTTCTGTCCCTTTTTCTTTTCATGTTGCTATTCTAAACTATGTATCTGGCCTGATTTTAAGGCAAAATTACATTTTAAAAATCTAATACTGAATCTCCAATGAAACAACTGCTGTGAAATGATATAAACATATCTGTCTAAACAATACAATTGGGCAAAAAATACAAGCACGGTAGTGCCAAACTAGTTTAGTCCCAAATTAATTTCAGTTCCCTCTGGTCAGGTATCTTTTGTGGCCATTTTCTACAAATGTAACTAGAATGTCTACACTTCTCTACAAATATAACTAATCAAAACACTTGTGGGCTGAGGGAAAATCTGTTTGTATATGTAAATACTCAGAATTTTTCCCCGTTTCCTTTCCTAAGCTTCCACTTCAGAAACCTGATATTGTCAGTCAGCAGTTAAATGGGAAACTATGCCATGTAACTAGTGACTAATTGAACATTGATAAACAGGGAGCAAGAAATAAAGTACGGTATTAGCATATTAGAGTATTTTAATTTTGAGTAGTAAAAAGGTCAGGTTTTGACTGCAACCAAGAAAAGAGGCAAACTTCATCAAATTATTTTGGTGGAATAATTTACACATCTCTCAAATACACCAGAAAATTAAATCGGGTGTATCATTTCACTGGTATTTGTTTGTATTTGGTAATTTCCAGTTTAGTGGAGCCTTCTGAGTCTGTTCCCAAGAACAAAACTAGAAACAAAGGATGGCTTTCAGAGGTTAATTATGGTTACTGTTTCTGATATTCTTGGCAAGAACATACAGGCAACATAAAAACCATTAAAAGCATTTGCAGATGGGCAATTCTTCTAAAGTGTATTTCTGTATGAGTGAAACAGAGGAAGACAAGGGTAGTAGTAGCTTTTGCTTCCTCTTTTCTGAAGTCTCATTACATCTACCAGACTGGTGCCCCTCCTCACTCCACTGTTTTTCTTAACAGTAAAAATATACAGTCTATTAGCCACTGGATTACTGGTGTTCCAGTGATACTCTGTTTCAGTAGCCCTGATGTTCCGGATAATTAATAGGTTGTTTAGGTAGAACTTACTAATAAAAAACTATTTTCTCAGGTTTTTTTATGGCAAACGTGAAACAGCATTGGAAAACAAGTGATCAGTGTGTACAAATGAGTTTTTCCACTTAGTACCATGAAAAAACATACTGTATACGATGTACATGAGATGAAATGAGCCTGAGCTTCAAAGATACTTTCATTAGCTTCTAGAATTAGGTAATACTTATGACCATAAGGAGTTGGTGCACCAAATCTCAGCAATCCTTTAACAGTTTATTGTCTTTGAGGTACAGAAATACATTACAATGCGTAACAGCAGTGTTTCGTTTCCCTGCTCATTAGAGCAGCACAAAACTAATAGTAATATTGTTGTAACTTGACAAAGCCATCTAAATCCATGCATGTTTTCTTGTGAAAGCTTCCTAAACATGCTGCTAAATCCTCTAAAAAGCTACTAAATGGCTTTGGCAACCATTAGCACAGGATAAGCAGTGGAACTCTTTTCAGTAAGTGAACAAACAGAGAAAATATGCTGAATGGCTGGACAAATGTGTTTCAGCTGGCTCTTTCATTTACAGATATAAGGGAGCAGTCAATATCAATCACTGTTTTCCCTGTTGCACTGGAAATCACAATATCTCTTTTCATTCCACAAGCTCTTTTCACCACAGTAATGTCTTTAGAATGACACTGGCATCAGTCTGTTTCCGCTGTCTGAAGTCCAGAGAGCTTAAAAACACATTTCAGGGTATGAGACCTTAACCCTCTTCCCTTTCTACACACCCCTCTCCTCCTAGCTTTCCTCTTTGAATTAATTGTTTTTTCTCTCCCAGCATAGGATTTAAGGAGGAAAGCAGTCACAAGACCTGGGACTATCTGTTCTTGTGTTTTAGGGACAGAGATATTTGTCAGATTGGTTGTGCCTACATATTGGAATTTTCACTTCTCAACTGTTGCAGAGAGTTGAAAAACACAAGGCTAGCATGACAACCAAAAGTAATTGTAATACTTTAAATAAAGTGCAGTGTTGTTGAATCTAAAGTTTAATCAACAGGCTCATTTTTAGAAGTTTTGAGCACCTATAAGTCCCACTAATTTCAAAAGAAAGGGAGTTACTAAGCTTACACAGGAAATCAGGCTGTTGGCATACACACATGTTCTTTAGTGACGACGTAACTTAGAACTGATTATATATAAATGATTTTTTTGTCTTTATTTGCAGATAACGGCAGTCTGTAGAGAAGCAGCCCTCCTAGCTCTTCAGGAAGATATCCAGGCGAAATGTATTATGAGAAAACATTTTCAGCAAGCATTGACTACTGTGAGGCCTAGAATTCCTGATTCACTTATACAGTTTTATTCAAACTATCACCAGGAGAGTGGACTGCATGCACTCTGAGAAGTGAATACATGTATGCGTGGACCCATTATGTACGACTTTGTAAAGTTCTTGTGTGCCAAAGAATTTCTTATTGTGAATTCAATGAACTCTAAGGCAAAAGCTTCATAATAATTTTTTTTGTGGTGACTGGGTATTGTATGAGCTAAGTGTATACTGGTAACTTTACAATAAAATAGCATAATTGGAATTGCTGTAATTCAGACTGCTCTTTGCACTAGCTTTGTCTAAAAAGAAATGCTGTCAGAAGAAAAAAGAATGACAACATTCCTAATTTTTAGGCTGACCCTTAGTCTTTTGGATGAGTTTTGCAATAGTAACAAGTGTCCCTACATTCTCAATGTTTGTGTGTCTGGATGTCAGTTTCATGCCAAGGAACATCACATTGCTGACAAGAAAGGCACAGAGCTTGGGAGTGGCATGAATACATGCTGAAAATTATACTGAAATCTTTTGATTTATGACACCTCAAAAAGTTGCCAAACAGGCCTGCCAGACATTCAAGCGTTCCGAGAAAAAGTTAAGGTGTCTTGATTGATTACAGTGCACGGTTTAACTTCAGTCTCAGGTACCTCCTATACAAACATTATAAGATCAAAATAGAAATTATAGGGACAGATTTTAGAAGCACAGCACTTGGTCTCTAATGAAGACTGGGGAAAAAGGATTACTTTTAATTCTTGGTTACTTAATAATCAATTCTAGGAATATGTGAATTCATTTGTAGTTGAAGAATGAATATAGTATCTTGTTGATTAGGCAAAAGGTACTTTATGAATAAATGCATTTTCTTATATTTGTTGTTTTTTCATACACAGGATTATTTATCTTACCAAATAGTCTTTTTATCTATAGAGGAGATATTGTAAAATAAGATGTAAAAGAAGCTTTAGAGAGAGAGTCATTATTTCTTGATATGGAACAAAAGATTAAATCATCAAAGAATATGCATTTAAACTTTACCACTAAAAACTAGCTTTGGAAATTCATAAGAAAATGTAATGAATAAGGTTATCTGTTGTAATTGACCACAAATATTGTGGAGACAGATACAGATTTAAAAATTATTTTGTCTCTATTTTGATTATTGAAACCACTTTGCATTCCTTCTTAGACATTAAAACCACTTTGGATTTCTTCTTAGACATGTATTCTCGTATCGAGTTGCAAAAACTGACCAAGCAGCACTAGTTGAAGATTTTTTTCCCCTGGCTATGGAAAGAAAAGATATTGTATACCAGATATGATGCTACAGAGGCAGAATAATCATAATCAATGATAAATTTAAAAAGTCATATGATTTAGTTTTAGTTAGTAATTGCACACTTTCCTAATGTTTTTTTTCCAACGAAATGGAAAGGGTTGAAATATTAGCTAAATTGTGCTGTTACCTGTTGATATAATCAGGTAAAATCATTTCAGGTGTTATCATCTGTTGTTTTATTTTTTAATTTTGTTATTGTTGGCTGTGAAGACATCAACTTCCTATTGTAATTACAGATGTGTTTATGCAAAAGTTTTATCTCTTTCTAATCTATATTTTACTGTTTTCTCAGTTCCACTCTTACTAAATACAGCCTTGAATGGGAGATCCTCACTTTAAATATCAAACATTTCTCTGTTTTTTTATAATTTACTCTTGCTACAAGGAACATTTCAGATTGCTATAACCAAGAGATTATTGGGGGCAGAATTGTTTACTTTGTGTTTCATAGTACTTAGTGTATAGGCAGTTTCACTCTTTCTATATTGTTTGCAAGGGTCTTTCACATAGCACCAGGTGAGAGAGAAAAACATTAAAGAAATAGTATAGTGGAAAATGTGGAAGAGGGACCCTGAGCCAGGTGTATTACCTGTAGTTATTTTTACCTTTTTTTTTTTTTTAATAAAATGGCTGTACTTCCAGTTGATGTTATTCCTTTAAAGCAGTGGTTTTCAGCCTTTTTGGATTCAGTGCACCCCTCTGAAAATGCTAGGTCTTGTTTTGCTCATATTTTTTACTTTACAAAATACTAGAGCAATTTTTCTGTTTATAGAACACAGATGGACCACAACAGGTCATTTAATGTGTTAATGCATTTAACACTATGGATTCCTGTTGGAAATCTCTGGGTTTATCTTGTCAATCATGTTTGCAAACCTAACAGTACTGACATTGCTGGTACCCCCTGTTGGGGGAGGGGTCATTAATCCTTAACATTGTAAACAAACACTGTTGACAAATGTGATTGCCTTTACAGATACTCTACATGCTGATCTCGAGGAGAAATAAGTAATTATTGTTGTTTGGGACATGCTTTGATACCATAGTAAAAGGCATCAGTATGGAAACCTAGAGTAGTGCTTCTCAACCTATTTAGACTCAAAGCACCCCTTGTTAAACTCTAGGAACACCCTGGAAAATGTCAGCTTAGTTTTCGCTCAATAACAGAGTGACTCTTCTGTTGCAAAGAACTCAGAAAGACCACACAACAGAGCAGAGTATTTTTTTAACATGATGGATTCCCATTTGAAATCTCTGGGTTTATCTTGTGAATTATCTTTGCACTCCTAAAAGGGTTAACATTGTGTGGCACCCCATGGCATGCTTGACAAGATCTCAGGGCACCGCAGAATGATGTGGCTTCCTGATTGAGAATCACTGACAGAGAGAGGGAGGTGGGACTTGCAGCCAGTTCTGTAAGTGTGAGTCCTGTTGCCATCAGTGAAACCTTGTATGATAGGGAGGCTGCAGATTTGGGAGTGTTGGACATTAGAAATGGAGAGGGATTCTGGTGCCTGGTTGTCCTTTCTGCTTTGAAAAATTGTATTCTAGATTTCTTTTTTTTAGCTACAGCTTGCTTCCCTCATTATGCCAGATCTCCTGTGTGATTTATTGAATGTTAAATATGAAAAGGTCTCCCTTATTGCTGCATTTTTGGAATACACAAAGCAGTTTCAGATTGATTTTTATCTTGATTTTCTTTCAATTTGTGGCACATGTATAAAATTAATAAACAATACATTGCTATCAAATACAAGTTTTGGGAAATTCAGATGATTCTATGCCAATTGGAAGCTTTCTTCATCCTAATAGTGGATAATCTGAGATTTAAATAATGTATGATAGCACAAACTTAGTTTCTTATGACAGACACAGTCCAGAGTTATCATCAAATAACAATTCAGAGCCTTATCATCAGAATCAAGAGTTCATCTGCAACAAAACAAAATTTCAAACCATTTTGAAACTGCTTTGGAAAATACTGTTGCAAAACAGTGCCTGAAAAAGGCTTGAATTTGCATGATGTCCTGATCCTATAGAGCAGTGATTCTCAACCAGGTGCCAGGGCACACTGGTGTGCAGAGAGATTCTTTGAAGGGTGCCCCAAGAAGTGTGAAGAGATAAAGTCTGAGGTGATAAGCAGATAAAGGCAGGCTTAGGCTTTCCTTCTGTAACTGCTCCCAAACTGCCTGCCCCCCTGCAAGGAGGTAAGCCCTGCAACATAATAAATTCATTTTTGAAATGTGGTATTATTCAATTCACAAAGGCTATGGAGGACTGCCTTGAGTCTGAAAAGGGGGTGCCTTGCATCTAGAAAGATTGAGAACCATTCCTGTAGAGGGTTAAATGTTGTGGACTCTGACTGATTAACAAATGTGGGGATGGTAGGACATGGCACTCTGAATTACATCATTATTTTTATGTCATCATTTTCTTTAATACAGTTCAGAGCAAAATTTTCCACAGCCTGCTTTACCAGCACATGGTTCTTTAGAGTTGCACCAGTCTCTTGTAGGAAATCATATAAACCTCATGACCTGTACCATTAATGCTCAAACCAGGGTGATGCAGCACCCTGGGGTGCCATGAGATTCTCTTAAGTGTACTGCTCAATATTAGCACAGTTAGGTATGCAAACAGCTACACCTGATTCACAAGCTAAACTCAGAGATTTCAAATAAGAATCCATAGTGTCAAAAATATCCTGATGTGTTGTGGTCTTTTTGAGTTCTTTGCAACAGATAAAATTGCTCTGTTATTTTTCTGTCAAAAAGCAAGTGAAAATTAAGTCCTGGCATTTTCTGAGGGTGCCTTGAGTCTAAAAAGGTTTAGCACCATTGACCTAGGCATGGTAGGATGAAACCTGGAATGTGATGCTTAATTCTATTGATTTGGTTCTTGTAGGTTAATTGCCTAGAATATTGTTTGCTTTTATATGATTTAATTCTTGCAACAAACACGAGTTTCATGAACAAGGGAAGTCCATTATGAAACAGAATATATCCCCCTTTCTCTCAAAGTAATTCTAATGCTTATTTTTTAATATTCTGTAGGGATAAATATGGGCTTCTCCTGCCCTTTATATCTCAAAGTTTGTCTTTGGCCTAAATATTGTTTGAATTGTGGCATTGTTCTTGTTAAATTGTTTTTTTCTGCATTTCAGGCACATTTTGTTTAAATACAAAGTTTAACCTTTTTCTCCAGTAACAACATCTTTCAAAATGGCAAAAGTATCTTTTGGCATGTTTGCTAAAAATGACCAGGAGAATATTTATGAACAAAAGATTAAAATGTTTTCACTTCACTTGAAAAAAAGTTCATTCTTGCATTTTTCCTAATGCATAAAACAGATTTTCACTGTAAGTACAATGTACAGTTTTTTAAATTGTGGAAAAAGAAGGTAGTGCATTTGAATAATTTTCTGTGACTCCTTAATTGGAATAGAATAAAATGTAGAGGTAGTTCAAAGACTAGGGGCAAACAACAGGGATAAAATAAAGATTATTTTAAGGAAGTTTATTCAAGAATATTATTTACTGGATTCCAAGATGAGGTTGGGTGGCAGGTGGTGGGACATGTGGAGGGGCAGGCACCACAGAGATGGGGAGGGCGGGGGCAGGGTTTCAAAGGGCTGGGAAGACAACAGGCTGGAGCAGGCCACTTGCCTCCCCACCACTTACCCCCTGCCACTGCTTTCTCTGTGGCAGCAGGCAGGTAGGAATATATTTAAGATGACACTCCAAAAATTAGGTTCAATACATGGATAATTAAAACAAAATTATAATTTTCCATATATAGAATCTAATGGGGGTCATCTAAAATTCAAAGTCATCTTGGATTTGAGTAAATATGGTAGTTAAATGTATCTTTTAAAGGTGAGTTTTCTGCTCTGCATTCTCTAGATCTCTGCTCTTGGTTTCTTATTTATTATGAATGTCAGACTGGTTCTTCTGCTTCAGAAACCAGGCATCAAGCAGAACATGTCCATTACTAAACATCACTTGGCTAGAGCTTTATGGAATGGCTGTGCTTGGAATGTGTTTTCTTATCGAACACGGTTCAACTCTGGTGGAGTGCAGATGATGGTAATGGGAGAAGAGAACTGCTGAGAACATTCCTGCACATAATGAACTTTTAGCTGAGGGGAGTGAGCACTGCAACTAAGGTGGTTAGGAAAAACCTGCTCTCTGTTGGCAATCTTGATTTATTAGAACTGTTAGACATATTTGTTTTTTGGCTTTCATGAAGCAAGAGACTGCTTTCTTGGATGGAACAGCACTGCATGAAAACAAAAAGCAAAACAACAGATTTTAAGGAGTGTAGGATCAAGTATGAGACAAGTAAAAAGGACCTAAATCTGTGCACTTAATACTTCTGAAAACCAGGCCCTTCGAATTGAGCACTCAGAATCAGTTATCATATTTGAATATCTTGATCAAAGCTTCCCAGACAAATTGGACCAGACAGTGATGGACAGAAGTCAAGAATTTGGCTCATTTAATAAAAATATCCCAAATTTGGATCAAACTAAACTTCTCTAAAGCTTTTAAGGGCTTCTTTTATGTGTTATATTCTATTCCTGTATGTTTATATCTATATCTGTATATATCTCTAAATATGTATACATATATTCAGAGATAGGTAGACAGACGCATAGATATGCACACTTATATTGTATGAATTATATTCAGAAACATGGAGAGTTTTATAAAATGCTGTTATCAAAGTATCATGACTGAAAGACAGGCTTCTGATTAAAACAACATTTTAAAATGTTTTATGTAAACACAGTAAATTTTAAAAATTCCTAATATCACTATATTAGTTAACACATACAATCTTAGCCTAAAATGGATTCCTCTCTTGCTTGTTTTTTTAATTTTTTTATCATTGTATTGCATTTTTCAGTGTTGTAGCTTACAAGAATGAATTTAGTGCAGTGTTTAGTGGAGTGCTTTAAGCTCTTCAGATGAGAAGCTCTACATAACTGTGAAATAACATTCTTTTTTCCAGCTATAGTTTGCCTTTAATTCTCACATTTTAAAGCTCTAAGTTGCATAGAGGGAAACGGGACATGTTTTGTACCAGTTGTTGAAAGGGATATAAAACTAATGTAGTTAGTATATCCTGTTGCTCCATCACCCTTCTCTACAAACTCCTTGTAGCAGAAATGGGACCAGGGGAAGGTGGTAGGATTACTACTTGCTTCAGATGTTCTCAGATGATCTGTCAGCATTGTGGACAGTATAAATAGATGGCATTTTTTTAAAACATCCCAAACCTGCTGTGTTTGAGCCCATGGCCAGTGAAGAACCTATCTTTGGATCGGCTAAAACTCATTCCTGTGCTCCATAACTATGCACAGCAAATGCTGTGTGCAGGAAAAGATCTGGGTATACTGTGAAGAACAAAGGTATCCAACACATCCAACCGTGTGGACCACCTTGAGTGGCTTGGGGCCAGGTCACAAGCTGAATCTGGCCCAGGGACTGGCTCATATTACAGATCCAGCGCATGACCCACGGTGACTGGAGTTGGTGCCATGTGTGGTATATGTCCCAGACTGACCACTCCAGGACCACATGCAGCACCTACTGCATGCCAGATCTAGCACATGTCCCTGTGTGGCCAGAGCAGATGGCCCATGCAAAGCAGCCCTGGAGTGGTTGGATGGGCACCAGGTGCAGTACCCCCTCCAGCCATGCTGGGACTGTGCTGTGTGTGGTGTCTGCCCCAGCTTGTGTTCTGGAGCATGCAACTCGTGCCTAGGAGAAGCCAGTCTGAGACCACACTGCATATGGTGCCCACACCAGCCATTACAGGGACATGTTGCACATGGCGCTTGCTTTGGCCACTGGGCCACATGCTGGATCTGGCACGAAATGGACATGCTGGAGCAGGTGCCGCATGCAGTGTGATCCCAAAACAGCTGCAGCAGGCACCACATGGAGCACCTGGAGCTATCTTATGTACTCTGAAGGCTGCCTGTGAGGCTGCTTGAGACCCCCGGGCAGCACTGTGGGGCCAGATGATAGGCCGCAGGCCATATCTTTAACATCCCTGTTTTAGAAGGTTAATTTTATGTTGGTAGCTTTATTTGCCCTTGATATGAAAAGAAGTAATGTGAATTCAGCATAACAATAAGTATCACAATTAATATAAAAATGGAGCATTTTTAAGGATTGTTTCTAATCCATAAACTCAGATAAAGAACATAATTTATTTCTAATGGGTAGGTGAGAAAGACATGCAGAGTTGCAATTATTTTATTTGGTTTTGGCTTTGAATGGTAGAGTTAACATCTGGAAGACAAATAATGCTTTTTAGTGTTACAGCTGAAACCAAATTCTAATCTTGGATTTGTGTCTGCTGTCTCTGCAACTTCTGTTGATTCATTTATTAATCTTTTCTTTAGGAAGACTAAGCCATGCATTTTCTCTTGGGATTTATATGTTTCTGGGCAAAATATTTTAAACTGTCATTCTTCCCTCTACATTTTAATACACTGACTCCAAAGTTCTAATAAATAAAGGATGTGTGTGTGAATACATACGAATTATTTCCTTTTGCAACTTTAGTCTATGATGTTCAGTGGATCGTACAAGTCACAGTCAAGTTGAACAGGCATGGTCTGTTTTTGGATGATGGTCCTCCAGTGATAGTGACTAACCAGGGGAGGGTGGGGGGTGGGAAGGGGGTTTTTCCTTTAAACTGGAATTGAGTTTTTGCTCCAACAGGCTGTTAAGGGGTACTGGCCACCTGTGATCATTTGAAAACCATGCTACTAAGAGCAAAGACATCAAATTCACTGTTTTATCTACCTTGTGTAATATCATCCTACCTAAACATTTTTGGAAAAAAAACTGTATTCTTCTCCTGTCAGAAATCATGTCTTGCATGGCTGTGCACTGTTAAAAACAAACACCTTCCAGCTTATCCCCTTTATCACTCCAGAAAGTGGTTTCACTTAACTATTGGGTGAAGTGATCATTGTGCGTAGCTTGCATGTCAGCTAAGTGTGAAAAGGGCTTTGCTACCCCTGAAGATTAAAGATAAGGTGTATTAATATAAAATGCAAATGATGGCTCTGGGATATGCAGTACTAGAACATCCCAACACTGATGTGGAAGGGCTGCTCTAATAGTGTCATAGTCTGTTGTGAGAAATTCTAGAAAAGGTTTTGATAGGTGAGCGGACTCAAGGGCTGCAAGGGAAAGATATCATGCTTCCTCTGCAGCATTATTCTGCATCAGACTTTGTATACTGTGCCTTTAAATGGAAAGCAATCAAATTGATAGCGGCTACAAGAGTAAAAGATTCCTAATATATACAATTTGTGTGTGATAAGGCCTAGGGGTTCTGGGGCAGATTAGCAAGCAAACAAATCCTTTAATGTCCTGGAATGCTTCTACCAGCATAAACAGGGATTATTCTCTCAAACCAGCAATTTTTTATCATTTCAAAAACCTTTGCAATACAGGCTTTTTTCCTTTAAGTGAAGAGACCCTGTGACTATTGGTTGCGTTCTTGGCATATTCACACAAGACAGTACAATATTAAGTATTTTCTTTTTGTTAAGGGAGTTGCTTACACTTTATCCAAAATGTGTAACATATCTAACATTTTCTTCAGACTGGAGAAGACATGTTTCAACTCTCTGCTTTCCATTTAAAAGAGTAAGACCAACTGGTTACCTCAGACTCATTCCACTCTCATTCTTTTATCCTATGCAATTTTGTAAAAAGCAACTTTTGTTGATATGTAAGGCATCTTAGTAACCGGTTACACTTTTACTACAAAAGGGTGTTTTATTTTCCTGAGGAATGAATAGTAATCAAGAATCAGTTGGTAGTGCCAAGTGCCTTGATAACACAATTGCCTGCATACAGCTTTGTTAGGCCCCTTCCTGCACTTCCCAGAGAAAATTAAAAGAAGATGTAGCTGATGGAGTTTTCCTTTTTCCAAGTTTAACTCATATGGGGCAAAATTTTCAACTCCCTGTCTTGTAGGTAATGGGAAGGGAAGAATTCAAATGAAAAAGAGGAATTGATTTAAAAAAAACTAGGGCAAGGGGGAGCAGGGGAGAACAGTAGAAAAACAAACAGGAATCAGGATTACTCTCATATTAAACACTTACTGATTTAGACATAAAAGGGGAGGGTTAAAGATAGGAGACCCAAGTTGGAAGAGTTCTTGATACCCCCAAAAATGGTCAGTATCTTGCTACCTGCTGGCATTGGAGGCAGGGTACATCAGTGCCTTAGAACAGTTTGATGCTGGTGTACCTGCACTGATATCAATGAATAACAGGGTTTTTACTGCCATAAACTAGTGATGAAGTGGTCAACTGGGCCCTAACTGAGAAACTGTCATATTTTGTCTTTCCAAAGTGGAATTCTGTTTCTTTCATATTAACCCTATCGCGGCTGGATTACCAGGCAAGTATAAAATGACATACAATACATTTTATATTCTCTGTTCTTTCTGGTTTGGGGAGCTAAATTGCACAAGCTGATACAGGCTTCTCAACAAATCTTGGACTGTTTCCCCAGCAGCAAAAAAAATCCATGATCACAATCTTTCCATTGCAGGTGCCTGCACACTCCCTAAAATGGACTGTTGCTTGCTAAAAAAGGGTTGTGGTCAGGGCAGCTTAGGATGCATTTGATTGTGTACATGCTCATTGCTGCACCTGGTAATTACACTTATGTGGATAGCCCCAGTGAATTCTGAGCCTGCCTTAGCATAACTTTGGAAGGAAAGGAAACAGTGGAAACACTGCCTGAATTTCCTTGGGGATGAATCTCTCAGAGGATGTTGTAAGTTCAAAGGAATTTTAATGAATTTTTTTCACAGAACATTTCCCTGACAACAAAATGCTCATTTGACAAGAAAATGATTTTTATTTTTTTAAGTATAGTTTGTTCTTCAAATTGTCAGTAGTTTGTTCATCATGGTGAAGGGAAAAATACTGTGTTTTCTCGGAACGTCTGAAAGCATTAAGGTGAATAACAATAGTGCATTGTTTTGGATATTTCCATGATCTGTAACTTAAGAGTTTTGTTCAAAAAAAAGGTTCACACTTGCAAATAGGGTCATGCACCTTAGCCCTTTCTCCATGTCAAAAATGGGGCCCTTTGATTTGGATTGCCTAGAGTCTGTTCCTAACTCTACTCATAATGTGGCTTTGGGCAAGGTGTGTAACTGTCCTGTGCCTCAGTGTGCCAATTTGTAAAACAGGGTTAATACTTTCCTTGCTTGTAAGATTTAAGCAGATAGGGTAGAATTTCAGAGACCTGAAGGAATTGATCATCCAATTGTTGAACTGGTGCTTAATCTCACTAGGTGCCCCTGAAGCCCCAAATCTTAATTTTATTGTGAAATGGCTTTGGACCCTTAAATGAAAGTGCTACCTAAGCATGAAGAATGATCTACATTTAAAACTATAGAACAATTCAGCATAAATGGCTCTCTTTGATTAAGAAAACTCCAGGACTGTAGAATGTTGGTTATTTTAAATCATTTTGGAGGTCTTTTGCGAAAGTTTCTCATGGGGAAAAGCTTGTACGGTACTACTTCATGCTCTTTATAGTTCTTACTTTCAAGATCATTAAGTGCCAAAGGAACTTATGCTCATAAATCTTGTAGGCATTTTTTTTAATCATCTGATTTTACACACTTTTTTTTAGAGGACTCTTAAAAATGGTTGGAGACTAAAACAAAAAAAGCCCCTCTCTTGTTATATACTGTAGCACCTCTCCCTGTGGCATCTTAGCATCATCCAAAATACAAGTGCATAAAAACTCAGATAAAAGTGTTTTTTGTCACATTTGTTTCTCTAGGACAGAGGCCTGACTCTGTATGCAGGATTTTTATTGGAAATGTGTTTTTTGATGCGTAAGAAGCATGAATGCCATGTGCCCCCAGAGGCTGGGGCGCACAGCGAGCTCCCACAGGTGGCGGTAAGCGAGGAGCTCCTGCAGGCAGCCACACAACTGGGGGCGGGGGGTGAGCACCAACCAGTGGTCAGCAATCACACGCAGACCACCAGTGGTGTCAGTGGCGGGGGGGCGGGGGGGGTGATGAGTGGTGACTACCCGCAGGTGCCACCAACAGTGTTGGTGGCACCTTTTTGCAGGGGGTGCACCACCACACTCAGGGGGTGCACGTGCACTTGCTATGCATCACCAATGGTAAGAGGAGTTTGGAGAAGGTTTTGCTTTATACCTTAAAATGCATGATACCTGTCAATAGGAGGCTCAGTCTGATCTTTCCTGGTCCTACTGTTGAGAACAGTCTCTTTCTAATGCCTGTTTCTCTGCATCATCCCTGTGTAGTTTGCTCATCTGGAGGAATCATAGGGTGAGTACTACTGTTTACTGCATCTGATTTATGTTCATGCCACTTGTTTTAAACTGCCTATATGTAGACTGGGAGTGGCGCATGCAGGCATTCGCTGCTTCTGGGAACAGCACAGGGCAATGGGTATAAGTAATTTGGAGTGGGGGAGAGAGATGGGGGGGTATCAAGGGGAAGGTTGGCAGGATTGGGGAGGCTGTAGGGTGGGTTGCTTGGTGGGGGAGCTAAAATAACTCAGTTAAGGTCAGGCACTTGGATTGAACTAGCCTTGGTTTAGGTTGATTTAAATTTGCCACCTGTATGTGCCCACAGAACATAAGGCAGCACCTGAAGTCACTAGGTCCAGGTCTAGTAAATACCCTGCAGATCAGGATGACCAGATTTCTGAACTCTGCTCAGAGTTTGAAGCATGAGTATGATGCACCAGGTTGGCTTTTGGAATGAAACACAGTTTATGAACTGCCTTAACTTCAGGCTTTTTGTAGCAATTGTACTCAGCCCCTTTAGAAATGCAATGCAATAATTCAGTCTGGAGATGAAAGTCTGGCTCATTGCAGCTGAGTTCTCATCTGAGAGGAGTGAGTAAAGTCTCTTAATAAGGCTGAGGCCAAATGTGTTTTCTTACCACTATAAGAAAAGTACGTGTTCAGGTGCAGCAAGGCATTTCCATCATAACAATCTGCTATTGGTCACAGGTGGGGCCCTTGACAAGTTCCTCAAAGGGTTTTCCACTTTATGTGAACATCATTTCTGTCTGCCTTGACTTGCTTTAGACAGCTTTTTTCAACCACCTGATTTTTTTGTGTGTGTTCAGATATATCCACATATAAAGAAAATAATTGAAATTAGGGTTCCTGTTGGCACTGTAAGCTACTGGAAACATTTTCTAACATAATTACTCATGATTTTAAAATCATTGGATAAAAACAAAATAGCCACGTATGGGCATGTTTCCTTCCCTTCCAGATGAGATTTCTCTGAAAGAATAAGATGACATCAGTTTCTTCTAAGCTATTTTGCTTTCTCTACAGAATTGCCATATCCTGCTACACGGTAGGAACAGGTTTGAGAGTTGGGCAATCTGGGCTGCTTCTGGACTATTAGTGACTCTTATCTCCTTGATAAAGTTACTTTACCTCTCAGAGACTCAGTTTTCCCCTAGCTTTATATGGTAACTCAAGATCTCTTGTTGAAAAGCAGAGTAAAAATGTAGAGCCTTGATGTCGTTACCATGTTTGCTAGAGAAAATATATAGAACTATGTTTTCATTTTGGGTTAGCACATCCAGATACTTTTTACCACCTCATTTATAGTGCACCTGAAAGGAAATCAATGGTCATTATGTTTTGTAGAGGCTTGATTTAAATATGTTGACATCCTTGTCCTATAGTGTGCTAGGTATGAGAACACAGTGCTTCAAGCAATATCGTTTTGTCTTTAATCTCTTAAAAATGTAATTTGTCATTGAGTTGTTTGGGCAGGAGAGTTACTTAGGAAGGTGGCTGGAGGTTAGGTTAGAAGGAATAAACAAGTAGTGTAATAAACTCTATGCATATAAAAGGAACACAGACTTACCTTGTTATATAATCTCTGCTAAACTTGCTCTGGGAAATTCTCCAAGGGCCAATGTCAGTCTCAATTTTGTACAAGTCTGTACATAACCTTTATAAGAATTTGTATAAAGTTGGGTGGGGAAACACTGAGAAAGAACTGGAGCAAAATTTAGTTTGACTAGAGACTAGCTATGAGGGAACATTAAGAAAATAGTAATACAGAGGCTTGTACCTTGTCAGGTCAGTCAAGAAAATAACTCTCTTATGTTGGCAATATGTCGCACCTCATTCCCAGGCTGTAGACTTCATGGTACAGTGTCACATCACTTCTGGAATCAAGTGGTCATTTGAAAGACTTCCAGATGCATTAATTTGGTAAGTAGTTTTCTTAAGATATTGCAATATGAACCTCCCCCCCACCGGTTTCTCTCTCCTGATTACTGTAGTGATTTACTGTTGCAAAATTGCTCAAGCTGTGTTTATGGCTCTGTAATTCACAGGTACAGTACCTATCAATTTATGTTTGCTCAGTTGCTTACAGTTATGGCTATTTGTGTTATTGCTGCTAACATAGAACCTAGCGTGTGACGTACCACAATGCTACTTTTATAGCGTCTGTTTCTGCCCCCCTTTTTTTACATGCGATACATACATACATACATGCATCCTCTCAGCTTCGAGACTATATTAGGCAAAATAATTTAAGTGTGGTATTTAGACAGCTGATGGGAAGGCACTGAACATACAAGAAATATTCACTCTTCATCTGTAAAATATGAAAGACTCTCTTAAAATATTCCTGCCTAAGTCAAATAAGCTGCATCAGATATTAATGGTATGGATTGTTCTGCTTTTGCGCACATTTTATAGATACTGAATTGTTTAAAATAAATATACTTAAATTGAAAATTTATGATCAAAGCTTGAAGTACTTAGACAGGCACAACTCTGATTTGTACACTGGGAGATCTGTGATCTTGGAGGTTTCAGGATTTGACCCACATGCTTTATCAGATTTTGATCCCTCACTCACTGAAGATATACCCCTGAGGCATCATGGAGGCCTCATTAATGAAAACAAACTCTGGTTCTCCTTTTAAGCAGTAACACAGGGCATGATGCAACTCTCATGGAGGTCAGTTGCCATTGATTGAGTTAAGGGCAGGATCTGACTGATCGTAACATATTTAATGTGAACTAGATACAAAGGCCCACAAGGTATCAAGGTTTGTTTCATCCGATTTGTTTCCTTCAGGAGTTATTTCTTATCAAATAATTGCAATCTGGAATTTTAACTTTGAAATTCATCATGTATATCAATAAGCCCATCTGGTCAGGACTTGACTGTTAATGAGACCTGCTGCCGTTTCTGCCCTGTATAGTGTGTAGGAGTTTCCAGTAGTGTCAATGGGCTTTGACCCAGAGCCTAAAGAGACATGATCCAAAAAGGTTGCTCTAGAGCAGTGGTTATCATCCTTTTTAGACTTGAGACACCCCATGTAAAATGTCAGCTCAGTTTTTGGATTTTTTTTTAACTTCAGAACAATAATAAAGTAGGTTTTCTGTTGCAAAGAACTCAAAACGAGCACAGCTATGAATTTCTATTTGAAATCTCTGGTTTTATCTTGTGAATCATGTTTGCAGCCCTAACTATGCTAACATTATGTGGCATCCAGAGGCTGCCCTTGAAAAGATCTCAAAGCACCCCAAAGTGTTTTGGCACCCTGGCTGAGAATCACTGCTCTGAAGCCTGCACTTTTACCTCCCTTTGAAACCTCTCAGCTAGAGAATGAAAGTCCAGTTCTGCTTATACTTTTCCTAGGTACCTGTATTTTAATGTCTGCCTTTTCTCATTTTGATTTTCATTTGAAATCTAATATTCTATTGGTGTAGTAGATAAGATGGTTTTGAGCTATAGAGTACCATAAAGTGGGTCCTTAGTTTCTTATTAAGATTTTAAGCCTAAACATGTTATGATTCAGTGCACCAACATACCTACATCCCTGTAAATTAATTACTCAACAGTGACCTGATTTTGGAGCAGTAGTAGCGGATGGCTCAATGGAAAAACAAAAAAATCTTCTAATGTTACAATGATGATATATCATTAGCCCTGAAATTGTGATAGGTACCAATTAGCTTGTGTATTGTGACCATGTAATTTACTTAAAAACATCTGTTTCTTAGATTATCTACTTTAGAAACTATGGGCACTTACACACGTGTAGAGAGCAGACTTGGCTGAGCTGGCAATTGCATCAGAGCACACTCAATTGAGCAGACTCAATTAATCAAGTCTGCTGGAGCCCAGAAATTGATGCGCTCTGGCAGCCTTCTGCGTCACGTGTATCAGTGGTGCAACACGTCTCCATGCTGAGAAAATGGCAGTGGTACTCCAAAATAAAATGTGTTTGATGTGCTTTAATTCAAAGCACCCTGCTGCCATTTTCTCAGTGCAGGGACATGCTGTACAGCTGATACATGTGTCATGCAGGGGCTTTTAATTAGCACAGCTCGCTAATTAAAGTGCCCAGCTCTGCGTACCACAGCACATGTAAAAATCCCCATCACCCTGCAAACATCCCAGTTATCAATTACAATAAACATAATAGTTGGACTTGAATGTGCATATTAGTAATGTGTCCTTATCCTTAAATTTGATTTCCAGTCTGAGATCCCTTCCTAAAATTTGTTTGGAACAGCTTTCATCTACGTTGCCTTGTGTTTTTGGAGGGCACTTTTGAGTGCTGCCACTGCTATGTTATCTAATTCAACAATGCAAAATAATGCACTTTTCTGAGTGCTCACTAAAGATTCTTATTTTTTTTTTAATTATTTTGTCCTGGGGGAGATTTCAACAATGTTTATAATCTATCCTGGTTTCTAGTTTGATTTGTATCAAAGATTCTTGCCAGTCTGGTCAGGGCACAGGTAATTTCCCTGTGAAATAGTGGAAGCCTTTGAGTGTTCTCTAATAATTTAGCTCCTATGAACCGGTGACACTATTACAGCCTTTTGTCATTATCCAAAAAATGTCTTAACTTTCTCTGTCTTTCATGTGTGTCAATTTACTTCCACCTCCTCTTTGTTCACACTTCATGACCTTCTCCTAGACCTTGCAAACTTAGTTCTTTCACGCAATTTTATATTGCTTACCTACATCTTTAAATAATATTCTGTTGACACTTTCCAAACCGTTCATCTCCATTGCAACTCTGCTTCCAGAAGACCTTTTTCATCTATCCTCCATTACCTCAAGCATTCCCTTTTCTAGCTGCCTGCATTTAGTGCATGGTATTTCCATCATAACTTTTCCTCAAACTATAGCTGAAACCATGGGTGGCACTTCTTTCCAAAGTGATGCAGGAAATTTGCCTTGTGATCCAGTAGACTAGGTCCTGGAAGTCTTTGGCATGACTTCAGATTAGCAGTGGCCGAAGACAGGGTTGTCTAACTTCAGGAGCATCCAGGGCCTGCTTGCGGCACTGGATATGGGTCCCAGACTGCATACTGTGCTGGCTGCATGGCACAGGAGCCACACACTCTATGAGTTCACAGGACCCCCACTGTGCACAGCCCACCAGCCGTGCAAGCCCCCCGCCCCGGCTCCTACACCACTGCTGCATGAGCAGTGTAAGCCACTCAAACAGCAGGAGCAATGAGAGGAGTGGCAACTGGGAGGGAGCCCACAAACCACATATTAACCCTTCAGAGGTCAGATGTAGCCCATGGGCCACCATTTGGACAACCCTGGTCTAAGAGAATAGCATCTTCCTCAGGAAGATGAAATCATAGAAAAATACATCTGGAAGACATCACAGGAGGTGATCTTGTTGAATGGGAAAATCCTTAATTAAGAAAATCAGGTCTCTAACCCTAGCAAGGACCCTGCTGTGAAAGGGGTGGGGCCTCACCTCTGAGTAAGTAAGCCTGCAGCCTGTCTCTAGTTAGCAAAATATAATTAATTAGCAATCAACTGACAGGCATACAAAGAAAGGGTAACAACAACTGTATTCAGCAACCACAACAATATAAAGAACAATAACGATCCAATATAAACAATAAAGGTGATTCAAAATAACAAGAATGGGCACTAGGGAGCATCAGCAGTTTCTCATATGCAGCCAGCGCTTGCTACAGCAGCACCACTCACACACAAATCCACCCAGCCCTGGCTGCTCCTCCAGCCACCACAGCACCACCATGATATCCGTCCCCTGGATCCACACCCTACATACACAACCTCAAGCACATGGAGAAGAGTTTGCCCTCCCAGACCTTCGCTCACCCCCATGGGGTTGTCACTCATGCTGTGTCCTCGGACTACTGGCCTCCCAGGCCCTCCAGCCTTAGACACACACTTACATACATACAGGGTGAGTCTACACATTCATGAATGCACCCTAGACACTGCACATTTAGTTTAGTATGTCCTTAATGACGTACTAACTGAATGAGCAGTAACTAGACTTACTGTGCAGCAGCACCAGCGCACAGTTATTTTGTGATGCTTACCGCTCATAAGCCTAATAACACTGTGCAGTAGCATATTAGCATGGTTTTTAGCCGCCAAGCTAGTGCGCAGTGTTATTAAGCTAATGCACAGTAAGTGTCTCGTGTAGACATGCCCACAGACTCCCTCTTCAGAGTCACTCTGGATCAAACAGCCAACAATCTTCTGCCACTCTCTCACCAAACATATGAGGTGCAATCATGCACTGGACCACGCTGGCCTTTGGCCTCCCAGGCCCTCCAGCCACAGCATCGCGCTCACCAGCACCCACACGCAAGGAACACATACATTCTGCAGGAGACACAGACCCTCCAGATCTGTTCCCTTTTAATAACCTTCAATTACACCACCTCTGTCAATCCTTGGTGGGACCAATCATCCTCACAGAGGTGCTGTCAGTCATCAGCCATACCAGTCAAACCACTGCTCACCTCAGAAAAGGTAGCTGTCACCTCACTGGCATTTTCAAACCCAAACCGCTACATAACATAGAACAAGTTTGGCATGCTCGGGACTACAGCTGGGTTATTATCTCGTGTTGGCTCAAAGGTTCACAACCTCTGGCACTTTCTGTCTTACAGACCCAATGAGCACGCGCCACGATTAGCGAGGCCAGAGGATGTTCCAGCCTGTGGCTAACAATCTGGTCTGCACCCCCTGCTCTCAAGGCAGGATCCTTCCTGTGTAAACCACCTCAGCCAAGCACGCGTCTAGCAGCACTTTTACACTTCAGTAACTTGAAAGGAATCTTACGAAAAGTGGACACCTGGCCATAATAGTGATGATATGAGTATAAGTGTATAGTATGGCCATGGAGAGAGAAAATCAGGGAGGAAGCCAAAAATTGAGATACAACTCAAGAAAGAGACAAAAAGGGTGGAGGTTCTACAGTCTCCACGTTCCAGTCCTTATCCACCCTTACAGTTAAAAAGTTCTTCCTAATAGCCAAACAGTTTCCATCGTTGCAATTAAGACCATTACTGCTTCTCCAGTTCCCAGTGGACAGAGAAAAGTCTATTAATTCCTTCTATTTAACAACCTTTTTTGGATTTGAATGCAGTTATCAAACCCGACCCCGGCCCCTGCAACATCATCTTCTTCAGACAAAATAATCTTTTCTTCCAGCATTTCCTTTTCTGTCATGTTTTCTAAACTTCTGATCATTTTTTTGCTCTTTGTTGAACTCCTTTCAGTTCATGTGATTTGCATGCAACACTCCTATTGATATTTTCCAGTATACTACTGGCTTTTTTGGAATGGTCAAATGCACAAATATAAACTGAGGAAAAATTAGCCAGGCTGCAGCTCTGCAGAAAAGGATCTGAGGATTATAGTGGATTGCAAGCTGAATATGGGTCAACAGTAAACTATTGTTACAAAAAAAGAGGCAGTAGCATTCTCCACATCATCTGTGGTTAATTTCCCCATTCTATTCTGAAAAAGGACCTATACTTTTTTTGGTCTTCCTCTTACTCCAAACATAAATATAAAATACTTCTGTGTTGCCTTTTTTGTCTCTTTCCAGTTGTATCTCAATTTGTGGCTTGGCCTCCCTGATTTTCTCCCTCCAGGCCCATACTATACACTTATCTTCATGTCATCGGTAATATGGCCAAGTTTCCACTTTTTGTAAGATTCCTTTAAAGTTTCAAGTCATTGATAAGCTTGCTGTTTAGCCAGTTTGGTCTCCCACTACCCTTCTTATCCTTGCTTTACATGGAGATAGCATGCTCTTGTGCTCTAAATTATGTCTCTTTAACCTGCAGCTAACTCTCCTGGACTCCTTTCTCCTTAGGCTTGCCTCCCATGAGCTCCTTTCTGCCAGTTCTGTGAGTTCGTTAAAGTTCCTTTTTCTGAAGTCTGGCATTTTTATTCTGCTGCTTTCCTTCTTCTTTTGCTTAGGATCACAAATTCTGTAGTACAGCTCTGCAGTTCTACAACTTCACTTTCAAGATCCTCACCAACAATGCTCCTACCAACAAGAATATAATCCATGACAATGGCCATACACTTGGGAAATTCTATCATTTGATCCACTGAAACATGTTGGGAGAGTCTTCCTTTTGGGACATTTTCTGACAATATATTCTATTTTGTCACAGTTAAGCAGTACGTTAACATACATGGGGAAACAGAATCGGAGTTTGTACCTTTATCTTTTATATAAGTGAGATGCATTTTGGGTATCATTGTATTCTTTAGCATTGGGAAAGGACTTCTGATTCTGCTCTGGAAACTCAAATATCCTTTACAGGCCATTACTTGTAGGTGTGCAGGCTTGTAGCTGGCTATACTATGCAAAGGTACTGCTTTCTATACAGTGTGCACAAGCTTGGTTTTTCTTGCATAATTCATTTCTTATGCCTTGTGCCTTTAAAAAAAAAATTCATATGGCAGAAATTTTCTACTGTTGTGAATTCTTTTCTAATTCATCGCACACAAGAAATATTTTGTCATATTTGTCAACTTGCAGTGTGTATTGGTACAAAATTGGTTTAACAGTTCATCAGCTACTGTTCCTTATACCACTCTCAATGGCCTGTCAATGCACTTAGCTTCTGTTTTCATTCTTAGGTATTCCCAATGGCACAGGCTTCCTTTTTTTATGCAGCTCCATGTTTCTTTCATTTCCTTGAAAAAGCTCAATTTTTTCAACTCTTTCAGCCTAAAATTCTCTTGAACTTTTAGCATAGCCTACTGGTTCTCAACCTCTGGCCTGTGAGCCAGATCCAGCTCACAAGGCCATGTCATCTGGCCCATGGGGTTCCTTATGGGCCAGAAATTGGCAGTGGGAAATAATGATAATATTAATTGCCACTCCCCTGTTGCCAACTTTCCAGACCTGCGGTGTGCTGTGTGGACCAAATGACATGGCCTTGAGATTGTGCCGGCATGTGGGGTCATTCTGGAGCCAGATTCAGCAGGCAGGATTGCATGGGTGTGTGGTGTCACTCTACAGCTGGATCCAGTACACAGGATTGGGTGGACACATGGTTGGATCATACCCATGGACCAATTTCATGCACTGACTCTGTACTGGATCCAATCTGCAGACTAACCCAACACCACTTATCCAGTCTGCAGAGCTTGAAGGTTGAGTACCACTGGTATAGCCACTACTGCCAAGTGAATTGTGATAACAATCTAATATGGCTAGGCAACAAGTGCTAGGGAGGCTATTCTTGTGCTGTTCAGAACTCTGTAAGTATGTTCAGAGAATAATTGAAGCTTTCTTCAAGGTGAGCCATTGCTGCTTCAGAAACATTCAATAAGAAGGGCCTGATTTTAAGAGGAACTGAGCACCCAGCTCTTCATTTAAGGTGAATTTCATTCAGAGATGCTCATACTTTAGAAAACAAGATCTTAAACAGTTACTCTTTCATCCAGAGTCAGTAAGTGACTCATAACTTTTTCCTGGGGCAAATTGAAAAGAAATAATGATCATGTTTAGATGGTTAAAAAAAAAATTCCTAACAGAGGAACCAAAAGTTGTGTTTTCAGAATGCTTTCTGTCTTTCACACCAGTTGCTGTTGTCACCAGTTAATTAGCAGCACAAGACTTGTTGCCTCATTATGAGACTCTAAATAATGAGGAGTGTGCACACCACAGACCTGTCCAACTGCAAAGCAGCCAGGGACTGCACGCAACCAGTCGTGGGCCCCCAGGTCAGACAGCTTGGGGGCTGCAGACTGTGCAGGCTCCCAGAGCTCAGTATGATTCCCCTCCACCCCCAAAGTATGTTTTGTTCTGCTGTTGCTCCCAGACTAGCAAATCCCCTCCTTCCCATCCCTGCCAGCACTGTTGTACAAGCTACCCAAGCCTCCTCCAGCTGGGCAGTCAGCTTACTAGGCTACCTCCAGCCATGCCGCCCTGCCCTGAAGACTCCAGCCACTGCCACAGAAGCAGGAGCACTGGGAGGAGTGGCAGCAAGGCAGGAGCCTGTGGGCCACACTTTAACCCCTCATGGGTTGGATGTGGCCAGCAGGTCGCCAGTTGAACAATCCTGATGTATATGAGAACTCACAGTATACAGAAAATATACTTGAGATTCATACTCAGCATGTACTAGAAGATAATATACTGCTGCTTTTTTTTCTGGCAGCTACAATTGGAAAAAGAAGTAGAAATAAAACTAAGGCTTGATAAGACTGCTAGACAAACATATCAATGTTTAGGCCTATCAACCTTAATAGTTATTCTCTAATATGGAATTAAAAAGATCTTATGATGATGGAGAGCATGTTAATGTATTTTAAGATAAAAGCACATAAATAAAAGAGGCATTGAATTTAAGATGACCCTCCAGTTAGATTCTATACAAGGAAAATTATAAATTTGTTATAATTTTTTATGCATAGAACCTAATTAGCAGAGAGTCATTCTTCTCCCCACCCCTCAACCACTGCAGTAAGGAAAATGGCAGGTGGGCAGGTCATGGGGAGGCAGGCGATATGCCAGGTCCCTCACTGCTCCATGTCTCTTCAAGTGGATTCCTGCTGCCTCTTCTGATGGCAGGTACTGCATTTTTACTTGATACTCAATTCTAAGATGAAGCTTTGTTTTCCCCATGTTGAATGGGGGAAAAACTTGTCTTAGAATTGACTAAATTCAGTAGAAACTGAGTATAGTCATATACAAGCTAAGGAAGAGCTTTCTGGTTAAGTTCTCATCTTCTTTTTAAAGACAACTATAAAACTGACTTTTTAAAATAAATAGGCAAGCCAGGAAATTAGTACAAACACTGAATTCATTCAGGCAGCAAAATCTATGCATGTAGCCTGGTGTAAAGAAGTCCAACAGTTTTATATGTCAGCAAACATCAAACAATATAGATTGCATTCAGCTCTACTCTCCCTCTTCATTAGTTTTACATGTTAAAGCATTTACTGAAAGAAAAACAAACCACACATAATAAGAAATGAAAATACAAAACAAAATGCCTTATCCAGCATCTAAAACTCCCATAGACCTCAGTGGTCTTTGGATTAGGCTCTTAATCACCAAACTGTATGCATATTCTATTTATTTTCTACTCCTACAGATGCTTTTTTTAGTCCATGTTATGCTTCTGTAAATATATGAAAACAACTATAAGGAAAGGTACAGTACCATTCTCATAAATACTACAGATACACAGATAATCTCAGTATAATCCTGAAATTGTATTCAAAACTTCAGGAATTTGCTGGCTTTAACACTTCCAAGTAAACCAGGTTGCAAGCATTATTCTGAATATGGTCAAGAACATCACAAGATCTCAATCCATCACCCATTGAAGGCAGTGGAAGTTTTCCTCTCAACTTCAGTGGAAACAGGATTATTTCCTTAGTGTCTTATTTTTTGTCAGAGGGTTATTGTTTTAACAAAGAGCACCATTTCAAGATGTGACTAGCATACTGGTGTGGTGTTACTGAAAGTAAAGAGCACCAAACCACATCAAACAGGTAAGCAATAGTTCAACACTTAATACTTCCAAAGCCAAAATGCAAAATAAAATATTTAAGAGGATTAAGGCCAAAGAGACAGAATTAAGAAAACATGGTTTAATAGCAAAGGGCATAAAATCTTCCCACATGAGGACACAGCAAACTGTTACTGGGCACTTTAATAGGAGTGCAACCAGAGGAGTTCTGGTCTTACATACCTAGCTTCAGCCAAAAGGGTCAGAATTAGAACAGGTAAGTATCCAGTAAACGCTTATTGGCCATAGGGGGCAACCTGACAGCAAAAAATACTCATTTCTCTGCTGTCAAAATGTATCCTGGCATGTACATTTTCATGATTCCAAGAAAATTAGTGACAAACACATATTTACTTTAGGATTTGAACCATAGAAGTGATCTTCTCAAGCCTTTTCTGCAAACATCTGAGCTCTATCAGTTGACATTACTTCACCTGTAATATTGCTCACTGAGTCCAATATATCATCATCCTTTGGTCCAAGTTTCATAAAAAGGGATTAAGCCCTCTTAAGGGGTGAAACTTTGTCCTTGCTCTACATCCAGAAATCCAAGGGCATACATAAGGCATTTACTGAATCACCTTTCCAACGTAAGTAAATCACAGTTGGGAATTTGTTTTGTCTGTGACATGGACATCAGTCTTACCTTCTCTACAGTAGCTGTTACTGCTGTAAAGACAGTAACGGAACCTAAGGTCTTAGTTATTGACATGCTATTCTTGAGAACAACAAAAGAGATTGTATTCATTAGTCCAGACTTGTCATTCTTGCTAAAAGCAGTCTCAGGTTTCCATGTATTTTTTCAAATCAAATTAGAAACGCTGGGCCTGAGACCTCATTGATCTGACAGTGACAGATTACACCACCTGATGAATGGTAGGCATTCCTAAAGTTGCAAGACACATTATTAAGGTCAGTAAACAGTTTCATATGTGCCAGCCAGGTTAGATGAATTCCTAATACCCAGTCTTCGCAAGTGAACTGACAATAAAAATATACACAAAGCAATCTATTTAAATTACCACAGAGCTTTCCCACTTCCTTTGATAAATCAGTCCACACCCAGGGAGTGGCTGCTTCTTGAACAGAAATGGGAAAGGTTTGTTCCTTGGTTGTTTTTGAAGTGACATGCTATTATTCAGTCATGGTGGATTTCCTCTGGCTAGTTTTTATCAGCTATAATTAAAACAGCCATCTCTTTTCACCCAGCTCTCAGCACATGCTTATACAGCTAATATTACAGTACTTAACCTCACTATGAGAGTTTCTGCAGCTCTAGTCATTTGTTACCTAACTGTGCTAGTGAGTAAAGCAATCCAAAATGAAAGGCAGGCATATTTACTTTAAGTGCCCTGATTGCTAGTTGCAAGCATAGGGATGTATACAACCCTATCCATTCACTGAATCAGTCCATTATTCAGGTTTACTGTAATGCATTCTTTTTCTATTCCACCACATATTAAAAAATGCAGCCAAAGCAGCTGATGAAATTTTGGGATAGGATGCCAGGGCTTAGGAAATAAGGTCTGGCAATTTTAAAACTGCCAAAGAAACGGTCAGTGATAAAAGATTGCTCCTGGGAAAGGAAACAGGAACTCCCCCACAGTGCATAATCTCACATAGTGTTCTCTGTCATAGAAATGGGATTTTGTGTTAAAACGGCTCAGATATACAGCTTTCCTTTCTCTTAAGGAAAACCTCTGGAAGCTAGATGTTTCTTAGTTATTTGCCTTCACTTTTGAACCTGCTACTTGGTGACCACTTCTTGGGCAAAAAAGCACTGAATCAGAGAACAGGTCACAGAATAAGAGGCAATCAAGTAATTATTCTGTTACTAGGCCAATCAATTTATTTCATATGGCTTTCCTTTAATTTGTCCTTCTACTTGTACTCCCTAGCTCTTTTTCAATTTGTAATATTTAACACCATAAAATCCTTTTTTAATTTCAAAGACCTTTAAAATAATGCAATCCTTACATTTCCTCTTCACATAAGATTTTTTTTTCAAATAGAAAACTGAGACACATTTCAGGGACACTCTAGATTAAATAGAATAAATCTTAAGAACTCTTAACAATGACACTGACAATTGCTTAGACTATTAAAGCTGCAAACCTTCTAAAATGTTATTCACTCAACTATTGATGTGTTTTGTTCAATGTTGGCATTTCACACATCTTGGACAACAGAATGGGTCCATGTCTACTCTGGGAGCACTGTCCTTGCATAGGAGCATTATTGAAGCAAAGCATTCTTAATGCAGGTGCAGCTACATTGCAAAAGCTGTTTCTTACCAATATATTGATACCTCTCATAAACTAATCTGTGAATGTTACAAAACTGTGTAAATCTGACCTGACACACATCTTACAGATCTGAAACCTTTGAAGATAACTGAATTGTTAGTGAGTTGAAAATACCAAATATAAATAGCAAATCTGAAAACAAAATTCAGTATCTGTATCTAATGGGAGAGCTGGGGCTGACCATCCAAAGATAAGATGAAGTGAAGCAAGGAGCAACAGCTTGAAGTAAAAAGAAATATCGTTCTGTATTTTCTCCTTTGCATTTTTATTCAAGGTGAGCCTGGGCAAGGGGCATATCCGGGGGGACATGCAGTGATGCAGTTGCACCCCTGTTTGATTTCTGGTCCACCCAAAGTTTAAAACCAGCTGCCTGGCAGTGGCAGCGGCATTTCTATTCAGGCAGCAGTGAGGGGAGTCAATTAGCTTCATGGCTCACTATAATCTGCCCGATTCTTTCTAAGGTCTTCATTCCACAGTGACCCTCTCAATGAGGGTTGAGAATGATCCTCTCTCCTTTTTAGTGGTCTTGATGTTCAGCTAATCAGACTAGTCTTTCTTCTGAATTTCTACTGTCTGTTAGCTGCTCCTGGTAATGTAGCTCCTATTTCGTGGCCTTGAAGACTGTCTTTTGGCTCTAGCTGAAACCATTTAAGTCAGGTGTGGAAATAACGTTCAGTAAAGCACTGTATGCTCTGGCAAGATGCTCAAGAGGGCCAGATTTTGTTTTGCTTTATTAATCTGAAAAAGACATATCCATTTAATTCTAATGACTGCAGAAGTAATGAAACAACATATTTTGATTATTTTTGCCTAGTTTGCTTTATTTGTATACATAATATATTATATAGCAAATGAATGCATGTTCTAGTACATTTATATTTGTTTTTGCTCCAATCATAAAACAAGTGATATAGTCCTAGGCCACTAGCTTATTACTAAAGCATCTAGTTTCTTTTTAACTTGATAAAATATGTGTTGTGTTATATGTAATGATGTACCACACTATCTGCACCCCCCTTTTCAAAATTCTAGATCCACCTATGGCCTGGACCAAAGGCATAACTCTTGAATGCTGCTGCACTTGGGAAAAGATTGACTTAAGATCTATACTTCACTGTGCCAGATTGCTTCATATTTTGATTTCTCAGAGGTGTGCTGGGTTGCTGTGTCTTGCAATCTCTTCTGCCTCCCAGAGAAACTGATTTTATCTTCTGAAAGGGAAAGTTAAGATTACGTAGTGACTGAGAATTTCCCATGTGCTTACCCACTGCCCCAGCCCCTGCAGCAAGGAGCTGTGCTGTTTGCAGCTGCATTTCTTCACAGAGTTTCAAGAATGAGCTTTGAACAGCAGCTGAAGAAATCCCCAGCTACCTGTCCCTTTGATCTCAGATAAAGGTCAGCTTGCCTACCTAAAAGTGTAGAAACTGGAAACTCCAACTCACATCATCCTTTACTTTCTCTCACTTACACTAAAATGACTTTAAGGCGATGTCTTCCCAGTGTTTGTATTATGATTTTTTTTATGCCATCTCTGCACAATAGCGTTATTTGATCTTGTCCACTACCAGCATTAGCCACACCAGGCAATACAGCATTACATTGACTATGAAAATGTCTGGGTTGCTTTGCCTTTGCTGTTGGTGTATGTGTAAATAATATTATAACAATACGTACATAGTGGGTCTCTGTGTTAGCTTAGAAAATTCATGACACCAGTCTCAAACCAGCATGTAACATGTAGTTTCTACCCCTTCACCTGTCACCAAAACCTCTCAAGGGCCCTGATATTGCAAACATGCTCACATAGGGAAATATTTCCACACAAGGTGGGAATAGTTCTAACATCCATTCACTGAATAGGTGAGAAAACAGGCATATTGGGGTCTTAAATTTGAACAGTAATGATATTATGCTTGAAAAAATGTTTTTAAGACTATGCTTTAAAGTGCTGTGTAGGTTAAGGAAATATTTACTGTTGTGTGGACCTGTTAATAACTTTGTTGTAATGGTTCTCCCACCTTCTCTTTCTCTGATGATTTTCTTCAGTTTAGTGTTGGCTAAAGATATCTATCACTGGGGAAAAGGAGTCACCAAAGAAAATATAAGATATTACATGCGTAAACTCTTTCTTACCTGTTATGCCTAAAGTTGTATCAGGCAATGAGATGTTTTTCAGTGTGTTCATAAACTAAGCCACATCAAGCCACTTAGTACCCGAGTGGAACAAATGTCCAGTGTGTTATGTAGCAAATGTTGGTGATTCAGTAGTTGATACTCTTCCCATTGAGTCATTTCTGAACCATCCCTTGGCATAAGACTATGAAGCACTGCACAGTGGGAAGCGCCATCTCTCCCACGTGATATAAAACTGAAATCCTGCTCACTGAATAAGGGCAAGATCATGCTTGTGATGGTGCATTATATCCCTTGGCCCATACCACAAGTCACAGTGCAGGATGTGCACTCTTCTATAATCTGCTGGCTAGCATTTCTACGTCAGCACGAAGGGAGAAATAATCTGTGCCTCATTACTTGGGGCCACTGCAGATAATTTCACATCTACCATCCCCAAACTAAAGCAGGAACCAGGAACTGAACTATGACTATCAGGGACAATTCAGTGTTCATCTTTTCCTAGTGCAGCACATTTCTCAGTTGATCCAAAAGTCTAGTCTGCTGTGGTGAAGCATAACAACACCTTTTCTGAGCTGCCAGTCTATTTGCTACCATTTAGTTTTAATATTTATGGTTTTCGAGAACATTCAAACAGTTTGAACCAGCTGTAATGAATGCAGTGGTATCTGCCTGAATTTGCAGACAGCCTGATACAATAGTTATGAGTTTTGAACTGCTTCTTTGACCTAGCGGTATGTTAACTCTAACACCAGGTGAAGACAACTTTGTCAACTATTTCACTGTTCAATATAGGAATAATATTTTATTAATAAAATTACTATCCTTGGTATCAATTTCTAATCATAAGTACGTGCTATGGAACAGTAAGATCCTACTTCTGCAGAAGTCAATGACAAACCCAGGTCCTGAATGCAAAGTATTCTTAGGTTGTTTAAATTGTGTTTTATCTCACTTTTTCAGCTTATAGCAAATCTGAAGTCATTTCAGTAAGTGATCACATTTCTTAGTTTCCTCTAGTTTATGTCAATTTAGACATAGCCCAGAAACTGAAACAAATGAAGAATACCAATAATTTTTGTAGGACTTATGAAAACCCAATATTTTGTGCTCCCTCTGCTGGTTCAACAGCAATAGCAAACTTACTCTCTGAGCAGTAGTTCATGAAAGCTAAGAATGATGTTGGTGCAGAGAGAGGCATTTTTTTAAATTTTTGTTTCAAATCACACTTGTCAAATGGAAAGCAAAACAGGGCAAAGACCCTTCAATTTTTTTAAAGTCCTACTATGTGTATTACTGGCTTAGTAATACACATAACCTTCTAACTGTGTGCCTTTAAATAATCCATATATTTTAGACAATTAGTTAATTTGGACTATTTTATAAAACATAAACATGTGGTATTGTTTGTATTTCTCACAATCCTGATCAATATCTAATGCCCTTAATTCTTATTTTCTTCATTGTAAGTTGTAGATGATCAACATGTTTTGGGATCTGGCTTTAAGATAGATAAAATCAGACTTGCAAAATATTAATAATTAAGAATTGCCAACAATTTGCTGGGTACCGTGCCAACATTAAAGAAGACGCAATCTCTGCTTCAAAGAACTCGCATTCAGATTCTGCAACCACTTAAGCATGTCATTAATTTCATTCATCTGAATAGTCCAGCTGGCTAAGCGCCTGATCCTGAAAACTGTCCTGTGTGAGTCCAACCATTTCCCCTATGCTAAGGTTATGGATTTCAACTGGAGTTTTGTATGGGCCCTGAGGCCTACCCAGGTGGAACATCCTTGAGTGCCTAAAAAGATAAAACTGGCATAAAAGAAAGGTAAGGTGAAGGGTTAAAACATACAAGTAAAGTAATTAGCATAGTCATTGACTACATCATGGCGATGGAATGTTTGATAACTTAAGAAGATTTCATAGTTTGTTATGTTATATAGTCTATCTATTATAGCTGCATCTTGTCATTGTCAGACACCCAGTTTCTTGTTCCTGTCATGGTAAGAGTGGAACTTCAAGTCCAGTTTGAGTGAAGGGAGGCTATTAACTGCAGACTGACTTAGATTTTCCATGCTGATGTGGAAGGCAGGGCAGGGTAGTACCTTACTAAGTAACTCATTCTAGGTTGAAGAGGAGAGGTAATGATGAGATGAGAGAAGTTGACAGGTTTGCAGGCAATAATTTTTCCAGGGAACATTTTTTTGGGGGCAGAGGGAAAGGAATGATGACAGATGATCAGGTTTTTTGCCAAAACAGGTATACGTCTGACATGGCTGTGGCCTCAATTCTGCAGCCACATTTACCTTTAAAGATAAGTCATCCTAATAATGGCTAGGGACAGAAATGACATGAAGCCGGTACAAATGATGGGAAACTAGTTCAAATCTAAAACACAACCAAAGTTCAGTGCACATAAACTGCTTTCAAAATGGCTGAAACCACTTTAAGATAAATCTGCATCGATGCAGTGTCAGATTTAACTGATTTAGGTTAAATTGCTTTATTGAACTTCTGTCCCAGATCCACTCCAGATTCAAGTTAGCTCACAGTCCCCCAGCATCCCAGGATACTTTGTACTTCCCTGTGCAACCCCTCCCCCCCTCTCAGGGCAGGCAGGCTAGCCTTGGCCCAACCTGTCTGCTCCAGCCAAGCAGGGAGGCACGTTCTAGCATCCCGCCAGCTTTGGTGTGGGCCATTGCAGGTGTGTGGCTGTATTTCTGGAAACAGAAGCGAGTGTCTGTTCACCTGCATATAGGTTCAATCTACACAGCTTACTCTGGGGTAATTGTAGAGGTCACATGATGTACAGCCTTATCCTGGTACAAGTCACTCCTTTCCAGGGTAAAGGGGCTTCTCTGAAAGTGAGGAGTAACTATACAGGTAGCCCTCACACTTACAACACAACTGGTTCCTGAAAACCGCGTCTTTATTCGAAACGTCGCCACTCAGAACTGATTTTCCCATAGGAACGATGTTATAAATGGGGGCTTGGTTCCTGAACCAAGGCCTGATACCCTATTTTCACCAAAAATAACCAAGAATTTTGTACTCAATCAATTATAGATGAGTAGTATAGCTACGTTAATGTATTTATGCTGTAAACAGAAATCATATTGATTTGGAACAACTTCTTTGAGGTGACTTTACTGGATGTTTTGAAGGGATCTTGGTTGGACTTTTTGATGGATTCTCAGCTGGAGCCTTCTCAGGAGTCTTGTCTGCAGGTCTTTCTGGAGTCTTGTCTGCTTATTAAAGAAAGTGTCCAAGGAAGTTTGGACAGATGTTCTCCAGGGAGATGGGCGACAGCAAACTTGTTTGCTGGCGTGGGATCAAGCGTCGTAAAGTCAAAGCTGACATCAGAAAGTCGAAACAGGGTGTCAGTTTATAAACACCGTAAGTGTTGTCCGTTGTAACTCAAAACGTCTTAAGTCAAAAACTGCCTGTACAGAGGTGTAAATCAGACTGGTGTGTCTACAGCTCATGAGTTCAGTGGCACCATTGGCAATGCATAGGGGGTGCATGTGCACCCTGAGCATGGTGGTGCACCCCTGCGAAAAGGCACTGCCAGCGGTGCCTGTGGACGATTGCCGCTTGCCACCCTCTTCCCCCACTGCTGACAGCAGCAGTGTCTGGTAGTGGGCAGTCTCGATTGCCACTGGCTGCTGCTGATTGGTTGGTGCTTGCCACCACTCCTGGGCGCCTCCTGCTGTGGCCACCTGTGGGAGCTCCCTGCTTGCTGCTGCCACACTCTCACCACCCACTGCGCCGGCACTGCCTACAGGAGCTTGCCGTGCCTCTCCCCGGGCACATGGCATTCATGAACCGCACCAGGCTGTTGGGGTCAGGCTAGATGATCTGTTCAGGTCCCTCCTGACCTTGGCTACAACCCAGCGCATAGTTTCATAGTAGCTGTGTTGGTCTAAGGACATAGGCAGACCAGGCTCTTTGGGTGAATCTCTTTTTTTAGACGGGCTGGACTAGTTGGAAAAATTCTGCCAAGAAGAATTTTTTCCCAACTCTTTGAGTTGCCCTCACAGAAGAGCTTGGATTGACCCAGGGAACCTTGTGTGCCCGTGGCACCCTTCCCAAGCAGGTGCCGAAGAGGTGGCAGAGCCAGGGCCTAACTTTTCTTGCTCTCGACGTATAAGGGGGTGTCCGCGGGCGTCGCCCCCCCCGCCGCTCGCCGCCCCTGGCCGGGGTTGCAGGCCGTGGCTGGCGGGCCGCGCTGACGTCGGGGAGTCCACGCCGGGATTTGAAGCGCGCTCCCTGAGTGACACATTGACATCAGAGGGGGCGGGCCGCGGAGGCGGGGCGGGGGCTCCGGGCTGAAATGCTGCGGTGCCGAGCCGCAATCACTCGGGAACAGCACGGCTCAAGCGCCCCGCGGCTCCCTCGGCGATAGCAGCCCGACGCCCGCGAGCCGCTGCCCGGCCACGCTGCTTGGCTTGGAATTAGCCGCCGCTCGCCTCCAATGTGCCTTGGGCAGCAGCTTGCCATCTTTGCGTTAGGTAAGCGCGCCGCCGGGCGCCTCGTCCGCGGCTCTCGCAGGCGCCGGAGAGCGAGCGCAGGATCAGGTGCTGCGCGTCGGGGGCTCTTTGCACGGGGCAGCGCGCACGGGGCCCCGGATGGCAGTGCTGCTGCGCGGGACCCGCGGGCGACGGGCCTTTGGCGGGGGGTGTTTTGTAGGGTTTTGTTTTTAAACGTGCTTCTGTTTGCAAACTCCGCGCTGCGTGCGAGCCCGCGGCAGGTTCGCAACAGCGGGGCGCGGGATACCTGCCGCGCTCAGCCCTCGCCCGCCCGCTCCCGGCGGCTGCGGAGCCCTGCGAGAGCCGGGCGCTGCCCCCCTGCCGCCCCGCGCCTGTCAACCGCAGCGCCGGAGCACATGGCCGTGGCCCAGACGGGCTCCGCGCTGCCCCTCGGCGGGAGTCGCCGTGCGCGGGCTGCCTCGGCCCCGGAGGGAGCTGCTCCGCGCCCCGGGCCGGGCTGCAGGTGCCCCGGGGGATGGGGGCGACAGCTGCTCCGCTTTGCCTCCCTTGGCTGCATGAGTTGTGTCCCTGTGTGTGTGGGGAGGGGGAAGGGGGGCATTTGGGCGCCAGTTGCAGCCCACCCCCTCAGAAGAGGGGATGTGGGGCAGGTGGAAGGCTCCCCCCCCCCGGGCCGGAGAGATGAGGAGCGAGATGCCCCCTCTTTTCCTCCCCTGGAAAGCACGCGAGGGGCGGAGGAGTGGGGGGGAAATCCCCGGCGCGCACGGAGGAGCACGCCCAAGCCTTGAGGAGCTGTGCTGGAGGGAGGGGAGGGCCGGGGAGGGAGCTGCTGCTTTAAATGCTGGAAAGTCCGCCCTCCTGAGGTAATAGGAACCTCGCTCGGCCTCTTTCCCCTCCTCCTGCAAAAGGGTGTGTGTGTGTGGGGGGGGGGGGGGGGGGGGAAACAGCCCTTGTTTTCATTCATAACTTTCCCCCCCCCCCCCCCCCCAAGTCTGCATTGGTGGCGGGCTCGGCCCACATGGCAGAGGGTGCAGAACCGCCAGCTGCTGCTCTCTGGGCAGCTCTCTGCTGCCTCCTGCCATCCGGCTTCCTGGGGCATCACCCAAGCCTCGCCACCTCAGAGAGTCTGACAGGGACCTCCACAGGGTGTCTAGTTCGACCCCACAGCCTGAGGCTGGACCAGCCCTCTCCAAACCGGCCCGTACAACCGTCATCTAAACTGGACATAGGACTGCCAAACCCTCCTTTTACTCTGGAGGGGGTTAGCAGGGCATGGAGGGGTAAGGGCGGGGGGAGCTTAGCCATGGGGTGCTGTGGAGCAAACAATAGGGTGGGAATCATAGAGGATGGTCCGGTTGTCCTCTATTGATATGGAACCGGACGCCTTTATGTCCTCTATTTTTCTCTTGAAGAGAGGAGGAAAAAAAAAAGTGCGTCTCAAGCACTGTGTGTTATCTTTGGAAAACATGCCAGGTTAATAATTCTCTTGAAGAGAAAAACAGAGGACATAAAGGCATTGGGTTTCATATCAGTAGAGGACAGAGTAGCAGAAAACCGGAATGTCCTCTATGATGGCCACCCTAGCAAACAGTGACCTGTAATGGGGCATTGGCGGCTGTGCTAAAAGCCACAGCAGTTCCTAGCGTGCACTCACCCTTCAGGTGGCTCGTTTTTGTTTGCTTTATCTTTGGGTGGGGAGAAGAGTAATTTTAGATGGTATTTGCCGGGCAGGGGGGAGGGGGTCCTTCACAAGGGGTATCGCAGCAGGCAGCCCTCCAAGTCGTTTCTCCCTTTCTGTCATTTATGTGAGCAGTTATTAAGACTGCATTTTGCATTATTAACCTGGCATATTTTCCAAAAATAATGCACAGTGCTTGAGACATACTTTTTTTTCTTTTTTTTACAGCATAGTTATATTTTGTTCTCTTCCATAAATCTTTCCATGTTCATTCACACCTAGCGTTTGTGCACTCCTATTCAACCATGTGAAAAGGAGAGGTTGTTATGTGGGGTGAATACAGAGTGACTAAAGTCGGCTTTTTAATCTCCAAACCCTAATTCTGGCACAGGTGATATTGAGTGTAAAAGGGGACCTTTGGCCTCTAGATGGCTTAATGCTTTCTGTGTGCCAGTGCAAATCAGAGATCAGTACCTAGTTGTGTGTGTGTAGGGGGGTGATGTATCTCATAGCTGTCAGTTGAAACAACATTTCTAAGCAGAATTTTAACTACCTTTGCTCTTCTCCTGGGTGTCTCCATACCCTCCATCCTTATTCTTTCTTGAACTGGAGCAGCTTGCAGCAAATATGCTTTGGATATGCAAGACAAATTTACTTTCTTTACGTTTATTGGATAAGCTGGTTTGGAGCGTGTTCCAGTCTGGCACTTGTCTGAAAAAATGAGAAACACAAGAGTATGCAGTTTTTGCTGGGGAGGAGGGTAGAGAGTCAATCTTCTCTAGCTGTTGGTACAGGAAAGTAAATGTTTGTTTTCCCAGGACACTTATGTAATTACTAAATGTTGTATAAATAATCTGCCCCCCAACACATTTCATACAGGTACAGAATTAACACTCTGCAGAGTTTTCCAAATCAACATTATAATCCTCCTGTCAATAGCTTGGGACAAGAAGATACAAATTAATGTAATGTGTTAGGAACTTTTCAATAATTTTTTTTTTCCCTAGAGTATTTTGTAAGAACAGATTTTTTTTCTAGTCATTTGTTTCCAGAGAAGACGCATGAGAATTCATAAATGTCAGAAACTTGTGCTCTTGGTTTATTTTACTTTCCTTTTCTACCTACACATCCTATCCTGTGGTATCAGACCACTTAAAAGATCTGTTGTATAAGATGCTGTTATTTATATCTGATGCCTTATTTTAATAAAAACTTACATTCTAAAGCAGTGATTTTTTTCTATTAGAAAACGGGCTTCAGAATTAGACATTTTTTCATAGTACTCATTTTGGGGGCTTTTGAATGTGTGTGTTTCATTTTAAAGATAGATTACAAGCTTAAAACAAGGATAGGGAGTGGAATGCAAATCTAACTTAATCTTTTGAGACAGCAAGCCGAGCCTGATAGAAAAGAAGGAAAAGCTTGCACAGATTTTGCTATACAGAATATAAATCTGATACTGCTCGTTCATGTATCTAACTTGGTTTGTAGTGCTCGGTGTCGCTGTTCCTGATTAGACGTTATATTCAGTAACAAGTGAGAAGTATTTATTTCCCATAGTTTGCCAAATAAGCATACAGGTTAATACTTCCTTTTATTTGTTTTTAATGGAAAAAATCTCTCATTTTAAGTGGTTTGGGGGTCTCCTCTTACATTCTTCCTCTATGAGGCCATACCTAGTCTCTTCCCCCACAACTGGACTTTGGCCAGGCCCTCAGTCAGCATCACTGTAATCCCCCCTGCTGAAAGAGATCATTACCAGGTGGTTAGGGCAATTTGTGGCTTGCCATGACATTTTTACTTTGAAAAAACTTCCTGTGATTTATTCCATTTTCACCTCTGATCTCTTTTCCTTCTCCCCACCCCTTATCTCCCCCCACCCCCAATTTAGGATTTCAGATGCATGCCACGTTTCCATTGAATGCCAGAAGTGGAGATCTCTACAGATGGAGCCCCAAAGTCAACATGGCAGTGGCGGTTCATTAGTTGTGATTCAGCAGCCTTCCCTGGACAGCAGGCAAAGGCTGGACTATGAAAGAGAAACTCAGCCAACAGCTATCTTGTCACTGGATCAGATCAAAGTTATTAGGGGCAGCAATGAATACACTGAAGGTCCATCTGTGGTGAAGAAGTCTGGTCCACGGACAGCACCAAGACAAGAAAAGCATGAAAGGACTCATGAAATCGTACCAATTAATGTGAATAATAATTACGAACCCAGGCCCAGCCATGTAGGACATGTGGCACATCCCCATAATGTCAGGGCCCCTGTGCTGAGCAGATCAACTAGCACTGGGAGTGCAGCTAGTTCTGGAAGCAACAGTAGCGCTTCTTCAGAGCAGGGACTGTTGGGAAGATCACCCCCATCCAGGCCGGGTTCAGGCCACAGATCTGAAAGGACCATCCGGACACAGCCCAAGCAGTCATCTTTGATTGTAGATGATCTGAAGGGTCCCTTGAAAGAGGACTTGACACAACACAAGTTTATCTGCGAACAGTGTGGGAAGTGCAAATGTGGTGAATGCACAGCCCCGAGGGCCTTACCATCTTGCTTGGCCTGCAACAGGCAGTGCTTGTGCTCTGCTGAGAGCATGGTGGAGTACAGCACCTGCATGTGCCTGATCAAAGGGATTTTCTACCACTGTTCCAATGATGATGAAGGGGACTCATACGCGGATAATCCCTGCTCTTGTTCCCAGTCACATTGCTGTTCCAGGTACCTGTGCATGGGAGCAATGTCCTTGTTTTTGCCTTGCTTGCTGTGCTACCCTCCTGCAAAGGGATGCCTAAAACTGTGCCGAGGGTGTTATGACCGGATCAATCGTCCAGGTTGCCGATGTAAGAACTCCAACACTGTCTATTGTAAACTGGAGAGCTGCCCCTCTCGGGGTCAGGGCAAGCCTTCATGATTTTTGGAGGGAGATTTGATTTTACTTCCTCAGACTTTTGCTTTCAGGTTGTGGCTGATTTTGCTCTTTGTTAATCCTTTAACTTTCCTTCCTTTACCCACTTTACATACGAGTCCTTTTCTTTGCACCCTCCATATCCCTTCTTTGACTCAGACAAGTGTGGTATATTTTACTTAGTCATTGTCAATCTTTGGTAAGCATGGACTATATATTTACACCTAAGTCCTCAGCTTAGCAGGACCTTTTGGGCTTGTTAGTATAATCCTCTCATTAAAGAGACAAGGAGGGCTAATGGGCTTTTTTTGCAGCCTCTTGCTCTACAGAAAACTTCCCAAAGATGTCCTTTTTGTTCTCCTCAACTGTGGTTGTTTTGTTTTTGTTTATTTTTTGCTTCGGAGGAATAAGTCCAACATTATTCCATGACTGAGCTGGGTTATGAAACAGTTTAAAAAATAGTCCTGAAGGGGTTGGAACCTTAGAAAATATAGGGCTGGATTTTTTTTTTTTATTTATTTATTTTTTTTTAACCATTGGTCAAATAAGCTGCTCTTCCCTCTATTCCTGACCCTTCTTGGAGTTGTCTCAATCCAGAGACTTGCCTGGCTTGTGCTCCCCCCCCCCCTCCCCCCCCAATGTTGCTTCAGTTGTTTTGCTTCACTGTGTAGATCTTCACATTGGAGACATGGCTGCAACTTTTCACTTTTTTCTCTTGCTTTCAAATCTGTGAAGGACACCAGCCACTCCAGCCCTTCTCTCATGTTTGTGCAGTCCATCAAGATCGCGTTGATACTGAAGTTGGAGGAGTTTTGTGTATCCAAGCAGTCTTCAGGTGTCATTGAATTAAGTTGCCTAAATGTTCTTGGATCTTTACAATTTCTGTTACTTCCTTGGTTTAGTGAATTTAGCTCTGATCTGTGCTTCATAACTTTACTCTGTTCTGTGTTTTATTGCCTTAGCCACAAATTGTGGTCCCTTTTTGTATATTTTATGTATAAAACACAAAGTTGAATCCTGACTATTTTTAAGACAAAAGTCTGTTAAAACTTTTTTTATTGTAAAGAATATTTATTATGTGAATCTCTATTATTTTATGATATTTATTGCAAAAGACTTTGAAAATGTACTCATGTCTGAATATAACAAAATATCAATACTTAACGAAAATAAGGATGACACGAAGAAAGTACATATGTTAACTATAATTCAGAAAATATATTAATTAATGAAAGTGTCTCTTGAGTTCTTCATTTTGATATACATGTAGGTTGTATTATGAGTTCCATATCCATATTACTACATGCTTTGTTATTTTTATTTTCATTATGCCCTGTGAGGTGGTTGAATTGCTTCGTATCAGTGCTGTGCAACCACTAGCATGTGCTCTACTTCTTATTTACCTAATATTGAGGTTGAAAACTATTTATCAAATGAGTTTTGCTTTGAGATATTTAATAAAATTGAATGTATGCATTTTGCTTGATAATACCAACAGGGTTTAGGCCCAATTTATTAACAACATATTTCAAAAACCTGTTGTGGAAAAAAATAAGAGTTGGGGTTTTTTTCCCCCTACACAATACCAAATGAACCTTTCCCTTCTTTTTTTAAAAGAGAATTTGTTGGTTTCTTATAGTGTACAGCAACAGAGATAATGAATGTTAAGCTCAAATCTAAATAAAAAGCAAGAGGCAAAAGTATAACGACAACTTTCTCAAGTTGTTGATGACCAGTTGCTTGGGAAGTCCTTTTTTTTTTCTTTAGGAATATTGATTTCCCAGCCTCAGCTGAACTAATCTGTTCCTTCTCGTTTAAACTCTCCTGAAAGTGATCTGTGTAACAGCAGTTTGTTGAATATGTTCACATTTAAATGATTGCAAATATACTTAGTGCATTAGGGTGAATGGGAGAGTCTCCAGCTTCCACTAGTTTGGTCCCAAGCTGTCTAACATTAGAATCTTCTAAATAACAATGTATTGACTTCATATTTTTAAGTTGTGATCTTAATAAGGAGGTCTAGAGAAAACACATGAAAAATGAAATGGTAAATTACAATTCTGAAGAATTCACCAACAATGGTAAATAGGTTCTCAAATGTTGTCACTTTGCATGGCTTCATAATTCATTCAATATCTTAATATATAGAATATTTGACTAGGCTGGGATCTTATCGTTAAGTGCATCAGAACTAGTGTAGTATGTGGTGATGGTGGTATTTGGCCCCATATTATAAAAAAAGTTTGTGTGAAAAAGGTATAACATCTTTAAAATGTTGATGTTACATCTGTTGAAAAATGGGTAAAGCTTTTATGACAAAAAGCCATACTGTGGAACTGTAACTTGCAGCTGTATACAGGAATATAATACTTTCTGTAATTTAAAACTGGTATTCCACTCCTGAGTGCACCAACATAATCTCAGCATTGTAGTTGGAAGTGACAAAAGTTTACAGGCTAAAATGTCTTAACAGAGGCTTGTCTGGTAACAATGTATAAATATTTTGCTTCCCAAGAATTATTTTTCTTTCCTCACATGTAATGGAGCAAAACTTGAGCGGAGAACTTTTTTAAGGAAGAACTTGATTTTTATTACTTCCTTTTCATTGGTATTTTGGCCTAGCGGCAAGACCAGGGAAACCTCTCAAGACAGTGAAATCCTTGTCAAACTGTTACCATTGGTCAGACACAACCACTTACCCGCTTATGTGCCAACAATCAAAACCAAAAGACTGAGCCAGCTTTATTCACATAACTGGGTGACAGTGTGTGTTTGTGTGCATGTACACACATGCACCAGCTTTGTTCCCTTGTTTTACATTGAGTTATGCTTACTCTTAAGAGATTTTACTTGTTTCATTAATCTGTATCTGAATCCTGCTTTCCATAGCTTTTCATTCCCTAGCTATGGATGATTTTTTTTTTTTTTAAACATGCAGCCTGACTGAAAACAAAGGAATCATGTATATTCTGGCTCCTGATTAATCATACTTTTCAAGTTATATAACATGGTCTATGATAACTGTTTTGGCTTCTGGTTTCTTGAAACTTAACATACTTGTCTTGTGACTATATGGCAGGAAAATGCCAAGGAAAACTCTTTCTTATCTCATTCAGTTCTTCCATACTGAAGTTAGAAAATTTAAACTTCATTATATGTATACATGTGGGGCACTCTTACAGCTGTTATGTTTCACCATAGGGCTACACTTAAGTTTGTTTGGGTTTTTTTGACTGTCTAATTGCCATATTTATTGCATAGTTCACACGTTTGATTTTTTAATAGTCACTGAGATCCTTCAGAATGTGCGGTGGTTGTCTTTTATACTTCAGAAAGTTGTTACATCTCATAACATGATATCTTCTATATCTTGAAAGTGATTCTCATTAAGTGGGGTGAAGAAACTTCTTCCTTGGAAGTAAATATGAACAAGTAAGCAAAAGCATGGTAAGTCTTGCATCCTAAAGGTCCCACAGTTCAAAAACTTAGATAGAATGTCTTGTTCAGTCTTACTCTAAATGTTTATGCTGATTGAGAGTTATAATTTTTCCACTGGCTAACTATAAACTGTGTTACATTCAAAATATACTTGTACTGTCAATATATGCATCACATATCGAAACCACTTGCATAACTTTTTGAGAGAAAGAGATCAGGTTTGTCACCTTCTCATCATTAAACAGGTACAGATTTCAGTTCTTCATCCCAGATTTTGATTTGGAAAACTCTTTGGGACACTTTCTACATATTTGTACGGCACCTAAGACAGTGGGGCCTCACCTAGTTGTTCCCAAGGTTCTAGTATAATATCATTAATAAGTGACATTATTATTAATAGAATTAATATTCAAGAACTCCTAAATTCCTTTTTGGCAGTAGGCAAGGATTTCTTAAAGAGAGAACTTTTATTCAATTTACTGCATCTCACATGATTTCTGGACTGTCATGGCTACATCATTCTTGGCAGAATTAATTTTAATGTAGAATAGCATAGCACAAGACTATCCTTCAAATGCCATGAAGATTTTAATTTGAAAAAAACAGAAGTTACAACGCTGATATACAATAAAGTATAAAGTTCAGTTTATTGACTGATCTATTTGTGTTAGTTTGGGTACATTTAAACAAGACCATCACCTGGCTGTGAATAGAAAGGTTCTGAAATGTGCTGCCTGTGTGAGAGGTGATTTTTTTTTTGTAACAATTGTAAAATAAGTGATTTCTAAAGTTAAAAGAATGTTGTAATCAGATGGTAAATGAATAAGTAAGTGGCCTGCTTAGAGGTATGTCTAGTTAAAGATAAAATTTTTCAAATGGAAATGGTACCATTGGAAGAAATCTTACCAGACACTTGGTGCATCCAGACGAGTACAGCCGTGTGGTATGTGGCACCGCAAACACGTCAGCAGCACCACACACCCCACAGCCAGCTGTTCTGTATGCTGCAAGGGAGCGCTGTCCATGTGTGCGCTGCTCCATTTTTTTCCCCCCTCCCCCCACCCCTACCCTACCATGGTTTTTTTTTTTTTGACCCCTGGATATCCAGGGGGCAAAAAAAAAACACAGGGAAAAAAAACCCAGAGCAGCACGTGCACAGTCAGCACGTGACTAAAAAGAGGAGCCGGGCTGTCTGAAGCCATGCTCCGGCTACCAGCCAGGCTCCACCCGGCAGGATGGCTACAGCTGTGGCCCTAGGAGGCCCCCTACCAGCCTCCCTACCACCCCTGGAGTAACTTGCCATGCACTAACACGCACATGGCACAGGTGTTGCCTGGAGACAAGTAGCTGAGGTGCAAGGTGCGTCACTGCTACTTGTCCCTGGGGAACCAAACGTCCATGCTCATCTGGATGCAGCCCTTAAGTCCCAATTCATGATGGCTCTAGCAAAAGAAAATGACTTACTCTTACATGTTGGGTATTGTAATGTGTGTTGTAATGACAGGTGAGGGCGGGCAGCCTCTGCCATATAGTTAAAAGCTGTTAAGAGGGTTTGAAGTGTGTTAAATAGGGTTAAAAGAGCCAAGTAACTATTTTGGAGGGTTTGTGTGGAAAGATTATTGGAAGTGTAACTTGGAACCCCCTTTTTTAAGACTGGTTTTTATCTTGGGAGAATATTCAAGTTTCTCCAGTACTTGTAATCCCAAATTTGCCAAGACGGTTCTCGGAACGTTGAGGAATCCTAAGCAGTTGATGTTAGTTTTCTTCCAACTGGAATGTTGTGTCATAGCAATGATGGACTTCCCAGAAGAGCAGGAATAGAACCTCACCTGGTACCACATGACTGGATTTAGTAGGTGTTTATAAAATGCACAGGTTTAATTTAACTTTCCTTTTGGAAGATTCTCTTTAAACCAGTTCTTTTTTTTTTTCTAGGTGTGGTCATTTCCTACCCCAAAAGGAAAGAGACAGTGGCATGGCTTTTCACACTGAGGCTTGATGGTGGCTGCTTAGCCATATTGCCAGTGTTTTTAAGAACTTGAATATTTGTTGGGGAGGTTCCACCCAAAAGCAGGCAGTTTACTTGGGGCAACTTCAAAACTGTTTTACCCCACAAAACCTTACTAGTGTGGGTTTTTTTGCAGAGGGATTGGAACAGCTGTTCCATATGGATCCTTTGTTTGGAAGAGTGAAGCACTATGATGTTAACAGCTGTGAACTGTGCACAAAACAAATGAAACTATATGGGAGGACAAAAATGGTCTCTGGGTGGGATGGTGTCTTCTAGGCACCAATAGCAGAACTGTTGCAGGATATACTTTGGCATTGTTTCAATGTAAGAAAATGGCATACAGACAGAGAGCTATCATACTTCCCACTTTTCCAAATACCTTGTATATCTTTGAACTACACATTCTATGCAATGAGTTTACTGTTAAATTAGGATTTATTTCCAGGGCATACGAGATTAGCATAGTAATAAAAAGCCCCACAGATTTCCTGCATCCATTATTTAACAATGATCATAAAGCTTTTAAACTGAACTTTTTCTTTGTGTATTTTTACTGGGGTGTTCCAAAATGATCTTTGATTTATGTAGGTAGCATTATTTGGGAATTGCTATGGATAACAAGTGTTGCTTCAGTTTGAGTTCATGAATTAACATGTTGCTTTTATACACAGAAATTATACCTTTGGACACAGGCATGTCTGCACTGCCTCTGCATAGTGTCAGGGAGCTCCATATTGATGCCTGCTGTACCTGATGTATGTGTGATACTTCTCAAACTGGAAGTAATATAGCTGCCTTAGTCTGCTACTGGGATCATGCCAATAAATTCTCCCAAGCTTATGGAGAATAGTTTTTTAAAGAAATACAGCAGTGCACTAAGGTGGATGGCTACATTACTTTTATTTAGTACCCACCCTGCAGATGCAGGCTCTTTATGTCCCTCAACATGGTGCTTTCTGCCTCTGTGTTGAGGTGATACATATATACCCATTTTGTCTTTTTCACTTAATTGTTTTATTTTTGTTTTGATTTTTTTGCCTCAAATATTAAAATGTCATCCGCCACCACCAAGATCCACATCTGCAGAGGCTAACTGGGTATAAACCACAAAATGGTTCTGTTTCTTGAACTCAAACTACTTTTGGAATTAACCAGTTTTATTTTGGTGTCAACTGTTGGTAAATTATACCCATGACAGGTTGGTCTCATAATATTGGTGCAGTGTTAAAGAGTCCATAATCCAGATAGCAATCCCCTTGTACTGGGCACTGAACAAACACCCAAGGAGAATCCCTGCCTTAACTAGAGCACAAGATTTAAAAAAATGTAATGAGATTGCCATGTTGGCCACTTAAAAAGTTTAATGTTAGATTTAAATATCAAGGGAGTGAAAGGCCAAACTCATTGAAGCACCCTCCCCCCCCCCTCCCCCCCGGGTGTGTCTGCAGTATCAGGATTTTACCCACATCTTTAATCTTCTTAACTTATACCTGTGGTTTTTAAACCTGAGACAGTATTTTGTGGATGAAATAAACATTTTCAAGTAAATAAATGCCACATATTTAGCAAAGTTTTACCGAGTTTTGATTTGATTCTGAAGAAAAAAAGGACATCTGGAAGGTTGCCTGATCTTTCTAAGAGAAACAAATATTTGCACTCAAATGCTTATGCATATTAGTATGGTGTGGTTTTGTATCCACACCTATGTCAGATTGTTTTGTAAAGCATTGTATACATGGACGATGTTCTATGAATTATGAAAATAAACATGGAGCCCTTTTGACAGCATATTCTCTGGATGCCTTGAGGTTAATGTTTCAGGGCACGATCCTTGTCATCTTCAGTTTTTATGCACAGCAGCTAGCACAGTCCTGACTAGCGCTTCTGGGCACTACAGTAAGAGTATTAAAATTCATCTCAATGATACACCAGGGATTAATTTGGCCTAACTCTACTGAAACTGATGGATTTGTGTCAAGGATGAATATGGCCCAGTGACTGAATTTGTATTATGCTATTGTCTAATGCGATCACAAGAAACTCTGAAGAGACTATATCATTGGCAGTTTTTAATAAAGGTGTTGTTCAAATATAGTATACTATATAAGAGGTAGCTATCTTAAATTGTAATGGGATTGGTGTGTTGTACTAGCCATGGTGATCCAGGTGGCAAGGATTTTTTTTTTGTGATATTTTGATTGGACCAAGTATATCATTGAGAGAGAAGTTGGACAAGATTTGGGGCACAATATACTGTTCTTCATGTCTGAGCAAAGATCTTCTTCAGACCTGAAGGGGTACTTTTATGCATGAATGAAAGCTTGTCCAACATCTTTCTTAACTATACAGTAAATAATATTGGTTATAATATTGAATTCTTGTGATGCAATGGAAAACAAGAAACCATTCAGTCAACTATTGTTGAATTGGAATATACTAAATATAAACTGAGGAAAACTGTTAGCACTGACTACCCAACAACATTTCGTGATCAACAGTTGGTATCTGAGATACTTTAATTGAAATGACCTTTTTACCCTGGAATTGCCTCCACCTCTAAAGCCCAAAGGATACTCTCTTCTACACTTTTAAGTTTTCTTTTGCTAGGCAAGTTTACGGTTCACTTTTAGTTGAGGATTGGGCAAAAATCTATTAAGCATGCTTTTATGCCACCTATGGCAAAAAGAATAACCAGTTTTTATCTTTGAGATTTTTCTGGTCAGCTCCAGAAACAGAACACTGAAAATTAAGCCCAAATGAACCAGACAGTTAACTATAAAAATCTAAGAGAATAAATTTTGGTGCCTTCCCTGAAATTTAGACATTGCAAGGTCTGAGAATACTTTGTTTAACTGGGCAGATAGCAAGGCATGATGACACCATGAAGACTTAACTTGTTCAAAAAGATGTATGTTTTTGTAGGTGTCAGCTACTATGACAGGACTTGTAGAGAGCTGAGGTACTAAATAGGAATAAAATAAATGCCAAGGATAGGGAAAGGAGGAGGAGTATAGGAGGAAGAGTCATTTTTGAGAGAGGGAAAGGTGCTCCTTCCCCCATCCTTACTTCCTCCTTTCCCTGTACTTTGTATTAAATTATTTTATTCCTGTCTAGTTAGTGCCCTTGCTCCCTTCAAGTTGATTTACAACATCTGATGAAGTAGCCTGTAGCCTAGAAAAGCTTATGCCATTCTGAACAAGCTAGCCTTTAAAGTGCCTCCCTGCCTTGCCTTCTGCCTGATTTAAGACTCTCTACTCATTGCTTTTAATTGTGAGGCTTGCTAACTATCCTTAGTCAAAATTTCACTTCCTTGTTGTGTACCCATTGACTGACCCCTGACCCATTGACTGAAGGAGTAAATGTTTTTCAGGGGATCTTAGAGGTGAAAAAAGTTATTAGAGCATTAGATACTGTCATCTTATACATGGTAGTGTTGATTGCTACCGCTAGGATTCTTGTTTTTTTCCTGTATTTCTAAGTTTTATATCATTTCTGGTAAATGATAATGAAGATGGGCCTGACAAGCCACAAAGCCAGGAGAAGTTTGGCAACGAGCGTTTGGTTTGGTCCACTATAGACATAGGGATAGGTATAAAGTTCAGACCTGGACATGAACTTTGCCCAAGTTCAAGAGCATTTGGATTCTGGGTTTAGATTTAATGACCCAAGATTAGTAAGCTAGTACTGTAATAGTTTTTAAAGTACTTGTCTGCTTTGGTAAAAGTTTAAATCTTCCTCTAAAAGCAGGTGATGCTTTTTTAAAAAATGGAGAAACCAGAAGTACATTTTCATGTGTAGGTTTTCATGCTGGTAAGTGTCAAAGTGGTAAAGTGGCTTTACCTCTTTCCCTCCCCTATGCTAGAGCATTTGCAAAGGGAATCACAGATATCCATCACTATCTGCAGGTGCAGTTAACATCCACTTGTAAATGGTGAACTTGTTATCAGTTCCAGCTGAAAATTTTACCATAGTTGGTCATGGATAATTTCACTGTTCAGTCTACTAGAATGGTAGAAACCACAACATTTTCAATCTGAAGATCTTGACACACTGTGACTGAACTAACGCTTGTTTTCCTGTTCTTTTGTTTCTTGGTTTTTATGGACTAAGCTTCATAATGCTCCCATGGGCTAAATATTTCCTTTTTACTAACAAGAAAACTGAAGCTCAAAGAATTAAACGACTTGCTCAAGGGTGCTTATTAAGTTGGTAGGAGAACCCAAATCTTTTGACTTGCAGTCCTTTGCTTTAATCACTATTAGGTCATTCTTCCTGACATTCAGATGATTGAATAGGAACCTGTTAAAGCCTAAAGTTTTAGTGTTTCCTCTAAACTTTATATGTAGTATATAATAAAGTCATGATTTTTATTGTGCAGTTGATTGTTGTGGTTTAGAAGTAATGTTGCTGCTGTTAATTGGAAAAATATGTAATCCCAACATAAGTATAAAGGTAAAAGGCTCCTGGACTTCTGATGGTATGGCATATTTGTAAAACTTGATCCAGCTAACTTAATATTTGAAACTGGCAAAGATTTTGATCATTTGGCTTCTGCTTTGGATATCTAGGGAGATGAGGTAGAGGAATAAATAATGCATATTACTTGCAGGGTCAGGAAACTAGAGCCAGGTTCCATGGTCTTCTAATGAAAAAAAGCCAACAAACCCCCCCCCCCCTCCCCCCCCCGGGCCTTTTTTTTTCCTACAGATTTATTTCATGGTCCTTTCTAAGAAGATCTGCCTTGGATTTCTAATGGTGAATATTTTAGCAGGAATGTAGCCTTTGTTACTATGAATAGTTTAGTGCAGATTACCGGTATGCCAATTTCCTGTTGCCTTTCAGAGCTGCAATTTGAGCCCTATTTGCTCCTGGCTCTTGCACAATTGAAAACAATGGGTGGCTTCTTTTAGGTTTCACTTCAGAGCTCTTAGAAACAGGGGAAGTGGCTAAAGCCCTACTTTACAGGTAATTAACAATAGATAATGTTTGCTCTGCATTTTTTTTAGAGCTGATAAGGGTAGAAATACACACTAAGCTCCCAATATAGATACAGCACAGCATCTTAAGGGCACAGTAGGAGCATTAGAAAGGTGGCAATGAATTATCTGGGTCAAATGAAGGCCTGAGCCAGTAAACCAACAGATGATTAAAAAGCAGAGCAGTCCAGATGTCTTGGTAGAAGTGCTGAACAATAAGCAGAGAAACCCAGGCAAAGGTTCTGCTTCTTTATATCTGTATGGCATTTCACTATGCACTGAAGTAAACCATGAGCTTTGATTTAGGGGTTGCTTTTTATTGTATCCGGTATCTGTTTTATGAGGTGCATACTTTTCATACCTTGTTGACATTTATGTAGGATAGTTAAATATTTTCCTATGTTATGTATATTCAACACTAGGGAATCACCTGTCCTTTAAGGATTTATCTCAAGCAGAGAAGTTTATATTTGTCACGTAATGTTAAACATTAGACATTGATATCTTTCCTCATTAGATAACAAGTCTTGGGCATGTAGTAGGCACCTACAAAATATTCAAGTTCTCCATTATAATTAGGAATATTTGGCTAAATATATAGATAGAGAGAATATATAATCTGGGGTGTCCAGGCTCTTTATAAATTGCATAGGAAAGAACTGAACACTTTTTAAATAAAGATGTGAATTCAGTGTTTGCATATTGCAGGCTGTATGCTAACAAGCTCACAAGTTTTTATTCCTAGTGTAGAAAAAAAATCTTTGAACATGTTGATGGAGGGAAGGTTCTGCTGACATTCAGGGGTAGCTTTTCCTTCGGATTCTGTTTTTGGCATGCGCAAACTTTCTGAGTAAGTATTTGTGTGTGCACATTGAGTAGTTAGCCAATGTGTAAATGCCAACCCACATGCAAAAGTATATTCTGTACAGGTGTGCACACAAGTTGGAGCCCAGATGGAAGTGCTGATTATTAAAACAAGTAAACCTGTTGGAGTTTACACTTACAGATGGGGCTGTATTAGAGAACTATGTTCCAATATCCTTTTGCCCCCAGAACAATTTTTAAGCCCTGTTTGCTGATGGCTTAAATTGCTCAAATCCAGTTTAAGCCTGGGACTCTAGGGTGGACTGTAACCTTAGACTGAAGCACAGCTTTCTTTTTTCAGTGACAGGATATGTGCATGAAAATATTTTCATGATTTTTTTAAGTAGTCATCTACTCTTCAACTCATATTTTTATTTGTGAGAGTGCTGGTTGCTGTGGAGACTGTGGTGATGCCACAAATGCAGGACTTTGAATTACAGAAGGAAGTAAACAGCAGAAACAGATGAACTCTTCACTTCTAAGCTTTCCAAGCAGCACAAATAAAAAAAAAAAAACATAGAAAGAACAGTGTTGTCTGAAAGAATTAACTTCACAATGTCTGTATTTCTAAACTTTCTATAAGGCTTCATCTGCCTTGTGATACAGATTCTACTGCGAACAGTTTTCCTGTTCCTTCTGAAAATCTAAAGGGCCAGTAGAAAAACTGGTGCCATAACCTACTTTGATTTCTTTTTTCCTCTTCTAACTTTTCCTTCCACTACTCTAACCTGATTAATTGGAATATTTTAAATTGCAAAGCTTTTAAAATAAAATAAAATATATGACAAAGGATGTAAAGGCCAGACTTTTTTTTAAATTTTAAATGAGGACTGACTAAATTTGAATAGGTGAGAAGAGACCCTGGAGGCAGTGAGCAGACTTCTTCAGTGAAGAAAGCCTTGTTACCCTGGAAGACAGTTGTCTTCATGAGGGGCTGAGAATGGGCTAGGTCACTAATTTCGTTGTGTGACTGTGATTACTTCTTCTTTGCCCCAGTTTCCCCACTTAGAAATAATTTTACACGTTTTATCTTAATTCTTCTCTGGAAATTAAACTGAAAAATTGAATAGGGATTAAATGATTAGGCTCTATAGAAATTACTCTCAAACCATATGCAACGAGCTAGGAAAATGTGTCTTGCTATAGATTTCTAAAGTAATTTTAAAATGCCATAGACAGGTTATAATTCAGAAATAAATTCTTAGTATTGTAGACAAATTTCTATAGAAATTTAAAAAAATGTCATGACTATTAAACTCTATAAATGTTTTTTTTTAGGGGGGGGGGGGTGGAGAGGGTCAGGCAGGATGGGGGACACAAGTCCAGCCAGGGGCTTGTACTAGTGCGCAGCTGCACAGGTCACTGTACATGTTGGGGCCTTGCTCTGTTAGTCTCCTTCCCTAATATGCAGCACCCATGACCTTCTCCATCTGTGGGCTTGCAGTAACTCTTCTAGTTATTGTGTAAGTGAAACACTTCCCCCAGGGTCCCAAACATGCTGTATGTATTGCACTTCTTTGCCTGAGGACTGTGCCATACACTTAGCATGGCACTGAGAGGGTGAAGTAATCTACTAGCAAAAATCCTATTATGTCTGGGAACTGTATGGTTTCAACCTTAGTGAGCCAGGAACTGACTGACTTCTCTCTTAAAGTGTTCAAATACAAAATGTACAAACATTAACTCTCCACAAATTATATCCGCAGTAAATCTGAGATTAAAATCTAGGATTTTTTAATCTAATGGAACATGTGCCTTTCCAAAGATCTGACATCAAGGCTGCCTACAATTGTACTGCAGACACTAGAAAATGAAAAGGAGATAACTATTCTCCAACCATTTGGGTTGGTCTAATAAAAGATATCAAATTCACCCAAGGAACCTTGTCTGCCTATGTCCTTAGACCAACACGGCTACAACCTACACCCCTGCAAGGAGATAACCTAGCATTTTCTGTTCTGTAACTCCTTTTACGCACAGGTCCAAACCCAGTGCACAACAGAGAAAATACTTTTATTTTAATACGAAAGTTTTGGTCCTTGGATATTCAGGTAGGAAACAGGAGCCTAAAACCAGGTTCCTAAATCCTAACAAAGTGGCCTACATGTAAAAGTGCTTAGTGTTTACAGCTTTTGAAAACTAAGTCATTTATTTAGGTGTCTTCAAATGGATATAGAAGTCCAGCATCTGGCTATATACAGTTTTGAGAATATTGACCTTAAGGTCAGTCTCTACTAAAATTCAAAATCAAACTTGGTAAATCATATAATCTGAGGTGATCATGATGAAGCCAAGTGTTCGCACAGAAGGCCAGAGTCAATAGAAAAATGGTTTGGGAAAATGATATCTATTCATGGAAATACAGAAAGAGTGAATCCTTCTATTACATTTTTTTTTAATTCCCCCAAATCCATACATTATGGACAGTTGGCATCTCCTGGATTATTTCTAACAGACTTTGTTTGATTCCTGGAATTTATTAAGAAGAATAAAAGATAACTCTTAGTGGCTGCAAGGTATGTCTTCTACAAATTATGCATGCATAATTCTCCAATCTAAAAACAGAAACAAATATATACTCTCCCTCTGATAACTTTTGACTATTTATGATTAAATCTATCTAGGCTTTAATTCCATAGTTCGACACCTTGTCAATCTAAATAAATAAAATATTTTCTTTTAAAACCTGAACTGATACAATGAAAACTATGAAAAGAAAAACTTTTGCATTTAGTATATGTACAGTACAAGGATATATTTGCCTTTGTTATCAAATCTAATGATGAATCTCTCTCTCCTTTTTTCCCTAGTCAAGCTAGTACAGTTAGATGATGTAAATTTTATTGGGGATCCTTAGGAAGTGGTTAAGTGCTTAACTTTTGTACAAGTTTTTTCTTTGATAGGTCTGTCTTTGAAACATTTAATTCCACACTTAGTTTTGTAGGGGGATATTTTTACTTACTGCTTTTCACTGTCGGCTGATTTTTGAATTTTAGAACAAGATAACTTTTATTGTCCTGTTTATTACAAACAGCCACTTTTCCTTCAGGTCACTTAGAAAACTCATCACTCAAGCAAATTTCAAGAAATCATGAACCTAGCTCTCAGCACTCAGTTTATACATGTATGTATGTATGTATGTATGTATCATTTATATAAATAACTCATTCATAAAGATAGCCCAAGTAGATAATTCTAGTGTTTCATCACTTGTATACATACTATAAAATAACTATTGAGCTACATGAGACTTAATCTTCATTTCTTCTTTATCCTCAGTTCCTGCTGCTACTATTCTATTTAAAGTTAATGATATTTTGGAGGCAGTGACTTTGACTTTCTTTCTGTCTTCATAAAAGTAATCAGTGGTCTTTATATATTAAACCATCAATTATTCTTGCTTTTATACAAGGATTGTATTTATATTATATAAAAGTATGTACGTGCATCAAGCATACAGTCCATTTTATATCCAACATTTTCTTAATAATTTAGATACAATGTTTGTCGTGTGAACAGAATTGCTTGTACCTGCCTGTTTTATGTAAAAATGGTGCATCTCTCATTCTTCAGTGAAATTGTTCATTTGCCAAAACAAGTGATGCACAGAGCAAGACTCTTGTTTTGATTTTATGTAATATTTACAGAATCCATTTACAATAAGCCCTAGGTAGGTAGGAGCATATTAGAATATTTAAAAACTAGTGATCTCATCTGATCTTTCTGTTTTAAACAAGGTAGTTTTTGATGGTTTACTAGACGTGACATCACAGTTTCCTGTTTCGTATTTTAGCTACACTGGAGAGAGCCAGTTGCCCTGGGTCCTACTGCTGTGGGGGCTAATATTCCTGAAAGGTAATGCAGTCATTATTTAACATGTGGCAAAGACTATGAAATGTTTTTGTTTTGTTTTGTTCTCTTTTTAAGTGCTTGTTAAGGATGTGTAGTGTCCCATTAAAGTTTAAAGGGCATGTTATTTTCTCATTGCAAAAATTAACCTAAGAATTTGTTGAGATGTGACACAATGATTTTTGGCTTAGCTAGAGGAAAAGCAAACTTAAAGGGATCCTGGCAGACTGTTAGACCTTCCATATAAATTGCTTGTTTTTCTTAAGTATAACAGTAAGTACTTCGAGGATTTCATATTTTTTCCCTTTAGTGAAAAGAGATTATCCTCCTGAACATGAGCTCTTGTCCTATACATCAGGGGAATGCAACATGAACTAGAACATGGCTGTCAAATATATGACTCCATACAGAACTGCTTCATCTAGCCCACTGGGCTACTGGTGAGCTACCAAAAGTTTGGATAAGCTTGCTGCAGAATTCAGGGCCCCAGGCCATGTTGGACATAACCCTAGGTGGCAGAAGGACTAGCAAGAGCTCTGCTGATACAGCCCCATTTGCCCTGCAGCTGTTTGCTGTACTGCTACTAGACCCACCACCACTGCCTTGTGCCCTGGGGTAAATTTGGCTGATGAGGAGCCCATTGGTTCCTATCTGTCTCAGGGCACAGGGTGAATTTGTGGCTCCTGAACTAAAGGAGTCACCCCAGGCTTGGCAGACAGAAAAACCTGAGTTAATATTATAACTCTGTCATTGACTTCTTAAGAAAATCACTTCTCTTCTCCCAGTCTTGGCTTCCCCGTAGCACAGTGCAGATAATATCTACTTTATAGACCTCTTGTGAGGGTCCATTCAGGTTAAGACAACTTAAGGTTTTGAAAGTTAACATGTCGCATTTTGAATGTTGAGAAAATGCTGAAATATTATGTCACACACAGGCATCCTAAGCCTTTTTGGATAAAAACTTGTTTTTCCCTTTTTCTTTTCCCATTCCACTCTGTAGTCAAAACATGACAGATTTTTGTTCATTCTTATCCCGCTACCACATACAAGATTTTGTAGAAGGGAATTGCTTTCAACTCACTGCATTTTATATTAAATACAGAATAAGCAAAAAGCCACATTTGTGTTGTACATCCTTAGACACTTCTGCTAAAAATAGTAGCTGGTTTGCTTGGTCCTGTTAACCCTTGTAATCAGTTTGTACCTATTTATACCATTTTATATCTGTAAGACTAACTAGAAGCTAAGACCCAACAGTATAACTAGAGCAGGATGAAAGGGTTACTAGTCTTAGGTACTGAGTTAGATGGGGTACCAGTTTGGCTCTCTCCCCTTAGGTGTCTTTCCTGTGGCAGGTGCAGAGCTGAGAGGTGAATCTGGGCAGGGACAGTGTCATGCCTAGCAGTTCCTGCGAAAGGGGAGGAAGATGGAATGATGCCCCCTTCCCCCCACTTCCCTGCCAAAGGCTTTGTCATGGGAGGCGCAGCCTGCTACCGGGGGGGGAATGGCATGAATCGGGTGGCAGGAGCAGCTCTTAGGAGTTTCTTATTAGGGCTGTGTGAAATTTCACTGCCTGTTTCGTTTCAACGCTCTTTCGACTCATTTCAAGCTTGAAACAGCGAACTCAAAATGAAATAAAGGGCTTTGAAACAGCCTCAAAACTAAACGAGGGCAGGCAAAATGTTTTAAAAGTTTCAAAACATTTTGAGTTCAGAAACTAAAGCTGGGCTTGCTTCCAGGGAAACAAAAAGTAAGGAGAGGGAGGGGGAAGAAAGGGGAAGGACTGCTCTGATATTGACTGTGTAGCTGGCCAGTGACTGTGATCCCTCCCTGAGGTCCCTTCCCTCTGGGGGAGGGATAGAAAAACAGCATAAAAGGCAGCATTGCTTGAACTGGCCTGCTTTCTGCCTTGGGGTCAGTTACTGAGATATCTTCCAGAAGCTCAGGAGCATCAGACAACAAAGGTTACTACTACCATTGATTTGATTTCCTACTTGCTAGCCTAGCACGTGGGATTTCACAATACCTTTTGCTTTCTTTCTAGACCCTTTTATTTTATTATTATATTCATTGATTGATTCTTTTTAATTTCATAATTATATTGCATATTATACTATAGAAATTATATAGGAAGGCACATATACACGTATATATTTTTATAAAGACAAGACACTATGAAACACACCATGACGCATGCTGGAAAGGCAACTGGCAAGCCTTCAGGGAGGGGTGAAAGAGGGGGTAGAGGAAGAGGTGCAAGTTCCCCGGCCCCCAAACTGAGATGCAGCCTCTTTGCTACAACAAACAGACATGAGGCTTCCACTAGTACAGGCAGCAAGGACAGGGCAGCAGTGCCAGTGCCACTGCCTGTGCCTGAGTCTGCATCCCCTCGAAGAGCACCAGCCATAACTCCCCCGCAACCCATGACAACAAGAACCAGCACTGGCATAAGTCTCCTCCACTCCCATTTCACTTCCCATGCTGAGCCTTCCAGTGCCAGAGGAAGAGCTGGATCTGGATCTGAATCTGGATCTGAGTGCCCTAGCAAGGGAAATTCTTAGGAAGGAGGGGGAATCAGCTGAGTTTGTGTTCCACACCCCTAAAATTTCTCCTAGAACCAGGTCTTCTTCCCCAGAAGGCACTTTGGAGGAGGTTGAGGTAGAGGTTGTGGAGGCAAATGGCTCAGTTGAGTCCACTCCTCCTGTTGCTGTGTCTCTGCCTGCTGAAGAGGGGGGCATTGTAGTATCCACACATGCACCCACACCCCAGAAGCAAGCAGGTAGTGTGATCTGGGAACATTTTGAGCTGGCAGATCATCCCACATATGTTATCCAGTAGGAGCATGCCTAAAGGGAAGTCCTCCTCTTGCTTCAAAGCCACCATCCCACCAAAGCAGAAGCAGGCCACCCTGGAACAGTGTGGGTAAGGCAGACAGAAAGTGGGGCACATTGCAAGGGCAAGCGAGATCACCCAGAGCGCTAGGGAGATGCTTGCTGTGGATGGCCAGCCCTTCTCCTTAGTTGAGCGGCCAAGATTCAGGCGGCTCATGGCACTTGTGGCCCATCCTACCGAGTGTCCACATGCACCACCTTCAGCAGGATTGTGGTGCTGTCCCTGTATGAGGCATGCGGGAAGTACTTGAAGGAGGAGCTGCTTAAGGCAGGTCTGCAGGTAGCCGTACACTTCACCTCAGAAATCTGGAGCATCCAGGGAGGAGATCATGCCTACCTCTCCCTCACAAGGCACTGGTGCGACCAGTGAGGCTGCCAGTGGGCTATCCTTCAAGCTGAGGTGATGGAGGAGTCCCACATGGCAACAGAGATCATGGGTGTTATGAACTGCTTGGTCCAGGGGTGGCTCATTGGGCAGGGTGAGCTCACCCGCAGGTTCATGGTCACCAACAATGGGGCCAATATGGTCAAGGCAGTCCATGATGCCAACTTTGTTGGCATCTGCTGTGTGGCACACAAGTTCTACCTTGTAGTCAGGGATGCCTGGGAGGGGGATAGGGCTGCTGGTGATGGCAACAGCACCACCAGCAAGCTCAGTTCTAAATGCTGGAAGGTGGCAGACTACTTCCACCGGAGCATCAAGGGGGGCAAGATGCTGTGGGCAAACAAGCAGAGCTGAACATCCCACAGCACAAAATCATGCAGGATGTGGAGACTTGGTGGAAATATACATACCTGATGCTTGAGAGGCTGGTAGAGCAACAGAAGGATATCCATGAGGGATCAGCAGCCCCCTTAATAGAGCTGAGTGAGATACCATTTCTCAGATCTTGGTGGTCCTCAAAGCCACCGAGACCCTCAGCGCTGGCAATGCCCTCTTCAATCAGGTGATCCCTGCAGTGAGGGAACTTCAGAGCCAAATGGAGAGCTCCCAAGGGATCGATGTTCCTAGCTGGGACAAGCTGCTGTCACCAGATGCGCAGGCACTGGTGAGGCAGCTGAAGGAGGGCATCAGGAAATGGCTTGATCCCTTGCGGTCCAATACGGTCCATGTGCTGGCCACCATGTGTGACCCGAGGGTGAAGGGCAGTGTATGCAGCAACCAAAGCCTGAATCAGTGGTCGAGGTGCTGATGAAGAGAGTCAGGTGAGGCAGAATGGTGGAGGCAGGGGGACATGGAAGAGGGGGATCCACTGTCCCATGCTAGCATGCCATCCACCAGCCAGTCTCCTCCTCCACCACAGGTGCTACCAATGTGGGCCAAGAGCATGGCTTCCATGGTGGGGTCCAGAGGCACCAGACCCCACCATCAGGCAGGTAGTGTTCAGGTCTTGGTGGCTGCCTATCTCACCGAGATCTGGCCACAGTTGCCCAGGAACACCTGTCCTGCCCACCAACCAGTGTTCCAAGTGAGAGGGTGTTCAGCATTTTTGGGGATGTAGTGACACCCCACCACACCTGCTTGGATCCTGGTTTGGTGGAGCAGCTGGTGTTCCTAGTGAACCTTCCTCTGCTGGGGTTCCCCCAGCTCCAGGTGCAAATGGAGTGAATGCCACCCTCCTCACTCTGTCTACACCCATTTCCTTTTTTCATTTTTTAAAAACCATTTAATGCCCCACTCTCAGAACTGGAGGGGGCACTCGCTGCATCACTAGCCAGCAGGGGAAGAACATGTCCCTGCTGAGCTCCTGTGCCAGGATGAATCTGGAGATATGGACTGGGGCTATGGGGAAGGAAGAGACCCCTGGTCCTGGGCATGACCACTAAAACTGCAGTCTGCCAGGGTTGGGAATGCCTGGTGGGACTACTGGCTGTGTGGCAGCCCCATAAATGCCAGGACTGAGCAACCCCGTGGTGAAAGGCAGGTTGGAAGCACCATAACCTCCAGCCACCACATGCATGCACACAGTCCTGGCTGGGGAAAGGCCAGTCCTGTCAAGTCTTTGACAGGCCTGATGCTTGCTGGTTGTAGTGCAGTTGTGAGGCTCCAGGTGAGCTCAGCTTAGCTTCCTGGGATGCCAGCATTGGGGTTGAAAACCTTTGTCAGGCTGAGTGAGCACCTGCAGTTGGTGTGTGTGCTGTTTCTGGATAGAAGGAATAGTAAAGAAGCCAAAGGCTGGCATGCAATGCAGGCAAGAAAGCCAGTCAGTGAAAATGGAAATGGAGGCATTGGGGGGTGAGGGACAGGTTGGCAGTTGGGGGGGGGGGAACGGGAGAGAGGAGGAGGATGTAGCAGTGCAGGTAAAAGTGGAGAGGTACCTGGGGAGTCGGATGTCTGACAGGTTGTAGTGTGTCAGAATTCCAATGCCTATATTGAGTCCACGAGTTTCTGGATCTAGGAGGTTGATGAAGTGCTGTTCATAGGCTCATCTGTGAAAAGTGATTTGTAAATTCCCTTTGAGGATCAGGCCTGAGAGATTGGAGACAGGTGGTCTTCTGTTGTTGTCTTTGATAGATTTTCAGTGTGCTCTCATTCTTGTGTGCAGTTGTTGCTTGGTGTCTCCATGTATTTTCCATCCGGGCATTTGGTGCCCTGATGGAGATACGTATTGTATTGTGAAGATATCTCCATACTGGAGATATTGTTGGCAGGTTTTGCGTGTCTTGTCATGGCATGACCTGGATCCATTCAGTGTGTTTTGGGCTGTAGGAAGTTGGCTTCTGGTGATGAGGTTAGCAAGGTTCAGTGCTTGTTTGAATTTATAAACCACTTTTCAAACCTAAATTTACAAACCTGCTGTTTTCATCCACATCTGCCAAAAAATTACAAAGTTATAGGCAGTTTCATGCTTCCTCATTGAAGCCTATAGGCAAAACATCAAAACAGTTTCGATGAAATGAAATGGAACAGTGTTTTCAAAACGAAACAAAACTCGAAATGAAACACTGTCCCTTTGAAATGGTGAAATGGAAGTCGAAATGGAATGGTGCTGTTTTGCACGGCCCTACTCCTTGTGCCGCCACAGCTGTAACCTTAGTTCATGTTGCTTGGAGATGAGCAGTGATAGCAGTTGCCCCTGAAGTGGAGAACCCCTGCAGGTAACACTCCTTTCCCTCTCTCTCCTTCCCCCCTCCGCTCCTCAAGGTCAACACAGTTCTGCCCCTCCAGCTCCCCACTCCACCCTGGGTGCTGAAAGAGCTTGTTATGCCTCTACTAAGACCAACATTTTCAAAGTTGGGTGTCTAAAGTTAAGCACTTACTAAGCAAAATCAGTGGGAACCAGACCTCTCAAGTGTATAATCTGCATTTCAGCTGACTTGTTACCCTGTTCTGCTGCACTTAAAACTCAGTTGGTATTGTGGAAGGAGCAGCAGCTGGCTGATGAAGGTGGGAGGCTGGAAGAAGTGACTTTCCAGAATTAACTTTTGCCCCCCTGCCCCCTTCAAGGCAAGTTTAAGAGCACATGGACTCAGTGTGGTGGGCCTCAAGCACAGCAATTTGTTCATCTGGGAGAGCTCTAGCAGAGCTATATGTGTATCCTAATTTTACTTTTTCCCATCTAGCATATTTGAATAGAAGGTGATAACAGCTCTTGTTTCTTTCTAAGGAATGTCATCTGCATAATTTACAGTCCTTTCATGGTTCCCATTTCAGATCTGCATGAGACTTCCAAGGGAGACTATCAGACACAATTTACAATTTCACGAATATACTGATGATAAATCCAGCTGTAATGTATCTATTCTCTTTAGCTCAACAGTGTGGTCTCACTCATGTCCATGTGTCTGGGTGCAGTAGGGACACAGGTGGCGTGGCGTAAGTTCAGTCTAGGTAACTAGACATGATATGGATTGGCAGAGGGAACACGTTATGGACCTTACAAAATCTGTTAACGACTCTTTCACCAAAGGCGTGTATCTCTCAGTTGTCAGACTGGTGCACAAGAGTTCAGGATTCTCAGAGTGACCAAAACGTTTTTCTATGTAAACCTGGGTATTTCTTACCATGGGCTAGGAAATAGGGACCCACACTTATTTCACTTGCAGAGTAGACTATTATAATGTATTTTTTGTGAGACCTGACCGTAAAGGATACCATTTAACGTATGGTCTATATACTGGGACTTTTATGGTTTAGGGACCACCTCTATCTCTGCACCCAGAGAACAGCTTAATCCTCTTGGATGCTCCTCAAAAGGGGCAAGTGCAGAGTTTACACAAAGAAAAAAACTGCTGCCAGAGATTAGGCTGAGGTGATGTTTTATCACCTTCGTACTATGATACAAGCCCCACAGTTTTGCATAGGTATTTCCCTAATGGATGTAGACAGGTCCCTATAAAGGGCTTGGAATCAGGCTTCAGAAATTAAGCGTTGCAGGAGAGCGCAGTAGAGAGCTGCTTTGGAGATATGCAGCACTTTAGATGCTCAGTGAATCTGAGGGCCTGTCTACACTGCCTCAGTACTGGAGAATGCTTCATTGTGCCACTCCCCCCCCTACATGTGCCAACTCTTGGACATAAAGAAACATAACTGCTTTATCACAGTGCTAAGTGCTTGCTCAGCAATTCCTTCACGCTCTCTGTTTTGGGCTTGCTTGTTGGAGCACACTCAGTACTGCTCTGAGCTGGGTTATGTTGCCGTATATCCAAGTGGGGAGCAGGCCCTAGTAACTTCTTCCAATCTTTAAAGATTTTGGTTGCTGAGATAAGTTAAACAGGATACATTTTCCTGCCAAACCACAGACCTGCCAGGACATCTTGTGAGAGAAGTTCATGTTCATGTCAGTTGGAGTGGAAGCTAGGATAGTTATGGAACAGTTCTTGTCTCGGGTACCTAGAGTAAATCCAAAGTAACCTCACAAAAATCATCTAAACCACTATGGATTTGTGCCAGTGTAACTGTCAGTGGTATCTAGCTGACAGCATCGGCCCAGCAAGGGGTTTGTGTCTCTAGTGGTTTATGTCAACTTTTATTCAACAATTCTGGTTTTCTAAAAATGCAGAAACTGGTGACAATTATACCTTGCTCCTCTTTGCCTTTTACATTTCTGTACTTCTTTTTTTTTCTTTCATACTATATTATTTTAGGGGTTAATGCAGGTTCCATCTGTGGTTGCCTCTTAGGTGGTAGTTTTATTTGGAACAATATGTACCTGTATTATTTCAGTGCTCTTTTTGAAATCTGAAGGTGCAGAAAAGCTATCCTCTGAATATGCTTCTCCAGGATTCTTTAGGATTCCCTTCTCTGATATTTGTCCTATTATAAATAAAATCTGCCTGGAAGAACATTCATCATACAGTCTAGGATGTGCTTGAACTATGGAAGCAAACAACTACGAATCTAAGTGGAACAGGGAAAGAAAAATGTTCCTTGCCTACCTAAGCAATTTAGTAACAATACAGTAAGGCATGACACCACTCTGGTATGTACTATAAACATATTATGGGTTCTCTCAGACTTCATTTTTCTATCCCATTTCTTTAAGCAGAAAAATATATAAGAGTAAGGATGAAGGCATAAAAAGTTTTGTAGTTTCGGCCAAAAGCCATCTGGGAGAACTCTGGCAGAACTATGTGTCTATGTGTTTTGTCTGGGGTTTTTTTAACATCTTCTCTGCGTTTGTGAAATTAATTTCAAGTTTCTTTTCTCATTGAACATATTTTCATGGATTAGCGTACACCAGCTTGCGTTTGTTTCCTGTGTACGTGAACTCTATAGAACAGTTTCTTAATGAGCCCTGTTGAGACAAAGGCTTGGTTGTTGTTCTCTATTGATAAACTAGACATTTAACTGCTTCATTTCTTTCTTACTATGCCTGGATTAGTTAGTGGACAGCTCAGGCCCCAATCCTCAGGCTTGCTGGGCCAATTATTCAGGATGTTCATATTTAGAAACCAGTGAATGTCAAGCTGAGCCTCTGAACTAAACTTTCTCTGAGATGAGCTGGGGTGACCTACACTGGGTTGCAACCAACAGTGCAATGCCCTCTTCCTGTCACCTAGAAAAAAGGAAATGTTGCCCCAAAGCCCTGAGAACGCTCCTGACTTCCTGTTCTGTGAATTTTGGATTAGTGAGTGATTTGGACAACATCATGCATCAAGTTCATTCAATAGTGAGCTAAGGATGTGTCCTGGTGCTTGAATAGATGCATCGATTCAGTTCCTAGCTGCATCATGCCAAATACCTCCAGTGCAAATCACGTATCAAGGGAAAGTAAGGACATGTACTACGACTGGGGGGTTGTACCATTTGTGCTGCATTTGTACTGAAATGTTTGTAATTCTGTTCTTCCACAGGCCATGGCAACTAGACTGAATGTAATCTGGCCCTTTTATTTCCTCACTTTCATTCAAATGAAGCCCTATAACAAGGCAGGAGAGAGAGCGAGAGAGAGAGAGCAAGCGAGAGAGAGAAGAAAATATGAGGTCAAAATAACAAACAACATTTATCAAAAAATAAAATTGATCTCTTTTGCTATAGTAAAGGCTCTTAGTGAATATAAGTTTAGCATATTGTTAATTCAAAGCTTTGAAAGTTTCCGTTACAAAATAAATCCTGTCTGGTTACTCACAACGTCTGTTCATTGATAAGACCCATCTATCATGACTGAATTAAAATGAAGGATGTGTCTTGTAGTCGGCGTTCGATAAGACATGCCCCTCTGTTGGGAAAGTTCTCTTTTTCAATTTCTTGGTGCCTGGGAAAGCTGCTTTTAAATTACAAAAAAGTTTGAATCATTGCACAGAGTCACTGGCCCCTCCGAGGGGGCTTTCTCTCTCTTCTTAAGAACAGACCACGCACAGAGCCAGATGGTTCCCGTCTGCTGGCTTTATTCAATGCACTTCCTCCCACAGACGGGAGCCCTTTTGCCCTCCTTCCAGCCTCCCCCTTCAACCATCTACCACTGGGCCTTTCTGTTCTCCGGCTGGAAATAATCTTTTATTGCCCAGTTGTTCGGAAGTGACCTTTTGCCCTTGATTAGATAGCACCAGGCTCTATCACCGGATTGCTTTTGAGCTGGCAGTTGCTTTTTTGTGTTCGCTGATCCGGTGTCAGGGAGAACAATGCAAGGCTTTGCAAAATTGTAGTACAGCTAAGGCCTCATGTGGAAAAGCTGGGGGTGGGGAGGAATGGTGGGGTATAAAGCAGCCTTGCGGACCATGATTAATTGTATAAAAACATTTCCTTTAATAAACTGCAAAGTAAATTATGTATTTTTATATCCCCCTTATGTGTATTTACACACAGCCTTGCACTCCTTTCCAAACAGTTAGCTGCTCTAGTCAAAGCTGATGAAGAGACACAGAGAACAGATTTGCTTTACAGTATATTCATATATGTGCATGCAGATATATGTGCTGAAGGCATACTGAATATCTCTGTCAGAACTGGAGCCAAAAAATGCTGTACCAGTTGATGGTAGAATTCAAATCCTAGTCTCATTGCCTGGACTGGCAGGCACTGGTGAGGGACATGCTCATGTAGAAGTCTATGCAGCCCCCAGAGATGTGCGTAGTGTATGTTTCTTTACAGCAGCCCTCTTATAAGAGTTGTTTTGACAGACTCAGAAAATAAGAGACTTTCTTGTCACCTTTAGCCAGATTGGAATTTATGTGTTCATAGGCAAGACCTTTATGGAAAGTCCTGTGAAATGTAATATGGATAAAAGAACTGGACTTGTGTAGGAATATTTTCACAGCATATAGAATACATAGAAATCTTTAGAATCTATAGGTTGGTTGGCTGGGCTTTTAGCCATGCTATGGGATTATAAATTAGGATATAATTTTCTGTTACATTCAGTAGGATGAATAAAAAAAGCATAAGAATCTCATCATAGCCCAAAGTAAAATGAAGGATTTTTCCACAAGGAAAAGAACGGTGAATTTTCATCAAGCTCAGGATAACACCCCCCCAACCCCAACTCCCTGAGCCACAATCCTCTTATTCTCAGAATAAACTAGTGACAGCAGAAGAAAGATTGTTATATTATAGATTGCTCATTGACTCAAAAGTCATAGTCAAGAAAGTCTGAATTGGATTTCCAAAATTGTTTTCTGTATGATTTACTCTGTAGCAGCCTGGTATAGAAAATTGTAAAGAAAAATCACCCCTCCATCAAATCCTTGAACCAGCCTACAGAATTTTCTAGCAGGGCTACAAGTTATCTATTAAGTGATAAAATGAACTATTATTATGCAATTTTATAGATTAATTTCTATAATCCGCTATTGCTTTAATCCCTGTCAAATTCTATTGGCATTTATTTTGGCAACCCATTGAACCCCTTCAAAAATGTTTTTGTTGTATTACATAACTTGGAAGCCAGACTTCCTGAGCTGTGCCCTAAGTAGGTATTTTTACATGTTCTTTGTCAGCTTGGAAAGGGGAGATGGAGGGAACATGAGATGAGCTCAGACTGGCTCATCAATAGATTTGAGATTTTTAATTCTGATTACAAGGCAATTTATTACTTACATTAAACTTCTGTTCAGGGGCCTAAGAATAGTGACCCATTTTTAAGGCACTGCATAAATATCCTGTAAGAAAATTCCTGCCCCAAAGAGCTTCCGATCTAACTAGGGACAAGATGTGACAAATGGACATAAAATACAGCAGGAGTGAGGGAAAGGGAAAGATAACACTAGAGTTAAAGGTGAGAGTAGCAGAAACACGAGGTCACATATTTTTGCGAAATGTCCAGTTGGAGGCTTTCTAGTTCTATTTTGTTTGTGTATTTGTTTGTTTTTGGTGCCAAAGTGATGAAGAGGTGTAGTAAAAATAAATCAATACCAGGCCACCAGCCGAGTCATTATCAGACTGCAGTTAGCAGAGAAATCATGATAAAGGTGAGTCTGCAAAACTGTTCAGAAGCAACGTGGGAGAGCGGTTGTGTGGATCAATCAGAGATGGTGTTCTATACACAAGGATTAGTTTGGATGACGGCTAAGTTACTTGTGAAAGAAGTGGACTGGTAGATGATTAAGGCGGCCAATACTCATAGAACAAAGGAGACAGATTGCAATGCTGTGAGATAAGAAATTTAGTGTGTAGGGAGGAAATGAAGCCCAGAAGTTTGTATTTTGTAATGATGGAGAAGAAGTAGGTAGGAAAGGACTTAAAAGAGGTAGGGAAAATACAGCTAACACAGTAAATTTAGAAAGATTATTTATTTTATTAAATTATGAGTCTCTCTCTCTCTCTCTCACTCTGTGTGTATGTGTGTGTGTGTGTGTATTTGATTGATAGATGAGAACTAACCCTAAACTCCAGGTACTCACTCATAATGTGGGGGGAAAGCTGTATTAAAAAGGATAACTTCACCTAGTAACACAGTTGGCTAAAACTTTAACCAGCACTGAGGTATGTAATATAGATATTCCTGGAAAAATGAATTAAAGGGAAACTAATGAGAATGGATCCTTTTTTTCCCCAGAGCCCTTGTGGTAACACTTAATTAATTAATTAAACAAGAGTGATGGTAATGACCATCTAAAACCACATTGGCCTGTTGCAGGAGGTCATTACTTCACTACTTTCTAGAGATAACTTCTTGGAGTTTTGTTCTATTCCCTCTCATAACTTTTTTTCAAATTAGTTCTGTGTTTTTACAACCTCAATTCTGACATAACACTCTTTTAGTCTCATCATTTGTACAATACACTTTTCCGTGCCTTAGTTGAGAGCTGCTTTAAATAGGATAATCTTATACTCAGCTGCTAACCTGCAGGTCCAGTGGATTTGTCATAAGTCAAACCCATATCCTTCAACCTGTATGGTTTAGGCAACTTAACTGGCAAAAAACTAGAATACTACTAGCATAGCTCTAAGAGACCTGTGTGTACTTCTGTTACTCTCCACTACATCAAGATGATGCAATTCCTAGGAAGCTAAATAATCCAAGACCCCTCCCAAAATATGATGGAACAACTAGAGCAGTAGTTTTCAACCAGGGCGCTGCCACTGTGCCAGGTGAGACAGTCCCACACGCCTCATGTGGAGCCAGATTAGATTAATCTAATGCAGGCAGGAGCGCTTGCTCTTGCTGCAGCCAGTCGTGATCCAGTCCTGCCCACTCCTCCTGGAAGCGGACTGGTGCAAGACAGTTCCTCTTGATGGTGAAGCGGTGCAGCCGCCTGGGGAAACACAGGAGGAAATACACAGATAAACTTCCAGGCTTCCACTGCCACTAGATGAAACTGTCCCATAAATCTTTGTTTCCAAGAGGACCATGGAGGATTGGACTGGGAGGCAGGGCGTAGAAGAGTTTGTGCTTGCTTAGAGCACAGTCTAGTCCAGGACCTGGAATGGAACTCAAGGGCATTTTTACACATGCAAGAGCTGCAGCGCCAGGCACTTTGAAAAGCGCCTGGCGCTGTGTTGCTTGCAATTGTATAAGAAGCAAAATGTGCATCAGCGCTTAGAAAATGGCAGCAGTGCACTTTTGAACTAAAACACATAGAAGGTATTTTAATTCAAAAGTGCGCTGCCGCCATTTTCTTTGTACTGATGTGAATATTGCCACTTATACAACTGCAAGCGACTCAGTGCTGTGCGCATCAGCTCGCGTGCCAGATCTCCAGTGTGTCTGGGCACAAAAATGCATGTGTATAAATGCCCCAAGAGTCCAGAGTTTTACAGTTTCTCTGCCATTGGCAAATGTCTGTGAAACCCTCTGGCAATGTGGTCTTTTCTCTGTCGCACAGTTCCATATGGAGGATAGCCTACAACAGTAATCAATTACTCTGTTAGTTCAAGTGGCAGAGATCTGTGTCATGGATCTAAAGGTTTAACTTTACTGATGACCTATATGAGTATAAGTATGACGCTATACGATGGAATCTTTGTTTCTTTATAGTTATTAAAAAAAGCCCAGGAAATTCTCCTCCGCCCCTACTATTAAAAGCACATTATTCATATGTCAGAGTCAAGCACTTAAATATTAGAAGATGTGAGAATTAAGCTTGCCTATGCACTTTGAACATATGCATAATGAGCAGGCATAGTGGTTTTCTCCAATTAAAAAATCGCCAATTTTCTGATTAAAAAAAGTAACCCAAAATCCACATTTTTCCACAATTAAAATGAAATACCACTAATATATAGATCTATGTATAATGGTGTTTCATTTTAATCATGGAAAAATGTGGATCTGGGGTTACTTTTTTAATCAGAAAATTGGCGATTTTTTAATTGGAGAAAACTAGGATCCCTGATGATGTGTTGGTCTTTAATTATATTATTGTATACCAGTGGTGTTCAACCTTTTAGAGAAGTGGGCTAGGTGCTTGCCACCTGGATGGCCATGGGCCACCACTCCTCCAGTAGGGGTGGGGGAAGTTGGAAGAGGGATAGGGGGTGGCTGCCAATGTCAGCAGGAGGGAAAGGAAGGGGTGGGATAAAGGAAGACCAGGGAAGAGAGCTTATCTTTAGTGCTTGCCACAGTGGAAGAGGAAGGAAAAGGGAGGGAGGGAGAGAGTAACCATTGCTTGTCATAGGCTAGTAGAGTGCTAGATAGCAGGGAGGGCTGCAGAGGGGTCAGCAGCATGGTGCAGGGCAGGAAAGGGGATGCTTTAGGCTAGGGTTACCATACGCTTGGGTTTTCCCAGACGTCCTTTTTTTGGCCCCTTGTTCTTTGTTCAGCTGGGTTTTTTAAAATGCAAGCAAATGTTTGGGTTTTTGCTTTTGCTTCAGGTTGGGGACAGTGGGGATGCTGATTGGCTGTCAGGAGATCATGTGCTTTCCATGCAGGCCCTTGCAGCTGCAGGGCACTGTCAGTGCTGGGAGGCAGGGGCTGCAGGTCCGGAGTGAGGGGTACTGGCAGGGCTGGGAGGAAGCAGGGGGCTGCAGGTCAGGAGTGTGGGGCACCGGCAGGGTTGGGGGGACAGGAGGCTGCAAGTCAGAAGTAAGGGGTACCAGGGGGAGCAGGGAGTTGTGGGTTGGGAGTGAGGAGCACCAGCCAGCAGGGCTGGGGGGTGGGAAAGGGGCAGCAGGTCAAGAGTGAGGGGCACTGGCAGAGCTGGGGGGGCAGAGTGCATATCACTGCCCCCCCACAATCATATACCCCTCCTCCCTCACCAGTGCCAATTTCTTTTTTGAAATTGGAAATATGGTAACCCTACTCTAGGCTGACCAGCTTGCTGCTGGTCCCCGGTGCCCACACGTAGGATCCAGTCACTTTGGGGACCAGAATTTACTTGTGGATCGTAGGTTGATCACCACTGTCATTATAGGTGGATTAACGTACAGGGCAGCAGGACCCCGGCCCGGGGCCCCTGGATGCCTAGGTTCAGTGTTGCCAGGTGTGTGATGATTATTCTTCAATTTTGACCCAGCTCTCATTTATTCACTGGCTGGCTACAATAAGCAATATAAAGCAAACAAGAATGCTTATTTGCATACCAGACACCATAACATATGCAAATACGTATGCAAATCAGCTTATTTACTTTATATTATGCATTGTAACTCGCCAGTGAGTGAGTGAGAACTGGGGTGCACACCTCCGTAGTGCCAGAACAAGGAGAGGAAGAGAGGAAGGGGCTCTTCTCCCTGCTGACAGCCATCTCCCATGGGGGGAGGGGGGCCTCACAAGGGGGCCCCCAATTCACTTTCTGCCCAATCTTAATCTGCCTCTGACTGTTGTATACTCTTTATTCTCACAGGACCCCTTCCTCCTTCACTGTGTGTGAGTGACCTTCTTGGTGGGCTGGGTAGTAATAAAGAAGGCAGTTTTCTGAGGGTTGCTTGTTTCATTCATGGAAGGTATTGGAAAGTGCAAAATGAGGGAGGCAGACGGTTGCAGGAAAAGATTGTATAGCCTTGTGTTGATGGATACTCAGTTTCATTCAAGGGAATTTGATTTTCCCCCTGGCTCTGCCACAGAGTTCCTATTTGATCAAGTCACTTAAACCACACTTGTGATGGATAGTTAACTAATTGTCTATTCTTTATTTTCTGGATGCTTGCTTTGAGACCATGGGGGCTCTGATTTGCAGAAGTGCTGAGTGCATAGTAGCAGCTGAGGTGCTTTCAACATCTACAAAGCAACACACAAGGCCATAATACTTGGCCTGCCGGTTCTCCATGGGCCCAGAAACCTGGCAGCAGGGGAGTGGTTAGGATCTGCCTTCTTATGTCATTTAGTCTACTGCCCGAGAGTGCAGGGAATACATCTATGTGTGTACAAGTTGTGCAGCCTGTTATGAGTATCTGTGCACTGTTAAGTAAAGTGTCACACTTTTTAGGCCAACAACTTCTAGACCAAATGGGAGCGCAATAATCTGCTGTGGTGTGTACCATTGCAAGTGCGGTGATTCTGAGCACTTTGAAGCTGGCACCCCATGTCATGCTAGCTAAACATCCTAAGGCAGCTACTACCTGTGAAGAGACTTTACTGCTGACCTTCTGAATGTGATGTTTATAGGTGAAGGAATGGCCTAATGTGACTCCTTGGTAAGTTGGGGTATGCTCATGGAAAAGGCTGTAGTTACCTACTCTAATATTCAGCATGCTTTTGGCTCAACAATTGTCCACATGGAAGACTTATGATCTTGATTTATTGATACTCCTTACTGACCTTGTGCCTCTCAAGAAACACCACCCCCAGGACCCTCACTACTGGCCTGGAATGAAAGTGAGGCACCAGAGTCATTACCCCCCTGTGCTCCCCCAACGCGTCACCTATGGTCACCCAGACACCTGCAGAGCACCAGGGTTGTGTGTGTAGACAGTGCTAGCAACATGAGGACCAAATAGGATCCTTGATGTGGGGGTTAGAACGGACAGGTTGGCAACTGCTTGCACCTGTGCTGCCACCCAGGCCCAGGAACATGCTGCGAAGGTCCAAGAATAAGGTGCATAAATGGCTCTCTGAGGGAGGCCGCATGTGTTGCTACAGAGCTCAGAAAGTCACAGTGCCAGGATAAGGAGTTTATGCACAGGGTCAAAGACTGTTTGGGATCCAGTTACAACACCCCTGAGTGGCATCCGTGCCTCCCTTGCCCCCACTCCCACAGAGAAACTGTTGCCCTCCTGGCCAGAAGTAGTGCTGTCCAGTCCCTACTGGCATGAAGAGACCTGTTCCAGGGACTCTTCCCTTGGCTGGCAGGAACAGGGCTCCCATGGGGGCTGGGCCAACTTTGGATGGTGGCTGAAGGGGAATGCTCCACACTGTGCATTGATTGGGAGATGATGGAGGGTGACAGGGGGCAGAACAGGAGATCTGGCACTTGGGAGCCTCTCACCCATGGTCAAAAAAGCCAGGAAGGTATCTAGTGGGGCTCCCTCCAGGGATCAGCACTGGGTCCAAGCTGCCCCAGACCCAATGCCAGGGCTAGCCTTAACTCTTCCCGCCATCCAGGGCCAACTCACTCCCCCTTGCTCCTGGTGGTCACCGGTGGGCCCCAAAGAGGTTCCAGGCCAGTCCTGAAAGGGCGTGGGAGCACTGAGAATGGGGCAGGGGGTAGGGATCACCCACCAGCCCACTGGGCCAGGCCGCTGTGGGCCCAGGCCCTGCTACAGAGGAGTGGCACAGCCTCAGCAGGTATAGGCAGTCCTCTGGGCTCTGGCCCAAGTTCCAGGGCAGGCAACATTCTACAGTTTTTCTTTATTATGCACACAAAAAGTTTGGTAGCTGCAACATTTAATTAAACCAAGGGGCAGCAGTTTTGCATGCAGCATTCCTCCTTCTGTCCCAAGGTTTCATGTTTGTTAAGTTAAGCACCTGTGGCTGCCCACACCTCTCCCCCTTTGCATGTCTTAAGTGCCCAGTGCAGCAAGGGTCCTTCCCCACTCTCTAAGCACTATCTGAGAAGAAGGTTCCAAGTTCTGAAGTGGGCAACATTCCACAGTTGTGGTTTATTTAAAAAAAAAAAAAAAGTTTGGCATCTTCAATATTTGATTAAAATGAAGCCGGTCACTTCCTCATGCCACATTTCCCTGCACCTCAGTGTGTGTCCCAGGGTGAGGTTGGAGAGGGAGAGGGGAAGAGGGCCGATGTGGGTTGTGAGTAGTGGTGCCTGTGACACAGGGCCAGAGGAGCCCAGAGCTGGAGACCTATGGGCCTATGGCATGGCAGGGGCACTTGGAGCCCTCTAGCCCTACTCATTTGGGGAGGGCTCCTGGTCCAACTGATGAGGACCTACTCAGTCAAGGCTTCAGGGATCCAGACAATCTGCTGCTGTGCATGACCAGGGGCACCAATATTGGCAGGGGGGGAAATACAGGCATCTGGGATGCACGCACACCACCCCCACTTTGAGACATCTAGGACACACACACACACAGAACCCAGGTGTCTGGGACATGCACACACAAACATAGAAAACCTAGGTGCCGGGGACACACACACACAGGTGTCCAGGACATGCACACACATGCACACACTTAGCAGGCTCAGGGCACAGTGGATGGGCATGAGCAAAATGACTATCTGATGGCTTGTGGCTGCTGCATCAGGTCCAGGTAGGCGACTGTGATGCCCATGGCAGCAAATTGGGGTGGTTCAGCTGTTCAGCTCTGCTCAGGAGTCTTTGGTAGCCTGGGGAGCCTGCAGGGCATGCTGGGAGGTATGCATGAGCCCCCCCCCCCCCCTTCCTGCTGGGCTCAGGCAATGCAGGTAGGTCCTGAGACTCCCTCTCTGCCCCCACAAGGGCTAATGTGTATTCTGCTTCCTCCTGACCGAACTGTAGGTGCTTAGGCTAGGGACAGACATTACACATAAGCTGGTTTAAGTGATCAGAAACTGGTTTAAACCTGTAACAGAACAGATGTTCACTGCATATAAACTGGTTTGAAAATGGCTGAAACTGGTTTGAGATAAACCTGGTTGAATGTAGTAGCACACTTAACTGATTAAACTGAAACTGGTTTATGTAATGTCTGTCCCAGACCCCTTCCTGGTTTAAGTTAAATTGGAATCCTCCAGCATCCAAGTTGCTTTGCAACTCTGAGCACCGCTCTGCTGTCTGCTCCAGCCCAGCAGGGCTGGCTCCTCCCCTCTGCTTCCTGGTTGCAACTCCGACAGAAACTGCAGGTACAGAGCATCTGCCTGGCTTTCTCCTGTTCCCTCCTCCCCCTCACCCTCCCCCCCACTCCCTGCTGAAGCAGGGATTCCCTGCTCCCTTCTGCCTTGCACAGACACCTCTCAGCATTAGCTAGCAGATGGCATGGTGACTATGGTCTGTGCTGTGGGAGATAAGGCAGCAGGACAGTGCTGCTTAGGGCTTTTTGGAGATAATCAACAGGTAGCTGTTTATGTCCCTCCATTCCTTCTTTGGAACAAGTTGTTTAAGAAGAGCTTGAGCTAATGAGAGATCCTTTTGTTTTGCAGATGGGGTGATAAATGCTACCTGCTGTGTAACTAAATCCCTGCTTGCCCCCTTGCTGACCAGTGAGGGTGGGGGGACCCCTGCCTAATCAGAGAATCCTGCTGGGGCCTGGCCATGCTCCCCATCAGCTCAGCATTGTGGAAGGGAAGGTGGGGCTGCTCTAGCATCCCCTGGCTTCTAGCCTGAGCTACTGAAGGCATGTACCTGCATTTTTTTCAGTCTAGAGGGGCTGTCTGAACAGTTACAAACTGATTCAGCCTAGGCAGGTTAGACTAACCTGCAAAGATTGAATCAATTCAGGCTCAGGCTTTTTGAATTTCTGTCTCAGGCCTTAGACTAAAGCTCGAAAGTTAGAGTACTTCCACTTCAGGCTTCTTGGATGCCTGTACTTAGCCATAGTTATCAGTACTATAGAAAAGCCAATGAAGCAAATAATGATTCTGTATCCAGATCAGGGCTTGAATAACTTGCAGTAAAGAACAGCTTGATCACAAACTGAGTGAGGAGAAAATAATATATTGAACAGCTGTACAATGAGAAGGCAGAAGTTCTGTTGGAAAAAAAACAGTGTATTTGATCATTTAATTAAAGATTACTATAATGTGTACACACAAGAACGCTCAATTTTGATTTTATAGACAATGTTAATTTTTTTGTTTTCTAATTTCAGAAAGGTACAGTAAAAGCTTTGTTATCTGGCAGGAGTGGAGTAAGGGGGGTGGCGGTTATCTGAGACAGGAGCGCAGTGTGGTCACCCCCACTGGGAAGAGCCCAGCGCTGCCCCAGCCCTAGCTTGCAGTGGCAGCCTGCCTTGTCCTGCACAGATCCCTTTCTCCTTCCCCCACAGACTTTCCTGCCTGAGGGGCATGCATGCACATGCTTAGCGCCCCCCCACCTCAATTTTTTTTCTCCCTCTGCCTATGCAGATATCAACTAGAAGGGCATGATGCACATGCCAGATAGACTCAGCAAAGATTCCAGTTGCTAAAGTGAGGCTTTGTATTGGGGGATATTGGAAATTCCAGTTAATGGAGTATCTGGCATTTTACTAACTGGAATAACACAGCTTTTACTGTATTTTTAAACACCATGATGTTTTAGTGTATTTTTATATGTCTATGTATGTAGCAGTATACATGGGTGGGCCAGAATCCAGTGCTCTTACATACGAGTAGTACATTATTTTTCAGTCAAGTGGTAGTATACTCGCGAAATAAGAAATGTATGGACTAGTTGGAGTAGTGGGATCAGAGGATAGCCCTATATATATGTGTGCATTTGTATGTCTAGCACTATAATATAAATATTCCTACTTTTCCAATATATTTATTAAATCCCCTCTTCCTACAATGAGTTAATCTTTGCTTTTCTCTCTGTGTGTAGTTGTACTTTGACAAGTAGAACATTTCATATCAGAAGTATGAATCACTCAAAAAATTAATAACATTCACTGCTCTTAAAATTGAAATTGTTTTGATGTGCTCTTTGTTAAGACCATATGGTCAGTATTCTCTGGACAGCTTTGTGTCAGACCTAATGCTGTCTGACATACTGGGGAGAGCCAGGAAAACTGAAAAATGGCATGAGAAATAGTGTTTGGGCCTTGATAGTGAAAACAAATCATGACTTCCATTGATGTTTGGATTTACTTTCGTAAAGCTATCCATTCATTTTTGGAATAGTTTCCATTCATAGGTTGAATTGTTGAACCTGAACAGCAGTTTCTTGGGGTAAAAAAAACAACAACATATGTTAGCAGATTTTCCTTTTTGTGGCCCATTTATGTCAGACATAAATTTAGTCTTTTAGGATCAGATTTTGTTTTGCAGCATGCTAAATATGTGTATGCATACCTGCAGCCTCATATGGATAGGGTGACCATATATCCTAGATTGGCCAGGATAGTCCCGGATTTTGAAAGCTGGTCCTGGCTGGCTGATGAAACTTAAAATTAGTATCTCAGGCGCAGGGTGTGGAGGTGGAGCAGCAGGAGCTGTGAAATAGGAAGCCCTAGCAGACAGCAAAATTGCCTAAGCTAATTGCTAATCAAGGTTAGCGAATGATCATTAAAAAGAGGATTGTTAACACTTGTGAAGAAAGCAATGGGTCATTAATGGGCCATTGACTCCCTAGCTGAATAGTAATACCAGTGGTGCCCTGTCCCTGCTTCTGCCTACTGAAGGGGGGCGGGGGGGGTGCAGAGTCCTGGATTTTACATTGTCCTATATGGCCTATATATGGGCAATGCAAATATTAGGGGATAGGGCCAGATCTGTGGGTATGGATGAGCTGTGCACCATTTGAAAGGGATCTTGGAAGTAAAGATTCTTTTAAGGTCTGACCATTCTGGCTGCTTGTCCCCAATACTGAAGAACATGGGCAAGGAAGTCTCTCTACTTGGTGGGGTCTACCCCTGTAGTGGTTTCCTCCACTTTTGCATTGTCTCAACCAAAACACATTCAAATCAGTGGGAGATTTTCCACTGATTTTTAGATCAGGTTGTTACCAAGTGGGGTACTACAAAGGGGCACTAGCAATACCATAGTTGCTTAATTTCCTTCAAAAGCACCTTGCATTAGAATAAGTTGCTAAGCATCAGCACAATGGCTATAGATGGAAAAACAAACATGGTCTTCTCTTTGGTGTATGCACAGTGGTATCAAATGCCCTTTTGTAGAAGTTACTATAGCATCATAAGCTGTGCACTATGAGATACCAGCAGCAGTAAAAGTTGAACATGAATAACATTTCATTGTCCCTAGAGCAGTGCATCTCAATCTTTTTTTTTAACCAGGGCCTATTTGTTAACATTGATGGCCAGTCCCAACCCTGTGCCCCTCACTCCTGACCCTCTCCCCTCCAGTGTGCAGGGTGGGGGGTGTGGGGCAGGAAGTGGGGGTGGGATGGCAGGTGTGAGACAGGATGCGTGGGTGGCGGGGGGCAAGCTCCCTCTGGCAGGCTGAAAAAGCCACGGTTTCCCACATTTTTCTCCTTCAAAGGAGAATCCATTTTAAAAGTCTGTTGATCCATTTTCAAAGTTTCCTCACAACCCTTTCATATATTCTTGTAACCCATTTTTGGGTCGCGACCCATGGGTTGAGAAACGCTGCCCTAGAGCACTCAAACAGCAGCCTGCACATGCCCCCAAGTCTGAGTCCAGCTTCTTCAGCCCACAGTCCTGACTGCCAGAGCCAGTGACAGCTCCAGCTCCCCTGTGCATTCCTCTGTGCTTGGCTGACTAGGTCCCACCTGCACGCTGCTCTTTCTTCCCCTTACTCCAGCCTCAGATTTCCTCTTCCTTTTTCCCCTTGCCCCCCAGCCCTTGGAAGTTTCTGAGAGTTGCAGTCCAAATTAACAGTCAGCACAGCCCTGCAGCCTGCCCCCTGGTTCTACCTGCTGTTGTACACATTACACTCATGTTACAGTAGTATACGCTCCTTGAGACTGAGCTGATGGAGAAGAACCTATGTGAGCCTGGGATTTTGGTTTGTGAAGAAAGTTTAACCAGATAGGGCTTTAATTGCTTAGGAGAAAAAAGAGGCAAAGGGAGAATTGCATGTGGATCCAAATTGTTGGAGATCAGTGGCAATACAGTTGATAAGGGATGGGACTGTGAAAAAATGGGAGTTTGGCTTATATCTACAGCAGTCAAGCAGCATTAGGAGGAGAGATTTAAATGATGTCAACAAGGTGTGTGAATATATATACTGGCTAGAAAACAGGATGGATTGATGGTGAGTTAGAAACATTTTCTCTCATTATCTGTAAGCAAGCGATGGAAAAACGTGAAACCTAAAAGCTGGGAAAGAAACAAAGAAAGCTGGGAATAATGGTAACCAATGTAAAAAATATGTGGACACATTTAAGTAGAAGAAATAAAGAGCTACGTCTAAGAAAATGATGATAAGTGAAATTCTGGCCTATAAAGCATGTCTTGAGTGAGGCCTAATGGTGTGATAGCATCCTACAGAATAGGTATTTCCTTAGCATATAATTACAAGCCTGGTATAGCTAGAACGTGCTCCTCTGATCATTGCTATTGCTTTTTTTACCTAAGGTAAAAGGACAATGACAAGTAATAAATAACCCAGAAATAAATGAATCTGTGTCCAGCTGTATTAATGTAATTTTTTTTCAGGTACTAGCTCTGGGTGTAGCTGAAGTATGAACCTTGCCCTTGCTGGAGATTCTAGGGTAGGAAGGCACAATTCTGATTCTCTCATCTGACAGTCTGCATAATGCAGGACATGAAATTTCATCAGTGACTCTTGTGTCAAACCCTGATCTTGTGGTTGAAGAGGTATTAGTAATTTTTTCCCACTCTGGGATTACTGCTGTTATAGATTACTTAAATAACTCAATAGTCCTGTTTTTGATCAGTATTCTCTTTCACATGAGCAGGATAGTTCAAAGCAGAATGGCCTGGTATATGAAAATCTTTGTCATAATTAAAAAAAATGTTTCCATTTGTCAGATCTTTTATGTAAGCTCAGTTACGGCTGTCTGACACTTAATAATCAGGGGAAGGCAAAATAGAACGGATAACTGTGGAAGAAAATATTAAGGGTAAATGATGACTTTGACGGGGTTGTAAAGTGTACCCCGAGTTCAAACAGCATACCGTATATCATCATCATATATAAAAACCACACAGATGTGTAATACAAGGCTATTTCTACTTATAAACACCCCTACCATCCTTTGCAGTCAGTATGAGACCAAAGTGGTGGCTGTTGTCTCTAGTTACATATGACATTTTCAGATTTTTTCCATAGATAGTGACAATCTTTTACCCATTGAGTACACTTCACTGTGTACTTCCTCCCAGACACTTGGTCTGTAACCTAAGCTAAAAACAGTAGTTGGATTTCTCCTGGGGTTATTCTGGGGCCCTACAGAAGTACAAGCCCATTGTCCCACTTCTGAAGTATCTGATATAATATGTTTTTCCAGTATGACCAGGGCTAATTTGACTTAATTGCCATTCAAGCTGTGTGTGTAGATAACTCTTCCATGCCTGTTTTGATGTCAAAACCTGGGACAGTCAGGAAAACCAAAAGCCTCTTTTTACTTCTTTGAATTTGCTGTCATTCTTAGTCCTAAAGGTATGCTTAGGGTGTAACCTGTGGTGTGCAGGTAACCTAGTTAGCTGTAAATGTACTGGCAAAAAGTCTGGCCGTGGCAGCACAGAGCTTTGCCTAAGTTAAGTGAAGCTGCTTCTCTCCATATCAGACAATTATCGCAAAATATACTCACAGAGGAAGTCTTGTTGCAAGTGGTTGTTCTATGCCTTGAGTCAGAGGCCACACCAGCTATTAAAATAACATTCTTATATGAGTTATTATTGCCACTTGCACCGTCACAGTTCCTGCACACCCATTACCCAGGGGGTGCTCTGCCTATTTTTTTTTTTCTATTTCACACTTAAAACATTCTCCTTCTGGCTACTGTTGTGGCAATTTTGGGGTGGACTGTATAGTTCAGGGCTTGCTGCTGAATTGCTGCTACTAGACTATGGCTGGCTATAGAATCTCTGTGGCTTGCTGTCATAGTGGGTGCATCTACATGAGACATTTACTGTAAACTAATAAAAGCTGCTGAGGTTAGTACTTGTAAACACAAGTACTATCCTGCAGCTGTGCTATTTAGTGAGCCGCAACGCACGTATAGATGCTGATGGGGCTGGCTGGGGCACGTGGGTGCTTCAGTGCAGGGGCTGCCTGCTAGCTAGCCCCGCGCAGAAGCACTCTTCAGCACACTGAGCTGGGACAGAGCAGCACTGGGCTGGCAGGCTGACCCTTTGGCTTGATGTCAGCCTGGGCTGTTCCATCCCAGCTGAACATGCTGCAGTCCTAGGTGCACATATAACCGTGGTGCCTGGGAGCAAAAACCTCTGGCACGAATTGTGCTGGAGTTTATTCAGTTGCATTAATTTCACGTGCAGATGCACCCAGTGGGTCGGAACTATGGTCCATCTACCCCAATATCCTGTCTCTGATAGTGGAAGGTGTGGATGCTTTAAAACAGTGATTCTCAACCAAGGTGCCATGGGAGCCTGAGGTACCTTGAGATCCTGTCAAGGGTGGTACTGGGTGCTGCACAATGTTGGCACTGTTAGGTATGCAAACATGATTCACAAGATAAATCCAGAGACTTCAAGGAGGAATTCCTACTGTTAAAAACATTCTGTGGTGTTTCTAAAGTATTTTCAATAGAAGAATTGCTCTATAATTTTTTGTAGTTAAAAAACAAAGCTAAGAGCTGGCATTGAGTCTATTGAAGGGTGCCTTGTGTCTAAAAAAATGAATGACTGATCTAAAGTGACCTTCACTCTGTTATTACCCTCCCTGGCATCCATCTTAAAGAAAATATAGAACACATCATGACTTTGCCTGTTTTCCTTGCACAAGGTCCATACTAATCTTCTCTGTACAGACCCAATTTTAGTATATATGACCACGTATCTTGGAGCATCTTAAAGTTTGAATCTCTCTCACTGTAAATCCTAAGGTTGGTAGAAGGCTATGGTTGGTCTTCTGGTCACTGATACATGCTTTTGGTTTTTCCTGAGCTGGAAAGCACCTTGCCACCAGCAGAAAGAGGCTCTGGCACCTACTTGAATGCCAAACTGATTTACATCTTACTCCTTTAGACATTCCCTACATTTCTTACAGTCCTCTCCTGTGTATGTTGCTTATTTGAGGAACAGTGTACATCTTTCAGGTTTGTATGTTCACTTTCAAAGAGCTGGGATTCCATTAACAGAAATACTCCAATGCACAAAACTGAGCATACACATAACCGTGGCCTTACTTTTTATATTGATGAACCTTCATTGTTTGCCAGTTTAGATGAACTTGTCATTTAAAATGTGGAAAACACAAGCAAAATGTAGGCGTTGCAGGCAGATAATCAGCTGCTTGGATAGCATTTACAAGGCTTAAGAATAATATCTAAGGATTAATTTCTTAATTACTTAACTATCAGATCAAATGTGGAGCACAGTATTTATTTTCTCTGCTTTTGTATCACCCCAAAGTTTAATAACTGCAATGGGTAAATTCTGAAGAACTCACTTCAGACCATATGTTAGTCTACTTAACACATATTGCTTACACAGAAAAGGTTTGCATGACTTTGCTAGAGCACTTGGAGAATCTCAGAGCAGGATTTTTCTGCGGGTATTCACAATCTGCAGTAATTATTTACAATGTTATTTGTCTCGTTTTCTATTCTAAATAGAGGCAGTAAAAACAAAAGAATAAATGCAAATACTATAGGACATTTTTAATAACTTGCTGTATACTTCAGCCCATTAGGGAAAATATATATATATGGTCATTTCTGTATCTTTGGTTTCCTCTTGCAAAGCAGATCAATCAAAGCATAGTCAGTACCGCCTGTTTCAGTAATGATGATTACAAGAAGGCAACAACTGTAACAGGAAACTCACATTTACCAAGATGGGAAATAGTTTGCTGACTTCATTGTGCTATTTGGGTGCTATTAGATATAGGTTATTTCTTTTATTAATACTTCTTGGTATGGAGAAGATTTGTGTGAGGAAAACTATTTTCTATTTAAATTTGAAAAAAAATTACGTTTAAGCATTTTGTCTATTTCAAGAGATTTGCATGTGGGTTCCTAGCACAGAAAAGATGAACATTCAAATCTAGGGGAGGGTATTTTCCCTTCTAATCTTAACAGATCATTTGGAGAATTCTTCATTAATAGAAAAACGAATTCCCTTATTCTCTCTCTCCCCCCTCCCCAGTAGCCATTCTATTCCGATTCTAAGCTCCTCTTACAAGCAAGGACTAAGGCACAAGCGCTTGTTCATAGCTATACAAATACTAATCTGTTCCCCATAAATCAATTAAAAATGGTAGGAAATAAAAAGGATACAATATTGCGATATGCTTTGTCTGACTCACATTTCTGTGAAGTCAGCTCTTAATGTTGCTGCCTTTATGAGATTTACATAAATTAATCATCCTGTTTTTATCTTTTTCCTTTTACATATGTATGGCTATTAGATGTGTGCGGAAAAAATGTCAAGAGTATCTGAGGTCTATTTGCATTAGAATTTCCAGTGGAAATGTCAAGTGTGACCTTTTCCTTGTTTGGGTGGCTAATCCCATTTGAAATTCCTGCCATGCTCCTACAGAGGGTCAGTGCACTTGTGAATTGAACCGCTGCACCTGCTATAACTCTCCAGTCCTCCTCTTCCTCCCCCAAGACTGAAGGAACTTGCAGCTTGCACACAAGAGCGATGCTCTTCCTGATTTCCCTGAATGGCCCCATTTCACAAAACATTCCACATGCCTGACTTTGGTGCTAAAAGATGCTTAGTTTTGTTTTAACGTTATTTCTGGGAGTCGAAAATTAAAGGAAGAAATAGATCATGAATGATTTGGGCATGCATACGTTCAACAGACAGGAATAACTTACAGTATAAGTCAAGCTTCGAAAAGGAATAAATAGTGTTTGGGCTGCCAAGAAAGGAAAGAAAGGAGGCATAAAGAGACCTTAAGACTGTTTGATCCTCTTGTATATGTTAGAAGGAAATGTACCTTTAAGATATACTACTGGCTACTTTGGCTAACTCCTCTATTGTAGCAAATCAACATGGACAATGTAAACAGGTGCAAATGGGCAGGATATCTACATGCTTACTTGATACTTAAAGACAATGCTAAAATAAACTATGCCTGTTTTGCCAATGCTTGGCTCTGTTGACAACTTCCCATTACAGGAAACACTTGGGTATTAACAGGAAAACTGGTTGTAAGCGTATCATTTCTCTACTCCTTCTTCAGCATTATGAGAACAACTTCTTATACTAACATAGGATGAAGGGACTTCCAAAATAAAATGTTCTGTAACTTATAAGAAAGCTTCTTTTATAATCCTGCTTATCTCTAATTACATTTTATTATTTTTTTAAAATGCCAGTTTATTTAAATATTTACACTGGGAAATAACTGTTGGAGATTAAGTTTTTGTTTCCTGCAGTAACTTGGATATTATCAGTTTATGGCTTTTCTGAATCAGCCCTCAGCCAAGGCTTTTTTGTCAGACTGCAGCTGTATTTTCAGGGTTAGGGACTGAGTGAAACCAGGGTGCCCGTGAAATGAAGCTCCTGACTTCTAAAGGAGGGCCAACTTCTGAGCTTCTGTGGTTTAACTTAAAACATAATTAAACATGGGGCCAAAAAAACTGGAGATCCAGGTTTTATTTCTGATTTTGTTGCCAATTTGCTATATGAACTCTTGCAAATAACTAAGCTGCTAAGTATGCTTAGTTTTTCCCCTCATCTGTGAAATGAGGTTGATACTTATAGGTGTGTTGTGAGATTTGATTCATAAGATATGCAGATCCTTGCATAAAAGGAGCCAGGGAAATATTCAATAGCACCCAATAAAACATTGGGGCAGTAGTAGTATAGATAGTATGTGCAATATTCAACATGATATGCACTATAAGGTGGTGGTTGTAGCTCTCATTGGTAACACTTGAACAGGTCTGTGTTTTTCTACTCACTGTCTTTTTACTGATTATAGTCAGATGGAGTTTTTATAGGAGACATGCAAAACCAGCAGGCCTATGTGCCCTGAAAAAGAGTAATGATTTGCCAGCAGCTGAGTGACAGTACTTCATTCTGTGGAAAGTACATTGAGACAACCAGCTACTGAGGTAAGCAAACTGCTGCTACCCTCTACAAGCTCAGCTACACAAGTGTTACTTTTTAAAGTACCATTGGTAGCAATGCAGGCCAAAGCCCCCAGGTAATAATATACACATCTTTCATCAAAGCTATGAACTCTGAAGATGTCCAGTGTGCACAGCAGACCCACATCTTTTTGCCTTGACCCTTTTGTGCCTCCCACTAATCCCAAAGATATGGTATAGAAGAGATCAACATAGGTTTGCTGGATATTGCAATGTGCGTTTGGGTTGTAGCTGTTTACATTCTTTATTAAAGTGTGACCTTCAATTCTGTTCTTCAGGAAGTGAGTTATCCTCACAAATGAGGCTGTGGTGTCTGCTTGAAAAACAAAAACTCAACAAACAAATAACTAATATTTTAAATTGGAAAATTACTCAGTATGTGATAGATGGGATGTCTGTTACCTGTTGTGGGTTTTTTTCCATTGTAAGGAGTGATATAAGATGACAGGAACAAATATGTCATGACCCAAATAAATTGGGGTTGTAGGGTGCACGTGTGTGGGAATGAGAATCAATTTCACTATTATGGAGGATGTGTATAATAGGCGTTTTAATTTAATGCTTCAAATCAATTCAGTATTACAATACATCAGGGACTACAGTCCATCATTGTTGGTTAATGATGCTCTATTTAGAGAGCTTTTCCAGGCAAGCTTGTATTAATAGGTCCCGTGAAAATAGTCCTGTTGTGCTTCAGTGGTGTCTACTTTTGATTTATGTGAATAATAGTAAGATCAGAATCAAGTCCATTGGGTGCAATGCTACTCTGCCCTTAGTGGAAGAGCCTGTTCTATGTCAATGTATATGTAGTATGGTTGTTTGGGAATAGAATCTGTTTTTTACCTTAAAGGTTGAAATTGAGAAGTATTGTCTCCTTGCCCTAATGTCTTCAGAGGACATGTAGAAAGTCTTCTGCAGAGAGGGGAGAATATTATGTAGCTGGCATTTCCTGTTTCCTTTCCCTTGGAGCCAGTCATACCAGCGTTTGCTAAGGAGCAATAGAAACCTCCGCTGGCGTGGTCTCTACAGAAATGGTAAGCATCTCAATGGAAAGCAATAGGGAATCAAGGTCCCATGAGAACCTTAGAAGATGGTGGCTATTTTGTAAAGGAGCAATTCATGGTAAATGTTGGAGAAGGAGCCTTTGGTTTTAAGCCTTTGCTAATTTGTGTGTTGACAGTGATGAAGAATAAAAGGGAATTATATTTATTTTTAAAATTTGAAGTATGGTTTCTGCCCAAGTGGGTACATGAAGTTAGCTGAGAGATTTCTGATTTTCTTGGCTGCAGGAGGGTTACATGAGAAATGTGTAAGACCGTTTTCATAGGGCTGATAGCAGGGCCTTGTCCCGTTGGTTTGGGGCCTGGCCACTTCCTCACTTTTTTTCTCATGTGTTATGGGCTCCCCAGTGACTATTATAGGCTCTCATAGGTTTCTTTGTGGGTCTGAATTATTAAAATAAGGCCATTAGTAATGGGTTCTCCGAAGCGCTCACCACCAGCTTGTGTAGTTCAAATTGGAGCTGAACTAGAATATTAATTGCGGGGAGAGTGGAGGGGCAGGAGGGGGTGACCTGGGCAGCAGCTCCCAGTGCTGGCTTGGTGGGGGAGCCCATAAAGAGCTGTCACCACAGCCGTGTCTGACCTCACTGCTGCCCTGCTATGCCTCTGAACCAAAATATTCATGTGAAGTATTGTGACAAAAAAGAGATTTTGAAAACCATATCTTGTTCATTATACTTGGCAGACTTAAAGCAGACTTTGGGCTACATCCTAGGTGCTGTAGAGCAGAGTTATTTTAAAGGGCCAGGTAATGATTCATAAGGTCATAGGGGCAAAGGGTGTCTGGGCTATAAAATGTGTGACTGGATGCTGCTGTGCTTTGAAAATCAGTAGTTGGTGGAATGCTTTCTTAGGCTAAAAGAAGACCTTGTATTTGTAGTGGGACAAAGCCTTTTATCCTGGGATCCTACAGAGGGACAGCCCATTGTCTCATGTTAAGTATCTGTGAAGTAGCCAAATTAACACTTTGCCTAGGGATAATAGCAGCTAATTCCAGTTAATTACCATTCTGTCCCTCACCTGTTTTGAAGACAAGGGACAACCAGCCTGGGATAAACCTGGTTTTAGCCTTAAAGGCTTTGTTACAGCTGAGACCAAATGAGAGCATTGCTAACCTGGGGATGGGCGGTTGAGGTAGGAGGCATAAAGGGTTAGCAGCCTCCTCTGGCTAGTCTGTGCCAGAGCAGCTCATGCCAATTTGGGGACATAGCCTATAATCTTCAAATTACTTTACAAATGCTGTCTAATTAATACTGATCTTTACCATATCTAATAAATAAATAAAAGGTGTGCCTTGCTCCAAAATACTCAAAATCTAATCTGTTGGTCTCGATGAAGAAGCTGATGTAGAGATGTTTAGGGTCTTGCTTGAGAGCGCAGATAAGAGTCAGTCTTGAACCAGAGGTTTCATCCTTTACTCACACCAGCAGACAATAATAATTAGGTCTGATTCAGCACGGTGCTCAAATGCATGCATAACTTTAGCTGCGTGAGCAAACGCTTTGACATGGGTAGGGCTTCTGGCATGACTAAGCACCTTCCTGAATCAGGACCTCTATGACTAGCTGTAAAATCTTTCCAACTTGGCATAATAAGCACCCACACATTTTCAGCATCAAGATCCAAAGTTTCCCATATCACACCATATTTGACAAATGGTGCTAAGCACGGGATAAAATAAACATTAGATTGCTTGACAAGTAAGGTTTTTTTAAGTTTCTGTCTTTCACATTACAGTGATTTCAAACATATGTGGTTATAAGCTTATCAGATTTCCAAAAATGAACTTTCTATAAAAATCACGCTGGGCCCCTCAGCTGTGTTTTCCTCCATTATTTATAGACAAATTGAAAACAAATGTTCTTTAAGAAAAAAAAGGGCACAATGAAATGGAAACAGCTGTCAGAATGAGCCTTTCCTCCAGAATTCATCTGCTGTGCAAACCTAGAGTAAATCAGAGGTTATTTCCTTTAATGTGAAGCGTGCTCACATTTAATGGTGGTTTCAGTGACAATTTAAATGGAAGCTTAAGGAAAAAGTGTCAATAAGTGTTGCAACAAGTTGTAAGTGGTTTAAAAATAAGCACCAAGTGAAGTTTTCCATAAAATGAACAGTGGTAATGATGTCTTTTTGCAGCCTGGATTTGTTTATTTCCCAGTAGATAAATTTTTTTGCATCAGACTTGGAACCTGACTATACAGCCTGTGGCCCAGATGATTTAGTCCAAAGAGGATTAACCAAACAAAAAAGGTACCAAAGTGTTTCCTCACCCACCCCAGGGCATAGTCTTTCTCCCACTTGTTCTTTCTTCAGTAAGTGCTTCACTCTATTACACAGCCCTTTACTTTAAGTCTATCTAGGGTGACTATGTATCCTGTTTTCTCTGAGATGGTTCTGTTTAAAACACCTGTCCTGGGCACTCTGGCAGTTTGATGAGATAGATGCTTTTGTTCTGGTTTCAGTCAGGATGCAGTGGTGGGCACTGCTCTCCAGAAAGGGGACACAATAGGGGGGTTGCATTGCCCTCTGGCATTCTGCAGTGCTTCACACCCCTTCCCACCCACTTTTCTGATCTCCAGTACTTTGCAGCCCTCCAACTCTCTGGTGTGCTCAGCTGAGACAAGATTGTCATGTTTTGAGTCTCAGGAAACATGGTCACCTGAAGTCTAAAGCTTTGTTCTCATGAAGATCTTCTGCCTGATCAGAGCTGTTGTGACCACTTATCATATCTTGACCCACATGAGCAGAGCATTGCTCTTTTTATTCTACTAGGTTGGCTCTGAAAATGCCTGTTGCTTTGCATAAAACTTTATATCATTTTACTACAGGGTTTCATCTTTGCAGCCCTCCATGAAGGAAAGGAGGCGTGGGGAGGATTCCTTAATATTCCAGGCTAGCCATCAGTTTATACTCAGAAGCCTGAAGACTTACAATGTGATTCTACAGAACACCAGCGTTTAATGGAAATTTTTCTAAGTGCCTGGACACACTGTAGTCCTGGGTTCTGAAAAATCAATGCGTTGCCTGGCATTTTCTGTAGGTTGAATTCTACTGAATGACATTAAGATTCTCGTTTTTTGAGTTTTCTGGGCTTTTTTTGTTTATTTGTTCTTTCTTTTTTTGCCTTTGAAATCCTCCTCCGAAAATGACGTTTCTATTCTATAGGAAAATTAGAAATTTAAGGTACAGAACTCTGTGACGAATGACTGTTTTTCAGAACCAAGGTTCTAGCACCTGTTTTACTTCTGCCATTAGAAACAGTAGGCCCAGGGCTAAACCACATTTCTGTTGTTATGATGTGAATTGTGGTTCTGTTCCTCATTCTCAATATGATTTTATAAGAGCAATAAAATGAATGTGCAAGATGCTGTCATTACCATGGAGGAATGACATTCCTGTTCTTTTTGTATGGCATCACACACATACATTTTGTGCTTTCACTTGCAATTGCAGAGATTTTAAATGTCCCTTTCCTTTGTTGCTTATATTTTATGGTCTGGAATCACTAGAGGCTGAAATTCTCCATCCAGAGAATAGGTAGAGTGCTGGCTGCCCCACATTGCAGCACCTAATGCACATCGGCTATGACATGCAGGGGCATCTCACTAAATAAAGGGTGGGATTTAGTCCCCATGTTGATGTAATCCTTAGTCTTCCTGCATGCAGTGAATGTTATAAGGGTGCATAAGGAAGCCAGGAATAATGATAAGAACAGGGATATGGCATGGAAATATTTGAGGTGCTACACACAAAATGTGTTTTAATCCAGCAAAGTTTTGCATCTGAGAACAGGGAATACAAGTCATACCTGCTTAATAGGGAAATGTATCCTGTGAACAGAGACTGATAAGGATTTAGGGGGTCATATAGTGGGAAAGCTATGCAATATCAACTCCCAACTTAATAAGTAGAAGTGTTTGTAATCCTTGAATATACAAACAGGAGAAGTGTTGTGGTTATTCTACCTCAGGATATGGCATCAGTAAGCTTAATACTGTGGAGTACTGCACACATTTTTGAGTGGGTGCTGAAAAATTAGAGATGCAACAGAAAATATCCACAAAAAATATTTAAGAGCTGAAATAAATGCCTTGCATTGAGAGCCTTAAAGCATTCAATCTATTTAGTTTATCAGATAGAGAGTTGAAGGGTGACTTGATTATAGTATTTAAGTCAGGAGTGGGCAGTTATTTGGACTGGAGTGCCACTTAACGAGTTTTGGTGAGCTGTTGAGGGCTGTGTACACAAGCACATGCAGACACACACACACAAGTGCAGACAGGCACACATGCATGCTCAGACATGCACCTGCAGACACACGAGCACACACATGTACAAACATAAACGCACATGCAGACACACACAAAAACACACAAGTTCCCTGCACCCTCCTCCTCCACCCCAAGTCCCTGGCACGTGGCTGGGTTGGGAAGGAGCCATAGCAGCTGCTTCAGCTGCACCCACATGGCCCAAAGTGGTGCATAGGAAAACAGTGTGGCACTGACCAAGCTCAGTTGCATGCCAGGGACTTGGGGGAGGGGCTGGGGTGCAGGGAGAAGGGGGCCAAGAGCTGCAGGTCATCCAGGCCTGGCCAAGCTAGTACTGTGCTGTGTCTTCCCTTCTCCCCACCCCAAGTCTCCAGCCCACAGCTGGGCTGGGATAGGCCAGTGCCACACTGTGTTCCCATGCACCACTTCAGGCCACATAGGCACAGCTGGAGTGGCTGGAGTGGCTCCCGCCCAACCCAGCGATGTGCCAGGGACTTGGGTGTGGACAGGAGCTGTGCCAGAGCCCGAAGCGATGTGCAGGAACACAGTGCAGCACTGTGTTAGCAGTGCCTGCACCTCCACCAAGCCCTGGATAACCTATGGCTTTTGGCCTTCTTCCCCTGCACCCTCTCCCTCACCAACAGGGAGAACCATACCTGAGCTTCAGTTCTTGCTGGGGGCTGGTCTGTGTGGTTTGCGAATGGCTGCAGGGTCAGATCTGTGCACAAACAGCCTTGCTGGGCAGAAGCCTGGCCAGGAGCTCAGCATCCCTTGCCTTGGAGCATACACTGGGGGGCTGGGGTGCAGCTGGGTCAGGCCGAGGAGGAGTGGCTACTTGGCCACTGGAGCTGCTGCTGCTGAAGCCAGCTGTGGCATGGAGAAGGGTGAGAGATGCTGAAATCCAGGGCAGCCACAGGCCAGATACAGTTCTCCTTCTGAGGAGCAGCCATGGGCTGGATAGAATCATTTGATGAGCCAGATCTGGCCTGTGGGCTGTATTTTGCCCACCCCAATTTAAGTAGGGAAGAAATACTGGGCACTAAAGGGCTCTTTAATCTGGCAGAGAAAGGCACAGCAAAAGCCAATGACTCTAAGCTGAGGCCAGGTGCATTCAAATTAGGAGTAGGACCATTCTTTTTAACAAGCAGCATTTTTAATTGCTGGAAGAAATGATCAAGGCAAGCAGGTAGATTCTGTATCTCATGGTGTCTTTTGATCAAGGCAGGATGTCTTTCTGGAAGATACACTTTGGCAAAACACAGGTTGCTGGAGTCACTAGAGGTATAAGCGTGTGATATTTAATGGCCTCTAGAAGACTGGATCTACTGGTTCCTTCTAGCCTTGAACTCTATGATCTATGATGGAGTATGATTTTATGCTAGGGACACCTGTCCAATGGATACTGGATTGAGTTTGAGCAGCAGATTATTTCATGCTTGGAACAGGCCTTGGAACAGATCTTGAAACCATTTTCAAACATTACTAAAAGAGAACAGCAATTGTTATATAACTTGTCATTATATCACAAGACCAAAATAGTTCTTCCGTGTTTAGGTCCTGTTGGAGAAGTTCCAACTTGAACTTCTTTCATTTCTAGACTGACTTGAAAACTGCACATTAAAACTTTGTTAGATAACAACTCTTCCTCTCATATACACATCTCTCCCCTTCTAAGAAAGGAACTGCCTCTTTTTACTATACTAACATCTAACCCTTACAAAATAAATAAATATATAAAGACCACAATAGTAGAAGAAATATGTTGCTCAGGTTGCCTAGTCTATCTGATGCAGATAATCTTCTGCAAGCCTGCTGAGAACAAGAGCAGTACTTAAGACTGCAAAAGGTAATAAGAACAGACTTTACAATGGAAGGGGCTAGAAATCAAAATGATGAATGAATGCATTGAGACTGTTGAATCTTGTAAAATTTCTGAAACTGAAGCAAGGGCAATAAGAAAAAGTAACGTTTTAACCTTTGATTTACTAAAGGGTGTGCTCCTGCCTCACATTCTGTTATAAAGGCCTCCAAGAGGTCTGAACGTATCCCTTTCTCATGGCTAGATTGTATTTAAAAATGCTTCATGTTCTATTCCAGCATTTCTGCCCACACTACTTTTGTCTCTGCCCCCCAGAAAGCCATTAATACCCCAGGTGGAGTTGTGCACCTGCTGCAGTGACCTATAAGAACTTTAGCTGCCTGACTTTGACACCTGATGAGAGCACGGGGAGACAGAAGAAGCCTGCACCCTCCTACACAGTTGTTAGTGCTATTTTTAAAAAGCAGTTACTGTTTTTTTTTCCTTTGCTAATTGGCTGGTCAGCTTGGAGGCCCCCATATCTATTTTTTAGAGCTGCAGAGAAAATCCATTGCTCTCGGTCACACTGAGGTTCATGGTGTCTCAAAACAGGCAAGCCAAAATTGGAACACACTGAGCCAGAGGCTGTTTGCAAAATTTGTCTCTGTATGGTTGATTTTTGACCACGTTTGTGAAGTAGAGTCATGTAAGTTCCTTGGGGCAAGGGCTGTTTTTTTATTATGTTTGTACATGTCCAGCAACACAAACAATATGCAGTAATAGGTGACTGATGAGCAGTATTATTATTAACAGTTATCATTTTAGAGATGGAGAAACTTATGCCAGAATGGTTGTGGGAGTACCACAAGGCAATCAATAACTTCCTGATATTAGAAAATTATTTTTCTTTCTAACTGCCTATTACTTGAAGGATTAATTCTTCCTTTGAAGCATCTACTATAGAATACTCTGAGAGACAGGCTACTGGACAAAATGGACTGTTGTTCTGATGCAATTCCTGTTTCAGTGAAGAAGAAACACTCAGGATTAGAATTCAGGACTTCATGGGTGTCTATACACGAGCAGCGAGGCTGCTCTGACGTGCTGTAATTACAGCATGTTGGAGCAGACTTGATCAAACGAGCTTTAGTTAAAGCATCTCCACCACAGTTTTTCAGCAGAGGGACACTGATAAATGAGATGCTCTCAGAGCCACTCTAATTAAAATAGCCCCCCCTGTCCCCACTCCTGCAGCATGTGTATAAACGTCCCGTGATTTTTAGGCCTGTGTGCATGTGCATGTAGTTACACACTGATTCTATCTTTCTATCTATCTATCTAGATCTATAGATCTATATCTATGTAGAGGTATGTGAGTAAATATTATATAAACTGTAGAGTCATTTGCTAAAACACTTAATTGATTTTAAATGAGGGGTTTATTGTTCTGGTACAGTGCCAAAGTCTGTGCTACTCTTTAAAAAAAGAAAGATTGTATTCTGTAAGTCCTTTTCCATCTTCCTAATGCTTCTAGCAATACAAGCTGTTATTATTACATCGAAATTTTCATGTCTTGCATGTTACAAACACTGAAATACTTTTCAAGGAACTGGCATTTGTCAGCTGAAGAAAGTTCCTAATCATCTCTTTTCCTTTTGTTTTTGAGTCTCATCAGCACAAAACACTCAGTTACTTCCTCATGCTTTCTTTCAGAGACATCGATTAACAATCCACTTTGTCTCAGACTGTATTGCACCCAATGATAAACAGATGGGTCTTATTCACAGAATGAATATGAGAAAGCTGTTCGAGCACAATATGGTTCATATTCTTACCCAGCTGCCTTCTGTTTCTGTCCTTTTGAAACCTGCTAGAAACTGTGGGCTTTTAATTGTAACTGGATAGATTGTGTCTTTCCATGGCTGTAAATCATTTTCTTAGCTGTGATTTATATAGTATCTGTAAGAAAGAAAATTAATCAATCAACAAGAAAGCAGATTTTTGAGCTCAGCAAAAGCTAACAAGAAGCAACCTGAAACAGTGTTTTTCATATGAAATTTAATTCTCGTGTGTGTGTGTTGGGCAAGAAAAAAATCCCTTTAAAATGTATACAGTGCCTTCTGTGCTAAGTATTGAGACTTATGTTTGGCTTTTGATAGCTGCTCTGAGAAAAAACTGGTCACATGTACTATGTACTATACAAGACTAGGCCAAAGTCCACTCAAGTCAATGGAAAGTCATTTGGACTGGGGTTTGAACATATGGGGCAAGATCCTGGCTGCATTAAAGTCTATGGCAAAACTCCCAGTGACTTCAGCAGGGAAGGATTTCATTCTGGGTTCATAATCTCTTTTTTTAAAGAAAGATTTAAAAAAGAAAATAGTGAGGGCTATGTTTCAGATCATACAGAACAAATGTATACATTGGCTCCTTAGCTTCACTTTAGCTATATGTCCTGTAGAGTTTAATAATTCTCTTCTCCATCCCTCCACACTCTCTTTGGGGATGGCTACACTTCAGTGATTCTCAGTACATTTAATCTGTAAAGTTGGTTTTGAAATAAAGACATGACCTCTAAATGTATAATTATGTGTCATCATCAAATCCATGCATCAATGAGTGATTCTCAGAGTTCAACCTTGCATGTTTTGTCCATGCAACATTTCAAATTAAGTCAATGGGAATTTAGCTTTTGGCTACATTGCAACTGAATTTGGAGTGGCCCATTTAGCACTTAATAATGTGGTTTCCTCACAGAACAATTGTACTGTCCCTTTGATTTCAGCTGAAGTTTTTGCATGGCTGAAAATTCAAGTTCGGACTTAAAGACTGTTTCAGGTCCTTTGAATGGAGCCTGGAGGAACAGGTATATATAATGGACTTCCAAAAGAAAAGATCGAGGTTTGCCAGCTGCATGGGTGACTGGTGACCGGTGTTGCCTCAGTTTGGGGGGCATGTGCCAATCGCGAGACGGCCGATCTTGCTGCAGTCGCTTCTGGAAGTGGCTGCGGCTGCGCCTGCTTGCAGGGGGGGGCACCAGCGCTCCCACCTGCCTCCCCGCCCATCACCTAAGTGGCGAGCACGGCCCGTCAGGGGGTGCACCAGCACTCTCAGGAGGTGCACGTGCATCCCTGTGCACCCCCCTATATGTCTCCACTGGAGAGTTTCAAGAAATGATTTTGTTAGAACTTTCTGTTCCAAGGTTGCATTTAAATATAGAAAAAGAGCAAGGGAAAAAAATAGAATTTTGCAACATTTTTGGATTTTAACAATTGAGCCTGATTTGCTGCTGCTCCATGCACAGCCCCCATCTCTACTCAGGGTTCAGATTTTGATAAACTCATTCATGTAGTGTTGTCCTTACAGTCCTTACAATCCAAGAGATTTTGTTAAGTAGTGGGACTACTTTTGCAATAAGATGCCACTCAAAGGGTCTATTGACACATGCAATTAAGGCAAAGAAATAATTTCTGGTGCAGTTTGCCCCAGTCAGTTGCTCTTGGCCACAGCATCTACATGTGTACCTGGACCGCAGCAGTTTGAGCCAGGGAGGAACAGCCCCAGGCTGGCAGCAGGCTCAGAAGTTCAGCCCCTGGGCTCTGGGTGATATTGGGGCTGGCTGGGGCATGAGGGTGCTGAAGTGTGGGGCTAGGTGGCAGGCAGGCCCCCACATTTTAGCACCCTCATGTGCCCGCCAGCCACTGTCACTGTGTGTGTTTCAGCAGAGTGACTATGGTATAAGATGGTACTGTCTCCGGAGTACGGTGGAGTTAGTTAATTTATTGCACAGTGTGTAGATGGTTATGCTTTACAGAGGAGTTAATTAGTCTACTCTGCAGCAAAGCACATGTGTAGATGCACCCAAAGGCCCGAATCATGGCTGCGCAATATGTGGCATCACACATGGCACATTCAGGTGTTCCCTGCAGAGATCCCACGGTCAACAAAATCCACACCAAAAAAAGTGGAGTGGCGCACACAGGGCAGTGCACATCACCCAACATTGGAGCCTGGCCTGCCAGAGCCGTACTGGCCAGGCTGCAAGCGGCAGGATTGGCTATTGGCTGGAGCCATACTGGCCAGGCACCGAGAGGCAGGATTGCTGCAGCTGCAGCTCCCTAAGGCCCCCAGGAGAAACAAATGCCCACACCCGTGTGGACATGGCCAAAGTGAGCAAGAAGATCCAAATTTGGCCCAATCTTTCCAGAAATGGAAGTAATCTGTGTACGTACATATATGTGCACTTGGGGTGCACTCAGAGCCTCTTTACATTTCCATAGTTGTCATTGCTGGTCTGAGGAATAACTTCTTAATAAAATTGGAGGGAAGGCAAAACTGGGAATAAAGTATGCTATATCTTGGTCCTTTTTTGGCACTACCCATTTTAGTATATGCAGGGATGCCACTGATACTCAGAAGATGGTCCAGTCACACATCATTTTTAAACCTGGATACCTATTTATGATTTTAGACTCCAGAGCTTGTGACTGTGCATACATGTATAGAAATACATATAAGCAGATGTGTATTACCAATGAGCAAATGTCTACTTTCTTCGAGAACAAAGTTAATTCTGAGAAAACGACATTCTGTTAGTGCAAAAGAGAGGTGATACAAATAATAAAACCTCAAAAGCACCATGCAGAAACATGACCGCCACAGCAGCAAGAAAAAGTGGTGTCAGGAGATGTCAGAATGTTTTTTGCTGGTATCTTGTGCCCTATTTTCCAGGGAGAGAGCAAAGAAATTGAGGGCAAAGATTTCATAAGATTTAATGCTACTGGTACAGCTTAATTTTTTTAAAGTTTGGACTTTAATAGGACATATATTGCATAGATGTAGTCAGACTTTGCAAGCTGCATTTCCTGTTAGGAAATTTTAAGGAGCTTTGATTTGTTTGAAGAGGAGGCTGGGGGTGGCTGGAGGGGGAAGAACTGATTTTCTTTTCTCTTTCTGTTCCAGTGTACCACAACACTCTTTGAAGGCCACTTCAGCTTTTGACTAATGGTGCTTTCAACTGATCCCGGTGCTTGACAATACTAATGTTAGCGATGATGATGATGATCGTTAATAATGCGTTTAGTCGTGATGAATGCCCCTGCAGCTGGTTGGTAAAGCAAGGACACTGTGCTAGCCTGGTGACTCATTAGAGCAGCTTGCAAACTGGTTGCTGTTGGTGGGGGTTGAAAAGTTAAGGACACTGGAGGTGCTGTTGAGTACATGGCCTGATTTGCATTTCAATGAGACCTGCTTGTTGACTCAGTGCCCGGCGCTTCAGCAGCTCCCACCAGAATCTGCCTTTGTTGGTTTTAGCTCCGGTCAAGTCCACTTGCTGCAACAGGGGAGTTAGGCGCATTTAGTTTGTTTAGTCAGGCGGAACACTCAACAGGAAGGAAGGAAGAAGGGGATTCTCTGCATTGCCATTGTCTGGGCAACGGGGTTTAAGCAGCCGAAATGAGTATTTAGTCTATAAGGTGCACTTGAATCCCTCACAAATCCTCTCAGTGTGGAGCAAGAGGGGTCCCAGACAGGGACAGATGGTGCAAACCCCCTTTGTTTAAAAATATGGAAATAGTCTTTGCCATTTATGTTAGGTAGCCTGCTCTTTTAACTGTCTCCCCTTGCATGTCCCAAAGATCAGAAGATAATTCGTTGCTGTGCTGATCCTTGAAAAGCTCCTCTCACTTTATTGCTGCAGTGGGTCTGCTTTGTCTCCCGAGACATGCTTTACAGTATATACATTGCTGGTGTCCCTTGGACTTAGGCTAACACCGGAGATGGTCTTTGCCTTTTATCATCTAACAAGGCAGCAGAGATGGATAATGTCCTTTCTGCTGGTTGGGGTCTGAAGGCATGTGTGTTTAAACCCTGCTTAAGCCTTCATTGTTGTACATTAAGTACTTATGTTTCTAGGGCTGGGAGATGCTTCATGCTCAGCCCTGGGGGGAAGAGGGGGAGAGGAAGGGCAGGTCTCCAATTGCTTCCTAGTGACCCCTTTGGGTGATTAAGAAGCAGCATTGACTAGCTCCAAGGGAAGCCCCCTCCAGGCTTCCTTGCTGGGAAGGATGGCATCCGCGTGCATCTCTCACATGTGTTTCCAATTTGAGAGATGTAATTTAGGATTTGTTCAACATTAGTTTGTGGAAAGTTAAAAATGTTCTACACATGCCTTATAATATCTTCGCAGGAGGAAAAAAGGCTTGGAAGGGACCACAGGATCCTTAAGTATATTTAGAATTTCACAGAATTGAACATTTTGGTCATTTTGATGTGAGCGCTGAAAAATTCCTGTTCCCTAAAGAACATGGTTTAAGTTAGACAGACAGTCTCTTCTCTTCCCCTCCCCTCTCTGCCTTCCAACAAGTAAAACCCCTTTAATTCTAGAACCATTGGGATACATCCTACATTCAGTCTGAAATGGGGTCAGTCAGCTGTCAGCAAGTGACCCATTTTCCCAGCTGTTGATGAATGCATTTAGCCATGACCAAGCTTGGATTCTAACTACGTTAGTCAAAAGAAGTTTCAACAAATGAAAAGAAAAATAGGAGTTGAAAGGAGACTGGATTTAGTGAACAGGCAATCTTATAGCCTTATCATACAGAGACAGATCTGAAAAAGAGAGGGGCAGATGAATAACAGTTCAAAACCAAACAGCTTAAGTTGAATGTAAGTACAGAATCATAAAAATTGATTTTGGAAAAGATATAAGTTACCATGTCTGCCTTTCTTCCCAGACTATTCTCTGTTCTGGACTTATATTTATGAGTATTTTGACAAGACTACATTTAAACAGCAGGGTTTTTTTCTTTTTTCCTTAAAAAATATTTTAGATATCAAAGTTTTGATATACTTAAAATAGTTCAGCCTGATTTTCAGAGCTGCTGAGCACCCAGTTTAAATCAGGATCTTCTAGCAGTTCTGAAAAGCACATCTGTCTAGAGGCTATCTTTACTTTACTTGGATTTTAGCCTCTAATATATATTATATAATATGGATTCATATATAAATAAAACACACACATACTACATGCAGTAAATAAGGGGCCGTGTTGTATATATAATAAACTGAGGAACGATATCATAAAATCCATTTCCCAGTACTTTTTCCTCTCTCATCTTTTCTCCACCCATTACTTTAACCTCACACAGGCTTCCTTCAAATATTAAAATGTCTGACCTGCTTTGAAACAGGTTAGTCTGTAAGGTGCAAATCTACCCTGTCTTCTGCCTGCTTCTAAATGGCTATCCTTTAGAAAAATGTTAGAAAAATGTTTCCTTTTTCACTGTAAAGTTGAGGATGAATTTAAACCAAACTGATACCCAGCTTAGGATAGACCATTTCTGGTCCTATACCAAATATACTTGTGAGCCTATGGGGATTTTTTTTAACCACCAGACCTAGAAATGTCTGTTTTATGCTCCTGGGAGAACCTGCCTTTCCAATAATGAATTTAGCTCTAAACATTTGCACTGAAACATCCTTTTAAATTGCAAAAAAGTTAAGTATGGTCAGTTTTAAAGGCTTTAGGAATATACTTCTGTTTATTTTACTCTCACCTGACACTAAAGTAGTTTGTTTTTGCAGCTGGAGAGACCATAACATATTGTCAATTCCATTGTATTTAATGCTGCTTTCCCCTATTTTTTATGATGGTTATTGGAAGTGTGGCATAAAGAAGGTATACAGTGTCATGGTGTGCTATAAAGCTCTTAACGCCATTCATAGTATTAATTATTTATATCCTTCCTTATTCATGTCCTTATGACAATCCTTATGAATTTAGGAGAATTCACAGGTTTATTGGCATCTGCGCCATGAGCGCTTCTGCGATTTGCGATTTCTGAGCTGTCAACCATGTACCTTAGCTCCCACACCATCCTAGCCCCAAATTATTACTACTACTACTACTAACATATAATACACTTATACATATAATTGAATAATTATATGCCAATCATGAGCCATGCAGCTATCCTAGGCTTAGTCCAATCATGTCTTTATGCTACCTTACTGTATATCATCAGATATTGACACAGACTCTTCAAATAAGGACTGCACAGAGGGGCTGTGAGTGGGATGGTAGAAGTTAGTCATAGCTCAGTGGGGAGTCAGAGGAAGGAGGGAGTAGATGCATGACCAGAAGTAGAGCAAAGAAGAATGAAGCTGCCTTGGTGGGGGGGATTCACTGGGTGGTAAGAGGCTGGGGACTTGTAGCAGGAGGTAGGCAGGCGTATATACATGCTTAGGGCTTTTGTTTTTATTGCATTTAGTTCATTTCCACTTTAAAAACTTTATGTATCCGGAATGTGAAGGCTACAGCAAAAGCAGGTAAACTATGAGCAAAGCCATCCTTGTTTGCCCTCATTGTGTCCAAAGGAGTTTCAGATCACTGAAGGATGTTAAAAATTATGTGCTACAATAGCTAGGTACAATGGGATCAGTTAAGGAAAGAGTTTTAGCCTTGAATTTGAATTTCTTTCTTTTTCTTTTTTTTTCATGCCACAACTCTAGTGAGGCTTAAACTATCTTTATGCTCATTCTATATTATGACATGCTGAAAGACTTAAAGGCAGAATTTCAAAATAAAGTGCATGAGTTGTCTGGGGTGTTGGTTATAGCCGTGTTGGTCTAACGCCGTAGACAGACAAGGGTCTTTGAGTAAATGTGAAAGCTTTCATTAGACCAACTAAATAGTTGGAAAATTGTTCTTTGCAAGCTTTCAGGCACAACCACCCTTCTTCAGGCATAGGGAGAGTCTGCTGGTGTTGTCTGGGTGAATGTGACCCACTACATGGCACATGCAAACCATCCAATTTACATGGGCAAAATGTGTTTAAGGGTACAACCTTGGTCACTGTGTTTTGACAAAATAACCTTTAACAACACAGTCTTCATGTGCAAGATCAGAATGATTTTAAGGCCAAGAGAGACCATTATGATCCTCTCATCTGAGCTGCAAAACTCAGGCCATATAACTCTATCAAGTACTTCCTGCATTAAACCTAATATACTCTTCCTGTTCCACACTCGTTCTTCTACTGGCATACGAAACAACAGTGAAATAGCATGACTTCCTAAGGGCTAGATCCAGAGCCTTGTGTAGACTTTCCAACAGGACAGGAAGGATGATTCCTCTGTTTGGGTTGTGGAGGTCCTCTGGAGCTGCTCCTCAGAGGCTTCCTTTAGTTCAATGTAAGCATATGCTGCTCCTCCATAAAACTTCTCCCCATTTCCCCGTATAGCAGAATTGTATCTGTTCCACATCTTTGCAGGCTTCTGCAGCTGCAGAGGAGTATGCTAGGCTTGACTCTAAACTACCTCATAGAGAGAACCACAACCCCCCCCCCCCCAAAAAAAAAAAAAAAACAAACCAAAAACAAAAAACAAACATTATAAGCTTCCTTTCTTAAAACCCAAAGCACTCTATCAGAGTCTGGAGTTTATGACTCGTAGTCAGAACAGTTCATCAAAATGTTAGCCATGTATTGTGAGAGCGCCTTCACAGTTTATGCATGTGTCTTTTAAACATCTGCAAAACAGCATGGTTTGGATAAGTTTCCATTACTGCTTTGAGGCTTCATTGGTTCCTGAGAATGAGTGAAGAGGAGCCAGACAACATAAAGGGCAGACAATCAAAGCTCTCAACTCTTAGATCCTTGCAGATGGGCTTTCTGATGAAATGACTAACAACTCCTGCCAGATCAGCAAGTAGCAATCACAAAGCACCTGTATTTATTTAACTCTTCTAAACTTACATTTTGTCAGATAACCTGTCTTTATTCTCTTGTAGTCTTTAACTACAAAACACAAGTCTCTCTGATGTCAGTAACACAAGTGTAAAGTGGGGGTAACTTGATTGAAGTCTGTAGAGTCCCCCAAAGTCTGTAGATGCTTTAAATAAGATCAGAATCAGTCTCAAAGTCTATGCAAAGAGGCTCTTGTTGTTGATGTTATCTGAGTTATCCTTACTTATACATCCAAAAATTTGTTTAGAATACGTATAATTTAAAGCTATTAATCTTTGCAAAGCTATTTGGTTATTGAAGAAAAAATATTTTAAATTGAGCACCTCTGAAATGCTGGAAAATCTAGTTAATAACAAGTTTACCAGAAACTCAAGCATTGGAATGCATGCTTTTATTTTTTGGTGTCCAACCTCAGACACACCTTAAAGTGGCCTGGGTTTTAGAAAGTTCTTAGTACTTTCTGAAAATCAGGCATTCATTAGGTTGCTTGAGTTGGGCCCACCCACAAAAGACAATTTCCAAAACTGCTAGTTACTAGGTGTGATGCTTTGTTCACCACACTAAAACTACATTCACTTAAGTGATATGAGTTTGTGAACTTGGAATCCACATTTATTCATAGAAACAAATTAACTCTGCAACTGAGGACAGCAGATAACTAATTAGTGCATAGAATTCTGCGCCTTGATCTTTGGGGTATGGTAAGTGTCGGCAATATGAGTCTGATACATTACGTTTTACTCTTTCTCCTTTCTGCTTCTTTTTGCTACAACAGGACAAAACCAAACCTCTGTTTTCCCTTCCTCCTCCTCCTGCTCCTCCTCTTCCCCCCCCCCCAAAAAAAAAAGATTTAGAAGATTTCTTGGCTACAGATGGACACCTCTGTGTTAAGAGTGTCATTATTAATTGTTCCCATGCAATTGTCTTCAGTTAAATGGGCTACAATACACTACAATTCTGAAATTAGTTGTAATTGATGAATAGCACGTGTGGCAAGGGATACAACTCAAAAGCTGAGGAGCTGGCAAATAGTCTGTTATACAGGCTTGAAAATCCTCACTGACCCCAAACTTTCAGGCTGTAGTGTGACATATTTGTAGGGATAAAATCCCCAATATCATTCATTTGGAGATTTTGTAGCACCTGCCCTCCTAGTGAGCAGGATCCTTCTAAGGAGTCTCATTGAAATCAGAGGAATCCAAAGGTGGCAAGGAAATGGGAGAGGTGATAGCCAGTGGGTTAGGACAAATTTTATGCAAGCTTTGTCTTCCCACAGATTGAACTGTGTTTGCTCCATCCTTGGGGGTTTTCAAAACCCGGCCAGACAAAGCTTTGGCTGGGATGATCTAATTAGGGATGGTCCTGCTTTGAGCAGGGGGTTGGACTGATGACTTCCCTGAGGTCCCTTCCAACCCTAATTTTCTATGATTCTATGAATGCTGGATAGCTTCACACCTTCTACAGTGACCAACTAAATCAGAGATATATAGCATTTGCCAGGTTTGTAGGTTGGTTCACTGTGCCTGTAATCTTTTCCTAGAGCTATTTTCCATTAGCATTCTCCCAACTTGAATTTATACAAATATTGAACAGCATCTTGCCTTCTCCAGACTGGTGTGATCATGAAATGCAAATACTTGTTCTGCTTAGAGGCTAGTACTAAGGTTAACTATGAATTTCCTGGCTGCTGTGGGTTTAAAATATCATATTTACTTTTACATTAACTTTACATTTTTAAATTGATTTTTTTTGCTTGTTTTAAAGATAGAAAGAAAACCAGGAACAGGATTTGCTTTTGCCAAAAAAAAAAAAAAAAAAAGCTAATTTTATTTAAATGCAATTATAACAAGTAAGCAAACAAATACTCTTTGTTTGTAAACCTGTGAACAATTTTGGCCAGAACGAATTTTGTCTATGAAAGTACAGATCAGAGAAATCAGAAGTCTTCTGTCAATCAGATTCCTTTTCAGGTACTTCAGCAATAATAACCTTGTCAAAGGCACTTGGTAATGATGTTACAGCCTAATAATTGACTGTGAAGAGCTGATGGGCAAAGCTATATCTGAGAGCCCAAAACTTCAGGTAGACATTAATTCCTAGAACATATCCTTCACTGAGGTTGACTGTCATGACTGAAAATGAAAATATCCTATAGGCTATGCTTTTGTTTCTTTTATTCATAGATTTCATAGACATTAGGGCTGGAAGGGACCTCGGAAGATCATCGAGTTCAGCCCCCTGCCCAAAGGGCAGGAAGTCAGCCGGGTTCATAGGATCCCAGCAAGATGAGCATCCAGTTTGCTCTTGAAGGTGTTCAATGTGGGCGCTTGAACCACCTCCGGTGGCAGGCTGTTCCAGACCTTGGGGGCTTGGACAGTAAAGAAATTCTTCCTTATGTCTAGCCTGAAACGGTCTTGTAGTAGTTTATGACCATTCGACCTAGTCGTCATCCCTTGGGGTGCTCTGGTGAACAAACGTTCCCCCAGATACTGGTGGTCACCCCTGATAAACTTGTAGGTGGCCATCAGATCACCCCTGAGCCTGCGCTTTTCCAGGCTAAAGAGCCCCAGGGCTCTCAGCCTGTCATCGTCATGTGCGTGGCTCTTCTCTGGACTCTCTCAAGCTTCTCCACATCCTTTTTGAATTGTGGAGCCCAAAACTGGACGCAGTACTCCAGCTGTGGCCTCACTAAGGCCGAGTACAAGGGGAGAATGATGTCCCGGGATTTGCTTGAGAAGCATCTATGGATGCAAGCCAGCGTTTTGGTCACTTTACTAGCTGCAGCATCGCACTGCAGGCTCATGTTCATCTTGTGGTCAATGATGACCTCCAAGTCTCTTTCTTGCATAGTGTTGGCTAACATAGCACTGCCGAGCCTATAAGGATGCTGCGGGTTTTTCTTCCCAATGTGGAGAACCTTGCATTTATCGGTGTTGAACACCATCAGATTCTCGTCCGCCCACTTGCTGAGCCTGTCCAGGTCAGCCTGGATCACCCGCTTCTTAATGTGGTTTCAATTCTTCTGCACAGATGTTGTCCAGAAAATGAATGCCCTGAATATTAATCAGATAGAATGAATTGTCTTTCAGCAACCCATTTGGCTATAATAATATAAACAATTGTTCGAAGGGCAATGAGCAGTATATGAATGTAAAACTTGGGTTTATGTTACAGCTAACTTCTTCCTGTATGGCTTCTCTCCTGTGCACGGGGCAGTGACAGCTACTGCAAGAAATAGGCTCTCTCAACAATTGTTGTACTCGTCAGAGGGATGTTGTGGCATGGAGAAGGAGAGAAGCGGTGCTCTGTTTGATCATGAATAGAAGAAGAGGTATCTAACAGATGATAAAAAAGAAATGAGGGTAACCCTACTATAAGGTATGGGGTTAGGTGAGGACCAGGGCCCTGACATTCTTGGGGCAGTCACAGCTACTGCAAGAAATAGGCCCTCTCAACAATTGTTGCACTTGTCAGAGGGATGTTATGGCATGGAGAGTGAGAGGAGTAGTGCCCTGTTTGATCATGAATAGTAGAAGAGGTATCTAAGAGACAATACAAAAAGAAGTGAGAGTAACCCTACTATAAGGTATGGGGTTAGGTGGGGACCAGGGCCCTGACATTCTTCATCAGACAGCACACTAGTGCTAGCATGGGTGAAAGCACATGTTGCACAGTTTAAAAAGCTGGTGCATGCAGTCCATCACGGCAACTGAGTGCATTCTAGCTGAGTCAGCAAGATTGCCTTACGTAACTTGCCATGCTGGACACAGCTTGCGCAGCATTTATCATGTACCAGGACTTAAAAGCTGTAACACAGCCCTTTCTATCGTATGGGATTTATGTGGGCAACAGCAGGAGAAGGATACAAATTACTATCCTGAAGGCTTTTTTTTTCTTTTCCTACATCACGGAAGGCTGTGTTTTTTGCTCGATGGCTTATGTGGAGTCACGTGAATGTTGTTGTTCTGACTCTTCTTGCTGATTGCGCTACCCATTTCCTTTACCTTGCCGTCAACCAATTCTGCCTTGGATTGCCTGTTAACAAAGTAATTTGCCACACATGCTTCTACTTTCCACGTCATGGACAGTTGCTGGTTTTACAAAATGTTTTAAATTTGTCAAGCAGCTCTGGCTGGAAATGTTTTGACTGCTTCGGGATTTTTTTTTTTTTAAAGCTCATACCTCAAGGACTTGTTACTAGGTAACAGGGTTCCATTTGCCAATTGCCACCATTTCCTTCTCTCCGTATTACAGGCCTTATTATTAACATTTAGTTGAGAGAAATTGCTGTCATTATGTGAAGTAACTTCCTTTAGAGGTTACTCATTAACCTTAGGTATTTTACTGTGTGATTATAATTGCCAAATGCCATAGGCATGGAAAACCTTTGAACTCCTCCAAGTATTAGTGTATAGGCGAAAGAATATCCACTCTGATTTTTTTATATACTTTTTTCAGGTTTACCTCCCCCCCAACTATCTTATTGACACACATCTTCCAAACATCCCTGATCACATAAGAAGCCCCAGACTGTGAACCACTGGATATGCATAAGTCATCTTCTCAGCAGGGATTGAATTTGCCCTATTAACTTGAGTAAATGGTGGCGGGGGTGGGGGTAACCCTACTAATCTTTCCATGATTCGAGTACTCTCTACTTCACACTGGTGCAAATAAGAATAGAAGTCAATCAACTGTCTTTATACCAGAGCCGTGTAGATGGGAAGCCAATAGGTTAGGGTATTACGGTTCAGAGGGACTTGTTCTATGTCTGTAAAATGTCTGGTATTTCTAGCAGCACCATAAGAAACGGGCTTTTCTCATTTTTTTTTTGCTTTATTAGGGGAGACTCTCAGTCAACCTGAATCGGACTGGCAATGACAGGTCTTTAATTCAAGACACAGACGGCTTCAGGCAGAAACACAGTTTTTGTTGTTTTTCTCGTAATTTTTTTAAAAATGTGTATCTTACATGTAAACAGAGTCAACCCTAATTTGCTCTGCACTTCAGGGTTTAAATGCGGCTTGCGCTCTCTGAAAAAGTCTTACAAAACATATTTGTCCTTCTTCCCCACCCGACTACTCCTTTAGAAGTGCATCAACATTCCTGGTAACTTGATTCCCCTGACAGGATACAGCAGGCTGCTGTAGCTGGAGTGTAGCTTGCACTGCCACGTGACTTCAATGGAGAAATATATATCATATTCAGGAAATTAGGGGACAAGTGAGATATATGCATCATGTTTAAACAGAATGCAAAAAAAAAGAAAAAAAGGTATGCAGTCTGTAGGCACGTTTTGCATGTAGGCAGTCCTAGCTTTGATTGTAGGAAATGAATAGTTGTGATGGGCAATGGCATCCTCATCTCTTACGTCTTCTAAAATACAAAGGCAGAATAATCAGTGCTCTAAACTGAAAGGAAAAAAGGTGGGGGCTCATTTATTAATGACACACTGCAAGTCTGAACTAGGGAGAGGAGTGAGCACTACTAGAAGACTTCTGATTGAGCCTTTGATTTAAAACTGGTGTCTTTTTTTCTGGTGACTTATTTTATTTCCTTTAAGCTTCTCTTTCCTAAAACGTTTACATCTTTTTTAAAAATATTCCTTTGGGAAAATTAGGAAGAAACACCTTTGTTTTGTATTTATACAGAACACTGCATAATTTTGCCATCGTACTAGACTGCAACATGACCAGATAATAAATTAACTACAATTTTTGGATATAACCTACTGCGGAGAGGAAGCATTAAGTTGGGCTTCCATTCTCTTTGGGCCAAATCTTGCAAGTCTTTCTAGTCCCAAACTCCTACTCATTTATTTCAATGGATTTTCCAGTTTGTAGAAGATAGCCCAGAGTGCACTTCTTTTGACATCTCAATTCCTGTTAGTTGAAATGAGCTGACCAATGGGATATATGATGACATATTGTAGTATATTCTGTAAAGGAGCCACAAAGCCTTAGTAGGCAGTATGATTTTTTGTTTTTCTCTTTTAATGTTTTTAAATTTATAAAGATGTGGCATAGCATTGCCAACAGCAGTACTCCTTTCTCTTCACTTCAGGTCTATGGTACTTATAACACATGCCACAAGCCTCACCACTTTCCTGACAAATCTAACTGTTACCTACTAGTAATGACATGACATACATTAATCCTGACATACTTAATATTTGGCCTTATTGCGATATGCAGTACATTTTGCCTTGGGGGGATCTGTCATAGCATAATACTGTATACTGCCAGTATATACAGGGGCCCTGGGTAGTCTACACAAATGTAATTGGTGCTTCAGATAATGATCTTTCCATTTGTTGAACATGCAAGAGCAGATGAAACAGCAGATGGTTTTAGAAGGATAGTTGAAGTAGGAAAGACTTAGGGTTATCATACACAGTAATATGCATTTAAGCAAGTTGTGTTTCCCTATGGGACTTTCAACAAAGGTATGTAGAACAGTCCATATTAAGTCACATGGGGAGAAAAACCTCTTTTACTAGCTTATACTACAACCTCAGTGCAAACAGAGGGGTTCAGGGCATGGTACAAGAAATCCTTCTGTCTCTATAATACACAGTAATGGACTGAAATCATTATGTGAACATTTTATTTCCATAAGTTCCAGATTTGTGCCTTGGGAAGATTTATTAGAAACGTGATTTATTAATCTTGAGCCTCCACAGAAAAAACCCACCACTTTTAGCTAGGTAGTTCCTTGCACAAATTTAAAACTCTTTCTTTTGTTTCTTATATCTGTTCTGTGCAAAATATGAAACACAAAGTTGAACACTTAATGTTATACTGATTCCTGTTAGAGAGTGAAACAAAAAATGCCTGCTAAAATATTGAGGTGTTATTGGTTAATAACATTAAAATCCCTTCCCTCTTGTCCCGACAGGCTGCTCAACTGTTTTTATTTCTATAGTAGTGTCACTGAACTTGCATATTCCAGCCAAAACATTGACCTATGATATTGCTTACCAGTTTAAAATTTCAAGGGAGCATGGTTAGATATAAACTGTGTATGCTGCAGACTATCATCATCAAATAAATGGAGTAATCTTAAGGAAGGCAGGAAAAAAAAAAAGAAAGTCTGTCCCCTCTCTTCTTCACACCTCTCTCCCTTTTCTTGCGTTCACCTCTTTTCTTGCTTTCCTTATTCCTTTTCATCACTGAAAATAGAGATCTTTTGGAAAAATTCCTATAATCAAAAACAAAAACATGTGGATAATATTTTTCCTAGTTTACCTTTGCTGTGATTTGAGAAGGTTCATGAATTAGCAGTAAAAGCAGCTGTGGAATCTAGTTTATTATGTATCCGGCCACAGCCTTTTATTTTTTGTATTTGACTAGTTTTGCTAAACTGCAAGGCAGGATTCTTGTTTCTGATAAGGTGCACGGTGAGCCGTATGCTCTTAAGGAGTGGACATTGTTCTCTTTCCTTTCCCTCCCTCCTCCCCTTGCCTCCCATCCCCCCCCAATGAGGAAGCTGTGGATCCATGGGGATTTACTGCTTCCTTCTAGGATCACCTGTGTTGCAGCTTAAATAAAAGATTGTTTCTTCAGCTGTCTGACTTTTGGATTTATCTGACTCAAGTTGACCCCTCGGTTTTATAATGAGCCAGTTTATTTGCTTGTCCAAATTGGGTTTTCTTAGACAGGAATATAACAGACCTGTAAAGAGGCCAATATTTTGATCACTTCCCCTCCGGAAGGGGGAAATCTACAGTACCTTTCTGCACTCACTGGGCACTCTTCAGGTTGCTAATAAGTTACTGCTCCTGCATGCTTTGTTGTTGGTTTTTTTAATACCCCGTTGTAAAGTCTGGCGTGTAGAAAAATGTTGTTTCTTCTGTCTGTGGTAGAAATATTGATAGGGTTTACAAGCTAATTATGGTTAAAGTCACAGGAAATCCAGAGTCTTTGCTTAGCAACCAGGTTAACCATTTTTAATTCTTTTTTAAATATAGTTTTATATTGCACCTACAGTGATGCTGAACGGAAGTGCTAACCATTTATCAAAACCTTTGAAGAAAACAAGGAGTAAACATTTTGTAAAAATGGTGCCAGTTTTTTCCTCGATGGGACCTGAGCCTATAACACAGTCCAACAAAGCAGGGCACAAAGTGCCAAAAAATCTTTTTAATAAACAACACAGGCAGTAGGAAATAATACTGGTCAGGGCTTGTTTTTCTGGCTCGGGGCCTCATTCCAACCTGTTGCAACCAGCTATAGAAATGTCTATAGGGACACCCCATGCAAGAGGCCCCATGGAGGAAAGGAACTTTTACATTTCTGTTTGACTGGGATCTTTGCCAGTGGCTAAGTTCAAAGTGCAGTTTCCAGTAATTTGCTGTTACTACTCTGTGCGTTTGATAGGCCAGGACAGAAGCATGCAACCCGAAGTAATATTTCCTGATTTCTGTCATTTCTCAAAATGTGAATGAAGGTTGCTGAGGGACTGAGACTCTGAAAGAGTTTCTTGACTCCAAAGCCGTCAATGTGTTCCTTTCCTCCTCCGGCCCGACCCCCATCTCTTCCTTTTGATCGTATCCCATGCCATTGTCAGTTCCGTACTTGGATGAAATTCATGTTGATTGTTTCCCTGTGCAAACACTGTGCGCCTGTTCTTAAGCAGCCAGCAAAATTCCTAATGATTTACTGAGTGTTAGGATTATTTAGATTTATAAAGTTCTGTAGTAGTGGTAACACTTCCTGCAAGCCCCTCAGAATTAGAATTAATCTTTACACTTTTTTTTTTATTACCCTTCCTTCAGCCCATTAAATTTGGAGACTTTGCTTGCAAAATGGATAGCTGCGTAACAGCTACTGTTCTCTGTAACGTACACATTTTTGTGCATGTGGATGCTGTTGTGGTTGTGGTAGAAGTACTCTCTACAATTAAGATGACATAAGCGTTTCCATTGTAATCCTTTGTTTTCCATTGCTTACAGGTTTCCGAAAGTTGCTTCCTAGGATCTGTTGTTTTTCAGGCTTGGTCTCTGCCACATGATGAGTTTGTTTTTTTAAGGTGGAATAAAAATATTCTGGGTGTTTATGAGCATGAAAAGCAGGGGTATAGAATGCTTTCCCCCACTTTTTAAACAGGACCTTGCATTTTTTTAAACAGGTCTTTCAAATGGCTTTGAGTACAAAAGTGAAATTTGGCATCAAAGGAGCTCTAAAAGAGAACAAGAACTGTTGAGCACTTTGATGAAAATTTGCTTTGATTTATCTAAGAGATGCCTCTATGCAAAATCTTATTATATTGCATAATTTAGGTAAAAGTATTCAACTGTGAAAAAACCTCCCTAATGTTGGCACAATAGGGGGTAGACGTAATGTTATGAGTGCAGCTTAAAGCTTTTATTTCCTAACTGTACAGTCTTAATACACACATGTGCATTTCTGCATGTGTGTGTGTAAAGACATCTATAGAAATAAAGCATCATGCAGATTTGAGGCAAAAATCATGGCTCTATGACTGAAGCCGTGTATGTATCTGTAACAGGTCCAAACAACTTTGAAAACAGAAGGGCAGTTACCTGTTTGGGTGGACTTGTTAGAAATTTGTAGTTGCAATAAAAATGAAGCAGAGGACATACAGGCCAGGTACAGAAGTTACTTTTTGTGTGTGGTAGGCACACAGAAAGTGCTCTCCAGCCATAACCAGACATAAAGCACTGTAAAAATGGTGACTCCCACTATTTAGATAACCGTGGATGGATGTGGTATCAGACTTCAGTGGTGTAGGTTACAGAGCTGTAACGGACATCTGTACTAGGTTCCATTGCAACTCACAGGAGGTCGTATTCCACTGACATCCCATGGGGCATTGCAGCACCCTGCTTTGTGGCACAGTGGTATAGCCCAAGTCAGAGCTCATCTCCTCTGCCTGAGTGCTGGGCTGGGGCAGCTCTGCCCCTGGGCTGTCACTGACAAGAGTCAGCAAAGCCTCTGTCCCTAGGCCCTGCCTGTGGCCTCCCTCTGGGTAGCATAGATCTATCCGCACAAAGAAAACTGCTTATTAATTTCTCTTATTGCATATTGAACTGGGCGCAGGTGAGCAAATGCTCAATATGAGCAAATGCTGAATGCAGCTATTTTCCTGTTGCTCACATTTAACCTGTCTTAAGAACTGATTAATCTGCACTGATTTCTGGCAGTGGGCAAGTTCCCTAATCATGGAAGTGAATGATGTACTTGAACACACCCAAAATGTACACCAGCACACCTACGCATATTAATATGTAGCATCACTACTTTCTGACTTGTCTGGGGAAACTGAGTGCGTGTGTAAAATGTAGATTGCAAGAAGCACTTACACTGCCTGTCCTCAATGGAGGATGCAGGACCAGAAACCCAGGAGTCCAGCTCACAGACATGAAGTCTTGGATGTATTCAGTGGCCCATGGGTGTCTGGTGCCTCTTGAGTTGGGGGGGGCACGTCCCCTGAAGCCAATCTCACTTACCGTAAAAGCGGCCGCGCCGCTTCGGGAACTCCCGTGGACACTTCCAGGAGCGACGTGGCCACTTTTGCTGGCGGCTCTGCTCTCAGGCCTGCGCTTGCAGGGGGGGCACTGGTGCTCCTGCTGCCCACCTGCCTGCTGCCTAAACAGGGAGCATGGCCTGATGGGGTGCACTGGTGCTCTCAGCGGGTGCACGTGCACCCCCGTGTACCGCCTGCACGTCACCCCTGCAGTGGCCCATAAAAAAGCAGTGTTTCTCTGTTCTCATATCTTAAAGCCAGTTTCTCCTAATTCTGATCACTCGAGTAATGGTTTGGCACCATGTGCACGTGATAGAAAGCTGGTTCAGACAGTCTGTTACAGAGTTTGAGGTATGTCTCAGACCTCCTCTGTAATCCTCTTGCTTTTAAGATTTCATGCCTTTCCATACCACATCTGCTACCACAAGTCATTCCAACTTTTTACCTTGCTCAGGTTTATAAACTACTTATCTAGATGTATTTATTTCTTTTTCAAATATTGAAATACATTTGTAATAGTGCAAAACAACCACTTGACGGTTTGATGCCTTGTGACTCCTCGCTTGTGACGTCTATATTTATACTGAAATCTTCTCAAAACAGGGGCTCTATACAGTGCCAGTTAAGGGAATGGAAAAGAAGAAGTAAAAGTGACAAAAAATCTGATAAAATTTGGCAAGTACTATTTGGGGTTGAAATTCATAGAATCTGCTACCCTAAAGTCCTCCATCTTATAAGGGTGTAAAGTAAGGGTGGCTGAGTTGGGCCCTAAATATTTGCCATCATATTTTTAAAAATGTTTTTGGAAGGAAGGCTCCTGCCATGTGCTTCATTCTCATGCAAAGCAGATTGACTCCCCCTCTTCTTCCTCACTGATTAACTACCTAGTAGATGATCAATTAGCCAATTGAGTGTGGGCAATGTGGTTGGGGAATGGATACTGAACCTCCAAGCTGGGTGAGCAGAGATACCTGGTGATCCTAAGACACCATGTAGGCTGAGGACCCTTGAATTTTACAGCTCAGGTTGGGTGTGTGGCTTTGCCAGAATCACAAGGCATCAGCTGAAAGCCCCTGGACAGTTTGAAATTCTGGAGGTGACCTGAGCAGTGGACCCCAGGTAAAGTGGGAGCAGGGGCCCCTGTCTCTGTGCCCCTCTCAGAGGTACAGAGTGTATACCAGTCTCCCCAGTACCAGCACAGTGCTTGCTGTGCTGGCTTGATCCACAGGACATGCGGCTAGTTTTTCCAACACTTCTCTTGACAAGTCAGGCTGCATGCATGGGTGCTATGCATCCTGTTATAGTAAGCTTTGCCCCAGCTCTACACAACCATGACAGGGACTCAGGTCCCAGGGGAAACACGGAGCAGCTGGAAGGTGGGCAGGGAAGGAAGGAGCAACAGGGGAGCCAAGGTCACCTTAGGCCACCCCTTGCAGTCATAGCCCTCTCTCAGGCCATTATGGCTGAGAAGCCCATGAAGGGGTTGGGGCTGGAGGGGTCAGGGCTGAGAATGCCTGGGCATAGGGGAGGGGTGAATCACCCACTGCCACTGCCCACCCTTCCCTGATGAAGCCAAGGCACAGTTCTACCCCCCCCTCCCTTCTTTGGGCACGTAAGAGAGCATGTCTCATTTAATAGGATCAAAAATCTGCCTAATTGACACGTTCTTGCCATTTCTCTTAGCGCCTTGCTGCGGCCCCATGGGGAGATTTGGGCCTAAGCACAGATACCTCTGGTGCTTGAGCGTAAACAGTTCCCCCTCCCCCAAAGCATGCCTGGAAAGGCATCAATAGCGTTTATTGTGCTCAGCAGGCAAAAGGGTAAAGAGCAGTTTTTTCAGAGAGCACCCCCAGGTCAGGGACAGGAGATACCGTACAGCTATGTCTGTTAACTGCTGCAGGAATGAGAAAAAATTCCCTCATTGTCAAAAAACCCAAAGACTTCCCTCCCTTCCTCCATCCCTCCCTCCCAGTCCAGGAAAGGGACATGTGATTGAAGGATTCCCACATGGGAACATTTATCTCAGCAACTCTGCTCTTGCTGCCAGGGTGACTCCCAGGTTCCACACCTGCACAGGCTGGCAAACAGCCCAACAGCATCTTTTCCTTCCCCTCTGATCTGATCTGTGGGTGAAGTCCAACAGGTGCCAGTTAATTCCAATTCTTCCAGTGCAGACACTCACTGTATGAACCCCTTGGGGCAACCCATAACCTCCTTCCCACATTCATTGGCCTATCCCAACCCTGGACCTGCCCCCTTCAACCTCAACCTCTGAAAGCTAAGCAACCCCTTCTCCTTGTCTGCAGGCTCCACATCTGTGTGCAGAAAGCTAGCTTGCAGTGGCAGAAATGGTGGGTCAAAGATGAGTGGCCAAACACCTGCTGAGCAAATGAAAGATGTGTATATGACACACTGAAGAGACGTTACAAGCTCCAGTCACAGCCTCTGAGCTCAGCCTGTGCACTGCGGATCCTGTCACCAGGAGCTGTGAGATCAGCAGGGGGAACAAATTGGGCCATGTACAGTGGAAATGGACAGGTTGGGGGATGCTTACACCCAGGCTGCCAAGTTGCATGACTGGGGGCTCCAGATGGCCACTTGCTTTTTGGAGGAGACCCCGTGCTGCAGCAGAGCTGAGAGTCCCAGTCCCAGGAAAGGGAATTAATACAAAGGGTCTTGGACTGCTGCTGGCTGCCGTGTAGTTGCAGGGCCCCCAAGTGGGTCCAGGTCAATCCTGAAAGGGCACAGGAGCACTCAGAATGGACAGGAGAGAACAGACCGCCAGGTAGTTGCTGGGGCAGCTTCAGGCAGCAGAGTCTGAGGGCCCCAGGTTGTCCGCTCCCTGACCCTGGGGCCTAGTGGGGCAGATTTTCCATTCCCTATTGCCCCACTCCTGGCCCAGGTCCTGCTGCAGGGGAGTGGCATAGCCTTGGCAGGGATAGGCAACTCTCTGGCTTGGGTCGGCTGTCTGACATGAACCCCAGGCATTGGTGAGGGTCATGGGTTCATGGTCCTTGAATGGTGAGACATGGCTTCGGGGGCCAAGGGGTTGGGGTCATGTGTGGGAGAGCCAGGAGTCTTTGGTGCCCACTGTGCTTGATACCTCCTGGCCTGCAGCTGTCATACAGACATGGAGTCTGGGATCTTGCAGCTGTCCAGTGTGTACAAGGAGAAATCCCCAGTCTTGATTCTGGACCTCTGAGGGTAGGGTTCCAGGTCAAAAGCCCCCAAACCCTGTGCCTCTCCTCCAAGGTTTTATATCTGTTGAGTTCAGGCCCTGCAGCATCCCCCCTGACCCCAAACCCCCTTCCAGATTCTGTTGCCCCATTCTCAACCCCCACTTATCCTGCCACCACCAAAGATTTGCTGTTTTGTGTTAATTGGGAAAAGGGACCAGGTTGGGACATGGGCAATGTTCAACAGGTTTTCTTTATTATACACAGGAAAAGTTTGGCAACCACAACATTTTTAAACTAAGGCATGTCTCTTCCCCGTGCCGCATTTCCCCGTACCCCAGTGTATACCCCTTGGGAGGAGTTGGGGAAGGGGAGGGGGAGCGGAGAGGAAGTGGAGCAGTGCCTGGGAAGCCTGGGTTGTGGGCAATGGTGCCCATGATGCAGGGCCAGAGGAAACTGTGGCAGGAGATCCATGGCCCAGTACCAGGACTTGGGCACTCAAAGCTCTCTGGCCCTACTCATCCAGGGAGGGCTTCTGGTCCATGTGGGTGAGAAGGCAGCCAGCTTGGGCTTTGTGGATCCAGACAGCCTGTTGAAGTGTGGGACTGGGGCCACATACATCAGTGGGGGCTCGCCCTGTCCCCCATCCCTGTGCCACTTGTGCTCATGGTGCCAGGCTCAGTCTGTAGCTGAAGTGATCCTTCTGGTGGCCCAGCTGCTCAAGGGCTAATGTATGTTCTGGTTCTTCCCAACCCAAACGGGGGTGCTTAAGAGTAAAACTCAGAAGTTCAAGTGCTTTTGCTACAGGTTTCTTGAATACCTGTACTTAGCGACAATGTAGTCTGCCCGGATGTGAATATGTGATGAACAAGATTGGTGTCACAATTGTACTCTTCGATTCATTGCAATTCCTCTTTTCTCATGTTCAGGTCTTCTCCACTTTCCTCTAAAAAAACCTTAATAAAAACCCTTTGAAATACATATACATGTAATGAACTCAAATATGCAAATAAACATGGTGTTTTCAGAATGTCTGAACAGGTGCTCAAGTCATTTTAATCACTCATTATTTTTTAAGATGAAAAGAAATAGATTTCTGAAAGCAGAGAGCATTGGAGTTAATTCTGTTCTTTATGATTTCATTGCTTCCCTTCACTTTCAGTACAGGATGTCTTTTGTAAGAGCATGTACAGGTCCAAACAGGCTGAAAAAAGTAGGAAAAGCAGATTTTGTGGGCTGGATGTTAGGTATGTTTCAAATATTCTAATCATATTTGTGTTAGACACAAATAATGCTATTTTTCCAGTGTTTATATTTGGTCAACAATACCCTTGGGAAAAAGTGTGAATACTGAATAGGCCCAGAATAATTAATCTTATTCTTCCTTGGCATCCTTAGTACCATGATGTTTGTCATGTGGCTTACAGCTGTGTTCCATGGGCAGGCTGTCAGCACGCTGATCCAGCCAGTCATACTGCATTTGGTGAGAGGCCTCCATTCTGAATTTTTGCCAGAAGGATATGAGTGTGTGCAGCAGAGGGAACAGAAACCCACAACTAACCTGGTCCGTGAATTTCTTATTGCATGTGAGAATTCTGCAAAGGCTGACTGTACAATTTGTTAAAACCACAATCTCCTGTGGTAACAAACCCCCTGGCTATGTGATAACCACTGCAATTGGAGAATGTTGGGTTATATCATGAGACCAAATATCAGGTAAACAAAAGAAGCATGCTATCTCCCAAATGAACTAGTGATTAACAAATTCAGAGGTTTCTAGGAAACTGTTACTGGCTGGATTACTAAAATGAAGTCCTGCTCTACTGGAGCAGCTAAAGTTGTTAATTGAATCATTTTAATAAGATGATGGTATCGAATGTGCAACCTGATTCTGTTGAAGATTTGCTAGATAGGTTCATTGGGAAGTTATGAAATGAAATCATGAAAGTATTTTGCTTCATCATTTTTGGTGTGTTAAGAAGTATTAATATTGGTATCAATTGTGGTGTTAAATGCTGGTGTGTGAAAATAGGTGACCCTTTACACTCCTTTGGTTTTACTGAATATTGGATTAATTATGACTGGTTTTACACTGCGATTTTCTGTAGTAAACTATATTTATCAGATAACTCCTAGAAAATGGAATAATGAAAGCAACAATCTCCTTATTCAGTATAATGTTGCGAACACTACATGTTCCTTATTGCTGCTATGTTTACAGCTTGGCTCTTTCATGCATATGTTAAAATTTTGGATTCCTGCTCCTGTTATAGGTGGAATTTGAGCTTTGATAAATTAAAATGTCACAATGAAAATTTACTCAAGTAACAAAGTCAGTGATAAAGATTCAGATAGTGATCCCTGAGGTGTTGGCCTTTACTCAGCTGTGGCCTCAGTAATGTGAGTGAGATTGCTTGTATGAACAAGAGCTCATGCACCTGAGTTAAGGTGTCACAGTTTGACAGTCTGCAAACAAAAATAACAATGTATTATACTTCATCTGTAGAGCACCAGAACAAGATATAGATACAAGAGTGATGGTTCTTGCATCATTTCAACTCTGATATTATGACAGTGGGCACGTCTACACGAGATGCCTTAATGCATAGTGAACTCTTTTACTGTGCATCAGTGCATCACAACAAAAACTGTGTTAATGTGCTAATATGCAGTAGAATTAGTCTACTGTGCATTAAGTGTCACACAAAAGTTCACCTTTGCTACTATGCATTAGCGCAGCTACTGCGCCTTTATCTGGTTCCTCATATCAGAGGTACTAAACTTAATGTACAGTAGCAAAAACGCATTAATGAATGTGTAGACCTGCCCAGTGATGCCAAAACAGCCATTTGTGAAGAAGCTATGCTAAAGAAGACAATGAATACCATTAATTATCTTCCCTTAGCAATGTATTCTCCAGGCCAAGCACTCACTTGTGTAAGAAGACTGTTCATTTTCTAAAACTTATTGGTCTCTTAAGGTTGTTCCTGGGTGTGGGTGTAGATCCTTGTCTGAGAATGCCAAGTCCCTGACCCATTTTAAATGCAGGTCGCTTGTGATGAATGATGTGGAGGTACTAATGATTTTTCTCTGTTTTCACTGACTTCAGATTTGCATGTAGTCAGAACCTCATAAAAATAAATAGAACCTCAGAAGATATCACCCCAGAAAGGTAAAAATATGAAAAGAAAGCAAAAGAGTCATTTTTGCAAAAGCATTATTTATGGCAGGAGTGTGCCCATGCCAGATTAGCCAGGAGAAGCGTAAAAGGATTTTCCCCAGTGCCTAACTTGGGCTAATTTGGGTGGCTACACTTGTGGAGTACAGCTGTAACTCTCCAGATACACTTCTTTTGAGTAATTGACCAGATGAAAGGAGGGAATTGTGGTTTAGCCTTTCAAAGTCTAAACATCTCTTGGGAATGTGGGGGGAGGAAATGTGACAATTCTACCCCAGATCTGTTTCTCTGAGATACAGTACTTATGCTCCACCAATTACCAAGGGCTGCATTTAAGGCTTAATCTAGTGAATATAATTTGGCAGCCATTGGCACTCTAAGATCTGTATGGATAATCACTTTGAATTTAGATTTAAGCCTTTGCACCTGTGAAAAAGGAATCTTCCTTTCAAAATTAGAACTCCCCTTCTATTAGTGGGTTTACACGTGCATGCCAATAATCAATGGAGTATCCAATACTATTGTCCTTCCACAAGCCTCATGTATTTTAATATATGATGGCTTACAGAAAGTGGAGTTTTCAATTAACATTTCATTTTTTGAAAGAAGGAACACTCTACTCCTGTTTAAAGTAGTTTGGAGTTAAAAAAAAGATAATTGGTGAGAGTAAAATGATTTCTACATAATAATTACCAATTTGACATCAATGGAACTTCTTTGCATAAGAGGACATATATGGTTGGGTCTTTATTTATTACCCTGATAAATGAAAACAAGATGGATTGTTTTTTGGACAATTTGTGAAATGTTGTGCCATTTCTTAAAAAACACTTTTGTATGTAATACACATTCATAATATCTTTGTTCCTATATATGTTATCCTTCAAATAAGGATAGCTGTTTTAGGTAAGAGAAAAAGTATAGTTAATCTCTTTTAAGTCTACACGAGCTAAACTTTATTATCTTACTGCATATGACATTAACACAGAATTAGAAGAGTGTCAACAAAATCTTTCTTTATCAGTGGTTCTCAAGCTTTTGACTCTGCAGGCCAGATTGGACCTTGGTGCCTGGTACTGCTCCACCTGGTCCTGTTTATCAGGATTGAGTAATTGCTAGGATCAGGTGCCTGATCTATTGTGCAAAGTGCCACCACTCCCCTGCTGCCAAATTACTGGACCCATGGGGAGCCCCATGGGCTATGGGCTAGATGACATTTTGCTGGGGGCCAGACCTGATTCATGGGCTGGGGGTTGAGCACCCCTGAGCTATATACGACATTGACTCAAATATAAGACAAGGGTTTTTTCCCCCAATCAGCATGGGGAAAAAAAACTTCTTGTCTTACATTTGCATAAAAGGAAACATCATTAAATACATTGTCCATCATTAAACTGCTGCCAAAAGTAGCATGTGCTCAATAATGGAAACCAGCTATGGAATTGATTAAATCTTTCCTGCCCATGTGCAAGGGGTCTGGATTCGATGATCTGTAAGGTCCCTTCCAGCCCCTAACAACTATGAAACTATGAAATGCAGTCAACACTTAACACAGCTATAAGACACATGGCCTATATTGGGAAAGCATACTGATAGGAACCTTTTTTTTTTCAAAGAAAAAATTATCGTGTTCCAAGTCAAATCAGCCAAATCAATTCCAAATCTATGAGTTATTCAAGAACCAAATGTGGCGACAATACCGGCAAGCATCCTCCACCCCTGCCCGAGGCTTCAGATGTTTCAAAATCCTTTGGCGGGCATGCTAAATACAGGCCCAAGCCCGGAAGCTTGGGGTTCAGATGCCCCTGAGTTTTGCTTGCCCTCGGCCACACGGCTGCAGGAGCAAGCTAGGGAGGAGTCTCTTGTTTCCATAAAGTTGGCAGGTAGCTGAGATCCTTCAACTGGAAGCTAGCCAGAGAGAAGCTAGCTATGAGGCTCTCATCGGAAGTCTTGTCTGCAAGCAGACAAAGGTGCACCCTGCACTACACAGTGCCATTTAATTGCATTACCTTGCTCAGGGTATTTCCCCTGCCAAGTAGGAGCCTACCACCAGGATAGGCTAGTGCCCATATGAATAAGATATATGGTACTGCCCATTGTGCTCAGTCCTCCACAACACTGACTCTTTTCAAGTCATGGTGATGCACTACATTGTCACTTGCTGTTCACTTCCACAGCTGAGCTGCACCTTTCTTTCCCATTTCCAATGATTCCTGTCTCTTTACCAGCCTTGTCTGGCAAACATCACCAAACGGGGCCCCAAACAGTTCACCCAGAATCCCTCTGTCACCTCCTTTCTCAGCCCATTGCATATGATTAGTGTGGCCCCACCCTCCATGAGGTGGGGCTGGGCCATGTTGTTTTGCACCTCATATAAATTTTGGAGGATCCCAGGGCTATGACAAGGAAAGTCGGTTCCAGTCATGAGGGGCTGATTAGCACATGAAGCATTTCTTGGGGAGGGGGTATCTGAAGTACACACACATATACTGAGCAGAGCTGAGCTGTGGCATCACCATGGCTTTAAATGCTGTTGACTCTGGTGGAGCTCAGATCAATGAACTATACGTTAAATGATGAGCCTTTTGGCTTTGGATTAATATCATGCATACTTCTCACCGTGGTTCTACAAGATCCTGAACCAGTGCCACAGCTTGTACGGCCTGCAGAGCACAGGCCCCGTGACCATAAGCAGCCACAAGAAGATCCAAGAGACGGTGAGGCTGAGGGACACCACATCACCCATGGACCTGCTCCCAGGCCACACATGCCAGACCGTGTTGGAGTGCATTGACCACAAGGACCTGCACAAAGATCACAAAGACCTGAACTGGCTTATAGCTCACTGAGCCCTAACAGTGAGGGGCAGTTGGGGAGACCCAGCTGCCCATGGCCCAACGGCCACAGAGCCACCGATATGATCGACTACCTCCTCTGGCTCTGCACCTGTGCCTAAGAGGTATGGAAAAGGGTGAAGCAGCTCTGTGAAGTGGTGACCGGTGTCAACTAGCTAACCAGACATGGGGCACTGTATGGGCACCTTGCCAAACACCAGGGGAACCTGTTGCCCCGTTTTGACCAATTTGTGTCCTGCATCAGTCATGCCCTGTGGAAGGCCAGAAATCTCTTGTTGTACAGGCACACAGTCATAGAGGTAGTAGGCTGTGTGAAAATGGCTCTGAGTGAACTCCAGACCTACTACTAGAAATCAGTAGTGGAGGATGGAGAGGATGCAGCCAAAGCCACCTGGCATAGAGACATGTGGCACAGGACTTTCCAACCCCCACCTCCGAGCGGAGAAGGGGGCGGTGACAGCAAGGAAGAGGAAGAGACAAGGGGGACTGAGGGCAATGACAGCAGCAGCAGGTCGTCCAGTGGGAGCTGGAGCGACAGTGACATAGAGGATAAATGAACTGACTATGTGACCCCACAAGCCGGGTGGGGATGAAAGGAAGTGTTGCATGGTCTGAGGGACCAGGAGTTGCTTGTGTGTGTTGCACGTGATGCGGATATTGTAACGGGTTCAGGTGGCCAGTGGGCCTTTGTATGGGTTCATGGGTGCAGTTTTTGTAATGGGTGAAGGTTTTCTTTGTGGAGTGATACTTGGAGTGTAGAAATATATAACCTTATATATAGACGTATATTTTTACAAAAAAATTAATTATATATATAAGTAGGAATAAAAGTGCTACTTAAAAGTGTGTTTGTGGAATACTTGTGTTAAAACTTGCAGTAATTTCAGAAAAGGTAAAATGCATCAATTCTGGATGAATTAAGTCTATGGGTACCTGTAATACAAAGTTAATGTTTTCAAATTTGCCTTCCTTCCACATGCTCAGGGAGAGCAGGGTCTGACAGTAAGGAGGGGGGTACAGGGTTTCAGGGGGTAGAAATTGAATTTGAAAGGTCAGAGGTCAAGGGGGCCACCTGAACCCCCCAGATCTATTTTCCCTGCTGCAGTGTTGGGAGGGGAACAAATTCAAGGCAAACCTCCACTAATCAGATTCTATAACTGGAACATTATAACCAATTTATACATTTTCCATATATAATTAGAATCTATTGGGGAAGTCATCTGATATTTAAACAAATATGGTAATAGTAGTTACACTGGAGAAGCTTGTGGGTATGGGTGGAGTGTGGTAAGAGAGGAAAAAAGAGTGGTTGTCTGAATTAAGAGATAGATTATAACATTTATCTTTCCTCTCTCATGGTGCCAGTCCAGCCTGAGGACCTACATGGAGTAGCTTTGATGCGCTCACTTTACAGAAGTCCATAAACACAGTTTTGTACAACCCAAGCAGGACTGAACTAGTTTGGAAGGTAAATTACTCTGTATGCCTTTATTGTGTTTTCCTCCAGCTTGGGTTGAATGTCCTGACTTTGCCCAACAGAGAGACAGCATCACAGCTGGCTGTACACACAAGATGAGGGGATTCATTTTTCCAATACTGCCTGTCCTTTATGCTTTACTTCTTTTGCATAGAATGTGACCTGGTTTGGTTTTACTTTGACCAGGGGATTCCTGGATGAAAGAGAAGGTAAATTATTTGTTTCATAACTACTGTACCAGGGAAAAATGAAGAGGCATGGGTGTATCCCATTTAAGAGTTATTAAGCTATTTAGTACATGGGTGCAATGAAATTTTCAATGATCACCGGTGGCTTTTTGGCAGATGAACAACCACAAAGAGAAGTAGAACAGCCTTAAAAGATCTGTTGGAAGATGAGAACTGATTACATAACACTAATGACCAATGGGGGTGGCAGTTTACAACCATCTGGAGAAGTTGATACCCAAGGTAGACCACCCTACTATTGAAATGACCTTAAATATGAGAACTGCTAGAGGCAATTCATACGGCATTTTTATTCATGGGAATGCAACATGAAAATTATTGGAAGACAATTATGATGACTGGCAGCTGTACATGATATGTCACAATCCCATTGATTATCTGACTTGAGGCATTCGTTAATATATAATGGAACGGTCATCAAAATGCAAGTTTAAAAGGGTTTTGCATCATTTCTCTTTCATTTTTCAGTATATCTGGTGCTATTCCAACAAAATGTTTCATAGTAAATAAACATATAGAGAGACAGAGGAAGTGTATACCTTAGGAGCATGACTTGGTATACAGTTACGTGAAAGGTAGAGAAGTGATTATTAGAGGTTGAGTCTTGAAGTTTTTAATTGTGTGGCAGAGTCCCAGGTGTGAAATTCTGCAGATTTATGATTTTCTTATTCTCACAGAGCCCTACCACAGCAACATCTCTTATTAATAATGTATTCACACTCCCACTGCATCTAGCAATGTCATATAGGAGCATTAGCTAGCTATTTCTGTTAAAATGTCCTGCAGTGGGGAAAAAAAATGACCCAAGGACCATAATCTGGAGGCATTGGATTTAAGAAAGCATAGTATGAACAGGTAGTCTCAAGTTAAACAGCTATTGCACCAGGGTTTTCAGTTTGCACTTTCCAGTAGATGACATTGCATTAGTTTTATTTGCAAGACTATTTACTTTCACTGCTTCATTTGTGCATTTCTTTAAAATGTGAAGGACTGGAAGTCTATTTTTTTCTTTCCAGTTTCTTGGATATTAGAGTAAATTCTGCAGTGAATTCTATGGCCAGGGGCTAAGAGAATATGGGGAGTGGGGGGCGGCTCTGACCATGCAGTACACAATAAAGGTTTCAAGAAATTGCACACAGGAGTAAACCAAATACAAGTACTGCAACAACATTTAGGCCTTAATCCACAAAGGGATTTAGGATTTACAGTGTGTAGCTTTCAAGCACTGTTTTACTTAGGAGAATCCTCAGTTTGGCATCTCCTAATTTACTGGGAGAGCTAGGAACCATAAAATAGGATTTACTGAAGTAAGCATGCTGAGCAGGGAGCTGCATAAGTTAGGCAATAGGGAATGCTGAGGAAGGGAGTGGGCCTAGGCTGACTCCTGAATTGCAACCAGGTGGCCATGACCACAAAGGTTAATCAGGGATTTAACTCCCATTTAGAAGGGACATGTATTAGACAAAGTTCTTGAAGCTGCAAGAGGGATGTATGTGGACAAGTTGACAAAATTCACACTTGCTTCAAAAACAAGCTCTACTTGCAAAATAATTGTGGCAAGGTGTATAAATATATGTAAATGATAACACATTGTCTTTCAAATTTTAATCTTTTTTTGTGTGTGAAATCACTGGCAGTTAGGTGCCTTGACCTTTATGAATCTGGGCCTAGTTGCCTTACTCTGCTTGGCAGTAGCATAACATGGTGTGGATGAGTGCGGCACATGAACCAGGTGCCACCTCTTGGGAGGGACACCAGAAGGACAGGGAAGGCATACTTTACTCTTCTGTCCCTCCATTGGCTTGCACTTTCAAGCCGCAGGAAGCAGCAAGTGTAGGCAATGTGTCATGAAGTGCAAGGCATCATAGTTTTGTAGAGCAGCAGTGGAGTTTGCTGTTGCTGGGGGGAGAATTGACCCCATTTTTTCCTGCTGAAATCAGCATTTTTTATCCTCTTGACATGGGCTTTGGCAGCAAATGATGGGGTGAAAGTTCTCCCCCAGGTGTGGCTAACTCCTGCAGGGCAGTCTGTGCTAAGAATAAGTGGGGTGGACCCTGGGGCTTTCCACCTAGGGTTGGAGCTGGAGGGGCTCGCAGCAGTGGGGTGGGAGGGTTCCTTTTATCCAGGGAACTTTTGGTAGCTAGGCAGTTCCTGGCTGGGCTTAGCAATGGGGTTGGGATCATTCCCAGCCCATTCCTTCAGTCAGGCTGCTTGGGGTCTCCTGCCTGGACCCGCTGGAGCAGGCAGAGCTAGGGTTTAGGTTAGAGTATTTGAACAATTTAGAGCTGTCTTTCTGCTTGTGATTGACAGGGCTACCACATTTATATTTAAGATACAAGTACGAAGGGGAGTCCACTCTAAGTTAGTGGCATGGACCCTGGGGTGCTCTGGGGTGAGTCTGTCTTTTCTTTCCCAGTGGATCTGTCCTTTTGTAGACACATAATTAAATATTATTTGGGCCAGAGAGAAAGAATAAGAGTTTGACTCTGTAACTCATTCATTATGATGAACCCCTGTGATGTGGGAGAATCAGGTCCAAGTCCCTGCTCCTATGAATATTTTATTATTTATACAGAGTGGAACAGCTCCAATGGGAGGTATTGAAAAAAAAAAAGATTTCCCTACCCAGTAGTCTGCTGGCTCTGGTACTCTCATGGAATTAGGGGGGACTGGGTTCATTCATTGCTTTCAAATTAACAGGGATTTGAAAATAGGTCATCTATGTCCCAAGCAAGTGTCTTAACTGCTGGGCTGTTGGGTTCATTGAGGCACATAATCACCCACCCAGTCCCCAAAAGCCTAATCCCCAAGCTGCCTTTTGTGAAAGGCATGATCTAACCTAACTACATGATCAGGCCTTGCAGACAGGGGAACACCTAGGACACTTTTACATATTCTTATAGTGGGCAAACTGAGTTATGTGAAGGCTTTTAGGAAAGGTCTTTCCAGAACTAAGCAACAAAATTGAACGGACTGCATTCTGTGGCACTGGGAGATGTGAGTACTGCGATTTGTCACTGGGCAAGCACGGGAGAGCAGTTTCTCTATAAGGAACGTGGCTGGCACAGAGCCAGAGGATAGGACAATTTGGGACGAGAGAAGTTACAAAAGCGAAGGACAAACAAAGGACCGAGTATGTTCTGAGTTGCCAACCCAGGGAGACGGGAGCAGCCTTGGACTTCTTGCTTGAACAATGAAGAATCCAGAAACCAACATCCCACACACCCAGCAGTGGATCTGAGACCGGTACCACTGAAGATCGCTGCTGAACACCTGAAGGCACCGCTTGCCAGGTCATATTGCAAGGAAGAATACTTGTAATAAGCTTAGGGGTTGCTATTAAAAGTTCACTTGATACCAAATCAGATGAGGGTTTGTGTCAATCCTTGGGGGTCTCTGGTAAAAGGAATCCTAGGGGCAACAATTGGCGAGCCAGGCAGGAGCCAGAGACAGATTGATGGTATCAAGTTGGAAACTATAGCCAGTGGGCAGAGGTAATCTCTTGGGGCAACAGTACTCTGGTGGTGGGGAGGGTGGTGGTGCTTTAATTAGAGTGGCTCCAACAGCCACTCTAATTAAAGCACCACAGCGTCTTGTGTATCAGCATCACTGCGCTTCAAAATGGTGGCAGGGGTGCTTGAACTAAAGCTCATTTGATGAGCTTTATTTCAAGCGCCCCTGCTATTTTGAAGTGTGCAGATGCTGATATACCAAATGAGGAAGGCTGCTGGAGAATGGTAATTGCCATGCTCCAGCATACTCAGTTAATCGAGTCCGCCTCGATGCACTTGTGTACAGGCACCCTGAGTTCCAGAATCCTGCCAAGTGTCAGCAGGATTCCTCTGGCTTTGGGCATGAGTATCGGTGGAAATCAAGGTGCCAAGAGGGTTAGGTAGCACCTAAGTGGGGGGCTCTGAGGACCTCAGTGACACTGAAATGCTGGAGATAGGTGCAAAGTCCCATTTGGATTTAGACCTGTGTCTAATTTTAACTCTCACAGAGATGTAGCTCTCTTATCTGGTCAGTGGTGCTAACTGGTTGTGTGGTGATACTTCAGGAGTTAAGTTATGATTATCCGTTTCCCTTGAGTACTAGTTTGTTTAACTGTGGATTATATCAAGGCAAGGGGAACCCTCTTTCTGTTCTGTTTTGATTTTTCTCACCTCATGCATAGGAATACATAATGTGTTGCCTCACTCCTATTATATTACACTGGGTTGCAACATAACGCAACCTCATTTACACAGTCTGTATCAGCTATAGGAAAGCTAAAAATGTGGTTTCCTGAAAAACAAGTGAAAGGGGGGTGGGGGGAGGCGGAGGAAAATACGTACTTTTTGTTTTGAAGGTAACATTACTGGAAACTCCATGAACAATTGTGTCAAAATACCTCCAAAACAGCTATTTAGTCATCTGAGTAGTTGTAATTTACTTATAAGGAGTTTGTACTTAATGTCAGCAGGGTACTTAAACTAGTATCTTTTACACAGCCATGTAAATGTTGTAGACTTCAAGGTATATGTCAGACAAGTGATCACTTGCGAATGCATAAACTATACTTTGATTTGGTATTAGTTAGAAAATACTGTCTATGGTTTAAAAAAAATGGTATTAAAACTAGGCATGTAAAAGCCTAGTATAAAAGTGATTTTCTTTTTCACTTTAATAGCAGAGGTAACAATTTTTACCAAAGGGTGTTTTTGTGATGTAAAAAAGTGATCTCTCTTTTCAGCTGATATAAACTGGCATGTGCTCATTTACACCATATAAGGATCTGGCCCAGCAACTTTGAGTATTCTGCAGCTTATCTGGGAAATGTGCTTCTGAGGACAGCAGAGACCAACTTTTTGGCAGGCAGGCCACAAATTAAGCCCCACGCATTCCCTGAATGCCACTCTGATACCCTGTGTGATCTGCTGCTCTGCTTTCCGCTCTCTGCCATAACTGGCACAGTGCTGCCAACCACCTCCCTGATCTGCTGTGTACCACACACACAGACTGCCCGTGCCATGTGTCACAGGTTGGCTGCCCCTGTCCTAGGATATACAGGTACTTGATGTTAGTAAAGGAATTGTGTTAATAAAGGAATATTTATGATGGTACATTGCCTTTTTCCATACCATTTAACTGCATTGGAAGAATATGAAGCTATTAATTTCAGAGGCCTGACTTTGACACACACTGGATCATTATAGCAGGTGTTGAGAATACAGTGGATGTGTGGCATAAAAAAAAAATCTACTTTATGTCATACTGTGCCATAAAAATCAAATGGAATTCATCTCTTCTTTCTGCCTGTATTATTTCAAATAAGTTCCACATTAAATAAATTAAACTTTTCATGATTTCCAGGGTGCATAAATACTGAATTTCATATTTTCACCTAACAGGTAAAATTGTATCTGCATTTGGGGATATCGCTTTTGCTTTCATCGCACCTCCATGGCCTAGTTCCTCTCTATACATGTAAAGCAAGCATTATTCATCTCTTCTGGGTGGTGTTTCCACCTTCCCAAGATAGAGAGTATAACTACCATCGGATCACCAGAGCTTATGTCCTAGCAGATGACTCCTTCACAAAGGGACTTAGGAACAACTAAAAATGGAGCTCCTACCTGTGACAGCTTGGGTCTGGGATACACAAAGAGTTGCACTGATTTAACTAACTTAAGGTATATTTTCAGGGCAGTGTAGTGAAACTGGTGCAATTTTTGTGTAAGAATGCTTACATTGGTTTAAATTTATGAGTATAAGCAAAACTGTTCAAATTATCTTTTAAAACGATATGGTTGCAGTCACACAGAGTTTTCCCTTCTTATCATGGAACTGGGGTTTTTTTAACATTATTTTAAATAGAAGTAGAACATTTTCTACTTAGAAATAGAAATATAAGGCATGGTGTAGTAGGGTGCACTCCAGGGGTGGTTGTGGCATGCCCTGTTGATCGTGCGGCACCTATCTGCCTACCCCACCCCCCTAATCTGGCTCCTTTCTCCTGCCTTGATGTTATAGTTAGTATGTTATGTTTAAGAAGCTGCCTTTAGGTAACCAGGGTCGAGCTGGGGGTTTCCTGCCTCCTCTCTTTCATGGGCTACTGACCCATCCAGGTAGTGTGGGGATGCTCTTCTCTTCCTCACTCTCTCCCTCTATCTTTGGCTAGTGTTGGGTTCCAGTCCACCTGACCATGGGAGACTAGTGCCCCCCCTGGCTGGACAGTCAGTGACTGGGGGGGGGGGGGATTCCCCCGTAGCTGATGCTGCAGGCTGGGGGGTCCCCCCCCCGTGGCCCATCCTGCCAACTTGCAACTGGCAGTGGTATGCCGCTGGCACTTCCGGATATGCCCCTAGCACTTCCGGGTTGGCGGGATTCACCATGGGGGGACCGTTTCTCCTGGCGCACTCCCCAGCTGGTGCTCTCAGGGAATGCACCAGCACTCTCGCCTGCCCCCCATGCCTGGGAATGCTGCTGTCAGGGGGTGCACCATCCAGTCTCAGGAGGTGCACATGCACCCCTGTGCACCCCCTATGCATTGTCACTGCACCTGATTTTAGTCAGGACCTCTTGCCCCGCTGGGGCTTCAACCCCCTCCTGCCTACCTCCCTCTCCAAGACCACCAAAAATATTAGGAAAGGGTTAACCCAAAAAGATAAAAAAGAGGGGAAAAATTTGCAGGGTGCTGAGCACTCTGCTCTTGGCCTCCATACCTCCATATCATAGTTGTCCCTGTCCCCTGGGTGTTACCAACACCTGAGCAGATGAAAAGGAAAAAAGGAAACTTCCCTTCTCCCAGGATCCTTCCTGAGTCAACACAACAGCAAAGTTCTCAATCTTCTGTATCACCTGGATTCTCACTCACTCCATCAACAGAGGTTTCTTCTCCTCATCAGCAACTTTTCTTGCAGGGCCCAGGGTGGTTCCATTCTGCTCCACCACTGGGATCATTCCCCCTGCTTTTGGCTTGAGGAAGCATTTATATCCCAGCTAAACCTTCCCCCTCAGTCAGCTGACCAGGCCTCCTGCTTATTTGGTGTAGGTGCTACCAGTCCCCTGCCTTCCCTTTCTTTTATTGTTTTCTATAGCCAGCTATGCTTTGCGAAACAAAGCAGGGGGGTGGGGGGTGGTGAGCTTCCCTCCAAGTCTATTGTGCCTCTTCATGGGGTTCCTGACCTTACCTGCAGCTGGCAGCTTGCCCTCCACTGCTTACCACTTGGTGTTTCTCCTGACTGCTGGTCTCTGCCCAGTGATGTACCTAGACTCTTGGCAGCCCTGCATGAACTTTTAGTATCGGTCCCCCCTTCACCAGAGAAAATGATGATAATAATTGGACAATGGGAAAAAATTACCATTTTTGGGCCCCCTTTCTGTCCAGGTCCTGGGTGGCTGCTTGGTTTGCCCATGCCTGTGTCCGGGTCTGTCTCTGTCCCTTTGGCTGGGTTGTCAGTGCTTCCCTCTCTGCAGGCAGCCATCCCTCTCCCTCTCCCATCCCTCTCCCTCATGCTACCAAAGTTTTAGCTATAAAAAGACCCTGGTGCTTTTCTTCACTTGGCCATCTTTTCTCCGTAACAGGGCTAGGGTTTCCTGTTACACATGAGCAATCAGGATAAAGATTACTGTAGGTGATCAGAAAGCTGGGAAGCTTCTACAAGACACCCTGTCTCCAGCAGAAGTACTAATTGTTGTAGGGACTTCCATGTATCCCTTCAGGGACCTCCTTTCTCTTCCTCATGGCAGTTCTTGGTCGTGGTGGTGGTGGTGATGGGAGTGGGGGCATTTTGTTCACCCCAACATTTCTATTTTACATGGCAGGTAGAGAAGCAGGATGATGGCAGAGTTTGAAACAAGACAATCTGCCTTAGTTTTTTTCCCCTCTCTCATTGATTCTGTACAACAAAGACTATGGAACAGTTGTGGGGCTGCTTTGTATCTGAGTGGGCAGACAGTGAGCCTTTTTTCAGTCCTACAGTTTCAGGTTCCTTAGTAAAGTAAATTGGAGGGCAAAGCATTTTCTTACAAGCGAGGGCCTAGACTAATTAAGCATAGCCCTGCTCCATGTGCTGAGTGACAATGCCTTTGCAAGAGTTCAGGTGGGAGTTCTGCATCAGGGTGGTGGAGCTTCTGGAGTTCCCAGACCTGCAAGGAGGGCATGGGGGTATTGTTCCTTCTGCAAACACGTGAGAAACTTCATGTGAAAATTTCATGTGAGAGACCCACTGAAATCTGTGTTGCAGATCAGGCCCTTAAAAATAATGCATTTTTTGTGATTGTTTCCCAATGAATGCTTTATGAATCTTCACAGAAAGGAGTGTTAAATTATGTATATGTATACTATACATACATACGTGTCATATAAATTAACCCATGCACCGATATATAGGGTTAACCATTCATTGAAGTGGACTGATATATCTGTATTAATTGAGGTGAATGTTTAGCCCTTCACATCTGTATCATTTATAGCAAATATATCTTAAATATATACATCAATGCATAGCCATTCATCAAGGCATCTGAATTCCACTCCATACTTTGTGTGAGCAGCCTGCACATGTAGAGCGAATGAGAAAGTTTTACCTGCAAAATCCTACTTACAGACTTTGTCAACAGACACATGAAGCACAGAATTACTGTTGACAGTTGAACACTTTATTATAGGGCAAAAGATCCTCTTAGGAATGTAAGGTCAACAATCCTCTGAGTGAAGAATTTCTTATGCACATAGACACACAAATGTTTGATGCCTAATCCTTTAATATGATTTTTATGGACTGATTTCAACAGGAACACAGAGGCAGGTTGTCAGTAGCAGAACAGCTTGCTGGATAGGCTCTTACTTTGTTGGGATCCGTGTTCAAAGATGACCTCATTCTAATTCCTTTTCATTTTGTGGCTGCTATGTGTCACAGGCCAAATCTTGTAGCCCTTACTCAATTTTTATTACACTTTACTTAAGCAAACTCCCTTAATGAGTGTTTAGCCAGAATAAATATTTAAAGAAGTGGCTTCATAAATTGACATTCAAAGTTCTTAGGCAGATGACTTTAACACTTTCTATTTGTAGCCCTGCACTTTGATCCGTGTAGCTTAACTATTAAGATCCCCATCAAAAAATCTAGGAGGAATAATAGATTTCTCCTAAATTTTAAGAGAACATCTCTTTCAGATAAGAACTGAAGTGATAGTCTGATCCTTTGCAGCTACTCAATATTTCACAACACTTTTCATAATATCTGTGGTGTTAGACTCTCTCTCCTAGTCAGCCAGTTAATTATGTCTTAGCCATCTCATTTCCTATGGCAGTTGCAAACTAGTACTCCATTTCTCTTTACTTGGCATATATAATTTTGTAGTGCAGCTGGACACCATTAAAAAGTTGCCACATCTCTCTCCAGCCATTTGAATTTCAGAATCAGATGAAAACTTTTATCAGATGTTAAAGTGATTTGGAATGCTTTGCAAAGTAGACATATTACTCTATTGTTTTAGATAAGCGAGTAATTATATTATTAAACATTTTAGGGAAACCATTCTTTTGTCCTTTTAGCATTTTTGAAATGCATAGTACTTCATCTTTTTAGATTAAACATAATTTTAATGCTGGTTGTATATTTTTGCTCTTTTGCAATTATTTGTTTTTCTGCATTTGCTAAAAATCAGTGATAAACATTCATTTCAAAGTAAGGGACTGAGACCACAGGTACAGAAAGCCAAATCTTCATGTCAAAATGTATATATATGAAGTAGCTTATATTGTTGTTCATTGCTGTTTCTGCTCATTAGCATGTACAGGTTTCCCTCACCAACCATGGAGGCTAGGTTCCTAAAAGTCCCCATGGTTGGCAAAGCCAGCAGGGCTGGGGGAGCAGGGATTGTGGGTGGGGTTGAGGGGCACCAGCAAGGCTTTGCGGGGTGGCGGGGGGGGAGGAGTGAGAGATATGAGCAGGGCCAGGGGGGCCTCAGGGGGTATTTTCTGACTGTACCCCCCCCCAACTTCTCTGAAGTGTGGATACTTAAAACTGTGGTTGGCCAAACCGTGGTTGCTGAGGGAAACCTGTACTTTCAATAACATGTTGTTTTGTAACTTGTCAGCTAGTGTCTGCTGTACAGTATGACCTCATAAATCTGGTCTTCAAAATTTTGGAATTCTGAAAAATCTGGCACTTTTAAAAAATACACTACATCGGGGAATAGCGGCAGCTGGTCCTGGAGCAGCAGCCGCAAATGGAGCGGCGGTGCAGGGTGGTGGATGGCAGCAGCAGCCACTGTGTGCAAGCTTACTCCCTCGCGTTGGGGTGGGGTGGGTAGTGGTGGGCGGTTGCAGAGTGGGGGAAGGGGGTTTCAAATTTCTGGCATGTGCAAGATCCCAAGGATGCCAGATTTAGGAGGTTATACTGTATTTAATATAGGAGGTCTAAACAATTAGTATTGTGTAATAGGTGGCCCTGCGTAATATAGCAACTGGTTCTAATTGGCTCATGTCCTGGCTTCCTCAGGGTTCTGTTATGTGCGTCTTCCTTCCCTAGCCAAACACAATTTAAAAGAATGATTATCCATATTAACATTACCCAACATTTAAAATACATATACTACATCTATTACCTAAACATGCCACCATATTGTTAGACCCTGATGTGACCTATATTGTGTATACCTGCTGTATCTTCTGTGACATCAGCACTGATTTTTTTTTGTCTGGTGGCAGTTAGTTCAATAGTTCTGGATATACCATCTCTTGGGGCTCTTGCTGTGATTGTTGTAGGCTGAAGATCTTTTTGGGAAAAATATCTGTCTCAGTGCTCTTTATCTTTATTTTTTTTCTGGGATTTGGAGAAGGTGATGCTTATTTCTCTGTAGTGTGTGTAGCTGGGGTGGCAGACTCCTGTGACAGTCGGTCTACATTTTGGGACAAGACAGTTGTTTAGGACTGCTTTTTACTGCTACAGGTAATTTCAGTATAAATGTTTTGAAGTATTGCCAGCATCCAGAGCCCCAAAATTGAATTGTTATGTTGTCCTTTGTCTTTTTTTGTTGTCTGTTTGCTTATATAGTTACAAGTATCCAGTGACTCTGGCACCAATTTCTAAAGTTACAGAGGTTCTTGTTTTCCATTTTCCATTGAATAAAATGTGAACAGGTAAAAACCCATGCTTCATGGGTCCTGTTTTGTAATTTACCATAATGATGCTAAATATGGATCAGAAACTGAGTCCAACGCCTTTTCTAGTAGGTGCTATAATTTTTTACATGGTTTTCTGCCAACTTGTTAGATAATGGGGATAACAGAGACTTGTAGTTAGATTTATAAGCATGTAATTTAGTGCAAACTGCTCAAACTCAAGCCCAAGAAATGGGGGCTTATTGCCAGATATCACTGTCAGGTATACCATGCTTACCAAAAATAGATTTTATATGCATGATCACTTGTTTTAGTGTGATGCCTTTTAATAAGGCTATTTCAGGAAAGTTAGAAAAGCAATCTAGGGCAAATATAAATAATATGCATACAAATCTGTGTCTATTTTGCTCTGGGGGAGGGTGTATTCTTCCTGTGCCATCACAGTGTGCTCTTTTGATTGACTTGGCTCATAGTTTTGGTGTATGTGAGAAATCTTAACAGCTTCCCTTATGTCATTTGTTCATTTGAAGTCACTATAAAACATTTCTATCCATTCCCTTAGATTGGCCAATTTATAATTAATCTTATTAATCTTCATGTTTTTCTAAGACATTTTTCTCTGTCACCTTAGAAATCAAACAAAATCCTCTCTACCCCTGAGAGTTCCCCCTTAAATGAGTTAATAGGGGCTGGAAATGCTATCCTGGTATCCTAAATTGGTTTCTATGGCTGGGGACAGACATAACACACAAACTGGTTTACGTGATCAGAAATGGGTTTAGACCTATAACAGAACAGATGTTCAGTGCACATAAACTAGTTTTAAAATGGCTGAAACTAGTTTGAGATAAACCTGGTTGAATGTAGTATCAGACTTAACTGATTTGGGTCAAACTGGTTTATGCAATGCCTGTCCCAGACCCCTTGATGATTTAAGTTAAACCAGACTCCCCCAGAATCCTAGCATGCTCTCTGGGCTGGGTTCTCTGCTCTACAGCAGAGCTTGCCCCTCCCCTCTGCTCCCTGGCTGGAGCTCAGCAGAGACTGCAGGCATCTGCTTGGCTTCCCCCTGCTCCCCACTTCTCCTTCCCTCGGTTCCCCTCCTCCCTCCCTCTTCCTTACACAGATACTTCTCAGCATTAGCTAGCAGATCGCATGCTGGCTACATGATGTAGTAGATGGGACAAAGGCAGAATCAACAGGTAGCTGGTAATGTCCCTCAGTTGTTTTCTTGATGTGGTGATAAACACTGAGTTAGGGGTGATAAACACTGTTATCAATTCCTTGCTTGGCTGGTCAGAAAGGGGGGAACTCCTCCCTAATCAGAGCATCCTGCCAGGGCCTGGCCACACACCCCTCAGCTCAGCACTATGGAAGGGAAGGGAGGGCTGCTCTAGTGCCTCCTGGCTTCTAGCCTAAGCCACTGCAGGCATGTGCAGATGTGACATCCGGGATGTCTTTGCAGTAACAAGGTGATTTAGCCTAGCCAGGTTAGACTAACCTGCAAAGATTGAATCAATTCAAGCTCAGGTTTTTGAATGTCTGTCCCAAACCTATGAGGTCTCATCCTTAGCAGTAGCTCTGGGCAAGCAAAGGACAAATACTTTATCTGAGTAAGGACTGGAATCAAGACATTGTTGACAATCCCAATAAATGCTTCATGATCCATTTCAGTGAACAGTGAAAAATAAAGGCACTAAAACCTATGGATACCCATGGACTAAGTTCAAAGCATCCTCCTTCAGCTGTATCTCCATATGCCATTAAGGTGATGTGATAAACTCTGGTACAGTTTGAACCGGAGTCATCTGCTCCTGGGCTCAGCATCTGTATGTGTGCCTACCCATACTTTATGGAGGAGCTAATTAAACAACTGTGCAGTAAAGTGCATGTATAGATGCATGCACTGACACTCAAGTTTTGCTAGCAGCCATCATGCATAAACAATTGATTTTTCAGTTTAAACCAGACGGCTGTACAGGGCTTGTGCTAAAATCCTCTTTTGAAATATTTGCAGAAAAAATTATTTTAGGAGTCTTAGTAGTTTAAGAGTGAGACCTCATTTAAATACTTTCATCAGTTTCCCCAACTCTCCATTAAGATTTGCATCCTGTATCTTTTTCTGTAGTAAAACTCTCAGGTAGTGAGTCAGGCAGCAGGATTTGGCAGCAATTTCCTGACTTACTTCAAATTCACTATTCTGAGGAATCTTTGTATGCTTATATTTTGGAGTAGGCATGCTAGTGATCTACCTGTACACCTCACTATGATCTATCTGTACAATTTGCTCTGTTAGTTTTTATGTATGTTGTTTTCGTCATACAGAATTTACATTTCTGCTTGTTAAGCTTTGGCCCAGCTGCTCTGTCTCTTTCCAAAGTTGCTCAGAGCAAGCTCTTGTATTGTTAGTCTCTGGATCAAAATGTTGTCTTTGTAAACATTATTAATACCTGGACACCATCACCAATTTATGTTTTCCTGTGAAACAGTGTGGGTGTTGAACACAACCCTGTAGATACAGTGTCACTCAAAGGAGTGCTGAATATGTGCAAATATATGTGTTTTTTTTAAGGGCACCTGCAAGACCTACACTGATGCATCAAGTATATAAGTATATTTGGCATCCATTATCTTTCTAGAATTTCTCCATGTGTAGGTAATAGAAAAGATTCCCTTTTAATGTATTTATGTAATTCTTTTGTGTGTATACCTAAGCATGGAGATCTGTCTCTTTACATATGCAATAACCAGGAAGTGTACAGGCTTCAATTTGCTTTGTGATTTGAGCAACAAGTCAATTATTTTAGACTCTACTTTAGTGCATGAGGAATTTTCTTAAGGGCATGAATCACGAGCTTCCATTGTAGCTGCAATAGTAGGAGGCATTCAGTGCTCTGGCTCTCAGCAGCGAAAGGGTTATCTCTCCTTTCGAATGTGAGAGCACACCCTGCACTAGCCCAGAGGCACAGAGATAATAATAGCATAGGAGGATGGCAGGCTGCACTCTGGAACGGTTTATGAGGAGGAAGTCCACAATTACATATTTCTGGGCAAACATTAACCAAGACTGAAGCCTAGCTTCGAAGAAAAACAACAGACTGGAACCTCCAATAGTACAGCTCTTATGTGGGCTGAAAACAGCAGTCAAGCACTCCCATGGCATTAAAAGGAAAGGTTAGAATGCTCCAGGAACAAAGGAAAAGGCTTGCTAACATTTTAAAACCTCCTCTCTCCACTTGGGGAAGGTGGCCTTTACCTGTCCGTACTACACATGGATACTCGAGAGAACAACACTGTTTTTGAAGCACTCTCTGGCTTTGTAAGAGCAGACCAAAGCCACAGCAATTGGACAATTGTTTGCTACGCTCTTGGCCTAATCCATTTATATCAGTGGTTTCAGAGCTTGCCACCAAGTGCTGAAATTTCTCCTTTAAATACAAGTTACCATGGGCATCTCTTAATCACTGTGGTTACCACATGAGGAACAATTGCTATTCTGCTCTGTGGTTTTGTAAAGCAATATTCCTATTTGGGGTTTTGTGTGCTAAACTCGGATGTGCCCATTTTATTCTGGACTCTGTGTACCTAAAAATGGAACGGTTACACTAAAATTAGGTAGGCATCCAAATGATATCCATTTCCTTTTTTTTGCTTTCATGATGGACCACAACCACTGCAAAGTTGTCTGCCCAGTACTTTGTAGCCTAGGAAAAAGGAGAAGTGGCAGGTTATAGACCAATACATGAAAAAGAGTTACCTAGAGGAGACACTTGTTGCAGCAAGCACAGCATTTAAATCTAGTTAAATGCTTTGGAAAGCATCCAAAAGATGAAGATGCATATATTACCCCTGCTGGCAGAATGGAAGGGAGACTTAAATGTCTCAACTAAGAACATTTGCTTCACTGTTCTGCTAGGTGAATCAATGCCTTTTTCCCCAGGAAAACAATGGCAAGACAACTGAAAATATTGTGTTCAAAGCTTGGGTTATATTGACGAGCCAAAACAAAATGATTAAAATGTCCTATTTTGTCAGGTTTAGCTGAGGTAACTGAAAGGGAGTCAGGGGATAAACTCAGGGCTGTTCTGCTCTAGGCCACAGACTGATACATATCCATCCAATGCTGGTAATGACCTGGAGTCAGTAACATCTGGCACATCTTAGGGGATCCAGGTGAGCTGATGCTATTGGCTCCATTTAACTTCATAATGGGTAGATTTTCTGATAGGAACACCTGTCCTCACAATTAGTAGTAATTAGCACTCCTGTTGGCAGGCTCAGAAGAAAGGCTAAATGGGAATGCATTCTTAGTCACCCCTGGATGCAGTCCTTATTTACACAAGGTTGCTTCAGAAAGTTTCTGTGCTGCCTTTTCTAAGGATGAACAGAGACTTTTTAGTCTCCAGGTCCTTTTGGGAACACAACAGCAATTTTTTAAATAGTGAAGAAAAGTTTGAGAGAAGCCTGTTAACATAAAAATATATTTTTAATAAGATATCAGGTAGATTAAGATCACAGTAATGGTAGTGTAAGAGGGACCTTGTAGCTGTGATGGTCCAAAAATTATGAGAGAGGTAAGAATGTCTTAGGGTGATATCTTTTATTGGACCAACTGTGTAGTTGGGTAGAGGTAGACAAATTTTTTGAATACAAGACATGATGAAGAACTACAGTTCCTGCCCTGTAGGCACTTAAGTCTTTGGTTGGACCTAGTCCTAAGAGCATAGTCTTTGGAATATGGCTTTTCATTTCTTCTCTCCACAACTTTAATGGTATGAACTTTTTTTACATTTTCATTAATAATACTTAATGAACAAAATCTTTGAAAAAGAAACTCCCTCCGAAACTGTTTGTTCTGAGTCTAAGTATCATACGCTCAGGAAAAGACTCTGCTCTGAATGGCCCCTGAGATTCTTTATGGACATAAATGGAAACATATCCCAGAGCTGAAAGTTTGTGCTGGGAATATTGTGTATCCGACACCTAAACTCTGCAACCCTGACCAGCAGAGTAACAAGTTAATTAACATATCTCTGTGTAATCTACTGATTGATTCCTTGAGTGGAAAAAAAAAATCTATAATACTAATAGGCTTATTCTGTCTGTCCGGAGCACTTTGATTGGTCGTCTTGGCAGCCAATGACAATGCTTACTGAAATAGCCAATCAGAGTGCTCCAGACAGACAGAATAAGCGTGCTATTATTATAGATCCTGAGGCATTTCAAACAGATATGCAGGGAAGTCAGAGCTAAATGAAGCACCAAGGCCCCTGCCAGCTCCGCCAGCGTGAAAAAAAAGTGGTGAGGGGCCCGATCTAATTTTTTTTTCCCCTCAGTGGAGCCAGCCTGCATGAGCTGCCACCAGGTTGCACAGCCCCTGAGCTGCAGGGGTGGGGCAGAGCTTCCCTCTGTGGCGGCGGTGCCCCCTGGGGCAGCCCAGGCTGGGTACTAGCTGTGTGGGTGCAGCCCCAGTTCGAGGCAGCACCCATCAGATCCAACGGTGCATGGGGCACCGGAAGCCTGGGCATGCTTGGGGAAGCTTGGACTTGGAGGCTTTCCAGCACCCTGTGCACCATCCCTGCCACCTTTCTGCCACCTGAGACTACCCGGGAATTGTTTGGCTGCCATGGGAAGGTGGCAGGAAGGGGGCTGGGTGTGCTGGAAGCTGGAGAAGGTGGCAGGGACAATGCATGGGGCACTGGAAGCCTGCCAAGCCCAAGCTTCCCTGAGCATGCCCGGGCTTCCAGCACCTCACGCACCATCCCTGTCACCTTCTTCAGACAGGGCCCTTGTACACGTGAGGAATATCGCTGTAATTTGTTTCATAGCAAACTAAAATACATGGGTTTGGGTTGGCTGCATAAAGTCATTTATATCAAAATACACCGCATAATGTGTACAATGTTACAAAATTTAATCGTAACATGCTGCTGAACGTTTACACTGCTATGCAATTAAAATCATTAAAAGGGACAATTAAAGCATTAAAAGGGGCAATTTCCTCACATGTATAAGGGCCCTTAGTCATGTGTTCAAGGGCCCTTTTATTTTTTGACTATAAACAAGTCACAAGGGCAGACTTTTGACAAAATATATATTTATATTCCTAAGCCTGTGTTTATATAGCTTTTCTGAGGGTGAGAAGTTTTGATTCTGTTTAAGTATTCGGTCAAAGGTTAACAAAAAATCCTGTGTTTAAACAAATACTTTTGTAATAAAAATTTAGTTGCAAATGTTTTGTGGGTTTCAGCTAGTAAAATATAAAAATTACATGTGGCCTAGAGAGCACACTGCTATATAGTAAATGATCACTGGACTAAATTCCTTTGATGTGATGCAGAGTATTTTGACTCCCTAACTCATTGCTTCAGAGTATAAACCCAGCCATAATTAGTCCAAGAGAGAAGGTGTATGAAGCCAAAATAGTGTTGACAAGTGCCTTGTACAATCATCTCCCTCTCCCCAAGTCCATCAGCACCTACCCGGCAGCTTGTTCTCCATGAGTACACGGAGGGAAGATGTGAATGGGCTTAATCATTAGCAAATGTCCATTGACTGCATCCCAGTTGCCCATCTGAATTTAATTCTACCAGAAGGAAACCCTGATGTATTCCTGCCTTCAGGTATAATTACCTCAAGACAGATTGACCGTTTAAGCACACACGACACTACTTAGCTTTAATTAGAGTAAATTGGCAGAATTTATATGACTGGTAGTTTGAGGGACTGTCAGATGCATGCAAGTATATTTTGCTTATTATTTCCTGCTGAGGCTGAGACCAGGGTACTAGTAGAGAGGGCTATAATTAGTAAAAAAACACTTTGGTAATGTAACCCAAGACAGCTGTGAACATGAAGGAACTGATGATGCTTAGGTAAAGAAAAATTTAAGAGAAGTGATGCAGAACATGTGATAATCATGCCACAAATAGTAACAGTGCTAAATGTTTAGCCAATTTATGGCACCATAAAGTGGCAAACCAGCCCTAGTCCTGATGCCAAAATGGGCTCCCAAGGTAGTGGGTTGCAAGGTATCCCAGTGGGGGAGCCTTTCCTGCCTTGCCCTACAGCCCCCAGTTGAACCAGACTGGCATTGCAGGAGACATGATGTTTGGGATAATTCATAAAAATTCCTTGTTCCTAATCATGCCATTGTTTCAATGTCCACTGGGGCCATTGTCTATCTGCCCTGATAGACGATGTTATCAGTGTCAGGACTGCAGGTGTTGCATTGGATTACCTGCTATCTAATCAGCAATGGGCCTGTGTTTTAGGCTTGTGGATGATGAGTGGCCCTCAGTTCTACCTAACAAAGAGGCCAACCCAGCAGAAGTGCAATTTTCCTGATTATTCTTCAGGTTTGTGATTGGTACTAGATTCACTAACTTGAGTTTTCTGTCTGTTAATGTTACAAACATCACCAGAGATGCTTGATAAGAAGAGCCCTGGATAAGCAGCACTAGCTCAGACTAACAATTTTCCATATCTGTGCAAAACTACTAGGTCCTAATATAGTAAATTATATTTCTAGACACTTGTGTGAAGGCAATGCCTTATCACTGATTTAAAAACAACATATTTTGAGCCTAGGGTAAAACCCTAGAGAATGCAACTGCAGTCCTTTTCAATGACTAGAAATGTGTAAAGGGAGAAATGTCGATTGTTTTGAGAGGCTGCACACATGAGGTCATCAATTTAAGTAATACTGGGTATATCTACCTGTGATATTAATGCACCTGAATAAACTCTAGTGCAGTTTGTGCTAGAGTCTGTTGTTCCTGGGCATGGTGTCTTCACGTGCACCTGGGACTGCAGCAATTTGAGCCAGCAGGTAGCCCCTGCACGGTAGCACCCTCGTGCCCCAGCCAGCCTGTCACAGTCTACATGTGCGTTGGAGCACATGTAATTATTCCGCCATAGGATAGTATTTGTGTTGGGCAGTACTATCCTATGGTAAAGTTAATTAGTTTACTATGTCCTAATATGGGTGCATGTGTAGACTGTGACACTACTGCAGAGCTAGTTAATGAACTCCGCAGTCAAGTGCACATGTAGTTGCACTCACTGTTGCCTTTTCTTTTGTGTTTTAGGCTTGTGGACGATGAGTGTCACCTCAGTTCTACCTAACAAAGAGGCCTGGCATGCATTATGATCTGTACATACATGCTCAATGCTCTGTATAAAGGATAACAAAAAATCCTGTGTTTAAACAAATACCATTTGTGATGAATGGATATGAGTAGATAACTGATGTTGACTCCTCATAGAAGGAGCTAGTATGGTTGCTACTTATTCTCAGCTGCATTCTCAGGCTTCTTGTTTCTTCTTTCCACTTAAAAATGGACATCTGTATAATCAGACACAAGAAAAGCAAGCACCTTGTATTCCTGCTGTCAATCAGTGATCCCCAAACCATAATTTGAAAATAATTCTATAGTGATTTTAGTTTGGTGTTTTCCAAAGTGCATATAAGTGCTGATGAGTTTTGAATACAGTGTCAACACCCCCCTGCAGATAGGTACTGGCATTATTTAAGTGCAGCATCAGTTATTAAAAGTTCAATTACCATAACATCTCTTCTTTCCAAGATAGGGTTTTGCTGCTCCAAAATGTATTAGTTACATTGAAAATTTCATTAATTGTACAAAACTTTGTTGATCTGAGTTGATATCAGGGTGTAACTTGCACAGGGTCACATAGCAGGTCATTGGCAGAATTAGAACATGAACTTTGGAAACATAGGGCATCTTTACACATGCTTGGAGGGGGTGGGGATGGTTCTTAAACTCTGACAGATTGCGCACCACCAATTTAAAATGATACAACCTTAAGTACCACCAGCACATTTTTCAGTTCAACTTTAAGTACTGCCAACAAATTTTTGTTATATAAAGTAATTATAATAACTCTGTTAACGAATAACACTGACAGGTTGTCTGCGTACCACTGGTGGTACCCGTACCACAGACTGAGAACCACTGAATTAGAGCAACTCTCAGGAACCACTGTAAATAAAGTGCACGAGTGTCTTGTTTATTCAGCATTCCATGCTTCAGAATGGTGGCCAGGAGCAATTTATCTAAAGCTTGTTCAACAAGCTTTAGTTAAAATGCCCCTGTTGCCATTTTGAAGTGAGGGGATGCTGAGTACACGTGATGCTGAGGCTGTTGGAGTATGCTAATTAGCATTTACTAATTAGCATGCTATACCAGCTTTGGCATGGTTTCATAGATGTTAGGGTGAGAAGGGAGCTCAGTAGGTCACTGAGTCTGATCCCCTGTCCTGGGCAGGAAAGAGTGCTGGGGTCAAATAACCCAGGTAGGTGCTTGTCCAGTCTTCTCTTGAAGACCCTCCAGGTAGGGGAGAGTACCACCTCCCTTGGAAGCCCATTCCAGATTCTGGCAACCCTTATTGTGAAGAATTTCTTCCTAATGTCCAACCTAAATCTGCTCTCCATCAATTTGTGGCCATTGTTCCTAGTTACTCCAGGGGGTGCCCTAGTAAATTGAGCATCTCCTATTCCCTGTTGCCCTCCCCTCATGAATTTATAGGCAGCCACAAGATCATCTCTCAGCCTTCTCTTGCAAAGGCTGAAAAGATCTAAGACCCCCAGTCTATCTTCGTAGGGCCTTGCCTGCAGGCCTCTGACCATACGAGTTGTTCTTCTCTGAACCCTCTCAAGATTCTCCACATCTCACTTGAAGTTCAGTGCCCAAAACTGGATTCAGTACTCTGACTGTGGCCTGACCAGTGCTGCATAGAGGGGAAACATCACCTCTCTGGACCTGTTCATCATGCATCTGCTAATGCATGATAAAGTGTGGTTAGCCTTGTTGATCACTTTGTCACTTTGACGAATCATGGTTATCCTGGAGTCAACTATGACTCCAAGATCCCTTTCCGCTGCTGTGCTGCTGAAAAGGTTATCCCCCAGCCTGTAAGTGTGTTTGTGGTTCTTTTTGCCCAGGTGCAGCACTTTGTACTTGTCTTTGTTGAACTGCATCCTATTTTGTTCTGCCCATTTTTCCAACCTGTTCAGATCCACCTGGATCTGTTCTCTACCCTCTGCTGTGTTAACTTCACCCCATAATTTGGTATCATCTGCAAACTTGGACAGGGTGCTCTCCACACCCTTGTCCAAGTCACTGATGAAGACATTGAATAGCACCGGTCCAAGGACCGAGCCTTGCGGGATTCCACTGCCCACATCTTTCCAGGTCAATAGCGACCCATCCAAAACTACTCTCTGTGTGCCTAAGCCAATTTGCCACCCACCTGACCATGTAATCATCTTATTACAGCCTGTCAGTTTATTTATGAGAACAGGATGAGATACCATATCGAAGGCCTTCTTTAAGTTTAGGTAGATCATAGAAGCATAGAATCATAGAAGTAGGGTAGGAAGGGACCTTGTCGATCTTCAAGTCCGACCCCCTGCCTGGGCAGGAGGAAAACTGGGCTCAATTGACCCCAGTCAGGTAGGCATCAAGCCGCTTCTTAAAGACCCCCAGGGGAGGAGCCAGCACCACTTCCCTTGGAAGTTGGTTCCAGATCCTAGCTGCCCTTACTGTGAAGTAGTTCTTACAGATGTCTAATATAAACCTACTCTCCAACAACTTGTGGCCGTTATTCCTTGTTATCCTGGGGGGTACGAGGGGAAACAAGTTCTCCTCCAAATCCTTCTGGTCCCCCCTGGTGAGTTTGTAGACAGTCAAAAGGTCCCCCCTCAGCCTTCTCTTGTGAAGACTGAACAGGTTCAGGTCCCTTAACCTCTCATTGTAGGGTCTGCCCTGCTGTCCCCGTACCATGCGGGTGGCCCTCCTCTGGACCCTCTCAATGTTGTCCACATCCCTCTTGAAGTGGGGTGCCCAGAACTGGACACAGTACTCCAGCTGCGGCCTGACCAGTGTCACGTAGAGGGGGAGGATCACCTTCTTCGCCCTACTTGAGATGCACCTGTGGATGCACGATAGGGTTCGGTTGGCCCTGCTGACCACGACCTCGCATTGTTGGCCCATGTTCACCTTGGAGTCAGTGATGACTCCAAGATCCCTTTCTGCCTCCATGCTCTCAAGAAGGGAGTTTCCCATCTTATAAGTGTGCTGCCGGTTACTACTGCCCAAGTGCAGCACCCTGCACTTGTCAGTATTGAAACGCATCCTGTTTTTGTTAACCCACCCCCGCAACCTATCCAGGTCTTTCTGCAGTCTTTCCCTCCCTACTAACATGCCCACCTCACCCCAAATTTTGGTATCATCAGCAAATTTGAACAGGTTGCTTTTCACCCCGTCGTCCAAATCACTGATAAAGAAATTGAACAGTGCGGGCCCAAGGACCGAGCCCTGGGGGACTCCGCTGCCCACTTCTCCCCAGGTCGAATGTGATCCGTCCACCACCACCCTTTGAGTACGACCCTTCAGCCAATTTGCAATCCATCTGACTGTGTAGGCATCAATGCCACAGTCGCCTAGTTTTTTAATAAGGATGGGGTGGTTGACAGTGTCAAGCTCCTTGCTGAAGTCCAGGAAGACTACATCCATGGTGACACCTGCATCCAGTGCTTTTGTGACCTGATTGTAAAAGGCAATCAGGTTGGTTTGACATGACCTACCCCTAATGAAACCGTGCTGGTTGCCCCTGAGCATCATCCCCATTGCCGGCCCATCACAGATGTGCTCCTTGATGATCTTCTCAAAGAGTTTCCCCAGGATTGAGGTAAAACTGATGGGCCTATAGTTGCCCGGGTCCTCCCTCCTCCCTTTCTTAAAGATAGGGACCACATTGGCTATCTTCCAATCATCTGGCACCTGGCCCGAGCACCACGAGCACTCGTAAAGCCGTGCCAAGGCCCCTAGATGACATCTACCTCGACTCCTGCATCTAAGCATTTTGTGACCTGGTTATAAAAAGAAACAAGATTAGTCTGGCAGAATCTACTGCTATGAATCCATGCTGATTTCCTTTCAGCATTATTTCCCCTGCTGGGCTCCCACAGATATGATCCTTAATGATTTTTTTTCCAGAGTCCCCCCTCTTCTGTCACCAATTGCCCTAGTTTGTCCTATGCTACCCTGCACCTTCCTTTTGCTCCCTATAGACCTGAAGTAGGACTTTTTGTTGTACTTAATTTTTGTCACCAGCCTAAATTCTACTGCTTTGGCCTTCCTAACTGATTCCCTGCAAGTGCAAGCCAGGGAGGTATACTCCTCCTTCGTAGCTACCCCCTGTTTTCACAACCTGTATATCTCTTTCTTTGCCCTTAGGCTTTCCTGGACTTCCCTGTTCAGCCAAAAGGGCTTCTTGGCCCCTTTGCCCCCTTTTATGCACAATGGGATTGTCTCCTTCTACCCCCATAGGGTTGCTCCCTTGAGGACCCCCTTGACCCTTTCTGGACCCCCATTTTGCCAATGCTCTTGAGCTTTAATGCTTCACTAACTAATCTCCTGAGCACACTGAAGTAAGCCTTTCTGAAGTCTAGCACTTCATCCCTGCTGGTTAGTTTACCCATCCTTCACTGGATAGTGAATTCACTATTCCCTAGGTGACCTTGTACCTGTAGATTCCCCACCAAGTCATCCCCTGTAGCTAACACCAAGTCCAACAAGGCATTTCTCCTAGTGAGATCATATACCTGCTGCATTAGGTGGCAGTCCTGTATGCAGGTTAAGAACCTACATGAGCGATTAGATTTGGCTGACTGCTCCTCCCAGCAGATCTCAGGGTAGTTTAGGTCACCCATGACAACCATCCCTCTCAACTGTACGGCCTCTGAGAGCTGTCTGGAGAATTCCAGGTCTAGCCCATCCTCCTGGTGTGGCAGTCTATAGTAGACCCCCCACTACCAAGTCTCTTTCCCCCCAATCCTCTTGTATCCTGACCCACAGTACCTTGGTTTGGCCCTTCTCTGAGCCCATCTTGATTATAGAGGATGTATATTGTTCCTTAACATAGAGAACAACACCCCCCACTTTTCCCACCACTCTATGCCATCTGTACAACCTGTAACCCTCAAGGCCTACTGCCCAATCATGAGTAGGGTCCCACCAGGTTTCAGTTAGTCCAACCTGTGTATTCAAGTTAGTCCAACCAGTTAGTCCAACCTGTGTATTCAGCATCATGTGAATTCAGTGTGCTAATTAGCATGCTTCAGCAGACTTGATTAATTGAATCTGCTCTGATGTGTTCTGATTAGAACATATCAGAGCAGGCAGTGGACATATGTATATGTATATAAGCCCATAGAACTTAGTTTTCTACTATAATCTCCTATACCTTGTTTCTCTCCTTTAATGTAAACTTTGCAAGTACTGTACACTTGCATTAGCAAAAAGTTTCCTTTCATTTTGGTGTCCACAACTGATTTTAAGGACAAAAAACTATGGAATAAGAATTTGTGGGTGTCATTTATGCTAGCAGAAAAGAGACCATCCTTCTGAAAACTTACCTCTCTATGGTTATTCACTATAGCTTCTTTCTTAGCTTTTATGTTTAGTGGCAAAATAAATCTGAAAAGTCCAGTTTGCACTGTAACTGATTTATTACCTTTTTTAAAAGACATTCCTTCAAAATATTCTCTTGTGAAAAGTTACAGAGTTGCATTTTTCACTGTGATGTATATCACAAACTAGGAAGTTGGTTAATGACTACTAATAATTCCCTGAACTCTACTCTTCAGGGAGTCTTTCCTCAGGAGAGCTGTTAGTGTTAATCTGGTTAAATCTGGATGTTTTCCCTTCCTTTCTTATGTTGTTTGTTCTGCTTTGAGGTAGTTACAGTTCTTTTATGTCTCCTGGAGGGACAAGTGGTATTTGCTACAGTCTCTTGCAAGGTTTCACGGGAAACTCATTTACATATTCCTTGTTACAAAGACAGACCACATCCTGGCTAAGACAAAGTGCTTTCTGATATACAGACTTCATACACCAGTGTCTTCCTGGAGGCAAGCCAGGATGTGGTCAGCCTTTGTAACAAGGTACTGTTTTATTCTGTGTGGAAGTCAAGAGAAAGGATAAACCAGCTAAATTAATCTTTCTTTCCTTAGTCTGGCAGAACTTCCCTCCGTCAAAACATGCATATGATTCACTGCAGCATAAATTTTTCCTGCAGAAGTTTCCTTGCTAGCTGTCAACCAGGGCAAAAGTATCCTTCTTCTCAAACTCATCCCATCTTTCTAGGATACTTAAGCATTCAGGGAAACCTGTAGACACTAGCTTAAGTCATTTGGCATGCAGATGTGCCTGTTCCATAGTTATATGGGAGTTTATATAAGGATCTTAACAGTGTACTAAAAGCTGTGGTAATACTGTGTATTGAACATATCCAAACAAGCTAAAGCACATTTTGTAATACTAGTGTAACTTCCTTGAAATCAGTTATAGTAACAGTGGAGAATCAGATTCTCTCTTTATAGAGTACTTGTAGACCAGTGGTCTCCAGCTTTTTAAAGTAGGAGATCATTTTTAGCATTTAAAAGCAACCCAAGATCTACCATGCACCACCTCTGGGGGTGCAGATCAAGGCAGAAGGAGAAAACATTTGGGGGGGGCCTTTCCAGCAGGTAAGTCCCACCCGGCTGGGGCCCCACTCAACTTACCCCTGCTCCTGCCTCTGTGGTACTGTCCCTCACTGCAGGGGCCTCAATCTACCCCCACCCCTTCCCACTCCCACAGACTGACCTGCTGGTCTGCGGCATGTGTGTACACACACACGGGCACTCAGCCCCCCGACCTAGTCTTGGATCGACTCCAAGATCTACCAGTGGATCAAGACCCACTGGTTGGTGACCAGTGTTATAGACACTGTGGCCTCTCTACACATGTGGGTAAAGCACATTGCACACAATCAAGCCTCTTACCATGACAGATGCATGGTGGAAGGTGTGATTTTGGGATCACACATTAGATCTCATCGAACCTTACTGCTAGTGAAGGGGGAGCAGAATCGCAGCGGCTGCAAGCTCTTAGGTTCAGGGGTGCTCCATGCAACCCCATAGCTGGGAAATTGCAGCCATGCTCTGTGGCTTCCAGGACCCTGGGGCTGAGAGTCCCCTTAGCTGCAGGACTCCCAGCCCTGGTTGGGTATGGTGCACCCCTGTGGCTGGGAGCTTAGTCAGCTGACTGGGCTCTTAGCCACAGGGAAGACCCTGCTACATGTGCAAATTAAAGCTGAATAGCAACCAGCTATAAAGTTAGTACACTTGTTTTGAGGTCTAACTTTATAGATGGTTGGATCTTTTTAGGGCGTGATAGACACTTTGAACATGTAGCTGGTCTAAGTTAATTGTGCAGTTAAACAGTTAATTGTGCAATACCTGTAATGTGTAGAGGAGGCTTGTAGGCCACAGTTAGACCTGTCACAAGCAGGTTAAGTTTCCTTTTAGGTCAAAGGAAATTGGTCCCCATTTATGTTAGGACAAAACCTTGTCTTTTGCTAGTTTTCAATATGGGAGCAAACTCTTCCAAATGTTTACAGGTTTTGTTTATCCAAAGAGTTTGATAACTTTTCATACATCTCTTTGGGCTGAGCATGTAATTTATTGTTGAAACTATGTGAAATTAGCCATTTTCCTGTAAAGGTCAGGTGGATGTCATCATTTGGATCTGGGAGTTGCTTTGAGGCTTTTATTTCATTTGCCCAAATCTTAAGTAGAGTTATACATGCACTCCAACTTAAAAGCAGCAAAAACACCTGGGAAGAGAAAAATATCTCTTAGAATTAGAGGTGGAAACCCCATTGCTTGATATCTTTAGGTGAAGACTGCCAAATACTTTGTTGACAACTAGACTTGTATGAAATGGTCTACTTCAAACCTTTCAATGAACAAACCCTGAAATGAAGTGGGTTTTGCATTTCATTGTAATTATGCCTTTATGGTAATACATTTGAAGTTCATCTTTCTCCCAATAGCTTCAAATGTCTCCAGAAGTAGGGTTGCAATCACTTCTCTAGGAAGACTATTCTTTTAAAAAATATATATTTGTTCTCTTGATTGCTTTGGGGATGTTTCTGAATTTTGAGACATCCTTTATTCTGGAAAAAAGCTGCTTTTGTAGCGTCTTTAAGAAGGAAAGGGGGAAAAACCTGTAACAGTCTTGATCTTCTCTAATTGCTAGCACTGAAGTCCTTTTAGTTTCTTTTTGAAGCTTTTAGGAAGGGGGTAGTACAAACCAACAGGACATTATGGCCATAACAGTAAGAATTTCTATCCAATATCTTTGGAAATATACGGTGTTTTATATTCATGCTGCAGAATTTCTCAGTGGATTCTGCGTTTTGTTTTTGTTTCCTGTTTGGACTTCTCTTTTAAAGCTGCTAGAGGGGAATAGTTAAAAGTATTTGATAAATCTGGTAAGTTGAACAGCAGCTGAGTTATGAACTTAACACACAGCCAGAAGAATGGTCCAAAAAGTCTAGAGATGATTCATCACCAAACTGAGAAATGCTGTAAAGCATTGCAGGGATATAATTTATTGTTCAGAATGGGTTTGATTCTGCAGTGTTTACTCAATCAAGGAACACACTGAAGTCTAAGGGGCCAAACAAAAGGCTAAGGGTTACTAATATGACTAAGAATTGCATGAACCCATATCTCATTTGGTTCATCTACAGCAGAGCTGTCCAACTTGTGGCCTGTGGGCTGCAGGTTAACATGCAGCCCGCAGGCTCATGCCTAGCTGCTACTCCCCCACCACTTGTGCTGCTTGCTTAGGAGTATGAGATCCCTCTTTCTTCTCTGGCTTCTGCTGCCTGCTTCTGCCCATAGGAATTGGGTGGCGCAGCCAGCGTGGTGGGGGCTGGGTTTCTTGTGCTGGGGATCCATGCAGCAGGGGGGCCTTGTGCCTGTGGCTCTCACAGTGGAAGGGTCCAGGGAGTCCACTCAGTCAACTGGGGTGGGAGCCAGGAGTCTGCACATCCCACATGGCATGTGGCCGTTGACTTGCGGCTCGGTCCCTGGCTACTCAGAGTTTGTACAGTCCTCATCTGTAGCATGATATGTAACTGTAGCATCCAGCTGGGTAATTCTCCTGCTAGCTGATAAGCACATTCTCATGCAAATAGCTGAAGAACGTGCTGTTCACTTGAGCATGTGCTCAGCAGCATAGAGGGTGCAAAACCAGACCCACAATATTTAACTTTAATCTTACAGTGTAAACTGCCAGTACAGTCCCCTGAGAGATTCAATGATGGATTTATTTTTGTCTTAACCACAAATCTTACTGTGGGCTTTTCTGTTTGTCTTTAAACAATGTGAACTTTTCTTTTTAGCTTCAACTAGGCTAGGATCTGTTTGTTCCACCTTTACTTACTTTGAGTAGTTCCTTGCTCTAACAGCAGTCCCATCTCGTTTTGATGGCGTTATACCAACCTAAGACAGATATAGTAGACAGTTGTGCCCTCTGTGACTGCTTTTCATTCTTCCCCTATTAAATGCTGTATCTTTTTGCTGCAAAAATGGAAAATACCCTGGGTTTTTCCATGTTACCTTAAAAGGCTCTTTTATAAGACCTGAAAATTATGAAGCACTTGTTGGGTTTAAATGTTAAAGGATTAGCTGCCTTTTCTTCTTGTGGCTTGGCCTTTTTCAGCATGGTATTGACTGTTTTAATTTATTTAAAAACAGGGCCATAGGAAATAATAAATGTTTACTAGGCTAATATGCAAAGGACCAGTAGAGCTATTGTCAGTTTGAGTGTGTGGGCTGTTCTTTACAATTCACTGTACAGTTCTAAAAACATTATTACTCTAGGCCTCCTCTCCCTAGTGTTACTAAGTCTGAAGCAATCACTTTACATAGATCAGAATCATGTTCTTTCAAATTTTTAGGGAATATAAGGAACAAAGGAAACACTTTACTAGATCAGACCAATGTCCTATCTTGTCTGCTATTTTTTCTCTGTAATTGTCCTGTATCCATACTTTGGATAATGATGAAAACTCTCATGACTGCAATTCTACAATACAATGAGGGGGAGGGTGTTTTTTTCCTTTGACTAAAACCATAACTGCTATATACCTTGAAGCATAGTTTCATAGTTGATAGGGTTGGAAGGGACCTGAGCAGATTATCAAGTCCGACCCCCTGCCATGGGCAGGAAAGAGTACTGGGGTCAAACGACCCCGGTTAGGTGATTATCCAGCCTCCTTTTGAAGACCCCCAGGGTAGGAGTGAGCACCACCTCCTTTGGAAGTTGGTTCCAGATCCTAGCCACCCTGACTGTGAAGTGGTGCCTCCTGATAGCTATCCTAAACCTACTCTCAACCAACTTGTGGCTGTTATTCCTAGTTACTCCTGGTAGTGCCCTGGGGAACAGGGACTCTCCCGTTCCATGCAGGGTCCTCCCTGGTAAGTTTATAGATGGCCACCAGATCCCCTCTCAGCCTTCTCTTGTGGAGGCTGAACAGGTTCAGGTCCCATAGTCTCTCTTTGTAGGGCCTGTCCTGCTGCTCCCTGACCATGTGAAGTGCGGCGCCCAGAACTGGATGCAGTACTCCAACTGCAGCCTGACCAATGTCGCCTAGAGGGGGAGGATCACCTCCTTGGACCTGCTCGTGATGCTTCTGTGGATGCATGACAAGGTGCAGTTGGCCCTACTGACCGCGTCGTCACATTGGTAGCCCATTTTCATCTTGGAATCAATAATGACTCCAAGATCCCTTTCTGCCTCTGTGCTCATGAGAAGGGATGTTTGACGCATGATATTTTATTTTTGTTGTATTAATGGCATAGGTCACATGCCTACAGATGCTATTAGTGCCTCAAACTCCATTACTTTGATGTTCTAATAGCATAGCAGCCAACATACAAACCAGACCTAAAAGCTGGTCTTGAGAGAGCTGTCTTACCTGCAGATGTCTAAAAGGTAGTGGCCAGGGACATGCTGCCTACAGAGGATAAAAGGTCACAAAATGTTTTGTACTGTGCGCCCGTCTGGCTTCAAATGCCCGCTCACATGCTGCCTTAGTCCGCACCAAAGCTTCCTAAAACCCCTGAGGTGGATGTCGGTTGCTTCGAGGACCACCCCCAAACTCATCTGCCATGACTTTGAATATTATACCAGTGGAGGGAGTAGCCTCCAGAGGATCCTCAGGAGTGTTCACATTGCCAGCCAGTTGTTTATGGGGCTCCACCTCCCCTACACCCCAAACCTCACGCCAACGTCCGATGGGATGCTGCGTTTTAAGGCGGCTGTTCCTCCAGCATGGGTGTTCCCGAGCTTGGTTGCCTCTTCGAGGCTCTAGGCTATTGTCCTCTCATCTCCTGTGAGTGGGATGGTGAATTAGCTTGGCCTCTGTGTCCAGAGTCCCCTGCTACTGGCAGGTTCTGTTCCTGAGGCCTATTCAGGCACCCTTGCACCAATGAAAGGGGAAAAAAAAGGGGGAAAAGAAAAGAAGACCCGAAACTCCAGGGTCATACGAGCTGATCCACTCAGCTCTCCTGCCTGTACCTGGCAAGGTTCTTCCTGATGTCGCTCCCCTGACGTCCCCCTTCCTTCTTTATCCCCAGCCAGTCTTCACGGTTCAATACCTGGGAGTGACCAGGCAGATGAGCTTCTGTATCCCCAGGGTTGGACGCAGCCTCTCTCCCTGGGTCTCTGTCCTTGTCTCTCTGCCGACCGGAACTTCCAACGCCGCATTCCCTCAACGGTGTTTGGAGCTCATTGCCCTGAGCTCTCTCCCCTGTCCAGGGTTCAATTTTATTTCTACTGGTGCAGGGAGCTCCTGCAGTCTCCGGTGCCACTCCCAGCCCAGGTTGCCTTTGGTCACGATGGCACAGCATGCTACTGACATGAGGAGCCTCCTCCGCCTCTCTTGCTCCTCTGGCTTCTTCGCTGGCGCCTGCCTTTATTCCCACTGGCTGGTGATTCCCTCTGACGTCATGTGCTGGCCTTAATTGAATAAAGGCATGGCTCGTGAACCACGCAGGGTCTCTCCTTTGCCCCTCTGGTGTTATCTCCCCTACAGGTAAGTAACCATTTTTATTTTTCCTTTTGTATCTGTCCTTGCTGGGTCCCATGGGCGCAGTTCCTGGATCGTTTCTCTTGTTGTCCCTGGGACATACTGCATTCTGGAATGTGAAGATTAGGAACCATTGCACCAGTGTAGCACGCACTCTCTTTGGTGCTGCTGTACAAGAAAGAGAGGGGGCTTTTACTACTTTCATATTTGCCCATCGCTTACCTGCTCTGCATTGCTTGTTTGCTTCTTTTACTCCCTGGTACAGTAATTTGTAGGACCACCTTGTGTACTATCCTATTGAAGCTTTACTTTGAGGATTTCACTAGTGCATAGAACAATTCTGACTCACTGCACAGGATGGATGATTTCACACATATTATGTAAGTAGCTTCCTTTGAGCATGTTTTTGATGGAAAATAGCTACTTACAAGATGCGTCTACATGTGCATTAATGCGCTTTAGTTAATACACATTAAATCTAGTGCCTCCATTGTGAGGGCTTCTATACATGTACTCTGGAGTGAAGTGGGGTACTTTGATTAGAATGGTTCTCAGAGCAACTTGCAGCGCCACATGAAGTCAGTATCCTGCACTTCAAAATGGTGGCATGGCGCTTGAACCAAAGCTTGTTTGATGAGTGCCCCTGTCGCCATTTGAAGCAAGGGGATGCTGAATAGATATGACATGGAGGCTTAATAGATGTGCTCCAATGCATGCTAATTAGTGCATGTTGGAGCAGACGTCTGGCACATGTATAGGCACTGGCACTGTTTTTTTAAGTGACACTTTAATGCACATTAAATAAGCTAATGTGCATTAAAGCTCACATGTAGACATGTCCACAGCTCTTCACCTTCAAGGCCTCCATAAAGGTGGAACCCAAATCCCAAGTGTGGAACTAACAAAGGAATAATCTACACCAGTGGAAGTTATTGTCAGGAGATAAGTGCATTCTCGCAAGACAGAGTTCGTTCAGGTTATAGACAAAAAAGTCTACTCTTTTCTATTGCAACCGTGACAGAAATATTGAATACATAAGTTACTGCAAAGTAAGTGGGATAGGCCAGTGTCTACATGTGCAGGTGTTAATGTGCATTAATTTTGTGTGTGGACTGACTTGGGACTAATGTTAGTGTTATTGTACAGTACGGTTGTAGTATCCCAGAGCATGCAGCCTGCTACTATGCACTACAGGTTGCACGTTAAACTATTTTGCATGGATAATCTACTGGTACCAACAGTTTCCATCCTCCCAGTACTCCACCACCTTCATTAGGGATTTGGACTTTCTGTTCACTACAGAAAAACATAGTAAAACCTGGATTTTCTCATTTTAAGGAGAAAAACCTGGATTTCTTCCTTTAAAGGAGAACAATGCGGGGAATGGTGGGCTTCCCCTTGTAGACTGGCAGAGTTCCAGCCTGCAAGGGGCTGAGGGAGTGGGAGGATGGCAGTCAGGCAGGGGGCACCATCTGCATGTGCGTGCTTACACACATACTCATGGCTGCCAGGCAGACTGGAGAGTAGCTCCCGTAGGTAAATCTGGCAGGGGAGATTGAGGCCCCCCTAGGGAGGGAGTTGGGTGGTGCATGGGGCCCAGGGCCAGAATGCACAGCTGCAGGGCCAGTCAGGGCGTGGGATGGAGACATGGGTGGCTTGTGTGGGGGGTGGGTGGGAGGGCTGGTTCCCTTCCACTGTGCGCACTCTGGAGAGGGCACGGGGGCCATATGAACTCCAGATTTGTGCATGGGGTGGGTGTGGGCTGCCTGCTCTGGACTCTGGCTCCCTCCCCCTGGGGCTTCCAAAGCCCAGTAGGTGGGAGCCAGCGGGGCCAGGTGGGGAAGTTTGATGACATCACCGTGAGCCCTGCATTGCCATGGCATTGTGCCCCCTGCCCGACCAGCAGCAGCAAGGGGCACAACTTGGTGCTACCACCCCCATTGCTGCTGGGCAGGCAGGGGGCACTTCACTAGGGCGGCAATTGGCTCACAGCGATGGCATCAAGCTTCTCCACCCCACTTTGCCATGCTGCACTGGGTCCCACCCGCTGGGCTGTGGGGGCACCTGAGGGAAAGCAGGAGAGTGGGGAGCCCTGAGCCTGCAGCAGGCAGCCCACAGCTGCTCCCCACCACGGGCTTCATGGGTTCTGGCTATGCCATCTATGAAGGAGGGGGGAGCTGGGCTCCATTCTCCACTTTGCTGCAGTGGCTGCTTCCTGTGATTGGCAGCCAGGGCTCAGGCACTGCAGCGGGGGGCTGCAGACCCAGGTCCCTTGCCTCATAGCCCTGGCAGCTGGGTGCCCCCTCCAGTAGGGCTGGGGAGACGGGGGGTGGTGGGGCTGTGGATGGGGAGTGAGGGGCATCAGCAGGGGAGTGGGCACTGTAGGTGGGGAGCACCAGCAGGGCCAGGGGGCTGTGGGTGGTGAGTCAAAGGCACCAGCAGGGGTAGGGAACTGTGGGGGTGGGGAAATGAGGGATTTTTAATCAGAGAATTTGTCATTTTAAAACAGCGAAAACCAGGACCCCCAATTTCCATCCACTAACCATTCAGGAGTTGTACTTGAATATGAGTGACAGTCATTATTATTACCTCCTTCTGAACCTGTGTGCCACTGCTTTGCTGTAGAACTACTTTCTTTGGAAAATATAAACTACCTGAAGTGCTAAGCAGTTAAGAATATTAAAAAAGAAATCTCATAAATTGCATGACTCTGTTTTTCCCCAAAGTATGTGGAATTAGTTCTACCCAGTTTATGCTCTGGGTAATTACATTCTGCCTGCCTACAATGGTTTCAATTTCACATTTTTTTCTTTATTTCTTTTCCTAAATTATGCAGTGTAGTAATATGCTGTTAAGCAGCTAGCAGAGGTGATTTTGCTTCAGCAATGCATGAAGGAATTCCAGTATTCATTACTTACAGTTGTTGGCAATGGGTAGAACTGGTCAAATGTTTTGGACTGAAAAAACATTCACACAAAAATACAATAGTCACAAGGAACAATAGTCACAAACTGACAGCGAGCAGATTTAGGCTAGATATCAGGAAAAATTTCTTCATGGTAAGGGTGGCCAAAATTTGGATTAGGCTTCCAAGGGAGGTGATGCTTTCCCCTACCTTGGGGTCCTTAAGAGAAGGCTGGATGGGCATCTGGCAGGGGTCATCTGACCTCTTTCTTGCCTAGGCAGGGGGTCAGACTCGATGATCTGTTGAGGTCCCTTTTGACTTTAGCATCTATGAATCTATAAATACAGTTTTCCCTCACCAACCATGGTTTTGCCAACCACGGTTTTGAGTAACCACGCTTAATATTCTATATACCATTTTGGCTACCATGGTATAGGTATACAGTTTTGAGTAACCATGGTTTTCCGTGACCACACATCAGCTTGCCACCTGCCATATTTCGCATAAGCCTTTTGTCTTGTCTTGGTTTTGCAAACCACAGGAACATTCAGGAACTTAACCCCAGTGGTTGGTGAGGGAAACCTGCATTATCAATATGTCTCATGTAAACAGTTTGATGAAAGGTTTAAAAAATTATTAAAACTCAAACTAAGAAAAAACTAATATATATTTTTTCTAAATTGTAATGTCCTTTTTGCTTTTGAAAAAGTTACTAAAAACAGTTTTTGGATTTCAGGTTTCCCTCAACTTTGTCTTTTTTTCTCCACTTGCCCTCCCCTGCCTTGTTGAAAGACAGAAGTTGGAGGCTGGAAAAACCCTACAACTGTCAGTTTCTGAAAACTGAAATGAAATGAAACTTGCAATTTGAAACATGACCAACCTTTGCTTATGGTTTTTGTTTTTTGGGGGTTTTTTCCAAATAATTTTAGCTGTGAAATCTCAAAAACATTTTGTCTGGGGTTTTTTTTGCATAGGAAGTGTATTTTTAACTAGCTCTGTAAATGGGCACGAGGCCATATCCTCATATTGTCCTGGAAGACAACAGGAATTTTGGGTTCAAGCTGATGAAATGAATAAAGCTTATGTTACAAAACCCTTCAGGACAGGGAATATGTCTTTACATGTTTTGGGGAGTGCTTAGCATAATGGGCCCCTGGTGCCTCTGGGCACCAATGTAATATACATTTTTAACAATAGCAAATAAACAGTCCCAAGGATCCTTCAGGATGATGGTCCCTACCTGAAAATGCTGCTCTTGTCTGAGCATGTTTGGGTGAGAGGACTTTAATAAGAGCTGTACAAGCTCCTTGGGGCAGAGGACCTGTCTGTTACCTGTTCTGTGAAGTACCCAGCACACCTGCAAAACCTAAAATAATAATTACGATCAATCAAGCGATAGTTTTCTTTATTTACTAGAAGCCTCCTCTGAACTGAGATGCTGCATTCTTTTTCTTTCTTCTTTTTATCTCCTTTATGCAATTCACAGTAAAAATACTGAATTTATAATGTTGTGCTGTATAAATGATAAGTTGCACAAGTTTATATCTGTTACTGGTAATCAGATATGCTTGAAGGCATGAGGATTTCCATTTCTAGAATATATGAATCCCAAAGTGATGGGGCTCTATCTTTTTGCATGCCCTTGGCTAGATTCTTTGAGGGAGAAGTATGTTGGCATATGCGCCAAAGGACTGTTCTTCATTGGAGTTCTCTGAGTACTCTGCCTGGCTGAGCCAAAACTCCTTCCAGGGATCCCTTAAGAGGATACATCAGAGGAGCAGCATTGCCTTTGCTGGGGAGGGGGAGGTGCCTGCTTTTCTCCAGCCTCTTTGGCTGGTGTAGGGCAAGTCTGAGATTAGGAGTCTGTCCCTCACTATTCTCAGGGTTTTTGTCTTGCCTGTATATATGATGCAAAACGTATCATATAAGCAATTAGGCTGATGTTTTATTCCCTTCTTGGTCATTTAAGCATCCAGATTTGGTCATCTCCATGGAATTTTTGGTTGTGTAAGTGGCAAATGCCCCTTACGCATAGAATGGCGTTCTAGTCCTGGGTGTGTAGCCTTCCGCATGAAGATGATTTATGCATGACTCCAGTCATGCAGACTGGGCATATGCAGTACTGGCCAGGACACAAGTCATTCTGTGGACTTGATATAGTGGCTTTAAATGCCCAGAAATGGAGTAGACCAAAACTCATGACTACTGGGCTTAACTTCAGGACTCATAATTCAGTGGCTAAGAACACTAGTTCAATTGGTCCCTTTTGAGGCTGAGCCACTAGCCACTAGCCACTCGTAAAAACTGCAAGGCAGTGCAGCGGGGAAGCACATGCCTCATACAGAGCGATGGGCAGCCACAACACTGAGCCACACATCTTCCAGCCTGTTCCCTTCCTTCTTGTCCCACACCTTTTTTTCATGGCAGGACAGCCTTACAGGAAGTGCCAAAGGAAACCCTGGATAATGGCTGACCCGTGCTGTAGTAGAAAGAGTACTGTGCTGGGATGTCAGACAAAGTAAGTTCAAGATAAAGTAACAAGGGTCCAGGACCTTCAGCTTTCTATGTGAGTGCCATAGCCACTGAGTTACTGGGAGAAAAGATGATAAATCTCTCTCTCATTTTTTTCACCAGTGCATATGCCCAGTCTGGGTGTATATGTAGTACTCTGCATGTACAACGCTATGCACACAGGAATAGAATTTTAACAGTGAGTAAGCAGCATTTCTGGGGCTTAGATGACCATTTAGATGACCAAATCTAGACATTAAGATGACTGGAAAAGAATAAAATATCATCCTTACTTTTTTTTTATCTCTTTTTAGGATTCCTACATTATTCAGGCAGGTTGTGTAGCTACTTGGTGTAGGTCTGAGATTATCATTTTGTGATTTATGGCAACAGTTGTAGTTAGTAAGGAAGAGGCCTAGTGAAAGATTACTTATGTAGTTGAGACTGGTCTCAGACCCTGGGATTTTGTGGGTTTTTCTTCTGTTTCATTTTATATAACTCTCTCATCTGGACTGTAGTCTGAGGTGTGTCAGTGAAACATTGGATGGCTGTTTTGTATGTCTTTTGCCCTGAGAAACTGCAGTGTAACTGCTGTTAGGGCTGTACTGTGTGTACACTTATAAAAGTGTCTGAAACAGAGAGCTTTGCCAGCTAGCATGGCAGAGTGGATATAGTGTGCTTCACAGTGGCACTTTCTAGTCCTGTTTGAAGCAGTGCAGACATGCCTTGAATTCTTGATCTCTCTGTCTTGGTTCTGAAGTTGTAAAATGGGGATGGTAATCTTTTCTGATACCAAAAGGGCATCATGACCACATATGGATGCTCAGCCACTGCACTGATGAGCAGTAGAGAATTTTTCAGAGAAAAAAACAGTATTGAATTCAGGTTTGGGACTGTGCACAGAAAGGAATGATGATGCATTGAACAGCTGCCCCCCCAACTGTTGTCTGTCTTGTGCACAGGTGTTAAAACTCTGTTCAGTGAAAAGAGCCTACACAAATGTTTTGTCTCATTTAAATCCCACTTAAAACTTATTTAGGAATCCTATAAAAAGTGGAACCTTGGTCTTATTGCTAGGGAAGAGTATAAGAGTATCACACAGGCATGTAAGGAGAAAATTAGGAAGGTCAAGGCATGATTTGTGATACACCTGGCAGGGGACATAAAAGACAATAAAAAGGGGTTCTACAAGTATGTCAAGAGTACGAGGAAGACCAAAAAAAACATAGATCCCTTATGGAATACAGGTGACAATCTAGATACAGGTGATGCAGAGAAAGGTGAAGTATTTAATGTCTTTTTTACTTTAGTCTTCACAAATAGTGGCAGCTACTAGATGACAAGTGCAATTGGCAGCAAGATAGGGAAGGATTCAACCAGACTAGAGTAATGACAGAACAAATTAGTGATTATTTAGAAAAGTTGGTAGAGGTGGATGGGATGCACTTGAAGGTTCTGGAGGAATTGTCTGAGGTAATTTCAGAGACATTAGATATCCTCCATGAGAACTCATGGAGGTTGGGTAAGGTCCTGGATAACTGGAAAAGAGCAAATATAGTACTCACGTTTAAGAAAGGGACGGAGGATCTGGGGAATCACAGACTAATGAATACCTGGAAGGATCATGAAGCAAGTCCTCAAGAAATCTATTGTGAAACACTTAGAGGAGAACACAGTAATCAGGGACAGCTAGCATGGATTCACCAAGAGCAAGCCATGCCCGACAAACCTTATTTTCTTGTATGACACAGTGACAGGCTTGGTGGTTGGGAGGAGAGTAGTGGAAGTGATATACCTTGGCTTTTGCAGGACTTTTGCCACATTCCACATTCTTCTCAGTAACAAGCTAAGGAAATAGAGACCAAATGAAAGTACTGTAAGGTGGATACATAGCTGGTTGGATTATTGTGCTCAAGAAGTAGTCATCAATGGCTCCATGTCTACTTGGGAGGAGATATCAAGTGGGGCTTCCCAGGGTTCTGTCCTGGTTCCAGTATTGCTTAGTGTCTTCATTAATGATTTGGACAATAGTATTGAGTGAACGCTTAGCAAATCTGCAGATGGAATTGCACACTCTGAAAGTTAGGGCTAGGATCCAGAATGACCTGGATAGACTGAAAAAATGGTCCGCATTCATAGATTCATAGATGTTAGGGTCGGAAGGGACCTCAATAGATCATCAAGTCCGACCCCCGGCATAAGCAGGAAAGAGTGCTGGGTCTAGATGACCCCAGCTGGGACTAGGGACTTTCCAGACTTGATGAAATGGTGTAACAAGATCCAATGGCTGCAAGTTAAAGTTAAACAAATTCAAACTGGTATAAATAAGATGTAATTTCCTAGCTCTGAGGGTAATTAAACACTGGAACAGTTTACTTGAGGAACTGGTGGGCTCATCAATTACTTAAATTATGTCAAGGTGAGGTATCTTTTTAAAACCAGATAAAATTCAGTAAGGACAAGTACAAAGTCCTGCACTTGGTATAAAATAACTGCATTCACAAATACAGACTGGGAAATCACTGGCTAGGCTTTAGTACTGCAGAGTTGGACCTGGGGTTTACAGTAGATCATAAGCTGAATATGAGTCAACAAAGAAGGTCAACAGTATACTGAAAGGAGTGTCTTAACAGGAGCATCACTTGCAAATCAATGGAAATGATTCTTCCGCTCTTTTTAGCCCTGGTGAGGCCTCACCTGGAGTCCAGTTTTGGCTCCTACACTTCAAGAAGGATGCAGACAGATTGAAGAAGTCCAGCAGAGAACAACAAACAAGGATTAGAGGGCTGGAAAGCATGACTTAAGACAGGGGTGGGCAAAATACAGCTCATCGGCTGGCTCCAGCCTGCTGAAGGATTTTGTACAGCTCATAGTAGGTCTCTCAGTCCTGCCTGGCCCAGGTGCAGGGGGTGGCCGAGGCCATGGCCCTGCCACCCCGGGCATGCAGCAGGGCTCGGGTGTGCTGGCTGGATTCCATTTCTCAGCAGCCTTGGCAGTAGCAGCTCCTTCTGGTTTCCATTGCTGCTAGACCCAGCCCCACTGCTCAGGCACCCTGGCCCATCCGCTCTGTTCTCACCACTTGGGGCAGGACCTGTACAGGGAGAGAGCTCAGCTGTGTGGCTGGGATGGGGCCACAGGCAGGTGGAGAGTGGTGTCCAGGAGCAAGATGGACAGGAGGGGCTAGGCAGACCCCAGGATCTTGGGGTGGTGACAGGGTGGGGCCAGGGCCCAGGGCAGAGTCTTGATGTGCTTCCCGCATGGCTCTGCAATGGATGTGGGTTCTGTGGGCAGGGGTGTGCAGGGAGTGGATTGTGCCTCTGCCCCAGCCCCACAGTGTCACTGCCTCATGATCCTGGGGTCTCCATAGAGACTAGCCAGGAGCTGTGTGGCCAGGTGGATGAGGATCTGTGTCTGGGCCAGGTCCAGGATCTTGGGGCAGTGACAGTGCAGGGCCAGGGCCGGGGCAGGGATCCACTCCCTGCATGCCCCTGGCCGTGGAACCTGTGTCCATCACAGGGGCATGCGGCCAGTGAATCACAGCTCTGCTCTAGGCCCTGGCCCTGTGCTGTCACCACCTCTTGACTCTGCCTGTGATCCTGGCCTTGTCCGCCTCTCCTGTTCCTGAACACCACTCCCTGCCCACCTGTTGTCCCATCCCACATAGGGAGTTTTGGTGTTGCACGCAGGGCATGAGAGGGGTTCTTACCTAACCTGTGAGAGCTCAGCAAAACTCCCTATCTGGCCTGTGGGCCCAAATAATTGCCCATCCCTGATTTAGGAAGAAAGGCTGAAAGAACTAGGGGTATACAGTCTGAAGAAGAGAAGACTGAGGGGGCTTTGATAACAGTCTTCAAATAACTGAAAGGTGATTGCAGATAGAATGAAGATGGCCTTTTCTCTGTAGTCTTAGGGGACAGGACTATGAGCAATGCCTTCAAGCTGAAGTAAAGGAAATTTAGACTGGAGATTAGGAGAAACTTTCTGAATATAAGGCCTGTCAAGCATTGGACCAGGTTACCTATATTTGTGGAATTTCCATCCTGCAAGTTTTCAAGATCATGTTGGACAGATATATGGATGGGATGTTTTAGATGGGGAGAATCCTGCCTTGAGCAAGGGGCTGAGCTAGATGATCTTATGAGGTCCTTTCTAGACCTACTTTCCTATGATCCTACTTTGAAGGTTTAAGCAGAATGTAAGTGGTGCAGCTCTGTCTGGTTCTCTGCACAGGGGCAAAGAAAGACTATGGGTAGTAGTGCTAACTGACATAATCTTTCCCTTCAGTGCTTGGGCAAGATTTTATTTTTCTTCCTTGCATATTCATTCATCTCCAGTGGGACACAGGTTCCTAAAGCAAGTTAGTGGTATTTTCAAAAACACTCCGTTTTGAAGCATATGTCTAAGGGCATGCCTACACTGATATGACTCCTATGAGGCAGAGTTTATTGGAGTGCATCTAGTGCTGTGCTAAGACGGCTGCACATGACCTAAGGAAGTTGTGGCTTTTCAACTTCTTTAGACTCCAGGCACAGCTCAGAAAATGCCAACTCTTTGTTTCCACTCTTTTTTTGAGCAACAATAGAGCCATTTTACTGCTGCAAAGAATCCGAAAGACCACAGCAGCTTAGAATGTTTTTGATACTATGGATTCCAGTTTGAAATCTTTGGCTTTATCTTATGAAGGTGTCAGCACATCCAATGGTGCTAATATTGTGTGGTACCCCATGGTACCCCTTAAAGAGTCTCACAGCACCCCAAGGTGCTGTGGCACTCTGGTTGAGAATCACGGCCTTGGTGTGTTAAAGCTTCACCTTCTGGATAGGGTTTTTCCTACTTTACAGTCTAAATAACATTGAAAAATGTAGGATCATAGGAAAGTAGGACTGGAAGGGACCTCATAAGGTCATTTAGTCCAACCTCCTGCATGAAATACTTGGTAAAAAAAAAAAAGGTGAAAAAGGAAAAATAATAATCCCTGCCTGAAGGTTTTGGGGAATAGTAAGACTCCAGCACTAGAAGCAAAGCAGTATTCAGATCATGACCAAAGAGGAGTGGCCAGAAATCTTGTTGACTTGCTTCAAAGGTGACTAATATGCTTATGGGTTTTCCTTGTGTGCACAATAGCTGTCTGACTACCGCTGTGGGGAAAAACAGAATATGGTGTTAACATCTTTAGTGCTTATACACTAGCTGAAGTAAATGACGATAATGTGAATGAACAGTTTGGTAAGCAGTTATTTGATATCATGAAACAGCACCCTTAATAGAAAAATTGATAATCATAGGTAATTGTAATGTAAGTGTAACACGAATGTTTGACCATCTAACAGTTCTGAGGGTGTGGCACCCTTAAAAGATTATCACAGCCTTCTAGGGTGCTGCAGCACCCTGGTTGAGAAATACTGGCCTAAGGGGATAGAGCTGATGGGGTGTAGGCCACTTTGATACTTCACTGAAAGGTTTCTTTTTTCATCATGTTTTGGTATTGTGTTTATGGGGCTACAGTCAAGTTCTTAAGCAGAACTAGTAATGTCAGTCAGTTTTCTAGCATTTCAATCACCAGAATTCCCACAGTGAGACTGCAGTATTTTGAGCTTGGCCTGCTGCTCTCCATCCCCCCCCCCCCCGATTTTACAGCTTTACTTTTAAAGTGTTAAATTCAATCTGAATAAAAAAATGTTGAGATCTGCCTTTCTAAACTGCTCCCCCTGATTCTCCACCTCCCCTGCCTCAACCTCAAAGATTTGAGGTTGTTCAGAGGCATAGTTTTCATTGGGCCATCTAGATACACGGACCAGCTGCAAATTTTATATTCAGAACTGGTATCAGATTCTTACCCTCCATTCCCCACAAAATTGGTGGTATTCAGATATGAGGTTTTGAGTTGGCTCAGCTATCGCTTTTTTGCTAATTATCTTCAGTTTTATTGATACACCCTCTTTTTGGAGTGGATGAGTTTATAAATTATTCAGCATGAAGCGGTATTTGGACTTGGTAGCAAAGACTTACATCTGGTTTGCAGTTTCTTTCCTTGAAATTGCAATATCATGTTGTTGGTATACAAACTAGCAATAGACAGCCTTTTATCTGTCTGGTTACTTTAAGGGACTAAACAGGGTACCTCATGAATAATCCCCTTTTCCAAAATGGAAAATATTACCCTCTTGACACCAAATTGAATGGATTGCTTCTCTGCTTGTTTACATTGTTAACGCTACAAACACGCAGGGCCTACTTTGGACAAACACCACTATCAGTTAATGGGGAGCAGCAGTCTCTGGGACAGCAATAGCAATGAAGCCAAATGAAGGTGTCAGCTGCACACTCTGTTCTGCAGTATTTATAGGGAATGTTCTCCCTGTGGATGTACATGGCCTACGGGTGGTTCTTGCATTTGGTAGGGTACTCTTGACATGAATAGTGTACAGGTTGGTATCCTCAAAAATCAAACTAAGCAGGCTTGGTGCAGGGTCCTTGAAGTCATGGACAATTTCATTCACCAGGCAGTGGAAGGGGGAATTTGTAAATGAAGTGCACTGTAGACATGTGGTAGCAGTGGAACTGTTGTAGGTCCACTGGGGTGAGCAGGTGGTAAACAAGTATTATTGGCACTGATGTGAGATTTCAAAGTTGGGCAAAAGGGCTGTAACTTGCATAATATGGCAAAAGGAGTTGTGGAAAATGACTAACCAGAAAGTATAACATGAAATAGTTGTCTTCCTTGTTGCTATACTTCATTCCCCACCAGCTCTTTTCCAGGAACAGATTCAGCAGAATTGTATTTGGGCACAAGCCCCATTGGATTCTACATGGTTGCAATTCCCATTTGGATGGGGCTAAATTTATCTTCCACATCATGCTGAATCAGTATAAGTTACACTCATCCTGCACAACCATTGGCTAGGTACAGACATTCAAAAAAGCTCAAGGCAGCATTGATTTAAGTTATGCAGGTTTCTATAAGCAGCGTAGTTTAGATTGGTAGCGAACAGAACACACTTTCGCCTGGGGGGGGCCACAAATCTTAGACTGGGTTCTGCCATTTTCAAACCAGTCTATGTGCCAGACTTCTGTTTTGTTATGGGTATAGACTGGTTCTGTCTGCCAAACTCTGTTCTGTTACTGGTATAGAGTGGTTTCCAATCACTTCTACTGGTAAAAGTATAATGTCTGTACCTGGTCACTGAGTACAGAGGCCTTGAGACTACTGGAGTTATTACACATTCACACTGATGTAACTGAGATGGGATCCTGAGACCTACTTACCTGAAATAACTTTTATACAAGGCTTATTAATAAGTATTATTTTGGGGCAGTTATATGATGACCAGGATTCATACATTTCCTAGGAAGCAAAATCTAATTTGTAACCTTAAAATGGCTTGATACTGCTGAAGAAAATATATATTCGTCCAAGTTATATTTTATCCTGCCGCCAAAATATTTGCTTAGATTTGTATCCTTCGTGCATATACATTTACCTCTAAAAAATTAACTGATAGTATAATATCTGTGTTGTTTTTGAAAATTAAAATCTCCTATATTGTCTGTAATGGAACTTAAAACTCATCTGTATTTGCAACATGGAAAACAAGTTCTCCAGATCTTGTGCTCAACATTTACACTTGGTTTAATTCAGCTCTGCCTCCTCTGTCTGCTGTGACCGGAAAGTAGAAATGCCTGGCAGGTGTATACTGTCATTTTAAATCCTGTCAAGTTTATATGGCGTAACATCTTGTCCATAAGAAATGTGCATTTGATCAGCGAAGTATACACAAACTCAAATTGTAGCTTGGAGAATGAGGGATGGCATTTGATTAGAAGAGTGCATAACATTTCTGATAGCAAGCTTTGACTCTGGAAGCTTGCAGCAGGCAACAAATCTGGCTGCTTAACTGGCAATACTTTGTACAACACAGCTACCAGACAGAACTGAGATGAGTTATTGCAGCTAGTACAGGATCTATTAAACATGCAAACAAGTTATGCAGTTGCCATGGGTTCTGTTAATTATGCAGGTGAATCAGCAGAGCCCATCTCAATCCATATAGCAGGTAATCCTGCAAATACTAAAATGTATGTGGCTTGATTCTATGTCAGAATTTCAGAAATAAAGCTTAAGTATAGATAGTCAAAAAACCCAAGAAGGAATTGATTCAGGCTTCATAGGTTTCTCTAACTTGCATAGATTGAACCGATAATGAACTGAACTCACGTTCAATTTTTGGTTGGGAAAGGTAGCCAGGTGCCTGCACTGACCCAGGCCAGAAGGTGGAGGGTGCTACAGCATGCCTCCCAGCCTGCCAGCCATTGCTGAGCCAAGCCTAGCCCAGCTGAGCTGGGGCCATCCCTGGTCAGATGCTGAGCACACCCCCTCACCCCCTGCTCTCCCCCCACAGGGTGGGGGAAGGAGCCCCTGTCTCGGTGCTGGGGGCTACCCATGTGGGGGGAGTCACCTCAGGGGGTTTCCCCTGGCCCACCTGTAGTGGCTTCCCCTGGTGCAGAAACCTGGGGGATTTCCTCCCCAACCCCTACCCCACACAGTCTAGCCACTGCTTGGACCCAGAGGTGTGGGGGGACAACAGACCCCATCCCAGTGCTGGGGGGCTGCCCACAGCTCCCACCTGCAGGGGAGGGCTGAGCATGGAGGAGGGGGTGAGCAGCTGGCCAGACTGGGGCTTGGGGGCAGGGGGTGCTCTGTTCCCCCTTCCTCCCCACATTGCCCCACCAGGTGAGGTGCAGGCAGGATGCAGGTTCAGGAGCAGAGGCATTGCTGTCTCAGCTTTGTGACAGCCTGGGGACAGGGCCAGCCTGGCTCGACTGGAGCAGACGGCCCAGCTGAGGCTAGCTTGCCTGCCTGGTGAAGGGGGTTGGAAGGAGGGCACAAGGTAACCCCAGATGCTTGGGGACTACAACTTACTCGAGTTGGGAGGGGATCTGGGACAGAAATTTCATAAACTGGTTTAACCTAAATCAGTGAAGTCTGATAATGCATCCATCCAGGTCTGTCTTAAGCTGGGTTCAGCTATTTTGAAACCATTACGAGCACTGAATGTCTGTTCTGTTACAGGCTTGAACTGGTTTCTGGTCGCTTTTACAGCTTTACGTGTAATTTCTGGCCCTAGTCTAAGTGGCTGGATAAAAGGCAGCCACAATGCCTTCCCAGGTCTCTCAAATCCCCTCAAAACAGCCTCATTTATCTTGCATGGTTGATACAAGCCTTGGCCTACCCCTCTGCCTTCAGAATATCAGCCATTGGGAATCGGTGTTATAGAATCTGGCTTCACAATACTCCAGTGACTTAGGTGATATATAAAGCTGACTTAACCCCCCCTGAAACATAGCCACAACAAACAGCTTTTCACTTCCAAAAGGAAATGAAGAAGAATATTCCCTTGAAACTGAAGGCATAATGTGAACAGGCCTAATATAATAACAAAGGGTGGAATTTCCATCAGGATACTTGAATTTAACAGCTCGTATTTTTAACAAAAAATGCCAGTGTCTTAATGATCACAAGTGATCAGGACCCTGGTATTACATCTTGTTTGAAACACTGGAGGCCAGATTTTACCTCTACATCAGTATTTGGCTTTGGTGAATTTTATTTTGCATTTGGCCCTGTGTTGACACATGTAGGAAATAAATAGTTTCTAGGGTACAATAAGCAAAGATTATCTCTTGCATACGTTCTGTAGCAGAGATGACGTTTTGCCTGAAAGGATACTTCTCTCCATATCTATGTGAAGTTGTTTGAAGTGAATTGAATGTCATACTTTTTTTTTTGGTGTTGTAAAAGGAGGAGGCATGTGCTATATTTAACATATGCCTAGAATCAAAAACTTCTAAAACATAATCTATTGCAGTATGTCAAAAGCAGAGGCCACAAAGGGTTTAGGTGTTGAAGAGGGATCTTCTTTCAAAAGAACAGAGAGTTCTTGAAACCTTTCTTCCCCCCACTTTCCTTCTTTCAGAGTATAATACATGTCAAAACTTGATAGCCAGTGTCTAATCCCAAAATAAATCCAGATTTATACAGGGATTTAGGTTTTCTTTCAGTAAGAGTGCTTTTCTAAAAGTACAGTTTTAGAGGTGTAGTATGTATAAGCGTGTGTGGGGGTGCTTTTTAATTTATTTAAAAACATTTTTTAAAGTCTTTCTACCATGGTCTGTTACACCCAGTGAATCAAAGTATGGTCCTGGAGTGAGGCTACAAACATTGTATTTGTCTCAGGAGAAACCATTTTATTCTAGGATAAAGTGCAATCATTCCGACATCCATATCCTTTGTTCAGGAAGAAGCCCTAAAAAGGTTTATGGGATAAGAAGTGCAGAAAATTTGTCCTGGGACATTGCAGAGTGTGTCTGAATAGTTGTCCCTAGTTGTTTCTAGCTCAATTCAGACAAACTTCTGAAACTTCTGAAAGCCATCCCAAACTTCTGAAAGCCATATTTCAGGGAGCTTGTCTTCTCCATACCTGTGATGTGGTCCATTTCAGTATAATGTATAGATCCTATTTATACACTTCATTGTCTTTCTTACATGAAATATTTGCTTGACATTGGAGTAAGCACCTATTGACATCAATAGTGCTGCTTACACCTCAGACCTGTTGTTTAATGTCTCAGGCAGAAGTCACAGCATCAATAAAACTTCATGACTTCAAGGGGTTTTTGCAGCTGTAACAGCTAAAAACTTTTTTCCTTATTTAAATAAAAATGAAGGTTTTGAAGAACATTTTGAATGGTCTGCCTATGTCCCAACTTAGATCTTCATGTTTGTTTCTTGGACTTTGGGAAATGATGTGTTTAAGATTTGAAAGGCTGATAACTCACCTTTCTTTGGGAAGAAGGTCTGCTCTAGGTGGGATTAGTCAAGGCTCTGGCACTGCATTTCTTTCTTTTCTGAAACTGATTCATTGGCTAATTCTGGACAAATGGTTTAACATCTCTGTGCCTCAGTTTACTCATCTGTGAAGTAGATCAATGCTTAACTATCTTGCATAGGGAGAGTAAAAGGATTATTTGGACCAAAATAACATTGTAAAACAGGTATGTACCATCCTGGTTTTTGATTGTGCTTCCTCTCTAATTCCTATTCCCTGGCAGGAAGTCAGAAATGAGTTATTAGGAGAGATTGGCATGAGGTTGTACGTTTTCCAATTTAAGAGGAAGCATCTTTCTCTAAAAAACCCTGCATGCTTGCTTAATACTGCTGTTTGCTAACTGGCTATTTTTTTTACTAGTGCCTCAAAATGTGCTGGATATGTCATGAAGGCAAGCAGAGAAAGTTCCTATGTCAAGGAGCACATGATCTAAAGCTGAATATCACCCAAGTGAGGGTTAAAAACAAGCAGGGGATGGAAGGTGCAGGAAAGCTGATTGTGACAAGAATAAGCTCCTATGGTTATGCCATAACCATATGAAACAAACAAAAAAATGTTTTTTTGTCACCTTTCTTCTCCATCATTTCTTGAAAGCGGCATGGTAGTCATGGACAATTTGAATAAGGCGAGGGAAATGACTTGTTTTTAAAGTATTTTGGCCCACTGTGTTGCGCCTCTAGTGTACTACTGTATCTTCAGGGGCCTTTCTTGGGTTTTGTTTTCTTCTTATTTAGAAAGGCCATGTCTTGAAAACAGCTGCCTACTGGACAATTGAGCACAGAGAATGACAGGCTTGGAAACAAAAAGAAGCCTTTTGAAACAAAATGTGAAAAATCCTGCGATCCAGGCAACAGAAGGAAAGAATGAGAATGTCTTGTGGACATGCTAACAGAAGAGAGAAACCTTGTGTAGGGTCATGCATCACCTTTTCCATTTTTTTTTTTAATTATTAAAAATGTAAGGCTCGCTGAGGGTTTTTCTTTTAAGAGGCTGAGAACAAAAATAAATGAAAAGGATTAACAGCTTTGCAAGGTCACTGGAACCTGAGCAGAATTACTAACTGGTTCCCCCCTCTCTCTGTCAGGCACTCTGTATTCACTGTATCACAAGCTTGAAGCCAGACCTTATTTTACTGAGCAAAAAATGGTCCTTTTGTTGCTGTTTTTTCCCCCTAGTGTCATCTCTCATGGTTGTCAAGGAAACCAGTGTGTATCTTTTCAGCATAGGTTATTGGGCCTCAGGAAGGAAGTGCTCCAATGCTGGCCTGCTATTTTTATAGAACCGTTACATAATACAATCTATTAAAGCTTCCTCTTGGTGTTTTATTGCACAAAGGGGAAATTAAGTTTGATGACTTCTAAATGTTTGATGGAGGATGTCAGGTGACGTCTGGATTGTTTTGTGCTTGCCGCATAGCAACAATATTTCTGTGTGCAATTCAAGAAGAACAAATATACATTAGTGCCATGGGCAATATTTTTCTGCATGCAGATCACCAGAGGAAATTGAATTCTAAGTAGTCCGAGTACAAATACTGTGATAGTGCAGAGCACTGTCAATCTAGCAGGATCAGATGGCAGAGGATTTTCATACTTTGACAGTGCAGGGGTAAAAGGAAAGTGCATGTGTGCACATATTTATTCAGTAGAAAGGAGAAGAACTGTAACAAATCTGCGGCCACATATGCTGCAGTGTCTGTCTTTCTGTTGATACCAGTGATTCGCAGAATATAGTAGCAGCTGGCATTAGAGCTTAATGCTCTTTGATCCACGAGCCTCTGCAGTTTAAGAGAATGGAAAACTTAATTATGGACCTAGCAGAACTAGCTGTTTAGCATACTTGAACAGTTCTCTTCCCATCTGGAGGAGGGCATTGTTTTACATGTTCATCTTGTGGTTGGGGGTCTATTTTTAAATTGAATAATAAAAAATAAGAAGATGATCAAAGCATCTGATTGGGCTGCCACAGGTCTGTCTGATCCTCTGCTGTCACAAGTCTCTGTGTATACATTAACCTCCACTTCAGTGCTAGCGATTCAGAGGAAAATTGAAATTGTCAAGTGGGTCTATGTGGGTTAATTTGGTTTGTTCTCCTCTCTTTCTTTGGAGGGAAGGATAGGCATTTAAATGTGCAAGTTTTGTGCAGAAGGTGGTGAGATTTGGGGCAATCCCAAACCCAAGATGCAGCACCTGGTGCTTTTTGTTTTTTGCTCTCATACATTTCAAGTCATGGACGTATTGGGAAAACATCGTTATTTTTACTGTGCAGTGAGAAGTCATACTTCCAGAGTGGCAGCCCATATCATGCCAGCTGAAGGCAGAGCCTTGGACCAGAGCCTTTCATTGGGGGGGGGTGTGTGTGTGTGTGTGTGTGTGTGTGTGTGTGTGTGTGTGTGTGTGTGTGTGACAGGTGACCAGGTGTGTGCTGTCTGGGACACAGGAGTTAAGCACAAGATGTATATTTTCAAGCTTGTCATACTCATTATTAAGCTGAGCTGAAAGATTTGTGTGTGATTAATGCAATGCCCAATAGGATGGGGCAGTTTCCTGAAAGAAGGCATTTCTGGCAGATTTAGGTGTTTATTTATGTGTTCAGTAACATTTGATACTGCAGGAAAAACTTGGCACTTCAGACCTTTTGATATGTATAAGGCAGGCAACTGTATTTAAAAATTATGGCAAATTCTTTTTAATGAACCTTTCCCCTCATCATTTCTGCCAGTTTGGTTTAAGCTTCAGACACCTACTTTTATTCCTGATCTTGCTTAGGCACCGAGGTATTTGGTGTAAAAGGGAAGTACAGTTGGGTGTCTATGTGATGTTGGACCCTGAGGTTGTGGTTCTTCATGAGTTGTGTGTAGCTGTAGATAGAAGCTTGTAGATCTCCAGCTGGGAAAAATCTAGAGAAATGGGTGATAATTAGAGCAATCCTCTGAGATTGCTATGAGATTTAAGGGCTAGAATCAGCTTGCCTTACTGCTCACTTCTGCCAGATCAATGAGGCAAAACAACCTCATCTCATGATTTTTTGTGATGAATACTGATGTCAGAGCAAATACTACAGGCATGATAGCTGGCTCTTATCCATTGCCAGGCAGAGATCAACCACCAGTTTGTTTCACTAGTTTCATCTGTATGTCGGGTTTTGGTCCAAGACTTGGATAAAAGCGTATATGGGTAAAGGTCAGATGTCTGCCTGCTTCTGGATCCCTACCTTGAGAAAGGCAAATGTCACCAAGTTGTACTGGGTGACTGACATTCATTGTCCAACAACATGCTGGTACAAAATAAAACTAGATATGCTACTTTTTCATTCTCCCATGCCAATGTAAGAAAAGAATCATTGACATTTGATATCAAAATCAGCTGAGACAAAATGACTCCTTTTCTATGCAGGCAGAAAACCTAGAAACTTTGGGAATTATGCTTTTTCAGACATTTGAAACTGCAGAAGGAATTTCATTGATGTGTTTATTAGATTATATTGCATGGGAGTCTTCATTAATTCATTTCTTCTTTAGAAGATACCTGTGGCTGCTGCTCTATTGAGGCATTTGGGACTGTTGCTTCATGAGGAATAGAAACCTTCTACACTTGCAGGCTCTTTGGGACACCTTTTGGAGAAGATCTGAGACAGACCATGCAGTGAAATCAGTTTTGTTGAACTGGGGGCATACAAAAGTAAGAGTTCTTGTGTTCTTGCCTGGATGTTTCTGCTGCTGTCCTTCAAAGAACTAACAGCAGTTTGATTCACAGAAAAATATATATGGCATTTTTGACCAGGAGATTATATTAGACCCTAAGGGTGTAAAAAAATTACAGGCCCCAAAGGAGAGGTAGGGAAGAAAAAGAGCTCAATACAATTTTACTAGGCTGTAGCCAGCATGTGCGCAGCAAAATGCTGTAAATTTGTGGCCCTAAGTAAGCATGATGATTAGAGCAGCTCAGGAACTTTCCAACAATATGGTTTTTTCATCTGAAAATGCCAGTTCATGCAAATTGAAACATTTCATAGCAACATATCAAGTTGGATGAAACTCTCATCAGCCTCCTTGTAGGGCTATAAAGAGAGAGAACTTTTCATTAGGACTACCTTTTGTAGTGTTCCAGGTAATGCCTGTACACACAACACTATAGTGCTCTCTAGGACCCCCAACATCCCACAGTCCTCTGTTCTCTTTTCAACCCTCCAAAGTTGGGGAGAGTGGCTATCTCCTTGACAGCCTACTCAGGGAGTGAGCTGTCATGGATCCCTGCTAAGACCCAAGTACCTCTGCTGCTCCTTCAGGAGTCCTTGCAAGAGCTAGCTGCAGTTTTGCTGGCTGTGGTGGTACAAGGCTGTCTGGGTCTACCAAACAGTGGTTCTGCAGCTAATCAGCTGTTTGGCAGAGTATTTGGTGGAATGGGAAGGCAGTGGGTGAGGCTTAGGGTTAGGGTAGTTGGGAATTCCTGCTGTTGCTGGCATAAGCTGGAGCTCTGGTAGTGAGAGCAGCACTACAGGGAGTGGTGGGGGTGAGAAGGGCATTTCTTGCCCTCGCCACTGGTGCAGGAGATTATTGACTATCTGCCCCTTTCCCAGGCAAGAGAGGGCAGGTAGTCAGTGATTAGGCTCCCCTGGGGGCATGGGGATCCAAGGAGCAATCTTCTATCTTGTATCTTTGTAGCACTACAAATGAACACCTCTCCCTGCCCACAGTGACTCCGTTGGGCTATTAAAAGCTAAGGAAGTTAAAGTAGTCATGCAGTCACTCTAATTTACACCGGTGTCAGAATTGCTTCAGAGCTGCAAGGGAGGAGGTTGTGAAGGGTGTATACTAACCCACCTCCATACTGAATTACCTTTGTCCCATAGTAATTAATTCACTAAAAATGGAATTTTAGTCAACCTGAAAATATTCATGAATTACAGTTGAATTCAGCAAATAATTTTACTGCATTCAAAATGAAAAAAACTTGGGAAGCAGTTTCACCCCTGAATTACTGGGTAAGAGGAAATTATCCACACCACTTCCTCCTTGATTTTGTCAATGGAGTTTAAATAACCTGGCAAATAGAGTCCTCTGCTTTTACTTAAAATGTTGCCTGCAAATGGATCATTCTACATCATGTTAAAATGTTTTCCTAGTTCAGCTGCTGATCCAAGAAAAATCAATTATTTACACAACTTTAGCTTCCTCAGGGCCAGTGAATAGAGGAAGGTAAGCACACTCATTGCATAATAATACTGCCAGGAAGAAGTGATATTTCATTAAAAAAAATGTGAGATGCTTCACACCATGATGCTGTGATGTCAAATCTATCATTCAGGCAGCTACTCTATTGAATATTATGAAAGCCCTGGTTGCCACTGTCACTTGACTCTTTGTCACAGCCCATTGCATCTTTATCCTTTTGTCAACTGGACAGAGCCCTTCTGCAAACTTATGCTATCATGCTCAGATTTCGCATGATCTGCAGTTATTAAAATGGTATCTGTTAGAATTCTCTTAGATCTTCTGGACTTAGATTTTTTGGAGTAGGATGTTGGTCCGGTTTTGTCTATCTAGTTTAAAGATGGTAGATTTTCTTGGTGGTTTCAGGATAACTGGCAATTTTATTAGAATTCACTTTAAAATGTTTGCTGTATTTTTCATGAAATATTTGTTATTGCAGAGGCTAAATTTGGGCGATGGATTTTCATGATTTAATTTAATTTCTCCCAAATTAGCTTACCATAAGGCAAAGTAAAAGGATGTTGAAACCCGTCACTCACTGAATCAAAAGAACATCTAAGGAAGAAGTTTTTTTAATCTCAGATATCCTACATTATATAGGCCAGTGGTCTCCAACCTTTTTATGGTGAAGATCACTTTTTGGTACCCCAGGATCTACTGGCCCCCCCTGCCCTGCCCCACCCCTCCACCTCCCAGACAAGCTGCCCAGGCTCTGATCCCACTCACCCAGCCTGGCCTGGGTGGCAGGGTCCGTGGCTCAGCCCAGCCACGTGTGTCCTGCCACTCCCGATTGTGGAGCCTCTGACAGACTGAGATTGACTATTAGAGGCTCCACGATTGACTGGTTGGTGATCGCTGACAGAGGCCAATCAGGAAAATGACAATCCTATTTCATAAGGTAAAGAGAGATGCCAAATACGTGTTTTTCTAATGTGGAGTAAAAAACAGACCATTTCAAATTGTGAAAAAAATGAGAAAGAATGAAATCTACCCAGCCCAGAATAGCTGGTAAACTGGTATTTAGTGCAGAAACATGGGATATGGAAGCAGGGCACCAGCCCTGGGTGCTAATTTAGAGGTGGCTCTAGCAGCATCCTTTAGGACAGTGTTTCTCAACCTGTGGGTCGTGACCCAAAAGTGGGTCTCAAGAATATATGAAAGGATTGTGAACAATCACAGAAAAATGTGGAAAAACATGAATGTCACTTGGGAGTAATGTAAGGCCACATGTTGATATTGCTGTTAATGTTTTCCTGTTGATATTGATTTCTTTCTTTAAAATTAAGACTGTTAAGCTGCTTTAACTTGTAGTATGTAATAAGTATTTGGGGGCCGAAATACTTGTGTGTTTTCTTCTTAAACTGTTTACCGTGTTGATGTTTACAAATGGGTCCTGGTACAAAAAAGGTTGAGAACCACTGCTTTAGGGCATGCACTTCCCCTTACCTAGCACCACCCTCCCCCATTCTCCAGTACTCTATGGGATCTCTGGCGAGAGTGACGAAATTGCTGTTTACGCCTCTGTATGGAAGACCGGGAAATCAATTGGTATATCCTAGGGTCTCTCTCAGTGGTACTTTAGATCTGAGAAACATATCTATTATTTTAACATGTTTAATCAAAACTGAAATGGCATTTTCTAATGACAACAGAGAACTTATCTGAGTATCTTTTAACCGTTATGTTCTCCAAAGTGAAAATGCTCGGTAGGGGAGAACGCAGTGGCAATCTGAATGGTGAAAGATAGGTGGAGAATGATGGAGAGGACATTTTTTGTGTCTGCTTTGAAAGCCTTGATGTATGAAAAAATCCTGGTTACTTATAGAAAGGGATGAAAACAACTGAGGGAGAGAAAGTACAAAACATAGAGCTGGAATTATCTGCCTTTGTTCTGACAACTGTGAAGCTGAACAGGAAGTATGGAGGGGTTTTTTCCCCTCCTTCATTCTTTGGCAAATATGTCTCCAAGCTTCCTATGGGGTGGAAATGGGTGGAAAATAGTAGGGTATTTAATGGCACCATTCCAGGCTTCCCAGCTACTGGTGCTGGCAAGGACATGGCTTTCCCTTTCTTCCTTCTTATTTTTAGAGCGCTGAGTTTTCAAAGGGGTGGAGGGAGGGTCTGTCATTATCACTGAGAGACTCTAACCACAGTGGCTGGCTCCTGCAAAATTCTTACCACTCTGCCAAACTGGAGGAAGTCGGACCCATATTATTAACACCATTAGTGGTTTTGCCTGAAAGTGAAACTTCCTTTTAAATTAAAATACATGCACATGCCCACAAAACAAAACAGAGCAGCGTGTCCTTCTTATAAATCTCTACTTTAAAAATATACACAACTTCCTTCAAGTCTCTTCCCTGCCACTCTTCCTTTTTTCCAGTTTCTACTCCCCAATTTGAAAAGGCTCCCTTGAAAGATGACATAGTATACTAGTATTGCTCTTGGAAATGGTGCTCAAAACAGAAGCTCTTGAGGACAAAAGGACAAACATCTCTCTTCTGGTTTTAGTCTCTGGTCTGGGCAGTCATTCAAATTATGGAAACTACAATTGTGCAATGTCAGGTGATTTTGATTCTCCAGGGGGTTGAGTAAATTGCTTTTGTTTCATGTCAAAAACCACACTTCCTACACATTTTCAGTGTAAAGCCATAAACTAGACCAAGTTCATCCAAAACTGGACCCAGATTTATATAACAGGTCTGTGTTTGAGTTTTGAGCATGGAACATTTCTGGGAACCAGAGAAACTTGGCTTTTGGAGTTGGGTTTTAACGCGAACATGCCAAGCACCTCCGTTCACAATATGATTTCATATTTATGTAAGCCCATTAATGGCTGTTCATTTGTTCTAAATCATGCTAGTATCCACCAGGCAAACTAATTCAATTCAATCTTCAGTGGTTAAAAAAAAAAGATTTTCTTTTGACTTCCTATATCTAAATATATGTTTCAAATGTGGTTTTAACATGAACCTTGGTAGATGTAGCAAATGATGAGACAAAGATGCACTAACCTAACAGGACTTTAACTCAACGTTTTATCTCAAGCCATCACAGTGCCTCCAGGGTATCTGTGAGCATAAACCTCACTCATGTAAGTAATCATAACTTTAGTAAAATTTCTGATTAGTGTAGTTGTTATAGGAGGTATTATGAAAGCTTCATGACACTTCCCTTTGCCGGACTCTTGTTCTCAGATGTTTATAACTTTCCAGAATTAAGTCCATTGGAATGAAATTTCCTATACCAGGCATCAGCCTCAGCTTGAACATTTTTTGGAAAATTTCAGTCAAAATCCTTCAGTCATTTTTCAGAACTAGGATAAGGAAAAGTACATTTTTATGTAATTAAAAGTTCTGGCCATGTTTTCTTTCAAAAACTCCAATATTCCTTTTGCTTTAGAGAAGCGCTTTTTGTCAGGGCTGTACCTTTTTCTGTTCCCATGAATAGTGAACCCCTTTAAAAATCTCTTTGCATCTGTTTAACCAGGTGAAGTCCCCAGATGTTTTGTCATTACAGAGCAGAAGTGTAACTGGATGCTTGAGTGCCCTGGGTGGTGGAGGCACATGCACATGGGACAGTGTCAGTGGATAGATGGATTTAGCATGTTTCCTTCAGCTCAGGGCAGTTAATACTTAGGATTTAGAAGCTAGGAGTCCCTCATTTGGCAGTGACTAAGGAAGGGAAAATTCTGGGTATATCAGCTAGTCACAGGATGTCTGAGAGAACCATGTGATGTAGCTGTGGAAAAGGTGAATGCAATCTCAGGCTGTATCAGGCAAGCTATTTCCAGTAGAGCTGGGAAATATTAATGACATGTACAAGGCAATGTCAGACCTTTGGATGCCTTGTACAATTCTGGTCAACTGTGTTCAAGAAAGATTAGTTTAAACTGGAACAGGTGCAGCAAAGGGCTATTAAGAAGGCAAAGGGAGTGGAAACCCTATCACCTGAGAGGAGACTAAAAGTTGATGACTTTAGTCTATGAAAAACAAAGGCTGAGTGGTGATATGATTCCTCTCTATAAATATATCAGTGGAAGTAAACACCAGGGAGGGAAAAGAACTATTTAAGCTAAAAGACAATATTTGTTCAAGAACAAATGGCCGTGACTAGATGTACTCTGGAGATTAGAACAAGGTTACCAACAATGAAAGTGGTGAGATCCTGAAACAGAAGTTGGGGCCAAAAATTGAACTGGTTTTAAGACAGAATTTGATTAGCTATACTGGGGGACTGGACTCCCTAACCCAGGAGGTCCCTTTGAGTTCTGTGTTCCAGATTGGACTAAAAAACAAAATTCAAAACCAGGAATTTGAAAGAAATTTTATTTTGCAAACACTGACTCACTGCGTTTCCGAAACAGGCTAAAAACCTGCTCGATGATTTTGCTAAGCTGGTGCCTGGCACCCCAGAGTCTATTCCACTTAGAGCTCTGATCTCAGGGCTTTTTGGCTGCTGGCAACATAGCAGAGGTCCTGGATGCTCTAGAATGAGTGGCTGGGACCCGAAGGGTACTCTGTCCTTTGCCAAGTCACCGTCTACCAGGAACTGAGGCAGAATCCCAAGAGGAGCTTTGCCCCAGATTTGGTGAAAGTTGTTGAACCCAATATTTTGGCTGAAACATTTTACCCTCAATGAGTAGGCATTTTCTAACAAAACTTAGCTTTGGTGAAACATTTTGGACCCACCCTAGTTGGAAGGTGCGCAGTGAATGAGGCAAGAGATTGCATAAAGAAGAGAAAGTGTGACCTGCTGCTTAAGGCAGTTGAATGTTTTCTAGAAGAATAGGATTCTATGCCTGCGTCTGCCATAGAGTTACTATGGGAGGCTGGGCAAGCCACTTTAATTGAACTCTTCACAGGAGGCCATGATTGTAGCTTCCTCAAGTTGTAGGTGCCTTCTGTAAAATCCTAGGATGTGACTGCAGCAGTGCTAAGCTCTCCCAGGCTGCACTGATGTCAGTGGGAACTGTGGTTGAAAAGTGTAGGGAGAGGCATGAACGACACATGCCTCCAGAGGCTGGGGGCAGCATGGCAACTGCCTGCAGGTAGTGGCTGTGGTGGTGACAACGGTGAGCGGGGAGCTCCCGCAGGTGGCCATGGCAGTGTTGGTGGCAGGGGGAGGGAGGGTGGTGAGTGCCGACCAGCAGTCGGTGACCACCTGCAGATACCACTGGCAGTGTTGGCAGTGGTCAGCAGCAATTGGCGACCGCCTGCAGATGCCACCAGTGGTGTTGGCAGTGAGGGGGGGCATGGCCAGCGGTGACCACCCACTAGCGCTGCCAGCAATGTTGGCGGTGCTTCTCTCAGGGGGTGCACCACCAGTCTCAGGGGGTGTTCACCCCCTACACATCGCCAATGGAGAGAGGTAGCTGTATTAGTTTGAAATCAGGCAGAAGGCAAAATAGGAGTGTCAGACATATGGCCCACAGGCCAGATCTGGCTGGAGGAACCATTCCATCAGGCCAGCTAGGTTTTTTTGGCCCCACTGGACATTGCTGTCAGCAGGAGGGCTGTGGGCAAGAACGGGCCCTGAACCTGTGCCTCCATGACTGCCCAAATGCAGACTCTCCCCTCTGAAGCTGCCACTGGCTCCATAAATCTGGCCTGGGATGAACCCCTGCTGTCCAGATCTAGCCCAGGGTTCCAGGGTGCATTTGACATGCTTGCTTTAAGGTGCCAACCTACCCTGCCTTCTGCTTGTTATATATGAAATGCCATAGAGAGCTAAATTTGCTAAAGGATTAATTCTTAGGCATCGTAGATTGGGTACTCAAAATTAAAAGCTATTTTTTACCTCATTCTCTCTGTGCTTCAGTTTCCTTGCTGTAAAATGGAAGTAATGGTACTTCTATTGGGAAATCAACTCACTGATATTTGTGCAGTGCTCTAGTTCTACATAGTAAGGCTATTGAAAAGCCCATGAAAGGAATAAATCATTCTGTCTGCAGAGCAGGAGCTGTTAGGTTTCCAGTAAATAAAATACAGCCTATATGTTGAACAATACAACAATACTGAATAGATAGTAAGTAAGCACCATCTAGTCCATGCACCAAATGAGCCTGGGAAAAACATAGTATTGGATCATATAATTAAGAGCTGCATCACCATTAGAGTGGTGAGAAAAATCCCAACATTTCCTGTGACTGTTTTTTGAATGTTCTGTGAAAATTGTTCTGTTTTGATAAAGCTCTGATGGAACCCAGGAAGGGGTTTGATACGGCCATATTTGGAGAGCAGATTTGGAAAACTGCCTGCTAAGTAGATTTCCCTTAGAAACACGCATGATTTCCTGCTGGCTAACCTGTCTGAATACTTGGACTGTCTACCAGGTGGTTTGTATAAGGGCCTCGGTACACATTCATTTCAGGTGGTTCCTGGAGCTCTTAACCCCTGGATTGTCCACATATTAACACCTGAAACTAGTTTTAAGCACACTTCAGGCAGGTTAAAGTTATGCCACTAGAGGGCAAGTTTCTCTCTGAGAAGCCCAAGTTGTATTCCGTTAATGCATGGGCAGTCCCCATAGATGAGCTGCCCAAGTTGCAGTCCTCTAGCGTCCCAGGATGCAGTGTTCCCTCCCCCATCCTCCTGTTCTGTGTGGACAAACTTTCAATCCCCTGAACTCTACTGCCCTGGGGGCAGTTCTGGCACCAAGCCAACTCCCCGTCCTGCCCCTGGTAGTCTGGCCTCCCACCCTTAAGGGTGCAGTCCTGTGCAAACAGCCTGCAGGGCACATGCCAGCTAGCATGGTTGCAGGGCACAGATGGGTCCAAGAGTGGGGTCTAGAGGGGATGAGGGGAACAAGGTAGGGGGCTGGATTGGGTCCTCATGAGCTGGGGCTTCCTTCCCAGGGTAGGAACAGTAGCTCCTGCAAAAGTGCCTTCCCTCAATGCTCCCACCTCCCAGCCACCCTAGGACCATGGCCAGCACCCGTACACCCCAATCCAAAATCTCAACTGATTCAAACATGAGCTCTTTAATTTAGGTCCTCATACTTTATATACAGAGAAGAAGTATCTATCTATCTATCTATCTATCTATCTATCTATCTATCTATCTATCTATCTATCTATCTATCTATCTATCTATCTATTTTATCCTTCAGTGGCTGACTTCATTTCATCACCCTTCCTTCACCCTCATTTCCTTTCCACTTCCCATTTCATTATGCACCCCATCCCATTAACTTTCTACTTCCCAGGTTCATGTTCCTAGCCCCCACCACAACCCATCTCTCATACCCGCCACCTACAGCAGCAACAGAAGCCTGTCCTGGCTCACCAGCCCTGTAGTGACAACTCAGAGCTGTAGCTCCTAGTCAGGCCCCTGCTTGACAGTCCTCTAGTAGCAAGTCACAGCATTGCAGGTTGGGGAAGGTCAGAGAAGGTTTTTAGGCTTAAGGTGTAACTGTTCCATGTTCGAGCTAGCACTAATAATACCAATGAACATTTGAGCAGCTCAAAGTGGAACATGTAACAAGGCCCTTAGTCAGAAATCCAGGGTGCCATTTCTCTTTGCCTCTTCACAGACAATTTGTAAATTTGTGGGTTTTATTTCAAATTAATAAAACTGAATCTATTGGTTATGTTTGTCCACTGCATTCATAGATGACTTCAACCACAAGTGTAGGAAATAGTACTGCCAGGATGGCAGGTGCAGAATGCATTGTAAACATAAAATAAATCCATATTTGCATTGGCACTAGCAGATTCAACATAAAGTAACTTTAGCATCACACATGCAGATTCAACACATTGACATATCACATCATTATAATCTGCAAAATGGAATAAACTTTTCTCCAAACAGCTCTAGTCATAACGTACAGACACTGTGCACAGGCAAGCCTAGTTCTGTCATTTCCTCCTTTTACAACATTTGCTTTTTTCAGCCTTAATAATCTGTTTTATGTAGGCTTTTATGAGTAATTATTCCTTTCAGTACATCCCAGAAGCTTCAGATCAGATCTTGGCTTTATTATGCTAAATGCTAGGCAAATATGTAGTTAGAAACAGTCATTGTCCTCATGATAAAAAATGAACCAACTTGCAAGCTGCCCTTGGCTGCAACTGCACCTGGAGCCATGAGCTGGGGCAGGAGCTGGCTGTGCTCCCTAAGGAGCAGCCTAAGGCTAGAGGAGGAAACATGTCCACCTGCTCATACAAGCCTGGCTCCTTGAGAATGCAGGCCCAGATCATTTCCTGCAACACAGTGCTTTTGTGCATTCTTGTTGTATTTATTCTGAGTAATAAATGCTCAGCTGGTGTAAGGGTGGCTTAAATGGTTGCTGTCAGCTGACCTAATGGGTCTCTGCTGGTTCATTTCCTGACCTGTGAGAAGAAGAGACTGCTTCCAGAGAACATCATGCTCCAGTTTCACTGCCCTTCTGTAATTGGTGTCCAGAAGGACCCATAAGCTAGTAAAACTTTTCTACTTTGTGTCTTAAAATGGAGCTGGAATGGTACAGCATTACTGAAGCGCAATGGTGTCCTTAAGCCAAAGACGTTTGGGGTTGGTGCAAAAGTGGGGAAATGCAGAATTTAGATCGCAAGGGGTAAATTAGAATAGCATTTGACCTGAATGTAGCATCTGAATGTGCTAATATTTTCACTCTTATATGTGGATTTACTTTTGTATAAGCTTCTGCATTCATGAATAAACTACTTGGCAATCAAAAACCTCAGCAGCGAATTACTAGGTATATCCCACCTTTTGATTATTTTACCTGCTGGAACTCCACCCCCACAACAAACAACTGCAGCAATAGAACAGAATTCAGTAGCTGTATTTATTGTTGCATCCTTGATAAGTGCTGACCTGTGTAAAAAACTAATCGTGTCTAATATATAAAGCAAAACACTTTGCATTTAGCTGAGAGGGTATAAACAAGCCTCTAGCTGGCTGAGTGAATGTCTTTTAACTAGTATTGGTCATGCAACTAAAATACTTCTGTTCTTTTGATCCCTCAGGTTTCAAATACATCTTCTCTCCTAACAGTTTGCTGCTGTAAGATTATATGACTGAATTAAGACTGCTATATCTTGGCACGTAACGACAATAAGCCCCATTATACACTTGGTTTACATTTCACTTAAAGTGCACTGCTCTTTAGACTATATTAAGGACAGGGTTTAATAGTCTTCTGTACTTATCATCCTTATCCGCTGTATAATAGCCTTTTGGAGTGTGTAAATTGCTTGTTATAACAAAGTGTGCAGTGTATGTACTGGAATATCATTTCTGTCAAAGGCCTATTTACAACTGCACTTTTCTTGATTATTATGAGATTTATCTAATGTATCTTGAAAGGTGTAAAACCCTTTCTTTGCATTTACAAGAGTCCAGACTTTAGTGGACTAAGAACTGACATTTCCTGAGTTGTAACATATATTTAATGTGTTTTTGAATTGGTGTGCATTAATCAGTCCTTCCATTCATCAGTTCTTCTCTGAGTGTCTGTTGTTTCTAACATTTCTATTGTTCTGAGCATGGGTTCTGAACAGCAGATAGGCTCAGAGTAAATCACATTTAAATGTAATGTATCCTTTAAAAATCTATAGATATAAAGCTGTAGGACCTTTCTGAAATACGGAGCAATCTACTGCTAAGTGACTACCTGATTTGTTTTTATGTAAAACATGCATGTGTATCGTTTTCAGTTTATATTAAAACATTACACCTTGTATGTACTTTATTTATTAGAAGGAAGTAAACCAATACATGTGATCTGAATACATCTTTCTATACATGGTGTGTGTGTGTGTGTGTGTGTGTGTTTGTGTGTGTGTGTTTTAAGATGGATTGTATGATGTTTAAGCTGAAAAACTGTCCCTCCCAGAAAAATCAAGATGAAAAGCTTTTATTTTTTTCCTCTTTTAATAACCAAACACTTGTATTAACATACGATTTTACTTTGCATGCATGTGAGTATTAAAGATGACTGAATTATTTGTTAATCAGTCTTTGTAATAATGCCACAAATAGCATATACAAACAGATCTTGTATTATAGTTCACTTTAACTATAAGTATTTGCTATCTGTAGCGCGTGGTTAATCTTTTCACACACAAAATAATTTATGATTTCTACTTTGTTTTCAAGATGGGGAGTTTGGGAGGGAGGGCACTTTATTTTTGTTCATTCTTGTCTTGCCCTCCCAATCCAAAATAAATTATTTAGGGGGGAAGTTGAGTTTTTATGTACTTGTAGAAACATTACAAGGCAATTCTCATGATTATGAGGCAAACTTGTTTTAGCATGGATTGTAGCTGTTGTTGGCACCCTTTCCTTATTTTTAACAGGACTCGCCAAGGGAGGCAGAGATAGTGAGAAGGCAAATATTGGGATATGGATATGAAATGGGCAGTAATGGGTCAAATAGTCTGTCTTCACTCCACTGAAGTCCATGACCTCTGACAAGGAATTCAGTTGGCCCACTAACTGGAAGTCTCTGCCCAAAGTGTTTATGATCTAAAGGCCCCATCCACTTTTTATTAAAGTTAATGAATGTTTCTGCTGTCTTCAGCAGGCACTAAATATACAAAAAGACGGTATAAGCCAATGAGAAAGTTGTTTGAATGCTGATGTGAAGAAGAGGCATCATGTTGGTTACATAATCTTTACATAGAATTTTTCCCCCTCATTTTCTTTTTCTCTTCCCCTTGGTTATGATTTTCAATAGCTTTTAGCAGGCAGGGGCAGGCTAGGAAAATGTGGGCCAATATCAATCAGGCAAAATAGATTACTTGCATTTTACACTATTAAAAACAACAGCTTCTAAGTAAGTATAGCCATTTACAATTGTGTTTGAAAAAATGGTGAACAACAAGGAATATTTCTGACTACTGAAGAAAAGCAGATGTAATACTAATCTTCAGCCAGAAGAAAGAGCAATATTGGCAATTGCTATATATTTGTAAATTTAGCTTGTAATCCAAGCATAATAACGAATAAATATTTAACCAAAAAGCAAACAACATGTTAAGCCTTTTTTCAAGTCTGACCACTTAATTTCAAATGAAAAATGTAATTGAATTTTCAGATGAATATTTGCAGCTCTTGCTCACCACATCTTTTCTTGTATCTTCTTCCTGATTTATAGAATTTCATTTGATGTTGCTTATACTAAAGTAAAATTTTTCTAATGTTTGGAAACCTAAGAATGCAGTTTGTGCTATTTATAAAAGTATTGATGAAGGAAGGCTGAACATTCTTCATCTTAATATATTGAAATCAGCCAAAAAAGAGGAAAGGATTTGCACTGCCAGTAATTTGAAGCCTTGTTTGCCTTCTAATTTTGCAGTGGGTTGTTAATCTCATTAGATTTCATGCACTGAGTGTTTGCATTTGCACAAAAGCTGCCCAAACAGAGCCAAAACATTGACACTGCTGTCCTTTGATGATATTTACAATGAATGTATTAAACAAATTTGTACTAGTTTTGAATAAGTTTAAAAAAAAAGATTTAAGGCTTTCAGATTTTCCAACTACAGTTGGAAACTAGCTGAAGAGTTTTCTTTTTTTCTTCCCCCTTTTTTTTGTTTTGGTCACACAATGTAGAATGGTATTATATATGAAATGATTATATAAAAAGGTAGCAATCTTTCAGAAAGGAAGCCTATGTGTGGCAGAGTCTTGCCACAAGAGCAGCCATGAAGCCCCCTGGTGGCCATGTGACTCCTGCCCAGCTCAGTCTCTATGACAGCCCTCCTTTACTTGCTCACCTGCCATGCCTTGTTCTTACTAGGGGGTGCATCAGGGGAGGCTGCCCACGGGGCTTAAAGTGAGCCTTAGTACACATGGGGTACCACTGGGTCTCTTCTGCACCCCAACCATTTTGATTTGACCCTTAAATTCAAAGGGCCCCCTCAGGTGGCCTTTGCCCCTGCAGGGTTCCTGTAGCTTGGAGGGCTACAATGTGTATCTGAGCCTATCCTGGGTACCCACAGCCATAAGCGCTTGGTGCATGGCTCCATTTCCTTCCCTACACCATGCCCTGAGCCTCACAGATGTTACTATGATGTTGTTCTCTCTGTTGAGGCTTCAGGCCCCTTGGCCTCTGCTCCTTAAATCTAGTTAGGTCTTCTAGCCTGGGCCCACTGTATTGGACCTGGCTCTGAAGCACTAGCTTTCACTTGTCCTTTTCAGTCACTGGGCCCCTGGCCCCTATCTGCTAGGCCCCAGGCCACTGTGTGGCTGCACCCCCCTGGCACCAGGGCCCTGGCCCTTGTGTGGCTGTGCTCCTTGTGAATGCCGGGCCCCAGCCGCTGTCTGCTGTAAAGCCTTGCACTGCACCTCTCTCTGGGCTTAACAATAGCTCAGGCTTTGAGCCTGCCCCTGGAAGGGCTCAAGGCGATCATGTGCCTCTCAGGCACTAATGGGACCTCTGTAAACTTCCCCTTATAGCCCAACCCAAATCACCAGTATAAACATTAACATAAACTGTAAGCCCATGGGTTATAACAGAAACACAAGCAACAGCAGAAGCAGCCCTCTGTCCCTTTATGAGGGCAAACTTTCTTCATGTCCCAATGAGCCTACCTTTCAGCCTGGGCTATAACTTAACCCAGTGGTTCTCAACCTTTGTTGTACCAGGACCCGTTTGTAAACATCAATGGCCAGTCTCAACCCAGTGCCCCTCATTCCCAACCCACTGCCCCCTGTCCCCAGCCCCCGCAGTACATGGGGCAGGGGGTGGGTGCGTGGTGCATGGGGAGGCCAAAACATTCCCTTGCAGGCTGGAAGTGGAAAACCCATGGTTTCCCATGTTTTTCTCCTTTAAAGGAGAATCCACTTTTTCCAGTTTATTGAATCATTTTAAAAGCTTGTTCACTACCCTTTCACATATTCTTGCAACCCACTTTTGGGTTGTGACCCATGGGTTGAGAAACGCTGCCCTAGCTTATACACTCACCCAACTTGGGCTCTCAGACCCTCTAGGGGTTAACATAAAAGACAGGCCATTTGCCTGTAAACTCAGTCTTTCTTAGCCCAGGGAACTTGCCTCTGTTCCTAGGCCTGCAGAGTGTGACAGCAACATCTAAGTCCTTTCAGGAGCCCTGCAGCCAAGAGCTCCTCCCTTCATGGTTGCTGGGGAGGGACCAACTGACCAGTGCAGGCTCAGGGCTTATATGGCTCCAACCTGAGCCCCCTTTGGTCAAGTAAGTCCCTCATTAACTCCCCCTGACCAGGGTTTGAATTACACTCCAACTCTTGGTTGGGGGTGGGGGGGGGTCTGCGGTGGTGGCAGCTGGAAGAAGCTGCCACCGCTGCCACCACTTGAGCTGCTTAGAAAGGTGCAGGGCAGGCTGGGGGCTCTCATCTCTTATGTGGGGCTTGGCCCTCTGAGGTCCCCCGTAATTTGAACCCTGTCCCTGACACCTGGAAGCAGCCTCTCAGGCTGCTTGTTCTCTTAAAGGAGCAAGCACATTCCAGTAGGGCTGTGCGAAGCTTCGGTCCCTGATTTCATTTGGCAGAGATTTGGCCTGATTCGGTGGCCGAATCTCCAAATCCAAATAGAATCAGGAAACCCTTTAATCTCTCCGAATTGGAGAGGGTTCGAATTGGAACCCTCCAAATTGATTTGGAGAGATTCGGCAATTCGGACATAGATGCAGCTTTAAATGTTTTTTCCACATACGTCTAGGTAGCAGGTGGCTTGTGAATGCTGCAATGCTGGGGCGCATAGAGTGTACTTCCAGCCCACTTCCGGGTTCACCGCTGAGCATGCGGGGTGCCCCCCAGTGCTCCTATGGGATGCTCCAACCATCCCAGCATTGCAATGTTCACAAGCCACATGTGGTACCTCGAGGTATGTAGGAAAAACATTTAAAGCTGTCTATGGCTGAATTGGTGATTCTCCAAATCAGCATCGAATCTTCAGATCTGGATTTGACCGAATCAAATCAGTGGCAGTGATCTAAATCAATGAATCGATGCACTGTCCCCGATTCAGGCCGAATCTGAATTGAATAGGGCCTGCTTTGCACACCCCTACATTCCAGTGCCCTGTGACACTATTGAACAACTTTGGTCAGAGTTTTGGACAAAAACTATCTTGGGCAAAATGCAGATTTTCATGGAAAAAATTCAACTTAAGTCATTTGGGGGGGTGGATCTTGAAAAACAGAAACTTCAAATACAAAAATATCCTTATAATGTTATGAAAATATGACATTTTAATTTAAATGGAAAATATTTCTTTTCCTCAGTTTTTTTAATTGGAAACAGAAATAATAACCCAACTTATAAAGGCTTAAGAACTTTCTCCTTATCCTTACATATAGCCACAACAGATAACTTGAAGGATTCTCTGTTACTGAGCCAATGTAGGGTGGAAGTCTTTGAAGAGCACCTTAACTAAATTTTAAGTGGCCATGCTATGAAGATAAAGGAGAAGGAAAGGGACAGAATTCATTTCACTCATTTCCTCTGCCCTTATAAGGATGCATCCAGATATTCTTTTTCTTTCTCAGAGGGCCTTATAAAACCACTTCTTTTGTTCTAAATATGGTTTTAAGAAGAGGAAGGGAGCATGTGTAAGATGGAGACTAGTCAATGATAGCCAGAATCAAATCTTAGTTGCATCAGTAGAAATCCAGTAGAAATGACTAAATCTGTAAATCTTTGGATGCCAAGGGCAGTCATCCTGCTTTGTTGCTGGACTCATTGGCTATAGGCCTGAAATAGGAACACTAAAGTCTAAGAAATGTGTGTTGTACTCCCTGGCAACAGCAGAGTTGGATAATAATGACTTTCCCTTCAGAGAAGAAGACAGCCAAAAACTCCTCTCTGTCTTTCTCTCCCTTGGAGAAGGATGGGTGGGAGCAGTTGTGGGAGGAGCTGAGTGTCCTCAACTAGAATTGAAATGGGAAAGGATTATCTTCTGCACTTTATAGGATTAGGCTCTGTGCAATATATTTTCCTAAAAGTATTTTATTTCAGCCTTGCAGAGGTCAAAGCTCAAAGTAGTCTGTTGCATTTATTCAGCCAGTTTTTAAGGCTGAAGACTGGGCCCAGAAGCAAGGTGTAGTTCTGTCACCTTCCTACCCTGCTGCTGTTTGTGTTGCCCTTTCCTGTCGGTGACTCCCTCTGAACACATGTAGCTCATTCTCAATGGTAATTTGCTATTTCCACTTTGGTGCATCATTCTGTCTCTTCCTCCCCCTCCTTCCAGATCTAAAATATCCTGTCAGCTGTTGTTTATCTGATGTTTCAAATGTCCTGGCTTGGTTTCTCTTTTCCTTCATTACATTTTCTCCCTTGATTTGGAAAGCTGTTTTAGTTGTCATTTCAGTTCCCTTGTCATCAGCATTCTTTGTCATCTCTGGCTTAGGCAGTCTGTCTGCATGGCTCTCTTTATTGGTGTTTTTGTGCTGTATTAGTGCCTCCTAGGAAGTCCAATGTAGCATAGCATAATTAAGTGACAATATATGAGGTGCCAGTCCTTTACCAGGCAGTTAATGACTGGCTGAAAGATTTATAGGTATGAGGTAGAGTCAAAAGGAACTTAACACTCAAGCTAGTCATTAAGTGATAGGTTGAGAATTGGCATTCAAAATAAAAAAGCTCCTGGATACCAAACACAATGTTTCTTTTTATGAAAAACAATCTATTTTTTTATTAAATGTTGTGAACTAATCATAAAAACACTAGCCATGTAATGTCTTCTTTCTACCCTGGTCCTTTGTTTCACCTCCCTATGAACCTGAGAATTCAAAAATGACTAATTTTAGAGTGAGGTTATGAGAAATTTTGCCTCTCAATTCTTTAGAGGTTATGAGACTGACAGGGAAGACAGTGTAAGGCCATATATTCTTTTGTCCTCCTCAAGTATTTACACGTGTAAATCCCTGTATGCTGAGACTGGAACTTTGAGAGCGAATGTGAAGTCCAATACAATGAATGGCTATATTCGCTAAAAAAGTTAATAATTTTGCTACCAGTGAGTCCTTCCAGGTGTTGACTTTAGCCCAAAAGGTGATAGTGATTTGATTTGTTGATTCAGATTAGTGTCCCCCATTTGATTTGGCCGAATCCAAATCTGAAGATTCGATATTGATTTGGAGAAACAGCGATTCGGCCATAGACACAGCTTTAAATATTTTTTCTATGTACCTCGAGGTACCAGGTGGCTCGTGAATGCTGTGTTAGTGGGGTGGATCGAGTGTCCCACAGGACTGCGGGGAGGGGGGGCCCTGTGTGCTTGGCGTGGACTGGAAGTGCTTCTGGGTCTACCACTGAGTGCGCTGGGGGGCCCCTCCGGCTCAGGGATCGGCCACTGGGGGACCTCAGGTGTGCCCCCAGACCCAGGAGGCACCAGTCGCCGAGCCTCCAGTGCTTCTGGTCTGCTTCTGGGTCTGCTGCCAAGTGCACTGGGGACCCCCCCCCCGGCGTGCTTCTGTGAGATGCTCCATCCTCCCCACCATCTCAGGATTCATGAGCCGCCTGGTACTTAGATGTGTGTAGAAAAAACATTTAATGCTGTGTCTATGTCCAAATTGTTGAATCTTTTCGAATTTCTCCAAATCAATTTGGAGGGTCGATTCAATTCAGAGAGATTAAAGGGTCTCCTGATTCGATTCGGATTCACAGATTCAGCCACTGAATCAGGCCGAATCTCCACCAAATCGAATCAGTGACCGAGGCTTTGCACAGCTCTACTCAACATATGGCTTACCAGAGTAATAATCCATTGTAATTCTTTATTTCACTACACCTTTCTTGTTGTTCCACGAGAATCAAAAAATGAAAAGGGTTTAAAAGGAAAACAGTGAGTCAAGCTACTCTTCATCACTGTAAATTGTTTCCTCACTGTAGAGTGATTCATTAGTCTGTGGATGTACCTGCGTGTGCAGTCTGGTGTCCTACTTGCAAACATGCTGAGGGTTATGCATTCTCACCAGGGATCACCCGCCATTGGAAGAAAAGGTAACTTGCAAGTGGCCCGTGATAAAAGTGAGTGGTGCACCTCTACTTTGGTCAGTTACTCTGGAAACAGTGCCATATGTCTCAGGAGTCACAAATAACAAGGCCCTGTGCAGGGAAACTAAGAGGTTGTTTAGTTCTGTGGCATCCCTTTGCATATGGCCAAATCATGTTCTTGTCCAACTGTTTTCTAACAGTTGATAGCTTAGCTTAGGGGTGGGCAAAATACAGCCCATAGGCCAGATCCAGGCTGCCAAGGGACTTTTTCTGGCTTGTGGCAGTTTGCTCGGCTCCACCTGCCCCAGGCACAGGGGATAGTCGAGGCCATGGCATGTGCAGCAGGTACCGCCACCCTAGGTACACAGCGAGGCAGGGGCAATGCAGCAGCTGGACTTCCCAGCAGCCATGGTAGTGGTGATTCCTTCTGGATGCCACTGCCAGTCCTGCTGCCATCACCAGCCCTGACTCTGTTGCCTGGGCACCCCAGCTCATCTGACTCCAGGTAAATGGGATAGGGTCATGGGTGGGTGGGGAGTGGTGTCTGAGAGTGGGATGGATGGGTGGGGCAGGAGCCGGAGCCCCATGCCATCTGCCCAGCTGAGCACATCTTGCCCGCAGGGGTCCCGGACTAGTCTCCATGGAGAACCCCCTCACCTGCTCTGTCCAATGGCATGGTGATGGGTGCAGGGTGACCAGTCTGGTCCAGATAAGATTAATTACTCCCCACTCTGCCCTGCATTGCTTTGGAAAGGGTCAGCAATCCCCTCCACCGTACTGGATCAGCACCACCTCCATGCCATACCATACCATGCCAGCCAGGTCCTGGCCTGCAACAGCTCACCAAAACTCCCCTGTGTTAGCCCCACCCCTGGCTTAGTTGATACTGTGACCTGCCCACATATAGGGGAACCATGCACAAGGTAAAGGATACAGATTGAGCAGTAGTATGCACCCATTTTTGGATTCAAATTTGAACATGGTGACAGGGCATGAGAAGAAGCAGCAGCAGCTTAGCTCTCAAGTATTCACAACTGTAGCTTCCAAAATGAATCATGATATAGTAAAAATCTCAAATCTATAAAATTATGAAATTCCCAGCTTTGTCACTTGCTAGGGATGGAAAAAAGAGGTTCTTGTTCATTAATATGTACATCTCAGATTTTTCTTGTTTGCCTTGGTTTGATACTTGTGTTCTCAGTATTTGAAATATTTTCCATTGGGTATTATTAAAAGCATATTTGGTGTGAAATTTTGAGGTTTTGGGAAATTATGCTAGCAGTTTTTATGTAAAATATGTCCATATGGCACGCAGAGGAGTAGGGATTGTGTTTTTGTCCATTCAAATCTGCTTTAAAACACAAAGCATACAAAGAAGTCACTCCAGATCAGCAGCTTCCTGTGAGTTATGTAATTAGGATGCTAGCATTTTCTCTTTTCAGTCTAGCTCTTCCTTATTTTTTATCCTGGTCGTCAACCTTTTTTTTGTAGCAGATTATTACAGCCACTAAGAGGTACTGTTGATATAGCTCTAGTTATTGCACTCTAGGTACTGAAGCTCATAAGGATTACTGGATATCCCCTTTATGTTGTCATAATTTCTTTCTTTCCCAGTCTTAAAGAAATGGGCTTCTTAGATTAGATAAATATCCACACAGTTACATGCATATTGTTTTATGCACATACCTACTATACATACATATTACATATGACCTTTATAAATCAGCATTTGCAATCTTGGTTGCCTAGGGCTCTCATACACGTGCAGGGAGGCTGCTTCGACGTGTTGTAAATCTAGAACGTCAATTGAGCTTTAGTTCAAAGTGCCCCGCCACCATTTTTTCAGTGTGGGGAGCTGATACATGTGATGCCTGGGCACTTTTAATTAGTGCAGCTTGCTAATTAAAGTGCTCTCCCTACCCTGCCTCCCGGAGCATATTTATAAACGTCCCTAGGTTTCAGCACCTATGCCAAACCAATTTTACTTTCAGGGTTGAATACTTCCCAAGTGTAAAGTTAGAGAGTAGGAACAAGAGAGGCTGATTTCATACACCAGGAATTAGGCCTTTCACCTGGAAGGTGGGAATTTGGGTCAAGTCCTTGTTTCAATGACTATTTAATCGTTTATACAAAATGGAATACATAAAAAGGTGAGATTTGGAGAGGTCTAGCTCAGAAGTGCCAATAGACCTAGTTTGGTATTTAGAGCACTCTTTGGTTCTGAGTTAAAGCACACTTGAATGTCAGTCTCCCCCAGGTGAGTGACTTAAACTGCTTGCTTATTTTCGGTGGCGTGAGTGTACTTGTGATTTTCATTTCAAATAGTCCTGGTTTCATCCTAGTATGGAATGGGAAGTTTTGAAATCTGAAACTTCTGCAGGAAGGGGAACTGTTTCCTACCTAGCCTTAATCATGACATTCTTAGTGTATTAAAGACAAAAGGGGCTCTCAGTTGCTGCTTCCCAGTATGAAGAGGTGTACATCAGAGATGTTGTATATTCTGCTTCTTGACTCATTTTCAAAGCTCTGAAGAAGCCATTTACCTGGCCATCTTTGGTGGTGGTGGTGCCAGATGCTTTCCCAGTTTGTCATCCCATGTCAGTGATGTCTCATGAGTAGCCTCTACATGAATGGAATTAGTCCAAGAGCAATAAATATAAGAGAATGTACAACATATAATAAGATACAATATACACACAATATCTAAAATAGCAAACAGAAATTAATTTACTAATCTTATGATATACTAAATCAATAATATTTTAAATAATTTAATTATGATTTTGATATATGATTTTTATAGTGTTATTTTGTGCTTTTGAGTCCAAAAGCAAAACAATTATTCAGTTGAAGTTTTGATTAAATTGGCGTATTTTGCTAAATGTTACTGAAAATGCTGTAGCTATTTATGCTGTAACCTCTAAGAAAGGATTTAGGAACAAAGTTTCTCAAGTGATTTAGAAGTGCAAGTCACACTGGCTTTCAGTGGAACTTTTGTTCCTATCCTCTAACTTGTTTTAAATCAAAATTTGAAAATGTTCCCTTTTTGGGAAGCTGATTCATGTATAGGTATCATTACTCTCCACGCTGCTGACCTGTTAACCATTTCCGTTTATAGCTTGTGGTGAATCAATTACCTTTCTTTTCAGGTAGTAAATAGGGACTTCTGCTTTTGCAGGAGGAATTTCTGGGTTCCATTTGTGTTATCACCATTGAGTTCTGAGCCATGATAGTGTGCGGTGTAGTGATATGGAGTTACCATGGCTTTTATCATGTGCTTAATGCCATCTGAGTAGGGTGGCCATCATAGAGGACATTCTGGTTTTCTGCTACTCTGTCCTCTGTCCTCTATTGATACGAAACCCAATGACTTGATGCCCTCAAAGGCTTCCATTTTTGTATCAATAGAAGACAGAGGACAACTGGACTGTCCTCTATGATGGCCACCCTACATCTGAACCTTGATGAAACAAAAATGCTCAAAGGCTTTTCTCTAAATACAGATGCTGTGTATACTTACCACTAGCTCCTACTGTATGTTAAATATTTGCTCCAGGCCTTTTCACTGACAGCACATATTCTTTTGTTCAAGGGGCAGGAGCGAGAATTTTTGCATGGGGAGAATCTGAGTTCTGTCACTGCTATCACCATGAATTTTGGAATGGCCATGGTGTGCAACATAGCGATAGCTGGGTAATTTATTCATATTACCTATAAGAACATGAAAAAAATGGAAAAAGAAAATGGAGTTTTAGAATGAAGAGAAAAAAAAGGTGAGTTCCTACCTTATTTTGTCTTAAAGAATTTTAGAGCATAGTGTTTTTTTAAAGCAATTTGGCTGTTTACTCACACACAGTGGGTTTACCCACATATGCTCAAGTGAGCATTCTTTATTTCTCTCACTGAGCTTTAAACAGCACTGATGGGCTAATGGGAGTTAATAGATTAAGGATGAAGTTACATATGACACTTAGACTATACCAAGGGCACTGAAAATGGGAACATCTACTTGTTAAAGCTTGTTAACTCATACTAAGTGCTTGCTGACCATCTCAAAGTTGCACCACTTCAGGCATTGGCAACACGTAGGGGGTGCATGTGCACCCCCTGAGATTGGCAGTGCACCCCCTGAAAGAAGTGCTGCCGACAGTGTCGGTGGTGCCTGTAGGTGGTCACCACTCCCCCCCCACCGCTGACACCACCGTGGCCACCTGCGGGAGCTCCCCACTCACTGCTGCCATGTGTCTGCCACTGTCACCACTGCCTGCAGGTGGTCACCATGCCCCCCCAGCCTCTAGGGGCACGCGTTGTTCATGACTTCAGGTTAGGGTTAACTCTGGGACAGGCTACTTAGCTTCAGTCTGCTCATTGGAGATAAAAAGAGCCATTAGCAGTCCTCCAGCATCCCAGAATGCACCTCTCCCAGCCCTCTCTCCTCCTCCCTTACTCCCCAGAGCAGGGGTAGAGCCCAGGTTTCTTGACTCCTAGCTACTCCCCTGCTTGCCAGTCCTTTAGCAGCAAGCCAGAGCTGTGCAGGCCAGAATTTGTATTAACCCTTAATGTACAACTGCTCTGAGCACATTTTAACTTTAACACTGCTTAACGTTCCATAAATTTATTATGGTCTAAGTGTAACGTGCAACGTCACCCTAAACTCATCAGAGGTTTCTCTGTCCATTACCACTGGCCAAGTGACCCAAGCCAGGTGACTTAAGACATAAAGTTTGGGTCTGGATTTAGAGTTCCCTAAACTCTGAAGTCTGTGGATGTGAGTTTTTGATATGGAAATTCATAGAGAGTATAACCAAATCTGATGTTCAGAGTATAATCAAATCTGATGTAAACCTTTACAAAATGTTCTAGAACTGAGCTCACTTATATGAAATCTTGTAGAATTGTCTATAAAACTGAGTTCTCTTTATTGGTTTTTTTAAATATTGCAATATATATACTCTAATATACACTGTTTACATATACTGTATTGTGGTGTCTGTCTGGTTAATGTAAAAAGACATGTCAGCTAAGAACTTAAAGCTAAGAGTAATTAGAGATGAAGTAAAAATGCAATTCAGTTTTTAAAACTATGAAGACAACAGCTGCATGAATGCCACAGGGCAGGGAGTTCCAACAAGACAGGGCCAAATGTGGTGGGGGGGAGGGGACTGGTAATGTGATATGAAGTCATGTGCCTCCAGGTCATGAATTCAAATGCGGCTCATGTTTGTAGCAGTGGGATTCGTGGTTATCTGATGAGGAAGCAGAGTGGACTACAAAGTGCTAGAATGCAGCTCTATGTCATAAAAAACATAGGCTGTGACAATTCAAACTAACAGCTAGATTTTGAAAAGAGCACCAAATGTATCAAGCTCTTTCAAAAATTAAGCAACTTATTTTGGTGCTGAACTAGAAACTGGCCTCTTAAAAACTGGTCCCATTTATAGGTGTTGAGTAAGTGGGTTGGGATTGGGCATGGGTGGACATTGTGAGTGCATCCCCACAGTTCCCTGGAGACAAATATCAGTAGCACAGACCATGTGGCAAATTGCCCTGTGTGGGGTAGAGAAGGCTGGGGCAATGCCTGGGCTGACCCCAGTAACCTTACTTGAGGTCCTGGGGACTTTCTGGGGCTGCAGCAGTGGTGATCCAGCCACGTGGAGCCTGGCCAGCAGCCGAGGCATGGCTCTGGCTGGCCAGGCTCTGGTTTTGGGCAGGACATGCTGCAGCTACATGTGCTGCCCCACTTTTTTTGGTGTGTCTTTTTTAGATATTGGGATTTCCTGGTGTCTAATTTTGGCTCTGCACTGCAAATATGCAGCATGGAGAACCTTTTGACATACTTCGCATGTTTTTTGTAGAACTGCAAAAGCCTTTGAGGCGCCATAAAATGCGTGTTCCCACTCATCTGGATGTATCCTGATAGTGATAAGCAATTGTTACTTTGATTCTGTAGATTGTTACCTACTCCAAATTGAATGGAAACCAGAATTAAAGAGAGAATAGGAACTGAATATATACAGGTTTCCCTCACTTTATGCTGTACATGCGTTCCTGGAAGACAGCACATAACTCAAATTCACGTAAAGGGAACCCACTTTACAATGTAACAAATAGGGATATGTTCAAAGACCTCAACTGTACTGACCCCCAGACCCATTTCTACCACTTTTACAAGAGACTTTTGGTTCTCACCAACAGCAGGCTGTACACACACGCAGAGGGCACTGTCATAATGGGGATGGCAACTACAGAAACATGTGTCGCAGACAATGAGTGAGGAGCACAGATCCACACAGGAGGCTATATTTTGGTGCACGTCACTCCCACAATACACTGCACAAAGCAGTAGGGGTTTTGCAGATTTGTAGACACCGATCGCATAAGAGTGAATTTACCTCGCATATAGCAAATTTTGGTATAAAAAGTGTCATTGCATAAGAGCAAATTTGCACATACAGAACCCATGTAAAGCGAGGGAAACCTGTACTTTGGAATATGCATAAAAATAATTATAAGCAAGAGAACTTAAAATGGTAAGAAACTTAGGGTGCCTATACAAGTGCTCCAGAGTGGAGCAGGGGGAGGGGAGGGGCGCTTTAATTAGAGTGACCCTGAGAGCCATTTTAATTAAAGCACTCATAGCATCATGTGTATTCAGCATCCCACGCTTCAAAGTGGCGGTAGGGGCACTTTAACTAAAGCTCATCTGACGAGCTTAGTTAAAGTGCCCCTACTGCCATTTTGAAATGCGGGGATGCTGAATACATCTGACACAGAGGCTGCTGGACTGTGCTAATTAGCATGCTCCAGTACTCGCAGCAGACTCAATTAATTGAGTCTGCTCTGACACGTGCTAATTAGCATGTGTTGGAACAGAGCTCTGTCACACATACAGGTGCCCTTAAATACTAGCAGTAAGACTTTTGGTTGTCTGTTATAGAATTCACCAGCGCAGACATGTAGTAACTAGGTGACAGTTAGAGAATAAGAACAAGAACAGAAAGTATACTATAATTTTGAATGAACTGTAAACAGAATCTCAAATGAGTTCATTATAGTAATCCAGAAAATGAGTAGGATATACATCTGGGCTTTCTTTGCCAAGTGTGGTTCCATCTAAACAAAAGCCAACAAATAAAAAAGCCCTTACTTCCTCCCAAAAAAACAAGTAAAAAGAAAGAATGAAAGAAAAAGCAGAAAAATATGCATCTAGAAGAATCTCTGGGGCAAAAAGAAAATTGCAGCAATTTGGAACAAAATTTACATATGACACTAGTACAAGGTTTCTTAAATGATAGGTCTTGGCAAGTCTCTCAATGTGAAATGGATTTGAGAGAAAAGCTGGTCTGTTGCAGGTTTTTATAGGTGGCAAATTTGCACAAGTCTTATATTTTATATTTTCTCAGGGAAGTGTACAATGTAAAAAAACAACATGGTTGTATAGATTAATATTGTGTATATTTAAGTATTACATAGCCCCTTGGGCTTCTGGCAAATTACAAATGTGTCATTGTAAATTTTGGCTGCTGCTTCTTTCAAGGGCCTGTTTTGTCCAGAAGAAGATTCATAGTATAGAGCCATCCTGGTTGTGGAAAACAACCATAACAAGTCAGGGCTTGTGTAAATGGAATGGGGGCCCTAAATTGAAGTGGTGGGTTTTTAAAAACACCACTTTAGTTTAGGGCCAAGTAAACCCCCATATCGTGCACACACCTGCACTTACCTGCCTCTCCAGCAGTGGGGAGGGGAGGGTGAGCTGCCAGTGGGCAAAGTGGTCTCTGGGCTGCAGAGTAGGGGCCGGTGCTTCCCTCCAGGGCAGCAGCAGATCCCACCCAGGTGGCACCCACCCTCAGGCACCTGGCTCAGGCAGTCCCAGGGGACACCACAGCTGTGGAGAGAAGCATTGGGCCCCCGCACAGCTCAGGTAGGCAGGCAGGCTCCAGGAAAAAAAAAAAAAAAGATCTCCACTTTTTTTTTTTATTGGGTGGAGCCTGCCTTCCCAGGCTGCTGCCAGACCACCTGCAGGGCTTCCTGCAGAGCCCCTGAGCTGCATGGAGCCCAGTGCTTTGCTCCATGGCTGTAGCGCAGCAAACTAAAACTCCATAGTGAAAAAGTTGAATATGGTTAACTTTCAGTCCTAAATCAATCAGGACATTCCAAAGGTGTATTAATACATGGTCTGTGTTGTGGTCAACTAGCCAAAATAAAATCACTCAGATGAATCTGTTCTGAACTCTGGAAATGAAAATGGTTAAATATGAAGTGCTCTGTGACATGCGTAACAAACTGAGCAATTAGGTTACAAATCAGATAAACTCCCTATTCTACATTAATTTTATGGAATTTTACACATCTGGGCAGTATACAACTTTTTGTCCCATTTTGCCCTCAGCTACATCCCTAATCTCTTTGACTTTTGTTCTTTGCAACAGTTACTTCATAAATGGTATAGAAATATGACTTGCAGTGCTATATTCCTGTACATCTGATGTGGCTGTTGTCACGGCTATAGCATAGAAGTCATTCTGAACATAAAGAAATTTACATTAGAGATGAATTTGAGTTCAGTACCTCAGAGAAGCTAGCGATGGATAATGAAAAAGCAAAATGTGATAATGCTTTGGAGGAGTAGGAAAGTATAACAGGAGTTGAATTGAGATTAACGACTCATTTCATTTATGCCCATTCACAGAATTCTACACAGTGGGCACATCTACACGTGCAAATGCTTCAGGGTGGGTTTACTCCAGGGGGAGCTGGAGATGCTGGCTGCAGCTTCCTGCAGCTTACAGCCATCTTTAAAAGGCAGCCCCACATGCTGCTCCCTGGCCACCTGCCTTCCTGGCCCGGAGCAGCATGCAGAGTGTGGTGGCAGCACATGGTGGCTGTATTGCAGGGGTGGGCAAAATGCGGCTCGCCAGACCATTCTATCCGGCTTGCGGGGCCCCTAAAAATTTTGGAAATTAATATTTATCTGTCCCTGGGTGCCTGTCATGATGCCCTCAATGGCTTGCCAAAACTCAGTAAGCAGCCCTCCACCCAAAATAATTGCCTGCCCCTGCTGTATCACCACAGCCTCTGCCCACCACGCCATGGCAGGCCCCTGCAGTGATGTCCAGTGCCCTAGGCCCCAGTTGCCATGCTGCTTGCTGTGCTGATCTACCATGGTGACTGCCACCCGGCCCAGATCAGTCTTGGCCCTGGCAGCCCCCCTCTGTACTGCAGCCACCTGGCCTGGCTTGCTGTGCCATCCCAGGCCTCCTGCCTCCATGCAGCTGCTGCCTGGACCCTGGCCGGGATAAGGAAGATGTGTTCCTGGATGCCACTACCAGGGCTGGCCATGTGGTCTTCGGCATCTAGCCCCACTGCCTGTGGTCCTGCTGGGACAGCCAGAACCACTTAGGACAATAAGCAGTGGCTGGAGTCCTTTCACATGACCCGGGCCACCTTCTAGGAGCTCCTCAAGCAGCTCTGCCCATGCCTGGAGCAGCAGGCTACCATCAAGTGGTTGCCCCTCTCTGCAGATACCCAGCTGGTCATCACCCTGCTCAAGCTGGCTATGCCCTCTAGGCTTGGTTATATCAGCCACCTCTTTGGTATGAGCAAGGCCACCATCAGGGAGGCCATCCTGGAGGTGTACAGTACCCTTCACGCCAGCATCAACACATTCCACAGCATGTGAGAGGCCCATGCCCTCACATGCTTTGGGGGCACACGCTGCTCAATAAAGCTTTCCACTGTTTCCCACCTCCCTGTATGCTGTGGCAGAGGGGCTCCAGGGGCCAGGGGGGAGCATGGGGAGGCCAGGCAGGGAGGGAGGACAAGGACAGGGGCAGGGGTGGGGAGGGCCCTTCCCCCAGTGTGGGGCTTACCAGGTGGGCATGGCAGGCATGTCCGGTGGTCTGAGTCAGTCTCCGCTGGCAGTGACACCATACAGCTCCCAGTGGTGACCTGGGGTGCAGAGGTGTGGCATCTGGCTGCCTGGGTAGAGACCCCCTCTGGGGAGGTGCTAGAGCTCCTGGCAGCTGGTGATACCATGGCTTGCCTTGCCTTGCCTTCTAGGTGGGGCTGTGGCCCTGGAGCTGGCAGGGCAGGTGCTGGGTGGGCTCCCAGAGCTGCTGGAGGAGGCCAGGGGAGCATGGCAGGATGGGCTCCTGACAGGCTGAGGGGCCCTCACCCAGTGGCATGTCACTACAGGTGCCACGCCTCAGTGGAGGCTTGGGAAGGCTGCCTGTTCTTGATTAGACAGCACAACTCAGGCCAGGGTCCTGGGTACGAGGATGTCATCCAGCTGCCATATAAAGGGCATCAACTTGTGGGCAGCCCCTAACCAGTGGTTGTGGTCAGTGATACTAACCCACTGTGCCTGCAAGGTCTTGACCCACTGGCATGCCGACCAGTCATGCCCATGCTCCTGCATGTGTCCTGACAGGCCCTCATAAATGTGCACGTGGGGGTGCTCTCTCCATGCAAACTGGATGAGGACCTCAGCCTCACCTCACAGCAGTCTCCTGGGAGCAGTTGTGGCCCTGGGGAAGTGGTGTGTGGTGTTGGAGAGGACGCCAATGTGGCTACCTCAATGGCTCATTGGGCCTTTGTGTAGCAGTCTTGGTGTTGGTGTTGGCAGGCCTGAGCAGCACCCAGCACAGGGAAATGGCATGGAACAGGCAGGCATTTGGCAATGGTGTGCCAGGCACAGCAGTGGGCTTGGCCAGGCTTCTGCAGGTGGCCTGGGGCCAGCTGGGGTGGGACCTGGTGGCCAGAGGCTGGCTGCAGGTGGCCCAGGGTGCTGCCAGGCCTGGCAGCTGCTTGCAGCACCCAGTGCAGTGCAGCAGCATGGGACAAGCAGCCATGTGGTGATGCAGTGCTGGGGACTAGCACTGGGCTGCAAGCAGCCTGCTGCGGCTGGCCTGGGAACTCTGTGGGGACACGCAGTAGCCAGAGGTTGGCTGTAGGTGTCCCAGGGCCCCATTGTGCCCACAGGCTTTTAAGGGCCTGGGGCTAGGTCAGGCAAAGAGCTTCCAGCTCCAGGGCCCTGGGGCTAGGCTGAAGGTGGACCCCTAGTGATGGGGCTGAGTGGGAGCATTTGATCCCGGTCAGCAGCTACATGTGCATTACTGTGCAGTAACTAATCAGAAGTAAATTTGCTACTTGTACTTCCAAGTAGCAAATTTATTAATGATTAGAGCAAATTATTGTGCAGTAAGCATCCGCACATGTAGACGGTGATGCTTACTGCGTAGTAATTTGATCTACTGCACAGTAAAGCATCTTGTGTAGATGCACCCACTGTTCAGAACGATGGGGGTAGCCAAAGACCAAATATAGCTTGAAAGTAAAATTAGGCATTATAATTTTAGGTTGCTGCCTATTAGGCATCCTTGAAATGTATGCAGTTTTTTGGTGGGTACTTCCCCTTATTTTTCTTTGGTTTTCTATCAGATATCCTTTAGAGTTTTGGGTATATCAGGAACATAAGCCTGGGCCCACAGAAGGTAAAGGTAGCTTGCACATATTAGCAAGGCTTAGTGGAGACATGTATTATCAAGCAATGCAATTGCATTTCTTATTTGACAGAAGACCAGTGATTTCCTCTGAGTACAAAATATTTACCCTGTGATATTGCAAGGAGCTACCATCAACATGTTTGCTTTTTTAAAAAAGAAAATCTTTCTTAAATTTGAACTGAAAATGCAATCTCATTGCATTGACTGTAAAAGTAGCAAATAGACATATCTTTTTCTTGTTACCTGGATATTTTCAAAATAAAAATTCTTCATATATTATAATACTATTTTTGGACATGGTCAAAACATTGGACTAACAGATGGTGCATGTACCATTGGAATGTTACAGTAAGTCATGAATCTGTGGACTTTTGTCAAAGTTAACTTTCTTGATGCAAATATTAAATGTTATAAAAAGACCATGTTATGTTACAGGCTCCCATGGTGTCTCATGAATGAAGACAGCTCACAAATAACCAAGCCAAAGGAGAGCAATTGGTCTTTCACACAAGCTGGATAAAATAAAAATGAGATTCCAAATAGTTAATACTTTCTGACAATGGTAGTTAGTGATTTAATGTAAAATAGTTTGGCAAAACCAGAACAATGTGACCCTGAGATGCGTATTTTTGGCTTTTATACACTTGCTCATGAACAGTGCTGTGTTTAGTATTTGCTTAGGAGTTTCAAAAAGATTTATAAATGCTTCTAGTCAATGTATTAATAAAAGGAAGAAGTTTCAGTTCTTGCATGTAGTTTTTACATTGCCCTCGATTTATTATCAAGTTTAGCATGCAATTAGCATTCAGAGCCTAACTGGATTACTAAGAGTCAAATGGAAGTCACTTATTCTGTCTTTGCTTTCCATTGGTTTACCCACTATCCCCTATTCTTTTGTTTTCTTCCTTGTTCTTTAAGATATGACAATGCATTTGAAAAAAGTTGGAAAACAGATTCAGAAGTCTTACCTCTCATTAGCCCAGGAAAAATTCTTGAACTATTTGAGGGAATGTGCAGGAATTTAATATGTGAGATTCTCTGCTTGTTTTTCTCTAAACTTTATATAGCAGTCTATGCAGGAGGGTTTATACCAGCCTGTTTTGGGCTAAATTTTCCCTTTGGGGAATAGCCTGTATGTTTCCCCAACTCAGGAACAGTCTTGAAATGTTTTATATTTCAGAGAAACCCTACTGAAGTAAAATTACACCTCTTTGCTGCCTTTTACTGTGGGAGGAGATAAGGATTACAGCCTTGTGTGATTGCAATTTACTACTCTGATTGCACTGATTACTGGCCACTCAAAGGGCCAAGTATTTGGAGAGCAAAGGCCACATGTCAGACCAAGAGTCATCACCTGACCAGGTGTTGCTTGGCCAAGCAGAAGGGAGTGGAGTAAGAAAAGGGAGTGGGAAGGACTTTTGTGGATGATATCCTTTATTGGTGCAACTGTAGAGTAGGGAGGAACATCAACAAACTTTTGGGTACCATTGAACCCTTCCTCAGGTCTGTACCCTGATCCTTAAGGGTAGGGAGGTATAGATAAAGTAAGATCCATGGTATTAGTAGTCACTGCTGGTTAAAACTTTAGTTAAAATGAATTAATTTTTCTATATTCTACAGCGCCACATTATTTGTTTCTAGGTAAGTAAAATCATTTAAAAACAATTGGTATAATCTCTCTCCCTTTTTCATTCATAATTGATTCAGTGTTGTCATTGATACTCTTCTTATGGTATTGTTGACTTAGCTATACTCAAGCAGTATTATAAGTCTTTCAAGGGAATCCAGTCTGGTAATTTTGCCTGTTAAGTTACTTCACTCCAGATATTTGATATGTCCAGGAACATATAACGTATGTATCTGTGCTGAATGGAAGCTTTGGGCCTTTTCAGTGTCATCAATTAGTAATTACCACCAGGAGTTGGCCTAGGTAAGATTTTAGAATGAGCTTTTTTTCCCAGTGAAGTGCAGGTGTTACAGCGACAACCAGCACAGGCATTAAGTTTACCGTGCTCACTGAACTGTGGACAATAGTTAAATTAGGTGTAAAGATGAGCAGGATGCTTTCAATTACTGCGTTTAATAAAAGTTCCTTTTCTAAATATTGAGAGACTTTTAAATTAGCTTAATTTTGTCCAAACCCCTCCCCCCACATTCAAACTGAAAAAGGAGGTGGAGAGGAAATTAGTCATTTGAGTTTTAGATTCTGTCTTTTTAAAGATTCTGCACAGGCTAATCTTTTTGATTAAGTGTCTTAAACCAGAAGTGATTTCTACAAAAAGAACTACTAGATTTCTATTAACCCCCTTTCCTTCTCTTTTCTTGAAATATTGATTATTTAGATATCACAGAGTTGCATCCATGTGCAGACAAAAGTAAACTCACAGACATACAGACACGCCACAAGCCCTGTTCTCCATTTTAGTATGACACACTGATGTAAAATCTGCAGCCTGGCTTGTCAGAACTTGATAGCTCTCTAAATACTGTACTCCTTGTTGCTATAACACCAGGAAAAATAATATGGGATGTTGCATATAAATATAGCTGAGGCCTTAGGGAATGGGAGTATTTTTAAATAGCTCGAAGCTATGTCAATTTTTTGTAAATAAGTGTGACTATAATTGTTGAATGCTTACTGGATTGCTGCCTGATATGGTGTTCAGCCTTTCTAGACAATAGTTGTCTATGCTAGGATTATCTTTTAACATAGTATAGCTATATGCAGTATAATAATCCTTAGTTATGCTAGCATATGTTATATGCTATGTTAGTTACATAGCATACTATGTTATATGCAGTATTGTTTTCTTATTTCACTATTCACATAAGCAGGGAGAAGTGAAAAGCATCTTAATTTAGGCAATAAGACCTGAGATTGAATAACCAAAGCTCTCATGATAAGTTTTTGCATGTTAATGCCCCAGCTTGCAATCAGCAGAAGGTTAAGGGTGAAAAGAGGACTCAACAGGTAAGTATCACAAAGTTGTTCAAATGAAGGTATTACACAGGGAGGAAGAATAGATGAACATTATTCTAGGTATTAAATTCTATACTAGACCAGTGGTTCTCAACCTTTTTGTATCAGGACCCATTTGTACACATCAATGGCCAGTCCTGAGCCAGTTCTTTAGTTTTTTAAAATTGTTCAAAAAACATTTTTAAAGAAATAAATCTCTAGCTTGTTAGTCATAGAAATCATGCTTTCAAAGGCCTCCAGCTCAGCACATAAACCCCCCCTGCAATGCTATGAGTTCAGGTGGCTACATAAACTAAACTTTCACACTGGTCTCCTAAGTTTATTTCTCACCTAAATAAACTGGCCTGAGGTGCTGTGTACCTGGAGCCGCCCCTGAGTTAATCAAGAGCTGTGGGAACTCAGCAGCTCTAAAAATTGGGCAGTTCTTATTGTTAGGAACCTAGAAAGTGATTGAAATGCTGAAATTTAGATGCTCAAGCCTGAAAATGTTGGTTCCTAATTGCCTGTATCAAATGACATCCTTTGACACACTGGTTCAGAGAATTCATATTGTGATACATGTTGAAGGAGGCATAATTAAATCAAGTCAAAACAATAAAAAAAAACCCAGACCACAAATAGACATTTTTAGATTGAAAGTCAATTTCATGATATCTCTTTATGAGTCAGTTACTTAAATCTTTGTTAATAGGGTATGGCCTGAGTCTTCATTTAGCATATTTACCTCCAACCATAGATCCACTATAAAGCTTCCATGTATAGATACTTGTTTGTTTGGGTTATTTGGGGGGGGGGGGGGAGGAGGGGTTGTGTCCAAACAACATGTTATATTTTCCTGATGATACAATATGCAATTCCTGATCTTAGTTATGCCACTGGACCACATAAAGTTGTCCTTCCATGTTCTTACTGGACAAGGATAAAGACAAGGCTCAATGTTTGCATGGTTCAGAAGAGATACCGATTTTTATTGAAAACACTGGGAAAACATTCAGTTTAGACTGAAATCATTGGAGGATAATTTTCTGTTTTTCTCTTCATCTCACATGTTAATAAAGAACATGTGGCTGAAAGTAGGATCTTTGCTTCCTCATCTGCTTCTGCTGAAGCTTCTTTACCTGAAGTCATAATCTTCTGTTAGTCATTTCCTCAGCAATCAATAATGATGTTGTAAACAGAGGATTGTAACTTCAGGGGAGGAATAAGAAACAGGAAAAGAACTCCTAGAAAAGGTGCCGGTCCTAGACTTTGAAGAATCTTATGCAAAGATGTGTGGAGCCTTAGCACTGAAAGCTGTCTGGGGGATGGTTGATGGATGGTTAGCTTTAGGAGGAGGATTATTCAGATTGCAGTTGTGCCTCAAATAGTCTGAACATGTTCTAAACTCAGGAAAATTTGATCTCTTCTCCAAAGTGTATATGCAGAGGAGATATTGGAAAGGGCATGCTAGGAAAAGCCCAAAGCAATCTAAAATCTTTATGTATTAAAAAAGTGGACTAGAAAACCAAACATTGCATGCATTTAGTTTTTATTTATTAATATTATTTTTATATGCTGGTGACTCATTTAGATACCAGTGATCAATGATGTAACAATCCAGAGTTCTAAAAATGATTGCACAAGGCATTTTCAGCATGTGGAGGATGAGTTTTTGTTGTTAAGAAGGGGATGGCAGAAATGGTTTTGGCAACTGGAGTGAACAATTACCATGGTAAGTATGGCCTCAGGATGTTTTGGACCCCAGGCTCTACAGACAGCTGCTCTTGTTCATTGTGACTCTAGCGTGACCTAAGAGAAGCCACCCACATGCCCCACCCCTAAATGGGAAGGGTGCCAGGATAGCTGAATGTGCAGTCCAGGTATACCTAGGTAGTTTCAGCATTGTTGAATACAGTGATGTATACAGTTGTGTGTGTATGTGTGTGCGTGTGTATCATATTGATGTCATCAGAGGTTGACAATTACCAGGGAATATATGCTCTAGGGATGCAAAGAATATTTATCTTTGACTTCATGATGATGCATTTTGTCCATAAACCAAGTCTATGAAACTTCTAAGTGGCTGGGGGCTGCATATCCCTTGGACCATGCTAGCCAGGGCTATTCCCATGGAGGCCATGACCCCAGGGGCTGCATGCCCCCTACCCCCTCACATAATGTTCAGGTGCCCCCTTGCTGCTTCACTATGCACCCAGGTGCTCGTGTTGCTGCACCAGGCACACAAGCACCTTGGCACACCACTGGTACACTGTTGGCCCCCTACTGCTTCCAGCATCTCCCTACAACACATCATACTCCCTGCTGCTGCTCTCTATGGCTAGGGACAGGCATTCAAAAAGCTCAAGCCTGAATTGATTCAATCTTTGCAGGTTAGTCTAACCTGCAAAGATTGAATTGATTTGCAAGTGAATAGACATTCACTTTTAATTCAAGAAATGCAGGCACATGCCTGCTGTGGCTCAGGCTAGAAGTCAAGGGGGGCTAGGGCAGCCCTCCCTTCCCTTCAACAGTGCTGAGTTGTGTGGGGGCATGGCCAGGCCCTGCCAGGACACTATGATTAGGGTTTAAACCCCCACCTTGGCCTGGATGGCTGTGGAAAAGACTTACCCGAGATGGAGCAGAGGCGGAGGGATGCTGCATGGGGAGATCAAATCAGCAAAAGTGAAACCATGGCGAGCAGAGCCGCCGCGGGAAAATTAAAAAAGGAAAAAAAATAGCTGACCCCAAGAGTGCCAGGATCAGCAGCCCCATCAGTGTGGGCACTCTTTAAAACAGCGTGCTGGGACCAATTGGGCAGCCAGACCTCTGGATCCAGGATAAAAAGCCTGATGGATGACAAGCTGGGGAACTTGAAATGGTGTCCCCAGCCGGCCTGGAGGAGCCAGAGAATGTAAACAGTCCCAGCGACGGGACCTGGTGGACACCCCGAGAAGGGGTCTCCACAACTATACACAGCCAGAAAGTGCCTGAGAAGTGGTCCACAGAGCTGACATGGACCAAAGAAGCCAGCAGGAGAGACTGGAGCCTGGCAGAACTCGGCGGAGTTGGGACACAGGCAAGTCAGATGGATGGCAAGTACTGAACCCAGGCCAGAGGCAATGCAACAGGGAATGGACCGGTACTGAAGCTGGACAACACATAATTGGGAAGGAGGAAGGCTGGGGGAAGCACTCGGGATAATATCTTTCACTCCCGGCAGCTATCATATTCCAGGAACCCAAGCATCAAAGATGGCACAGGACATCAGCCTCACCAATGCTGGTGACAACATCAAGTTTAGCATTAAGGGGAGGCTGGAGGCCTGCAAAGGTGGAGCAGCAGGAACAACCAAGGGGGAAAGCTAAGGGGAGACAGGACTGAAACATTGTCCTCCCAATCTGGAAGCAATCATCATCAAAGACGTGGCAGGCGAGGCCCCTTGGTGAACCAACCCGAAGTTGTTCCCATAATCAAGCTGTTCATCCCTAATAATAACGGCGAGGCTACAGAGGAATCCCCATACAAGACACATAAGAGAAAGACACTGAAGATTACAGCAGTCCCCAGCAGGGGTGTGCCTGGGGTAGCTGCTGCCAGCCATGGTGCCTGGGCTGCTTACAGCAGGGCTTGCAGCCTCCCAGTCACCTGCTGGAACCAGCCCGGCTTCCGTGGCTGGCAGCAGCTGCCTAAAGCCCAGCCTGGTGGTGGTGTGCCGGGCAAAATGGCCTTGCGTGCCATGCTCAGCACACATGCCGGGGATTGCTGATGCCCTGGATTATAGCTTTTATGATACTAGAATGATAGGTTGCAGCTCTATATTAAGCCTGTTCCTAGCTCCTACCCAATCTGCACCACACTACACTGCATCTACACCACACAACCTAGAAAGAGGTTAATTAGAAACTTGAATCCTTCCAGAACAACTTCTTTATATGGGACCTGCTTTGTGTAACTGCAAATGATTCCCAGACTGACTCCTGGGGATTCCTCTGTAAGCCCCTCCTCCCTCCACTTTTCTTTCTTTTCCAGATGTGCACTAAATAGAAAAAATCCTCAAGGCCCTGAAATAATTAATCCTTCCATAGTCAGCAAGGACTTGTAATCTTGCTTTATTTCCTTTCCCTCTGCATTATGAATGCATGCAAAAAAAATGTCCTGAATCCTTACATCTGGTAGCACAAAGCTGTTTGGGAAATGAAGTCTTTATCCTATTTCTGTGATCACTGTTTCTTGTAGGTTGGTGATAATCTATTTCACTCCCTTTGGTGAAAGAGGCGCATTGGTGAGGTTTCATAGAGTTCACTGCTGCCAAGACAGGAATTTGTAGTCTGAGAGTTATGTTAATATTGAAACCACGGAATACAGGCTTCTGGGATCTTGGGTAAGGTTTATGGTATGCTGTCTTACCGCTGTATGATCCATAGATACAATCCTTTCATTCCTGAATTTATTTTGTATTATATTCAGTAGCATAATTATGGGTGGGCAAGGTGAGCCCTGGGTGCTGATGAAGAGTGGGGAGGTGGACATGGAGGCAAGGGCCTTGGAATGGAAGTAGTGGGGCTTGAGGCTCTGGCTGTGGGGAGTGGGGCAGGAGTTGCCTCATCAGTCTCCTCCTACATGGGAGACACTGCTGCAGTGGGGTTAATGCCACTGAGCATTGAGACAGACCCTCTCACATCCCTGCAGCTTTTTTTTTTGCTGCTAAATTCAGTGTTTCACATCTTCTATCAGGATAGGAATTGGTGGTGGCAAAGGCTCCACTTAGTGGGAGGGGGAACAAGAATGAGAGGTTTTGTTCATCAGCAGTTGCTTCATTAACCACATAGGTGCGGGTGGTGCATGTCCTAAGGCATATGGTTGATAACCTAGAGATTACAAGTTCAAAGTCATAGTAAATGTGCTCAGGGTGTGGCCCTTTCAGATTCCAGCAAATCTGTGAATTTTGCTAAATGCCTTGTCACAAGGACATGACAAAGAAAAGGTGAACTACTGGCTGGATCAACCTGTCCCCTTGCAGCAGCAGCTATTCCTTGCTGACCCAAGGTGCAAACCCTACCAGTTACACCCCTGATTATATTTATGAGGCAAGAGAGGTGTAATACCTTGAAGTGGAGTTGGGGAAGAAAGGATTTCCTTACTTGGATTTTGAAATAACTGAACACAAAGTCCCTTCAGAGAATCCATCCTGGGTTTACACTGAGTCAAGTGCATGGTGGGGTAGGAATTCAAGGGCCAGATAGTATGGGGATTTCAACACTTACAGTTCCAATAAAGGTGTATAAATTTACACCCAGCAGAGAATTTGATGCTGGGAGTTTATTGAAAGCTGTGTAGATATCTATTTAATAACAGGAAAAGACAAATAAAGTACCTTACTATCAAACATTATTCCTTTGATTTGGAGCGCTCCAAGTAATTCTGGAAAAAAAAGGAAATACTAGGTAATTTTATAGGGATGTTTACAAAGACCAGAACATCACAGATGGCACCAACCAAAGACTAACTTATATGATCTGGAACAGCTCTAGTATTGTTGCAACGTGTGTTGTTTGTCTCCATGATTAGATCTGGAAATAATTCTACCATCAGGCTATCATTAGCTCTTCTCATTCTGGTCTTCATATTATACATCTTCTCTGTGAAGAGCGGCTAATTGGAGAGGTATGAATTGTGTGTCCTCATGCAAATAAGTAATATACCCTGAGCTACCATGCAGCTGTGGCTTGGAAGGAAAGGGCTTTGCAACCCAATCTTAGCATGGCATAATGAGAAGAGTTTACATAGTCTTGATCACAACAGTTGATTAAGAAATGGCACTTTTTTTGAAGAATGGGGAGTTCTTCAGTTCTGTCATGGTCTCAACTGAAGCTAAAAAGAGAGGAAAAGAGGTGATGTAGAATGGGGAAGGGAGCTGGGGAGCGAGAGAGGAAGTTGAATGGACAGAAAAAAGGTTGCTATATGATGTTCGTGGGCTGAGCTATAACTGAAGACACCAATCACTCATATATAACTGACAAGATTATTTATGCTCTTCTGGTGGCTATTGCATTTCCAGTGTTGAGTTACATTTGTTATCATTTCCTCTTCTAAGAGCTCTAGTAGGAAGGATGATGTTTGGTTTCAAGAGTTTTTCTTGAATTGTTAATCAAAGGCTAGCTGGCTAGTAACATCAGTTGTTAATTGGCAATCTGTACTGTGTGATAATAGGAAATGCTGGGGCCAGTATAGCAGAGGAAGAGCAGCAAAGCAGATTGTTCAATGAGAAAGGTTGCCAGGAACTACCTGGTGAATACAGAATTAGCAGGGAGGAGTGGCCTGATCCAGCCCATGTTAGGAGCAGAGTAGAGTGGTGGAAGCTGAAGGAGACATTTTAGAAAGAATCTGACTATTGGGTGGCACTTTCTGCCTCACAATTTATGATGCAAATAGCAGTCTTGGAGCTTGTGAAAGCATGCTGTTATGTTGGTTTGTTTCCTGGTATGCTCCATGGCCTTTGTCATAAGAATGAAGCAATGGAATTTCAGTAGCGAATATGTTATGTGAATGGCAGCATTGTGCAGTACAACTCTGACCTTTTCAATATTCTGTCATTTGAATTCTGGTCACCTACTTCATTGCCTCGACAGACTCTGGAAAGCAAAAGGTTATAGGAAAATGCAGGCTATTGAAGAGAGAGCTACATGATTCACTGTCCTACACCACAAAATATGACTGTGTTGTTCTGAAATTTCAATCTAGTGATGATGAGCCAATGAGCTTAGGGTGAAAGAAACCAAAATCAAGTGGCTGTACACTTGTGTGTTTCAAGGCTTCCAAAGAGGGTGGTATGGCCAGCCAAAATAATAAGTAGGAAAATGGATTTTCATGTATAAGGCTGAATGTGCCTCTTCCCTTTCTCCCACCAATGAGTAAAATAGTGGGACTAGCAGAGCACTTGCTGTATAGCTGGCTGAACCCTGCTGATATGTTCTGTCCCTTTCCCTCTCTGTGTCTGTCTGGTCTATTAGACTGCAAGTTCTTCAAGGTAGGGACTGTTACTACTGTATTTATTTGGAAGCATAGTCTCATCAGTCTGTACTGTTGGTTAGGCCTGAGGCACAACCTTGATAAACATAATGAACACTGATACTATTTGTATGTGGAAGGCAAAAGATATATATAGCCCCAGTCAAATTCCCCATTCAATACTTCCTGGATTGACTGGAGATATACTACAAAAAAAAAAGATGCTTTGCAGCTGTAACCCAACACAAATAAAGGGCCTTTCTACATCTCTGGTACTGCAGGTGGTAAGAGAGAGTTCATGCCTTTCTCTTTTTCTGCATGCACCCTGCTTTAGTTTATATTTCCACATGCTTACTGACAAGCTCCTCAAGCACTCCCAAACTCTGACCCTGATATCCTGTTGACCAATTAGGTTAGTATTCTCTATGCAACCTGTAAAGTTTCCTAGGGCACACTGCTCTATACAATGGCTGAGTTAATATTTGCATGCTAGGTGTACAAAACGGCCTGTGCAGTTAACGTGAGATTTACAAAGGAATATAGGCACGTAAAATGGACTTTAGGACAAAGTTCCTTAGTTCGATTGCTAATATTACATCCCGATGACACCTTGATACAAAATATGTAAGCACTTCCTAGAGCAGAGACCAGAATCCAGGTCTTATCCCTTTCATCCCAGTGCATGCATCACCAGGTTAGAGTCAGGCTTCATCTTGCTGACTGCTCATCTGTCCCTATGACTCTTTCATTTCTCTCTCCCAGTGGCCCAGTTTCAAGAGAGGTGGAGAGTGCCCTCTCCTAGCCTGGCCTGAAGTATGGTGGTTAGGGCTCTCTCAGAAATCAAAAGGTGTGGATGTGAACCTCCTCAGACTTATGAGAGCCTCAGTTTCTTGTTATATGAAACACTTACTTCTAGACAATGTTTCAGACCATGAAGATTCACTGAGGCACCTAACTCCTCATAAATCCCTATAATTATCAGGTACAATAAATTCTATAGCTGGGTGGTTATCTGCAAAATGTCTAGCTTCCACTGATTACAGTTTTGATGGGAATAACTTATTTAGTCTGACCATTACACTTATCTGAGAAAATAAAAAGAGAGAATACTAGCTAAACTGCATGGGACACAATCATCTAGAACCAAAATACAAAAAAAAAAAAGTATCAAAGAGACAAATGCCTAATTTAATAACCAATGCAAAGACTTCATAAAAGGAGTAATACACTCAGACAAATAAATGTGTGTGAACCTGTGAGCTAAGCAATACAGTTATGGCATTAGTTATGCATAGACCTGGTTGGAAAATCGTAAATATTTTCTGTGGGAAATAAAGAAAATTTTAATGCCCCCCCCCCCATTTTTTCACTGAAAAATTTTCCTGAAATTTCACTGATTTAAAAAAAAAAAGTTCATTACTAAAAGATGAACAGTTTGGCTCTTTCATTGAATAATCAGAACATTCAAATGTAAAAAAGTTCATTTTTCCTCAATAATTTTCATTGTTAAAAAAGGTCATTTTTCATTGAAAGAAGCTGTGTTGTATGAAAAATATAGCCTAACTAGGGTGGTACAATGATTGCTGAGATTCTATCTTTTAGAAAGGAGCTTTTGGTAATGACAACAGAAAAGTAATACCAGAGTGCCGGGGTACTTCAGAGAAGCACCCACAAAGCATGGTCAGATTAAAGTTAGCAATGAAGAATTTGTTGCAGCCAAAAGTGGGATTTAAGCCTAGTGCAGTTAAGGATTGACATGACACCTTGTTTGATTAACAGCAGAAAGGCTTTAATAACAATACCATACATGAGCTATAAAACTAAATGACAGAAAAAAATTCTTAATATTCAGTAAATGAGCTATCACATAATCCTGGTATATGTTAGCTGCACGAGTATTTTCTCACCAGTGCAGGCAAGGAAGCAGTTTCAGTTTTCACCGCTTTCACTGAGCGGGATCCTTCGCAATGATGAGCTAGGTGCAATGTTGTAGCGATTTCTTTCTTTCTCTCTCTTTTGGAGAGCACACCTTGCTGGCAACTTTGTTTAGTTCTTATACAGTTCAGTTGTATAGCTTCAAAGCATTTCTTGTTGATAGTCGGTCGCTTAAAGTCCAAACAAAGCAGGTAGGAAGGGACCACCATCACATTACAATTGCTAGTTGTGAGATCCTATTTTTGGATGTCCAGGTGTGAAACTTGCTTTTGATCAGTCCAGAGGTTACACTTCAGTCTAACGGGATGGGTCTTGATTGACTGAATGGAATACTTTGGGACATCGATTACAGGACACTGTGCTTTGGGTAATTGTTTTAACAATGGGGCAGAGTTTACATTTACAATAGTCTGCATGATGGAGACCTTTTTAAAACCTCAGACAGACATTGAATGTCTGTTCTAAGAAATATGCCTTAATTAAGGGGGAATATGTCAACCAGAATAGTCACATAGGGGTATGCAGATATTTATGAATGGTTTAGCATAATAAAACATTGGGTACTTTCGCAACTAGTACAGGAGATGAAATCAGTTGGGATTGTGCATGGTCCCAGTTACAATCTTGCATTCTTGTGCAAGATGCACTGTCATTTAAATTTGGTCATTTAAATTTCATCTGTATGTCCGGCCAAACTTTCACAGTCATCAGACCTGACTCTGCTGCCTTCAACCTTTTGCATTTCTCTGCAGAGTAGCTGTAAGAGTCTACTGAGTCTGAATGGGAGCATTGTGCCCCCATGTTGCACAATGTAAATGATGATATAATTGCAGAATAGTAGAGAACCAGCCATGAGTTGAGAGACCTGATTTCTGTCCCTGACTTGTCATATGAGGTTCCTGCATCACCCCAAGTCTCAGTTACCTTATTTGTAAAGTAGGGTTAATAATCCACTCTGTGGGAAGTGTAATTAATCTTTGTAGAGTTCTTTGCCATTGCTCCTTTGCTCTGCATGTGTACATGCAAAATATTATGTATTATTGGATTAAACTCTGTCATATGCAAGATATAAAGCATACCCAATATAGATTTTTTTTCAATAATATGGAAAATATTGAAAGCCAGAGATGGGACAGAGTGAAAATATTTGTATTCCCAAGCAGTTCCCCTCCCCTACTGCATCAACAGCTCTCCAAAATGCACAGGTAAGTGGGGAACTGAAAAAAATGTAGATCTACGGTTTTGTAACTGAATGTTGCCTTTAAAAGCAATTATTAGGCCAGGGGAGGTACACACTCATGGTGATCTTTACTCAGCATGTTCCAGTTGTGTGTAGTTTTCATAATCTTTGGCCTGCCCCTTGAACTGTCTTATCTGTCCCCTTGTGGGCCTATATGCCAATTACACACAAAATATATTTAAAGAACAGTAAAGTTGCAAAGCCAAGGAAATACAAGACTTAAGTGTGTGTGCACTTTTGTCCTGGAATCCCTGCCTCATCCAGTTTACAAGTGCTTATTGAATAAGTACCAATTGATGTTGTGTTTCATCTTATTGTTCCACATGAAGGCCTTTTTTATTGCATACTTTGTAAACCTTGCAGAGACTGCAGAATTTTTAATTTCCTTATGAGTTTTCCATTATACTTATTATAGGATTATTGGAATTTAGCATTCTAGTAAAATTCTGAACCTTAAAAACTTTTTTACAAATCAGAATGAAAAATCAAAACCTCCTATAGAATGAAATGCCAAAATTATATATCAGAAAAGGAAATTATATTTTCTTCAGGTTTATCAGAATGTTTCACTTCAGTATTATTGACTTGACAATGACATTGCTTTACAAAAGTAAAAATGTTTAGACTATTATATTATCAAAATACAATATTGCCTGTTGTGACAACATAATTTAAATGTTTTGATTAATTAATGTGTATTATAAATTGGTAATTTGCTTGGGTAATTAGTAATTTTCAATTGGTATAATATGAAATAAAAATAAAATATGACATAACATAAAGCTAGCTGGCTAGTCTAGAGAGCCTTGGAACCTGCCAGACAGACATCTGGGTAATATAAGGACCTAGACAGTGGGCCTGCTTGCCATTAGGCTGGCAGAAAAAGAGGGGAGGCAAGCTTGTCCAGTTTCTGCAGAAATAGTCAATTGAATTGGCATGTTGCTTCAGAATGTTTTTATTGGGGTGAAACAACTGTTTTCTGATGGAAGAACTATCATTGGTAATCATAAAAGTATTGGAGTATTAATGAGGTTGAATGATATTAGGATCTCCATTGATGGAGAAGTAAAGAATGAAGGGACTAAGGGCCTTATTACACATTGGGCACATCTACAGAAGACACTTTACTGTGCAGTAGACTAATCTACTGTGCAGTAAAGCATCACAAGCTACAGGTTTCCAGTATTTACTGTACAGTAAAGTAGTCTACTGTGCAGTTGACTACTACCTGTAGATACAGGTAGTAGATTAACTGCACAGTAGCTACTACACAGTAGCGCACATGTAGACAGCTGACCAGGAGCAAATTGCTTCCAGTCAGCCTCAGCAGCAGGGGGTGGGGAACTGTCCCCTCCCCCAGGCAGCTGCCTTTCACCCCCACACTCAGATTGGCAGATCAGGGCATGAGGCTGGGAAACTGTTCCCTCTCCCAGAAGCTGTTTCACCCCAATCAGGAATGGGGCTGGGAAACAGCTGCTGGGGGGAGGGGACAGTTTCCCCACTGCTCCTACCTCATAGCCACTCTGGGAAGAATGACCAGAACCTTGTACACCCCATCCCAAATTCCAGTTGAATAAAACATAAACACTTCTTTAATTTACTTCCTCTTCATTTCTTTTTACCTTTTTTTTGCTTCTTTCTATTTTATCTTTCAGTAGCTTACTTTCTTCATTCCATCACCCTTCCCTTCACCCCTATTTCTTTTCTACTACTCATTTCATTACCCAGCCTCATTCCACTAACTCTCTGCCTCCCACCTTCATGTTTCCACCCTCAATCTATCTCTCACTCCCCACATCACCTACAGGAGGGATAGAAGCCTGTCCTGATTCATTAGCCCTGTAGTTGTAACTCACAGCTACTACAATTTGGAGAACTAGAAGAATTTTTCCAGTGCCTCCATTGTTTCATAGATGTTAGGGTCAGAAGGGACTTATTAGATCATCGAGCTGGAATGAGCGCTGGGGTCAGATGACATCATTGGTGTCTGTCCAATCTCCTTTTAAATACCTCCAAAGAAGGGGACAGCACCACCTCCCTTGGAAGCGTATTCCATATTTTGGCAACCCTCACTGTAAAGAATTTTCTCCTGATGTCCAATCTCAATTTGCTCTCTTCCAGTTTGTGGCCATTATTTCTAGTTATACCAACAGGCACCCTAGTAAACATTGTATCCCCTATTTCTTGCTGGCCCCCCTGATGAGTTTGTAGGTCACCATGAGATCACCTCTCAGCCTCCTCTTATGGAGGCTGAAGTGGTTCAGGTCTCCCAATCAGTCCATCTGAAGGAATATTTCCACAACCAAAATGAATCCACTTTCAACATGACTTCATTCTGTGACAACAATGATGAAAATATTAACACCAAAAAATCCCCAAAAGCCTCAGCATGGACACCTTACAGTGGATGAAATTCGTATCTCAACTGCTATATTGACTGTTTCAGAGAACAAATGAACAGTGAAATACTCAACAACATACACCACTATAACAACTTGTCCCTTTTAGAAAGAAGGGCCATAGAATCTCTAAGATCCAACCACCAAATAGCAATAAAACCAGCAGATAAAGGAGGAGCTATAGTTATTCTTAACCATGAAGACTACATAAAAGAAGCTAACAGACAACACTCTGACATTACCTACTATGAAAAACTAAAGGGAAATCCAACTTCACTTTTCACTTTAAAACTCAAAAAAACCTCCATCACATCATTTTCATCTGAACCACAAGAAAAACTTCAGACACTGATCCCACCACGACTTAATTCAGGGACATTTTACATGCTCCCTAAAATTCACAAACAAGGGACCCTGGCAGGCCTATAATTTCCAACCATGGAACCCTAACTGATGAAATATCAAGTTTCATTGAATCCATCCTAAAACCTCTTGTCACCCAAAGACCGAGTTGTATCCAGGACACAACAGACTTTCTGTGAAAACTCAAAAACAAAGACTACCTCCCCAGCAATACCCTCCTAGCCACCATGAATGTCACGAGCTTATATACCAACATCCTACACCAGGATGGCATCCAAGCCTGCCTCACATATCTACAAGAGTAAGATTACAACTCAAAAGTACAGAACTCAAAATAATAGCTTCTTCTCTACCTTGGAGAACGTCCAACCAGAACAGCTGTTGGCATCTGTTTGGTCCTGAGTCTAGTCAAAGAGGATTGCCATTTATTATTGAGATCCAACGGTAAATACCTTTCTCCCCTTCAATCTAATTTCCAAAGGGTATATAAAGGGGCAGTGCAAGTAGCCCTAGCCACTGCAAAATTATTTTGCCTGCCTGAGGATCATATCTCGTATCCTTTGGAAAACCAGAACCTTTTCTATGGGGGAGAAAGAGCTCTCATTATCTTTGAGATAATATCCTATCCCAGAAAGTGCAAAAGTGTGGGAAAGAAAAGCTAACCAGGGTGACTGGAGCAGATGGGGATTATTAATATATATAGCATTGTTTAAGCAGGAGAGATGGTAAAAGGGGCAGGATTTTAAACCAAAGTCCAGCCATTCTAATAATAAATATTAAAATAGAATCCATTCCTGTCTCTAATCTCAGAAAAGATGCAGGAGTTGAGGGAGGAAGAGCCCTAAGAAACTTGTTCAGAGGTATGTCTACATCATTATTAGTAACCCCATACTTCCCATACCCCATACATAACCCCATACTTCAGCACCATATAAGATCTGAGAGGTAACTTTGGCTTTGTATGCTGATATACGAGCTTGGACTGATCGTCCTGCTGTGGTTTCAAAACATTTCTTTATAGCCACAGCCGATTGGGCTGCCTTAGGTTTAACTGACTGAATACGATGTTTCCATGATGAAGAAGCTGTGAATAAGACACCCAAGTATCTATATGTTTTGACCACTTCAAGTTTGGTTCCCTCCATATTCCATGGATATTTCATCAAATGACTTCCCCAATACACTATTTTGGATTTATCATAATTTATCTTTAAGTTATTTTGTCCACAAAGATGCTCAAAAGTTGTAATTGCTCTCTGTAATCCAATAGGAGTTCTCGACAGTATAACAGTGTCATCTGCATACATTAAAATAGCAATTGGGATTGCTAATAGTTTTGGAGGATGAAAATGAGCATCCTGCATATTTCCAGTAATGTCATTCATGTAAAGATTAAATAAGAAATGGGCCAAAATACATCCTTGTCTAACCCCCTTTTGTATGTGAATTTTTTGTGTAAGTTCACCCTTCAAGTGCCACCTAACTTGGGCCCAAGTATCTTTATAATATTTTATCAACAAATGCAAAAGGGAAGGGTCAATCCCATAATTTATCAGTTTCTCCCAAAGTTTACTTCTATCTGTACTGTCAAAAGCTACTGACAAGTCTACAAATGCAATATACAGTGCTGATTTGCACATTGGCATATACTTGTGTCTCAAATTGAAGAATAAATATGTTATCAATAGTGGAATATCCATCCTTAAATCCCGCCTGATGTTCGTGTAGTATGTTTTCCCCTTTTACCCATGCTATGAGATGATATAACAAGTAGCGGCCAAAAATGTTAGCTGAAACGTCTATCAAACTTATAGGATGATAAGATTCTGGCTTATCTTTTAAACCTTTCTTGAAAATCTGTACAATAATACTCGCTTTCCAGGAATCTGGGACCTTGGAGAACATAACAGCAGCAGAATCTCCCAACGCCTGAAGAAGGGTGTTTGTGCCTGAAAGCTTGCAAAGAACTTTTTTCCAACTATTTAGTTGGTCTAATAAAAGAAATCGTGTCTACCCAAAGAACCTTGTCTGCCTAACTCACTCCTAGTTGGGCCCCTGCTTGATAACCATCTAGCGGCAAGTCACAACTATGCAGGTGGAGGGCACTCAGAGAAGAGTTTTACCCTTAAGGTGTGACTGTCTAAACCTAAGCTAGCACCATCAGTGATCAACATAGGAGCAGCTCAAAGCACAACTCAAACAAGGCCCTAAGGGGAAAAGGCTCAGCTAATTTTGTGTGCCCAATCTGGTTATCTAGGACCCATGTTTCAGGAGGATGCAATATCCCATTAATAATAAAAACTTTGACTGTTGTCTGGGATAAGATCATGTGCAGATTCAACAGCTATTTGTGCTGCCATTATTATTAATGCAATGCCATCTTGTATGTGTAAATAATTTAAACTATTCTCTCAGTCCTCACTCTTTGTTTCAATAGCCATGCATTGTGGAAAGTGCTTTATTGGGTGCTGGAAAGATGTCTCCCTGATTCCAGGGAATCATAGGGGTAGTAAATAGTTCATCTGGTTAGTTGTTCAGGGGGACACATTGGGACTGGGGAGGAGGCATGGTAGTAGTAGGAGAGAAATATAGTTAGCCATGTTAGTCTGAAATCAAGTAGAAGGCAGGGTAGATGTGCACCTTGCAAAGTAGATATATAGCATAAATTTTTGTAGGCTGAAGGACGTGCACAAAGCAGCATATTATGAAAGCAGCAAGAGAGGGCAGAGTGGAATATGTAATACTGTTTGATCCAAGGCCAATGCAGAGAGCAGCCCTGAGGCTTCTCTATCCTGTACCAGGACTTGTTTTTGCCTTCTGACTTGCCTAGTGTTGGGGCAAGAAGGGGGAAGGAGTAGAGACTCATTGTTTTCCTCTTCCCTCGCCCACCTCTACTTAGTGCAGCTGAGGATTGAGCCCTTCTGGAAACTGATATAAATTTCTTTTTACTTCTTTATCTTGAGGTTTGTGTCTTTGGGTTTATTTTTAAATCGAAGCACTCATGCAAGAGGCATTTTTCACTCTCTCCAGTTTCTCTGAGGGTGTAGCAGCTTCTGTTGCCAAAATTCCCCCATGAACTTCGCTTTCTGTTCAGTTTCTTTCTCTTTTCTTTGTTGTTAAAGCAGTGATCTTCAGCTACCCTCAACCCATGAATTGCCAATTTATTCAATTTTAATTGGGAGAAAAAGAGAATCGTGCAGCCATCCAGCTTTCCATCTATTCTTAACTTATTTTTCTCGTGCTCATAGTATTATTTATTTTTTCAGCATTATTTACAGAATGCAGGCCATTTAAGATGGTAGGAAGCTCCCCAGAAAAAGGGATGTTTCCAGTTTCTCTGGTTAGTAATTAGCAAGACTTTTACAGCTAGCTTCTGCTACACCTATTAGGCAGCAAATTAGATGTAGGCACTTAGGTATGAGGCTATTTCAGCCTGTTCAAATCTCTGAAAAAAGTTAATGTACCTACTTGTATAACAAGCCTTCATCTTAACCTTAAGTCTAAGTCAAAGAAGCAGAAAGCAGGAGGAGGAACCATCCAACTTTTGCATTAACTTTTTCAGACTTGAGCAGGGTGAAATAGGATCACAGTTAGGTACCTAATAAATAGAAAGGATCTGGTATGTAGTTTTTAATTTCCTTGGGAGCATATCCACTGTCTTTTAGGTAGAAGATACTGTGAGACATCACACTAACTTGGCACCACTCTGTGGGCTCTGTGTTGAGTAACTTCAATGTTGGCTTCTGCCTTCTTATACCAATATAATTCTGGCAGTATTATGTGCTATAAGGAAGGTGAACTTTAATTGTGTAAGAGTACTCCATTGATTAGCAGACTTGAATTTGAACATCTAGTTTGGTACTCTCTTGCTTGAGACCAAACCGGTGAAGTGTGGTGACTAATTTCAGGACTGGTAATAGAGGTGCCAATACTAATTATTGTTGTAAAAATAAAACTTCTTTCTAATAGGCCCATTGAATTTGGTCTGATTGGAGTTAATAGCAGTGTATAAATGAAAAACAGGGAAATAAATGAGATAAGAAATGTATCTTGTAGTTTCGGAAGCATACATGATGGCACTCCTGATTCTGGAAAATATTTTCAAATATTATGTTTCTGAATATTATTTTAAAGGGCATATTTAAATAGATAATTCATCAGATACAGAAAAGGGTAAGGCAACTTTTTAGAAAAGCAAATTTAAACAGCATTTGCATGTTTCATGACATATCTTGTGCTGCTCAGGTGCAGAGGCAAAAATTCAGTACTTTGCAAGTGGCGTTTGCCCAAACTGGAGCAGAGATAGCTGTTTTGTATCCTGCCAAACTGTGTTTGATCTTGGAAGTTATAGAATGTTTGTTTTATGACTATGAGCGTGCCAAGAAATTCTTTGAAGCAAAGTCTGTAACCTCTAAGGCTGAGATGGAATAGGATGAAACAGGAAAGTTACTGGAGAATGACATTGAAAAAAAGCCCCTCCTTTTTTCCTGGAGTTTTAAATGTACTGCTTGTCATCAGTCTATTCCTCTAAATTAATTATGTCAACTGTGATCTAAAATCTGGAATCTCTTTTGCAGTATATAGTAGGTTGGATAGTGATTAATAGAAATATGAAGTCTGAAATTTGAGAGGGGTTGAGAGAGATTAGTTTTCCAGTATGAACTTTTATTTTTAACTTTTGAATCTGCTTTTTTATTGTTGTGACTATGGTTATTCAGAGTAGTAGCATCTGAGAAAGACAATTTAGATTACAGCACATTTAAGTGAGTTCCTAAATGTTCCCTTTTTTCTGGATTCTAGGCCACACTCAAACTCTCCTACTCCCTAAGAAAGTGCCCTAGACACCAGCTCATGGAGGTAGGCAGGGCTGAGGCCATCCTCTATCCCTCTTTTGACTTGGAGCCATTGGATAGAAAAGAATAATAGAGTAATTGGGCCTGAATGTGAGAAAGCAAGAGGGAGCCTAATTCTGTAGCCCAGTGAGCCAGACACTCTCTTGGGAGAAAGGGTTCCATGAGTTCTGTTCCTTGACCTGCAATGCTATGTTTTAGGGCTCAGCTGCTTCATTAAATGGCCCTTGGATAAGACAACTACTTATACCCTTATTGCATATTGTTCTGGGAATCATAGAGCAAATGGAAGAACTAACAGAGCAGATATGCTTACTTATCATTCTAGGTTAAAAAAGTATAGAACCTTTTGCTTATGTACAGATCTTAAAGCAGGTGTGGCCAACCCACAACTCCAGACTCCAAATTTTTGAGTCCAAACTGAGTAATGTGCTTGCTGTGAGCAGTCATAATAAGTGACGTGACATGATAGAATTCACCATAAGACGTCGAGTGGGTAAGGTAACTAGTAGGGTGAAAGTGCTAGACTTTAGGAAAGCTGATTTCAATGAACTCAGGCGATTAGTCAAGGACGCACTGCAGAGTAGGAGATTTGAAGAGATGGAAGCCCAAGAAGGGTGGCTGTGCCTTAAGGAAACGATCCTTCGGGGACAAAGCAAGACGATCCCCGAGCGAGGCGAAAGAGGGAAAGGGGCCAGGAGGCTTCCCTGGCTGACCAGAGAAATCCAGGGCAGCCTAAGGGACAAAAGGGGAGCACATAAAAAGTGGAAACAGGGAGAGATCACCAAAGATGAATATACCTCCTCTGCTCGTGCTTGTAGGGAGGCAGTTAGACGGGCCAAAGCTACCATGAAGCTGAGGATGGCAACCCAAGTAAAAGACAACAAGAAATTGTTTTTTAGATATATAGGGAGTAAAAGGAAGGCCCAGGGAGGAATAGGACCCCTGCTAAATGGGCAGAAACAATTGGTGACAGACAGGGGGGACAAGGCTGAACTCCTCAATGAGTTCTTTGCCTCAGTGTTCCTAAGCAAGGGGCAGGACAAGTCTCGCACTGGGGTTGTAGAGAGGCAGCAGCAAGGTGCCAGACTTCCATGCGTAGACCCTGAAATGGTGCAGAGTCATTTGGAAGAACTGGATGCCTTTAAGTCGGCAGGCCCGGATGAGCTCCATCCGAGGGTGCTGAAGGCACTGGCCGACATCATTGCAGAGCCACTGGCGGGAATATTTGAAAGCTCGTGGCGCACGGGCCAAGTCCCAGAGGACTGGAAAAGGGCCAACGTGGTCCCCATTTTCAAAAAGGGGAGGAAGGAGGACCCAGGCAACTATAGGCCAGTCAGTCTCACCTCCATCCTTGGCAAAGTCTTTGAAAAAATTATCAAGGCTCACATTTGTGAGAGCCCGGCAGGACAAATTATGCTGAGGGGAAATCAGCACGGGTTCGTGGCAGGCAGATCGTGCCTGACCAATCTAATTTCTTTTTATGACCAGGTTACGAAACACCTGGACACAGGAGGAGGGGTGGATGTCGTATACTTAGACTTCAGGAAGGCCTTTGATACGGTATCCCACCCCATACTGGTGAACAAGTTAAGAGGCTGTGACTTGGATGACTATACAGTCCGGTGGGTGGCAAATTGGCTGGAGGGTCGCACCCAGAGAGTCGTGGTGGATGGGTTGGTTTCGACCTGGAAGGGTGTGGGCAGTGGGGTACTGCAGGGTTCGGTCCTTGGACGGATACTCTTTAATGTCTTCATCAGTGACTTGGACAAGGGAGTGAAATGTACTCTGTCCAAGTCTGCAGATGACACAAAGCTATGGGGAGAAGTGGACACGCTGGAGGGCAGGGAACAGCTGCAGGCAGACCTGGACAGGTTGGACAAGTGGGCAGAAAACAACAGGATGCAGTTCAACAAGGAGAAATGCAAAGTGCTGCACCTAGGGAGGAAAAATGTCCAGCACACCTACAGCCTAGGGAATGACCTGCTGGGTGGCACGGAAGTGGAAAGGGATCTTGGAGTCCTAGTGGACTCCAAGATGAACATGAGTTGGCAGTGTGACGAAGCCATCAAAAAAGCCAATGGCACTTTATCGTGCATCAGCAGATGCATGACGAATAGGTCCAAGGAGGTGATACTTCCCCTCTATCGGGCGCTGGTCAGACCGCAGTTGGAGTACTGCGTGCAATTCTGGGCGCCGCAATTCAAGAGGGATGCGGATAACCTGGAGAGGGTCCAGAGAAGTGCCACTCATATGGTTAAGGGCCTACAGACCAAGTCTTACGAGGAGAGACTAGAGAAACTGGATCTTTTCAGCCTCCGCAAGAGAAGGTTGAGAGGTGACCTTGTGGCCGCCTATAAGTTCATCACAGGGGCACAGAAGGGAATTGGTGAGTATTTATTCACCAAGGTGCCCCCGGGGGTTACAAGAAATAATGGCCACAAGCTAGCAGAGAGCAGATTTAGATTGGACATTAGGAAGAACTTCTTCAAAGTTCGAGTGGCCAAGGTCTGGAACGGGCTCCCAAGGGAGGTGGTGCTCTCCCCTACCCTGGGGGTCTTCAAGAGGAGGTTAGATGAGTTTCTAGCTGGGGTCATCTAGACCCAGCACTCTTTCCTGCTTATGCAGGGGGTTGGACTCGATGATCTATTGAGGTCCCTTCCGACCCTAACATTTATGAATCTATGATGGAGACTGGTCACCGTGTGCTTGTGCAAAGATTCAAGGAGATGCACTGTAACTTCTGAAGAGTTGTATATGGTTCCAGAGCCGTGGGTTGGCCACCCCTGTCTTAAACAATTAAATAAACATGTGTAAAGGGAAGATTTTCCACTACTTATGAAGGAAGAAGTTCTGGGAGAGATGCTTAATGACAACTGTTTTTCTGTGCTTGATATGTCAGTAGGATTCTGGCTGGTCGCCTTAGAAATGAAGAGTGCTTATTTGACTATGGGCATGCCTATATATGCATTTAAGGGCAACTAAATTTAATGTGCATTAAGCGATTTTTTTAGCAGGTGTCTACAAGTGCAGGGACTTGGCACTAAATTTAGTGCACTTGGCACTGCCAAATACCTGCAGCCCTGTTATGTGCCCCTAGTGGGTAGGCATGTCTACATGTGCGTTAATACATTTTAACTAATCGCGCCTAACTTTGATACTTGCATTTGCGGGTATCAAATTTAGGTGCAGTTAGCTTAATTTCACCTTTTTAATGCACATTAAGGGCGCACACATGGAGGTGCGTGCCCATAATGAGTATTAAATTAGGCTAATGTGCATTAATGGGTCTCGTGGAGACATGCCCTATGTGTAACGAACACATGGGAGATGCTGTTTCTTAAGACTGCCATTTTTCTTAGCTACTAAGGCCTGAAGTCTTTCACAGGAAAATGTAAAAAATGTTGGTGATGTACTAAGATCCATATAGTTGACATTTCAGTCTTGGGGAAAAACAATGGAAGAGTAGGACCAGAAGGGCAGAGTTTTAGAAAGAGCAAGAGCTGTTGTCCTAAGGGTACATAAACAACAGCATATATCCCATATAATGGGACAGAACCTTAAACAGGGGAGTTTCACAGGCAGACTGCAGTAAGCTTGAGAGCATTGCTAATGTGGAAGGGTTGTAAATAGCATTTGATAAATAGCATGTGTCATGGAGCAAAGCCCAGAGTTAGATTTTGTACATGGCACACTGACGGTAAAAAAACAAACAAAAAAAGTACAATCTCAGAAGCTGTGTAAAATGAGACCTTATGAGTTCTACTAGAAGTGGCACAGTTCATGTTCTCAGTCCCTCCCTATTAACAATTTGAGAAAGAGCCCCACTCAGTTTGAAGTGGGATTTTGTTAAAATGTACCAGGTTGGTGATTCCTAGTGCTACAGGTACATTTTTAAATGATATCTGAGGGCCAGGTAAGGATTCAGCAACCTCAGAGAAGAGCCAGAGATGTTTTGTGTGGGCTTCAAATGAACAGTGATAGTGAGGAAGCTGCTAAGTTTGCTTGCCTTTGCCAAAATTACAGGCAAGTCAAGTGAAAGGGACTGTTTTGGTGATGCAAGAAAAAACGGTCCTCTTGAGGAAATTTGGTTAGATTTGATTATATTGGGTGGAGAAAAAGACACTTAAACTATAATTCTTACTTCTGAGACAGACTATCTAGTCAGATAACTGGGCCTCTCAAGTCTATTTTAACTAACTGGGCATACTTGATATAGCTATGTCTGACAGAGGGCCATTTTTACTTAACAGTTGCCATTGAAGCAGTTGAAAATGAAAGGTGAGTTTATTTCCATAGAATCATAGAAAATTAGGGTTGGAAGGGACCTCAGGAGGTTATCTAGTTCAACCCCCTGCTCAAAGCAGGACCATCCCCAACTAGATTGTCCCAGCCAAAAAAAAGTCTGTTAGTCCCAGTTATCTCTAGTCCAGTGAATGTTTGGACAATCATGTCAAAATCTTAAAGCATCAACTAAATAAGGTATCAAAGTCAGATGAGCTCTGTTCTGTACTTAGCACTGCTAAATTATGGATAGCAACCACTAAAGCATGGGTTGTCACCTGCTAACCTTTTGTTTAATGAAACAAAAACAAAAATGTCTTCACCCTTAGAAATCAGTTTTAAAGTCAGTGGGGACTTGTAGATCTAAAAGAGAGAGATAAAGAAAAGCAAAACACTGTGTATAATTTGGATTCTCATCTCAGACAGATGCATTTCAGTGGGCTAGGCAACTTCTCTATAAGGAGGCACTAAGCTGGCTGTTTTGTCAAAGGAGGTCTCAGACAGTCAACATTCATAGAAGGCTGAGACAGCTAGGCATAGAACATGGCACAGCTAGAGCTAATAGATATATTGCCTTCTTATATGAATGGTGCTGATGTCTCAGGAGAGATGCATAGGTCCATATGACAGCACTGGCATGCCAGAGTCTGATTGAACATTACTGGACCACCAATCCTCAACAGACAGCTTAGAAGAATTTAAAACTCTGTGTTGTGCTAATGTTGTTCAATTGCTGTTGTTGTCTTTGACTAAGAAGGGAAGATGTGGAGGATTGTACCTCTAAGAGGCTCTGAAATAAGCCCATTAGAACAAGTTGTGCTGTGTAGAAGCTCACGTTTACCTGCATTGATCAGTAGGATTCAGGCACATGGAATGAAGCAGGACTATTTCAAGTTCTCATGCTCTGAGCTTTGTCAAAACAAAACTTGAGCCATATTTCAAGCCAAAATCTAGTCTTTGATGGAATGTGTCCACGAATGTATTTTCATAGTGTCAGTCCTCCACCAGGCAAAATTTAGTTGCTTCAGTGGATTTGCTTTGAGTTTGGGGGCTCCTTTCCTCCCAAAGCTGGAAGCAGAACTCAGGGAATGTGAACTTGAACAAATTAAAACCAGGTTCACCTGAATCTCTGGGAAATGAAACAAGTTAAGAAATGTTGTGATTTAGCTGGCTGTACCTGGCTCTTATTGACCACTGCATGGGTTTTTATGTCAGTCTAAGCAGTACAGCACTGATTACAACATTTAACTGACCTTTGGGTTAGTAAAAGGTCAGCAATGCTCTCTTAGAGTGATTGAAATGTATCATTTATTGGCCTTCAGTTTTCCCAGTCCTGAAGTGATGGATGTGGAGCTGCTCTTTAATAATTTATGTAAACAGCATATATGTTGACCTACTTATTGACAGGTTGACTGCCTTAAGAAAACAGATTTTCAAAAAAATGCTCTGTTCCTACTGATAACCTAAACAATATTTTGGTTTTAAAAAGACTGCCTGCCTACTGCATATCACTAAGTTGAGGCTGCTAAGGGAAGAACTACAGGTTTCCCCTTAAACAGCTGATAGACAGGACTCTGTTCTTATAGCTTTTACACTATTGTGTAAAAATAGGAAAAACAGAATTTCACTCAAAGATAGGTAAAAGCTTTGGTTCTAGTCTCTGATAGAGCACACTCAGAAGGATCAAAAAGAGAATAAGGTGCTTCTGGCATAGTAACTTGAATCTTTTTGAAAGTCCTGGGATCCCTTTACTAAATAGGCATGCAATATATACTTTAGAAGTTAATAGATATATAAAATACAAAAGCATCATGAAGCCTTTTTTTTTCAGCTCTGGCCAAGTCACTTCCATTGAATACTGCATAGGAACCTGATGTTACATTCTGTATTTCTATCATTTAGAAATAAGAACAATTAAAACTGAGCTTTCAGTGCAGGGAAATGTTCTGTCACTGGCAAATCTAGCACGGAGGATTTCTGAATGCTTTCTGTGTTCTTTTGTTGCTGCTCTTAGATGAGAATTTTCTGCCAGTTTTAATGCAGAAGCAGAAGAGACTTAAAAGTGGCCAATGGTTTTGATTATAGGTCACAAATATAGTACTGATAAATACTGAGATGTAGCAGGTGATTCTGTTGATTGAGCTCATTGATTGACACTGAACTTGCTGGAAAAGTATAACAATAAAGTACAAGAATGAAAGACTGTGGAAAAACTATCTGAAAGTCTAACTGAAATGCACAGTCAACTTGAATGGCTAGAGTCTCTTCTGTATTCCAATGAAAATGCAAAAGATTATTTTCCAGTGAAATTCAGTTTGAAATCAACCTGTTTTATGGCAATTATGGGCTTTGGCATTAGAACATAGCGTGCGAACTTTAGAAAAATTGGATGAGTGAGTATATTCAATCTTCCTAAATGGGAAACACATGAAATGATTTGTATAAAGTAAAAAACAGCAAGGATGTAAAATCATACCCCACCCACCCAAATAACCCTAAACCCCTCCTATGAATCTTTGTTATTAGTGTGATATTCACATCTGATTGTGATGATAATTCGGTGAGAACAATAGGAAAATAATCTGCCAAAAGGAACTCCAAATCTGCTGGAATTTTTTTTTAAGTCATATATAAAACAATCTGTACCTCCAGGTTTATACATTATGAAGATTGAATACAAACCTAAAACCAATAACTATTGGTAACATCTACATGATTTTTTCACTTGGTTGGCTGCATGGTCAGTTCATAGGCACATAGAGTACTATTGTAACAGTGCAACTCTGAAGCAATGTTTCTAAATGCCCAATCAAGTGGGATACAATGCTTATCAGAATAGTCAACACAAGATGGTGTAGGGCTGGATTAAGAAATGGACAGAGGATAATATGATGCCATTGTGTAAGCAGTTGATATACTTATACCATTAATCCTATTTTAAGTTTGGGTATTCTGTCAAAAATAGCTGTGTCAAAAATTGAGAGGTTCGAGAGTAAAGTAATAAAAGTAATTAGAGACAGGGAAATTTTTCTACAGCCCTGAGTCAAAGCCACCTGAAGTGCACAATTTCTTTCCATTGATTTCAGCAGGCTTTGGATTAGGTTCAAAAGAAAAGGAATAGAGAGAAGAATAAAGTAGAGAAGAGACTGATAAAAATGACATGATAGAGGTGAACAAAATAATAAAAAGCATCGAGTATAGGATCAATCAGATGCTCTTGTTTAGTCAGACCTCAAATTAGAAGAACAAGGGGTAACCTGGTGAATTTAAGATCACCAAAATAAAATAGATAAAGATTTATTTTGTGCAAAGCAATATACGTTTTGGCTGTCACAGGCTGTTGAAATAAATGGGCCAAATCTCTCCTGAAGAAAATGAATGCAGTTGCATTACTTCAGTGGAATCTTCTGACTTTACACCAGAAGAGAATTTGGTTCTTTGAAAAGAGTAGTAGGATTGGGGAAATTATTATGATTTTCTCTAGCTGAATGTCATCCACACATCCACAAGGTCAGTGTAAGAGGGTAGTCTTCCCCTTTAAGGATTTGAGAACACCAGGGAGAAACCAGCACTGTTTCTGAGCCAGGCTGGCTGGCAGGTGTGATGGATCATGATGATTCATGTGTGGTTCCAGCAAGAGCTGCCAGAAAGCAGGCTGTGAAAGCATAGCTTGGTTATTGAAGGGAACTAGGATAGCATGAGGCTTAGGGTTTGCCCTCATTCTGGGTCAGGAAGGAGCTTGGGAGTTACTGGCTTTGGGGACTGAAGTTCTTAGCTGCCGAAGGATGAAACTAGCTGAGAAACCTGGGACCAGAATCACAGAGTAGCTGACTGCTGCCACCCAGCCTTGTGAATGTGAGCCCAATTTATAGTAAATTAGAAATGTCTAATCGATACCCATATTCACATGCTGGGACCAGTAGTGTAACTGGGAAGATGAACTAAAGCTCCAGCTGTGGGTACCAGTTCCAAGGGAATAAAAACAGCAGTCACTGCTGCGTGTGCCACCACCACACAATTATGCCTCTGATTAGGACATAAATCATCCTTTTGTTATTTAGGATTAGCAGACTTTTCCTAGAGAGAAATGTCAGTACCTTATAGGTTTGTCTACGCTTCAGTCCAAAGGTATGATGGCAGCTTCTGTGGGCATAGCTCCACACTATAGGCTAAATGTCCGGTTATTTATCCAGAGTGCCAGGTTCTGGGGTTATGTTGTTATCAATACCTGGCCTAGGTAGTTTAAAGTCAGCTCAAGTGTGTCTATATGCATTGTAATGATGCCTTCAGATTTTAGTGTGGGCATCACTAATGGATATTGTCCTGGTGCTAAACAGAGAACAGAATACTGTTTCTCTTGCAAGATATACAATACAAACTCTAATCATATATCTCTTAAAATATTAATTGTTCTTTCTTGGTGGAAGAAATCTCTTTATTTTTAGCCTTTTTTGCTTGATGTATTGATGTTAGTGTTATGTTCCTTTTTCGACTGGCCTTGGTTTGATCCGTGACTGCTTTAAAATACCATAGGAAAAAATCAGAGAGGAAAACTTACTGTCATAACCTTAAATAAATGTTGAACTTCAATTTATTGCCCCCTTAAACTCAGAGACGTATGAATGATTGTCTTAATTTCTCTCAAAACAAACTAAATCAAAAGGCTCTTTAAAGTATTTTACTAGTCTGTGAACTAAACAACATAGAATAGGCAAAAACCCAAAGTAGTTTTTTGGAGTTTTTCTCTTCTCCTGCTTAGACTCTTGAATGGATAGCCTGCCTAACTGGAGACTCATTGACTGTTTACCTGGATTTCTTTCAGAATGACCAATCCACTTCTAATCCAAGTTCTTGTCTCTATTTGACCTTAATTAAACTATAGCAGTTTCCACCAGCTGAGGATCTGCTCTTTGTTCTTTTTCGGTCTGGCTTATTTTGGCACGCAGAAAATCTTATCTTGGACTGAGCCAAGTGCAATTCAATGAATATTCTTCCACGAGGGAGCATTTGATATGAATATATTGTTGACGCTGAAGATTGTGATCACTTCACACAATTGCATCAAATAATGAGTTGAATACAAAAAAATAGCCAGGGTTAAATTTGTAGTACAAATGATTTGCTAATAATTTGACCAGCTTCACCATTTACCTGCCACTTTGACTTGATAACACCTTGGGTATCAGTACAGTCACTGACAGAAATATCAGAGAACTGAACAAATATGGAGACTTATTTAACCCCTTGGAATACCTATTTTTGCAGCGCATCAGTAGCATACAACACACTGCAGCTTAACGCTGCATATTTAAGAGGTCAATTTATTAATGTCATCATACTGCAAATATTTTAAATAATATCTGATCTGGATAAAATAAGTCAGTGAGGCCAGCCACTTGAATAAGTTATGTAATTAAGCAACTGCCAATTCCCTCCAAGTTTTGTTTTTTTAATCTTCATGACACTTAAGTTTCCTGGGGATTCAGAGGTTGCCTTTTTATTTTTATTTTTCTGGACCAAAAACATCTGAAAATGTGAAATAGTGGAAATGTACAGAGGATTAGTTCCTGAAAAGTTGGCATCATGGTCTTTTAACACTAACTATTTATACTTTTGCATCACAATTGCAATTTGACATGTTGGTATTTTTTTTAACTTTGTTTTGACTTACTGTCAGCCGCTAAAAACATCAGCGAACGGTGCCCACCTTTTTTTTTTACAAAAAATATAAAGCTAGATTTGTTTGCAGTTTCTCTAATCTGTTGTTAATAAACTTGAAAGAACACAGCCCTGTCTAATAAACACATCAAACTAATGGGGACCAAAGCTGTTCAGAAGAGTGTTTGTTGTTTGGTGTTTAGATTTCAGTCAAAATTAATCAACAATGGATGGGGCCTGCTGTATTTATTAGCCACACAAATCCCTGTGATTCAATGCCAGGTCCCTTTGACTCATTCCAGTGTATGCTGGCAGGGGTACAGGACTGATAAATACTTACATCCTTGCGACAGAAAAAGAAAGGGGGGGAAAATACAGCCGAGAAAACAGACCACACGGTTGGCATGAATTCCCTGAGAGCCATTTTGATTCTCTCTCTATACAGCCAGCCTGTGAATGGGAAGTAATTGATTCAGGAACAGTAGAAGCTTTTTTCTTTGTGAAACCTTCAGCTTTGCAGATGGCTAGCCTGCATAATCCAGCGTGTTTTTGTTCTCTCTTCCCCTTTAGGCTGCTCCCTCCCCCAGCTCTTACTGTCATTCCCTCACATTTTATTTATTTTAAAGGGGCTTGGCTCGAGTGGCGAGGACTACTGCAGACATGTTCCTTCATGGGCAACAGTGGCAATCTGTTTGCAGCGTTCTGCAAAATCCTCATTGAAAATCACTACAGGGAAAATGAGTTGAAAGCCTACTATGGTAAATAGATCTGTAGTCTGGATTAAGGTAAACTATGCGTCACTTTGGAGGAAGGCGGAAGGGAGTAAAAATTGGATACAGGCACCACAAATGTCTCCCTCAAATTAAATGAATACCCCTGCACCCCCCGAAGCTCTGTGACTGCAGCTCCTCATTAAAATGAGTCGAGTGAGGTAGTTTGGGAAATCCTGAAGATACTGGGAATTACTTAATGTAATTTGCCATGATGCAAAAATGTGAAGGTAAGGCTTTCTGGGGTTTTTTTTTGGCTGATTATTGCTTTATATAAAAGAGTTATAGACCTTAACTTAGGGTGGCCATCATAGAGGACATGGAGGACATCCTGGTCCTCTATGATACGAAACCCGACGTTCCTCTATTGATACGAAACCCAACGTTTTTATGTCCTCTATTTTTCTTTTGAAGAGAAAAATAGAGGACATAAAGGCATCCAGTTTCATATCAATCGAGGACAACCGGACTGTCCTCTTTGATGGCCACCCTACTTCAACTGCTGGGTCCAGGAAGTAAAAATGGGCCAATATGAACAGGAATATATCAAACCACTTTTAAGAATTTGCTTAGTGGCAAAGTCTGTTTGGTAACGAGTTACAACAAGCTGTTCATCTATTACTGGAATTTCAAAAATGTTATCTCTTAGACTAGCAGTTGCATTTGGTACTGATAGCCAAACCAGGCAACATAAGTCCCACAATCTGCTGCAGATACTAGTACTTGAAATGACTCACACAATCGCTACACAGTTAAACTCAATACTTATTTTTTCAATAGAAAAATAGTTCATTGAGGTTTTGGATGTATTCTCTATGGAGAAGATGACTTACATTATAAAGGACTGTTACAAAGTTACCTGAACACAAGGCTTTCATTTATTAGCTATACAGAAAGAAATGCTGATGCAGATAAACCCATTGGTCCAGAAACTCAGCTAGTATAAACTGACCTAGTCCCATTCACATCAGTGTGAATCACCACTAACTTCAAAGTTTATTCCCAGTTGAGAATCTGGCCAACTTGTTAATTTTATCCCACATAAAGTGCATAAAGTGCTTACTTGCACTGAACTTGTGTACACATGATCTTGCAGTCCTTATTTAAGCAACATTTGAGGAAGGCCTGCAGAATGAGACATACCTTTGCTTTTACTGTAGGTTTCAACTTGCAAGAAGAATAAGCTCGCTGAAAATCAGGATGAATGTTTTTGATACACATTGGTTCTGTAGCAGTTTTAGCTTTTCAGGTAAAATATCCCATCCTATGTTTGGAATCTAACTATAGATTTATTTTGTTTACAGATGATTCATGTCCTGGTGTCTTTGGGAAGAAACAACCAGAGAGTAAAAGGAGAAGCAGGAACAATGGAGAGAAGTTCCAAGTAGGTAGGAAGAAAAAGATTCTTTTTCTTGAATAATAAATATAAAAGAGCAGAAGCACCATAAAGATGATAGAGAGGAAGTGGCAGTTAGTAAATGTCCACTTTGGCAAAAAAACCCCACTTGATAAATATCAGGCAGGAGACAGGAGCTGAGGTAGGAATGATTTATTGTATAGTTTATGCTGAAATTCGTCAGTTCAGGTTGGGTACAAAAAACAAACTATATTTAAACATGAGTGATAGCACTACTTTGTATCCAGTCCCTAATCTTCATGTCATCAATACCAGTTATCTTAAATCAAACCTTCCAGTCTTTGCATACTTTTGAGATAGAAACTATCTTTGGGCCTCACCTGCAAGAATAGGTTTTACATGATATAAACTAAACTTTCCAGAGACCTGTATTCACTAGGGGCTGAGAATATTCTTTCTGATCAGTTTTATATGTGTGTAAACTGCTTTGCTTCAGTAGAGTTACCCCAGCATAAGCATGAACAAAGTCAGACCCATGTAATTTAACTAAAACATACTCATCCATTGATGCTCAATGAGAATCTAATCCAGAACGATGCTGAGCATCTGTAATTTCCATTGACTTCACTGAGGCTAACATGTCCATCACCTCTAAGGACTGGCGCATTAATGACAAGCAAAGGTGACCTCCTCCGAGAGAGAAATAAGGATGGGATGTCATTTCCCTTTTTTCTGTATGATCTTATTATGAAAACCATTAAAGAGAAAGGCAGAGTGGTCTGTCATCTTGTCCCATGGGAGTTGATCCTCCCATAGAATTTGGTGGAAAGACTATCATTGACTTTGCTAGGAGTAGCAACAAGTGAATTTACTCTGAATACAGAATACCCCTCTATAACAGATAAAAGGTGCTATTTGAATTTGCAAACTTTATAACTAACCTACATTGCAAGGCTGCACTCTATTCTTTCTCTAAATATTTTTCATGTATGTGTAGAAATTGGAGGCATAGAAAGGGCCAAATTCGACTCTGTCATACTTTTGTAAGTTTTTAGATATGGACCAAAGATTCTGGAAAACCTTAGAGCTTTCTTTTCCCTGGTCACTGAAACTATGACACATAACAATTTTAGGTTTCTGTAGTGACTGAAACTCCAATAAACATGAAAAGTGTTTGATAGATTTTATAGGGTTTGTGCAGCCAGCGTAGTGTAATCTTTTTGTTCACCATAGCAGTGCAGCTGTTTACTGTGCAGTAGCATCGTTTACACGTACACATGTACATGCTTACCATGCAGCAAATTTCACTGCTCATGAGTAAATTTGCTACCTGAAAATGCAAGCAGCAAATTTACTTGTGAGTACTTACTGCACAGTAACTCACATGTAGGTGCCAACTAGGTGCAGATTTGTTCCCAATCAGCCCTGCCACTAGGGGGGGCAGCCTCCCAGTCAGCAGAAAAGGGGCTGGGGCAGGGACTGCCCCCACCAGGCAAACCCTGGCAAGGGCCTGGGGCCAGGAGACGGGGGTTAAATCTCCCTTCCCCTGAGTACAGAGCTGCCCTACTCTGCTAAACTTACTGAAAGTTACTGCTAGCTATGACTGTGAACTACAAATCTCAGAGGCACCTGGAAGCAGGAAGAGGAAGTGATGAGCAACCTTGCTGAGTCCTGCTTCTGTGATTCTGGGCTGCAAATCCCAGAGACCTCGGGGCCAGCAAGAAGAGGAAGTGAGCATACAGTCCATGCTGGCTATGTGCCAGAGAGCTGCGCTGTGGTGCTCCCCAGCTTGTGGCCTGAGCCATTGCAGGCATGTGGCTGTATTTCCTAAATTAAAAGTGAATGTGTGTCCAGTTGTTTCTCAGTTCAATCTCTGCAGTTTAGACTAATCTACAAAAGCTGAATCAATTCAGCCTTGGGCTTTCTGACTGTCTGTACTTAGCCTGTGGGAGAGCTGATATACATAATTCTAGCCCCCTTCCCTGAGTAAGCCTCAGTGACTCCAGGTTGGATTTCTAAGGGTGCTGAAGGAGGCAGGTGGCTCTCTTACACAAAGAATGAGTAAGAAGCTCTTGGTCTTATTCAAATCTGATATATGATTTGCATCTAGCTAAATTTAAGCCTTTAACTGGTGGAATAAAATCTGGCTGTAAATGACACTGTAACCTAGGCAAAGGGTAGAGGACAATAGTCAGCATTTCCATTAATCGGAAGGCATTTTAAATAACTTCTAACCTTCATTTTACCATTTGCCTGTTTATCATGGGAGGAGATGAGAAGATTCACTGTGTCTGTGCTGCTGACAATATTTCACTATTAAGTGAAAGCTTCTGCACTGAGAACTATTGACTTTTTAATACTGAAATTTTTTTTTCATTTGTGAAAACATTTTGGTGTAAAATAGCAGGTAAAGGTTTCATTCTATTAACTGGGTTGTTCTAATTGTGTGGGAGAAACAGGTGAGTAGAGATACCAAATAAATCATAATGAAGTATTATTTTCTAAGTATTCTCTTTTTTCATTTGCTACCTTTAAGCTGGTCTTTCCATGAAAAGTAATGTTTTTCAGTGTATTTCTCTGATAAAATTCCTTCTGGGGGTGATACCTGGAAAAAAGTAATTGTTTCAACCTAGAAAATGTAAATATAAAGTGATTGTTCTGAAAAGAGATAGAGAAACCAATCCTGTGGTTTTAAAAAACTCCCACAATTAAAATAAAGATCTTTCAAAACCCTTTTCTCCTATTTTTATGAAGAGACTTGCTTCCCATACAGACACTGATGCTGTCTGTAGAGAAGGCTAGTGGGTGGGATTACTCACAGTACTAGTTCAATTCCTAGGTCACTTGTAGAGGTGGGTAATAAGAGGTAGTACGCTTTTGTATCTTTGCAGTTTTCTAGTTTGGTGCCTGTCATTGTCTCCACTTTCCCTGTTGCTTCTGCTGTCTTTCTCATATGCTGCTGTATTATGAGACCTGAGAGAATGATGTATGGTAAAATTATTTTATTCAGCATAGTCAAAGCCTATCTCACTGAATGGTCCTCAAGCAATTCACAACTCTCTTGAATGCATTTCTTGCTCAAAACAATTCAGCAGGTAATCTTGGTGAAGAATTCTTGGTATATATGTTACTCAGAGTTTCACATTAAAAATAATTGTATACACAAGCTGAAATTTCATCTGATCTTGATAAGTTAGGCTAACATTTTCCATGTATAACTGCCAAAACATTGCTACTCTGAAACTTATGGCTCTACTCCATATAGTAGTATTTCTGTTTCCTGGTCAGCAGAGTATAATTATGCATAGAATCAAGGTTCCATTGTTAATGTTTGAGTTCAGTTTTGGCTAATATAAACTGATAGCTGATAAAAAAAGATTGCTGTTACTACTACAATTCCTATCAATAGATTTGTTTTCTATAATACTGGAAGATGCTTGCATAGAGAGCACAAGTTCAAATTAAGAGAATTTTTTTCCCTTTGAGCAATCTTCTCCCCCCCCCCGCCCCTTTTTTTTTTTTTTTTGTGGAGGTCCAGAAAAAACTACTTACAATGTTACTACATATGTAGTGTTGGCAAGGATTGTACTTGTGGAATGGCTGTCAGTAGGAGTGTCATGATACCTACATGTTCATAGAAACTGTGCTTTTAAGGTTGATACATATAGGTAGTGTCTATGTGAGATATTTATTCTGTAGTAGACTAATTAGCCTCATAGTAAATGTCTCAGTGTCTACACGTGTGCCCCTGTTAAGCTGGAGTAAACTAATTTACTCCACAGCAGGGTGGTACTTGTAAATACAAGTATTGTCTTGCTGCAGAGTAAAAAACAACACAGCAGTAAATATGTAGATGCTGCCTTGGCTGGCTGGGGGTGCTTCAGTGCAGGGACTACCTGCTGGCTAGCCCCACACTGAAACACCTTTGTGCCCAGCCAACCCCTCCACTGAATGTTGAACTGGGCTGGGGCAGCCCTAGGCTGACCCCTGACACCTCCTGCTAGCTGGGGGCGCTCCTATCCAGCTCAATATGCTGCAATTCCCAGATGCACGTTGAAATGGCAATAAGTGTTGAAGTTTTTGCTTCACATTAATTGCATGTGCAGGTTCATCCACAGAATCCAATTAGAAGAGTATTTCTTTTTACAAACAAATATAAATTTTGAAGTTGCAAATTCAAACTACACAGTCATTTTCCAATATAATATAGTGTTGAGGCTCCTAATAAAACTGGCAATTTCTTTGTACCACTTTATTACTTGACTGTCTTTGGCATCTTCTGCAGTTTTACCCTGCAGACTAAAATTCCCTTAGCTGAGCTCTGATGAGCTAAATTTCATGGGCCTCTAAACAGATCTGTATGGGCAGTTGCCTGCCTTCACTGATGCTATGTTTTCAAACATATAACTGGTGCTCATCATGCCTTATATTCCTGGTACTCTGTTGCAAGTTACCTTAGCTAAAACACACCAAAAACACATTCACCATAGGCACAGAGACCAAGAGTGAAACCTGATCTCCTTTAAGTTAATGAGGATTTTGCTACTGCCTTCAATGGGGCCAAGGTTTTACTCACATTTGTAACTTCAGTGAAAAAAGAAATAAGAAAATAAAATGGAAGACAGAACTGCAGAGACAGAAATCCCTACGGCAACATAACGTGTGGCAATCCAAATGGTAGGTGAGAGAAGTTTTCCCCACTAAACCCCAGACAAGTCTGATGGTAAGAGTAGACTGGTTACCAACTCTTTTGAATTGACAAAACATTCAGAGAACTGAGGAAATTTCACTGATGTTAAAAATAGTCTGAATAATCCACCCTATTCTTTTCAACATCTTCATTAATGATGTGGACATTGGTATCAGAAACAGACTGGCCAAGTTTGCCAATGACACCAAACTTTGGGGTAAAGAGTCCACACCCGAGGAAAGGACGGTGATCCAGGCTGACCTTGACAGGCTTAGAAAATGGGCAGACAAAAATCTGATGGCCTTCAACACCGAAAAATGCAAGGTACTCCACCTTGGGAACAAAAATCCTCAGCATGCTTATAAGCTCGGCAGTACTACACTTGCTAGCACCACGGCTGAAAGGGACTTGGGGGTCATGATTGACCACAAGATGAATATGAGCCACCAATGTGATATTGCAGCTGGGAAAGCAAGCACAATGCTGGCTTGCATCCATAGATGCTTCTCTAGGAAATCCCAGGATGCCATCCTCTTGCTGTACTTGGCCTTGGTGAGGCCGCAGCTGGAGTACTGCATCCAATTCTGGGATCCACAATTTAAAAAGGATGTGGAGAAGCTTAAGAGAGTCCAGAGGAGAGCCATGCACATGATTAGAGGGCAGGAAAACAGGCCTTATTATGAGAGGCTGAGAGCCACATAGGACTCTTCAGCCTGGAAAAGTGCAAGCTCAGGGAGGACCTGGTGGCTGCCTATAAGAGGTATACATCAGGGTCTGGGGGCATTCTATGGCATGACAAGGTTAAACGGTCACAAACTCCTCCAAGACTGTTTCAGGCTGGACATAAGGAAGAACTTCTTTACTGCCTGAGCCCCCAAGGTCTGGAACAGACTGCCACCAGAGGTGGTGAAAGCACCTACTCTGGACTCCTTTAAGAGTCAATTGGATGTTTATCTTGCTGGGATCCTGTGACCCCAGCTGACTTCCTGCCCCTGGGGCAGGGGGCTGGACTTGATGATATTCCATGGTCCCTTCCAGCCCTAATGTCTATGAAGTGTATGAACCATGAAGACTATTTAGAAAAATTTCAATGGAACAGTTTTTCTAGTGGAAAATTCAGTAACCAAAACCAAAATCAGGAACCAAAACATTTCCTGAAGTCGTCTTCACCAAAATTCCATTTTGCAGAAAATAGGCAGCAGTTTTCAAATTTCCCTTCCTGACATTTTTCAGAAGTGGGAATTATATTTTTCCTTTCAAAAGGTTTTTTGTTCAGAAATCTTTAATTATATATTGGTGTGAAAGCACAAATGAAAATTTTGATTGAAACCAATTATTTTTCTAGAATTCTCTTCAATAAACAATTATGAAACATAGGGGTTTAATTCCAAATTAATAATTTAGTGGAGCAAGGACTGAAAACCAGGTGCCTGCCCAACACCCCCCCTTCCCTTCCAGTGAGCTAGAAGGTCTTTCTCCTATTGAACATTTTAAAATTCATATGAAGGGGAGCAGGTTGAATAGGATGTGTTGATATTTTCCAGAATATCCTATGGTTAAGTGCTTTGGATAATCACAGAGGTGGATATAAATCTAACAAAGAAATAAAAAAAACCCTAATTGTTTATAGTCCTACCATTTCGTGACTCTTTTTTCCCCTCTCGTTTCCTTATTTAGTTTCAGTGAAGAGCCATCTTTTCTCTAGAAGGAATAACAGAGCTGTCTAAGGAAAAAAATATCATCACCAAGGCTGGCCAAATTCCTTAAGGGCTTTGTGCCAAGGGGGTTGCACCCACATATGCCAGTAGCAAAGTTGGCCCACTCTTTCTAGGTTTGGAAACTGCGGGCAATTCTACATACAGCATTATGCTAATTCTATATATTGCATATTAAAGAAGAATTTGCAAGTCTGAGTCCACTTAGCCATATTCATGCAGACATACCGTGGGAAATGTGTACTCTTATACTGTTAGAACAACGTAGCAAATATCTTTATAGCTACATTCTGCATGAGATGTTTTCAACAATTACCTTAACTGTAGGTCCAGGAAGGCAAAGGAACAAACAGACCAAGAGGCAGTGAAATAAGTTACGCTTTCAAGGACAGTGATCCACAGAATAGTTTAGCATACTAGGCACTGTTTAGTTCTATTCCTGGTTCTTTCACTAACTAGATATGGAACCTTGGGCTCATTGTTTGAGCTTGTACTTTGCCTTTTGCAGAATGGCAATTCCTTTGTCACAGAGAAGTGGTAAAGATTACACATAAAGCATAATTTCTCTGAGCCTGCAAGGCGCTGTGAGCACTTCTGAGAGATGCTAAGCAAGCTCCACTCCATTTAAGAGTTCAAGGCATTTACAGCCTTACAGGGTTGAGTTTTATAAAAGTACTAAGTCTGCTTACGGTTAAAGAACTGGCACACAGCAATGTAACTTCAAAGTTATGAAATGTCATGTAGGAAAGTCATAGCTTTTGTTTAATAACATCAGGACATGAGGTATTCAGAATAATTTTTAAAAAATTACTCAGTCTTCTATGTCTTCTGAAACTGTGTGCTATCACAGACTTCTAACATGAGCCCAAGGTGCAACATTCTCTGCACTTTTGATAGTTCTTTGGGTTTTACATCAGCTATAGTAAAGATGGGAAAGAACCCCTGTGGGATCAAGAATTGGATCCTATCAGGCATTATTGCTGGTGCAGGGGAAGCCCAGGATCACAATCTTGGGCTCCCCCTACACCAGCAAGTTGCAACCTCCTGTGGTGGGGAACCCTCGAACCTGAGGGGGCTTCCAGCCATGGGGATGTACCGTGTGCTCCTGCATTCTTTCCTTCCTTTAATATAGATTATTTTAGGTAAGTAATAAAGGATGTTTGCTTGAATATGCGCTCATTAAAATGCTATTTATTCATATCTGTTCTCTAAGCATCCTTGACATAGATATTAAAATTAACATCCCAACATTACTGAAGTGCAGATATCCAATTTTATTTAATTAACTGCCAGCAAGCCTGGCAATTTAAATCTCAGAAATGAAATGATAATCCTCGGATTCCCTATTAGTAATATGGATCTCAGGAAGGTGATACTCTTTAGAGCAGCAGAAAAATATAACTTTGAAAATAAGCCAGCCTGAACACAAAACCTATTTGCTTGCTTTTTAGTTTGTTCCTGATCATCAGTTATAGTAATCATGTTTTATTTGACTGTCACAATAATTATTCATCTTGGGCCTGAGGAATCATAGAATATTCCAAGATTAGAATTAAAAGCAGGAGTAGGAACTGGGACTTTGGGGTTCTTTTTCTGTTTTTGTCAATGAGTGATTATGAAACCTAGTCACTTATCTTTTTGGTCTGCATCCATGCAGGTTAGTAGGTACCTGATCAGGTCTTTGTGGATGCAACTCTAATATTTAAACTGAGATCCTTAAAACACCTGCTCAACAGCCACTGAAAATAGAGGCACATGGAGATTTTGAGCACCTAAGAGTATGTACAGCCATTTGCCACACAGATACATGGCAGGAGGCATGACTGTGGGATCAAGAATTGGATCCCATCATGCATTATTGCTGGTGCAGGGGAAGCCCAGGATCACAATCTTGGGCTCCCCCTACCCCAGCAAGTTGCAACCTCCTGCAGTGGGGAACCCTCGAACCTGAGGGGGCTTCCAGCCATGGGGATGCATCATGAGCTCCTGCATCAGGGAGTCCTGTGAGCTGATCTGGCCTCCCAGATACAGGGGCACTCCAGGCATCTAAATTGGCTACATTGGCATCTAAATTAGCTAGATTTGATTTAAATGTAATCTAAGCTTCTGCCATCTAAATCATGACACTAATGTACTGTTTGGAGCCCTACACCCAGTAGGATTTTCAACCTATTTCTATACTTATTGCATCAACTTCTTGTAGATATTTTTGGAATGTGCTACTTAGCTGAGCTGAAAGCAAGCATCCAATAGTTGAGATTTCCAAGGGAATATTGTTACAGGAGAAACAGGAATTGGAAGAAGTTCGTAGGGAGGTTGAGCAGAGGGTAGTGGCAAAATATCTTGGCTAGAGTGTGTGAATGTTAGGAGTGTGCAAAGTGGGCCCTATTTGATTCAGATTTGGCCTGAATCAGAGGCAGCAATTTGATTAATTGATTTGGATCACTGTCCCTGATTTAATTTGGCCAAATTCAAATCTGAAGATTTGATGCTGATTCAGAGAATCAGCAATTTGGACATAGACACAGCTTTAAAAGTTTTTTCTATGTACCTCGAGGTACCAGTGTGGCTTATGAATGTTGCGATGTTGAAGCACATGGAGCATCCCACAGGAGTGTGTGTGGGGGCGGGGGGCGCCTCTACATGCTTGGCGGTGAACCCAGAAGTGACTGGAAGTACTTCTGGGCCCACCAGGATGTGTGCAGGGGGGCCCCCGCACCCCCCCCACTTGGCGATTGTTTGCAGGGGGACCACGGGTGCCCCCCCAGACCCAGGAGGCACCAGTCGCTGAGCCGGGAGGGTGCCCCCCCTGCGTGCTCCCTGGTGGATCCAGAAGTGGATCAGAAATGCTTCCAGAAGTGGACTGCCCCAGCATCCCAGTGTTCATATAGAAAAAACATCTTAAGCTGTCTCTATGTCTGAATCTCCAAATCTTTCCAAATCTCTCTGAATCAATTCATAGATTCATAGATTCATAGATGTTAGGGTCGGAAGGGACCTCAATAGATCATCGAGTCCGACCCCCTGCATAAGCAGGTAAGAGTGCTGGGTCTAGATGACCCCAGCTAGATACTCATCTAACCTCCTCTTGAAGACCCCCAGGGTAGGGGAGAGCACCACCTCCCTTGGGAGCCCGTTCCAGACCTTGGCCACTCGAACTGTGAAGAAGTTCTTCCTAATGTCCAATCTAAATCTGCTCTCTGCTAGCTTGTGGCCATTGTTTCTTGTAACCCCCAGGGGCGCCTTGGTGAATAAATCCTCACCAATTCCCTTCTGTGCCCCCGTGATGAACTTAAAGGCAGCCACAAGGTCGCCTCTCAACCTTCTCTTGCGGAGGCTGAAAAGGTCCAGTTTCTCTAGTCTCTCCTCGTAGGGCTTGGTCTGCAGGCCCTTGACCATACGAGTGGCCCTTCTCTGGACCCTCTCCAGGTTATCCGCATCCTTCTTGAAGTGTGGCGCCCAGAATTGCACGCAGTACTCCAACTGCGGTCTGACCAGCGCCCTATAGAGGGGAAGTATCACCTCCCTGGACCTATTCGTCATGCATCTGCTGATGCACGATAAAGTGCCATTGGCTTTTCTGATGGCTTCGTCACACTGCCGGCTCATGTTCATCTTGGAATCCACTAGGACTCCAAGATCCCTTTCCACCTCTGTGCCACCCAGCAGGTCATTCCCTAGGTTGTAGGTGTGCTGGACATTTTTCCTCCCTAGGTGCAGCACTTTGCATTTCTCCTTGTTGAACTGCATCCTGTTGTTTTCTGCCCACTTGTCCAACCTGTCCAGGTCTGCCTGCAGCTGTTCCCTGCCCTCCAGTGTGTCCACTTCTCCCCATAGCTTTGTGTCATCTGCAAACTTGGACAGAGTACATTTGAATCCCTCGACCAAGTCACTGATGAAGACATTAAAGAGTATCGGTCCAAGGACCGAGCCCTGCGGGACCCCACTGCCCACACCCTTCCAGGTTGAGACCGACCCATCCACCACGACTCTCTGGGTGCGACCCTCTAGCCAATTCGCCACCCACCGGACTGTTTAGTCATCCACATCACAGCCTCTTAACTTGTTCACCAGTATGGGGTGGGATACCGTATCGAAGGCCTTCCTGAAGTCTAAGTATACGACATCCACCCCTCCTCCTGTGTCCAGGCATTTCGTAACCTGGTCATAGAAAGAGACTAGATTGGTCAGGCACGATCTGCCCGCCACAAACCCGTGCTGGTTTCCCCTCAGCATAATTTGCCCTGCCAGGCTCTCACAAATGTGAGCCTTGATAATTTTTTCAAAGACTTTACCAAGGACGGAGGTGAGACTGACTGGCCTATAGTTGCCTGGGTCCTCCTTCCTCCCCTTTTTGAAAATAATTCGGAGGGTTCCGATTCAATTTGGAGAGATTAAAGAGTCCTCTGATTCAATTTAGATTTGGAGCTTTGGCCACCAAATCAGGCTGAATCTCCGCAGAATCGAATAAGCGACTGAAGCTTCGCACAGCCCTAGTGAGTGTGCCTCTGATTATGTTATGCTGCTGTGGTCCTCTGTGTGTTTACAGTGAAAGATAAGCAGGTTCTTTGGCCAGTTACTTTCCTCATGAAGGTAAGACTTTCCCTATCTACAGTATAACTTAGTTTAGGGAACGTGGTTAACATGAAGAAAGTACAGTATAGTAGATATGGAGCAGTGTGTGGAGGAAGCCAGGAAAAATAGCAAAGAAACCAGACAGGCAGCACCAAACTTGGGCTTATATTCTGTGTATCCTGGGAACAGTCACAAAAGAAATAGTAATAATGCAGATGTTCCATATCAGTGTACGTAGAAGGACTGTATCTATCAGATAATAGTGTAATTCAGTCTGCAGGGCCATTCAGTCCTTGACCTCTCTGATGAAACTGCTGACAAGATTGACATAATTGCTAATTATAGAGATTGTTTTTGTCATGGATACCCATCCAATGGTAAGTGGATTTAAACTGCAGAATATATAATAGGTATGGTGTTAGGGCAGTGGAAACAATTCAGTTGCACTGGAGCCATTACGTTATGGTTGTGTTTAAGGATGGTTGCCTGGTAAAGGTAAGGGTCTAAGATGGAACATTTTGCAAGTAGCACCCAAAAGGCAAATGTTTTGGCATAAAGGTTGCTGAGGAATCATCAGACTGTCACAACTTTTGGTCACTCCCAACCTGGCTGCATTTAAAGTAAAGCAGCTGAAGGAAAGGTTCTTACCTTCAAATTGCAATTCCTCTGGTTTTCCTATGCTCTGCCATTTTTTTTCCTTCTCTGTTTATTTGGGTCACTGTATAGAACTTTCTTTAATCTCCCTCCCTAAAGCATTTCCTTTGCAAAAAAACAATTGTGAAACCCTTCTAGCAACAATTTGCAAAACTCCTTTGACCAAAAGCCAACATTTGCCAGTTTATATTTAAGTGCTGATTCACTGCCTTCCCCCCCACCCAACACCTTACCTGTACCTGAATGAAACATAAAGAGGAAAAATATAACTTGGTGGTAACATCTTTTCAAAGAGGCAACCTAGTGACACATCAAAGTGTCCATTCCAAATTTAATTATTAAACTACAGGAAGGAAGTGAAGTAAACAGAGAAGGAAAATACCTTCAGCAAAACAGCCCACCTGCGAACCACCCATTTCTTTGTTAAATTCCTTCCAAATACCATTAAGATAAACTTCCTTCACCAATGATTTATGAACATATTTTCATTAAATGTCAGAGCCTATAGAAAGACACAGATTTTTAAAAATAATTATATTTTTATGTTGTTTTGCACAAAGATAAAGCTAATTGTGATGCTTGCTAAGATGCAACCTTGCGGTACTTATGGAGGATTAAAAAAAAAAATAAAAAATTATGGAACAATGAAAACTCTAGGTAACAGGAATGACTCATTAAGGCCTTTACCTAATATTTCCCAGTGTCCCTGAGAATGAGAAAGAAGATTCTAGTTGTTCCAGGAGATCATACTGTGTGTGAGAGAGTTTTGTAGGCTGTCACATGCTTCATTAAAAAGTTACTATGGCAAAAATAGCAAAGCTTGTTGGAGGAAATTGAATTGTGTAGGAAGGAAGAGGAGTGGATTAGATGATGGTGTAACCTGAAAGGTAATTTTGGCAAATATCTTGGGCTAAAGCTCTTAGGGAAACCACATCTTTTTGCCTGTTCCAGTTCATCATCGCATTTAGTGTGAGCTCACCTTCAGAAAGGTCTGCTAGAAAGCAATATGAAAGTGAACTATGACTCAAGAATGGAACTATATTTACATACTCCATATATTAATCAAGAACACAAATTTTTTTTTTTAAGTGGCAAGGTGGCAAAAGGGACTCATGATGAACTACTCCTTCACTAGCGTAATCAATTTTGAGCCATTTTGTCTTAATATATGGTGAGTTCAGTACCAATGAATTCCATTGTATATGATTTTCCCTACTGTATCTTTCCATGCCTACAAAGACTTCTGCATGACACAGAGGCTTGACAGAAAGTGCTTTACTAAAATGAGGATGTTGCGTGACTTTTCCTATAAACTGTAGTAGTATGAACTGATTCAAGAATAACTTGCTTTGCAGAATAAAAATCTGTTGTCTGATGTTGATATACAATGGCAACAACTTCTGAAGACAGCCTGTATTTACTATTGTGCAAAAATTAACAGCAGCTCTCTGTTTAGGTGAATCATGATTTCCAGTGATAGTAACTGCTGTTTTGTAGGGATGTTGTGAAATTAAAAGGAACTACTTAAAAACCAAACATCCATAGCTGAGTAACCGTATATTTCAATAAAAACACATTGGAATTTAAAAGCCTAAAAAACAGGTGAAACAGTTTGCTTTTCATGCTTTACTTAGTGAAGACTGTGAAGCTAGACTGGTCAGAATTTGTTTTCTGGATTTTATGCCATTACTAGAAAGCTTTTGTATTTGAGCTTTCAGACTCATATGATTTGTATCTATTTAGTAAAAATAACATTTCATAGTTCTTAACCTACATACACATATTTTATCATCTGTTGTTTTGTTGCTCCTTCCTCTGTTTATCTGCTTAAGATGGTTCCTGAAAAAAACCAAACCAAACCAAACCAAACCAAACCAAATTTATCTAATTCTAAAGGAGAGTATTAACAGACAATAGGAACCCCCAAAATGCATTTTATCTGAAAACATTTTTCAAACTGCCATTTTTAGGAATAGTAGTAATTTTATAATATTTTTGAGGAAATAAACAGAGTAAAATGTTGACGGTCTAAGCATCTAAAAGTAGAATTATTTGGAAAATATTAAATTGATTTTAATGTCCTCTTAAGTTTTCATTAAAAAAATCTCATGCACAGTTTTCAAGGGAATGAACTAGGGTTTCAGTCTTAAAAGGACACTATCAACTTGCAGCTCAGTCAGTTTTTTATTTCCTTGTTATATCATTGCTGTGTGAATAGCAAAGGACACATAATATGCAGAAAGCACTTGAGCTTGATGGTATATAAATATTCATGTCTACTTAAATATATATAATATGCAAGGTCTAGCTCCATATAGAAGCCCTGGTGCTCTAGCAGGGTATTGGTGGCTTCTGAAACATAGGAGATAATGTGGGTCACTAGACAGTCTGCAATTTATAGCTTAAAGGGATACCACCCATTTCTAATGCAGCACCGTAATGTCATAGTTTCATAGTTTCATAGTAGCTAGGGTCAGGAGGGACCTGAACAGATCATCTAGCCTGACCCCCTGCCACAGGCAGGAATGAATGCTGGGTTCACAAGACCCCAGACAGGTGATCGTCCAACCTCCTCTTGAATTTGCCCAAGGTAGGGGCGAGGACCACTTCCCTGGGAAGTTGGTTCCAGTTTTTGGCCACCCTAACTGTAAAATATTGCCTTCTGATTTCTAACCTAAACCTACTCTCCATCAGCTTATTTCCATTGTTCCTTGTCACCCCAGGTGGTGCTGGGGAGAAAAGGGCTCTACCTATTTGCTGTTGATCCCCCCTGTTGAGTTTGTAGGCAGCCACCAGGTCGCCCCTCAGCCTCCTCTTGCTGAGACTGAACAGGTTCAGGTCCTTCAGTCTCTCCTCATAGGGCCTGTCCTGCTGCCCTCTCACCAAGCGGGTGGCCCTCCTCTGAACCCTCTCCAGGCTGGCCACATCCCTTTTGAAGTGCGGCACGTAGTACTGGACGCAGTACTCCAACTGCGGCCTGACCAAAGTCGCATAGAGGGGGAGTATCACCTCTCTGGACTGGTGTGAGATGCATCTTTGGATGCATGACAAGGTATGGCTGGCCTTGCTGGCTGTGGTCTGGCATTGGTGGCTCATGTTCATCTTGGAGTCAATAATGACTCCGAAATCCCTTTCCGCCTCTGTGCTTTCAAGAAGGGAACTCCCCAGCCTGTATGTATGCTGTGGATTCCTTCTCCCAAGGTGCAGCACCCTGCATTTATCTATGTTGAACCCCATCCTATTCTCCTCTGCCCACTTTTGTAGTCTGTCTAAATCTAGTTGCAGCCTCTCTCTCTCTTCAAGTGTGTTTACCTCATCCCACATCTTAGTGTAATCAGCAAACTTGGACAGCGTGCTTTCCACCCCCTCATCCAAGTCGCTGATGAAGATGTTAAACAGTGCGGGCCCAAGGACCGAGTCCTGTAGTACCCAGATCTTGTGATTGGGTTGGGTTCATGTGGCAGATCCAGTGTGAGTTCACTGTGGTGCCAAACTGGCCTGCACACATAGATGCAGTTGCAGAATTGGGGCATAACACTAGAAGAGCCATAATGATATGGGACTACTCGTGTGCTTAAAGTTAAGATTGTGCATATTAGCAAGATTGAGGCCTTGGCTTGAAAAGTTCTTGGGGCATAGTAACATGTTTTGGAAGAGGCTTCTTACACTTTCAGGAGCAGTTAGAAACTGTATATTGCCCTTGATCACTTTCTGATAGTAGAAGAAACCTGAAGCAAAAGCGAAGAACTATTGTTCTCTCTGTTGCCTTTAAAATTCAGAGTGTTAGGACACAGGAAGTGATACTGATAATAGATTTGACTTTCTGGAGAAAAATAGAGTGAGTTAGCCCCCTTCATCATGAAGAAATATATAATTCTGCCTAATTTTCTCATATGTCCTCTCACCTGCCAAGTTCTTGTGGCTTTACTCTGATGCGTTGTCCCACAGCAGGAGACTTAGTGTCAGTTGGATCAGGAGCATATTTTGACTCCTTTTTTTTGGTCTTTTAATCAGTATTGCCCTTGCCATTAATGAACAAAAGGGATCAATGTGTTTTGTCATTAAGGTAATAAGTGGAAAGGAAATTGTAGTTTGAACACCAGCTGGAATGTATGTGATGTGGCAATCAATTGCACTGTGCTCCTGCAGAGGGAATGCAGGCACAGTGAAGGTGATGGGAACACAGCTTTTCCTGTCTCAGGCAGAACTTCCTGACTTAGTTTTGAGCACCTGATTAGTCTTAATAATTTAGTCCCTGGCCCTGCCTGATTGCCTGTTCTGGTGACTGCAGGTCTTTTATCTCCCAGTCTTCTCTTTCCCAGATAGATACTGTATGCTGTTCCTTTTCATGGGAAAGAATAAATCTAGTTAGGAAAACCATTGTGGGGACTTATGCAGAATAAGATCCCCCAGTCTCTCTATCTTTCTGGGCATTTATTCCTAACAGAAGGCAGGGTAGAGAGGCACTAATTTGCTAATTTATTATTGTGGTATCAGAACATATAATCCTTGGGTGCTCTTGAGGAGAAGAAACTAATCACAAAAATTCTGTGGATGATTTTTAAGAGGTCAGGGCTCGCCCAGTTTCATAGATTTCATAGATTTCATAGACATTAGGACTGGAAGGGACCTTGGAAGATCACCGAGTCCAGCCCCCTGCCACAGGGGCAGGAAGTCAGCAGGGGTCATAGGATCCCAGCAAGATAAACTTCCAACTTTCTCTTGAAGGCATTCAAAGTAGGTGCTTGAACCACCTCTGGTGGCAAGCTATTCCAGACCTTGGAGGCTTAGACAGTAAAGAAGTTCTTCCTTATGTCCAGCCTGAAACGGTCTTGGAGGAGTTTAGTACCATTTGACCTCGTCATCCCTTGGGGTGCTCTGGTGAACAAACATTCCCCCAGATCCTGGTGAACACTCCTTATAAACTTATAGGTGGCCATCAGATCACCCCTGAGCCTGCGCTTTTCCAGGCTGAAGAGTCCCATAGCTCTAAGCCTCCCATCATAAGGTCTGTTTTCCTGACTTCTGATCATGCATGTGGCTCTTCTCTGGACTCTCTCCAGCTCCTCCACATCCTTTTTGAATTGTGGAGCCCAAAACTGGACGCAGTACTCCAGCTGCGGCCTCACCAAGGCTGAGTACAATGGGAGAATGACATCCTGGGATTTGCTTGAGAGGCATCTATGGATGCAAGCCAGGATTTTGCTCGCTTTACTAGCTGCAGCATCACATTGAAGGCTCATGTTCATCTTGTGGTCAATCATGACCCCCAAATCCCTTTCATCCATAGTGCTAGCCAGTGTAGCACTGCTGAGCTTATGAGCAAGCTGTGGGTTTTTCCTCCCAAGGTGGAGAACCTTGCATTTTTCAGTGTTAGACACCATTAGGTTTTCATCCGCTCATTTCTTGAGCCTGTCAAGGTCAGCCTGGATCACCCTCCTGTCCTCAGGTGTGGATGCTTTACCCCAGAGTTTGGTGTCATCAGTGAACTTGGCCAGTCCACTTCTGACTCCAATGTCCACATCATTATTGAAGATGTTGAATAATATAGGTCCAAGGACAAAGCCTTGAGGGACCCCACTGGTCACAGGGCACCATGCCAATTGACTTCTGTCAACCACCACCCTCTGGGTCCGACCATGGAGCCAATTCCCCAGCCAGTGGATCGTGGTGGACCCAAGGCCGCAGTTGGCCAGTTTTGCCAAGAGGTGATCATGGGATACCAGATTGAAGGCTTTTTTAAAGTCAAGATATACGACATCAATCTCCTCTCCCTTGTCCAGGTGATAGGTCATCTGGTCATAAAAGGAAATAAGATTGGTCAAGCAAGACCTACCTGCAACAAACCTGTGCTGGCTATCCCTCAGGATGTTGGCATCGGCCAGTCCGTTAAGAATGGCCTCTTTGATAATCTTTTCTAAGACCTTCCCTGGGATAGAAGTCAAGCTGATGGGTTTATAGTTTGCCGGATCCACTTTTCTCCCGTTCTTGAAGATAGGCACCACATTGGCCTTCTTCCAATCTTCAGGCACTTTACTGGAACACCAGGGATTCTCAAAGATCCATGCCAGGGGCTGAGCTATGATGCTAGCCAGCTCCTTGAGTACCCTGGGGTGTAGACTGTCAGGGCCGGCTGACTTGAAGGTGTCCAGCCTCTCAAGGTGTTCCTTCACAAGGTCAGCATTGATGGAGGGCAAGGAATCTTCCTCATTTGGGCCTCCCTGTCCCATAATGGGCAGGGGCGTCTCGTGGGACTGGTGAAAGACTGATGCAAAGTACCCATTTAGCAAGTTGGCTTTTTCCTGGGCGTCAGTTGTCCCAACTGGTTTAGCAGGGGTCCAATGTTGTCCTTGCTTTTCCTCCGGCTCCCCACATATCTAAAAAAGGACTTTTTATTGTCTTTGATATGTGCAGCCAGTTGGAGTTCCATTGCAGCCTTGGCTTTCCTGGTTCACTCCCTGTAGGACCGGACCAGTGCAGCTGCAGTTGACTGGCCTGACTAAGTCTTTACTATGCGTATCAGTGAACAGAGAAATGATGGTCCAGAACCATGCTTAATGTTCTGCAAAAATAGCGTAGCATCTATAAGAAAAACGATATTCTGAATGTAGGATACTTCTTTGCGGAAAAATCAGACCCTCTATTAACATGTTTAGTGTTCCGGCTAATTCAATTTCCTTGTTCTACTTAAAAAAAAAAAAGCCAAGCAACCCTCACCTGTCATGAATTAACCTTCGTGATTAGCATGTAAGAGAACCGTGTGAATTTCAGACCAGCTTTGTGTCAGGCTGTGGAATTCAGTAAGGCATAAACTTTGAGAATCCTGATCCTTGTGAGACTCGGCTACAATCAGTCAAACATGCTGTCAGTCAGTAGGACCCCTGCACAGTATGGCATTAACCTTTACAATTCAGACTAGTGTGGGACTCTGTTATACTCAATCAATCAGTCAAGTCTGCCTGAACAACTCCTCTGTAGGGGGTACATCAACCTTTATACTGTTGGTCATTGACAAGCTGAGTTGTGATCAGTCAGTCAGTCCTATCATACTGCATAACTGCTGTAAGGTAACATGAGTCCCCACACAAAACATGCATGCGTGCGCACACACACACACACACACACACACAGAGTGTAGTTATAGAGTGTGATAGGATTGATTGATCATAACTCTGCATGTCCATATATATGTGTATCTATATATCACTCATAATCAGTACTGCATATTAAAAAATGACATTTTTTTTTTTTTAACTTTTCTCTCTTTTTCTGGCAATGCCCCCTTTCCCCCCCCCCCCATTTTTTTTTAAATCTAAAAACTGACAAATGTTTTTAATTACTGAATTATGTTTTGATTGCCTAACAGTTTGGCACAAATACATGTCTCTGATCAGGTCATAATCAAAATATTGCAGGTCAGGATAGAATAGGGTGGACTGGCAGAGCAAGTGGGTTTATGTCATACCTGGCTGTATTTAGGTTTATCACCAGATTTGCCCTGTTTACTGTTTTCTTATGGCTAATGGTAAAGTGAATTGTATTGATGACATTACTTTTCCTTTCAGAGTGCTTTTGTGGGCAAAACTTCGCAACTGAGAAAATGCGAAGCGATCTCACTTTTTCAGATTTTATGAAGCATTTTAAAATAGTTTCTTTCCTACTGTTCCCTGCCTTTGATAGCAATGTAATAATCTCTTTGGTACTCTGGTGCAGGGATGTCAAAGATCCAGCCTACAGAGCCCTATGATCTTGCCAGTTGTGCTGCCTGTGGGTCTCAGAGCAACCCCACATGACATGAGAAGCATGTACTGGCCCAAACCCTGGGCATCGCATATGGTGCACAGAGATGTTCTGGTGTGCACTGCATGGGATATGCAAAGCTGGAGTCAGTGTGCACACAGGGCTGGTCTGGGGCATGTGCCACATGTGGCTCCCACATTGTTCTGGCTCCACACATCACCTATGACACATGTTCTGGGTTGGCTTTGTGTGCAGCAAGTTGCATGCAGCACACACAGTGGCTCCAGCTCTGTGTACCATGTGCAGTGTATATGGGGATAGTCTGAAGCATGTGCTGCCTTGAACTGACCCTTTGCACTGGATCCACTGTGTGTGGGGTGGGTCTCTGGGCCCCACTCAGCCCATGGACCAGCCCTGCACCCCTCATCCAGCCTACAGTGCCAGATGAGTTGGCTACCCTTGCTCTAGTGTATGTAATAATTTCAGTCTTTCATAAAATGCCAAAATTTTACCTAATTGAGTAATCTAATTTGCCCATATTCAAGGAAGTTATAGGCCTTCAGATTTTTTGCACACTGGGCCATGCGATCTGGCTCCCGATGGGTCTGGCAATTTGGTACCAGAGCAGCAGTAATTAATGCTGCCACTTTTCCCCTATCATCAAATTTTTGGACCTGTGGGAAGCCTAGCGGTCCAGGTGACATGGCTCTGTGGACTGGATCTGGCTTGCAAGCAGGGATTGAGCATCCCTGCTTAATAGGATTTACAAAAACTCCTGGATTCAGTGCCTATTGACTAACAATGGAAATTAGGCTCCTAACCCTTTTATAAATCTTGTTCAGTCTGTAGAGAGATAGTGAGACCTAGAGAAGGACTGCCCAACTGGCAGTCTGTGAACAGCATGCTGCACCCAAAAGGTTAGCATGTGGCCTGCGTACTCCTGCCTGGTCACCACCCTCAAGTCCTGCTGTTGCTCCTGGTGCACCAGCTAGATCCTCCAGATCCCTCCTTCATTCTCTGGTTCTATTTCCTGCACAGAGAGAAGGGTTGAGGTTCCCAAGCAGTATGCATGGGAAAGAGGGCAGGGTGCTTTTGCTTCATGCATGACAGGGGAGGGGGCCAGGTTGCTCATGCTGTGCATGACAAAGGAAGGAGCCAGGCTGCCTGCATTGCAGGTGGGTGGAGCACATGGCTTGGGGAGAGTTGCTGCATGTGTAGCAGGGTTGGACTGCCTGTGCTGCAGGGAGTGGAGATGAGCTGCTTACATGGCATGTGGTGGGGGGACACAGAGTGAGCTAGGCTCCCTGTGCTTTGTGTGTGGCAGGGTAGGGGGTCATGCTGGACTTCCCAGGTGGCAGGAGGGACCCCAGGGTGGGAAGGGGTGGGAGGCTGCTCATGCTTTGTACAGTTTCCAGAAGGTAGACAGTACTGACCTGGAGGATACAGTACTGGACTAGGACCTCGGAGTCATAGGCTTTATTCCTGGCTCTGCTTCTGCACTGCTGTGGACGGCCAGAGCAAATCATGTTCCACCTCTTTGCCTTAGTTTCCCCATCTGTATAATGGAGATAATGACATTGGTTTCTTTTGTTTAGTGCTATGAGATCTACTGATGAAGTGTGTTATTATAATTTTAAAATCTTGCCTAAAAAGTCAGTCATTTTTTTTCTGGAACAGGGAAATTTGTCAGTTTTGCTAAATTCTGGCCCTTTATGAAAGATTACTATATCTTGAATTTCCTTCTACAGAAACTAACCATTTACCATATAGTGGTGGTATAGCAAAACCCCCAGTTTTTCTTTTTTATTTATTTAGAAATATGACATCCCCGTTTCCCCATCATTTCTGCCTTTTTCTCTCCCCTCCTCTATTCTCTATGGGTATATATAGAAGTAGTTATAAGTTAAGTTGAAACCCTGTGTACATGAGTCCCCTTTTATAGTAACCATGTGTTATTGTAATAGCGTTTTGCTGTGTGTTTTGGATTACTGTAATGTATTACACCGTATGGTTCTTATGTCTTAAGTGTCTCTGTGTTAACATTGTATGATTTAGGCCTGCAATGTGGGTTGGCATGAGTGATGTCAAGTATCCATTTTGTTTGTCAGGTTCCCATCTTGTCCCCATGCCCTGTTGTGTAAGTATGTTACAATTATGACTCACGTTTAAGTCTGTAACCTCTCCCATGTAAATTGGTTTTCCTCGAATGCCTTAAACAAAAGAGTGAATGGATGAGTGATACACAATGATAGCAGGACCCCCTACTAAATCACCCCACCATCAAAACCAGTACCTGGACCAATGACCCAGCCCTTGGAACCACCCTCAGCATTCAAGAAACAAAAGATGAGGCAATCCACCATTGTGCCAAGGCTGCACATGCTCAGTATGAACATCTGGAGCCCTCTGGAACAGGGCTGACATTGCCTAGACAGGCCCTCCCCAGAGGAGATCATAGGTAGTCTGCCCCATAAAAAGGGGTAGTGAAGACTGGCATCCCCAGGAGTCATCTTCACCTGGACCAGACCTGTTCCACGTTACGCTGTCCATCAACCCAGAAGCCCTGCTGGTGACCCCCCTCTGGACAACACCTGCTGGAGAAAGACCCAGACTGGCCATCGAGGACCCCCTCCCAGCCTGGATAGGTAGCTATCACCCCCCACCCTCTCTTCAACCAAGGACTTGGATTCTGTTTCTCTTCCCTACCTGGACTCCAGCCCTTCCACTGAGTCTCTTTGTTCTGCTGCCATTGTGTAAGTGTGTGGGAGTGCTTGTGTGAGTGTGAGTAGGAACCAAGCTGTACAGTACAGTGTTCATTTAATCAAACTGTTTTTTGGACCCCTGAGTTGGGTTTTGCTTTACTACAGTTTGGTCCTGCTCCAATATCTGCTCCTTGCCTCTCTAACTTCTGTCTCATTTCTCCCTCTCCTGCTTCTGGCTCACCACCACCTTCAACACCTGTCCCATGCTCCTGTGGCTCCAGCTGTCCTGAGCTCCTCTTTGCCTGCAAACTGCTGTTTCTTTGCTATTGCCTCATCCCCACTGCCTTTTCCCCTGATCTCTGCTGCTTGCTCTTTAGTTACCAAGTATCCCAAGCACATACATACACACCATACCACCCAAGTTAGGAACTCACCTGTGTGTATGTGTAGGTGGGTGGTGTGTGGGTGGACTGCCAAACATATATATATCTCATTGTGTGCGTGATATACAAATTAGTGATCCGTATATGTATATTGAGTGTGCGGGTATTGACAACTGGTTTTTGTCTAATTTTTGGTGTGTATAGTGTGTATGTGCTTGAACTGGCGATATGTGTGCATGTGCAATTATATACCACACCCTCCTGTATAACAGCATGATATTGAGAACCTGAGCATTGGCCTAACCCCACAGGGCAACAGTGGCACATGCATTAGACATGTTCATGTCTGAAGAGGCAGGGAAGGCATTAAGGACCCAATTCTGCAAATACTTAAGCATGTGTCTTTAAACATACTCACTTTATGCATGCGAGTGAAATGACTTGTGTGACGAGGCATTTTCAGGCTTGAACGCTAAATAGGTACCGACGGTGAGAGAGTTTATGGGGGGTTGCATTTCTTTTGTCTTGGCAGTGGGCAGAAGCCTGAATGATAGGAATCAACATAGCGCAGAAGCAGGCAGTTTTAGTGAGTTTGCTTGAGACCTGTGGTATTCTAAGCAACAGAATTAGTATTTCCACATCTCAGCATGACAGGAAATAGAAGTAATTGCTCAGATCAGACACGGGGAGGAAACAAAGCTGGAAAGTGACAATTAAGCTGTATCTTGACAAGTAAAAATACACTGTATAAAAATACCACTGGAATCTCTATCAGAGAAAAATGGGGCATGTTGTATTGGACTCACCATTTTCTTTCTGTCACCCTGCCAAAAATACTATTTTGGTTCTAATTTCATTTTTTTCTGCATTGTTTTTCATTATTCTTAGGGGCTGCCAAGGCACAGATGTGAAACATCAGGACAATACACTCAAGCATAGACCACACAGACACGCAATGCCCCTTCAAAATGCGAAACAGAGGCAACAATCTGCTTTTTAAATTAAGCTTCCTCATTAATTTTTCTTAAAAATAACTTGTGCAACTTCTGTGAAAGGAAGAGGACAACTTATAGCATGGTATTAGCCAATGAAAATTGGCAGGGAGTGAATGTACTCTGACTAGGTCAAAAAGAAGAAAAAAACTCTGAAAGAAAGGTTGGGGGAAGGAAACTGGTCTCCTGCAGTGGTTGCCATTCCTCTACCTCTGTCTGCATTGCTGTGCACTGTAGACACACAATAATAACCCCAGTGGGCCTAGGGATCAAATGACGTGCTGCTGAAGGATTAAGAGCAATTCTATCCTCTTGGCATGGGCTTTGGAATTTTCATTAAAATGACCTTGGGTGTGGTGAGAAAGGAATTCAGGCTGCATTGATCAGGAGCTAAACATCTTACCTGGGGGGGAGGAAAAACCAAAAACCAAAACAAAAGCAACCCTTCAAAACACACCTTGCTGGGCCCCAAGCAGAGCTGTTATACTTTTTCCCTACGCAGGTTGTACATGAATTAGCCTGGAGATATGTGACAAGTCCAAATTAAAGGGGTCTGGTTGGGGAGAAAGAATGGGAAACAGAGTTCATTTCCTGGACTTGCTTAAAAACAAATATTTAGAAAGAAACAAAAATGTGTTTATTTGCTAGAGAGTGGAAGAGGCTTGAATTAATTAGGGGCCACCATGGGTAAATGTTCCAACCAATAGGTGGGCTAGATTGCACAACCCTGCCTTATGTGCATGATCATCAGGGATCTTGGTTTTCTCTGTTTAAAAATCCCAAATTCTCTGATAAAACCCCCCAAATCTGTGTTTTTCCATGAGTAAAATGAAACACTACTATATGTACAGGTATCAGTTGAACACAATGTTGTATTGATAGATTTACAGTTTTAAAGCAATTTGGAAGCCTACCAGTGCCTCAGTTCTTAATAAAATAAATTCTGAGTACCTATATATTTTGGCATTTGATTTTTTTTTTTTAATTGTAGAAAATCAGAGCTCCCCCTGCCCCCTTTGCTCACCAGGAAATGGGTCCAGCTGTGGCTGTACCCCCTTACCCCCTACCCCTGCTGCTTTGTGATGCTGAGCAGCCCTGATGTGCTGCTGCCCTGCCCCTGCCCATGCCATTGCTCCTCACTCCCAAGCCACAGCCCCACCCCTAACCCTGCCAGTGCCCCTCACTCCTGACCCACAGCCCCCTTAGCCCCGCTGGTACCCTTCACTCGCAGCCTACAGCCGCCCAGCTCTGCCAGTGCCCCTCACTTGTAAACCACAGCTTCCTGGCCCTGCTGATGCCCCTCACTCCCAACCCACAGCCCTCCCAGCCGTACCGGTGCCCCTCAGTCCCAGCACTCAGCTTCCTGGCCCTGATGGTGCCCCTTACTCCCAGCCCATAGCCCCTCACCTCCTAGTGAGTGAGAAAGGGAGTGGGTGTGTGTGCAGAGACAACACATGGGAGGTGGCAGGGGGGAGGACCTGTGACACAGTGGGGGCAAGGGGGAGGGACAGGACCCCCTGAGATTTCTGTGCCCACAGCAGGGTGTGGGGCTGTAGCAGGGTTGGACCAGCTCCGGCAGCAGCTGCCTCCTCAACCCAGTGGGCGGTACCCAGTGTGGGAGGATGCACCACACTACCATGACTGCCAAGGTGAGGTGCAGCAGTAGCGCAGACTTGTGCCCCCTGCTGCTGCCAGGTGGGCAGAGGTTGCTTCACTTTGGCGGCCATGGCTGCATGGCACTCCCTCCCACATTGCATCCTGCTTGCTGGGCCTCAGAGGCGACTCTGCTAGGAGCTGGTCCGGCCTGGCTGTAGCTCCATCCCCTGCTGTGGGAACAGAAATCTGGGGGGGCAAGTACCCTCCACCCCCCTGCTGCATCTACTTTGCCCCCATCCCTATGCATTGCTTGTGCCCCCACCCCCATGGACCTACCTGGAGGGGGGCGTGGAAGCTCCTCTTCACCTCCCTGCCTGGCTGCTATGTGCATATGTGCTTGCACACATACACATGGTGCCCCCTTCCCCCTGTGTCCTGCTCCTCCCAGCCCCATTGCAGGCTGGAACTCTGCCAGCCTATAAGGGGAAACCCACAGTTTCCTGTGTTTTTCTTTTTTAAAGGGGAAAATCCACATTTTTCCATGGCAAACAGAAAACCCAGATCCCTGCTGATAATGCATTCTCATATAGTTCTGCTAATAGATCTTCCTATCCATGTGCTCTAGATTGAGGGCTTCCGAAATCTGGTCTGCTTCATCAGTAGATTTCATCTACATTCTGATTGGTATTGATTTTGAGATTGGGCCTTCCAGTATTGCTTAATATCTTTATTAATGATTTGGAAGGTGGGAAAGAGTACATGTTTAGCAAATTTGCATATGGCATCCACTTGGGTAGAGTTGAAGATACTCTGGAAGGTAGGATTAGGATTCAGAATGACCATCAACTGGAGAAATGCTCTGAAATAAATCACATGAAATTCAGTAAGAACAAATGCAAAGTCCTACATGTTGTATAGAATAATGATATGCACAAATACAGGTTAGGTAATGACTGGCTAGGTTGCAGTAATGCAGAAAAGAACCTGAGGGTTATAGTAGACCATAAATGGGGTATGAGTCAACAATGTGCTCTTGCTGCAAAAAAAAAAAAAATAAGCCAAAAGTATACTGGGTTGTATTAAAGAGGGTATCACTTGCAAGTCAGAGGGAGTGATTTCACCATTCTGTTTGGTACTGCTGAGGCCTAACCTTAGAGCATTGTCTTCAGTTTTGGGCACCACTTCAGGTCTGGGAAAGATGATTCACAAGAAAAAGCTGGGAAAAACTGTTTGAAGAAGTGATGACTGAGGGGGGTCCAATAACAGTTTTCAAATACCTGAAGTGTGGTGATAGATTATTTTCTGTGGCTGTAGGGGACAGGACAAGTATGTGTGTGTACACACATGCATGCACACATGCACACACACTCTGAGTGAGCAGACTCCAAACTCACTTTACCATAACAAAATGTTATGTAAAAGCATACTGTTACCATAGCAAAACTGCTTACAAAGAAGACTGAGATCTGAAAAGTTGCAGGGCAAGTCTTCATGGGTTGTACGTTGAAGTAACTTCACTAAAGCCAAGGGGGCTATGACAGTTTATGCTAGCTGAGAATTTAATTCTCTCATTATGACTGCTTGACCTCCATTAATTCTGTTAACTTGGATATCTTATGCAGGCCTCTGGTTCCATGCAGTTCCTTTCCACTGAACAATTCTGGTAAAATTTACATTTGCAGGACTTTCCTCCCTGTCTGCACCTAGTGTATTTGCAGTGTTGGACCAGTGCCCTGCTACTCTTTTGCCTCAATATCTTGGGTCCCCTTTCCTCAGGTGACATTGGGGCCTTCAAACAAGATCACAAAAGCACAAAAAAATTGGCATTCCATCTAAGAAAATTAGTCAAATGACTTTTGCTAACCGTGCTGGTAACCTACTGGCAGGCATGGACAGAGAGGGTATAAACACAGCAAGCTGTTGGGCATGTCCAAATGTGCAGGCACATGTATTTTGTGGCACATGTTGCACATTAAACTGTGCATGGTGTTGCTAATTTGCAGTGGGGGGAGGGGGGGAGTTACTGGGATTTTCTCGTAGCAAACCCCTCCCCCCCGAAAATAAAGGGGCACAAAGTATGTGAAAATAGCATATGCCGAGGCAAACATGAAGACGGGGGAGCAGGCAGCCCAGGACCCCCCACGCTCTGTCACACTGTGCCACAGTCAGCCCCAGAGCCCCAGAGTGGCTGGTTGGGGCACAGAGTGCCTTGTGATGGGGGAAATGGGCAGCTGTGGGCTATTGCTCCCTTATATCTGTGTGCTTCAGCTTGGGGGCTCTGCAGTGTACTGAGATGGGTGAGCAGGTAGCTCTAGGCTGCCTGATCCTCCATCTCCATGTGCCACTCCCTGGCTGGTTGGGGTGCAGGGTGCCTCTGTGCAGGGGCACCCTGTACCCCAGCCAACCTCCCCTGCAGCACATGGAGCCCGGCATGTAGCCAGGAGTATCTGGACACAGCCCACAACAAAGGGCATGTGCAGGGGTATGCACTGCAACACAAAGTAGTGACACATTTGTGACGCTAATATTTGTGCTGCTACAAGTGCACGCCCCTGCTCATCTGGATGCACCTCTCAAGTGTGCCCCATCGACCTGGTCAGGTATACCAAACATAGGTAAGTTGTAGTGAAGTCACTTTGGAGGTGCATGCTAGAAGCTGAAGTCCTGAAAACGTTCATACAGTCAGAGAGATACCCACTAAACATCTTCATTACTACATTTCTGGGTCTGGCATATGCAAACAGGACTGGATGGGTGACAAGCCCAGCTCAAACATGCCAAGGTGGCAGTATAGATATATCCAGAAGTAACATTGTCTATGAGTAATTGCAATCAGGCCACTTGAAATGCCCACTCAGTCTGAGCTTTCCTAGTTGCTGCATGGGGCTGGGAGGGATGCCTACTCCCTGCACCCGCCCCCACTTCTCTTGCTGCTACATGGGCCAGGCTTTTATAAACTTTCCTCAGGCATAGGTGTTTGGCTCAAGCCAAGGCTGGGAAATTTGACAGAAGTGTGCCAAAGCTTCTGCTGGGACTTAAACCCAAAGGCTCCTGGCTAGAGGTTCTTGCTCCTCCATTCAAGGTCAGATTAATCACCACATTAGGGGCCAGGAAGGAATTTTGCGCCATGGTAAGATTGGTATGGACTGTGAGGGTTTTTGCCTTCCTCTGTAGCAGGGAGCATAGCCTTCTTTGTGGGATCTCTTGAGCATATATTAACAGTGTTTGCAGCAGCAAGATGTTGGCCACCATGGTTCTTCTGCCTTACCTGTGGCAGGTTAGGGTTTTATGTCTTGTGTTGCATCATGTTGATTGTGTAGTTTTGCTAAAAGTTTAGACAATGAATATGTATAGGATGTTTTGGATAGGGATGATCCTGCTTCAGGCAGGTTTTTGGATTAGATGACCTCTGGAGGTCCCTTCTACTCTTACTTTTCTGTGATCGTTATTTAACTCATGATGATATTTTTCATGAATACACTACTGAGAATAAGAAGCTAGTTTGGAGTTCTAATATTGCAATTGTTCCAGAATCTCAGGCCTGCTTCTTTTTCCATTGAAGGAATGGGTATTTTGTCCTTGACTTCAAGAGGAGGAGGATCAGGATCATGTAACCAGATCACATGAACTGTGCATTTATGCTAGAACACCAGGCATTTACAGATGTGCTCTGGGGGGAAGGGGGGGCAGGGGCTGATTTAATTAGAGAGGTTCTGAGAGCTGCTCTAATCAAAGCACCCGAAGCATCATGTGTATCAGCATCCCTGAACTGGAAAATGGTGGCGAGGGTGCTTTAACTAAAGCTTGTTGAACTAGCTTTAGTTTAAAGTGCCCCCACCACCATTTTTCAGTGCGGGGAGGCTGATATATATACCGCTGGAGTCTTCTGGAGCACAGTAATTACCAAGCTCCAGCAGAATTGGTTAATTGAGTCTGCTTTGATGTGTTGTAGCCTCTCTGCATGTGCCCACTATTACCAGTTTGTCAGTCATTAACTTTGGTGACACATAGTGGGTGCATGTGCACCCCCTGAGATTGGCTGTGCACACCCTGGAAATGCCAGCCTCGGCACCGGAAGTGCTGGCAGAATTGCATTTCTGGTTGCACCATTTTTGCCACTGGTGATTACAGGGTCAGCGATTGGCTGCTGGGGGACCCCCTCCCTTCCCCCATCAGTGATCTGGTGCTTCCCCAGACTCGGGAGGCACCAGTTGCCCATGGTCATTAATGATGTTGGCACAGAATTATATCAGCAGGTTGACAACATTTGACGATGGGGAAACGCTATGTATTAGGATAAATTTTGTCTCTTATGTAATCAAACATATGAAATGTACCAAAGAAAGGATCAGCTAATGATGACAGCTACAGAGCCTGAAATTTTATTTTATACATGTTAAAAACATACAGTATATGAATATTGTAACAGTATTTTGTCTGGAAATGCCAAATGGAGATATCACAGTCAAATGAAAACATTTCAGGAAATAAATTCCTCTAAATTGGAGACATGAGATCATTTTGCATCTTCTACCTCATTTCTCCTTTGAATAAGAAGTTGTTCAATATTTAGGCATGTCAGACTTTTTCTAAATGTGTAGGTATATATACCCTTTTTTAATAAGAAACAGTGATCCTGATCCTCCTCCTCTCTAAGTCAAGAATAAAATACCCATTCCTTCAATGGAAGAAGAAGAGGGCCTGAGATTTTGGAACAATTTCAATATTACAATTAAACAAGCTTTTTATTTTCAGTAGTGTATTGTGTCATCATTGTTAGCCTTACTAGTCTGTTGTTATGTTCTGTAAGAATATACAACCTTATAACATAATTAGATTCCTCAGGAAATTAATTTAGCACTTCAAGGTACCTTGTGTACAGTATAATTGGTAAATAATATCATGACAGGTGTTTGGAAAAAAAAAGACGGTTATGCATCCTGTTTATATTGTGTTATGTATATCAGGCTGTGGCTAAACACTTTCTGTATCAGTAGTTTTTGCCAGAACTATTTATTCTACCTAAAAGATCTTTAATAGTACAACAAGGGAAGAAGGATTGTGGTTAAAGTAGGGATTAAGACCTTTTTAAATTCTTTTCCTGGTTCTGCTTCAGGCTCACTCCTTTTGTTTACTGTGTATCTTTATATGAATTGCTTTTTCAGTGTAATGGGCAATGAGAATCAGAACACTGAGAATGCGTTTTTCAATGCAACTTGGCTTGTTAGAAATCTCATTATTCTAATTTCAGGGTAATATTTTCAAAAGCACCTAAATAGCTTAGGAATCTAAATGACTTGGTAGTCTAAATGACTTAAATATGTTGGAATGCCTAAAACTTTGCTACCTTGATCCAGGAAGGCAATTAAATATAGCTGGGTTTAGGCATCTAGGATTCTCTGTGCAGTCAGTGGTGCCTCCAGAGAGCAGTTCAGAGTTGTGTGATGCGACAAGGCGGTGTCTCTAGCTCATCTTACTCTCTAGCCTAATGTTTAAAAGAGATGTAGGTGAAGTAGGTCCCTTCAGGAGAGGATTTAGAACTCAGGTCTTCCACTTCCTGGGATCTAACCACTAGGCCAGGGGTTTCAAACTCATCGGGTTCTGCGGGCTGGAAGTGTTGTGTAGGGCTGGTCCACAGGCTGGATCAGGCTTATGAACTCCCTCGCCGTGCCCCACCTGCATGCCTGATGCAGCATAGATGGCAACTGCTGAGGTTGGTACAAGACCCGACCTCAGTGAGCACCTCAGATTGCTCGTGTCCCAGGCACAGCATACAGGGATGGTCTGGTGCAGCAAAGGGCACCAGGAACTGGACTATGGGACCCCAGGAACTGCATCAGGCCCACGGGCTTTATGGTGCTGAATTGCTCAGCTAAGTCAAACCAGCAGAAGTTTTGTATGTGCCTGGAAGCTGCATTAAAGCACTTACATACTTTCATGCACTTAAGTAGTGTTGATGAGGTTTGTGGGTGTCACTTTTGGAGTTAGGCACCTGACTGCATTTGTGGGTGTAGGATTTAGAGCCTGTATACACCATGCTAGATGCTGGAGCATGCTCCAGGCTTTATCATCTTTCTTTAGGTAATATCCCTATGGGGTGGTGATGGTTCTGTTATCCCAGTTTTACAAGTGGGGAAACTGAAACAGAGAAACTAGAAGCATGTCCATAAGGCAAAAGACAGTGCTAGGGAGTACTGTTGTGAAAACATGTCTCAACTATTTTTTCTCTCTGTTATTTGAGGAATAGAAGAATGAAATCTGCACTGAATCTGTCATAATCTGCACTGAAAAAAAAATATCATGGAGAAGAAGGAGAAAGATTAGATCATAATATAAATTTGATAAAATGCATGAACTGTCCAACTTGGAATTTAACTTCTATTTAGTGACTGCGTCGGATATTACAGTAAAATCTGGTTAATTTGCCACTCCAAGGGGACTGGTAATGGTGCCTAATTAACAGCATTGCCACCACCACTCATTCATGTAATAGCTTAGCAGTCTCTTTTTATCAGTAGGTAATCATTTTTAGCTTTTCATAATGCAGTTGTTACCTGCCATATCAAAGCACCCAAAAGCGTTATATTTGGCATTTATAATGAAGAAAGCAATGTATTGCAAATTTTTATTGCAAATTGTACATGTTCTGTCTCACTATATGAGAAGTGTATGATTATACAGGTGCATGCTTAGTGTACAGTTTTGTACTACAAAATCAGAGTTTCATAGATTCATAGATTCATAGATGTTAGGGTCGGAAGGGACCTCAATAGATCATCGAGTCCAACCCCCTGCATAGGCAGGAAAGAGAGCTGGGTCTAGATGACCCCAGCTAGATGCCTATTTAACCTCCTCTTGAAGACCCCCAGGGTAGGGGAGAGCACCACCTCCGTTGGGAGCCCATTCCAGACCTTGGCCACTCGAACTGTGAAGAAGTTCTTCCTAATGTCTAGTCTAAATCTGCTCTCTGCTAGCTTGTGGCCATTATTTCTTGTAGCCCCCGGGGGCGCCTTGGTGAATAAAACCTCACCAATTCCCTTCTGTGCCCCCATGATGAACTTATAGGCAGCCACAAGGTCACCTCTCAACCTTCTCTTGCGGAGGCTGAAGAGGTCCAGGTGCCCCATTCTCTCCTCATAGGGCTTGGCCTGCAAGCCCTTAACCACATGAGTGGCCCTTCTCTGGACCCTCTCCAGGTTATCCACATCCCTCTTGAAGTGCAGTGCCCAAAATTGCATGCAGTACTCCAACTGCGGTCTGACCAGTGCCCGATAGAGGGGAAGTATCACATCCTTATAGATTCATAGAGTCATAGATGTTAGGGCCAGAAGGGACCTCAATACATCATCGAGTCTGACCCCCTGCATAGGCAGGAAAGAGTGCTGGGTCTAGATGACCCCAGCTAGATACCTATCTAACCTCCTCTTGAAGACCCCCAGGGTAGGGGAGAGCACCACCTCCCTTGGGAGCCCGTTCCAGACCTTGGCCACTCGAACTGTGAAGAAGTTCTTCCTAATGTCCAATCTAAATCTGCTCTCTGCTAGCTTGTGGCCATTGTTTCTTGTAACCCCCGGGGGCGCCTTGGTGAATAAATACTCACCAATTCCCTTCTGTGCCCCCGTGATGAACTTATAGGCAGCCACAAGGTCGCCTCTCAACCTTCTCTTGAGGAGGCTGAAAAGGTCCAGTTTCTCTAGTCTCTCGTCGTAGGGCTTGGTCTGCAGGCCCTTGACCATACGAGTGGCCCTTCTCTGGACCCTCTCCAGGTTATCCGCATCCCTCTTGAATTGCGGCGCCCAGAATTGCACGCAGTACTCCAACTGTGGTCTGACCAGCGCCCGATAGAGGGGAAGTATCACCTTCTTGGACCTATTCGTCATGCATCTGCTGATGCACGATAAAGTGCCATTGGCTTTTCTGATGGCTTTGTCACACTGCCGACTCATGTTCATCTTGGAGTCCACTAGGACTCCAAGATCCCTTTCCGCTTCCTTTCCACCAAGCAGGTCATTTCCTAGGCAGTAGGTATGCTGGGCATTTTTCCTCCCTTGGTGCAGTACTTTGCATTTCTCCTTGTTGAATTGCATTCTGTTGTTTCCTGCCCATTTGTCCAACCTGTCCAGATCTGCTTGTAGTTGTTCCCTGCCCTCCGGCATGTCCACTAACAAAAATAACAATGTTGTTATTCCTACATAAGAATGATCTGAATATGAGGGTGTATAATACGTAAAGTTTTTCTTTGTATTCTTACATATATTCACTTGCAGGGTAGAAGATAATGTGGTGAATGGAACAGCTTATTGCCTGTTTCTTCTTGAATCGAGAAAAGCTGAAGAGTATTTAATGCTTTGCGAGAGTCAGCTTGCTTCAGAGGTGCTATGGAGGACACCTTTTAAAAGGAATAATTATGAGTTGCAAATTCCATTGTGAATTAGTATGCATGTACATTTGGAAATGACTAACCATGTCTTAACAGATGACACATTTGCCAAAGTGTATTGCGTACTTATCATTGGGGCACTGGCAGGGAGTCAGTGCGTCAGCTAATAAGACCATAGCAATGAATTATCCTAGTGACTAATGAACCAGATTTCACTGCATGATACAGTTTTGAACTTCAGCTAAGACTATGATGCTTGCATTATTTGGGACTGTTAGAGATTTGGTGAGGTCTCTCAATCCTTCACATAGTTGCATTGCCAGCTTCCATTTACAGTTTTAAGCAACAAACACACTATCCTGCCATTTTTCTTGATTTGAAATTTAGAGGTGAGAAGAGGTTTGACAGGAGGGACAAGATTACATAACTAAGGTTGCAGGGCTCAGGAGTCAGAAGCAGAACCTTGGTACAGGCAGTCCTCAACTTACAGCGTTTCGAGTTACAATGTTTCGCACTTACAATGTTTATAAATTGACACCCTGTTTCAACTTTCTGATGTCAGTTTTGACTTACAATGCTTGATCTGATGTGATGCCATGCCAGCGAACAAGTTCGCTGCATCACTTATCTCCCTGGAGAACATCTGTCCAAACTTCCTTGGACATTTTCTTTAAGAAAGCAGACAAGACTCCAGAAAAACCTACAGCCAAGACTCCTGAGAAGACTCTAGCCAGGAGCCCTTCAAAAAGTCCAAACAAGAGCCCTTCAAATAGTCCAGCAAAGTCACCTCAAAGGAGTCCTTCCTAATCAATATGATTGCTATTTATAATATAAATACATTAATGTAGCTATACTACTCATCTATAATTGATCGAGTACAAAATTCTGGGGTATTTTTAGTGAAAATAGGGTATCGGGCCTTGGTTCAGGAACCAATCCCCCCATTTATAACATTGTTTCTTATGGGAAAATTGGTTCTGAGTTACAACTTTTCAATTTAAGACGCGGTTTTCAGGAGCCAATTGTGTCGTAAGTCTGAGGACTGCCTGTATTAACAAGGCACAATTTAGGCTTTGTGGGTGTGTGTAGACGAAACAGTGCCCCTAAATTGAAGTGGTGGGTTTAAAAAAAAACAACACTTAAATTTAGGGCTGATTAAACCCCTGTGCCATGCATACATCCTGCTGACTTACCTGCCTCTCCGGCTGGGAGGGGAGGGCGAGCTGCTGGCAGGTGGAATGGTCTCTGGGCTGTGGCAGGGGGCTGGAGCTTCCCTCTGCAGCAGTGGCGGCTCACCCCAGGTGCCACCCATGGGGGCACCAAAGCTGCGGAGGGAAGCACTGGGCCCCTGTGCAGCTCAGGCAGGCTCCAGGGGAATGGAAAACAAAAAAAGATCAGGCTTGCTGCTTTTCTTGGGTGGAGCTGCTTTCCCAGGCTACTGCCAGGCTGTCTGCAGGGTTTCCTGCAGAGCCATGGAGCTGCATGGAGTCTGGTCCTTTGCTCCATGGCTGTAGGGGGCAAAAGTCAAAGGAGTTTTAGTTTACTGCACTACAAATCATTTAAGGTGCATTACACTGCCGAATTTCCTACAGCGGCTAGAATCAATGTGCAATACACCACTGAGGCGTGCAAACACCAACAACATTAAAGCGGTGCAAAAGCATTTAGCTCACTTTAAAGTGTCGTGCACACAGGTCTCTCATTTCATCTACAGACGGCCTGTGGTATATCCTTCCTTTGCAGCTATGGGGAGCCAGGGTCACCTCATTGAGACAATATAGGATTAATATGCCACCATGAGCTCTTTTATGTCTGAGCCACTTACCACACCCATACAAGATGTCAAGCATAGAGAGATGAGCTTAACATGTGAAGAGTTTCTGCTCACAGAGAAGGACTGGTTGAAGATAGCAGCTTTTTTAGTGACTGCTGCCCAATTTTCCCTTTCCTAAGGCTGGCCTGAATGGTAAACTAGTACTTTGTTGCTGCAGATTTGCCTGTAAATCTGAATCTGGCCATAGCCTGTAAGAGTTTCCCAAAGGAATGCAGTCCTACAGTGATCTTGTGTTAGCATGTCTTTGATTTCTTTTTGATTGTGATAACCCTGGTAAGGTGGACTTCTGTGCCCTCAGCTGGATAGCTGCATTTTGTTGACTGCTTGGATTTCATAGATCAGAGTCTGCGTAAATATAGTAGAATGCAGATCATTCGTATCTGGGTGGTTATTCATAAAGAGTAGAAGACAAGCTGTGCAGCTATTTGCTGTGGCTTTTATTTCAAAGGGCACTGCTTCTCCACTCTGCTGGAGCACAGCAGCAGTCTTGCTCAGCTGTTTGCTGTGGCTGTATGTGACCTCTGGCTAGTTCATGAACCTGCCTCTTCCTCTGCGGCTAAGAAATGTCCAGAGAATCTGGATTCCCCAAAAAGGTACTCATGTACCTCTAGGGGTATGTCTTGCGTTAGAAATTATTTGACAAGTTGGTGAGGAAGGTGGGCAACTTCCTTCCTCTAGGTTAGGGACAGACATTACACACAAACTGGCTGAAGTGATCAGAAACTGGTTTACACCTGTAACAAAACAGATGTTCTGTGCACATAAACCAGTTTGAAAATGGCTGAAACCAGTTTGAGATAAACCTGGCTGAATGTAGTATCAGACTTAACTGATTTGGATCAAACCAGCTTATGTAATGTCTGTCCCAGACCCTAAAGAAGGGGAGGACTGAATTACGCAAGCCCATAAACATGTTGAGGCTAAAAATATGAGCATGTGATTTTAGCTCAGCATTTAACTGGAAAATCTGTTAAAATGGATGATGGAGAAGGAGAGCTGGCTTCTGCAACAGATAGCAGCCCATCAGTCACAGGGGTTTAAAACAAGAGCAGCAACAAAAGCTACTTCAAGTGGTGTCCCTATGCAGTCTTAGTGATTTGCTGGGACTTCATTTCAGGGACTGTAGCCCTGGCCCCAGCCAGTAACTTTGCCCTTGAACCTTGGGAAAATGGGCCCAGATGATGACCTAAAGGGGTATTTTTCTGTTTCAGTGAGAGATTAAATTAGATCAGTGGCCAGCTGAGCAGAGGGCTGTCTTCTTTTTTTTCGCTCCTCTGCCAGTGTATGGTTTGTGAGTTAAAACTGAACTTAAGAATTTGCTTAGGTGAAAGCAGCCACATCTCACCTGGACGTAACAGAGACATAACCAGACAGTGCTTTCAGAGGAGAAATATCTACAGGAAGCCCAGGACATATGTAATATCCCAGAAACTGAAACTGTCTACACTGGAGACAGCAAGGCAGTGTGGAGATATCTGAGCTAGCTCATGTACCAGCAATAGTATAATTGTGGCAGTATGAAGTTTTGAAGCTGAATTAGCCCGCACAGAACTCTGTGCTGCTTTGGCTAGACTACTCCGGTACATAACCTAGCTGAGGTATCTCCATGCTGTACTGAAGTTTGAAGTGTAGCCTTACTCTGGGGGGACCTATGCTAGTGGCAGATGACACCAGAAAAATGAACCAGGGTCAGAGGCATAGCTGGACAGCTCCATGCCCAGGGCAGTGCTGGCTCTGTGGTGCCAATCGTAGCAGCATGATCAGCCATCACTGCAGTCATGGCTATTTTTGTTCCCCTCCACAAAGACTGTGTCCCATTTGCCTCTCCCCCTGCCCCTCTCCCAGTTATGCTACTGCCCAGAGTTTAGTTCCAGAAGCTTGTTGGGCCTGGCACCCTCCCCTGAGTGGGAAATACCATTACCACAGCAAAAGAGTCTCTTCCTACCTTCTCCTTTCTGAGCCTACAGAAACATAAGCTGTGCACTGGAAGGGTTTATTTCAACATGATTACATCAAAAGAAGATCCTGAAATGTATTCATCCAACAGTAGTAGAAACCCGTTGCATTAAAAGCAGATTGTTAGGGTAACTGGCCGGTTCCCCTTGTCTTGCTATCTGGGGTGGAAGTGGGGTGTTAAGTGGGGATTCTCCGAAATACTCAAAGATATAGTCCCCTGCAAAGATGCATTGCTGCTGAGGATAGTTATTCTAGACACCTTATTTTGGTGATATGCCCTTTTGTCTTGTATTGTTCTGTAAGGGGAAAAAATATGGCTAGACATCTCATCAAACAGCTTTCATATGACTACAAATAAGAATTCTTAGGTTTGTGTTAGACCCATGAATGTGGGGTCTGACCCCCACCCCCAAATCTCTGGAAGTCTCTCTGCAAGATAGGGCTCAGAAGCTGCAGGAGCTTCTATGAAACCCCTCTTTCCTAAATCCACAGGGTAGATGGTACACATTGGGAGGGCTTGAGGGTGTATTAAGTTTGGCTACTTCACACCCTACACTGCAGTATCTTCCTTTGCCATAATAAGAGTTTAGGACCTTTTGAGTCATTGGAGTCCATGGAAAAAGACTTAGGGCACAGACAGAAGTGACAGTTTTCATGTCATTTGGCCCCAGAAATCAGTCTACAACTGTGACCAAACAGAGCTCAAGACCAAACAGTGGCTCAAGATCACTTTAGAAGGGCCTGATCCCATTTTGGAGCACATTCTGTAACTTCTGTCTGTGGACCTCCCAGCCTGTTGTTGTTTTCAGAATGAGAGGGAGGAAAGGGAGAGGAGGGAATTTGATCTGGGGGGGGGGGGGGGGTTTCAGCCAGTGCTGGAGGGTGGGGCAGGTGGATTGGAGACCCCCCGTCACCTTGAGGTGGGGAGGCTCCAATCTACCCATCCCACTGTCCAGTGCTGGCTGGGGAACCCCAAGAAAATGTTTCCTCTGCTCCCTTTTCCCCCTTCCATTCTGAAAACAGTGCTGAGGCTGGGAGGGAGGAGTGGCATTGCTATAGAGACTGGGCTGCAGGGTGGCAGCAAGCAGCTGGAATCCCCAACTCCAAGACCCAATAATGAACTTCTGTTGGGTCTGGAGGATCATTGCAACTCACAGCACTTCCTGCAAAGTGCTGTGAATTGCAACAGGGAGCTGCTTTTTTTGTCTGTGCCCTTATAGGAGCCATGCTAATCTGGGCCTAGTAAGAATTGGTGGAGCTGGAAAGAATTGGTGGTTTCCTCCAGAAACTGATTTATGTATTTATCAAGGTAACCCAAGGTAACCCAATTTTTAAGTAACAGCTTTTTTTCTTGCAGTATTGGCAGCCCTATTTCCTGATAGAAAAATGAAAAGGAAGCTTTCCAGAACTGGCTATTCCTATGTAGGTAAGAAAGAAGCTCATACTACTTCATGTTTCCAATATGCAGACACTAACTAATCCTCAATATTCTATTTTGGGTAGATATTCTTGTCTGTATTTGCATAAAAGATAACTGAAGCAGGAAGATGCTAATCTCTCTCATGCTATAAAGCCCAATCCAGTCTGTCTCCCCAAGGAGTTAGACAGAATTGGTGTGCACACAATTGGTATGCTAATCTAAAACCACTGGTATGCAATTCCTCTCCATATCTGTCCTCAAGAAGAATGGAAGGGATGTGATAACCACTTATACTATGGGGAAGCATGTACCCACCAGTGAAGGAGGGGGTTTATTTAGAGCAATGGTCAACCTTTTTGGCAGATGCATCACAAATTAGGCCTGCACCCTCCCCAAGTGCCACTGATCCTTTCTTTTTGCCGAATCTGCTGCTGTGTTTTCATCTCTCTTCTCTGTGCTTCCTGCTTAATCTGCTGCTTTGCTTTCTGCTCCCTGCATAATCTACTTCTCTGCTTTCTGCTTCTTGCCCTATCTACCACTATGCTGCCTGTTTTCTTCCCAGTCTGCTGTGTGCCACACACATAGGCTGCCTGGCATGCATGCTACAGGTTGGCTGTCTTGGATTTTGAGTATTATGAAGCAAGCTAATATTTTCACAATGATACCATTTAAAAAAAACTGATTTGAGAAGCTGTCTGGGGTATGATTATTAGAGGCCTCAGTATTTTCTGGCACTTTATCTTGGGTAATGGAAAACTTTTGAAAACATGTCTCTAGTGCTACATAAAGTTATAGGATAAAACTAAGTCTACTAATTATTAGGAAAAACTTTTACTTGTGGAATTGCTTAAGATGAGAAATGTATTATCCCCAAAGGGGAATGATGGAAGGCTTATCATTTGGGACCTTAAAAGCTGAAGTGAATGAAGTACTAGAAAATGTCCTGAATGGGGCAGCCAAGTAGGATGGGCAAACATTTCTTCTGTCTAATTTGTATGAGTTGTAAGTATGAAGATTTCTATGTGTCACTACTTCTTTTGAATTAAATTTAAAAGATTTCTATGTATTGGTACTTCTTTTAAATTGCCCACTTATAACACTGACCATAGCCAGCCCTTCCATGACATTTTAATAAAAGGCCAGGGGATTCCTATTTCTGTGATATTTATTCAGATGGCCCCTGGTAGAATACATCTAACATTTCATTCTTGGAATATCTATACCCCAAATAGCAGGTTTAAAAACAAAGGAAGCATTATTAAAATAGTATGGCTTGAAGTGGAAGTGAACAGTCATGAATTGGACCCTCAATTGCCGCTGAGCTCTGTTGTCCCTGGAATACATATACACTAAACAGTCCCTCAAAGTAAGCATGAAAAAATGATTTCCGAAGCTGTTGGACAAATAAGGAAAATCATTCTGAACAGGGACTAAATTGGTTTGGAACATATGCTAGATGTATGCAGCCAAAGTACATAATCAGGTTTAGCAAAACAAAGCCTGATACCAAACTTGCCAGGAAAAATTGTTTTGTCATTTTGAAATCTGCTCTGTTTCTAAGCAGACCTTCTAAGCAGAAAAAAAACACCCCAATGTCTGCTTCATACCCCACTTCATCTGCCATCGCTGTGTTTTCTATGAAAAATATGTAAGGAGATGGAAGACTATATAACTCCTTTGTTTAGATCTTTAATTTAGAAGCCTGCTTATGTTAAATTACCATTTCATTTAGGATTAAATTTTGTTAACCAAGTATGCAGCATGTAAAACAAATATTAATACAGATATTAATCACAGGAAATATTGTGGGCTTTTAAAACTATTCCATTCTATAAAAATACATAATTGAGAATATCCTGGACAGGTTGAAATTTAGCCCAGTTGATCAGTTACATAATAATCAGCTGAGTAAGCCAAGGGGGAAGAAAAGAGCACATTAGACTAACAATGAAACAGCTTTGTACCATTGTCTGTCTTTTCCTGTCCTGAAGTTCAGTTCAGTACAAACATTGTCATTCCAAATCAAATTATATTAACAGAAGGTTGTCATACCCTAGCCCAGCCCTCACCTCCCGGCTCTACACATCGTGTATGTTTATTTCCCTATCCCCTTAGTCATTTCCAAGCAGCATTTTTGCAGAACCAGTCTGTTGCCTAAAGCTACTTCTGGAGGGTTCCAATTTGATTTGGAGAGATTAAAGGGTCTCCTGATGCAATTCGGATTTGGAGATTGAATTGAATCAGCAACTAAAGCTTCGCACAGCACTAATTCTTTTCTTCCTGCAGTATTTATCAATGGTCCTCCACAAAAGGTCCGTTCCTTGTGTCAAGATTAAGCTGTGGACAGTCATTCTATGTCTGCCCCCACAATCCAAACCAAGCATAACAAGTATAAGTAGTTTATCTCCCAAAATAAATACATGATGATTACCATAAACTACCACATGCACCCTCCAAACTGCTTCCCTTTAATCTTCCACTTGGGCAAATCAAGATGCTTGTCTTACACATTCTACTCATGTTGAAAGGAAATAAATTAAGTTCTTGATTAGTGTCAGATTTTATTACTCATATTTCACAAATGTCTTTAGATAAAGATCCCTTCAGAATATTTCCACACCCATTGCCCTTTTCTCCCCTAGGACTCTATTTATAGGTTGCCTATTGAACAGCATCTAAGCACAGGAGAAATTCAATTGCAAAGTGTTTATATATAGAAAAAGGGATCAACTAGAAGAATATACTACTACAAGCCAAACACATGGGATGCTGAAAGAAGCCTATCTCCGATAAGTAGGAAGAAAGGGAGAAGTAGTAAAACAAGTGGAGGGGACCATAGATAAAGGGAGACCAGATGTCCCTTTAAAAAGAGATGAAATTCAACCACAATTGCAATTGCGGAGCAGGGGCTGGGAGCTCCCTGTATGGAGACAGTTCCCTGCCCAGCCTGGAGCTGGCTGGGACCCGCCCCTGACCAGGACAGGTCCCAGCCAGCCCCAGGCTATGAGGGGAAGCACGTGCAGCCTGGAGGTGGCTGGGGACTGTCCTGTTTTGGGTTGTCCCCAGCCAGCTCTGGGCTGCACATGCAGACTTCCCCATGTAGCCCAGGCTGGCCAGGAACTGTCCCCATCAGGGGCAGGTCCCAGCCACATGCTTCAATTGGGTCATCAAGACACAGGGTTTAGAAAGAGCTGCAGGGGTGGGGCAGGTCCAAACTATCTGCCCTGATTCTACACTGGGGTATGTAGCAGTGAGCTTCCCCTGAAGCTCTTTCCAAGACTCATATCCCTGGTCAGGGATCCAGGGCCAGGAACTCTCTGCTGCTGGGGCAGGGGGACAGCTGTCTTCTAGCTTGTAGCTCCCTGTCAGCCACCCAGGGGGGCCTGGAGCTCCCCTTGGTGACCACAGAGGTGCACTGCAGGGCTGCAGAGTACTAGGAGCAAATCTTCTTCCTAATCCCTGCATATATAGACATGTACCCAAAAACCCTTACTCACAGTAGTTTACTGCACAGTAATCTAAGCTGGACTATATGCATGTGTAGACATACCCACTATGATTCCAGACAATCATTTTCTCTGTCTTCCATTAGTGTTTGACTCACATTCTGACTGGCCAGTTGCATCTTTAAAATAAATACACACAAATGTCTGACATCTGTGTAAATGGGAGGAGGGAATATTGATGGGGAAAAATTATTGATGATAATGCACTCTATTGGGAAGGGGGTGAAGAAAGTGTATGTAAGTGAATGATTAAGGATAAGCATCTGAAAGAAATTAAAACATTAGTTTTATAATCACTGTCTCTCACAAAGGCATTTATTATCAGTCACTTTGACAGCAACTTATTCCCCTCTGTAAAAGCTAGGTGGGAACTGCTAAGAATTTCAAGTAGATATTTTTATAAAAGAGAGCCAAGTGAAATTGGTTCCTGCACCACTAAAAGGAAAGGTGAGCTTCTGAGATATTGGGGCCTTAAGAGTGATTCCAGAGAGTTTAAATGTTTTTTTTTAAACAGTCAAAAGTAAAAACTAGAGGTCAAGAGGGAAGAAAAGGACAATGACTTTGTTTCAAATGGGTGAAAGAAAGTATGGGGAACTAGATAATGGATAAATCAGAAATAGCATGGCCAAGTTATGTTCAGTGAATTTGTTTCCTTTGTTCCTTATGTTGATATACCACTGTGTACACTGAAAGAGAAGAGAATCAAGCTCCATATGTTCAGTATGGTTATTACACAATTTATTGTTTGTAAGTACTCAAATGACTACTATTTATCTATGGATGCTGTAGAATCTTTGTCACCATTTATCTTTAATCTGGGTGTCAGTCTAAAAGATACATACTGTAGCTCAAATCCAAAGTTATAGTCTTTACTCAGGAATTATTTGGTGTACCAGGATCCTTCCCCTGAGGGTGGCTAGGATGCATGCTGGTAGCCACAATAATTTCATTCTCTGTCTGGATTTCCAGTAGGGCTGTGCGAAACACCATAATTTAATTTCAACATTCATTTTGCCATTTCAAAGAGACAGTGTTTTGTTTCATCATTTCATTTCATTTCGAAGCACTGTCCCATTTCATTTTGTCAAAACTGTTTTGCTGTTTCGATGAGTTGTGACGTTTTGCCCATAGGCTATAATGGGGAATCATGAAAATGCCTAAAACATTGTCATTTCTTGCCTGATTTGGATGAACATTGCAAGGCTGGTAGCCCCTTCTGCAGGCATGATGCCTGACAAGTTTCAAGGAGATAAGTGCAGAGGTTTCTGGGGAACTGTACCTCAAACTCTTCAAAGCAAAAGTCCTGACACTTGCCGACAGCTGCAGCCTCCTCTCATCCGGCACGCAGAACTGGGGCCCACAGCCCCAGGAAGGCTGTGGGGCTGTGCCGGACTCTTCCCAGTGGTGTGAGCCCCTGGATCTGGATGCCAGTTGAGAGGAGGTTCAGGCTGCTGCCTGGGACTGGTGCTGGGCACAACCCATGCCCAGTGCTGGGGAAGATTGCTGTTGCTGCCAGTCCCAGGTGGCAGCAGCAGCCTCCCCTCACCCAGCGCACAGATCCGGAGGCTCACGCCCCCTGGAGGAGTTGGGCACAGTCCCACAGCCCTCCTGGGGGTGTGGGCTTGGAGCTGCGTGCCAGATGAGAGGAGACTGCCGCTGCTGGCATTGAAGCCAAGTAAACCCAGCTTCGAAACTCAAAATGTTTTAAAACTTTTGAAATGTTTTGAGTGCCCTTGTTTCATTTTGAAGCTGTTTTGAAGCCTTTTGTTTTGTTTTGACGTTGCTGTTTTGAGCTCAAAATGCATCAAAACAGCTTCAAAACAAAACACCCGGTGAAATTTTGCACAGCCATAATTTCCAGGGTACCTACCATGTTCTCACCTGCTGTACTCTGCTGGAAAAAAATTATATTAATTTGTGAGCCTGCCCTCAGAAACCAGAGCAAGACTTGGTGTGCTCTCCTCCAACCTACTCAACTTTGGGTTGCTTTGGTCTGGCTTGATCTTTCAGTTCCATTGCCTGAGAAAGGCATCACACTTTTCTGAGCCTCACCCAACTCTCCTTCTCAGTCCTCTGTCTCTAACTGTGCCATGTCCCTAGCCCTCAGCTCCTAAATGCAGGATGTCCCACTCTTTGGCCTTCTACCTCCCCTTTAGCCACATGAGTTATCTTCCTGTGCACCTCTCCCTGCAGAGTTCCTCCTCTTCTGGAGTTCTGGGCTAGATGGAGCTTCCAGTCCTAGGTCCAGACTTACATGGCCTCTTTCTCTTCCCCATTCTGGTCACTTTGCAACAGGGTCCAGATACTGCTAATTATCAGAATCCATAGCCTAGCATTTGCTGCCTGCCATTTGTAATCTGGGGCCCTGTAACCCATTAACTCTGCTGCTTACAGGTGCCGCCTTTTTCCAGCTAGCTTTTCTGCAAAACTGCACTTGGTCTGTGGGATCCTTCTCTAAGAAGCCACAGGAGTTCTGCTGCTTGTCATCTCTCTCTGTATCAGTCAGATAACAGGAGTTAGGGTTCCCCTCTATCACTGAATGATGTATTTTGGCCTGCACTAGGCAGAAGGTCCTGCTAGAAAATCATAGTGGTATCTTTTGACTCTGAAACCCATAAATTTGGATCTATCTATCTATCTATCTATCTATCTATCTATCTATCTAGAAAACATTTGTTGATGGGTGGGTGGCTAATATATATTCATCTAAAAAAAAGAACTAGAATAAAATTTAAAAAGTATCGGGTAACAACAGCGATATCATATGTCCTAGGTGACTAGGAACTCAGAACAGATAATGTGAAAGTTTTATTTCAGTTTCATTACAAAACTAGTAGATCTTTCTTGGCTCCTAAGGCTCAAGCTGGATGTGTTGAAACATTCCTAAAACTTGGCAAAACTTGTTTTGGATTTGTTAGGTGTATGGTAAGGAAGGGGAACAGGGAAATTTCACCTGGTTTCAGGTTTCTTTCGAAAATGTTTGTACAGCTTTGGTCTTGTTCTGATTCTGAATTTGGAAGATATTAAAGACAACTGTGGTATGTGAAGGAGGAAAGCTCAACTGTCGAAGTGTGAGAGTTTAAAGAAAAATAGGAAAAAAGGGGCAATTCATTTTTAACATGCACTCCCTGGTTTAGTAAAAACTTGTGGGAAATATCTTTATTAATCACACTTCTTGGACCACCTTTTATCTCTTAGTGGAAAAAAAATGATTCACTGGGACAATGTAATGAGTGTTGTTTTCACCATTTTTGACAGAAGAGAATCATCTGGAATGTAAGGCATAGTCTGGCTGTGGGCTGTGTTTCTCTGAAGTACAGCTGGCTACAGCTGTCCTCAAAGATCCTGAGAACTAACTGTTCACACAAGGTGGTTTAGAAGACATTCAAGAATAGGGCAGATTGTGGGCTTCATGCCAAACTCAGTTCTGGTGGCAGAGGGTTAACCTTGTAAAGGAATTACATTGATTGCTGGGTGTAGCTAAAATGTGCCCTCAATTGAAAGTGGTACATTAATTAAGTTGATGGTCTGTTTAGTTTGTAACCTCAGCGGCAGAGTCCCAACCTCTCTGTGGTCAAATAGATTTACCTAATGTAATGAAAGGCCATACCCTTTCCATTTCCTTCTTTCAAAGCCTTTTCACCACAAAACGTTCTGGTAAGGCCACTTATCAGCGACAGCACATTTTTTACTACCAATGGAATATGTGTCAAAATGAAATTTTGAAACACTTTTTCACTGTAAACTCCATATAGGGGAGGCTGCATGTAGACTAGTTGGTAATTGATCAGCTGTGTTTGAGGAAAGATTAATTTTTTTCTATTACATCTATTTTAGATGTGACATCTCTAATCCCAAAGATAAAGATAAAATTAAGATAAAATAAAATGATTAGGATAAAATAAGAGACCCAAATGTTTGCCCCAAACTTGAATCAAAATGTTTCCTGAGGACCATTAAGTATACCATGAAAATAACTTGTTGCATGCTTCTGTGGCTCTACTTAAACTAGAAGGAAAATCTACATGAGAAACTGTTTGCAGTATTACTAATTTTTCTTATCCTGTCCATGAAAGCATTTGTGTCCTGAGCCACTTATTTTTTAAGATAAATAAAAATTAGTTAGTAGAGGATAACTTTAGTTCATGTGTTCAGAATGGTTCAGTGCAAAACTTTGAATGTGCATTCGAGTCTGACTAGGAGACTGTGGAGGGCATAGGCCTGATATGCTCATAATGACTTATGTCAGGGAAAAGGCAGGCAGCTACATTTAGCTCCAGCTAGTACTAGGGTTGTTGGCTTCAGAGCAAGTGAAATATGATAACCCAACTGAGGTGTCACAAATGCATGAATCACTGTGCCCAGGCCTTCATTTGGGAAATAGGGATAGTTTCTAGTGAATTTGAGGTTAAATAAGACATGTTTGGATACTGATGCCATTTGATCAATCAAACTTAGTGGGTGTGTCTACATGAGACTTAACTGCGCAGTTGACTAATTAACTGCACAGTAAATGTCTCAGTATCTACATGTGCACCCCTATTAGAGTGCACAAAACTAATAAACTCCATAGCAGAGTAGGACTTGTAAACACAAGGCCTAGTAGGCTGCAGAGTTTTTTTGTGTGTAGCAGCGCATGTACAGATGCTAAGCTGGCTAGGTGGGGCATGAGGGTGCTTTATTATGGGGCTTGCTTGCTTCCTAGCACTGCACTAAAGCACCCTTGTGTCCCATCCAGCCCCTCCACAGCACATTGAGTCTGGTTGGAGCAGGACTGGCTGGCAGGCTGACCCCCTGGGCTCCCGCCAGCCAGAGCTGCTGTGACCTGGTTCAATGTGCTGCGGTCCAGGGATCCTTATACATGTGACACCATTACCATGTACATGTGATGAAAATGTCACTTTATGTAGCTTAACGGCATCATGCTGTACATGTACAAGAGTTTGGGGGGTTTTAAGTGAGTTTGCACCATTGCAAACTAAACTACATCCTAATGTATTTCAGTTTGCAATGTTGCAAATTGCAACAGTGCAGCTGTCAGCTCATCCCTGGCTGCTGGAGAACCCAGCTGCCCTCCTGCTGCATTTGCGTGCTGCTGCAGGGGCAAGCCAGCCTGTTTCTGGGTGGCCTCAGCCATCCTGCCAGTCTCAGGAACCTGCTGAAGGCAGAAGCAGCGAGGGACCCAATCCTTTTTTTTTATTTCTGTGGAGCCTGCCTGCCTCTCCCGTGGCTAGGGGATGAGCTGGCGGTGGGCAGCTTCCCTCCAGTAGTGGCACCTTCCCCCCGCCAGGGCTGCCCAGGTGGGTTGCCAGTGGAGTGAATGCTGCCCCAGCTGGGAGGTGGCACCTGGCTCAATCCAACTCTTTCCCAAGCCTGCCTGCTGGAAGCCCATGGGGTGCTGCTCAAAAAACAGTTGACTGGGGCCCCCTGTAGCAAAGGGGCCACTTGGCCTGCTGGGCACTTGCCCCCCAAACCATGAGCAAGCTCCGGCTCCAGTTAAAAAAAAAAAAAGAATATTGGGTCTCTCACTGTAACATAATGGAAAAATCAAAACAGTGGGTTTCAATTAAAAACCCGCTGTTTTAATTTAGGGGGCATAGAATAAAACCCTGAGGACTAAATCCCTGTCATGTGTACAAGTCCCCCAGGTGTACATGTAACCCACCCCGGGAGCTTCCTGGGAGCAACACACTGCAGAGTAATAAATGGGCAGGCTCCAGTTTATTGTTGCGCATTAATGGCTTATGTAGACACACCAAGTGAGGCATAAAATAGGATTTTGAGTTTTTCACCACTGTGACAAAACTGTAGGCCTTCATGGGAAGTGGAGATTAAAGGTAGTTCAGAAACAGTTTTCCTATCTCCCCAGTTTTTTGAGATATCAACAACTTCCAACATGAGGATAAAGTTGAAAATGTTTTAAAGTTTTTCAGAAAAAATCAAAAGGGTGAGAGAGAGGAACTCCCTGAACAGTTAATAGCTGGATAGCAGCACATTTTGGGAATGTGGGACCATTCAAATCCCTGCCTTTTCTGATTTATACGAGGGACTCGAGCCTGTCAACCATATCCCAGGAGAGTGTCTTACCTGCCTAGCTGTTAGCTATTTAGGGGTTTATGTGTCTCTGTCTCTCCTACTGTGAAACATCCACTCCATATAAATAAATGGGAGGGTGTAAAAATATCCAGCACACTTACTGGCTGGGGAATGACCCTCTCAGCAGAACAAAGCAGAAAGGGATCTCGGAATCATAGTGGACTCCAAGATGAACATGAGTTGTCAGTGTGATGAAATCATCTGCAAAGCTAACAGCACTTTATCATGCATTAGCAGAAGCATGACAAATAGATCCAAAGAGGTGATACTTCCCCTCTATGCGGCATTGGTCAGACCCCAGTCAGAGTACTGCATCCAGATGTGGATAACTTAGAGAAGGGCCACTTGTATGGTTAAGGGTTTGCAGGCCAAGGGACATGGATCTCTTCAGCCTCTAAAAGAGAAAGCTGAGAGGTGATCTTGTGGCCACCTACAAATTCATTAGTGGGGGGCAGCAAGGAACTGGAGATGATCTGTTCACCAGGGCTCCTCCTGGGGTAACAAGGAACAACAGTCACAAACTGACAGAAAGCATATTTAGGATAGATATCAGGAAGAATTTCTTAAGGGTGGCAAGAATTTGGAATGGGCTTCTAGGGGAGGTGGTGCTCTCCTCTACCTTGGGGGTCTTTAGGAGAAGGCTGGATAGGCATCTGGCTGTGGTCATCTGACCCCAGCACTCTTTCCTGCCCAGGGCAGGGGGTTGGACTCGATCTGATGAAGTCCCTTCTGACTCTAGGATCTATGAATCTATGAAATATTTTATTTATTTCTTGGAGTGCGGATACTTTTTCTCTGTTTTTACCAGAAATTACATTTTGGGCATGAGAAATTTGCCCAGTGAAAACTTTGCTGAAACCAATAAATTAGAAACCAATATAAATGTCATCAATTTATAATTTCTGATAGGGACAGAAAATTTTCAAGGAAAAACTTCTGACAAACTAGTTGGAACTATACCTTAGGTCAGTTGGTCACACTAAATTATGTCTTTACAATTGGTAGCTATTGCATTTTTCACATTTGTTTCAAGCTGTAAACAAGTTTCTGCTGCTACTTATGACTCCCATGTACAATTAGCATTGTGTTAAAAATGCACAATATCATAGAAGCTGAATTGAGAAACTGGAACCCTGGAGAATGAGAAAAATCAAGAACAACCATGAGCTACTATAACAGGCAGAAAAAAACTTCCTGCAAGGTTCTATAGATGATGTCTGTTTTGCTCCTCTGCATCCCATATATGAAGCCAAAGCAGAAATATAGGTGATTCTTTGATATTTCTTTTTATTATAATGCTTCAATCTTCATAATTGGAGAGAAAGAGTGGAGTGGAGCAAGTCAGTTGACATACAATACCATCCTATTTGAACCTTCCCTTAACATGAAATAAACCTAAATCTTTGTTTTTTCATTCTAGTATCTTCTATCTTTCCTTTCCCAATCAGGAATTGGAATGCATCAAAAGACTCCTTAGAGAACTGTATTCTCATAAGATTTCTCTCCTTTTTGTGTCCTTATCTCCACTGAAGCCTGTTGTTTCAGGGAAGAAGATACACTAAGGAGGCTAATTTTCAAATGTATTTATGGTTGCATTCCTTATATTTCAACACTAATGGGAGTAAATTTGTATCATAAAAAGATGCTAAGAAGCCTCCCAAACATTTTAAATTTGAAAAATAAATACACCAACATTTTATTTCTGATTGAATATTGTTATAAACAGTGCTATCTACTTAAGTTTATCAGATAGGGACATTCCCAAACCTGCCTTCCTTTCCTTATGAAAAAGGAAATTCTTTACAAAGTGTATACCTATTTTCACTATTAATTTTTTGCATGTTGTTGCATGTTATGTATTACCATGGGACTAGAGTACCTCTCAAACTCTTAACATTTACTGAAATGAAGATTAAGAGGTGATTCTTATTTGGAATATTTAACTACATATCAGATATCTTTATGTAACAGTAGAGGAATTGTTAAAATGGCAGATGAAAGCATAAACTCTGATGATTAAATTAGTCTCAAATTCTATATTGTAAATAACTTACAAGGGGACATGATAGATTCCCCATTACTTGAAATTGTTAAATCAAGATTATATATTTTCTAAAAATATGGTTAATCTCAATGACAATTTAGGGCTAGTGAATGAATTTCAGATTGAATTCTTATGGCCTCTGTATTATGCAGGAGGTCAGATATGGCTTTAATGTTTGAAATGCTTTATCTTTGCAACACCCCTGTAACTCAAGAAGTACTTCTACCCCATTTTTATAGATGGAGGTGCCAGGAGAGTAAGAAGTTTACCAAAGGTCACAAAGGAATTCTTTAGCAGAGTTTAGGTTAAAACTACTGAATCCCAGTCTATTTATTAACCATAAAACTGTTCTTTCACAAGTCCCAAGTCCTGTTTAATTTCAGTTTTATTGGGTCTTTGAATGAGTGACAAATCAAATCACAATACTCTAGATCAGGGATTCCCAAACTGTGGTATGCATACCCCTGGGAGTACACAAGATATCTTTGAGGGGTACGTGGGAGAAATTGTGTAATGACCGTTTTAATTTCCATTATAATAATAATTAGTATTTAAGGGGTTAAAATATTAAATATATACTGGTAGGGGTACATGGGCAGCTGGTAAATCTGAAACGGCGGGGTATACAATAAGAAAAAGTTTTGGAACCTTTGTTCTAGATCATTGTTTCCCAAACTTTTGAAACCGGGGCACTCTTTCTCTGGATTCAACTTGGCAGTGCACTTCACTTGCTGGTCTTCAGGCCTGATTCTGTCACATAGGGCTGGGCCTCAGCCTGATCCAGCCCATTTTTTGTGACATACCCTTTGGAAATTAATTCAGCACCAAGTTGTTATCTTTCATTATTATGTTCTATTGTCAGTGGGCTACGTTGAGGCCATTTTTTGGTTCTGGTGTTATAAAATATGACAGTGTTCACTGGGTTTTCTCCCAGACAGCAACTGAAATGACCAACTTTTCAATAGTGATGTTGACTGAATTTTGTTATTTGAAATGGGGTAGGAAAGAATAAAAATATATGAGAAAATTATTCAAGAGAGCAACCTATTCTCAAAAGTTTGGGGTTGAGTCAAGAGGTTGCTGCTTCTCTCAGACTAGGAGTGACTTCCATTTTATTCAATGGGAACTACTTATAATCTGCTGTGTGAGAATCTGGTACCAGATATTCTTTCTGTTTTGAGACTGACTCACATTATGGCCTCAGGCAACTAACTTACTTTTTTTACCTGAGTTCACAAATCATTATGATAGAGGTATAATAAATCACAAAGATGCTGAGAGGTTTGAATAATGTTTCTTAAACTCTTGGAGATCTTTGGATGCCATGCTGTTGCATAGTAAATGAAAACATTATTAAAAGATTAACCGAAGAACTTAACAGGGAAGGCATAATAATGGAAGTGTAATACTGGGCCAGACCAATGGTCCATCTAGCCCAGTATTCTGTCTCCAACAGTGGCCAAAATGGATGCTACAGAGGGAGAGCATCGAACCAGGTACCTCTAGAATAATCTGTCCCCTATTTGGTATCTTCCTTTGCATCTACCATTATTGGTTTAGATATGCCAGAGGAAACTTCTCCAACTATTCTGTTCAATAGCGATTCATAGATCTATCATCCATGAATTTATCCAGTCCCTTAAAGGCATGACCAGGCCAATTCATGCATTTGATTTGATGGCTGTTTTCAAAGTAGCAGCACTATTCAGAAAGGCAGTAATATTATTTTTATAGGAAAATATTCTCATCCCAGTTGGCGGAGAGAACAAATCCAAAATGTTGTCCTTAATAAATAAAAGAGAAATTACATGAGTGGGCATTGAATTGACTTTGATAATCTAGTCCAAGAGAACTCATTCTTAAGTCTTATCTATTTACAAAAAAAAACTTTACCATTGCTGACTTAAAAATTGAACATTTTGAAAGCACAGAGATATTCATAGATTCATAGATTGTTAGCGGCTGGAAGGGACATTGTAGACCATTGGGTACAGTCCCCCTGAATTAGGCAGGAAAAGGCAACTGGAGGTCAAGTGACCCCAGTGAGGTGACTGTCCAGTCTCCTTTTGAAGATTTCCAGGGTAGGTGACTGCACTACCACTGGAGGAAGTTTATTCCACAGCCTGGAGACCCTGACTGTGAAGGAGTTTTTCCTGGAACTGAACGTGAAGCGGCCTTCCAGGAGTTTGTATCCATTGCTTCTGGTCTTCTCCAGGGGTGCCCTGGTGAACAGCTGTTCACCGAATTCTTGATGTACTTCCCTGATGTAGCAGTAAGCTACTACCAAGTCTCCTCTCAGCCTTCTCTTCTGTAAGCTGAAGAGGCCCAGGTCCCTCAGCCTCTCCTTGTATGGCTTGTCTTGCAAGTCCCTGATCATATGGGTGGCTCTTCTTTGCACCTTCCCAAGTTTTTCCACGTCCTTGTTGAAGTGCGGCGCACAGAACTGGACGCAGTACCGCAGCTGTGGTCTCACCAGTACTAAGTACAGTGGGAGTATCACTTCCTTAGTTTTGCATGAGATGCAATGGTTAATGCATGCGAGCATGTAGTTTGCCCTGCTGGCCACAACATCGCACTGCTGGCTTATGTTCATGCAATGGTCGATCACTACCCCTAGGTACCTTTTGGTCGTGGTGCAAGTTGCCACTGAGCCTATGGATATTTTAGGGATTGTTTGCCCCCAGATGGAGCACCTTACACTTCTGAGTGTTGAACTTCATCTGGTTCCAGTCTGCCCAACTTTCCAGCCTGTCCAGGTCTGCCTGTATCTGCAACCTATCATCTGGCATGGCCAAGCTCCCCCATAACTTGGTGTCATCTGTAAACTTGGCCAGTGAGCTTTTCACCTCCACATCCATTGATAAAGATGTTGAAAAGCACTGGTCCAAGCATGGACCGCCAAGGGACACCACTGGCCACTTCTCACCAGGATGACAGAGATCCGTTCATGAGAACTGTCTGGGTCCTACCATGCAGCCAGTTTTCCACCTGAACTGTTGAGCAGTTAAGCCCACAATCTTCCAATTTGTTCAGTTTTTCAAAAGCCTTTTGGAAGTCTAGGTATATAACGTTGACCTTCTCTCCCGTGTGCAGATGGCAAGAGATCTGTTCGTAGAAGGAGATGTGGTAAGACAAGATTACCTGTGACAAAGCCATGCTTACTCTTAATGAGCGTATCACACACAGATTGTTTAATGAGTTTTTTCAGGATTTTCCTTGGGATGGAGGTTAGGCTGATTGGCCTATAATTGCCTGGGCCCTCCCTCTTCCCCTTCTTGAAGATGGACACAATGTGGGCCCCCTTCCAATCCTTAGGGATCTCACCTGTGTGCCACAATTTCTGAAAGACTTTTGCCAGGGGTTCCTGCCAGGGGTTCTTGTTTATGTATGTTTCTGTAATCACTCTTAATTTTGTTCAAAACACATGCTTTGGCCATAAAATCATTAAAAATACATGCCTTGTATTATTAGATATGAAATTTGTTGTTAAGCACAGTACGGTAACAAATGCAATTGTGAAAATTGAGCAGAAAAGCTTAATTTACAGAGCTTGCAATGTCTTTAGAGTTCAAAAGATCACACCAGTACTGCAGCCATTGCACAGGGGATTAAATTGTCTTTATGAAAGGATTTAGTTCAGTCCAGATTTGATAGTTTTTAAATTGGGCTTTACCTAGACCTCAGTGCTGTGTCCTTTCACTGGCCTTTCTCATAATGTAACATCAAAGGTTTGTGCAACTTCTTTTGAAAGATACAATGGCTAAGCAGTGTGCAAATGTTCAAGTGAATTTTCCACTTCCTAATCATCCAGCATCAGGATATCCTGTAAGAATAGCAGCCAAAAATGAACATTTTTGAGCTTTCTTTCTAACCCAAATCAACAACCACTCAACTTTTTGCCTTGGATTTGTTAAATTAAAATAGATTTCCTCTTTGGTCACTTTGTGTAAGATGGGGCAAAAATGTAACCCTTGCCTAGCAAGCAAAATATAGATGGCAAATTGAGCAAGTGGATGTCAAGTATATGTAAGAATTAATGCTGGGTGCAATGCAGGTTTCCAAGTATTTTTTTTACACAATTCATTGTGAATTCATGAAAATGATTTGGTTTCCATGCCTATATTTTATTTACTATTTTGCATTCCCAGACATAAATGACATTAAAATGGAGTTAAGTCCTCAAGCACTTGCATTAGACTGATTTGTTATGTAATAGCGCTCTGTGTTACATGTCCACTCCATTTTTGCTGTGTAATAAAATTAATTTACTACATAAAAATGTGTTATTTGTCTGCATTCTAAAACTATGTGTAACAGCATCATCTGGTGACTCCCACCATAATAACAGGCAAAGCAGGGATGTAAGGTATAGCACAGAGAATATGGGAATATAGAGTTATGGTAAATTGCAAGCCACAGTAAATAATTTTATTAAAAGTTGGATAACTTTAAAAAATCTTTTTAATTTTTCCAGTTTTAAAGATTCTTTTAATCCATCTTCCCTCAAGGAGCTCATTTGGAATTCTAATGTAGGTTCTTTGCTGCCATGGGATCAGATTATGAACCGCTCATTCCTACTGATGAACATTTCGTAGAGTGAATATTTCTATATCCTAGCTGCTGCAATCATAAGAATGTAAATAGGTGTCTAACCCTGTTAATAGTTCAGGACATTTGCCTGGTACACAATAGAAGAACCTGGGGTTATATCACTGAATGACTTGGATCTCTATGATTTAATGACTAATCTCAAAGTCAAGTTACACATTACACTTAGATCATACTAAGGGCACTTAAAACATTAAAGCCTGTTAACTCAGGATAAGTGTTTTCCAACCATCTCAAAGTTATGGCACTTTGACAGAGGGTTAACTCTGGGCCATGCTACTAGTACTTAGCTCACTTTAGGTAACTTCATTCTGCTCTATGGAGATAAAATGAACAATTTGTAGTCTTCCAGCTTCCCAGGATGCACCACTCCCAGTCTCTCCCCACCCCTACCCAGAGCAGGGGTAGAGCCCAAGTATCCTAGCTCCCAGCCACACCCCTCCTCACCATTGGCCCTCTATTGTCAATTCGGAGCTGTGCAGGAAAGAAACAGTATTAACCCTTAACAGATGACTGCTCCAGCCCAGTCTAACTTTAATAGTTTAACCTTTTACAGATTTAGTAGGGTCTAAGTATAATGTGTTAGTTCACCCTCAGACCAGAAGCCTTCCAGTTTAGTGCAACCCTAGCAGATATAATAAATATGTCCTGTACCATGGCCTTCCTTTCAGTGTTTGGGCAGCTTCCCCAGGGATGGGGAATCTTCAAAGCTGCTCCTGCCAGCACCAGCTGGGGTACATGTTGGCTGGGAACAGTAACAGCTGTAGCAACAAGATGGGTGGGGGGTGGGCTCCCCTGCACTGCTTGGCCTCCTGGGGAGCAGGCATGGGAAAGGGGAACTCCCTGCCCATTGCCTGTCCTGTATTCACTGTTCCCAGCTGAGCCCACCCGAGGAGCAGCTTTGAAGCTTAATCCTGCCCCAGACGGGGGAAAGCAACAGGAGGGGAGAGTGTGGGGAAGGGCAAGGAAGGGGATGTACTTGAGCATGAAGGTAAAGGAGTGAGATTCTTACAGCCTCTGAAGATTTAAGGAAAGTCTCCAGGGCTTCCAGGTTGAATATGATCCGAAAGGCAGGTTTAGCCATACCCCTGTGCTCCCTCTAGATCAGCCTCTGCTTATCGGATTTGTGAAGGCTGATTGACAGGAACATAGGCACTCAGAGTTGTAAAATGTCTGTGGTGCCTGAATGGTGGACTTAGGGGTCCAAATAGCCCTATGCAACTCTAGGCTTTGCTAGCCATCTGGATTTTTTCACGTGTGCAAAATATAGTAAAATATTTCAATAAAATATCTCCTTTTAAGAAATAAAAAGAGCAGAAAAGTCATATAAGGACAAATGTAAAAACCAAAAGTATTAACTGGTATGTGGAAAATGTAATGGGTGCATCTACATGTGAAATTAATTCAACTGAATAAACTCCAGTGCAGTTTGCTTTGGAGCTTATTGCTCCTGGTTGGAGCGTTTATATGTGTGCCTGGGTCTGTAGCACACTGAGCCAGGGTGGAGCAGCCACTGTTCCTGGTGGGATCAGCCTGCCAGCCCAGGGCTGCTCTGACCTGGCTCAACATGCCGTGGAGGGGCTGGCTGGGGCACAAGGGTACTTCAGTGTGGGGCTAGCCAGCAGGCCCCATAAAGCAACCTCATGACTCAGTCAGCCCTGTCAGTGTCTATACATTCATTATGGTGCACGAAATAATGCCACCATAGGATAGTAATTGCAGGGCTGTCCCTGGTGGGGTGGTGCAAATTGGGGTGACCACCCTGGGCCCCGTGCTTTGGTGGGCCCTGCAAAGCAGGGTGGAGCAGTGGTGGCACAGAGCTGGGCGGAGTGGCAGCTCTGCATCCAGCTGCTTGCTACTCCTTCCCCCCACCTCCAATGCCATCGTTGCCAATGGCGGTGGCAGCTTTTTCACATCCTGGGGAATTGGAGCAGGGGTGGAGCCCTGCATGAGCTGATTTGCCCCGGGCCCTGCACCCTGCTCAGGTCAGCTCTGAGTACTTGTGTTGGGCAGTACTATCCTACGGCTGTGTTTATTAGTTTACTGTGGCCTAATAGGGCTGCATGTGTCAATGCTGACATTTTACTGAGGAGCTAAGTAGGCAACTCAGCAGTAAATGTGTCATGTAGATGTGCCCAGTGAGTAACTGTATATTTTCAGTTAGAACCATCACAATTTTGTATTTTTGAGGAACAACAACTAAGGCATAGTCCACCAGAGAATAGCAGTCAGCACACAATGCATGCTCAATACTCTTTTGTAGTTGGTTGCTGTTTGAACACTAAACGGTCACAGGATTGCATCAAAAACATCTGGTTCCAGTTTTAATTTCTCTTCCTAACTGAAACAACCCACGAAACTCTACATTTTGACTGGCTGCTTGGATCAAAGGGGTTACAATTTAAAGGGTCTGATATAATTTTGTTAATCTTTCTGAAAGAGCAAATCTTGGCATGTTTTCTGCAATAGTACTTTATGATGTACAGGATCTTTGTAAATGTTTCTCCTCTCAGATTTTCTTTTATGGGGCACAAGATATTTTCCCATTAAAATAGGTCTATGCTACAAATAGAAAATACTTAAACAGATTATATCTTGGAACAGAGATACTTATCTATCAGCAACCACCTGGAAAAAAACCCCAGGACTGGACAAAGAAAGCATTGGAAAAATATACTCTAGGGGATGTTCCTCTGCTTGTAAGATGTGGACTTGATGGTCTTAAAAGGCCTTTCTCATAATAAAAAATGTTAGCAGGAAAAGCCCTATTTTTTCTCCTTTATTCTTGTGATTTTCCTGTGGTGAACATTTTGGGATCTAACTCTTCTATCATTTGCACTGGAATAAATTAAGAGTAACAAAGTTACACCCATATAAAATTAGTGTAAGTAAAATCAAGTTAAAGATGAAAGGTCTTCCAGAACCTGGAAGCCTGCAGAGCTGCTGTGGTTAGAACATGCCGCTTTTTTTAGCCAAAAACACAGAATGGAATGATTTGGCTAGCATCACCTTAGACACCTCTGTCTACACAACCAGGTTCCCATTTGCAGTTCATAAACTTGGGACAGCATGTGGCACAAGCCCAGAGCTGGATTCAAATTTGTGTCTTCGGAGCTGTCGTGGCAGCCTTCAAGTATTTAAGATCATGCCATGAAAAAAACCAAGTCTAAGCCTAAGATTACAATTCAATACTGTAAGCAAGACTTCTAGTTTCAAAATGATTGTTTTGAGACCTGCTTAATCCTTCCTTGATTGCTAATTTTTTTTAAAGTGAGTAGCTTTTTATTTTGCATACTTAAGACAGCCCTGGTTTGGGTTTGCTCTCCTGGACGTGAAAGAGAGATTCGACTGATGACTTGCGAAGAGATTTTTGGAGCTCTTTCTTGGGAGCAGTTAGTAACACTGACAGCCTAGCGCACAAGCAAAATTTTATATTTACATATTGAAAAGGTAAAACATTAAAAATGACCTTTATAATCCAAAAGATGATTTCTGTTTTATTTGCCTTATTGCTACAATTTATCAGATCTAAAGTTTATAAATTACAGTAAATTTGGGAAGTTGGCTACTTGCCTACTCTTTATTATTATATAAAGAGCTCTACAAAGGCATGTCTCTTGAATAGCAGTATTTGCATGGAGTGACAGCTCTGATTAAACATTGAACTTTTCCAGGTGCTTCACAAATGTTATCTATGAGGCAAATGAGTTTGTCTTGATCTGGCAAATGGAGAAAGTGAGGCAGAAAAGTCAAATAATAGAATTTTAGGGTTGGGAGAACTTCAGAGATCATGAGGATCAATAATTTTCAACCAGCATATCCTGAAATCCTTTTAAGGCTATCTCACAATATTAATATTGTTGGGTATGAAAATATGATTCACAGGATAAAATCAGAGATTTCAAATAGGAATGACCTGTTGCGATCTTTCTTAATTCTTTGCAACCAAAAAAATTGTTCTTTTTCCTGTAGTCAAAAAATGAGTGAAAGCAAAGAGCTGGCATTTTCTGAGGGATGTCCTGAGTCGGATGGGGTGCCCTGAATTTAACAAAGGTCTTTGAATTTAAAAAGGTTTAGAACCACTGATGTAGACCATCCCTGCATAGAAGCAAGATTTGCTGTTCCTAAACTGTTCCATATGTATGTCTGTCCAGTCTGTTTTTCAAGATGTCCAATGAAGGACATTCCACAATGCAACTTTCCTAGACAGCTTGTTCCATTGTTTTACTGCTTTTATAGTTAGGAAATTTTCCAAAAAATTAATTTAAGTATGCTTTGTTGTAGTTTAAATCCATTGTTTGTGTCCTGCCTTTTGTGGCAAGAAAGAACAGCGTTTCCCCACCTTTTTACAGCAGCTTTTCAAATATTTGAAAACTGCTATTACGATTCCCACTTAACTGCCCTTTCTCCAAACTAAATGTACTTACTTCCACCAACCTTCCCTCTTATAGCTCATATTCCAACCCTTTTATCATCATCTTTAGTCACCAATGGATCCTGTCTTGTTTCTTTATATCGCTTTTAAAATTCAGTGCCCCAGACTGGACACAGTATTCCAGCTGAGGCCTAACCAGAGAATATCACCTCCCATAAAATTCTTTTATTAATGCAACCCAAAACTTTATTTGCATATTTTGTGACAGTGTGATATTGCTGACTCAATAATGATGTGATCCACCATAATCCGCAGTTCTTTCTTGGCAGTGAAATTGTCAAGCCTGTTGTCTCCCATTTTGTGTTTGTCCATCTGTTTCTTATTCCTCGTGTGGGATACCTCACATTTGTATTTGTTGACTTTCATTTTGTTGTCTATGCTCTAAGTCTCCAGTGTTTCAAGATATGTTGAATTGTAATCAAATCCTTTAAAGTGTTTGTGCACCATTCCTGTTTTGTGGCATTTAGAGTTGATCAGTATATTCTGTATCCTTATTCTTAGCTAGTACGTGTGAGAGAAGCGGGCTGTATTCAGTTCAGATTTGGATTCAGCCTGATTCAGGGGACAGTGATTTGATTTGCTTATTTGGGTCACTGTCCCGATTTGATTCAGCTGAATCCAAATCTGAAGATTTGATTCTGATTTGGAGAATCAGTGATTCAGCCATAGACACAGATTTAAATGTTTTTTTCTACATACCTTGAGGTACCAGGCACTGGTGAACATTGAGATGGTGGGGCAGAAGGAGCATCTGACAGGAGCACGGAGGAGCCCCCTGTGTGCTCAGCAGCAGACCCCCTGCCAGCCCCCTGGCTCAGTGATCAGCTGCGGGGGGACCCAGGAGGCACCAGTCACTGAGCTAGGGGGCAGGGTCCCCCGTGTGTTCCACAGTGGACCCAGAAGTGAACCTAGAAGTGCTTCTGGTCCACTTCTGGGTCCACCGCTGTGTGTACTGGGGACTCCCCCATGCTCCTGTGGGGCGCTTCATCCGCCCCACCATCTCAGAGTTTACGAGCCACCTGGTACCTTGAGGTATGTAGAAAAAACATATAAAGCTGTGTCTATGTTTGAATCATCACATCTCTCCAAATCAAATTGAAAGCTTCCGATTTGATTTGGAGAGATTAACGGGTCTCCTGATTTGATTTGGATTCAGAGATTCGGCTGCCGAATTGGGCCGAATCTCCTCCGAATTGAATCAGCGACTGAAGCTTTGCACAGCCCTATTAGCTAGTAATAAAAAGTGACTTGCTAATAGACATAAAGAAAATTAGTGTCAGATCAGTGTTACAGCTCGGGAGTTCTGGGCTTCCAGGCATGTTTTCAGATGTTAAAAGTACTTCTGTCTACAAGTGAACAAGTCTAGTTCTTAGGAATGGTATAATTTATTAATTGGGAAATGTGTTACAATTTATTTCAGAAAATCTTGAGCTACTCTGATTAGTTAAGATGATAAAGGATCTGGAAGTTGATTGGAATATTGTTTATATAATAAAGTTTCTTCTAAGGTGAAACTTTTCATGGAGAAATACTGATACAGAGAGAGAGAGAGACTTAAGTTTTATAATTGATGTTTAGGTAAGTGACTTTGGATGGAAGCAATCCATCAAATTTCAAAATTGTGGAAGTTGCTCTGAAATGAAATTGTCATCCTTCTGATAGTTGTAATGAGGGTCATAACAGAAGGCTAAACACAAGTTCAGGAAACAGATCCCCTTATGGAATGAGCAGCAGCTTTCTTGTGCTGTGTATTTCCATAGCAACCCTTATATACTGTTTTGAATAATATGCATTAATAAAAGCAAAGGCGGCAGCAGGTGAGATGTTAAATAGACTGTATCCATAAAGTATGTTGCTTGCTGAACAAATTTGTCTACAGTGTATACATATATATGCACACAAGAGATTCCTGATGGTTTTTATCACTGGTGGTTTCATACTTCTGTCTCTGCCCTTTTCATGACATCTCTTCTTGAAGAGGCATATTGGAAACTTTTCATACAGATGCAGGAAAAACCTCAACAGAGCAGCAGCAGGGACTGCAAACTTAATACTTCATAGCCCAATTGAAAATGTGTTTTTTTCTTTTATTAGTGAAAGATCAAAGCTAGTATTGGACTAAAAACAAATGTTTGCTACACCAATCTGTCTTGCAGTCAAAGAAAAAACAAACAAAAACAGAAACTGAGTGCACACAAGGGAAATGTTCTTAGATTCTTTAGCATATCTGTGATGTCATCTTCTTCCATTTTCAAGAGAGTCAACAGCTAAAACACTGAATTTCCCTCACCTAAAAAATAAGTTAACATTTCTAGTAGTATAGGCTGCCTATACACATGCTTGGGGGTTGGGGGCAGTGTTTTAATTAGTGTGGTTCCTGGACAGCCACTCTAAATAAAATACCTCACTGTCATGTGTATTAAGCCCCTTCTCATTTAAAAATGGCTGCAGGACACTGTACCTAAACCTCATTGAATTAATATTTCCTGGTATGGTATTTGACTGACTTCCAGTAAGTGGCAACTTCTAAGATTAAAATGTGTTGGCTTTTATAGATGCACATCAGGAGAGACTCATACAATTTTCTTGCAGCAAATATTCAGAAGTTGCTACTTGAGATGCCTCCACTGAAGTCCTAAAACACAATCAAACTTCCATTGAATTCAGTGAGATATTTTCTAGCACTTTCATAGTTGCATAGTTGTTAGGGGCTGGAAAGGACCTTACAGATCATCAGCTCCAGCTCCCCTGCACTTGGGCAGGAAAGACTGCTGGGATCAGATGACTTGAGCAAGGTGGGCATCAAGATGCTTTCTGAAGATCACCAGGGTGGATGATTGTACCACCTCTGGGGGGAGCCTGTTCTAAACCCTCGGTACTCGACTTGTAAAGAAGTTTTTCCTTATGTCTAGCCTGAAGTGATCCTCAGTCAGTTTGTGCCCGTTTTTTCTTGTCCTCTCCTGGGGGACCTTGGTGAATGGATGCTTCCCCAGGCCCTGATGTATGCCCTTGATTACTTCTGGGCTGCCACCAAGTCCCCTCTCAGTCTTCTCTTTTCCAGGATGAACAGTCCCAAGTCTTTCAGCCTCTCCTCATATGACCTGGTCTCTAGGCCTCTACTCATGTTTGTGGCCATCCTTTGGACTCTCTCAAGCTTCTCCACATCCTTCTTGAAGTGCGGTGCCCAGAATGTGACCTAGTACTCCAGCTGCGGTCTCACCAAGGCTAAGTAGAGAGGGAGGATGACATCCTTAGCTTTGCTCAAGATGCCTCGGTAGATGCATACCAGTGTTTAATTAGCTCTGCCAGCTACAGCATTGGATTGGTGACTCGTATTAATTTTGTTGTCTATCACAACACCCAGGTCTTGTTCAGATGAGGTGCTAGCAAATGTAGCACTGCTGAGCCTCAAAGTGCATTGTGGATTATTTCTTCCCGGATGGAACACTTTACATTTCTCCATATTAAACAACATCAGGTTGAGAGGTCTGCCTACCTTGTGAGCCTGTCCAGGTCGGCCTGTATTGCCAGCCTGTCTTCGAGCATGATCACGCTCCCCCATTGGTTGGTGTCATCAACAAACTTTGCTAGTTTGCATTTAATACCTGAATCCAAATCTTTGATAATTTATTTTTCAAAAGAGGTGGGGAGGGAGCTTTGTATATCTAGGCTGTGGTGTCTGAAGAAAGATACGCAACAGTGGATACAAACTTCCTGTGAAAACAAACTGCCGTCAGTCTCCCATTGTATGCCAGCTCTGGACATTTTGTCTGATCTTCTCAGTCATGTTTTGACGTATTATAGAAACAATACCTTAGGGCTTGTCAGCCTCTTTGTTAAGCCCAGGAATGCTGCCATGAAGTGCAACGCACCCACTCAGTGTGTGCCAAATCTTGAAAATGAGGCAGCCTCAGCAGAACTGTGACTGCACAATAAACCTGTCTGAGAGAATGCCTAAAATTGGTGCTGGGGCTGTGCTAGGCTGGCTACTCTGCCTAATTTTGATGTGTATGAACAAGTGGAAGCAAGTGGGCAGGGTGTGCTTCATGGCAGCATTCCCAGACTTGGCATGGAGGTACAGTAGACATACTCTCAATGTTTCAACTCCTGTTCTTTCAATAGGAGAATTCCAGTATGACTTCAGTTAGAGTTTGGTTTTAAAATATGGATGTTCTAGTCAGGCAGGATAGACGTAAAGTCTAATGCCCACACCTCACCTTTTCACATCTTAAAACTGAACTTGAAGCAACTTAAAGGTACTGAAATATTAATATAAATATTCACCAAGTCCTTTTTAGCTTAAATCTCTGGAAAGACACCAGAAACATAAGTGCTAAATATATTTTTAGACTCATCCTAAGTACTTTCCAGTACAATTTTGTAATGTGTGTATTTAGGGTAAGTATTTAAAGTACTTTTGAATGCCTGACCTTTTGTTTTTCTCATGTGTCTCTTTGAAGTAATGTAGAATGGTGGTAGATAAATATCCCAGCATTTAACACTGTTACTATACCTCCTTCTATAAGCATTATGTTCATTTGAAAAAGGGATGGGCAAATCTTTCAAAGGTTATATGCCCAATATTTCTGTTTAAGAAGACTATCTATGACTATGAGAAATATTTGTTGTCTAATTGAGATTCCCAAAAGCACAACTGCAACCTTTTGCTTTCATTATTTTCTGTAACTGAAAAAATGGCACCAGTTCTGGGGTTTTTTTTTTATATCAAGTAGCGCATGAAGGAAAGTTTTGGAATCTCCATTTATAATTTCAAGAATACATTTACTGCCAGGACTATTTGGATGGTGCAGTTAAAGATCCCCTACAATGGACCACCGTTTTTCCCTTTCCAGTGCAAACATCACAGGCTTAGCTAAAATCAGATCCAGATTTTAAACATTTCTGGATTAAATTTTTACAAAATGATATGCTGACCATGGACCATTGACCAAACCCTAATCAGCTACATATATAAAAAATTCCCTGTAAAAAAAATCGTGATCACAACTGTGCAGTTGGATATACAACCACTCAATGCTAATGGAGTGATAGAACTTGATTTTCATTTGTGAAGAAGGTTTTTCCTACACATTAAACTTGCAAATGTCTTTTTGGACAGCAACAAAGACTTGATTTTTGAAAATTTGGCCTCCTTTAATCAGTGTTTCTGCAAAACCATTTTATTTTCTATAAAACCTTTTACACTAGAGCTGGCATCTTAATGATGAGGTGCTTGAATACTGATGCAACACAATTGGAAGGTCTAACAGTGTATTTTCTATTTCAAATACTTTAATTATTTTTCTCCTGACAGGCAGCCTTTTCCTGTAATATTATGATACATCTTGGGAATGTTTTAAAAATATTGAGCTCCAGAACGATCATATAGAATCCAACTTCTAACCCAGTGGTTCTCAACTTCTTTAGCCTCAAGGCACCCCTTGGAATATGCCAGCTCATAGTTTTCATTTATTGTTTGACTATAGAAAAATAATAGAGCAATTCTTCCATTACAAAGGACACAAAGACCACAATAGGTCAGAATGTTTTTGACACTATGGATTCTTCATTGAAATCTCTGGGTTTATCTTGTGAGTCATGTGTGCACACACCTAACAGTGCTAACATCGCATGGCATCCCACAGCATCCTGGTTGAGAATTACTTCTCTAAACACTGTTGCATCTGTATTACTTGACTCTAAGTATTAGTTAACTTCTTGTGTAGTTAAGTAAGGAACTCTATGTCTGAAAGATCAAATTCTTAGTGCCTGATTTTCAAATCTTGCTGCTTATGTTTTTGCCATAAAATAATATTGCATAATATATATACACCACATGAAAAGGAAATACAATGGAACTCTTAAACCTGCCAGGTTTAGCTTTAATAGATGAGGTGGCTCTGTTTTTGCAGTATTCTTCATACTTACTGTACAAAATGCATAGGAAATAATGTGCATACAGAGTCAACATTACCTATTTATCTAAGGCATCTGGCAAACTTTTAGGATAATAATATATGTGTTTTAGTAAGCATGATCATGTCTCCCTCTAATGGCTAGCTTCACTGCGGTAACATTGTGCTGCTTCTCATATCTAAAGGAGGTTGTTCTTCATTGGAACAGCCATGGTCTAATTTAGTATTGGCTCTGGTCTAGCCTCAATAAATAATTGTTTGGTTCATTATAGAGATATCTATTTTGTTGACTGAAATATACTTGGATTTCTCTTTTGCTTGGCATTGGTACTTGCAACCATTGCTTACTAGAGACCAATGTTCTCGTAGTTTGTTATTTCTTATATAGTTACTTGCAGTATACAGTGAAATAGTCTATTAATGACAGAAACAGTCACATGCAATGTAGGATTACAGAGATGATTTTTCTTTTGGATCAGTGATGTCATACCAGCTAATAAGAGGTTGTATAGAGGTACGTTTATTTTTGCTGAATCATAAGACCAGTCATGTCTTATTAACTCCAGCACAGGTGCATAAAAGAACATGAGTTATTGAGACAGTGGGAACTAGCTGCAGAGATGAAAGAGCTATGCAAACAGGACAAAGAGAAATTTATGCTACTGGCTGTTATTTGCTGACCGTTTATATTATACTTCATATTTTGTATTATTGCAGGCAAGGCTGCTTAGTCCAGCTGGCCCTAATAATAAAAATGTATATTACCAGATTGGTTATTATATGCTGACATAACTCATGTATAGTTGTCAATACACATAAAACATTCTTTAGAATTTAATGGAAAATAAAGAAATGTATTCCTAATACAGAATTTAAATAAAAATCCAAGGAAAGGATATGGTCTTTGTTACATTTAACATTTTTATTAGTTACAGTAGAACTCAGTTAAATTCCTTTCAAACTCCTTTGATTCCAGCCATATTAGTTTTTAAAGGATTGTTCCATAAAACCTAATGTACTTATTCTTCAGCAAATCAAGAGAAGTAATTCTTCCACTCTATGCAGCACTGGTGAGGCCTCACTTGGAATACTGTGTCCACACTTTAAGAAAGATCTGGACAGGTTGGAAAGATCCATTGCAGAGCAACAAAAATTATGAGGCATTTGGGAGGCAAGGCTTATAAGAAAAGGCTGAAGGAACAAGTTATTTAATATAGAGAAGAAGACTGGGGGGTGGATTTGATAACAATCTTTAAATATATGAATAGGGATTATATATTATGGAGATGAGCTCTTCACTATGGCTGTAGGAAATAGGATTAGGACTAATGGCTTTAAGCTGCAGTAGAGGAAATCTTAGGTTGGAGATTAGGAGGAACTTTCTATGAGGTTAGTCAAACATTGGAACAGGCTACATAAAAAAAATCTTCATCCCTGGAAATTTTCCAAATCAGGTTACAGTGACAATTGACTAGCATGGTTTAGTCAATGATGATCCTGCATTTAGCAGTGGGCTGAACTAGATTATCTTACTTCTAGACCTACTTTCCTAGTATCCTAAAAATGTTACTTGCAATTCTAGATTGGTAAAGAAGCTAATGGGACTGAATGACCTAATAGAGTCTTCACTCTGACTTTTGGGATTCTTTAACTGTTCTTCTAACTCAGAGCTAGCCAAACGTTGTTCAGTTTCAGAAGAGTTTCAGAAAAGTGAGCTATGTTCTACACCATTAAATAGTCACTCTGCTGAATTTGAATGAACTCAAATTTACACTGGCTCAGCATTTGGGAGTATCTGCCATGTGTTTTGCCATTAATTTTAAAGTTTCATCTCTAAGTTCTCTTTGAACCTTCAATCCTTCTAATATTTACCTCAGTAGTAAACAGCCAATAAAAGTAATGGCTCATATTTGGTTATGCAAGATCTTTCTGAGCTTTTTGATCAAACCTTGGAGGCAGATTTCAAAATAGAAATTGCAATGAACTTGTCTCATGAGAAACTGAGATTTTGCTGACCATATACTTATACTTGGCCAAGACTGAATTACTGTTTCGAGTCATGGGTGATCCAAAATGCCTCTATGGTTGTAAGTACATTGAACCCTGAGGTGGCACTCTGCTTTTAAGTACAGCACAAAATGAATGTCTATAAAATATTGTGCAATTGAAGTTGAAACTAAGTAGAAGTGTGTTATTATGATTTTGCAAATATTGTGAGTTTTTCAATCTAGTTACAAATAATGTAACTAAGAATACTGGTATCTAAAAAGTCTGGAGTTAGGTTGGGTAGTCAAAATGCTTTCATTTTCTTTCAGACAAATGTCATATCTAACCTTGTTTCCAGTAAACAGTTATGTTTACACTTGCTATGTGGATCCATTGGAAGTTCTTACATTGTAATGTGATGATACCAATTTGCTGAATATGAATAAACTCAAACAAATGGTGCTAATTATAAATGAATGCCATGGATATCCTCTTACTCTCTTTCCACATTTAATAGAGGGTTTGACCATTGTTTTAAATGGGATGGGGTTAAAATTGATGAATAATTGTGTAATGTGACTGTAATGTGTGTAACAGCAGATGGAACCAGGGGGCAGGCTACAGAGCTGTGATGTCTGTTAATTTGGACTGCAACTCCCAGAATCCCCCAGGGGCTAGGGAGGATGGGGAGCAAGGGAAAAAAGGAAGAGGAAACCTGAGGTTGGAGTAAGGGGAAGAAAGAGCAGCATATAGATGAAACCTGGTCAGCCTAGTCAGCACAGTGGAGCTGGAGATCTCGCTAGCTTGGTCAGCCAGGATTGTGGACTGAAGAAGCTGGAACCAGACTTGCAGGGAGCTGCAGGTTGCTGTTTGTGCACTCTAGGTACTAGAGGCTTGTTTGCAGATCTTACCTGGCTATGCAGGGGGTATCGCAAGTGGGGCTTTGGCTTCTTTGGCCATGGGATGTTGTTCCAAGAAGACGGCTTGCTGGGAAGAGATGGGATCCACCTGATGAAGAGAGGGAAGAGCATCTTTGCAAACAGGCTCGGTAATCTAGTGAGGAGGGGTTTAAACTAGGTTCGCCGGAGGATGGAGACCAAAGCCTTGAGGTAAGTGGGGAAGCAGAAGAGGGCAACGGGGGAGGTGTTCTCATACTTCCTGAGAAATCAGGGCAATCAACTAGTTACCTTAGGTGCCTGTACACGAATGCATGTAGCCTGGGAAACAAGCAGGAAGAATTGGAAGTCCTTGCACAGTCGGGGAACTAGGACGTGATTGGAGTAACAGAGACATGGTGGGAGCTCACATGACTGGAGCACTGTCATGGATGGCTACAAACTGTTCAGGAAGGACAGGCAGGGGAGAAGAGGAAGAGGAGGAGTTGCCTTTTATGTAAAAGAGCCATATGATTGCTCAGAGCTCTAGTATGAAACTGGAGGTAGGCTTGTTGAAAGTCTCTGGGTTAAGGTTAGAAGGGAGAGCAACAAGGGTGAGGTTGTAGTGGTGGTCTGCTATCGACCACCAGAGCAGGATGAAGTGGTGGATGAGGCTTTCTTCAAACAACTAGAGGAGGTTTCCCAATCACAAGCTCTGGTTCTCATGGGGGACTTCAATCACTCTGACATCTGCTGAGAGAGCAATACACCAGTGCGCAGGTGTCCCAGGGACAATGGGACTAGAGGGAGCCCCCGGCCCAGGGGAAGCACTCACGTATGCTCCGCAGGAGAGGGGAGCAGCGGCGATGTGCAGGCCTGGGAACCACCCATGTGGCTTGTTAGCCGCGCTTTCATACGGCTGGGGTGGAGCGATGTCAGCAAGAGGCGCTGCTCAGGGGAAATAAAACATGGCCCCGAAGGCAGAGGCGGCGCACGGCGGGAGGATGTGGAGCCCGGGAGGAAGCCCGGGAGTGGAACCGGGCCCCCGCAAGGGGCCTTGGCCATGGGCCGAACAGGCTGCAGCCGCGCCGGGAGCAACGGAGGCGGGGAGAGCCGCGCCGCAGGGGAAGAGCGGCGAAACTGACGAGGGAGCCGGCAGAAGCTCCGAGGAGGAGCCCAGAGAGAGGGCCAGCTGGAACCACCGGTGAGGTAAATGGGGACATGCTGGCAGAGGCTCTGGGGAGCCGGCAGAAACCCCGGCGAGGGAACCGGACGGGAGCCGGCAGAAACCCCGGCGAGGGAACCAGGGAAGACCAGGCAGAGACGCTGGCGGGGCGTCGGGGAAGAGAGCCGCAAGGGGCAGAGAGGGCCCTCGACGTCCAGTCCTCATTCGGGGACAAGGGACAGAAGGTCCACGACCAAAGGTGGCGTTGGCCAGGGTGTAGGGGAGGTTGGAGCCCTGTGTGAGCCCACCCAGGGGCGCTTCGGCGCTGGAGGCTGCAGCGAGGGGGACCCCCCTGCTGCGGGCCCAGCCGCGACCGCGGTCAGTGAGTTCCGGGGACTCCCCAGCGAGAGCGGGGTGGGCCCGATTAGCCACCCACGCAAGAGTTGCCCGGGAGCACCTTCTGGAGCAGAGGCAGGCACAACATGGTGGCAGAGGTGGGATCATGGAGAACCCCGATCTGGCGACTTACGTCGACATGCAGGCCCCGGCTATGGGCCCCGTTGATATTCTCGGGCAGAACCTGCAACTGCTGACCCAGATTCTGGGCTCCCAGGAACAGATGTTGGACCAGCAACAAGAATGGCGCCAGCACAGCCTGGCATCCTTTAAGATGCCCAAGATGACTAAAGAGGATGACCCGGAGGCGTATATTGAGGCCTTTGAATGGCACACCCTCGTGGTAGGGTTGGATAAGAGATACTGGGCCAGCCAGCTGGGGGCCTTAGTAGTGGGCAAGGCCCAAGCCGCGTATCAGGCCCTGTCAAGGGAGGATGCCCTGGACTACGAGTCCATAAAGGAAGCCATCTTATATCGCTTAGAGATCAACCCCGAGCACTACCGGCGCCGATTCCGAGCTAAGGCCACGAGATAAGACAGCCGAGAGTGTTGTTACAACAGTTGCGCGACTTGCTGGATAAGTGGGCGAGCCCAGCGGGGCATGACCGGGAGGCACTAGCCGACCAGATCATCCTGGAGCAGTTCCAGAATGACTTAGAGGAGCGGACGCAACGATGGGTCCGGCAGCATACCCCACGGAAGGTTGGCTGAAGCTTTCTCTGCCTCAGAGGCATACTACCCCAGGGAGAGAAGGAGCCAGGGACCCTCGGTGGCGGCCCCACGAGAACTGGAACGCAGGTGTCCGCCTGACCGAGGGACTCCCAGGGATACGGTATGTTTCCAGTGCGGGCAGAAGGGCCATTTTTCCAGAGAATGCCCGCGGCAGGCCACGGAACGGTGGGCCCTGGATAACCGAACAAGAGCCCCAGCGGAGCGGTGGCAAGGTCAAAACCTCAGTGAGCCTATGGACTGCAGTTATGCGGTCGGCAGAGGGAACGTGGCTTGGAAGCGCCCGGTTGTCACAGCGTGGGTGGAAGGCCGCCCTGTGCAAGCTACCTTGGATTCAGGATGTGCCCAATCCCTTGTCAGGGAAGATTTGATACCACCGCGTGGTCGGAGGACAGCTTCCCCCGTGAGGATTGCCTACCTCCATGGGGATGCGAAGCAGACCGAGCGCCAATGGGTCCGCCTACAGGTAGTGGAGCATCAGGGAGAACTCCTGGTGGGCGCGGTGCCCTGGTTAGCCTGTGAAATGCTCCTGGGGCACAACTGGGCACCGATATACGACGTCCTAGACAGGGTAAGGGACGCAGAAGGGGCCCGGAAAAGGATCCAGAGTTGAGAGGGCTGGTTGGGTGAGCTGGAAGAAGACGAGGGGCCAACCGATGAGGCAAATATGTTGGACCTCGACAACCTCACGAGTAGTCTCCTGCTCCGTGACGCCCAGGAGAAGGATCCGGAGATTGGGGCGCTTCGAGAACAGGCCCAAGGTACCCAGAGGGCCTCTACGTCGACACCGGAAGGACGAGCCCACTTTGAGGTAAGGGATAGACTCCTGTACTGCCTACAGGGGGACAGGGGGGAGGAGGTCGAGGGTCTGCAGCTAGTGGTGCCCGCCCAATTCCGCCAGGCTATTTGGCAGTTGGTGCATGCGAGCCCCGTAGGGGGGCATCTGGGCCGAGATAAAACCCTCGTGAAGGTGAATAGATGGTTTTTTTGGCCCGGGATGAGGGAGGAAGTAGCCCGCCGGTGTGCGGCCTGCCCCATTTGTCAAAAGACAAGAACCGAACGCCCTCCTCAGGCCCCCCTCCAATCCATGCCTGTTATTACCACCCCGTTTGCGAGGATCGCATTAGACGTCGTGGGCCCTGTGCCCCGCAGCAGCTCGGGTCACCGATATATTCTAGTTATCGTGGACTATGCCACCCGATACCCAGAGGCAATCCCCCTGTGAACGGTGATGGCACCGTGTATCGCGGAGGAGCTAATAAATTGGATAGCCCAAGTGGGGATCCCACAAGAAATCCTGACAGACCAAGGGAAAAATTTCATGTCTGGGGTTTTAAGATCGGTATGCCGGACCCTTCAGATAAAGCAGCTCCGCACCTCGGTCTACCATCTCCAGACCAACGGGCTGGTAGAACACCTTAACGGAACCATAAAACGGGCATTGCGCCGGTGCATACAGGGGGACCCCCGGAAATGGAACCTCCTCCTCCCCCTAATACTATTCACTCTCAGGGACACCCCCTAAGAATCCACAAAGTTCTCACCGTTCGAGCTGGTATTGGGGCATCGCCCGCGGAGCCTATTACAGGTCTTAAGGGAAGAATGGGAGCGAGGAGAAGGACTCTCCCAGGAGCCGAGGACCTACCAGCAGACATTCCAACAGAGGATCAGATTGGCCCAGGATCTGGCCCACGAGAACCTCAGGGAAGCCCAAGCCCGCCAAAAGGGCCAGTATGATCGCCGGGCCAAGGAGCGAGAATTTGAACCGGGGCAGAGGGTCCTGGTATTGCTCCCTACGTCCACCAGTAAGCTCCTAACGCAGTGGCAAGGGCCGTTCGAGATCCTCCGCCGGGTGGGGCCCGTAGATTATGAGGTTCACAGACCCGGACACCTCCGGGAGAAGCAGATCTATCACGTGAACCTCCTGCGGGAATGGCGGGATCCCGAGGGATGGGCAGCCTTTTCCGAGGCTGAGGACGAAGAACTAGGACCCCAAGGGCCGGAGAGAGGGATGGAGCCCGCTCCAGAAAATACCCCAGTCAGGCTGGGGGAGGAATTAACTCTGGCACAACAGCAAGAGGCCCAAACCCTGATAGATGAATTCAGAGGGGTCTTTCGTGAAGAGCCCGGCTGGGTTCGGAATGCGTGCCACGCCATAAAAACACCCCCTGGGGCAATAGTGAGGGAGAGGTGGCGACCCATTCCCCACCATCTCCTGGGAACGATCCGCAAAGAGTTTGAGTCCATGTTGCAGCTAGGAGTTATCTGGCCTTCCAGAAGTCCCTGGAGAAGCCCATTGGTACCTGTGCGTAAGCTGGACGGATCATTAAGACTGTGTGTGGACTACCGGCGCTTGAATGCCATGGCGGCCTTTGATGCGTTCCCCATGCCCCACGTGGCAGAGCTGGTAGAAAGGATAGGAGATGCATGGTATATATCGACCCTTGACATGGCCAAGGGATATTGGCAGATTCCGGTAGCCAAGAGAGACAGGCAGAAAACGGCATTCAGCACCCCGTGGGGGCTGTACAAATTTGTTAGGATGCCTTTTGGATTGCACGGCGCCGCCGCCGCAACATTCCAACGTTTGATGGATCAAATCCTGGTGCCCCACACCGAATATGCAGCAGCATATATAGATGACATGTTCATATACACCCGGACTTGGGAACAACACATGGGAGCCCTTTGGGCCGTCCTCGCAGAGTTGAGACACGTCGGCCTAACCGCAAATCCTCGGAAGTGCGCTTTTGCGCAGAAAGAAACAAAATATTTGGGATTCTTGGTCGGCAGGGGCACAATTAAACCTTTGGCCAACAAAGTAGAAATTATCCGAAACTTTATGGCCCCACAAGATTGTCACCAGTTACGGTCCTTCCTGGGACTAACCAACTATTATAGGCTATTCGTACCCCATTTCACAGAATTAGCAGCACCCCTGTCGGGGGCCCTCAAAGGGCGGAAAACGGGAGTAGTCAGGTGGTCGGAGGAGATGATACAGAGTTTTGAAAAGTTGAAGAGGGCATTATGCGAAGACATCATAATTCATACCCCTGACTTCCAAAAACCCTTTATCTTGCAGACAGACACCTCAGAGACGGCGGTGGGCGCAGTCCTCACCCAAGGGGGGGGGGGGCGAAAGACCCGTGGCATACGCAAGCCGCAAGCTACTACCGGCAGAAAAAAGGTACGCCACTATTGAGCGCGAGTGCCTGGCAATTCGGTGGGCGGTGGATTACTTCAGGTACTACCTGATGGGCCGAGAATTTACACTAGTGACGGACCACGCCCCCCTGAAGTGTCTAAGTACGGCCAAGTCTGATAATGCTCGGATCACCCTGTGGGCACTAGCGCTCCAACCGTATAAGTTCTGCATCACATACCGACCTGGGAAAACCAACACCGTGGCAGACTTCTTGTCTAGGTGTGGAAATGAAGACCAGGCCAGGGACCAAAAGGATCCAGGGAAAGGGTGGACCGACCCTACAGGTACGACCCGCAGGGGAAACAAAGCAGCGCCCCAAGGCATCTTAAGGGGGGGGGTTATGTCCCAGGGACAACAGGACTAGAGGGAGCCCCCGGCCCAGGGGAAACACTCACGTATGCTCCGCAGGAGAGGGGAGCAGCGGTGGCGTGCAGGCCGAGGAACCACCCGCGCGGCTCAGCCGCGCTTTCATACGGGTGGGGTGGAGCAACATCAGCGAGAGGCGCCACTCAGGGGAAATAAAACGCGGCCCCAAAGGCAGAGGCGGCACGCGGCGGGAGGACGTGGAGCCCGGGAGGAAGCCCGGGAGTGGAACCGGGCCCCCGCAAGGGGCCTCTAGTTGGCCACTCCAGCACTTTTACCACAGCCAAGGCCATGCTCTTCTTGACCTGCTGCTCATAGACAGGGAAGAATTGGTGGGGAATGTAGTAGTGGATGGCAAATTGAGCAGCAGCGACCACAAGATGATTGAGTTCAGGATCCTGAGGAAAGGAAGTATGGAGAGCAGCAGAGTAAAGACCCTGGATTTCAGAAAAGTAGACTCTGACTCACTCAGGGAACTCATGGGAAGGATCCCATGGGAAGCCAGACTGAGGGGGAGAGGAGTTTAGGAGAGCTGGCTGTACTTTAAAGAAACATTCCTGAGGGTACAGGAATAAACCATCCCAACATGCAGGAAGACCAGCAAGTATAGCAGAAGACCAGCTTTGCTTAGCAGGGAATCTTCAGTAAACTAAATCACAAAAAGGAAGCTTATAAGAAGTGAAAACTTGAACAAATATCTAGGGAGGAGTATAAAAGCATTGCTCAGGCATGCAGGGATGAAATCAGGAAGGCTAAAGCACAATTGGAGTTGCAGCTAGCAAGGGATGTGAAGGGTAACAAGAAGGGTTTCTAAAAGTATGTCGGTAGCAAGAGGAGGATCAGGGAAAGTGTGGGTCCCTTACTGAATGGAGGAGGCAACCTTTTGACAGGATGCAGAAAAGGCTGAAGTGCTTGATGCTTTTTTTGCCAAAGTCTTCTCAGGCAAGGTCAGTTCCCAGACCTGGAAGCACAGTGCATGGAGGAGGTGAGCAGCTAACAGTAGCAAAAAAATAGGTTAGGGACTGTTAGAAAAACTGGACACATAAAAGTCCATGGGGCTGGATGGGTTGCACCTGAGGGTGCTGAGGGAGTTGGCTGGTGAGACTGCAAAGCCACTGGCCATAATCTTTGAAAACTCATGGTTATCAGGAGAGGTCCTGGATGATTGGAAAAGGGCAAACAGAGTGCCCATATTTAAGAGTGGGAAACAGGAAGATCCAGGGAACTACAGACCAGTCAGTCTTACCTCAGTCCCTGGAAAAATCATGGATCAGATCCTCAAGGAATCCATTTCTAAGCACTTGGAGGAGAAGAAGGTGATTGGGAACAGTCATCATGGATTCACAAAGGGCATGTCATGCCTGATTAACATGATTGCCTTCTATAATGAGATTACTGGCTCTGAATCCTGGGAGACCAGTGAATATGGTATACCTTGATTTTAGCAGGGCTTTTGGTATGGTCTCCTACAACACTCTCGCAGGCAAGCTAAGGAAGCATGGTCTGAATAAATGGACTGTAAGGTGGATAGAATGGCTGAAGCATCAGGCTTAGAGGGTAGTAATCAATGGCTCAATGTCTAGCTGGCAGCCAGTATCAAATGCAGTGCCCCAAGAGCAGGTCCTGGGGTCAGTTATGTTCAGGGTCTTCATCAGTGACCTGAAAGATGGAATGGATTACACCCTCAGCAAGTCTGTAGATAACACCAACCTGGGGGAGTAGTAGATATGCTGGAGGGTATGGTTAAGATTCAGAGCCACCTAGACAAATTGGAGGATGGGGTCAAAAGAAATCTCATGAGGTTCAACAAGGACAAGTGCAAAGTCCTGCACTTAGGATGGAACAATCCCATGGTCTGGGACAGGCTGGGGGCTGACTGGCTGGGCAGCAGCTGTGCAGAAAAGGACCTGGGGGTTACAGTGGACAATAAGTTGAATATGAGACAAGGATGTGGACAAATTGGAGAAAGTCCAGTGGAGGGCAACAAAAATAGTTCAGGGGCTGGGGGACATGTCTTATGAGGAGAGGCTGAGAGACTGGGTTTATTTAATCTGGAGAAGAGAAGACTGATAGGGGATTTACTAGCAGCCTTCAACTACCTGAAAGGAGGTTCAAAAGAGGATGGAGCTGGACTGTTCTCAGAGATGGCAGATGACAGAACAAGGAGCAATGGTGTCATGTTGTGGCAAGGGAAGTTTAGGCTAGATATTAGGAAGAACTCTCTCACTAGAAGGGTGTAAAACACTGGAACAAGTTACCTAGAGAGGTTGTGGACTCTTCATCCTTAGAGGTTTTTAAGACCTGGCTACACAAAACTTTGGCTGGGATATTCTAGTTGAAGATGGTCCTGCTTTGAGCAGAGGGTTGGACTAGGTGACCTCCAGAGGTCCCTTCCAGCCCTAATTTTCTATGATTCTATGACTCCTGCAGAGGTATGCAAGGGAAATTAAGATGCTGAGTGTTTGTTACTACAGTGCTGATTTTTCTTTTGTTTTATTCGTTTCCTCCCTTTGGCTCTGTTGGCTTGTGATCCTAACCTCTGTGATTTTTCATACAAAACTGTGAACTCCCCCTTGCTTTTTGTGTTAGTTTTTGGGAGTTGCAATCTAAATTAACCGATATCACAGCTCTGCAAATTGGCCCCTGGTTCCACCTGCTGTTACACACATTACATTCACATTATAGTACTGAAGAGTGGCCCAGAGCCTCTGAGGCACATTCCATCTCAGGCCTCCTTTAAGAGTATTCTGGCTTGTTGTTGGCCCTGGTGCAGAATATTCTTTATTTGTTGATGCTAAACTCCCACAGGGCAAAATATCAACTTTTCTTAACTCAGAACATTTTTCTGAGAGAGGACTGGTATAAAACCTAAGAAAGGAATTTGTGATTTGACCCACTGAATTTACTTTTCACAGAAACCAGCCAAGATTAGA